>NW_009258207.1:0-1200000 GCF_000320585.1 Heterobasidion irregulare TC 32-1 | reverse complement strand
TCCTCCACACCTATGTGCACCATCCAGACCCTGGCCTGGAAGGATAGGAGGCGGGCGCCGCGCAGTGGCTGTGTGGCCCGCGGATGGGCCTTGGCGGCACAGAGTGGGCAGTGCAATGCCGCTGCTGCACGCACTCGCACAAACCCCAAGACAACGCCAGTCCGGATGAAAAGAACAGGCGACAATTTGACGAGACACGTCGATAGGAGAGGGGAGCCAAATGTGTGTGCCGGCGTGTCAACGGGCTAACCGGAGCATGTTCCGTCAAGAGAAAGGAAGGCCGACGAATGGCACACGGCCAGCCATGGGTGGGAGTGATGTGATTTGTGGTGGCAGGTGGGTCTTGCGCAGGTGAGCATCCCGCGGAGCACATCGAATACCAAAGAGACCGCCTGCATTCTGTTTGGGAGATCGCGACGCTCCGCATCGTGGATGGCATCGACGTCCAAGACAGTGGGACTTGCATAGAAAAATACCAAGCCCTGAGATATTTGGCGGCATGGTCGTCTGGCACAAACTATGCACGCACAAAACACCATCCATGCAAAGCCAAAGCCAAGGTCACATACCGTGAGCTCAAGTACCGAAGGGAGAAGGAGATGCGCCGTGTGTTGGACGGAGTTCCTCACAGCCCTGGACGTGCGCCTCCACAGAGGCAGGCACATCGCCAAAAGCGGCTAGGCGCAAGGTCGCGCAGGCGCTCTTTGGCAATGGCTGCCGCGGCACCGGGTTTTGATATGCAGAGAGTGGGTGCGGCATCTAGGATCTGGCAACCGAGGCATTCAAGAATCGGTGTTCGATGTCGCATGCTGGGAGAAACATGGGCTGGCAGAAAGCAATGAGGGCTCCTAGCCCCCGGAACAGCAGCCATCGATGAGCGTGCCACAGATCAAGGGTGGGGCAGGGGGAGCCAGGTGCCCCAAACCACCACACCACATCGCATAACACAGTAGACTTGCACCGCTTGTACTCTCTCCAGTCCCCTCTGGCCGACTTGCCATACGCTGAGATCCCATCCGCGCGTCTGGTACGTGCCATGGGGAAGGTCTTGGGCGCAGCTGAGCGGGACAGAACGGAGGCAATTGCGGTGTTTCGGGGAAAGGCGATGTTTGTGAACGTAGACACGGACAGAGAGACAAACAATCAGGATTGATCAGGGGACAGCCAGCACTTCAGTCAGCTGGTACTTTGGTCCTATGTGGACCTTGAGACTCAGCCAGCACAGGATCATCGCATGAGATGGAGAGGCACCGCAAGCTCAAATGCGGATGCGTGTGTAGGATGCCAGCAACACAACCTCAGCTTGGGGCGGAGTGCACCGGCATGTTGTATGCCTGGGTGGGCAGCTTGCGCAGCAGCCGCCACCGTGTATGACGATGACGAGGATAGTGACAACAGTGACGAGGATGGTGGGGATGGTGACGACGACGGTGGGGATGGTGACAATGGTGACAATGGTGACAAGCCGCTGTACCGCACAGGGCCTTGACATTACACATATGAACTTCTTCATTTATATGTCTTGTTGACAGAAAGCCTCGCAAATCACTGATATGCTAGTGATGCCTCTGAGTGTGAAACACACCCAAGAAACACCCCTACAAGTGCAGATAGGCAGGAGCTGGTTCTCGTGTGCAAGGAACTATAAGCTGTGCAACAACTAACAAAGGAGCATACTGAAAGTGTTTGGAGTGTAGCAAACAAACAACTGCAAAATTGAAATATTCAGTCAGTTGGTCAGTCAGTTGTTTGGTTGGTTGGTTGGTTGGTTGGTAGGTCAGTTGGTTGGTATTTGATTGGGATTTAATCAGGATGCAAAGGGGAGGGAATGGGTGCAAGGCCACCCTGGACAATGGTAGAGGATGACAAACTAGATGAGAGAGAGAGAAAGCAAGATGACAAGGGCTCTGATAGAGGGCTGCAATTGAATGCAACAACACAAACAAAGGGGCAAAATGTGAACGAGGGTTGGAAGGCAATAGCTCAAAATCTTATAGACACAAGTGCACAAATAAAATTAGAATGAGGGGGAAACCAAAGCTAATGTATTGCAAGGCAATAGGTGCTCTTTTATAGTAAGTCCAAACAGATACAAGTTAGGGAGATTGGCAGAGGCATAGAGCAATTGGAAATGCATGCCAAGAGCTGTCAAAGGTAAAGAAGATAAAGGAGTGATATTGCAAATACTATAAGATAAGAAGCAATAACTCTAAAGTCTAAATAAGTGGAGAGATTGCCAAGGTGAGTCCACATGGATCTGGAGATAAGAACCACATGCCACATGGGTAAACCATTTAGAACCTTGGAAGCTCTAAAGATAATGAAGGATAGGTTAAGAGAAGGCATAAGAACAATAAGAGGTAGAAAGAGAGATCTGTTCTGAGTCAACAAAGTGTTTGGCTGCCTCCAATTTGGGACACCGAAGCTGACCAAATGTGCCAACCATGTAAAGCATACCGAACTGATCAGCGATTGGCCGTGACAGTCTGTGGAGAGCCCCTACTGCTTGTTATGATCACAACTTATTGGGCCTTAATAGCGGTCTATACTGATACGATCATCACAAATACTAGGCAGCCTCACGGATCGAGGTGTACATCAAGGTACAGATAATAACCTTGGTCATCCACTCCCAACAGATCATCCATCATTGGTCGAGTATCACGGGCCTTTATTGCAGCAGGCATGGTGTGCTGCCTTACAAACTACTCACACGCAGGGCATAGAACTCCTAGTCTTTCCTGGCCAGAAGGAGACGAATGGAGAAGCACAAGAGTAGTCGTTCTGAGAGAGACGACTTAGGAGAATACCTATGGATACATATTTGGTATTCTTATGCCCTGTTTCCTAAAGTAGTATAGAAGGCCCATAGAGTAGGCTGGTGGACCTCAGTCTATTCTCCTTTGTTATTGCACTATCTTCCTACAATGTGCACCACTGCCTCTTGTATTCTCAAATACAAGAAGTTGCAATACATCTCTGGCTCCTGTGCTACATGTACAGTTGAGACCATCATTCTACCCTTCTTCTGCAAGTGACCTAAGGAAGAACCTCTTACTCTTGAGGGTACCAAACGAGCAGTTTGTAATACTAGAATAGACTCTTCTGCCCCTACCTTGCTTGCACTAGCTTGCTGCCACACCCTCTCTCATAACCTTACTTAGTGGGGACATAGACTCTCATTAAGGAAGTGTTACTGCATACACTTTGGAGCAGGACCTAGGCCGAGATTACCCTTTCGGCACTAGACGTATAAACAATCAACTCCATCACAACAATCACCCTATCTGGTGCAAAGGGATTCATTGGGTCTACAAAGACACCAATACTATTGCCCCACCAAATTACAATAACTGCTCATACTAAAACAGGTGTTACTATTTCACATTTGACAATGGAACCAAGGAAAAGAACCTTTGGAACAAAACAGGGGACCATTGGGAACCAGCACCCCAATACAGGGATCTGGCACCGGTAATTCCCGAAGACTCGGAGCAAGAGGAAACACCCTTTATTTCAAACTCCGACTCATCACCAGAACAAACACCGATCAACACCCAAAACAAACCGCTTGCCAATATGTCGGGACAAGCTTCAACTTCTACAAATACCCCTCCCACAGTAGTACAACCCAGAAGAGGAAAGGTCAAACTCCCAGACAACTATACAGGCAACCACATTGAATCCCAGAAATTCATGCTCCAATGCCTTCTTCTTTTCGCAGCAGAGTCTGACCGGTATAAGACTGATCAGGACAAAATATCCCTGGTGCTCTCATATATAAGATACGGTGATGAGCATATACCTGTGCTAGGGTCCGAGGGAGGTATTCAGGAAGCTTTGGGGAGATACTGAACAGCGTTAGACAAGTACCGAAGATGCCGACTTGCACCAAACATGGTCGGTCCCCACCCGACCGACCGCAACCCTCCAAAGGACGTTTGGCAGCACTTGGGTCAGTTCGCCCACACTTCACGTACTTACCATGACCACACAGGAGTGTTATGATAGGTGTTCACAAGATTGGAGCCAGTCTTCCATGTCGGCCGATGTGCTCCATGAGTCGGTCGGTCCTTATTGCTTATCTTCCCGACTTCCACATGGTCGGTCAAACGCGATCTTGCATCATTACTTGGCCACCCTGGTTGTACAATACCTCTTCCTTATTTTCATTGGTTCTCCAACGCCTGTTCCGGCTACCTACGCTTGGGTGACGGATCTCGAACGTTTGGGATTTCGCCATCGCTGATTAACTTTTACCTTGTCACCTTCGGAACCCATATGGACATCTCACTTACCTTCTTATCTTCTCTGATCGCTAAGGCTTGGTGCCCATTCGACATCTACTCTCATTTCTTGTTTAATATTTTACTTAGGGGCTCTGTTTACTATAAAAACCTACATACAACTCTAGAATAAACCAGCTTTTGCACCCCACAGTTCAGAGCTCATCCGCACTTGTCTTAACCATCGAAATTGTCTTTGTTGACTTCTGAAAACTTGTCATCCTTGGCATTTGGCCTCATTTGCGTTCGTACTCGTCTCTTCGCTCGTACCCCCACCCCCCCTCGTATATTGTCAGAGTCCCGTGTGGCTCTTGAAGCACGTAGTTGTCGGTCGCGACACTACCTTCTCGTTACCGACCGAATCCCTGACACGACCGACTGAATGTTCGGTCGGTGTTCGGTGTTCGGTGCAGTCCCGAAACCGTTCAGGTGCTATAATCTCACACTCCCCGTTGCTTCTCAGTACGCCTTCAATTTCTAAAGTCATCACTAACAATTCCTTGTATATTAGATACTAGCTCCAGCACCACTGCTTTAGAGGTTGTTTTAGTGTTATGCTCAGCACTTAGAGCCACCTCTAGCGTAACAACGGTATGACAGGAGCCTGGGCAGAAAACTTTCTTCTCAAGTCAGTGGGAACGGACCCTCCCACTGACCTAGGCACCTGGATGGACTTTCTAGCAAAGTTCAAACTACAATTTAGGGAGATGGGCAAGACCGACAAAGCGCGAAGTGCTCTCATGGCCTTCCCCCAAGAAAGAATGACAGTTGATGAATACTCCAACCAATTTATCCTCATTGCCACCAATGCTGACATCTCCAACAAGGAGCAAGTCCCATACTTCTAACGTGGGTTAGACCCACGTGTCATGGACAAAATCTATGACAAGGAAGTCCAACCTAAGGACAACATCCAGGATCGGATTAATACAGCCTGCAAAATAGATGGGCGACTCAGAGCCAGAGCTGCTCAAAAGGCCATTCTTGCAAACTCCACCTCCTTTTGAAGCTATTTCCTGAACTGCTTTCACACCCAACCCGCCATTTGCTATAACTCCACAAACACTTCTCAAAAGATGAACAACCAAGTAGTCGACATAGACATTGACACTACAAGGAAGCAAAATGCAGAAAGCCAGAAGAGAAAGTTTGATGGCAAGCAAACTACATGTTCTAACTGTGGATGACAAGGGCACTCCAGTACTAACTGCTGGTCACCACGCAGAGGCATTCCACTAGTTTGAGGAAACTTGAAGAGATACATGGGTAAAACAGGGAGAAGAAACTGCACGGTTGATTTGGAAGGAGAAGACAACACACCCGCTATGGAAAACCAAGCTGGAGTATATTGAGGAGTGGAGACAAAGGATGCTCATTGCAATGACTAGCAAGTACCACAACCTGGTCCTTCGATGGAACGTCCGTACCCTACATCATCCGGACGATCCTCAGTGAACAATCAGTGACACATCATGTTGCCTGACAGACGACAAGAAGACAGAAATGTTAGTTATACTGCTCAAATCGGAGCAGTGCTCGGAGAATTAGGGGAGGACAAAGCAAGAGAAATAGTCTTGGGATATGCAGAGTGTTTTTCCTGACCTCTCCCTCACCAGAGAAGGAGAGAGGTCAGACGAGGCCCAAGTTTGATGCAGACAAGTGTATTCATATTGGAGCAATGAACGATTGCATCATTACTCCCATCCACTTGAACATGACAATATTAAATCGGATCCAAAACACTGGAGCAAAAGCAACCATCAATTCAGCATGTAAAGGGGTCATAGTGAATGAAACATGGGTCAAGAAACATCGCTTCCCCATGTACTCACTCAACCACCCAATTTGCATACACAATATTGATGACACGATAAACAAAGCAGGTCTCATCTAGTCGGCACTGGATGTGAATCTCAAAATTTGGGACATTCATGGATGAACACATACGGAATATGTTCAAATGTTCATTTCCAACCTAGAGAAAGATGACCTCATCCTAGGAACAGATTGGTTAAAATACCACGATCCCTCCATCGAATAGAGGCGACGCGAAGTACACTTTGATTGGTGTCCCCAAAAATGCCAGCAACCACACGGGTTCACTAGGGCAAGGGAAGAGCCACCAAGTTATGGTTGGCTATCAAACATGGAGCCACGGCATAAACCATGAATTAACAAGCACGAGAAACAGGGCCTGGAACACCTCTAAAGGCTATCGGAGGATGTTGGACTCTGCGATCATAGCGGGATGTTTGGTGTCCAATTGCAAGCCTACCTCAAATATAAATGGCTCTTGCAGGATATAAAGAAATACGCAGAAGAGAAACAATGTGCCCAGGAAGACCCCGGCCTGTCTCTTCCACCAAATGAGGGAGAACCTGACCTCCCAGATAAACCCTCAGGAATCTGGGATAAAAAGAAACCAGTTATTTGGAAACTAGCTCCTGAACCATCGGGATTTGCCAGCTTTGACCAAGATTTGGAAGACAAAATTGTTGTCACCAACTTAAAGGAAAGGGTTTCCAAGGCACATCATGAATACTTGGATATTTTCAGTGAACGAAGATGACAGCAACTCCCCAAGCATACTTACTGGGACCATGCCATTGACTTAAAACCTACGTTCAAACCTCAAGTACCCAAAATCTACGCCTTAAGCCCCAAGAAACACGACGAATTGGGAAAATTCATCAAGGAACATCTTGCCAGGGGAACCATCCATCGATCCACTTTGCAGACTGCAGCCCCGTTTTTCTTCATAGGAAAGAAAAATGGGACATTGCACCCGGTACAGGACTACCACCATCTAAACTTACACACCATCTCGAATGTTTGCCCCCTTCCACTAATTCAAGAACTATTGGATGTGATAAAAGGGGCCACCATCTTCAGCAAACTGGATGTGCGATAGGGATACAACAACATACGCATCAAAGAGGAAGATGAGTGGAAAGCTGCTTTCATCACTCCATTGGGATCTTACAAACCAACAGTGATGTTCTTTGGCCTGACCAACTCGCCAGCCACTTTCCAAGCCATGATGAACATGATCTTTTTGGAACTCATCACGGCTTGGAAGATAACAGTGTATATGGATGACATCCTCATTTTTTCAAAATCCATGGTGGAGCACATCGACATCCTAAACCAAGTTTTCTAGATCTTATGTGACAACAACCTTTACTTGAAACCAGAAAAATGTGAGTTCTACAAGGAAAAACCCCATTATCTAGGGTGCACAATCTCAAAAGATTACGTCACCATGGAAGACTCTAAAGTGGATGCAATAAGAGACTGGCCAATCCCCCATACGGTCCGAGACATTTGCTCTTTCTTAGGTCTAGGGAACTTCTACAGGCGCTTCATCAACAAATTCTCACCCATTGCGCTTCCCCTACACGACCTTACAAAAAAGGATGAAAAAAGGAATTGGACCCCAAAGTGTCAAGAAGCTTTCAAACGGTTAAAGAAAGCCTTTATTATTAGCCAACCCATTCTGAATTACCTGGTGTCATGCGGTGATGAGCATGCACCCGCGCTAGGGTCCGAGGGAGGTATTTGGGAAGCTTTGGGGAGATACCGAACAGCGCTAGACAAGTACCGAAGACGCCGACTATTACCGAACACGGTCGGTCCCCACCCGACTGACGACAAGCCACTGAAGGACGATTCGGCAGCACTTGGGTCAGTTCGCCCATACTTCACGTACTTACCATGACCGCACAGGAGTGTTACGATAGGTGTGTACGAGATCGGGGCCAGTATTCCGTATCGGCCGATGTCCTCCGTGAGTCGGTCGGTCCTTATCGCTTATCTTCCCGACTTCCGCGTGGTCGGTCAAACGCGATCTTGCACCATTGCTTGGCCACCCTGGTCGTACGATACTTCTCCTTTATTTTTCATTGGTTCTCCAACGCCTGTTCCTGCTACCTACACTCGGGCGACGGATCCCGAACGTTCGGGATTGCGACATCACTGATTACCTTTTACCTTATCACCTTCGGAACCCATATGGACATCTCACCTACCTTCTTATCTTCTCTGATCGCTAAGGCTTGGCGCCCATTCGACATCTACTCTCATTTCAGGTTCGATATTTTACTTAGGGGCGCTGTTTACTATAAAAACCTACATACAACTCTGGAATAAAGCAGCTTTCGCACCCCACAGTTCAGAGCTCATTCGCACTCGTCTCAACCATCGAAATCGTCTTCATCGACTCCCGAAAACTTGTCATCCTCGTCGTTCGGCCTCATTCGCGTTCGTACTCGTCTCTTCGCTCGTACCCCCCATCCTCCCTCGTATATTGTCAGAGTCCCGTGTGGCTCTTGAAGCACATAGTTGTCGGTCGCGACACTACCTTCTCGTTACCGACCGAATCCCCGACTCGACCGACCGAACGTTCGGTCGGTGTTCGGCGCAGTCCCGAAACCGTTCGGGCGCTATAATCTCATACTCCCCGTTGCTTCTCAGTACGCCATCGATTTCTAAAGTCATCACTAACAATTCCTTGTGTATTAGATACTAGCTCCAGCACCCCCTGCATTAGAGGTTGTTTTGGTGTTGTGCTCGGCACTTAGGGCCACCTCTAGCGTATCACCGGTGTTCGATCTCCTCTGCTTTCTCTTGACTCTAGCTACAAGATCGCTTCCGACTAGGCTTGTGCTTCAGTCTGATAGTGCATAAGGCGGCATCAGCCTGTGTGTCAATAAATTGCTTAGTTGTTGAGAAACAAGAGCCACGGCCAAGTCTCTAAAAATCAACACCTACCACAAAACCAAGTGCGACTCCCGAACACTCAGCTGGTCCGATGGCTTCCTGCTGTACACAGGTGCGTCACGCAGACACTTGATATGCGCAGTGCCATGTGACGTCTCTGTAGCCGACCTGCCTGCAAGCTTTGACAGCAGATTGTGTTATGATCACGTTCTGTCGGGCCTTAATGGCGGTCTATACCGACACGATCATCACAAATATCAAGCGGCCTCACAAGGTGAGGCGTACAAACAAGGTACAGATAGTAACCTTGGTCATCCACTCCCAACGGATCACCTTATCGTTGGTCGAGTATCACGGGCCTATTGCATAGCGGGCATGGAACGCCGCCTTACAAACTACTCACACATCGGGCATTGAGCTCCTAGTCGTTCCTGGCCGGAAGGAGACTAACGGAGAAACACAAGAGTAGTCGTTATTGAGAAAAACGACTTAGAGGAATACCTATGGATACATATACGGCATTCTCACGCCCTACTTCCTAAAGTAGTATAAAAGGCCCATAGAGTAGGCTGAGGTTCTTCAGTCTATTCTCTTCGTTCGTTGTGGTCTTCCTACCACAGCACCCTCATCCACTGTAGTCTTCCTACTACAGTCTTCATTGCTATATCGCAATACACTTCTGGCTCCTGTGCTACACGTACAGTCGAGACCACCGTTCCACACATCCTCCACGAGTGACCTAGGGAAGAACCTCCTACTCTTGGGGTTACTGACAAGCAGTCGTAACACTAGAATAGACTCTTCTGCCCCTACCTTGCTCGCACTAGCTTGCTGCCACACTCTCTCTCATAACCTTACTCAGTGGGGATATAGACCCCCATCGAGAAAGTGTTACTGCGTACACTCTGGAGCAAGACCTAGGCCAGGAATATCCACCCGGCGCTAGACGTATCAATAACCAACTCCGTCACAACAACCGCCCTATCCGGCGCGAAGGGGACTTCTGGGTCTACGAAGACAACAACAGATATGCTCCCCCAAATTACGATAACTGCTCATACTGAAACGGGCGGTATTACTTCACCCTTGAAGACGGAACAGAAGAAGAGGATATTTGGAACAAAATAGAAGCTCAGTGGGAACTAGCCCCACAATACAGGGAACCGGCGCCGGTAATCCCCGAAGACTCGGAGCAAGAGGAAACAACCTCAGAATCAGACTCCAACTCACCAGACCAAACACCGATCAATACCCGAAACGAACCGCTCGCCAACATGTCGGGACAAGCTTCGACTTCTACAGACCCCCCTTCCGCAACAGTACAACCCGGAAGAGGAAAAGTCAAACTCCCAGACAACTACTCAGGCAACCGCATTGAATCCCAGAAATTCATGCTCCAATGCCTCCTTCTCTTCGCAGCAGAATCCGATCGGTACAAGACCGATCAAGACAAAATATCCCTGGTGCTCTCATGCATGAGATATGGCACGGCAGGAGCTTGGGCCGAGAACTTCCTCCTCAAATCAGTAGGAGCGGACCCTCCCACTGATCTAGGAACTTGGAGGGACTTTTTAACAAAGTTCAAGCTCCAATTTAGGGAGACAGGCAAGACCGATAAAGCGCGAAGCGCACTCATGGCCTTCTCCCAAGGACAAATGACGGTTGATGAATATTCCAACCAATTCATTCTCATTGCCGCCGATGCCGACATCTCCGACAAGGAGCAAGTCCCTTACTTCCAACGCGGGTTAGACCCGCGCGTCATGGACAAAATATATGACAAAGAACTACAACCAAAGGACACCATTCAGGACTGGATTAACACAGCCTGCGAAATAGACGGACGACTCAGAACCAGATCCGCTCAAAAAGCCATCCTCGCCAACTCCACCTCCTTTCGCAGTGATTATCTGAATCGCTTTCATACCCAACCAACTGTCCGTTATAACTCCACAACTGCCCCTCGCAGAATGAACAACCAGGTGGTCGACATGGACATTGACGCTACCAGAAAGCGTAACGCCGAAAGTCAAAAGAGGAAATTTGACGGCAAGCGAACCACCTCCTGTGCTAACTGCGGAAAGCCAGGGCACTCTAGTGCTAATTGTTGGTCACCACGTAGAGGCGTTCGCCCAGTTCGAGGAAACTCGAAGAGACGCCTGGGTACGACAGGGAGAGGAAACCGCGCGGTTGATTTGGAAGGAGAAGACGACGCACCCGCTATGGGAAACCAAGCGGGAATACATCGAGGAGTGGAGACAGAGGAGTTTCCTCGCAACGACCAGCGGGTACCACAACCTGGTCCTTCGATGGAACATCCTTACTCTGCCCCATCCGGACGACCCCAAACGAACCATGGGCAACGCGCTATGTTACCTAATGGACGACGGGGAGACGGAAGCGTCAGTCATTCTGCTCGAATCGGAGCAGTGCTCGGAGAACTAGGAGAAGATGAAGCAAGAGAAGTGATCTTGGGACACGCGGAGCGTTTTTCCTGACCTCTCCCTCGCCAGCGAAGGAGAGAGGTCAAGGACGACCCGAGTTTGATGCCCGCACTTGTATTCGTATCGGAGCAATGAACGACCGTATCATCACTCCCATACGCCTGAACGTGAAAGTATCAAACAGGAGTCAATACGCTAGAGCAAAGGCAACCATCGACTCGGCATGTGAGGGGGTTATAGTAAATGAAACTTGGGTCAGGAGACATCGCTTTCCCACCTACACACTCAACAACCCCATTCGCGTCCGGAACGTCGATGACACCATTAATAAAGCAGGTCTCATCCGATCAGCCTTGGATGTAAACCTCACCATTCGGGACATCAGGGGATGAACGCATACTGAGCGCGTCCAGATGTTTATCTCCAATCTAGGGAAAGACGACCTTATCCTAGGAACAGATTGGTTGAAATACCACGATCCCTCCATCGAGTGGAGGCGACGTGAAGTGCACTTTGATCGGTGCCCCCAGAAATGCCAGCAACCACATGGGTTCACTAGGGCAAGGGAAGAACCGCAAAACAATAGGCGGTTATCAGACGTGGAGCCACGGCACAAACCACGCATTAACGAGCGCGAAAAACAGCGCCTAGAACATCTCCAAAGATTGTCGGAAGATGTAGGACTCCGCAATCACAGCAGAACGTTTGGTGTCCAACTACGAGCATACCTCAAAAGGAAATGGCTCCTAAAGGACATAAGGAAATACGCAGAAGAGAAACGAAAGGCTCAAGCCAAACCATCTCTTTCACCAAACAGGGGAGAACCTGATCTCCCACATGAAAACTCAGGAAAACAGGCCATAGAGGAACCAGTTATTCGGAAACTGGCTCCCGAACCGTCAGGATTTGCCAGCTTCGACCAGGACTTGGAAGACGAAATCGTCGTCACCAATCTAAAGGAAAGAGTCCCCAAGGCGCATCACGAATTTTTGGACATTTTCAGCGAACGAAAGTCGCAGCAGCTCCCAGAGCACACTTATTGGGATCACGCCATAGATCTGAAACCGACCTTCAAACCTCAAGTACCAAAAATCTACGCCTTGAGCCCAGAGAAACATGACGAATTAGGAAAATTCATCAAGGAACACCTCACTCGGGGGACCATCCGTCGATCCACCTCACAAATGGCAGCCCCATTTTTCTTTATAGGAAAGAAAGATGGAAAACTGCGCCCGGTACAGGACTATCGCCATCTGAACTCGTACACCGTCCCAAATGTGTGCCCCCTTCCACTAATCCAAGAACTATTGGACGTGATCAAAGGGGCCACCATTTTCAGCAAATTGGATGTACGGTGGGGATACAACAATATACGAATCAAGAAGGGCGACGAGTGGAAGGCAGCTTTCATCACTCCGCTGGGCTCTTACGAACCCACGGTGATGTTCTTCGGCCTTACCAACTCACCAGCCACCTTCCAAGCCATGATGAACATGATCTTCAGGGAGCTCATCACGGCCCGGAAAATAACCGTATATATGGACGACATCCTCATCTTTTCCAAAAACATGGCAGAACACATCCAGGTCCTGAACCAAGTTTTCCAGATCTTGCGCGACAACGACCTCTATCTGAAGCCAGAAAAGTGCGAGTTTTATAAAGAAAAACTCCAATATCTGGGATACACAATTTCAAAAGACCACGTCGCAATGGAAGACTCAAAAGTGGACGCTATACAAGATTGGCCAGTCCCACGCACCGTCCGAGACATTCGCTCCTTTTTAGGTCTAGGAAACTTCTACAGGCGTTTCATCGATAAGTTCTCCCTTATCGCACGACCTCTGCACGACCTCACCAAAAAGGATGCAAAATGGAGCTGGACTTCGAAGTGCCAGGAAGCCTTCGAACGATTGAAAAGGGCATTTATCAGCAAACCCGTTCTGAATTACCCGGACCCCATGCATCCATATCGACTAGTAACGGATGCCTCACTAATTGCTTACGGAGCCACCCTCCTGCAAGAAGGAAAAGATGGCGACTGGCACCCAGTCGCATTCCTTTCCGGGTCATTTTCACCAGCAGAACGGAACTACGATGTCCACGATCGCGAACTCCTGGCCATCATAAAAGCGTTGGAACATTGGAATCACTACCTCGAAGGTGCACGACACCCATTCGAGATCTAGACAGATCACAAGAATCTGGAACACTTCCAAACGGCGCGAGATCTTTCACGACGACACGCCCGTTGGAGCCTTTATTTGAGCAGATTCGATTTCACGCTCAGTTATAAAGCGGGATCAACAAATCATTCCGATGCTCTGTCCAGGCGTCCAGATCTAAGTGAGGGGGTGGAATCTGACAACAAAGCTCAAATTTTGCTCCTGGCCAACCTTTTTAACAAATCCGACGAAACCCTGGTAGAACCATCCCCGACACGACATATCAAGTCCACAGAAATTGCATCCTCGGACCTCATCTCCCTCATCCGACATTCAAAATCGGAACATGATGCCCTGACAAGGGTAGCCCTCGCCAAACTTTCGCGAGTAGGGCCACAAGGAATGAGAGGATTACTGGGACACTGGACACACGAAGACGGAATCACCAGACGAAACGGCCACATATGCGTCCCAAAAGACGATGCCATACGAAGACTTATTGTCAAAACGCATCACGACGCACCCGCGGTAGGACATCCGGGGAGAACAAAAACGTTGGAAATGGTACAACGACACTATTGGTGGCAAAACATGACAAAGTTCATCCATGAATACGTGGACGGATGCGCGGTATGCCAATCAACCAAGAATCTGACACACAAGACGCACCCTCCTATCCACCCTTTGGAAACCACCAACGTCCCCTGGCGCTTCATCTCGACAGATTTTGTCACGGACCTACCCGAAAGCAAGGGTTTCGACTCAATCAACGTGGTAGTAGACCAAGGTCTGTCCAAAGGCATAGTCATCACCCCATGCAAGAAAACGATCACGGCAGAAGAAACAACCGTGCTTTTCCAGAACAACGTTTTCAGTCGACATGGGTTGCCGACCAAAATAGTATCCGATCGCGGCCCTCAATTTGCGGCCAAGTTCACCCGAGAACTCTGGAAACGGCTAGGAATCACCGCCGCTCTCAGCACGGCTTATCATCCCCAGACGGACGGAGAAACAGAACGAGTAAACCAGGAGATTGAACAGTTCCTGAGAACGTTCTGCAACTACCACCAAGATAACTGGGTAGACCTTTTGCCGTTTGCCGAATTCTCGCACAACACGCGGAAACATTCAGCCACCGGAAAATCTCCTTTCGAAGTGCTATACGGGTTCAATCCCCCTTATTCAGCCGACACTGCGCTGGAGACAAAGGTACCCGCGGTAGCTGAACGCATTAAGGTGATCACAGAAGTCCAGGAAGAAGCCGCAGCCAGCCTACAAATAGCCAGCAATTACGCCAAGGACCGGGATCTCCACAGGAAACTCCCTCAATGGAAAGAAGGAGACCAAGTATGGCTAGAAGGAACCCATATCCGGACAACCCATCCAAAGTTCAAGCTCGCTCCTAGGAGGTATGGCCCCTTTAAAATATTGGCAAAAATAGGAACCCTGGCATACAAACTTCAAATTCCCCAACAATGGAGAATCCACCCGGTGTTCCACGCCGCAACGCTAACCAAGTATAGGGAAACCGAGGCACACGGAGAAAACTTCACCAGACCATTGCCGGAGGTATTAAACAATGAAGAACATTACGAAGTAGAAATGATCGTGGACTCAAAGAAACAAGGACGGGGAACCAAATATTTGGTCAAATGGATGGGATATCCCGAGGCGGACAACACCTGGGAACCCTACACTCTCCTAAAAGGGACAGTGGAAGAAGCTATGAAGGAGTTTCATGACCAATACCCTGATAAACCTCGTCCGGGAGCACCCTGAAAAGCGGAAAGAAAAGTCTATAAAAGAGCGTCCAGAGAGCTCTAAACAGACCATCCTCCCACATCTTCTCCCACTTTTCTCTCAAGCTCCCTCTCCTTCGCTCAAATGCTCCTTCACGAAGACCACGATGCTTCATCACCATCCAGAAACTCCTCCCCTGATGTCGTCCTTATGGTGTCCAATCCAGACATCGGACGAGTGGATAGAGGAACCAGTCCTCACCCAAGCAATGCTGGACGAATTGATAGAGGAACCAGCCCTCACCATCCAGAGCCCGCCGTCGTCACCCTCACTCCACACCTCAATAACTTCTCAGATGACGACGCCGAGGACTACGCCAAGTTCAAAGAAAGGGAAAGAACTCACCGACCGTCATCCTAGGGGCCCCCACGAGATGCATCACGGAATGAAAACCCTGATGACAGAAACCCACCGGGCTCTGACGAAGTACCAATGGGAGTTCCACCTCCTGCTACAATCGCGGCGAACGTTGGAGCTGCAGGTCCCTCGGGACTACGAGCAAGAACAGCAGCTCAACTCCCAAGCCATGGAGAAATTAACTCGATACCAATTATACAGGGAGCTACACCTCCGCCAGTACCAACTGGTGGACAGATTCCCCGCTCCATGGGAAGAACTACCCTTGATACAAATCCTCACGCTGGAGAATTGGAGCGACACGCGGACGCGCTCCTCCAGCGAAGCACTATCTCCGTGGTAATACAAATGGCCACAGCCATGGCCCTACAACGACTCGCTAACTTCGCTGCAGGGCAACCCGGGAATGAGCATAGCGACATACCTCGACGACTGGCTAGTGCCAGTCTCCAGATCAGAGGACTCGCCCTCCAAACAGACCCTGACACCGCCTCTTGGTATGAACATAACGACGGACGACCACGAGCTCTCCTCATCTATCCCGACGAATTCTCCCAGTATGTCAACAGAGAGCTCCTTCCAGCTCTCCTCTTCACCGGAGAACTGGGCGCCGTCCAACCAAGTAGGACCGACCCTTTCCGCGTTGTCGTCTGGAATGTACCACGTCCCGGAGAACGTCCCACGGCTGTACCAAATCCAAGAAGGGCTCCGCGCACGGTCGTGGAACGCCCTCCACCGAGGCCACGGGAAAGTCGCCCAACACATAGCAATCCCACGACGTCCCCCTCTCACCGGGTACGAAATCTTCCCTTATCCCATGGGGGCACCGACGAGGAGGAACCGCCCGTCTATCGAAGAAACGAGGGAAGAAGAAGTCGAGGAACCCAGGCAACCCTCCGCCGCGGAACAACTACTGGCGGGAGTGTTCGACACCGGCCTGGAACGCCTCCTCCTAGTGCTCGATTTCGTACAGACGAGGGACAGAATAACCGAAGTAGCCGCAGAACTCGCCGCGCTGATTCGGAGGCTAGAAGAAATCGCTCTTGGACTCGATCCGAGCTCGATGCATGGGATGCTTTAGATGACCCGGGAAATTATGACGACGCCGATCCCTATTATCGGCCTGATGAAGGAGGCGACGGATACCAAGGACCCTATGATTACTAAAGAGGGCCAGTTGCGGGGCGAGGAAGGGGGTAAGGAAGTTGAGGAACTCCTTCCCCACTGAGGGTCCGAAATGACCTTAAACTATTGATCGTCCGCAACGACGTAAAACTAGGATTGTCCCTCAAGACGTTAAACTGTACGACCTCGTCCGAAACAGACGTTAAACTACCCCGCGTCCGGAATGACGTCTAAACTATCGGACCTGCATGTCTTAAAACTGTGAAAAGATAAGAAGGCAGGGGAAGTACCTGACCATTTTAGTCCTAGGTTCAAATGATGGTACGAATCAAGGACAACAGCGGGCATAATTCCACATACGACCTACGGCGGAACCTTTCACATCCTCGCTGTCAAGGAGTTAATCTGACAGATGCATCGAGCGTCCCATTTGGATCCTCAGTTTTACAGGGGTTTTTCCGCATTAGGGAACCCTCTACATGACATATACTCTACTCGTAGGTGTCGACAAGCCGGCTCTTCGCCTTGGTACAGCGAAGTGCCCATACATAACCGGTTGCAAGTCCGAGTCAAGAAATTATGATGCACAACTCGTTAAGTGAACCCTCACAGTCAAGGTCTGACTGGTGTTTTGGGACGTCCCACTTTGGATCTCCCGTTTTACAGGATCGTTTCCGCATTAGGGGATCCTACAGCTGGCGCATGAGATGATGTAGAGAGCGGGCCGCCTCTACTTCACAAGTCTTCCTAATTGATGCGAGGCCATAAATTACACATCCGGAACGATGTAAAACTACCAAAGGCTTGGTCTGCAATGACTATAAACTACTAGGGTCCGCAATGACATTAAACTAGTCCTCGTCCGAAACGACGGAAAACTATCCTCGTCTGAGATGACATAAAACTACCATTGACCCAAGGAGCGTGGTTGCATTCTGGTGAAGCGCGGATTTTTGGGAGGATCCGCGTCGCAGAACCCTGCCTATAAGAGGTCGAAGCGCTTCTGATATTCACTCACTTTTCGGTAAAAGAATATCGGGTCGACTTGGTTCAATTCCAAGCGAGGGGTCTGGGGACATGGAAGAGCAAGCATCTCTTCATGGAGCGCTCAGTCTAGTCCTGGAGTCGAAGTACAAGAAATTCCGCTCCAAGACCTAGTCAGGAGGCAACTAGGACACGTGCCTCGAGTCGAAGATCTAGTAGGAAGGGACTAGATCACGCGACTCTCGTCTGACCCGCATAGCGGAAGAATGGCAAGAGGGGGCCACTCACAAGTCTATTCCGCCACACTATCATCCGCAACGACGATAAACTACGAAGCGTCCGGGATGACGTTAAACTAAGCATTGTTTTTCCACAATATTTGTGGCGAAACAACGTCCGCGATGACGCTAAACTATTGTCCCTTTCCACATAGGGATTGTTCGAGGCCAATGGCATCGATGTCCGCAACGACGGTAAACTACGGGCATCCGAAACGATGTAAAACTACTGTCCCTTCGTTCTAGGGATCTTAGGATGTGTCTCAAGATTGGGATGTCTCCTAGTCCGAAATGACGATAAACTATTTGTCCCTTTAAGCATAGGGATCGTGCGTGGTGGAAATCAAGGTTACCCCCACGCGTCCGAAACGACGCTAAACTACTAGTCCCTTCAAGTACAGGGATTGTGCGTGGCGATCTTGACAAGATACTGCGCGTCCGCGACGACGTTAAACTAGTGCCCCTGGACCTAGGGGTTGTCATTGATGTCCAATCCCCTGGACACCAATGTGTCCGCAATGACGGAAAACTATTTGCTCCTTACCATATAGGAGTTGTGGATTGACCGCCATGCTGTCAATCGGTCCGCAATGACATTAAACTACGATGCTCCTTACCGAATAGGAGTTGTGGTTGTTGACCAAGACCGTGGTCATCAACCGTCTGAGATGACGTTAAACTACTCGTCCCTTTTAGTACAGGGATCATCGGTCGACATCATTCTTGACGAGAATGTGTCGACAACGTCCGAGATGACGTTAAACTACCCTCATCCTCGGAGGAAAAGCCTATCGTGACTCGAGGGACATAGTCAGACGATAGCCCGCCTATCGCACGGCGTTAAACTGCAAGCCTGCCTAAAGCACGGCGTTAAACTGCAAGTCGCCTACCTCACGGCGTTAAACTGAGCGGTCTCCTAATATTGAGACGTATAAGTTATCCGGTTTGATATAGTATAAACCGTCCCCATCATGCCTCAGTGGAAACCCGCGGGATAAAGTCTGGTCTAGGGCCCTATGCACACAACCGATGGAAATTCCGGCGTGCAGAAACATCTTTTTCCCACAGATATTCCATGTTGATGATGAAGAAGGTCCGCAAATGACCTAGAAGTAAACTACAAGGCAGCGCAGGGCGCCTTAATACATCCGAAACGATGTAAAACTACTGTCGTCCGCAACGACGTAAAACTAGGTATCGTCCGCAACGACGATAAACTACGGAACGTCCGGCAAGACGTTTAAACTGCTAGTCGTGGATATATCTCGCAACCCGACCAATATATCAGCTGTGGTCTTAATGTCCATTCGTGCAAGCGAACGGTCCGATCGGGAGAAGGAGTCAGACTCCTCCTTACTCCTCACGGCACCCTTCTAGTCTAATTCTCTTCACATCCTTGCCTCAAACCCAATACGCATAGTGAATCAAACAAACTCTGGACGTCGAACTAACTCACCGGAGATGAGCCCACCATATGGGGGCAATACTGCTTGGGATTTATGGCTGCAACCTCACCGGAGATGAGCTCACTGTATGGGAGCGATACTGCTTGGGACGTTAAGATGGTAGTTTGGGGAAGTAGGCCTAAGCCTTTGTAAAGCGATCAACCTACTTGCCCGTGGACGCCATCCTCTGAACGCCAAGAGGAACAACAAAAATCACGAGGATAACGACTATCCTGGAAACACTGAGGTTTGGCCCTCGGAGAAGGAAGAAGAAGAACCTGATGACACGAATCAGAACCCACATGCTAGAATTTCTATTCATCCACACACCACTCGCATTCATACGCCTTTCTTGACACCTGTCCGGCATCGACCGGACTGACATCCTGGCTTGAGAACCCAGGAAAGATCACACCAACTGAGGGGTGAAGGAAGAACATCCCACAGGGCGGAGGTTTGGTACCCTCACGACTCGACAAACAAACAGCTCAACGGAGATGGAAAACTCCTAGAGGATCAAACGACGTAAGTCGGTCTTCCTCCCAGAAAACGAAGTCATGTCCCGGAAGTCGCATCCGGAGACCAGTTTTTGGATCAAGAAAGCAAATCGTATATGGAGTGGCGATGAAGCGCACAGCGCTGTCCTACCAGGCGAATAGGACGTAGAAAGGGGGTATTGTTATGATCACGTTCTGTCGGGCCTTAATGGCGGTCTATACCGACACGATCATCACAAATATCAAGCGGCCTCACAAGGTGAGGCGTACAAACAAGGTACAGATAGTAACCTTGGTCATCCACTCCCAACGGATCACCTTATCGTTGGTCGAGTATCACGGGCCTATTGCATAGCGGGCATGGAACGCCGCCTTACAAACTACTCACACATCGGGCATTGAGCTCCTAGTCGTTCCTGGCCGGAAGGAGACTAACGGAGAAACACAAGAGTAGTCGTTATTGAGAGAGACGACTTAGAGGAATACCTATGGATACATATACGGCATTCTCACGCCCTACTTCCTAAAGTAGTATAAAAGGCCCATAGAGTAGGCTGAGGTTCTTCAGTCTATTCTCTTCGTTCGTTGTGGTCTTCCTACCACAGCACCCTCATCCACTGTAGTCTTCCTACTACAGTCTTCATTGCTATATCGCAATACACTTCTGGCTCCTGTGCTACACGTACAGTCGAGACCACCGTTCCACACATCCTCCACGAGTGACCTAGGGAAGAACCTCCTACTCTTGGGGTTACCGACGAGCAGTCGTAACAGATTGCAAAGCATGTCCACAGGCAAGGAGCCGCCCTCAATAGACCAAGAGAGCGCGCTCAACATGGAATGGTTCAAGTTGATGATTGCAGCTCCTAGGCAGAAAAGCGAGGCATTGATAATGGGGAAGAAGGGTTGCAGAAGGTGGCTTACTTCAATTTGGCAGAGTATCTAAATCAGGGGATATCATCAAGGAATGTCAAGACACTGGTCAAAGTCTGAGAATAACGGGGACATACCATGGGATCGGTTGCCTCTACATGTGTTGATTTTCAAAAAGATGCAATGGCACGCAAACAATAAGCAGGGGATGAGTGTCCACAAAATTCACATCCAAGCCCACATAGAAAAAGTCAGCGCAATGTCCAGTTGTCACTGAGTCCCAAGCGGCCAATGTGCAGCTCAAAAGGAAGCCTAAGACAAGGTACAGAGGAAGTGTAGTCAGTGGTCCCGGTCAATAATGGGAATCAGCGCATATAGTGACATTAGAACTGATTCTCGGTGCATATAACGACGTACTGTGTCTTGAGTGCCTTGTTTGCGACACTTGACATGAGGGATAAGAGCAAGATGCATTTCGAAGTCCGACTGTGCGAGTGACGCATCTTTGCAAACACAACTTGTCATTTTGACATGTGCTTCTCTTGAATGTTTCTGACCTCCGCACCTTGGTCTCATGCCTCTACCTCCTCATTCAGCTTACCTTGCTCCACCTTGATGTCTATGGCTCCTCATATTGCACTCAAAGGTAAGAATCTTGACCCAGAAGGCAACCCAAATGACAACAACAACAACATATCTTACAACAGCAAAGACATCGACAACAATGCGACGACATCAGCAAACTGGGAGGCATCTGTACCAACCTGGACAGACACTCCTAGGCCCCCAGATGCCTTTAGCGAGTGCCCGATTAGACAGACACACCGGTGTCTGGACAGCTATGTCCAGATGCACCACATATGGAAATGATTAGATAATTGTTGTCAATAGAACAACTGCAAAAATCAATCTGCACCAGACAGGAATTGAACCCAGAACCTCTTGCATCATCCACCAGCTGAAAGCAATGTTAAGACAAGAATTATCCACTCCACTATATAGCCATAATATACTATATCAGCAACCAGTATATATTGAGCTTTTTGAGACTTAGTAATGATCTTGGAATGCCTAAACTCAGTGAGGTGTCATCTATTTTAGCATTTTTAGCACCCATTCATGGAAGAATTATGGCATATAACACATCATTTGAAAGCTATGATGCAGGGAAGTATCCCAATACCACTAACAAGCTGATATCTAACAGATAATACCAATGACAGTCTGATACATTACTAGGGGATTTTCTTCTTAGCTCTTATCTAAGGCTGTATCGAAAAACTCTGAAGCAGCACTGGCATTACATACACAGCCTTCCAAAAATGTCCTCCTAGTCAGCTTCTTGATAGAGCACCTTATCTGTCCAGATCTGGGCATACACAGACATCTAGCCAGATATCTCCAGATGACCTAAGCATCTGGGAGCATCTGGGGCTCTGGGGCTGGCTAGGACCAGTTATGAGTTTGCTGATGGATGGTGATGATAGCGAGTCGGACCAATCGGGTTTCAGCGCGAGTTTGACAATGCTATGAACAAGGGGTCAGAGGACGAGGGTTTTGGATGATGAAGGTGTTTCATTTTGCGAAGATTTCAGCTTTAGTCCACTGTAATCCGTCTTTTTGTCTCATCACCCAAGCTCTTTTTGTTGTTGTTTGCACGTCTTGACCTGAATTGACTTAGACTCACATGAACTTTGCCGCAGCAAGCGGCTTAGAACTGTCAAAGTATCGCATTGCGTAGTCTTACTGTTGTACCGACCTGGACGAGACCGCGTAGAGACGTCGACTGGGGAAGCCTGGCGAGAGCAGAAAAAACATACCCAGGCTTACCAGTGCTTGTCAGGGCATGCATGCCCATGTCGGGATTCGCCGGCGTCGCCAGATTTAGGCGCTTTTCCTGATGGCCCTTGCAGACTCCTTGCAGACTCCTTGCAGACTCCTTGCAGACTCCTTGCAGACTCCTTGCAGTCGTTCTTGCCAACTTCTGCAGGACCCCCGACAACCACACCAGGTGTTTGTATTACCCACAATGGATCACAAGGTCTTGAATCTTCAGATCGATCGCATCGGGAACAATCAGGAGCCCTTTCAAGGTGGGGCGGATGGTCAATGTCGTGAGGAAGCGGAAGATTGAGGAAACATGGCCTGATTCTCAGACAGGTGTCTGGCATCTAGTCTGGTGAGTTAAACTTGTTTGAGATTCTCATGAAATTGCTGTGATCCTTTCAAAAGCCTTTCAATGTTTTTCGGAAGCGAGAGGTCTCCCGAGGTTATTCGAGACCCGGTGGTCAAACAGTACCGCACGGCGCAGGCGCCTAAATCATTCAGCAGTTAAACCAGATTTGCCCCCCGCTTGGTCGGACATGCATTTAGACGTTGGGGGTCCTACAGTGGTCCCACTTCTGCAAGCTTCTTCATACCGTGATTGTTTCTGATTGATTCGTCTTCCAATATCTAGATGTGCGGTGCAACCTGGCACAATCTCTCACACCTGGTGCCATTTCGCAACCTGCTGATCAGATCCAGCAATAATCAATGATTTTGTGATGATTCTTTGGCGTGAACGGCACGATCAGAAGCCGTAGGAAGTTGGAAGCACTACGGAATAGTAAACCCTCAGTGAGTAATGGTGAGGCGCCACGATACGTGGTGCCGATTGTAGTTTCGTGGCGCCTTCTTGCAGAGTTCTCCGCATTTTCACGACGTGGTAGAACAGGAGATTGACTCGTTCGGGCACGATATGATCAAACCACGAGATTATTTATATACGGGTGAGGTGAAGGGTTACATCACCGCGCTGGCCGCCATCAGTGTAGCACGGCCACGCCAAGATGTCATAGCCGTTACTCTGGATCCGCGCCCTCATTGGACTGAAATATATATCGCGACTAATGGGAATGTGCAACAGTCGGTCAAGGACCATATTTGCGGTGTCTGGTCCAGTCTAACCCAGTTATCGAAGCACTCTGCGCAAATACGTTTGCCCTTGACCGCTAAGTGGCAGACCATCACTCAAATTTATAGGTTCACTTGGCAGAAATTCCAGCAACGTGTCAAAAAGCGCGCAGATGTGTGCACGCTATATTTCCAAGACGCATTGAATCTCAAGGGCCCGTTTACCAAAGATGAACTTGATGAGCTTAGACGCATCGAGCCTATTTTCCAGGAGATTCTGTCCAGCTCGAAGACCCTTCAAAGGAGGATTGAAAGTCTCTCGCAAAGTCAATGGAGAAATTGAGTCGGAGACTCGTGCCTCTCCTATCGGACGATGCGGAGGAGGCCGATGCTTAAATTCCAAAGATTTGGTAGTAAGTGCTGTATTGACACCCATTTCCACAAAATTGATGTCATGTGTCCAGAACTCTCACAGGATTACCTCAACGTGGAACGGTATATGGAAAAAATTGTATCACTTCACAATTCCATCAATGCCCTATTCCGGATCGCTCAAAACAAAAAATTCAAGCAATGGTTCTCAACACCCTTGCACGTGACTCTAGTCCAGGGCAAATCTCAAACATTTCTAGTGGACATGAACAATCCTGATCTCTTGCAGCAATGCTTTGGAGGAAGACAGGCGGTTGCTCAAGCGCATGATCGATGGCAGTCGAAAGTTGTTGCTCAAGTACACTCGGAGCTAACTAGCACGTCACGCCACCAATCAAACAAATTCAACTCCATCGTTCGCGTCCACTGCGAATGTGCTATGGTGGTATTCCTTGAACAACGTCTTAACGAAACGCTGATTCATTTCATCGGTGTCTCCAAACTTTGTTGCCACGGCTGTTATGTTTTCATCCGTGCCTACAACGACCAGAATGTTCGTATTCGCTATGAATTTGCGGGCACTCATGGTAAGGTATACATACCATACGTATTTCCCCTGATTTCTGGGCGCACATCAGACTTGCATAATAAAGTCAAACGCGAAGTGCTGAGGATTCTAAGGAACGACTTTCGTGCTGCGTGGACGCAGCCTCGTAAAGGCCGATCATATTCTGATAGCACTGCTGCGTCATTCGTCCCAATAGATGAGGGGGAGGTGGATCAAGGGGGCCATAGTTGATTGTAAGCGCACTTCGCCTCCTCGAATAGCCATTTTTCTAACCCCGATATCGTTTCCAGTAAGAGCAGAAACCTGCTAACCACATGCGAATGGTTGTTTTTCTGTCACTGACAACTGAATGGCCATATCGCACAAGGCACAAGGATTTGGATTTGTGTACTGTTAGGCTTGGATTTTGTCACGACGATATAGATGCCGCTGAATTGTGTGCTGGTGTACCGAGCACGTTGCGTATATGTGTCCGTTGCCCGTTGTCTGTATGAGTGTATATCGTGAAATGATTTTTAGCAACGACCACCTTCGAAGGACATGCTGAAGCGCTGAAAGTCCGTGGTGAGCTATGTAGCTGATATGACCGTCTCATGGATTAAAGACACACCACAACCATCTCGACCCTTCTGCGCAATCAAGCACACGACTAGTCCGGCAGTTTACCACGCCCTTATATAGTTCCAACAGCGCCCTTTGGTAGATGTGGAGATGTAAGTGTGCAAGCTGTACGACGTAGGAATACGTGGAGAAATCGAAGGAGCTGGTGATCGCAAAGTTTGAGCACCATGCGCCGCGCGTAGGCGCTGCAAGGCTCCTGCCCCGCCCCAAACCGCATTCGTACGCAAAATCTTGGGTGTTGATCGAGTGCCTGTGACAAAATATGATATGATGGAGATGTCAGGTTAGGTACCTGGAAAACTGTGGAGATATGCATTTGATGACCAAACTGTTCTTTTTTGAATGCAAAGGACATACCAACCTATTCCGAATCTACCTATGTCGAGGACCCGTTCGCTTCAACGTCGTTATGGTGTGCCTTGGCGCCATAGTCGTACCGGTCATTTTGCCAGTCATCCCAAACCTGCCATAGATCGTCTTCTACCAGAGTACTCACTTGACGTCAAACCGTGTTGTTGAACTCGTGGTCAGAGAACGTAGGGAGCGCGAAGGGGATGTAAAAGTTGAGCATTGGCCCGCGCATATTGAGAGGCAGCGTCGAACCGGATTGTTTGTACGCGCTGAAGAATGTCCAGCACGCGTAACAAGGATACTTGCAGCTCAAGCCGACGTATGGGTACGGGTTTGCGTCCGCCAAGTTTGCGAGGTACACAAGCAGCGCGCACGCACTGTGCGGCCGCGCCGAAGCGGTCAGCGTCATCTTGCCATCTGCGAATGTGCTAGACACTTCGTCTGACATTTCATTCTCGGGGACATACTGCATCGGCTTGATGATTCGACAGTCTCACTGTGCATCCAGGTCGGCACCAGGACGCTCTACGCCTCGGTGTTCCTTCCAGAGGCTGAGCACGGCGTCGTCGTGCATGTTTACTTCAAAGGGGAGGCACGGGTTGGGGACCTGGACGACACGGTGGGGCTGTGTGAACCGCGAACGGGTCTTACCAGAACGAGCTGCGTCGAGGAGGACTTTGATAGGACGATGTAAGGCTACAACAGCATTCGGAGAGACGAGGAGAGACATATAGGATGTCTTGGCTTTGCAGGGTCAGGGCACGACTCAACGAAAGACGTGTTTAATTCAAAGATGCTTACCTACTTGAGCGCTCCTGCGTCTCAACGTGTGCAGTGCGGAGTCGTCGAGGTGCGGCCGAACAGCGGCACTCAGCAGGCCGAGAGTCGAAACGATGTTCCTCAACTCAGCGTCCGCGGGCTCTGCGCGCGTGACCGCCTTGCGAAGCGCATCAAACCGATCACCTATGGTTCTGGAGATCGCGACGCTCTTCGTCGCTGATGGCCTCAATCTCTGGGACCGTGACCTGAGGGAAGAACTGCGCGCGAAAGTGTTCAACCTCGGGCGCAAAGCGATCATAGAACGTCGCCCAAGCAAAGTCGTACACCTCGACTGCGACGTCGGCCGCCGGCGAATCGAGCGGGGGAGGTGTGCTGTTCGTCGAGAGCGCCACCTCCCGAAGGCTCCTCCACAGGGTCTGAAAGTGGGGCTCGAGGGGGCCGACCGCATCGTCGGAAGTGGCGAGATACAAGGTGCACGGACTGCCCGAGTGGACCTCTATGGCCGCAGCGGCAAATGTGCCGGGCTCGGATACGCAAAGGGCGGCCAAGGCTTCGGCGAAATCGTTCGTGTGGCTGCTGAGAGACCTGATGTTCACTCGCCAGCGTGGGCTGGAAGCACGCGATGAGAGTTTCTGGGGAGGCCGCCGACATGAGTTGCGGTGTGCGCGCGGAGGTCATGATGAAGCTCGCCGAAAAAGCGCTCAGGGGGATCGCCCGGGTAGGGCAATGGCCGACGCTTTTTCTCACGTTCATTGTGCTGCCGCCGCTCCGAACATCCTTCTTCAGGCTGAAGCACTCATCGCGGGGCAAAGCGGCCTCGTTCAACCCGTGCTTTGAAGCTAAGCTGCCACGGGCGTCGCACTCCGCGTCTACGCCGAGTCACGCTCACTTCCCCGAGACCGAATTCCTCCCATTCCACGTAAACCCTATCCCAGACCGCCAATAAATAAATCACATTTTCGCATGCTACCCACATGACGCCGGGCCGTCTCTTCGACTTCGCGGTCGGAGAAGAGAGGGAACGCGAAGGGAAGCGGAACCTCAGTTCGACCCCTGCGTACTCACACAGAAGAACAGCCTCGCGTCCGACTGGCTGTAGCGCGCCGAAGCGCGCACGGCAGGCGTAGGAAGGGCGCGCGCAACTCGAGCCGATGCCGAGGACACGGGCCCGCGTCCGGCCAATCCGCAGAGCCGCCAGACACGCCCGACGTGCGTTCGGCGAACTCATCCTGCATCGGCGCCGCGCGCCGCGCCCTTCGCCGACTGTGCGGCCCTCGCTGTGCGCGCGACGTCGAGCGGAGCGTTTGTAGAGCAGCGCAGCGCTGTTGCTGTGCTCAAACAGACCCGGCGGCGACGACGACGACGACGAATCGACGTTCGTTAGAGCTGCTGTATCAAAGAGGGAGGGTACGGAATGGCGAGACGCGTCGAGAGCGGAATGACCGAGCGCGTGCGGGCTCCGCGCGCGAGGCGGGCGGCGATCGCGCGGAGCGCGTCGACGAGGCTGCCTGCGTCTGCCCGCGTTCTGGTCCGCAGACCGACACCGACACGCTCCTCCCGGGCGGCCAGACCAGCACCCACGTCCAAAAGCAAAAAACAAAACCTCACCCTCGCGCCAAGATATTCGGCAACAACCCGTGCGTGCGCGAAACGCGCGATGCGCCGCCCGCCGGCCCAAGTTCCGCATATCGCTGGACGCAGGTGTACCGCCTGAATTAGCAAAGCGAAGTACGACGCACAGCGGGAGGGTGTGTCGTATGGGCGCCCCACGGCGAGGCCCCGACGCGCAGAGAGCGGCCACGGCACCTCGGACGTCCTTCATCTGGCGACCCAGGTACGTACTAGCGCCCGCCGTCGCACACCAGTGCCAGTGGCGGTGGCGGTACCGGTGCACGTGGGGGAACCGCGGGCTGGGGCTAGAGTAAGGGCCGAGGGCCGAGGGCGCAGCGGCCGTCGACGCGTCGGCCGTGCGGGAGGTCGAGGGCGGAGCGGGGCGGCAGACTGGCGGCGAGTCGCGCGCGTTGGCCGCCGCTGCCGCCGCGCCTCGTCGAGTCCCTAGTCACTAGCCACTAGCGCCGGCTTTCGAACGACCGACTGGGGATCTCGGGCTCGGGCTCGGGCTCGATCCCGGCCGCTCGTGTACGGGCGCGTGTACGGGCGCGAGCGCGAGCGCGAGGGCGTGCTGTGCGGTGACTCGTGTGCTAGCTTGCGCGCCGAGCGCCCTGGCGCGTGGGGTTTTGAGGTGGGGTGGGGGTGGGCGGGGCGGAGCAGGGCGGGGCAGGAATGGCTAGAAGCGGCGGCTGGATCGAGGAGGACCGATGGTCGGTCTTCATAGACACGGACGCAGGCGCAGACACGGACGGGCACCCGCCCACGCACGCACGCTCGTACATAGGGCTCGACGGCCAGGTCCCCATCGGAGAGAACACCACGCGCGGAGGCGTGCGGGATAAACGCGATGCGGGCGGGGCGCGGACGCACGGCACGAGGACGCTCGCTGCGCCGCCGCCGTGTATGTTGCCGTTGACGACGACGACGGCGGCGCTGGTATCACAACCGCGACGGGCCGCTGTATGTATGCAGCACGGGGCGCTATTAGAGCGCCGAGCCGCGGACGGCGCGGACTCGCTTGCTGCCGCTTGCAACCGTCGAATGCCGTCGGGTACGATGCGATACGATACTATCGGGCGCCGTGCGGTGCGCGCACCGGGGACGCGGAGGAGCTGTGTCCGTGCGCGCGCGTGCGTGCGGCGCCGCGGGGCCCGCGGGGACGGGCGCGCCTGTCGAGCGCGTCGGCATGGCTTGGCTTGGCGTGGGGCGTTGTGCGTGGTGTGCATGCGGCGCGCGCATCGCATCGTACGGCATGCATTGCAGCGCGCGGTATTTGGGACTCCGGGACTCCGGGACTCCGGGAGGGCGGCCGTCATCGTCGTCGTTGTCGGCGTTGGCGTTGGCGTTGGCGTTGGCGAGTCGTCGTGGAGGGCTGGGGCGCGCGGGGGCGCCGAGCGAGGCGGTGTGATGGGGAGCGGACGAGGGGTCGCGGTCGTGGCGCGAGGCGCGAGGCGCACGGCGTACTGGGGATTGCTTGCGGCTGGTCGGGGCGAGGGCAGGCGAGGGCAGATCGGCAGGCCGGATGGGTATGATGCGGTGGATGCAGGGCGACAGAGGGCGAAAGACTCGGGAGACGGGACGGCATGGAAGGACGGGCGGTGCAGGGCGGTGCGTGCGTGCGTGCGTGCGGGGATAGCGAGGGCAGGGGTGGACTGAGCTCGGGAGGGAGTCGGAACGCGAGTGCGCGGCTGTGAGAAGCGCGGCTGTGCGCCAGAGGACGGCGCTCGGTCGGCTGTGGAAGGCCCGGGGGCTGGACGCGGGGCCTGTGTGCCGGAATAGGCAGGTGGGGGACGGATAAGTCAGCGGGGGGCAGCGTCGCCACCCGCTCGCTCGCTCCTCCGGCGATACGCACCCCCGACCGCGAGCGACGACGGGCTGATCCACGAGATCCACGAGAGCCCCCCGCTGGAACCTGCCTACCGAGCGTGCGAGCGAGCGTGCGATGCCCCCCGCCCATCCCCGCTCCGGCAACCCTCCCTACCCGTCCGCGTCCGCCCCCGCCTCCTCGCCCCCGTCCTCCTCCCCGTCCTCCTCCTTCCCCGCCGCCGACCCCCCCGCGCCCCGCCTGCCCCACGCCCACGCCCACGCCCACGCCCACCGTGAGTAAATCCCTGCCATCCGAGTCCAACGACGCGACGGGCGGCGCTGACTCACACACGCACATTGCAGCAGCTGCAGCAGCAGCAGTAGCAACCGCCAGGGATCGGCACCCCCGGCTCCATCAGTCCCCGTCCACGAGCGCCCACCCGCAACATCCTCCCCCCACCTGGTTCTTCCCCTCCTCCTCCACCTCCTCCACCTCCTCTCCCCCCTCCACTTCCCTCCCCCACTCCGCCTCCACCACCACCAGCACCACCGCCGCCGCCGCCGCTGCGTCCGCGTCCGCCTCTGCCTCCACCCCGACCTCCATCTCCTCCTCCACCCTCGCCTCCTCCTCCTCCGCCTCCGCCCACTCGCGCTCCAACTCCGCCCAGGCCCAGCCCCATCCTCCGCCCCAGCCCATGATCGGCCCCCCGCCCTCCTTCTACGACCCCGACACCGCCGCGCCCCAGCCCCCCGCCCCCGACTACGCCCAGTGGCTCGCCGAGCACTACTCCCCCAGCACCGCCCACCACCAGTACCCCGCCTTTGCACATGCCGCCCCACAGTCGGGCCCCTACGATCCCCATCAGCAGCACCTCCATCTCCACCAGCAGCAGCAGCAGCAGCAACAACTCCATCAGCAGCATCAGCAGCCGCTGATGAACCAGTACCAGTTCGTCGCCTCCCATCCCCACCCCGGAAAAGACGACGCGGACCCCGGCGCCTACGCCGCCTATTTTGCCCCCGCTTCCGCACCCGCGTCCGCGTCCGCGTCCACCGCCGCCGCCGCCGACACCGGCCTCCCCACGCGCTTCGTGCATCATCCCCAGTCCCATCAACAGTCGCACCAACAGCAGCAGCATCACCAACAGCAGATCCAGCACGCGAGACAGGCACATCACCAGCACCAGCACCAACAACAACACCAACAACAGCACCACCAACACCAACAACAGCAGCAGCACCACCAACAACAACAACAGCAGCAGCAGCACCAGCAGCGCTCGCGCGGCGCGGAGGCGCTGCAGGAGTACGACGGCGCGGGCGATCAGCAGCTGTATTACCTCCTGAACGGCGGGTACGGACCCGCCCCCGCATCTGCATCCGCCGGCGGCGGCGGGTCTGGGCCGTCTGGGTCCGGGTCCAATGCCGGCGCGACGCCGCAACAGCACCAACAACACCAGCATCAGCAACAACAACGCCAGCAGCAGGGCGCGTACACCCCGCACTCGGACGCAGGCACGCTCACGACGCAGCCTTCGACGACGTCCGTGGCGTCTGCGGCGTCGGCAGCGTCCGTAGCGTCCGTAGCGTCCGCGTCGGTGTCGCCCGTGTGGGGTGCCATGGCGCTCGGGGGGAGCCCCGGCGTCGGGCTGGGCATCAGCTCTGGCGTCGGCGTCGGCGTGGGGCTGGGCGGTGTTGGAGGCGGGACGCTGACGGTGCCGTCGATGGGCCCGTCGGGGTCGGGGTCGGGGTCGAGCGTCGCGTCGACCGCGGTGGGCGCGATGGGCGCGGCGAGCGCGATTGGGGCGGAGGCGGCGTTTCGGCCTGGGGTGGGGAAGCGCGGGAGTGGAGGGGCGGGTGGGGGCGCGGCGGGTGCTGGTGCGGGTGCGTCGGGTGCGTCGGGTGCGGGCGCTGCGGGAACGAGTGGAGGGGCGGGTGCCGGTGCGTCGGGTGCAGGAGCGGGAGGGGGAGGGGGGACGGGAGCGGGTGCAGGGAGGCCGCGCGGGGCGGGGGCGGGGGCGGGGGCGGGGAGGGTGCCGCCTAGGAAGAGGCTGCGCGTGGATGTGAGGGATAGCGAGACGGAGGATGAGGATGAGGGGATGGGCGGGGGCGGGCAGATGCAGGTGCAGGTGCAGGTGCAGGGGATGGGCGGGATGGGTGGGATGAGTGGGATGGGTGGGATGCAAGGGATGGGGATGGGGATGGGGTTGCCGCAGAGACTGTGAGTGTTGCGCTCTCTTTCTTTCTTGGGGCGTTTGGGCGTGTGTGCGTGCGGGCGTGTGCGTGTGCGGGTGCGGGTGCGGGCGTTGTGGACGTTGTGGGCGCGCTGCTAACTGTCGCGATACTTTTTTTCTTTCTTATTCTATGCTTTATTCGATGGCGATGGCGATGGCGACGGCGATGGCGGGGCCGGCTCGAAATGGGATGGACGCGCGACGGATGGGCGGGAACTGGCGGGATGCATTTCGATCGGGACCGGGATCGGGATCGGGGCTGGGATCGCGGGCGGGCGTGCCTCGGATGCGATGTCGACGTAACGTGACGCGATGCGATGCGACGCGACGCGGTGTAGTCCGGGCGCGTGCACGTACTGCAAGAAGCTGAAGGTGCGTTGGTTGTTCTCTGTTTTGGTGGGTTTGTGCTGACGGTTGGAGGTTTGGTTTCGGTGCTTTGGATTTCGGTGGTTGGCTCTCGGTGGTTGGCTCGCGATGCTCGACTTGCGACGCGCGCGCGGCGCACAGATGAAGTGCGACTTTCCGAAGAACGAGAACGTGTGCAAGCGCTGCAGGGCGGGCGGGCACACGTGCATCGTCGAGGGGCGCAAGCCCAGGAGTGCACCCAAGTGAGTCGCGCGCTCTGTTTATGTTTCTCTCTTGGGTGTCGGTTCCCGCTCCTCTTCCTTCGCTTTTTTCTCCGTTTCTGTTTCGCGCCCCAGGTTGTCGACTTTGTTTTCTTGGTTTTGGTTGCCTCTTCGGCTCCTGTTCCGCTCTGTTTTTTTTTTCTCTCTCTTCGTCTTGGTGTTTTCTTTCCTTTGCCCGAGGCTTTCGGCCTTGGCTGGGCCGGCACCCGGTGATGCGGGGTGCGGGGGTGTCAGTCTGGATGCCCGAAGCCTGAGGCGCGGGTTCCGTCGGCGTATTTACACCTCCGCACGCGCACAGCATGCGGCGTGCATGGCCACCCACGGCGCGAGTCGCCGGCACTCTTTCTGCCCCGGAGGCGGTGGGGCTGGGGCAGAAGAGGGGAAGCACGGTGGGCTGCGAGGGCGCAGCGGCCGGGGCTTGTGTCGCGCCGTGCGTGTGCGCACACGGCGCCAGTCTTGCTGACGTCGGACTACTCGCTGCTGCCAGCGCGTCCGCGTCAGCGCGGAGCATGCCCGTTTGGGCGAGGTTGGGGTCGGGTGCTCTGGGACGGCGGGTGGGGGCCGTGCCGTGTGGTGCGAGTGGGACGTCGTGCGGTCCAGATTTGGACTCGGGCTCGGGGCGTGGTTAGGGATTCTGTGGCTCCCGGGCGCCCTGGCGAGCGTTCGGGCAGTCGGGCTTGCTGCAGGCGCTGTGGGCCGTCCGTGGTGACATCGGCCCTCGGCGCGATTCGACTGATTCGAATTGGATGGGGCGGTCGGGTCTGCTGAGGCCAGGCGTCCGTAGCTGTCTCGCGGCGGTACCTACGCGTGTCCTTGCGCTCGCGCGTGTTTTATTACCGCACTTCCGTTCGTTGGTCCTGCCTTGTCCTTCCGTTCTCCCCTCGTGCTGTCTGGGCCCTCGCTCGCTAGCTGTGCCCATGTCTCGCCCCTCGTCGCCGTTCCTGTCTACGCGCGAGCGCGCATCCTCTACTTCCTCGTCGTCCTCTTCGTCGTCCTTTATTTCCTTCTCTTCTTCTTCTTCGTCGTCGTCGTCGTCCGACTCTCCTCCCCTCACGCCCACGCTGACGCGCGCGCCTCTTTCGCTTCCCAGCAAGCGCGAATACCTTCTCGCGCAGATCAGGCAGAAGGACGCCATCATCGAGTCGCTGCTCAAGCAGGTCTGTGCTCGCGTTCCTCTTCCCCGCTGCTCGCAGACTGACACGCACCCCGCCGCACAGCTGCACAACCCGTACCTCGCGACCCCGCTCTCGATCGCCGCCTACCGCATGGCGACGCCCGCGAGCGACAACCACCGGCAGAACGTCATCGCCTGGCTCGACCGGCTCCAGTCCTCCTCGACCGTGCGCGATAGCACCATCGGCGCCGGGCTCGCCGCGGGGCTGTCCTCCACGCCGTCTGCGGGCGCGTACCGCCTGCGCGAGCACCGCGACGCGGACGACGACTCGGACATCGCCGAGGGCGCGGGCGGCGCGCACGACGAGGAGCAGCCCAAGTCGGCGAGCACGCTCGTCGACCCCGAGGCGTTCCCCGAGGCGCACGCGGAGCGCGAGCGCGACGCGGGTGCGGGCGCGGGCGCGGATCCGGACGCGGAGGAGGACGAGGCGGAGACGTACGCGGGCCTGCCGGACGCGGCGGTGCCGCTCGGCTTGCTCGCGAAGCTGTCGATCAGCAATTCGATGGAGAAGGTGCGCGAGCGCGAGCGGGGCAAGGGCCGCGGCGGCGCGGTGGGCGGGGGCGCGGGGAATCGGGCGGGCGGGGCGGCGGGTGGCAAGGGGGTGATGAAGGAGGAGGACGAGGACGACGATGTCGTGAGTGCGGGTCTGGTTTTTGCTTTGCGGAGTGCTGATTGCCTTGTTTTCGCGCGCGCATGTGTTATGTTGTCGTTTGTGCTGACAGGGCGTCGCGAACGACGGGTACTTCCTCCCGGGCCCGGCGCAGAACTTGGAGCTCCGCGCGACGCTCATCGAGAAGAACAGCCCGCCGGACATCCTCGTGCACGGGCTCATCACGCCCGAGGACGTCGACAAGCTCTTTGACATGTGAGTGTCCGCTCCTCGCCGCGGTGGGGTGGAGTGCGCGCTGACCGTGCGCCTTGCTTTGCTTTTGACGCCGTCGATCGGCAGATTCTACACCCGCGTGAATGTGAGTGCGCGTCGGCCTCGGTGGGCGCGGTGGACGCTGACGCTTTGGTTGGTTGGGGGATAGCCGTTCATCTCGCTCTTGGACCCCGTGCTGCATACGCCCGCGTCGACGTTCTCGCGCTGTCCGTTCCTCTTCACCGTCGGTGCGTACCCGCCTCTCCCGCGCCTGCGGCCCGAGCTCATCACGCCCTCCGCTCCCCGCGCGTTCCTCGCGCGCAGTCTGCGCGATCTCCTCGCGCTACTCGGACAAGTCCGAGGTGTACCCGATCGCGATGCACTTTGCGAAGAGCGCGGCGGCCAACTCGCTCATCGACGGCTGGAAGTCGGTCGAGCTCTGCCAGGCGTACATCCTCATGAGCATTTACGCCGTGCCTGCGCGCCGGTGGGAGGAGGACCGCAGCTGGCTGTACACCGGCCTCGCGATTCGGTGCGTGCTCCGTTCGCTTTTGCGCTCTCGGTGCGCATCGCAGGTGCTGATCGGTGCTGGTGTCCATGCGGGTGTGCGTTCAGGATCGCGACGGACCTCAACCTGCATCAGCTGTCGACGGCGAAGCCGCAGAACGAGATACAGGAGCGCGAGATGCTCAACCGGGCGCGGGTGTGGCAGATCTGCTTCAACCTGGACCGGTCGACCGCGACGCAGTTTGGCAAGCCGACGACGATCAAGGAGGACTAGTGAGCGCTCTTTCCCGTCGTCTTTTTCGCTCGTCTCGTTTCGCGCGTCCTGGCTTGTCGAGCGTCTGCTGACCGTTCGTCGTCGATCGCAGCATCGTGCGGAACTCGACGGACTGGTACAAAAAATCGCGGTATAATCATCCGGTAGGTGCCGCTCTGTTGCCTCTTGCGAGTGCTCCGTCTGAGTGTGTCTCGAACAGTACGACGTGCACCTGGACGCGTACTGTTCGCTCATGCGCATCGTCGCCAAATTCCACGACGACGTGTTCTCCGATCCCGACACCCCAACCGGGCTGAACCAGGTATGCGTCCCGTGGCCTGTTCGATACCCGCGCTGCGTTTACTGATGAACACGGTCCCAGTCGATCGACTTCCGGGAGGTGACGCTCCGGCACGACGGACATCTCGAGCGGTACCACGAGGAGTGGGCAGGGCGGTTCGCGAGGGACTCCGATCAAAGTGGTGTGTGCCTCGCTCGGTCCGTCTCCGTCATGCGCTGTTGAATGCTGAGCTGTACCGCAGATCCCGCGTGCGCGTTCCGCTGCAAGCTGCTGCCTTTGTGCGTCGTTGATTTTTCTTCCGCGTGCTTTTCTACTGCTGACGGGCTCTGCTCTGTCTGCTGTAGCCTGGTCAACTACTCGCGGCTGGTCATGTACTCGTTTGGCTTCCAGCAGGCCTTCCAGCGCGGCATGTGTCCCGAGGACGAAATCTTCCTGACCAAGGTGCCTATCCCCGACTGTTGGCTCGAGCGTGTCTTTTGCTGACTCTGATCGTGTTGCAGAGCCGCGACGCCGCGAAAGAGGTCATACGGGCCCTCGTCGACTCTTTGGCTCCCAGTGGCTACATGCGCTTCTCACCGGATGGTGCGCACAGGTGTCTGTATTTGTGGATAAGAGGATGCTGACGGATGCCTTTGCCAATAGGTCATTTCATCTTTGCTGCGTTTGCGTCCGCATTCCTGTTGAAGGTGAGCGACTGGCTTTCGATCGACGCTTGCATCGAGGCTTACTTACTCTAAAAAAAAAGCTCAATCGCCCCGAGTTCGCCAAGTTCTTGCCCGAAGGGCAGGACACGGAGGTCTTTGAGCTCATCGGGCGACTCATACAGACGATCGGCTCGCCGCAAATCGCGATAGACGAGCGCCACACGCCCAAGCTCTACTCGCGCTTCCTCGCGGGCTTGCTCGCCAAGCACAGGCGCGACGGCGCGACGAGCGGCCGCTTGCACACGCAGCCCCCGCCCGGGTACCGCAGCAATCCGTCGGGCCCACACCGTACCCCGTCGACCCACTCGTCGGGGATGAGCCCGGCCTCGCAGGACCACGGCAGTGCGCAGGGCGGGCACGGGATGGGCGGTGCGGGCGCCAGTGGGGGTGCGGGTGGGGGTGCGAGCCACGGGCCGAACGTAGCGATGATGGACACGTTCGTGGCGCCGCTGTCGGAGCCGATATACCAGCCGGAGGCGATGTATTCCCTCGGGATGGGGCCGCTCGAAGTGGGCGGGACGGACGACGGGATGAACTTTGTGTTTGACAGCACGGGAACGAACATGCAGGACGATGTGCTCGCGACGATGCAGGCGATCCGGAATCCTGCGTGGTGGAATACGATGATGATGCCCGGGTGCGTTTTTTTTTTTCTTCCTGTGGATCTTCGCGGCTTGTCATTTGGGGTGTTGACCGTCCGCTCCGCAGGTTCTCGTGGCCTGAGACGAACGGCTACATGAGCTTCCCGCAAACCGCCCAGGTGCACCTCGGCTAGGCCTGCGGACGCTACTTCCTTCTCCTCTCCCAACACCAACAAACTCTCCCAAGTATGTTAAGCACGCAAATCCTAGTTTTCTCCCTCAGTCTCGATCTCCCCTCTTCAACGTTTCGTATGCAGTATGAACGCGAATGTACCACTATTTCCTCTCGCCCAATTTTCAATCCTCTCTCTCTGCCTTATCTATCTATCTCTCCGTGTCTTCTATCTTCTCGATCTCCCGCCTTTCGTTGATACCGTACGCAGCCCGCGGATCGAGTCGAAGCGGGTCGTGCGTAGGACTCTGCGTGGCGTGCCTCGGTCTTGGTTTTTCGTTCCGGTTCGTATGCGAGGCTTGTGTCTGCGTCTGTGTTTGTGTCTGTGTCTGTGTCCTGTGTCTGCCGATTCACTACTAGTCCTCAGTTGTGTTAGATAGCATATTTAGATTTGTATGTCAGTCGCAACGACGTGAGCGAGCTGTTGACTTGCCAGCGCGTACCGGGAACTGCCGGGTTGCCCATGATAATTTGTATCCCGCATGCCGGGAGCACACAAGTTGGTCGTCATATCCTTCATTGTGTGATCGACTAGTATATTACAGGCTCACTTCCACCCTCTCCCATCTGCGAACCCTATACAAATTTAGGACCTCCAGAGTAGCGCAACATCGAACAAAGCTCTACGCTGCTGCTGAGACGTGCAAACAATCACCGCACTTGAGCACGAGAACAGGCAAGAACGCAATCGAACACCGTTGCAGATCATTCGGGAAAATTACAGTACTCACCTTCAATTCTCGGCTTACTGCCTGATGACCGCTCGCCCTCACCGCCCCTTGTTTATGTGGCGGCACCTCGTGTCTCACGGTGTGCTTTGTTCTCTGACGGGTGTGCTCGCTAAAAATGGACGTGTTATTGTTGAGTTTTCGTTCCATGTGCCTACCAGTCACATACAATGCCTGGACAACACGCTCATAATGCACATCACGTTCCCAGATAGGCCTCCCCTGGATACGGTTCCGTGAGAAATCCCTGGATTGCTAACATGTTAATAACTTATGTTGTTAACATTGTCATTGACACTGTCATTGACAGGCCCCCCTCTAGGAGGGCACAATGTTGATGTTAATAATGTTCAAAATTGTATATAATGATCAGCATTTGAATTTACATTGAAATGTACATATTTGGGCAAGGGCCAGGTGGAAATATTGAAGGTTGTGGCTGTACAATTATGTCTTCCCTGCAAAATAATAATTTTGTCTAGGAGTGCAGAGTCTCGGACTGCATTAGTTCCTGCTCTGGACATTCCGGTCTATTCAACCACATGAAAGCATTCCTTCGGGATGAGATGCTCAAGCCAATTGTAGAGCATATGGATACCCATCTAGAAGGCATGCACCCTATACTCAAAATGCTCAGCAGCACCATGGCCATTGCAAAATTCTAGTTACAGCTTAATGCATATTGGTGGGAAAAGGCCCCATTTGACAGGGCCAAGCCTATCCAAGATGGTGACATCCTAGCTTCTCACTTCCTTCTGCCTACAACTAACCTTTTTTATCCATTTCTAGAGGCTTGCTGAGAGAGTCTTCTCCATTCTCATAAATGCAATGCCAGATAAGTGGACTGGTTCAAGATTCACTTGGTTCAATTCAGCACTGTAGAGACACTAGTATGCACAGTTGCTTATGGATATGACTATCATTAGACAGTGGTATGGCACCCATGCAGTATGTACATCCCTCTCTTTTCTATGCTATGGCTCATCTGTTTTATAGACCAAAAACAAAGTGCTAAAAAGCACCTAACCATCAAGTGTCATGATCTTGAAGATGATCTCAAGGCTTCCATCTCTTATTTGTCACCCAAGCATCAGGGAAAAGCTCTATGTTAAATTAACCATAGTTAAGCATAAATATAGCTAGACTTTTGCCAATTATTATTCAGGATTCTTGGCTTACCCCCCCTCTAATCCTAAAATTATAAGGTCTAATTAGAGCTAATTAAAGCTAATTTATTATATGGAATTTCAGAAAATATCAGCCAACCTACTTCCATGGTTTCTCTACCATTACTACCCTCCAATCATAAAATATCTATAGAGCTTACTAATCAAACTAAAGTCACATCTTATGATAAACTTGCCTATCACCAAAATTGAACCAACAATCTCATGCCTACATATTCTAAACCACTACTCTAAACTACTAAGCCACAAGGTCTAAGTTATTTACCTGGTAACCTAAATATGACAATATAAATAAGGCAATCTCAATATCTCTAATTTTCTTACATATTTGTCTTTCATTTATTTTATATATAAAGGGGTCAATGAATGCCCTAAAAATCAGGGCTTCTGATATTTGAATTTATACACTAGACAATAATATAGTAAACCAATAGAAAATAAAGAATATATTAAAAATAAGATTGTAGCTCTTACACAATTTGGATTTAGAATGTGTAAAATTATAATTGGGTTATAGATTCCAGTAGGACTGTAGTAGTATAAATAATGTTACCTTTACTTGTAGATTTGATTATAAAGTTGATTATGGATAATATATTCTAATTAGCTCTGATTAATATTTGGAATAATTAGATCTAATTAAGAGAGAAGGTTTTTCCAGATATAAGCACTCCTTGCTATAGTAGTGTATAGTACAAGATTACCATAGGTGTTAAGACTAGCCTTGACCAAGAGTATTGAATACAATTCTAACTAATCTAGAAATAAAGTAGGCAATGTAGCTCTATTGTTAAATACTATAAGTATAAAGTACATCTGGAAAAACCTCTTCTTTTAATTAGATCTAATTATTCAAAATACTAATCAGAGCTAATTAGAATATATTATCCATAATCAACTTTATAATCAAATCTACAAGTAAAGGTAACATTATTTATACTACTACAGTTCTACTGGAATCTATACCCCAATTATAATTTTACACATTCTAAATCCAAATTGTGTAAGAGCTACAATCTTATTTTTAATATATTCTTTATTTTCTATTGGTTTACTATATTATTGTCTAGTGTATAAATTCAAATATCAGAAGCCCTGATTTTTAGGGCATTCATTGACCCCTTTATATATAAAATAAATGAAAGACAAATATGTAAGAAAATTAGAGATATTGAGATTGCCTTATTTATATTGTCATATTTAGGTTACCAGGTAAATAACTTAGACCTTGTGGCTTAGTAGTTTAGAGTAGTGATTTAGAATATGTAGGCATGAGATTGTTGGTTCAATTTTGGTGATGGGCAAGTTTATTATAAGATGTGACTTTAGTTTGATTAGTGAGCTTTATATATACTCTGTAATTAAAGGTATAGTAATAGTAGAGGAATTATAAAACTTGATTAGTTGCTATTTTTCTAAAAGTCCATATAGTAAATTAGCTTTAATTAGCTCTAATTAGGCCTTATAATTTTAGGATTAGAGAAGGGATAAGCTAAAAACCCTTAATAGTAATTGGCAAAAGTCTAGCTATATTTATGCTTAACTATGGTTAATTTAATGTGGAGCTTTTCCCTAATATATACATAGTACCTTAAAGTGAACAATATTAAACCCAATGAAGAAACATATATGAGGACTTGGTGATATCTTATATGATGGTGAACAGACAATTAGGCTGTGAAAGTATAAGAAGTGGACACTTTGTATTGACTAAAATATCCAGCTGGAACCCAATCTGTATATAGCACAGCAACTATGTGTTACTTGCTTATAATCTAGCCAAAATCAAAGGCTGATATTGGAAACAAAGATGTGCACACATATATGAGCCAAAGAAAAGTGGTAAGAGAACTAGCACAGGTCCCAAAAACCACAGACTCTCAACATGTACATAAACCAGATAATAATCAAACCAAGAGGGGATAGAGAACCATTTTATATTGGAAAAAAGTGTACAACTGTCCTAGGTTCCACTTTTCTACAAGAGTCTGAATGATCAATGCTCCTTCTATGCCTGTCTAAGCATAGATATCAGGAAATATAATATCCAGATAGTATAAATCCTAGGTGATATCCTATGTAGATATAAGACTAAAAAATACATGCAAGAGGTAGTGAATTGTGGAGAGTGATGGACAACTCCAGATAGCTGAGGGCAGGCAATAATATATAATACCTGGTAGGCACCTTAAGATGATCTAACTTGAGTAGAGATAGTTTTCACTGCCACATTATCCTTGCATTGGAGATTTGTGTAGAAGACAAGATGTGAGAGGTATGCTTAGTTGTTTAGAATCTGGACAGGTTCAATAGTCAACAACAAGTCAGAGTTAGTAAAGTCAACAAGACAGACTCAAAAGAGACCTCAAAAGGGCCAGCAGCATTAGCCATACTATTATTATATTAGAGTTGCAAAACAAAAATTCTTTGTAGTATCTTAAAACTGGGCTCTCCCTTACTCCAAATTTTCAAGGTACCTGCAGAAGCCTCTCTAAATGTGTCCTTTTATTTTTTTTTCATATTTTGGAGCAAACTCAAAGAATTATTATGATATGATTGAGAAGGGGTGTCCGAAAACGAGCAAATCTTGGGAGTTGCAAATCTTGCCGACGATCGGGTCACACGTCGTCACGTTTAAATTCGAACTCCGATGTCGCGCACTGCGGAATGACTTACCATGCGGAGATTCAAAGAATGACCAAGCATCACACGGCCCGAGATTTTCTGTCACTCTGCCTTCCATCAGGCACTGCCCGTCGAAAACAATTTGGTGAAGAGCAGTGGAGCCCTCAAAGTCAGACAAAATGACCTTCATGCTTTCAGTGATACCTCTTCATATTAATATTTTTTAGTTTTGTAATTGAGCTCTAGGATCTGAGAGATCTTGAGCATCTCTCAGATACCTCTGCCCTAAAAACCATTATTCATTGCCTCCTCGCTGCTGCACCCAATTTATGTTCTCATAAAAACTCTAATACTTGAAGAGTGCTTAAATAAACAACTAAGAATTTTTTCAAGAGGTGCCGTCAAAAGTTGTTGCGAGGAGCTCGATTTTGAACCTCCCATACCATTTGCAACTCCGGTGCAACGACAGTAGTGACAAGAAGCCAACTTCAACAACGATTGTGAGTCGCCACTCACCGCATCATATCGACGGGCCCTTGTTCCTTTGTTCGTCCAAACGTCCACATACAAGGTAAGGCTAACATCACAGTTCCCCCGTCGAACATATTGTCTATCTGAAACATATTCACGTGATTCAAGGTACTTAAATACTACCGTTGCCTCTCAAACAATGCCCTCGACGATCCTAATTGCGACGAGCTTGCTCCACAGACATCATGGCAAAATCCCACACGATTAAGGACGAGCCTAGTTTGGTCCTTGTTGACAGGCCCCGCCTCCCTTCACGCTTCCGTGATTTCCCTCTCGAAATCATATCCCACATCCTCGACCTCGGCCAGCCCGAACATCCCATCCCTGACGAATTCGAGCACTACAACCAAGTTCGTATTCTCCAATACCGCGAAATGCGATACAAATACGCCCGTCTACGCCTCGTCTGCCGTACATGGGCCTACATGATCCCCCCCTTCCTATGTCGACATGTCGTCCTCTTCACCCTCCTGCGCGGCACTCTAGGCCTCATTGACATGCTCCAGGAACATGGAAAGCATGTGCAGGCGATCAGTGCAGACGCCTCCCTCTATGATTTGAGAACAGACGAGGATGTGGAGACATGGACAAAACGCGCTTGGAAGATCATGACACTGTGTCCCAAGGTCCGTGCACTGGAAATTCATGGCATAAGCTGTCTCCACTCCCCCACACCAATGACCGACCCTTGCCCTAATCTCAAAAGCACTGTGAAGTCGCTAATGTATCAATGGTATGAATCGAGCGACTTAGAGCTTTCAGACATGCGACTAGCTAGCGCGATCCGCCAAATAGGCACCGGATTGGAGGACCTGAACCTCCGCTACTGGCAATGCAGGCCTGTTGTGCTGGAGCATGGGGCTCCGGCTATCATTCCGAGGTTCAAGATCCCCGCGCTTCTGCCGAACCTCAAAAGCCTCACCCTATACAGAGGAAACCCTCCCGTCACGCATATCGAGACGTTGATCTCAGCTGCCTTGCCAGACGAGGAATCGAAGAACAGCACCCTGCGTAATCTTTTCCTGGACAGCTTGGACTGCGAACCGATAGACATTATCTCCCATATCCTCGCAATCAACAATGCCGGTCTGAACCTCACCACGCTCCACATTCGTCTGCGTAAAGAATACCGATATGCCGAGGCCGATGTCGACGTCGCAGTCCAAATCCTCTCTCACTGCCCCAACTTGGTTGATCTGTCCTATCTATCCCCCGCCCCGACTAGCATCTTCGAAAAGCTTCCCTCTTCCATCCGCCGCCTCGAACTTGCTCTCTACCCGAAGCGCAAGGATCGTCTCTCCTACTACGAAGACGCGGGCGCCGTGGAGGCCTTCAGCGACTACCTTCGTTCCGAAAATGGCCGCAAGCTTGAGCGCCTCTCCATTATCTGCTTTCACATCTACATCTGGATCGTCAAAGTGGACTGGAAGCAGATCAACTTGTGGCTGGACGTCAAGCGAAAAATCCAAAAGGCGGCGAAGGACGTCAGCGTGCCCTTCTTTGCGCGCAGGGAAGATTGCAGGGAATATAAGCCACCTACGGAGATAGGTCACGCGCACGAGTCTGCGATTCAGAGGAACCCTTGGATGATTGGAGAGGAGCATCCAATCGAGTCGTTAGATCCAGTGAAGGATCTGTTCGGAAATTATACCACCAAAAGCCGTTGGTAGATCTAGCGGGACTGCAGATCTCGCTGGGACCTTTGTTTTGGCCCGTAGTACAGTCTTTCCCGACTTGTATCTTATTTGTATATGAAATCGTTTGCGCTCACATAAGTCTGACTCCCAGAAGCTCCCTTGCCCTACATTTCATGTACTCTACGTTCTCTTCATTTGTTGTTGTGATGTCAGAACGGGCTTCTTTGAGATGACCATGTCTTACTCTTGTACAACCAGTCGCACCCAATTGCTCATCTCGCAGTTGGTATGTATGTCCTACGTCTTTAGCTTACAACTACAACAGATACCCCTTCCACGATAGATCCTTGTGACATTCGTTCTGAGACATATAGCTAGGTAAACGAAGTCCAAAGGTATTCAGTAAATGGGCTTACTTTACTACCTCAACGGTGCATCATGACCTAGTAGTCAATGTCGCAGAAGTGCAGACGACCCCACCGATCTACGTTCGTAAGTCATCGAGTTATTACAAATTCTCAAGTCACAGGCAAAAGGACACACTTGCTGCACGTGTGCGTCGATTTGGTCGTTGTCCTCCATACCGAGCTTATAACACAAAGAACGTCAATTCACTGCTAGTCCATTTAAAGGGTTTATTTTGCAATTATCCATAGTCGCCTGCAAAAACAAACACATACAGAGTCAGGTGTGTCGTCCTCTGCGCCCCGGAGGGTGACACCGTTGTACGTGAATCTCAAGGCATCTGGGATCATCGGACGTTCGTGTTGGGTCAGAAGCACTTCAGCGCATAATTTTGAGGATAGATATGCATGACGCACCACGTTCCATATGAAGCTGTTTCTGTGCACAGACACGCGCAAATCATCTACATGAGCTGGAAGCCAACGATGCAATTATATTTTCACTCACAGCAGCGGCATTTAATACTTTCTTTAACGAGCTTGTCTTTTTCAACTTGAATTTGATGGCTAACACCCACAAGCACAATCGGCATCGCGTTTAGTCGATTCAAAGAACACTCACGCCGATCGTTGAACATCACCTGAATTGTGATTCTCTCCATCTGACTGGGCTTCACATCGGCAGAGTCGCTCATCGTGAAGGATTGTGAGGTCGGGTGAAAGAAGCAAGACGCGTAGATGATGTCGGGACGCGTGGGCCGTCAGCAGAGGAGAAGATGTGTAACAGTATCCAGATCTAGATGGAAGTGTTTGCGCGCTGCAAATAAACGCGACCGCGTCGCGTCACAGATGCATCACACGTCGTCACGCCGAGCGAGGTTAGGAGAAAATAAGATACTTGGGAACCCAATAAGTGTACAGGATATAAGACAGAAGTGCAGAGTGCGAATAAGCATAAGGGAAACAATGACATCGAGAAAGCTCGGTACGGCCGGGCTTTATGAGTACATATGTGCTTTGCGTGAACAGCCTCCTCCCGTCTATGCTTATTGGAACAGGTAACCGTCAGTATAGCATTCGAAACCAAGATATATTAGGAAACTGCACCTGCTCTAGATGCGCATCAATGACGTCTCCATCCTCCATTCCTCTCTGCCACGTCAAAGCAGTCAGTCTGTAATATTCACGCTGTTGAGACGAACGAGACTTACCCCTGCTGGTGTGTCGACAGGATTGAGACGTTCACCCTCGAATACAAACTTGAATGTTCCTATACTATGCCATAAGCCACACTACTAGGCAAAGACACGAGAAAGCTGACTGACCTGGATCCTTCCCAAATCGATCCTACCCATGGACGAGCACAACCAACCAGTGTTGAGATCGGTAGAAATGGGTAGAAATGAGGATCGATACATACCTCTGCCACAGAAAAAATCTTCTTGAAATGCATATTGGCTTTCACCTTCACCGTTACAACTGTCGTGTGCGTGAATTGATGCGATGGATAGGCGACCGAGGTATTGATGCAGCGAATGATTCATGCGATTATTGTACGAAGTATTTCATGATACCCACAGACAAAAATCGGACGGGAGTGTTGCGCAAGTCAAGAACGTCAACTGTGAACATAAACAAGCATTCTGACCAGTACTGACGTTTGCCTTCATAATTGATGGTGAGATTCAGCTTCGGCTTGATATCCTCGCCGTCATCAGCTTGAGACATGGTTCAGTGATGGGTGGTGGTAAAGGGAAGGGATAGAAAGGGGCGCGTCGGTGCAAGGGTTTTAGAGCGAAATGTGACGGCAGCTGGTGTGACAAGCGTGTTATTTGCTCGGAACAAACACTGTACTAGTGAGGCGTTCTTATATACGTATCAAACCAACTATGCAAACTCATAGATTTACGAACCGTCTTGTCATGTGTAGATCTAGGGGAGCCACTGACCACGGCCAGTATATGACAGATGGCTGGCGCCCAATCAATCAAGTCATATAATTGCATCTATCGTTCTTCACGTCCAAGTGCTGCAACAACAACAGTCGCAACGCCAGAGGAAATGTGCATTCGTCAGCAAATAAAGATACGTATTGGAACGTGTGACAGGATAAGCATCACTCATCCACCAAAGAGTACAGATGTCAAAGTTACTGCGACTGCTCAGCGTACACCTAGGCAATGGACGGAAAAAAACGGTCAATCGAATCGAGTAAGGAGGAGAAATATTGAAACTGACCTTGATTGTCTTGTCAGCGCCACCTGTAATCAACCGCGTACCGGTCATGTCGAAAGTCGAACAGAACACGCCCGCCTCGGCTTCTAGCGAGCCTGGCTGTGGAATATCGTCCATGTTCTGGAACGCTGTCCCGGTATTATAGTCCCAGAGTGTGAGAGTTCCATTATCCGCTACAAACCGCCGTCCTCATCATTAGAATCCACAGATGCGAACAAAATTGAGCACACCTCCGGAGAAGAACACGCCTTCCGCATTGACAGAGAGTGTGTTGATAATAGCATTATGCCCACTGAAGTTGAACGTGAAAGTGCCCTCCGGACACTTCCACTTCTTGATATTGTTGCCACCCGCTGAGCCGGACGCGAAAGAGTACTCCGTAGGATGGATCGCGAGCGCGCGTACGGATTTTTTATGGTGCGTGAGGGTAGTCAGGGTCTTTCCGGCCGCGAGATCCCACAAGCGGACTGTTGAGTCCATACTGCCTGTGATGACTTGCGGATCTGATTCCTGGCACTTCACATCCGCGACTGTTGATGTATGTCCCGCCAAGACATGAATCTGCGCCTTGGTCCGCATGTCCCATACACGCGCTGATGCATCTCGGCCAGCGGTGACGAGAACGTCAAGAGTGGGATGTAGACTAAGAGAGTAAACGCCTGAAAGGTGACCATGGTAGTGCCGGATGACCTTGTTCGCCTCCAAGTCCCAGCATTTGACCATCTGTTCTTTCGTTAGACGACAGGGAAGTGCAACAGAGAATATTGACACATACCTTATCCTCTCCACACGAGAATAGGTATGGGTGTCGTGAGGAGACTGCAAGCCCTCGCACAGTCGAGATGTGACCCGTCAGCGACAACTTCAACTCTCCGGACGCCAAGTCCCATATCTTGATCACTCGGTCGCCTGCACCCGTCGCAAACCACTGGTTTCCTGGTTCAACAGCAACACTGCGCACCCAACCAAGGTGTCCAGAAATGACGCGCACAAGCTTCCACGGTGGGTGATATGTTGGCTTGATCGTTCGCGTCGTTTTGTGCAGTGTAAGGGCTTGTGAAAGTTTGGAAGAGTTGGAGAAAGTGGAGGTCGTTTGGATGGGAGTGTTGTCGATGGCAGCGATCATGCGGCTTGCATCAGACATCGCTATGAGTATCATGAAGTGTTAGGGTGACCTCTCTGTATGTCTAAACAAACGACGTACGCCCTGCTGTTATCATTTTCCGCTGGTCTTTCGGTCGCGCGGGTCCTACTGGCGCTTGCTGTTCGAGAAGCGCTGAAGGAAGCTGCTTGTAGTGTTTATATTCATCATTTATTTTGACCGCTAATCGCAGCCGTGCGCTGCATCAACTGGTCAATGAAGCAATACAGTATCCACTGTCATTTCTGACGTACCTTTTCTCCTCTTCCCTGATACCCGCATCTGGACATGACGCAAAGACGCTGTAGGTTCGTTTGGCGTTCGCCTTGACCAACGGGTCAAGCAGCGGGAGACCGGTAACAGACATAATCGAAATTTGGGGCTGTCAACACGGAAGCGTCTTATAGATTTTGTCCGAAGCAAGTGGGTGAGCAATATCGGATACTGACTCGAGAATCAGGTCTTCAGGCGAGCGGGATGGGATGGACGGCGAGGAGAGTGTTTGTTCGTGTTTGCCGAGCTACTCTTGAAAGCCGCCCGTCACGAGCAAACTCAGTACTCTGCTTCTCACCACCAAGGCGGAAAGGCGCCCCTGCCACTGCGTCGTTATTGACAGTAAAAGCTGGCAAATAATAGGGTTCTGCCTGTACTCTACTCATACGTAGTTAGTTAGTCCAAGTAGAGAGCTGCCATGACCGACGCGCTAGAGCTCAGAAAACTCGTGAAATCACTGCAGCACTCTTCGACCGACCAGGTGCGTTCTATAAACCTTCCCTATGGCGTACCCTTTCATTTCGAATTTACTGATGTTTATATTTTAATCCTTTCTTTCATCTTCAGGAGATCGTCGATCTGCTCAATGTCCTGAGGAAAGAGGCCAAAATCACGGAGGCTTTGCTGCGGGTAAGGCTTTCGTTCTGTGCTTGTGGCGTGGCGGCTGTGCGACGTGCATGTAATCTGGGACGATGTGCTAACAACGCTCGTCGATTTCGACAGGAAAGTAAGGCAGGTTTGGCTGTGGGAAAGCTACGCCAGCATGCATCGAAGGAGGTGTCCGATCTCGCGAAGGAGGTGGTGCGCAAGTGGAAGCAAGAGGTCGAGAAGGAAAAGCAGGCTGCCGGTGGCTCCAAAGCCAATGCTAATGGGAAATCTTCTGCCTCAGCACCTGGTGAGTCTTTTTTCAAAATCACTGTATCCATGCATTCAAGGTCGTTCGGTGTACAGTGCCTAGTCGAAAGTCATCAGTGGCATCGGTCACGCCCACTACGCCCACCACGCCTTCTGGGAATAGTCTCGCAAATGGGTCTACTCGGTCATCTAGATCAGACGGCGTCAACACAAACGTTACAGGAGACAAGACGCGCGATAAATGCATCGAGCTCGTCTATGATGCGCTCGCTTCCGATTCTGGTGCCCGTGAGTCAGCCATGCAATAGATCAACCTCTCAAAGGATTCCAACTTTTTGGCGACTTTTCCTGACCAACACGTTCTATTCCAGCGTCTGATTTAATTCTCAGCCGAGCAAAAGCCGTTGAGAGCGCTGTTCTCACAGAATACAAAGGCACAACCGCCGCGTACAAGACCAAAATCCGCCAAATTTTCGTCAACCTCAAAGACAAGAATAACCCAGGTCTGCGAGAAAGTGTCATCAGCGGAGATCTCTCTGCGCAGAAGTTCGCGAAGATGACAAGTCAGGTGCGATCACAAACTCTCTTCATTTTTCCTTTTATCTTAGCTATCTGACGCACACGACTCCTCGATGTTATCTAGGAAATGGCGTCAGAAGAACGTAGAGCAGCGGATCAGAAAATCAAGGATGACAATCTGTTCCATTCCCTGGGTGCGGAAGAGCAACAGGCTGAGACCGACGCGTTTCAGTGCTCACGCTGCAAGCAGGTATATCATAATTTTATTCTCGTTTTGATACTATCGATGACACATATCGAACTTCACAGAGAAAGTGTCGCTATCGTCAAGCGCAGACGAGGAGCGCTGATGAGCCTATGACAGTACGTTACCTCTTTTTCTGATCCCCAATTGTATACTCATCGTGGACTTCTAGACATTTGTGACGTATGTGAACAATATGACATGTGTTCCGGTATCTTGACTGATTGTGACGCTATGAAACTACAGATGCACAAACTGTAACAATAGGTGAACCCTATGATTTACTCGTATGCATATCACTGACGGTCGCTTGCAGATGGAAGTTCTCGTAGAGTGCGCCGCCCTGCTCCCTCAAACTATGGTAAAGCTCATTCATATTGACCGTTGTATCTAGCAACCCTACGTCTCTCCGTCTCGGCTTCAAAGCCATTGTAACCTTGACTCCCTTGCCTCCTACCCTCTTCTCTCAGTCTCTGGGCGAACCGCCCACGGCCGTGCTAGTTTGCTTTACTGTATTTATGCATTTTTCTCTCGAGCTACCAAAGATCCTGCTTCCAACCTTCTTGGTTCTTTCTTTTGTACTGTGTACTGCTTTGTTTGAGTACATACGCATCATCCTCTCCGCGATTGCCTTTGACTACATAAAACAAGTATCATCTTGCTCCGTAAGTATTATACCACCGTTATTGTGTTCCATTCGTTCTACAGCTACACCAAGTTCACTTTCCGTGACTGACGAGAATCTGACGAGACATTCTCGATCGAATCAGAACACGAGCGGAAAGCTGACTTTCAGCACTGAGCACATCCTTTTGAGAAGACATCGCAGTTGCGAGAAATCTGATCTCTGAACAAAGTGCATAAGGCTGAGCATCTCGACACGAGGCACACAGCAAAATCAATACATATATCCTTATCCCTCCTGGGGAAGGGCATACGAGAAGGTCGTATTCCCTGCACTGCATATCAGCTTGGAGATACACATCAAGACATTACATTCCTTTCGCTATTTATCATGCTGCGGTTACTGTGCTGTTGGAAGACGAGATCCGTTCCGTTTCCTTCTCTATTCTAGAGTGACTGAGGTCAATATAGTAGCAAGAATACTGGTAGATTGGCGCTCTCTCAAAGATCCTTGGGTAGTCCGATCCTCAAAGATAGGCATAAACCCTAGGAGAGAAATATGTGTAAGAAGTCAATCTTCCCCATGAGGCGGTGCGCGTTCTCAAAACGATGTCTTGGGGGGCCGGGGAGATCCTTTCTGCGCATAAGTAGCGCGCGCTCGACGGATGTTCAAAAGATATTCAGATGGATGTGGATGCATATCAGAAGACACGAGTATATCAAGATGATGATTTCGTCATTCCAGATGCGTCTCCCTAATGTCTCTCCTAGTCTACCACGAACCCGAACCACAAAGCCTCGAGGGGGGGCAAGACCTAGTGCACCTGAATAGTAAGCACTTCGGAGTATACGGACGCTGGAGACATGGTGATCCAGCCGTATTGATCGTTCGTCATAAGTAGCTCCATCGTGATCATGCCGCCCAGTGCGGTCTCTTTCGTGAGTACCGACAGGAACTAGAGAATGCACAGCAAGCGCGCTACAAGCCTTCGTGAGAATGTCATATCGTTGTCAATTCAGCGCCTAATGCAATATAGATCCTAGGACAACTCACCACTGCTTCCGAAGGCATGCATGCTGGCATCGTTTCCAGTATAAAAGCTCACGGCCAGAGCTCCCCTATCCTCATCCGCATCAAACGCGCACTTGAACGCGACCACCACATCGAACACCATGCCCGAATTCAGGGAAACGCTCACGTCCGGCTTCTCCGCGCCCATCCCAAATACTGCTCTCACCCTCCTCAAGGGCCTCTACGCTACACATCCCACCTCACAGCACGTCCCTGTCCTCGACAACGACAAGCATGCCTTTCCGCTGTCCGCTTACCTCTCCTCTCTCGATATCGCACCTAAGATTCATGCCCACGACGCTACCTCCAGGAGCCTTACGGGTGACAGCTACGCCCTCTACTCCCATGACGTCAAGGACCACAGCGTCTTCTCGGAGGTGATCGCCGGGCGCTCAACGTTTGTGGTCAACGGGGTCGAATACACGGCCTACAAGGCTACCTGGCTGTATAACTGGGAAGACTGCTACTTTTACGACCTCGTGTTCGACGCAACCGATGCGACACCAGGGGAGAAACTCGCGGGCCTGGTGTATAAATACGGATTCACGCTGAGGAAACAGATATGGGTGTATCAGGGCGGGAGCTGGAGCGCGGACGAGGAGCTGTACCAGGGGGTTCAGGGGGCGAGCTGGGAGGATATCGTGCTCGACGAGGCATTTGTACAGGGCATACGGCGCGACACGAAGGTCTTTTTCGAGAGCCGCGAGATCTACGAAGAGCTGGGCATGACGTGGAAACGGGGAATCCTACTGCTCGGACCGCCGGGGAACGGCAAGACCGAGTCGATCAAGGCGCTATTGAAAGAGTCGAACTACCCCGCGCTGTACGTCAAGTCCTTCACAACGCAAGCCGTGAGTAGTGCTGCCTCCCTCTATGCATCACATGAATAGAGCAAAACCTTAACATCAACAGGGCCCTGAAGAGGGCGTCCGCAGCATCTTCCGCCACGCGCGCAAGCATGCGCCCTGCATTCTCGTGATCGAGGACCTCGACGCGATGGTGACCAAGAAAGTGCGTAGCTTCTTCCTGAACGAGCTCGACGGCCTCGCCGCCAACGTCGGTATCCTCACGCTCGCGACGACGAATCACCCGGAACGGATCGACGATGCGATTGTCAACAGGCCCTCGCGTTTCGACGTCAAGTACACGTTCGCGCTCCCCGACGAGATGCTCCGCGCCGCGTTCGCGAAAAAATGGTTGAATAAAATTGCGGCAGGGGCCAAGGGCACAAGCAGGGTGATGAGGGGTGTCCAGTTCGAGTCATCTAACGAGGAGATCGCGCACAAAGTCGCGGCGCAGACGGCAGGCTTCAGCTTTGCGTTCATGAAAGAACTGTGAGTGTCGCTCATTCCCCACTGTTCCCACAGAAGCTAATCAGCTACGATCGTCCTAGATTCGTCTCGTTCCTCCTCTCTGTCGCGCACCGCCGTTCAACCCAGTCGTCGCTATCGGAGACGCCAGACAATTCGCTATTCAAGCAGATCGATTTCCTGTCCGCGCAGATGGTCAAGAAGGTTGAGGACAAAGCGAAAGAACAGAAGAAGGCCGAAGATGCAGGGGAAAGAGACGGAAAGAAAGACGGCGAAGTTGAACAAGACGAAGACGCTGAACAAGAAGAGGGCTACTGCCGTCCATTGCCGAGGGAGAACACTCGGGAGCACGACGGAACGCGATTCTAGATGGAGTTCTTTGCAACGACGTCCACGACTTGTTTACCACTTCATGATGGTAACAAGAGCGCTAGGGCCGTATGGACAACTATAGATGTCAAAATGGTCACGGTATGATCAGTCAATAAGATAGTATGGATCTCAAAGTTTTGCAACATACCTATATGCAGACGAGACTACTCTCACTGTGAAGCTCCAAAGCTCCAAAGCAACTCACAAACTGATTTCTACCATCCACAGGGTCGCGCAGTCCTCTGTGATAATCCCATTCCTTGTTTAAAATATATGCTGCATATGCGGCCGTCTGGCCTCTCATCGCCTTGTTCAAAATCTGGTCCGAGATCTGTGGAAGCGCAAATGAAAGGCAGAAGTTTGTGTTGAGTCCTCGAGTAAAGAAAGACGTCCTCGGTTGTGTCCGATCATATCCCTTTATGAAGGCATGGCACGGATGGCACGAGCCAGGCTTGTTGATGCCAATATAAGCATTAGGATCAATGTCGGTCCGAGTGGCGAGATACGCGACCAACACGGCCTCGCAATGAACATCCACATCTCTCATGGCGGACAAAATGGTGCTGTGGCCTTCCAGGATGGTTGATAGACATGGCCTTCCCTCGCCCATCTCGAACATGTTCAGCCACGGTTGGACGGTTAACTTCCGCCTCTGCGCGCGCATGGAAGACTCTCCGTCCTCTTTGGGCGTGGATCGATCTTCTATACCCCCGTGTTGGCTCCAAAGCTCCAGCAAGCCCTCGTCGTGCATATTTACACTGAAGGGAAGTCGCATGCCTGGAACGCATACGATACGGAAAGGCTGTTGAAACAACGTTTGAAATTTTGAAGATCGGGCAAGGTCGGGGGGGGGGGGGGGGGGGGTATTCATATGGATATACAACGAGAAAACCTTGTCTAGATAGCGGGGGGTGTCCAAGAAAGGAGGGTCTTAGAGCACACAATCCACGGTCGAATTTGCGTGAGAATCCGACACGACGAGAAGGAGTGACGAGACAGGACACACGATATTTCTCGCATTGCAGCAGCAGCGAGTCCACCCCCTCGTCGTCGATATAAGGCCGCCTCTTTGAGACGAGGTCGGTCAACGTGACACTGATATTCCGCAAAACCTCATCTGGAGGTGTTTCAACCGTCATTGACACCTTGAGATCGGAGAAGGCATCCCCGACCGAGAAAAGATCTTCGCGCTCCTCTTCATCAAAAGAACGAGCTTGTGCATTGCTGGCCGCTGTGGAACTGGAGTGGGCGATGAAAACATCCACATATTTCATGAAAGGAGCTCGAAATTTTGGCCAGCAAAAGCTGTAGATGGTGATGGCGAGGTTGGACACCAAGAAATCGATCTGCGGCGGCGTAGATGTATTATCATTGGCAGCGATCGAAGACCGCTAAAGATTCGACGAAACAATCAGAAGGTGTCTCTCGAGGGCGTCGGGCTATATTGCCATTGGTTGCAACGTACACAGTGACCTCCCTGGCCACCGACTCTAAGGCAAGAGCGAGAGCAACGCCTGGCTTTGCCAAACTGATAAAAAGCAGCGTGTCGATAGTTTACTTGATTTCGTTCTCGATATCGACGAGGTGAGGTATAAGAGTGCCCATGGAGCAGGGCAGCAAAGGCGGAAGAGCGGCTATGAGGGTTTCTGGACTGGCCATGCTTCAAATGGCCGTAATGATATCGAGTACTGGTGAGTGTGGAGGCGAAATCTTTTGAAACCACTGAGCAGAGTCCGAAATGGCTTCACCGTCAGACCTATCGTGAAAAATGCGCGTAATTTTAATTTAATCTGAATCACCTGCCACTCACGACGCACATGCATCGCGTGATGAGGCTCCTGAATGACACCCCAAATTCATTCATTTTTATTTTATTTTATATTTTATTATTAAATCAACGCATTCATATCCCGCGCGGCGCATGTAAGGCCAGTGGCGGCTAGAGTAAAAGCGGATGTGTGCCTCGTATGTACGTAGTTCGTAAAGGGTTCATTGAAGACCCGGACTATCAACCCAACTATGGCGGGCAATGTGAGATGAAAGGGAGAACAGGGAAATCACAAGGATTCTGTGGTAAGGAGGTCCTCTGCGTTGAGCGGGACGTCTTCGAAAGTGAAAATTCTTTCATTTCCACCTGCAACACTATAGAGAAAATCCGTGAACACTCCAACGCAACCTACCCTTCCCCATATCTGGGCTCTTGACCGTCAGTAGGAAGCTTAAATTGACTGGTAGCAGTTCGAGTTCGGCAGACATACCGCGCACTAAACAAGACAACCCAACCGAATTCCGTCTAGAGAAGCTAGGCATGGCGTGCATTTGATGTGCCGCATAGGAAGTAGTCTACATGCGGATGCCGAGCAACTTGATAACCATGCTGATTGAGTGCCAATTCTGACACCTAATAGTATGTGGCTTCACTTACCTTTTCCGAACCTGATGTGAGATCTGTCCCACCACCCGACTGACTGGGAATAACATGACGATGATGAACTATGCCCGTACGTGTACATACATACATGCTGACAGAGATGCTACAAATCACGGGTTCCACGTCGCCGAACGCCAAAACTCCATTCTATCTTTCGAGCACCATACATTCAAATTCATCCCTTCCCTCCAGCACTCCATCACGTCGGCGTACCGCGCGGGCATGATCTTCTGGAGGATATGCAGGTCGAACTGCACGAGCTCGAGCCCCGCGCGCGGGACGTCGGAATTCGGAGGCACCGCCCAGCGCGACCGGATCATGCCTGCAAGGCTGCCACAGAACGCCGAGCTCCCGACCGCCCGGAGCCATCGTGTCAATCTCTCTCGACCTGGAGGGAGCACTTCGCGCGGCGGCTGCAGCTGCCGCGCGAAGGTGATCAGGTCCGGGGTGTTGCTCCCTTGCGCGGGAAAGGGGCTGTTTGCGTGCATCGAGAGAGGCAGCACGGCTTTGGTGGAGCGGTATGTGCCCATGAGACCGAAGGTTTGTTGCGGGGGCAGAAAGGAGATGTGCCGGAGGCGCGGGTTCGGACCGAAGACGAGCTGGCCTTCGGCATCGAACTTGAGCGTGAGGGCGTCCAGCACGCGTGAGTCGATCATCTCATCTTGAAAGCTGAGATATTCCAGGCTGGGGAGCAACTCGAGGAGGGCGACGAGTTCGTCGGGATCGAGGTGCACGTCTTCCAAGCCGAGCATGCGGATCGGCGCGCCTTTGCTGCGAGCCACAAATGTGCGGATGCTTGCGCCGATCACGGCGTGGGGATAGTCGAACTCGAAATCAGTGCGGTCGATGTGGAGAGCCTGTAGGCGTGGGGCGACGAGGGTGTGCATTACGGACACAATGCCCTTGATGTGACTGCACGTGATTGACAGCTCGGTGAGCACCGGGATCACGATGCATGACGTCGATGGGAGGACTGGGCCAACCGTGCGATTGGAAAACCCGACGTGGAGGCTGTCCAGACATGCGCACGCGCCGAGACTCTCGCAGAGCCTTCCGATCATGGCCGTCGGGAGCTCCACGGTCTCGTAGATCAGGTGCAGTGTCGTCAGGTTCGCCCAGGGCAACACCCAGTTGTAGATTTGGTTTTGCGCGAGGTCGACGCTGCGCAGGCGTGGAGCGGAGGCAAGGGACGTCATCAGCGTCGGGGTTGTGGCAATCGAGGTGTCGCTCCAGCCGTCGTACGCGAACTCCTCGAGGAGCGGCATCGAGTGGGGCACGAACGCGGGGAACCAGTGGACCTGGTTCGCGCTCGTCTCGAACCGCGCCGCCCTCCAGCGGTGGATCTCCTTCTGCAGCAGCGCGACGTACTGGGGGAGCTCGACGGGCGCGTCGTTCTCAATTCGCAGCACAAACGAGAGGGGCAGGCATTTGGACAGCGAGAGCCATACTGGGACTCGTGCGAACAAGCCGTCGCATTGTTCGCGGGTTTCGGGGATGTCTGGGAAGAAGAGGGTGGACCATAGGTGTGGAGTGGACAACGCCACCGCACGCCAGTAGCGACATATTTGAGTGAGCAGGTGAGGCGCGTCGCTAGGGCCACTGGGCATCTTTGCATCACGGTCCTCCCAGCGCTCGGTATCGAGACACTCTAGAAAGATCTCGGCGAGGACTTCGGGGGGGATTCGTTTTGGTTGCATGGACAGATAGCACAATGAGCCCTAGTGGCAATCACACGATCAGCGTTTCGACACTCGGGAAATCTTGAACGAGAAGTGACCTGAGTCTAAGGGCATAGTTATTATTGAACCGCTGCATCAGTTTCAATCTTCGATGATGAATCGACAGACCACATACGCAGGGAGATAGATGGCTCTGAGACGTGACGATAGAGCGGCGGGGGGCACGATGGCTGAGTGGATATGCCGTCTACCCTGGGGTTGCTTCGGCAATTGCCGGTCATCAATGATTATGGCCGTGGGTTCAATCCCAGTGAGAATCCCGTCGAGAGGAAACTATCGAGAGCTAGAAAACAAGTCCAATCTATCGAAATGTAGGTGAAAATATGAAGACACACAATTGTTGAAAAACAGAATTTACTTTGACTTGGTGCATTTGATTTGTAAGGGAGCCACTTGTGTTGCCTATGCCTTTCAATCTATGCTCGATAGGCATACATATGCATAGATACTCCTCTTTCTATTAGCTTGCTTTGATCTATATCTCTGAAGGACAAAGTTTCTCTCAGCTAGATATGTCTGGAAACCTTGGCCCCAACAATGCTAGTACCCTACTCTACTATCCATGCTTCAAATGCTCTCAGCTGGATCCTACTCAAAAACAGGCTGTATCCTGCCAGACACTCCGCAGACACACCGGGCTTTCTCCTGCAGAACTCGGGGCACTCTCTCCAGACAAGATCTCCAGGCACCTCACAGCACACACTGTTGCACAGGGCAGTGCTGGGCAAAAGCGCCCTTTTGATGCCGATCTATGAGTATTGGAACCAATGGCCGAGAGTGGTCAGCTCAAATGACCAAGGAGTACTGAGAGAACAGTGGAACGAGGGATCAATCTTAATCCAACAGCTGCAGTATGTCACATTCTCACTCTCTCCAGCAGATTGAAGAAATCTTTCAATAGTTCAAGTTGAATCCCATATTCAATGTAGATGTGTATGATGACTTCTGCACAGGTAGTGATATTCTCAAGGCTATTCAGGATGGTCAAATCACTGCAGATGACTCTATTCTACTTTTTTCTATTGATGGAGCACAGCTCTACAAAAATAAGGCTTCAGATTGTTGGATCTATATCTGGGTCATCTTAAATCACTCTCCTGATGTCTAGTACAAAAAGCGCTATATTCTTCCTGGTGGTTTATTCCTGGACTGAAAGGGCCTAAAAACTTGGACTCATTTATCTTTCCTGGTTTCTATCACTTGGCTGCACTCCAAAAAGAAGGGCTCCTTGCATGGGATGCTGCTCGTAATGATACAGTCACAGACTATCCTTTCCTTGCCTTTGGAACAGCGGATATGGTTGGAATGGCTGATATGTCTGGTACAGTTGGCCATCAAGGTAGATATGGATGCTGTCTTGCTTGTATACAACAGGGCCGTCATAAACCAGGTACTGGATAGTACTTTCCTGTATACCTAAAGCCTCTCAATTACACAGTTCAAGGCTGTGATCACCCAGATCAAAGCTACTGTCAATCTAAAGGAACCTCAGAAGAGTTAGCTCAAAGGTGAGACTTTGTTCTGATTTTTTAATCAAGTAAATCTAAAACTCAAAATTATTTTAGATACTCTGAATACTTGTTAAAAGTTCAGCAGTCTAGAAATCAGACTCAATATGAATCAAATCGTCTTGATACTGGGATATGTAAACCAACTCTCTTTAGTGGTCTTCAGTCTCAACATACCTTGGGTATGCCTGCATGCTTTCCTTCAGATCTGATGCACCTTGTCTCTCTCAATCTTACCAACCTTCTTATTTTACTCTGGCATGGAAAATTCAAATGCGACAAGAATGACTCAAAAACTAGCTAGGACTAGGCAACTTTGCAAGGCAATGTTTGGCAGGAGCATAGAAAGATAGTTGCTGACACAACTCTATATCTTCCTGGTTCATTTGACCAACCTCCTCGCAATCCAGCTTTGAAAATTTCAAGTGGCTATAAGGCATGGGAGTTTCTATTATATGTGTTTGCTCTTGGCCCTGTAGTTTTTCTAAACTTTTTTTCTGAAAAATATTGGAGACATTTTTGCAAAGTGGTTTTTGGAATTCGATTGCTCCATCAGCATAAATTAACATCTAATCAAATACATCAGGCTCATTAGGTAAGATATAGATTGAATTTGAGGATTCTCACCTAATTCTTTTTGAATTTAGGCTCTAATCACATTCTGTGAAGAATTTGAAGATATTTACTATCAACGCAAGGTTGAACGTATAGACTTTGTCTGACAAAGTATTTATGCATTGTCACATGGTGCTACAGAGGTCATACGTGTTGGACCTGGGCCTTATCGTACTCAATGGCCTTTAGAACGAACAATTGGGGATCTTGGTCAATAAGTCAAGCAACCTTCAAATCCTTATGCAAATCTATCACAGCATGGAATATGACAGGCACAAGTGAATGCACTTAAAGCTATGGTGCCAGATCTTGATCTAGATAAATCTGCAAAACTCCCACAAGGCTCAATAGATCTTGGAAATGGTTATGTTCTCCTTCAAGCTATAGACACTACTTACCATTCTATCAGTGATGATGAAGTAAAGGCTACAAGAAATTATCTTCACAGTGCTGGTTTTACTAGGCAGATTAATTCTATCATAAGATGGGCTAGAATTCGCTTGCCAAATGGTTAAATTGCTCGGTCGCAGTGGAAGGAAAGCTTAAAGCCATTGGATAAGGTGCGGATGTCAAGAAATGTCAAAGTATGTTGCATTTATTCAGATTCCATTTATATAATGCTAATTGAGTTTTTTGATTTCTCTCTTTCAAGATTAGCCTTAATCAGAATAAAATAGAATTTGGAGAAGTCCTATACTATTTTCAATTAGAGGTCAATAATGAAACAAAATCTGTGGCAATGGCATCAATATACTCGGCTCCTGATCACTTCCTTCGAGAGGCATCATACAACACAATTCTATCTTGCACCTATCTTGGCAATACATCCTTACGCATTGTTGACATCAAAAGCATTGAATCAGTCATTGCAATAATCCCACACCATGTTAGGAGAGCTTTAGAAACAGGGTAAATAATGGTGCAAGGGCCAGCAATACTCACAAAGATAGCTGATGAATGGAATTGGGAGAATAGGGTTTTTGCTGCAGAAAAGCCTGGCCTAGAGATAGCTTTTATGGGTGGAACAGAAGAGTCAATGGAGGCTGAAGAGTAGAATCATCATATGTAGAATAGTCTTGCTTTGCTAAGTCACAGAATACAAGTTGCCAATACAAAGCGATACAAGTGACGAGGACCAACACAAACTACATCTTTCTTCATCATGGAACACTTGAATTCCTTCATATTTCCCCCTCAGTCAAGCTCAGAACTTCCAAATCATGGTTTTGGTGTTACCACTGTGTCTCCGTTATTAGATAGAAGACCATCAAGGTTGTTTCAAGATAATGACAACTTTTCTGTTCTGCCTGCAAGGACCAGTTCACCAAGCACAACAATGGGATTTCTTGCTCAATCAGCAAATGCATCTCGTAGCACTTCAGTAGGATCATTCCGGACTTCTGCTTTTGTATGTCTTTCTCGATCCCAAGAAGTTTTGATGATGACCATGTTTTTCCTACATGCAATTAGAATGCACGTTCTGATTCATCCATCTCCCACTCTCATGCATCAGCTTCTTCAACACCTTCAAGTTTGTAACACTTCCAAAACCACTCAGATCTATGTATGTATCTGTACTGTTCTTGAGCTGACAGAATTGCTGATTTTGCCACTCTCAGTCCACAAAGAAAATATGCAGCTGAGAGAGGAGAATGCTGCTCTTCGAGCTGAGAATAAAACTCTTCAGTGCGTGCTTTTACATATCTCTTCCTTGAGGCTTTTGCAATAGGATAAGAGCTGTGATGCCCATGACAGCTATGAAATCTGCGTAGGAGCAATGGATTAGGATAGCATATGTAGAGTGGGATGGTTTATGGGTGGTATACTATACTGACATGTTGTGCAGGTATGTTTTCAAAGAAATGGCTTATGACATAGCACAGAAATTCCATCAGCATGCCTACCCATCTCATCCTATCCTCAATTCATCTGGTCCTAGCGGTGTCGTCACCCTTATGAGCCTACCAAGAGGCAATCCTTATACAGCAAAAAAGGAAGACCACCCAGATATTTGCTTTTGGTACAAGCCGGCTTGGGACAAGTTCTTGAGGGATCAAAAGTATCTGAAAAGTATTGCAAAGGCAGAAACAGAAGCTATCAATGTTGGAGATGGCTCACAGTCTTCTCATGCAAAGGGTCCTACATAGCAAGGTCAAGCAAGGGCAGTCGGCAGTGAGAACATGATGTGTGGATTCATGGAGAACAGTCATGGTGAGACTCCAGATGGTCATGTTGTGGGTGATATGAGAGAGTTCATGCAACGATGGTGGACTGATCGAGCAGTCGAGGGTAAGACAATTCCCAAAACCTGGACTATAGCATCTCTACCCCTCACATGGTGCTTTCGAAACGACATGGAAACTGAATTTTTCGAGTTCTCTCTTTGTGCAAGTAGCTGGAAGGTGGACAAGATGGCAATATTGTATTATCCTTCGTTTCAACAAGGGCAGAAGAGGAAGGACACCATGAGGACAAAGAGGAGTCTAGTCAAAGATAAAGATGTGGGCCAATTAGTTGATTTACTAGGTTTAATCACCTCTCTACTCACAGATGATTCATCCGAGGCCAAAAAGCCCAAGCTATACACTTTTGACACTCCAGATGACAGCGTTAGGGAGATAAGCCAACCATCAGCAGCATCAGCAAGCAATGCTGCCGCTTCAATCAAGACACAGGCTCCTTCACCGAGGCCCTCGGTTCAAGCGAGAGCTATCGTTCAGGTTTGTTCTTATCAGTCCTTACAAGCTTGATTCATAGTGCTCAGCTTACAAGCAACCACGGTGAGGCAAATAGATAACAAATCCACTGTACATCCAAAGAGCTTTAGTATTCTCAATATTGAGCCGGTTTTTCATAGAAATGGCCTCTGGGATAATGAATTCCAAAGCAATATCAACACAAATAGCGCCACATCAACACCTTTACTCCCTGGTCAAACTCCCACACCAATTGTGAGCGCACATGTGGCCAATGGTGTGATGATCCCCACAACTACATTGACAACCACACTAACACCTCCAACTGACATAACAACCGTAGCTGTGTCAGTGTTCACCATCGCGCCACCAACATCATCACTCGCTGCCGCATCAACACTAGCAACTACACCAACTTCTGCGCCTGCACCTACGCCTACATCTGTATCCACACCCACATCCATGTCCATGCCAGCAATCATTTTAGTGCCCATGATTGCACCGGCACCGACACCCATGTCTGCGCCAGCCGCAACAGTCACGGCAATGCCCCCAACCCTGCAAATGTCTGCAACTATGCAGGCATCAACAATGGTACCGATGCCTCCAAGTGAATCATCGCCAGCAACCACATCAGTGCCTAGCACAATCACGCCGACCCTCACAAGCATGCCAATGCTGATGACTCTTGCTAGTGTGTCCCCCATACCTGCCGGTGCTCCAAACAGCAGCACTCAGGATCAGAATGCGAGCAATCATGGCACTCAGAGGAAGAGTACAGAAAAGGCATTAGTTGTGGGAGCTACAAACACTCCAGAATAAGCAGATTCTCAATTGTATTCCACCTCGAGCCACACCCTTCTGCCCCATGCCCACCGTGTCCATCTCCCACTGCAACACCGTGCAGAATGCCCGCCAGGCCTGCCCTTTCCCCTTCTTACCTACAGCACTTGCTACTATCTGTGTATTCTGCCGCGGGCCGAGCGGGACCTCCTTGACAATTGCGCCATATATCTGCGGCGCCACAACGGGCGCAGGGTACTTGGTGCTCGAGAGCGACAGTGAGGCCGCACGGATCAGGATGAGCAGATCTGTCTTAGATGCCTGCTCCCCCATGTTGCCATTGCCCTCCCCCCGCTCTTCCTGGATGCGCACGGTGTGTGCTCTGGGCTCTGCTCCTGCCATCATGTATACTGATTATTCTCTTCTTAGGAACAACTGTGCTTAGGACTGGCAGCAGCAGCATCTGGCTAGTACACCTGATGGTACCTAGGCAGCATTTGAGAAGCATTGGAAGGGCTTGTCGCCAGAATGCAGATTGGTAAGTACATGGGCCCTTTGTATTCATATTGAGCACTCAACAAGAAAGTTGACATGACCCTTTCCATAGGCATACAAGCATTCATAAACACACTGTGAGCATCAATGTTAGTAATCGGGCCCCTTGAACGGCACATATGGTGAGTGGCCTGTTGGTTCCACACTGCTAATTGTATAAGACTCTTGATGAATACTTTGTACATTATCAGCTTCTCCTTCCTAGTTGTACTCGCACCGCAGGCGGCCAGCGCATTGTTCCATATGCTGCCCTCATGTTTCTTGCGCATTCAAGGTTCCGCGCGCCAGCTTCACTTTTCTCATACACTATTCCCCCTTCCATTATTTAGCACTGTCACTTTGTGGATCCTATGGCACAGGTGGGCCGGATTGGTTTGTTGTTGTCTCATATTTTTGTATTGATTTCGATAGATTAAGCATTTACATACATACCATTAGTTTTCCTGTTGCTAGATATGAATAGATACCTCTTGCCAGCCATAGCTTGTGCTCAAAACTGGTGATGAATGGCTAGATAAGACTTAATGTATATAGATCTACATATAAAATGAGGGAGGGGGCCATAGATGTCACTCAATATCTAGATAGTTGATCAAAGTACCGAATCAATGCTCATAGATCCAGCTATATGTGGATACATGTGGATCGAGGATTGGTCCAAATTTTTGATGAGCATCTATGTGGAATATCAAAGCACTATCATACATCTCGATAGATTTTCCTCAACGGGATTCTCACTGGGGTTCAATTCCCACACAAACCATCACAAAGTTTTAGTGAGTATTATTGATGAGTAAAGTCCCACAGTACCTACCTAATCTGGCATTGGGTCTGCATAAATGCATTTTTTTGTAGGACAATAGCATTATCTTGTATATTTTTAATAAAAATTATCCTATATGCTATATACCTAGCTATTGAAGCTGAATCAATTGTTAGTTGTCCATGATCCAATTGTGCTTGTCAAAAAAAAGTGGTGTACTGAACTTACCTTGTTATCAAGATAAGATGGCCCTTAGCATTTATCTCAGAACATGTTGAGTAAAGGCTTCCAATACCTGTTAATGTATACAAGGGGATATGGTAGACATAGCTCCTTGTCTTTGGACATATATCAGGAAAAGTGCAAATTTGCTTTTGTAACTTATCTGACTTGACAAGTGGGAAAAGACAAAATAAGACATATAAGATAATAAGGGAGGTATCACAAACAGCTGTTTGGGATGAGGAAATCCTAGGCCACAAACAACAATACAAATAAGAAAGATAATACAGCTAATAAGAGTGAAGGGTTTGGGGCTGATCAGACTAGTGTTTTTGAATTAGAGAAGACTGGTGAATAGCAGTTCTTAGATTGGATAGAAGTGGATAGCCTAAGGCTTTCCCATTGTGCCATAGCAATTATAAATATATATAGACAAGAGCACAGACCAAGTAGCAATGGAACAAGAATACAAGATATAGATGGAAGAAGGGTCTTACATATCCTTGTATAGATTGTGATAAAAGTACAGTAAGTAGTTTGTAATACTACCCCCCCCCCCTCTAGGCTATCAGTGCCAGAGATGGTAAGTAAAAATTCAAGAAAAACATAAGCAATGCATTAGAATCAAACACAGATCATAAAAAAAGAATAATATTTAGGGCACCATTCTCATTGCCTACTGCTAAGCCATGACACAATAGCCCTTGAGTATGGACATCATGGTACACTGCCTTGAAAGAACCATGTGGGGACTACATAGTAGAACTAAGTCCCTCTTCTCATTGTGGCAGTGGTTGCCAGCCTAATAGATTCATCTGGAAAAACACCCCCTTGTATTAGCTCCGGATCATATCCAATAGTGTCTAAAAGTATCTAAAAGTGTTAATAGTATCTAAAAGTGTCTAATTTCCTAATTGGGAGCAACACATCATGAGCATTGGATTGGTTTCTAATTTCATGATATTAGCACTAATTCTATACTAAGAAGTCTTTAATTATTAGTAGGAAATAGTAAGTACTACTGCTCTATCAGTGAGAAGGTAAAGATGTGGCACATTCTATACTATTTCAGCATATTACTCTCCTTCACATATGCCTATACCATTATCTTGTAGCTCTTTTGCTGACTTTCCAGCTGCCTTTACAAGGGATATAGAAAGAGAGAAATGTGCATTGGTGCCCCCAGCCACTTTGTTGGCAGCTTGGCAGCTGCCACAAGAGGCTATGAAGACCTAGGTACCTTGTCCTTGCACACAAGATTATTAAAGTTGTCATTATTAGCCAATGCCTGCTACTGGTCATTATAGGACACAATATGTGGGTTGGACTTAGGGATATGCTATATGCAGCCTTATAGACCTTGTCTATTAGTATAGTGGCTAATACTGTCTTGTGCAGCACACAATCATCATCACTATTGATATTACAATTTTTAGCACTATTTATATTGTTTATTGCCTTGTTATGCAGAAGATGATCAAACTTGGTGTTTTCCTCTAGCTATTAGGCTGTGGAAAAGACAGTCATATTGGTATGTGGTGCCAGAATGATATATTTGCCTGCCATATAGGAAATATATGCATTAAGCATATTAAGATCACCTCCAATAATCTTGTGCTTATTTATATATAGGCATGTCATACATATACTCTTGTCCCCACCCTCTACCTCACTAGTGGCTATTTGGAAAACCCCTCTCTCTTATTGGATCTTGATTATTCATAATCATGTTTTTGATCAAATTTGCAAATTCAGGTAGCATTGTCTATACTAGTAGAGTCCCATTGAATATTACACTCAATCATAGTTTTACACATTCTCAGTCCAGATTGTATAAGTGCCACAATTTATTTTTATCTTATATAAAGTGTATTATTGATTTTCCATTGGTTTATTATCTTCTTAGCTGGTGTTTAAACTAAATCCTGAAAGACCTGACTTTTTAGGTATTTATTGACCTATTTATTTATAAGATAGAGGAAAGATAAATGTTAAATAAAATCAGAGATGTTGAGGTTGCCTATATTATGTCTACTTATTTAGATTACCGAGTTCATATCTTAGACCTTGTGGCTTAGTGGCTTAGAGCATCTGTCCCGGGTGCTTGCATACATAAGGTTGTTGGTTCAACTCTGGCAGAAGGCAAGTTTGTTATAAGGTATATTCTGTGTTTAGGTATTTGACTAGTGCTCTAATAGACATGACTCTATAAAAAGGCTATAAAAACTGTGATGCTTGATTTATTATGATTTTTCCGAAATTTCAAGTTATAATCAATCCTAATAATTCCTAATATCGGAAAATTATGTCTAATTAGAACAGGTTTAGAGGGGGGGTAAGCTAAAAATGTCTAATCCTAATCATTCTTAATTATGCATAAATAAAACTAATTAGAGCTTAATACAAAGGGGTGGTTTTCCAGATATTAGTGGATAGCAACTCGCATTGTTCATCGTGGTAGTCTCCTTCTTCATTTGTCATCCTTATGAGCAGGCAGGCTTTGTCCGTGATTTTCCCTCTTTTGTTAGCTGTTCCATCCACATTAAATACGGGGATGGGTTTGTTATTTTTTGCACTGGTATTTTCTTGTCCAGACAAAATTGTTTGTCAATGAGAAGTCCTTCCATTCCTGAATCAATCAATACCCTTGCTTTGGTGGTTCCCCCTTTGTGTTTCAATTGTACATTTATTCGCATGGACGATTTTTGATTGGATTTAGTAAATCATACAATTGTTTTTACAAGGGGTTCTGGGGCAGGTCTACTGTACACCAGGGTCATAGGCCTATTTAAAAATCTGATTCTTTTCATTTGCTTCCTTTGCTCAATTCCTGAAGGAGTGCTTCTTGCTCATCCCATCTCAGCTTTCCTATGAACCTCTGGACTTCTTCTCGGCTAACCTCAGGCTCCTCCTGACGTACAGTCTCATCCAGTCCAGGTGTGTAGGCTTGCTGTGCTGCAAGTCTGGCTCAGAACAGATTAGTCGTCGCCATGCCTCCACCCTGGATCATAGCGCTTCTCTCATTACTGCTTTGAGCTCTTGCCGAGAACACTCGGCCATAGCCTCCTCCTCCTGTTGCCATCCTTCCACCGGCCTAAGCCAGGCGGTTCCCCATCTTTCCACTACTTTGTTGAACATGTCCAGCTGACCCTTCATATATCCTAGATGAACCCCTAGTAGGGCATTGGTTCACCATATGTCCTTTCTGACGACAGTAAAAATACCCACCTTCCATTCGCAACTTGTTTCGTTCTTTATCAGTCAAAGCCGTACAGACTGAGTCGATGGCCATTGGGATGATGGAGTTATTCATAGAGGAAGGGGTGTTCGATGAATTGTAGTGGAAGGGGTTGTTCTGTCAAATCATAGTGGAGGGTACGGAGCTTTTTATGCTTTGCAACTCTCTCCATTGGTTATCAAATCTGCGGGTATATTTTACCCAATTGTCCATGGTGGTCAGCATTTCTGGTAGCTGATAGATTTGTTTGAGAATTTCCGGGTGTATAGCTTGGCAGAAATAGTTGACAGTGGATTCCAGATCAAATCTGCTTTCTCCAGCCATCATGAGGTAGTCCATGATGAAGTCATCTGCTAAGTGTTTTCCCATTCTTATGGTAAACAACTTCTGCCTTGCCTTCTGTTTGAGGCTTTCGTCTTTGAATGCTGCGGCTAGTTCTGTTAGAAATGCCTTGAACGTTCCCCATGTTGCTTTGGTCTCCATTGCTTTGTATTCTTAGAGTTCTCTGTTGAAATAGTATTTTTGGGTGAACAGCAATGCCGTTCCTTCCCTCATGTATGACAAGACCAGCAGCGTCTTGTTCATGTCTGTGTTGTATTTGGTTGGATTGGCCAAGATGTACATATGGCATCCATAAATCCATTCTCAGTATTTTGACCTCGTTCCATCAAAGTCCTTTGTGTTATGATCACGTTCTGTCGGGCCTTAACGGCGGTCTATTCCGACACGATCATCACAAATATCAAGCGGCCTCACAAGGTGAGGCGTACAAACAAGGTACAGATAGTAACCTTGGTCATCCACTCCCAACGGATCACCTTATCGTTGGTCGAGTATCACGGGCCTATTGCGTAGCGGGCATGGAACGCCGCCTTACAAACTACTCACACATCGGGCATTGAGCTCCTAGTCTTTCCTGGCCAGAAGGAGACTAACGGAGAAACACAAGAGTAGTTGTTATTGAGAGAGAACGACTTAGAGTATACCTACGGATACATATATGGTATTCTCACGCCCTACTTCCTAAAGATAAAAGGCCCATAGAGTAGGCTGAGGTTCTTCAGTCTATTCTCCTTCGTTCGTTGTGGTCTTCCTACCACAGCACCCTCATCCACTGTAGTCTTCCTACTACGGTCTTCATTGCTATATCGCAATACACTTCTGGCTCCTGTGCTACACGTACAGTCGAGACCACCGTTCCACACATCCTCCACGAGTGACCTAGGGAAGAACCTCCTACTCTTGGGGTTACCGACGAGCAGTCGTAACACTAGAATAGACTCTTCTGCCCCTACCTTGCTCGCACTAGCTTGCTGCCACACTCTCTCTCATAACCTTCCTTGGTGGGGATAATAGACCCCCATTAAGAAAGCGTTACTGCACACACTCTGGAGCAAGACCTAGGCCAGGAATATCCACCCGGCACTAGACGTATCGATAACCAACTCCGTCACAACAATCGCCCTATCCGGCGCGAAGGGGACTTCTGGGTCTACGAAGACAACAACAGATACGCCCCCCCGAATTACGATAACTGCTCATACCGAAACGGGCGTTATTACTTCACCCTTGAAGACGGAACAGAAGAAGAGGATATTTGGAACGAAACAGAAGCTCAGTGGGAACTAGCCCCACAATACAGGGAACCGGCGCCGGTAATCCCCGAAGACTCGGAGCAAGAGGAAACAACCTCAGAATCAGACTCCGACTCACCAGACCAAACACCGATCAATACCCGAAACGAACCGCTCGCCAACATGTCGGGACAAGCTTCGACTTCTACAGACCCCCCTTCCGCGACAGTACAACCCGGAAGAGGAAAAGTCAAACTCCCAGACAACTATACAGGCAACCGCATTGAATCCCAGAAATTCATGCTCCAATGCCTCCTTCTTTTCGCAGCAGAATCCGATCGGTACAAGACCGATCAAGACAAGATATCCTTGGTACTCTCATGCATGAGATATGGCACAGCAGGAGCTTGGGCCGAGAACTTCCTCCTCAAATCAGTAGGAGCGGACCCTCCCACTGATCTAGGAACCTGGAAGGACTTTTTAACAAAGTTCAAGCTCCAATTTAGGGAGACAGGCAAGACAGACAAAGCGCGAAGCGCACTCATGGCCTTCTCCCAAGGACGAATGACGGTTGATGAATACTCCAACCAATTCATTCTCATCGCCGCCGATGCCGACATCTTCGACAAGGAACAAGTCCCTTACTTCCAACGCAGGTTAGACCCGCGTGTCATGGACAAAATATATGACAAAGAAGTACAGCCAAAGGACAACATTCAGGATTGGATAAACACAGCCTGCGAAATAGATGGACGACTCAGAGCTAGATCTGCTCAAAAAGCCATCCTCGCCAACTCCACCTCCTTCCGCAGCGACTATCTAAACCGTTTCCACTCCCAACCCGCTATCCACTATAACTCCACAAACGCCCCTCGAAAAATGAACAATCAGGTGGTTGATATGGACATCGACGCTACCAGGAAGCGTAACGCCCAAAGTCAAAAGAGAAAATTTGACGGCAAGCGAGCCACCTCTTGTTCAAACTGTGGAAAGATAGGACACTCTGGCACTAACTGCTGGTCGGCCCGCAGAGGCGTTCCACCAGTTCGAGGAAACTCGAAGAGACGCTTGGGTACGACAGGGAGAGGAAACCGCGTGGTCGATCTTGAAGGAGAAGACGACGCATCCGCTATGGGAGACCAAGCGGGAATATATCGAGGAATGGAGACAGAGGATGTTCATCGCAACAACCAGCGGGTACCACAACCTGGTCCTTCGATGGAACGTCCTCACTCTGCCCCATCCGGACGACCCCAAACGAACCATGGGCAACGCGCTATGTTACCTAACGGACGACAGGGAGACGGAAGCGTCAGTCATTCTGCTCGAATCGGAGCAGTGCTCGGAGAACTAGGAGAAGATGAAGCAAGAGAAGTGATCTTGGGACACGCGGAGCGTTTTTCCTGACCTCTCCCTCGCCAGCGAAGGAGAAAGGTCAAGGACGACCCGAGTTTGATGCCCGCACTTGTATTCGTATCGGAGCAATGAACGACCGTATCATCACTCCCATACGCCTGAACGTGAAAGTATCAAACAGGAGTCAATACGCTGGAGCAAAGGCAACCATTGACTCGGCATGCGAGGGGGTTATAGTAAATGAAACTTGGGTCAGGAGACATCGCTTTCCCACCTACACACTCAACAACCCCATTCGCGTCCGGAACGTCGATGACACCATTAATAAAGCAGGTCTCATCCGATCCGCCTTGGATGTGAACCTCACCATTCGGGACATCAGGGGACGAACGCATACTGAGCGCATCCAGATGTTTATCTCCAATCTAGGGAAAGACGACCTTATCCTAGGAACAGATTGGTTGAAATACCACGATCCCTCCATCGAGTGGAGGCGACGTGAAGTGCACTTTGATCGGTGCCCCCAGAAATGCCAGCAACCACATGGGTTCACTAGGGCAAGGGAAGAACCGCAAAACAATAGGCGGTTATCAGACGTGGAGCCACGGCACAAACCATGCATTAACGAGCGCGAAAAACAGCGCCTAGAACATCTCCGAAGATTGTCGGAAGATGTAGGACTCCGCGATCACAGCGGAACGTTTGGTGTCCAACTACGAGCATACCTCAAAAAGAAATGGCTCCTACAGGACATAAGGAAATACGCAGAAGAGAAACGAAAGGCTCAAGCCAAACCATCTCTTTCACCAAACGGGGAAGAACCTGATCTCCCACATGAAAACTCAGGAAAACAGGCCATAGAGGAACCAGTTATTCGGAAACTGGCTCCCGAACCGTCAGGATTTGCCAGCTTCGACCAGGACTTGGAAGACGAAATCGTCGTCACCAATCTAAAGGAAAGAGTCCCCAAGGCGCATCACGAATTTTTGGACATTTTCAGCGAACGAAAGTCGCAGCAACTCCCAGAGCACACTTATTGGGACCACGCCATAGATCTGAAACCGACTTTCAAACCCCAAGTACCAAAAATCTATGCCTTGAGCCCAGAAAAACATGATGAACTAGGAAAATTCATCAAGGAACATCTCACTCGGGGGACCATCCGTCGATCCGCCTCACAAACGGCAGCCCCATTTTTCTTTATAGGAAAGAAAGATGGAAAACTGCGCCCGGTACAGGACTATCGCCATTTGAACTCGTACACCATCCCAAATGTGTGCCCCCTTCCACTGATCCAAGAACTATTGGACGTGATTAAAGGGGCCACCATTTTCAGCAAATTGGATGTACGGTGGGGATACAACAATATACGAATCAAAAAGGGCGACGAGTGGAAGGCAGCTTTCATCACTCCGTTGGGTTCTTATGAACCCACAGTGATGTTCTTCGGCCTTACCAACTCGCCAGCCACTTTCCAAGCCATGATGAACATGATCTTCAGAGAACTCATCACAGCACGGAAAATAACCGTATACATGGACGACATCCTCATCTTTTCCAAAAACATGGCGGAACACATCCAGGTCCTGAACCAAGTTTTCCAGATCTTGCGCGACAACGACCTCTATCTGAAGCCGGAGAAGTGCGAGTTTTATAAAGAAAAACTCCAATATCTGGGATACACAATCTCAAAAGACCATGTCGCAATGGAAGACTCAAAGGTGGACGCCATACAAGATTGGCCAGTCCCACGCACCGTCCGAGACATTTGCTCCTTTTTAGGTCTAGGAAACTTCTACAGGCGTTTTATCGATAAGTTCTCCCTTATCGCACGACCTCTGCACGACCTCACCAAAAAGGATGCAAAATGGAACTGGACTTCAAAGTGCCAGGAAGCTTTCGAACGATTAAAAAGGGCATTTATCAGTAAACCCGTTCTAAACTACCCGGACCCCATGCATCCATATCGACTAGTAACGGATGCCTCACTAATCGCTTACGGAGCCACCCTCCTGCAAGAAGGAAAAGATGGCGACTAGCACCCAGTCGCATTCCTTTCCGGGTCATTTTCACCAGCAGAACGGAATTACGACGTCCACGATCGCGAACTCCTGGCCATTATAAAAGCGTTGGAACACTGGAATCACTACCTCGAAGGTGCATGACACCCATTCGAGATCTGGACAGATCACAAGAACCTGGAACACTTCCAAACGGCGCGAGATCTCTCACGACGACACGCCCGTTGGAGCCTTTATTTGAGCAGATTCAACTTCACGCTCAGCTATAAAGCGGGATCAACAAATCATTCCGATGCTCTGTCCAGGCGTCCAGATCTAAGTGAGGGGGTGGAATCTGACAACAAAGCTCAAATTTTGCTCCCGGCCAACCTTTTTAACAAATCTGACGACACGCTGGTAGAACCGTCCCCAACACGACATATCAAGTCCACAGAAATTGCATCCTCGGACCTCATCTCCCTCATCCGACGCTCAAAATCGGAACATGATGCCCTGACAAGGGTAGCCCTCGCCAAGCTCTTGCGAGTAGGGCCACAAGGAATGAGAGGATTACTGGGACACTGGACACACGAAGATGGAATCACCAGACGAAACGGCCACATATGTGTCCCAAAAGACGATGCCATACGAAGACTTATTGTCAAAACGCATCACGACGCACCCGCGGTAGGACACCCGGGGAGAACAAAAACGTTGGAAATGGTACAACGACACTACTGGTGGCAAAACATGACAAGGTTCATCCATGAATACGTGGACGGATGTGCGGTATGCCAATCAACCAAGAATCTGACACACAAGACGCACCCTCCTATCCACCCTTTGGAAACCACCAACGTCCCCTGGCATTTCATCTCGACAGACTTCGTCACGGACCTACCCGAAAGCAAGGGTTTCGACTCAATCAACGTGGTAGTGGACCAAGGTCTGTCCAAAGGCATAGTCATCACCCCATGCAAGAAAACGATCACGGCAGAAGAAACAACCGTGCTTTTCCAGAACAACGTTTTCAGTCGACATGGGTTGCCGACCAAAATAGTATCCGATCGCGGCCCTCAATTTGCGGCCAAGTTCACCCGAGAACTCTGGAAACGGCTAGGAATCACCGCCGCTCTCAGCACGGCTTATCATCCCCAGACGGACGGAGAAACAGAACGAGTAAACCAGGAGATTGAACAGTTCCTGAGAACGTTCTGCAACTACCATCAAGATGACTGGGTAGACCTTTTGCCGTTTGCCGAATTCTCGCACAACACGCGGAAACATTCAACCACCGGAAAATCTCCTTTCGAAGTGCTATACGGGTTCAATCCCCCTTATTCAGCCGACACTGCGCTGGAGACAAAGGTACCCGCGGTAGCTGAACGCATTAAGGTGATCACAGAAGTCCAGGAAGAAGCCGCAGCCAGCCTACAAATAGCCAGCAATTACGCCAAGGACCGGGATCTCCACAGGAAACTCCCTCAATGGAAAGAAGGAGACCAAGTATGGCTAGAAGGAACCCATATCCGGACAACCCATCCAAAGTTCAAGCTCGCTCCTAGGAGGTATGGCCCCTTTAAAATATTGGCAAAAATAGGAACCCTGGCATACAAACTTCAAATTCCCCAACAATGGAGAATCCACCCGGTGTTCCACGCCGCAACGCTAACCAAGTATAGGGAAACCGAGGCACACGGAGAAAACTTCGCCAGACCATTGCCGGAGGTATTAAACGATGAAGAACATTACGAAGTAGAAATGATCGTGGACTCAAAGAAACAAGGACGGGGAACCAAGTATTTGGTCAAATGGATGGGATATCCCGAGGCGGACAACACCTGGGAACCCTACACTCTCCTAAAAGGAACAGCGGAAGAAGCTGTGAAGGAGTTTCATGACCAGTACCCTGATAAACCTCATCCGGGAGCACCCTGAAAAGCGGAAAGAAAAGTCTATAAAAGAGCGTCCAGAGAGCTCTAAACAGACCATCCTCCCACATCTTCTCTCAAGCTCCCTCTCCTTCACTCAAATGCTCCTTCACGAAGACCACGATGCTTCATCACCATCCAGAAACTCCTCCCCCGATGTCGTCCTTATGGTGTCCAATCCAGACATCGGACGAGTGGATAGAGGAACCAGTCCTCACCCAAGCAATGCTGGACGAATTGATAGAGGAACCAGCCCTCACCATCCAGAGCCCGCCGTCATCACCCTCACTCCACACCTCAATAACTTCTCAGATGACAACGCCGAGGACTACGCCAAGTTCAAAGAAAGGGAAAGAACTCGCCGACCGTCATCCCAGGGGCCCCCACGAGATGCATCACGGAATGAAAACCCTGATGACAGAAACCCACCGGGCTCTGACGAAGTACCAATGGGAGTTCCACCTCCTGCTACAATCGTGGCGAACGTTGGAGCTGCAGGTCCCTCGGGACTACGAGCAAGAACAGCAGCTCAACTCCCAAGCCATGGAGAAATTAACTCGATACCAGTTATACAGGGAGCTACACCTCCGCCAGTACCAACTGGTGGACAGATTCCCCGCTCCATGGGAAGAACTACCCTTGGTACAAATCCTCATGCCGGAGAATTGGAGCGACATGTGGACGCGCTCCTCCAGCGAAGCACTATCTCCGCGGTAATACAAATGGCCACAGCCATGGCTCTACAATGACTCGCTAACTTCGCCGCAGGGCAACCCGGGAATGAGCATAGCGACATACCTCGACGACTGGCTAGTGCCAGTCTCCAGATCAGAGGACTCGCCCTCCAAACAGACCCTGACACCGCCTCTTGGTATGAACATAACGACGGACGACCACGAGCTCTCCTCATCCATCCCGACGAATTCTCCCAGTATGTCAACAGAGAGCTCCTTCCAGCCCTCCTCTTCACCGGAGAATTGGGCGCCGTCCAACCAAGTAGGACCGACCCTTTCCGCGTTGTCGTCTGGAATGTACCACGTCCCGGAGAACATCCCACGGCTGTACCAAATCCAAGAAGGGCTCCGCGCACGGTCGTGGAACGCCCTTCACCGAGGCCACGGGAAAGTTGCCCAACACATAGCAATCCCACGACGTCCCCCTCTCACCGGGTACGAAATTTTCCCTTATCCCATGGGGGTACCGACGAGGAGGAACCGCCCGTCTATCGAAGAAACGAGGGAAGAAGAAGTCGAGGAACCCAGGCAACCCTCCGCCGCGGAACAACTACTGGCGGGAGTGTTCGACACCGGCCTGGAATGCCTCCTCCTAGTGCTCGATTTCGTACAGACGAGGGACCGAATAACCGAAGTAGCCGCAGAACTCGCCGCGCTGATTCGGAGGCTAGAAAAAATCGCTCTTGGACTCAATCCGAGCTCGATGCATGGGATGCTTTAGATGACCCGGGAAATTACGACGACGCCGATCCGTATTATCGCCCTGATGAAGGAGGCGATGGGTACCAAGGACCCTATGACTACTAGAGAAGGGCCGTCGCGGAGCGAGAAAGGGGGTAAGGAAGTTGAGGAACTCCTACCCCTACTAGGGTCCAAAATGACCTTAAACTATCGTTCGTCCGCAACGACGTAAAACTAGGATCGTCCCTCAAGACGTTAAACTGTACGACCTCGTCCGAAAGAGACGTTAAACTACCCCGCGTCCGGAATGACGTCTAAACTATCGGACCTGCATGTCTTAAAACTGTGAAAAGATAAGAAGGCAGGGGAAGTACCTGACCATTAGTCCTAGGTTCAAATGATGGTACGAATCAAGGACAACAGCGGGCATAATTCCACGTACAGCCTACGGCGGAACCTTTCACATCCTCACTGTCAAGGAGTTAATCTGACAGATGCATCGAGCGTCCCATTTGGATCCTCAGTTTTACAGGGTTTTTTCCGCATTAGGGAACCCTCTACATGACATATACTCTACTCGTAGGTGTCGACAAGCCGGCTCTTCGCCTTGGTACAGCGAAGTGCCCATACATAACCGGTTGCAAGTCCGAGTCAAGAAATTATGATGCACAACTCGTTAAGTGAACCCTCACAGTCAAGGTCTGACTGGTGTTTTGGGACGTCCCACTTTGGATCTCCCGTTTTACAGGATCGTTTCCGCATTAGGGGATCCTACAGCTGGCGCATGAGATGATGTAGAGAGCGGGCCGCCTCTACTTCACAAGTCTTCCTAATTGATGCGAGGCCATAAAATACATCCAGAACGATGTAAAACTACCAAAGGCTTGGTCCGCAATGACTATAAACTACTAGGGTCCGCAATGACGTTAAACTAGTCTTCGTCCGAAACGACGGAAAACTACCCATCGTCCGAGATGACGTAAAACTACCATTGACCCAAGGAGCGTGGTTGTATTCTGGTGAAGCGCGGATTTTGGGAGAATTACCGCGTCGCAGAACCCTGCCTATAAGAGGTCGAAGCGCTTCCGATATTCACTTGCTTTTCGGTAAAAGAATATCGGGTCGACTTGGTTCAATTCCAAGCGAGGGGTCTGGGGACATGGAAGAGCAAGCATCTCTTCATGGAGCGCTCAGTCTAGTCCTGGAGTCGAAGTACAAGAAATTCCGCTCCAAGACCTAGTCAGGAGGCAACTAGGACACGTGCCTCGAGTCGAAGATCTAGTAGGAAGGGACTAGGTCATGCGACTCTCGTCTGGCCCGCATAGCGGAAGAACGGCAAGAGGGGGCCACTCATAAGTCTATTCCGCCACTCGTCCGCAACGACGATAAACTACGAAGCGTCCGGGATGACGTTAAACTAAGCATTGTTTTTCCACAATATTTGTGGCGAAACAACATCCGCAAAGACGTTAAACTATTGTCCTCTCAAGAACGAGGATTGTAATGGATATCTCGACCAGATGTTCACTCGTCCGAAATGACGATAAACTATTGTCCCTTTCCACATAGGGATTGTTCGAGGCCAATGGCATCGACGTCCGCAACGACGGTAAACTACAGGCATCCGAAACGATGTAAAACTACTGTCCCTTCGTTCTAGGGATCGTAGGATGTGTCTCAATATTGGGATGCCTCCTAGTCCGAAATGACGATAAACTATTTGTCCCTTTAAGCATAGGGATCGTGCGTGGTGGAAATCAAGGTTATCCCCACGCGTCCGAAACGACGCTAAACTACCTGTCCCTTCAAGTATAGGGATTGTGCGTGGCGATCTTGACAAGATACCGCGCGTCCGCGACGACGTTAAACTAGTGCCCCTGGACCTAGGGGTTGTCATTGACGTCCAATCCCCTGGACATCAATGCGTCCGCAATGACGGAAAACTATTTGCTCCTTACCGTATAGGAGTTGTGGATTGACCGCCATGCTGTCAATCGGTCCGCAATGACATTAAACTACGTGCTCCTTACCGAATAGGAGTTGTGGTTGTTGACCAAGACCGTGGTCATCAACCGTCCGAAAAGACGTTAAACTACTCATCCCTTCTGGTACAGGGATCATCGGTCGACATCATTCTTGACGAGAATGTGTCGACAACGTCCGAAAAGACGGTAAACTACCCTCATCCTCGGAGGAAAAGCCTATCGTGATTCGAGGGACATAGTCAGACGATAGCTCGCCTATCGCATGGCGTTAAACTGCGAGGATGCCTACCTCATGGCATTAAACTGAGCGGTCTCCTAATATTGAGACGTATAAGTTATCCGGTTTGATATAGCATAAACCGTTCTCATCATGCCTCAGTGGAAACCTGCGGGATAAAGTCTGGTCTAGAGCCCTATGCACATAACCGATGAATGGTCCGGCGTGCAGAAACATCTTTCCCCACAGCTAATCCATGTTGATGATGAAGAAGGTCCGCAAATGACCTAGAAGTAAACTACAAGGCAGCGCAGGGCGCCTTAATACATCCGAAACGATGTAAAACTACTGGCGTCTGCGACGACGTAAAACTAGGGATCGTCCGCAATGACGATAAACTACGGAACGTCCGGCAAGACGTTTAAACTGCTAGTCGTGGATATATCTCGCAACCCGACCAATATATCAGCTGTGGTCCTAATGTCTATTTGTGCAAGCGAACGGGCCGATCCGGAGAAGGAGTCAGACTCCTCCTTGCTCTTCACGGCACCCTTCAAGTCTAATTCTCTTCACATCCTTGCCTCAAACCCAATACGCATAGTGAATCAAACAAACTCTGGACGTCGAACTAACTCACCGGAGATGAGCCCACCGTATGGGGGCAATACTGCTTGGGATTTATGGCTGCAACCTCACCGGAGATGAGCTCACCGTATGGGAGCGATACTGCTTGGGACGTTAAGATGGTAGTCTGGGGAAGTAGGCCTAAGCCTTTGTAAAGCGATCAACCTACTTGCCCGTGGACGCCATCCTCTGAACGCCAAGAGGAACAACACAAATCACGAGGATAACGACTATCCTGGAAACACTGAGGTTTGGCCCTCGGAGAAGGAAGAAGAAGAACCTGATGACACGAATCAGAACCCACATGCTAGAGTTTCTATTCATCCACACACCACTCGCATTCATACGCCTTTCTTGATGCTGTTCCAGAGGAGGCTGGAAGTAAGACCGCGATGGAATTGCCGCGGCAAAATCAATCCTTACGGGTGAAGGAAGAACATCCTAGTGGCCCAGGGCTTGGATACCCCTGCGTTATGGCCAAGAAACAAACAGCTCAACGGAGATGGAAAACTCCTAGAGGATCAAACGACGTAAGTCGGTCTTCCTCCCAGAAAACGAAGTCATGTCCCGGAAGACGCATCCGGAGACCAGTTTTGGATCAAGAAAGCAAATTGTATATGGAGTGGCGATGAAGCGCACAGCGCTGTCCTACCAGGCGAATAGGACGTAGAAAGGGGGTATTGTTATGATCACGTTCTGTCGGGCCTTAACGGCGGTCTATTCCGACACGATCATCACAAATATCAAGCGGCCTCACAAGGTGAGGCGTACAAACAAGGTACAGATAGTAACCTTGGTCATCCACCCCCAACGGATCACCTTATCGTTGGTCGAGTATCACGGGCCTATTGCGTAGCGGGCATGGAACGCCGCCTTACAAACTACTCACACATCGGGCATTGAGCTCCTAGTCTTTCCTGGCCAGAAGGAGACTAACGGAGAAACACAAGAGTAGTCGTTATTGAGAGAGAACGACTTAGAGTATACCTACGGATACATATATGGTATTCTCACGCCCTACTTCCTAAAGTAGTATAAAAGGCCCATAGAGTAGGCTGAGGTTCTTCAGTCTATTCTCCTTCGTTCGTTGTGGTCTTCCTACCACAGCACCCTCATCCACTGTAGTCTTCCTACTACGGTCTTCATTGCTATATCGCAATACACTTCTGGCTCCTGTGCTACACGTACAGTCAAGACCACCGTTCCACACATCCTCCACGAGTGACCTAGGGAAGAACCTCCTACTCTTGGGGTTACCGACGAGCAGTCGTAACACTTTGGTTTGTTTTCTTTGTCTGACATTTTGTCTTCATCGTCAGCTACTTCTGTACTAGGCACAGGGTTTGGTTGTGGGTTCAGATTTGGGTTTGGTTGACTTAGTCCTGCTACAGGCTCCGGGTCTTCTTCATCAACTGGGGTTAGCACTTCCACAGGAATCGGTGTTTCTTTGATATCTCTTTCAGGGATGTCAATTGGTGGTAGGATGGTTTTTGTCTGGGTAGGGGTGGTGATTGTTCTGAGGGGTGCCCTGTCTTCCCAGGGTACTAGCGGAGCATCGACTGTTTTTCCACTGTCTTGTCCTCCTATGTAAATCCAATTTCCCTTGGACGTTCTTCTGATAGGTTGTCCAAAGTAGATGAATGTGTCTGAGTACTGTAAGTAGTCGGTTCTGTGTGGAATTTGTCCTACATTTCTTCTTAAGCTTTTGGAAGTCGTCTTGATTTGATCAAAAGAGCCCGTGCTAGTCTCGACCTAATCAAGGTTCGAGGGTCAAGGCAACAGCAGCTCTTCCTAATTGCGTACAGTAATTTCTGCTTCTAGTATAGTACTGTACGTAACGTCGAGTGCAATTGTTTCGGTTGTACCTCCACTGGGTTGATTACCAGATAGAGATATTCTACAACCACAACCTGAAACGACCCACACTAAAGTGGAATCGTCCAATCGTTTGCTCAAAGTATATAGTAACTATTATGGTTGATGGTTGCTTGTCTTTTGGGACTGCCTAGCACCGTGTGTAACTAGCCAGTATTCTGCTGCAAGGGAAAAGGTAGGATGTGGAGTAGGATTGTGAAGAGAGGCTATCCAGATGTCACGAATGGCTGTTTGAGATGAGGAGATCCTAGGCCACAAATAATACAAGAAGATTTGAGAGGATGATCGGGACTGATCAGACTAGTGTCTTAGAATCAGAGAAGACTGTGTGAATAGCAGTTCTTAGATTGGACAGAAGTGGATAGCCTAAGGCTTCCACACTGTGCTACATTATCTATAAGTATGTACAGGTGAAAGCATGGACCAAATATCAATGGAGCAGGAACGCAAGGTAGAGTCAGGAGAAAGGTCCTATGTGTCCTTGTCAAGACGGTGGGAAAAGTAGGTAGGCATAAGCAAGATGTTTCATAACAGATAATTTCTTCTTCAATATCTTTTTTTAGGATATCAATCAGTGTTAAGGCTGTTTTGGCTCAAATCAGGGTAATTACTGTTCTGAGTGGTGCTTTCCTGTCTTCCCAGGCAACTAGTGGAGCATCAATGGGTTTGCTAATGTCTTGTTTGCCCACATGAACCCAAATTCCTTTCAAGTTTCTTCTGATTATTTGTCCAAGATAGATGCATAGGATAACTATAAACAGCTCCAAATAACTGTGCAGAGGTCTAAATGCAAATTTAGTACTGAAAAAATGGCTGAGAGTGCCAAATAAATTAGTCAAGAGAATACACCCATGCTAGGGTTTGAGGGAGGTATTTAGGAAGCTTTGGGAAGATACCAAATAGCATTAGATGAGTACCAAAGATGCTGACTTGCACCAAACATGGTCAGTCCCCACCCAACTAACTGCAAGCTATTGAAGGACATTTGGCAGCACTTGGGTTGATCCGCCTACACTTCACATACTTACCATAACTGCAAGAAGTGTTATAATAGGTGTTTATGAGATCAGAGCCAGTAGTCTATATTAGCCAATGTGCTCCATAAGTCAGTTGGTCCTTATCACTTATCTTCCTGACTTTTGCATAGTTGGTCAAACACAATCTTGTACCATTACTTGGCCACTCTGGTCATACATTACTTTTTCTTTATTTTCATTGGTTCTCCAAAGCTTGTTTAGGCTACCTATGCTCAGACGACAGATACCAAATGGTTAGGAGTTTACCATCACTGATTAACTTTTACCTTATTACCTTCAGAACCCATATGGACATCTCACCTACCTTCTTATCTTCTCTGATTGCTAGGGCTTGGTGCCCATTTGACATTTACTCTTATTTCTCATTTGATATCTTACTTAGGGGCTCAGTTTACTATAAAAACCTATACACAACTCTAGAATAAACCAGCTTTTGCACCCCACAGTTTAGAGCTCATTCACCCTCATCTCAACCATTGAAATCATCTTTGTCAACTCCTGAAAACTTGTCATTCTTGTCATTTAGCCTTATTCACATTCATACTTATCTCTTTGCTCATACCCCTTGTTCTTCCTTATATATTGTCAGAGTCCTATGTGGCTCTTGAAGCATGTAGTTGTCAGTCATGACATTACCTTCTTGTCACCAACCAAACCTCTGACACAACCAGCCAAACATTTGGTCAGTATTTGGTGCAGTCCCAAAACCATTTGGATGCTATAATCTCACACTCCTTGTTGCTTCTCAGTAAGCCTTTGATTTCTAAAAGTCATCACTAATGATTCCTGGTGTATTAGATACTAGCTTCAGCACCCCCCTGCACTAGAGGTTGTTTTGGTGTTGTGCTTGGCACTTAGAGCCACCTCTAGCATATCAACAGTTTTTCACATGATGTATTAGGGGTGCAAGGCCATGATGGTCAGTTATAATGTTCCTGATTTTCTGCACATGCTGGTCTGGTGTCAACAATGAGAAGTCAATCACCATTATGTTGAGATCATAGAATAGATGCATGTAGAAGCAGTAGAAGCACAGAGTGGGATTTAGGAAGGAAGGGAATTCACGAGTGATTTCACTCGATGATAAAATAATCGGTAAATGCCGCTGGTCTGGACCCAGATCGGGCATAAATATGCTAAAACCCGGGAAATATGATGCAAATTCAGCCTAAAATATGCTTCAAACGGGGAAGGATTTGGTGATTTTCTGCCCTCAAATATGCTAAATTTCAGGGAAACCTTCATAGGAGCTTCACGGGTCCTGTTGTAATGCATCCGAATTGCCTCGAGGCTGCAGGCAAGTCCACACGCGTTTCGAAAAGCTCAGATTCAGCACCGTCCTCTCATGCATTAAGCCTTTTGTAGGCTTCAATTTTCTCTTTGTCGCTCCTGCGTAGGTTCTGAGTGGATGGAAGGGTCCGACTTTGAGTCAGTGCAGAGGTAGCTGAGATACCATCCAAGGCTCTGTCGTTTGCAGTACGTACCAAGCACGATGGTCGGGTCTGCTGGTGGGTAAACTCACCCGCGATGGCACAGGCTATGTGCGTGCCCAACCGTCCACAGCACTTTCTGTTGGAATCCTCCAACGGAGATGGAGGTCCTGTACTCAATCGAACGTTCGTCCCCTTCCTTTAATTAAAATACTGCGCTGCGAGGCGTAATGAAGGCATAGCCTCGAGAGTAGGGTAAGAGGCGATGAAGGTCATGCCATTCTGTCTAGTTTCGTCAGACAGTGACCTTACTCGTCCGGAGGGAGAGGGAGACAGCGATCCTGTGTCCTCGGATTTCGTCCGTGGGGTATATAAGACGCCATGCGCGACCCACAACTCCCAGCTACAATGCCCTCCTCTTCCCTCCTCGGTCCCGACACCTTTTCTCCCGTCGATGTCGCTGTGAACGACCGCAACGATCTCGAGACGGCGTAAGCTCCACCTCGCCACTCAACCCTTCCATGGCTGACTTCCTCTTCAGTATCAGCGCAGACGACCCCACGGGTGTCAACGACGTGAGCGACCCCGGCGTGTCAAATGACGACGAGGGGTGAGCATTCCGCGTGTCCTGATTCGAAACTAACGCCCGTGCTCAAATATCTTCCATAGGGGGTACGCAAAGAAGCCAGCAAAGGCGTTCTTGCCTCGCGGGCCACCGAAGCCACCTGTCAGAGGGCCGGGGCCCGCCCCCAAACCTTTGAAGCCTGCTCCAGCGCCCGCGCCTGCAACTCAGCAGCCGAAGCCTGCTCCGCCACCACAGCTTAAGCGCACGTAGACGGCGATGAAACTATACACATTTGAATGTGACCACATACATCAAGGCTATCCACCGACATACCAAGTACATGCTCGAAAGCTCACGATGACGTAGTTAGATCAGACTGGCCCTCGTACCTCCACATACCTACACTCGCCTCACGTATCTATACATTCGCTCCTGGGCGTGGAAATGTCCATCGTCTTTTTCTCTGTTGCGCCCATACAGTCCACGAGCCGGCTCACTTGCCCACCCTGTTGACGTTCACGCCCCACCCCTGCATCACGAAAAACATCCACTGGAGTCTGTCCGGACGCAGGACGTGGAACATGACGAACCAAATCACTGTATGTGACAACCAAGAAATTCGTGAACCGCTCTCAAACCTATATATTGCTTATGGGGGGTTACGCACTGAGCTCCATATACGTGAAAAATCCAAGAGCGCCCCCGCGCGCCCCTCGCTTGACGAACCGCAACGCGTCGACCCACAACTTCATGTCGCGCGGCGGCGGCCGTGCGTCCTTGTCGAGTAAGAACGTGAGCAGGATGCGAGTATATATCCCGATATGGCTAAGCGTGCAACGCTGTACAGTCAGAAAAACTGTAAGAGCCTAAGAGACGAACGTACAAATGTCCGCTGACATCGTTGAGCGCCAAGATATACCATCAGTATAGCCCACGACAAAATCAGAAAGATGATCGCAAACTCACACAGTTCCTGTGAAGATCATCGTCCCAGAAAAATCATTAGCGTCCACAAGACAACAAACGAAAAGAGCGGCGTACCGATCGCGTTCAGATACGACGAGTTCGTCATCAGCACCGACCAGTCCTCCGTCGAGAAGTTTTGCAGGTACAAGTCTGGGCGCTCGTAACCCTCTGGGAACAGATCATGCGGTAAAAATTCCACACTGGGCGGCTCGAACCCTGTCGCGAGCACGACAACATCTGCAGAAAACTCGCGCGTCGGGTACTCTTCCGAGCTCGATCTTTGCTTCTTATCACCCGGCTTGGACCCTCGTGGCCGTACGCGTACACGCACGCCCTGCTTCGTCAGCCTGAGGGTGTCTCCACGAATGTACTCGACGCGGCCCGCGCGAATGTGGCCCAGGAACGCGTCATTGACGACCTGTATAATCCCATCATCATATAATGAGCAACGTCTTTCGATACATGGAAGCAAGCGCAAAACGGAAGGTGACAGAGACAAAACTCCAAAATTGAAACGCGAAACTCACAGGCGTGCCCTCGTAGATTCCCCTATCCGCAGGTGTGAGGTCCTTCACGCCGCGGTAATGCCAGTTTCGGAGGAACCCTTCCCACAAGAAACTGAACGAAACTGTCGGCTGCGATAGCAGTATCAGGCTTTCATACGCACCTTAGAGGCATCTCCCTCCCAAATGGCTGCGCCGAAATGGCGGTATCAACCACAATATTCCTGGTCGCACAGAGGAGAGATTGATCAATCAACATCAGCTTGAGAAAATGTATACCATTTCTTTTGAAGGATCGCACGAACACACCTCGGAATGATCCACTAATCACGTATAGTGCCAAAATCATAATGATCACACAATGCAGGATGCAACCCACAGCATATCACGCACCTTGTCGTCTCTCGCCACCATCGACACCTTCTTCGCGCCTCTGGTCAGCGCCGCCTCCGCCGCCTCCACCCCGCTCGCGCTGCTACCCACAACGATCACAGTCTTACCCGCCATGTCCGCATCCTCTCGATCGAGCTCCGACGAGTGCAAGATTGGCCCATCAAACATATCGTCGTCGTCATCGTCGTCGCCGCCGCTTTCACCTGCATCTTTGTCTTCCTTTGTATCATGCTGGGCCGCAGCTTCGCGTTCAGCGTCGGTGTCTTCGCTCGGATGCTCATCCGCACGATGATGCGACTCCTTGCGCGCCGAGCTCGCGTCTGAGGCCGGCGAGCCCGGGATGGCGTCTGCCTGCTTCGACGCAGCCGCCACCTCTGTTGGCGGGGCGTCGTTCGAGTCTGGCTCGTACTTTGCGACGTCCGCGTACGAAGGGGCACCCTCGTCTCTCGGGTCTACAGACGCCCGATCCGGGCCCGCTTCTGCATTCAAGCCACCAGTCTCGGATTCGTTGGCGGTCCCATGCTTCGCTATGTCCGCATACGACGGCATGCCGTCCTGCCCAGCCTTCGCTCTCGCCTTGTCTCTATCCTTAGCATTGCCTTTTATTTCGTCTTGACCTTTCTGTCTCTTCGGCATTCCTTTGAGTCCGATCATCCTCGGCTTCCCACACGTCCCGACAGTCACGATCAGGGCATCGAACGCGCCGTCGCTACCGTCGTTCACGAGCCAGCGTGCGCCAGGGGAGGATGTACTCGGCGCGCGGCGGATGGAGGTCACAGGCGTCTATAAGTAGACATCCTGAGATATTAATCGCATAAATCAACAGAATAAAGTGTGCAACGCACATTGAATTGCGTTCGCCCCTCCAACTTGTACTCCTTCCAAACGCGTTTAATCTCTATTCGAAATCACAGCCAGCCAATCCAATTAACAAAGAAACTGCTTCACATAAGAGCCCTGCGCGCACCATCTAAGATTTCGTCCCGCTCAGGGAACCCGTGGCGCCAGCACACAGCAGGGTGAAAACGGTACAGTAGCGAGTTGAGCTGAAGGCCAGAAGTTTTGTTGACGCGGGACCATATCCCTCCTGGACGATCAGATGCTGTGATGAAGAACGTTGGAGAGGTCAACAAACGTTCTCATTGTCAAGCATAGATGAGAAGATATTGTGCCAGTAAAGGAATACGAAGGAGATTCAGATGCTAATGATGCAGTGATCCTCGGCCATGCGAGAAGGAGTTTTCAACTGTCGCCGTAGATTCACATTTCCCACTGAACAATCCGTACACAGGCCTCCTTGCACGCGGTTCAAACTGAATTCAGCAGACGGAAGTAATCTAGTCTCCGTTGCTGACCAACGCAGAAGATGGTAATCGTTCTGTGTTGGAGTGATCCAGCTGGAGTTGTCCAATTGTCAAAGACGCATATACTCCATAGGCAGGGCGCATATATGCACAAAAAAGGATGACATTCTCATGGATCATACGCAGCTTCTTTCTGCATGCATGCAAACGCTCAAACGCAGCGCGCGGATGCGGTGCAGCGCAGAGACCGAAACGGGACCAGGCGGGCAACGAGTAAACGGTACGCACCTTCGTATATGACCACATCAAAATTGTGGGCTATCGCGTGTGCGGCGGAGGATATGCCTGTGAGGCCAGCGCCTAGAGATGGGTACATTGAATGGTCAGGAATATATGATGAATGTAATAAACTCGAACACACCAATGACTGCGATCCGTCCAAACGGTTTTCTGAGTTCGTCGGATTTAGGAGGGGCCTATGTCGATATTGAAAAAACTCAGCCTCCATGGAGCAAAAGGATCAGAACGAGGCACGTATCACTTACGGGCTTGAAGAGTGCGATGAGCGGGACCTGGAGAAGGACGTATGCAAAATTGAGCATGAGCTCGGCAAGGCGCCAAGGACTGAAGAGCGTGAAAATTTCGAAGTTGCGCAGGGCGACAAGTGACTCGTGCACATATGTGCGTGCGGGAGCAAGCATGGGGGATCCTGGGTCGGACGACATAACGACGACTGTCGACGAAACCCAAATTTTTCTAAATGATAAGAATTCTGCGGGGACGTCAAGGAGGTCGTTCTAGAGTGGGGCGTGCGCAAGAGGGGAACAGCTTGCGGTTGGAGATCATTGTGAACTGCCGCCTCTTGAGTGCGCGAGCGAAAGCAGATGGTGACGGCGGACGAGCTGAGCCGTGACGTCATCGCCCGAGATGACGCTCGCAGTGACCAGTTTGCAGCAAAACACGCTCACTCGCTCGCTATCTCGTCTCCATCCGTCAAGCAAGCTTCACGCAGGCCGTTTCCAATGTCTTTGCGCCCTATTTCCCAGCGCCCGTCCATGACAAACTGTCGGCATACTTGAAGCGCGGTAGAACCCACAGTAACAGGATTTACTGGCAACATGCAAGACCCCGCGCGCGAGATTGACTCGGTCGTCCACCAGCTCACAGCCGCCGCCTCTCCCGACCTCCAGAAGCGTGCTATCCACCGGTCTGTCGAGTCTTTACTTTTTCGACGTCGCACCCGTCACTCACTTTTCCACAGGTTCTTCGCACCCGACGCGTCTTTTCGCCACCCGCTCGCGCACGTCCCCCCTGCGCCCAACTCGCGCGAGTCCATCCTATCGATATACCAGTGCGCCCAGTTCGCCGATTCTGCAGCGCATACGATGCACTAACAAAAACACGGCACCTGTGCAGGTGGTACCGCATCCTCTCTCCGCATATCGAGCTCGCCGTCTCCGACATCGGTGCGTCACTTCCGCCTCCCACGCGTCTCTGCACGTCTCCAGCTCATCCGCTCGCCCTGACCGCACAGCATACATCCCCGAGCAAAACACCATCTACCTTACCGTAACGCAGAAATTCCATGTCCGCTTCGTCCCCTTCCCGCCCGCCCCCGTTCGGTGTGTACCTCCCGTCTTCGTGCCCTGCCATTACCGACGCCATTCCACACCTAACGCACACATAGCCTCCTCGTTCGCATCACCCTCCGCCCTGTATCTACGGACTCTGAATCCCCCATTCTATACCACATCGCGTCCCAAGAGGACTTTTACCACACCGACGTGCGTGCTCCCTCGAACTTCTCACATTTTTCCTGCTTTACTCACCCAATGAACTACACATAACTAGGCTCTCGCGGCTATCGCATTCCCCCCGCTCGCCATCCCCGCCCGCATGCTCCTCCGCCTCAGCGCCGCCGCGTGCGCCGTCCTCGCGCGCGGTGCCCAGGTCGTGTTCGGCACGTGGCAACCGCGCGCTGTCGAGGAGTAGCCTGAAGTGCAGCGCTCCTTTTATATTGTCGTCCGTGGCGAATAATCGTACAGGCTTAAGTACCCCCGTATTATGTGTATGTATCGCAGAAAAAGAATCAGAAATAAGATCCGTTGCGTCGATTAGATTAGATTCGGGTAATTTTGGAGAGATAAGCTAGCCCGATCTCCCACGATCTGTAGCCGATTGGGATGAGGAGGATGAGTCATCGTACTTTCCTTGTTGTCTTATTTTTTTATATCGATTCGCCGTTCCAGCGTGCAGAGGAAGTAACCACATCGCATACGATGGCTTTAGAGGTCCCTTGCATTGCCCGGCAGCCTCTTGCGGATTGAGCAGGACACTGAGCCCACATGCAATCCGCGGGTCTCAAGAGTCAAACTACAACACCAGCAGTCGCCTTTCCATCACCTGTTAGGAATACTAGCGCCGCAAGCGTTCGCGCTGCCCCTGATCCTATCGCGACTCCGAAAGACCCTCGGAGATGCAGCATCTATGTGGGTACGGTTTGCCCCTAACAGCAGGCGAGGCTGTGAGTGGGAGGAAAATTGTGCGGAGGAGAGCTAGGAGGTGGTGGCGGCTGATGCGCATGATGCGGCCGATGGGAGTTCGAGCTTGAGCCCCGTATGGAACATGAGACACAGTGAGTGAAAGGTGGGGTCGTTGGATCCCAGGGGTTCCACACTCGTGCGTGTTCGCTTTTCTTCGCCTTTTCATGTGTTCCTTGGGTGGCCTTATATTTTGTCTACTAAAGAGGCAGCGGGGCAACAGGGAGGGTCCATGTTGGATCCGGGCTGGCACTGTGGAGTTCAGCCTGTTTTCTCTGACAGACAGCCCAAACTTACATCTGTTCGCGCGTTTCGAGTCCTACTATGCTGGATTTCGAAGCTTAGATCACACCCGAACAGCGGAGCTGGCGCTGGAGCTGATGCATTGATGGGTGATCGCAGATCTTTCATTTACTGCTGTACCCAGCGGCGCCTAGCAGCGCCCGTCAACGGCTCAAACTTGCTGCACACGGCATGGCCGAAAGGGGACGGCGAATCCCAATCAGATCCCGAGCCCTGTCTCATCAAAAACCTGATCCAGTCGCACACATGCGTCCGAACGAGGGTCGTGAGTGGAGTCCCCTGCAAAAGTAAGAAAAGCTCCCTTGCCGATCATACTGCGCGGACTTGTTCTTCCAGGAATTGCCAAGCTGTGATTGTGAGCACTTCTTTGTAGCACTTGGCTCACGCCTGTTCGTGTCTCGATCGCAGGTGCTGTTCGGTCCGATTCGTTACGCCGTAGGTCTAGGCGGCGCCTGTCCCCCCCTTCATCGCCCGTTCCTGAATCCTGCCTTCTCGGAGCGACGACGAATCGCGGTCGTACTGGAGCCAGGCAGGGCTTCACCTGTCCAATCGCAGGGCGATGCAGGGCCGTGTCCGGCCCCGACGCGAGTCTGCCAGAACCTCGCCTTCTAGCCGCCGCTGGGCATGCCAGGTCGTGATGCGCCAATTCATTCACAGATGTATATCACAAAAGACGAAACCATGCTGGATGGGGTAACCTGGCGGCAATGGCAAGGCAGTCACTAGGTCAGTCAGCGAGGGGCGTTCTGTATGAGCTGTAGGTGTCTGCGGCGCGTATAAATGGTCCTACGGGCGCGGAGATGGCGCTCGAGCGTTTTCTTCTTCTTCATATATTCTCGACACCCGCTTGCACAGGCATCGACTCTTTGGAGTGGGCTTTGCTGTATTTATAAGTACTCGGCACTGTAGGTTGAGTCGCGAGAGACAAGATGCCGACGGTCGAGATGAAGCTTCCGCCGCTCGACCAGATGTTTTTGGTTGGGATATGGATCGAGACGTTGCTGTATGGTGCGTGTGTGTCGTCTCTAATGTCTTCTCATGTTGTATCTCGTTGCCGACACATCGTACTCCTTGCAGGTATCAAGTGAGTTCTATGACTCAGATGTTATTTCCCATGATTATTGATCTCACTCTCCGCCTCTGGCAGCATTCTCGTGTTTGCGACCGCCGTCCGCATCCTCCTGAAAAAGCGTTCCACTGGGACGTTCTCCATGTACGCTATGCCTGTTCCCCCCATTCTCACATATTCACAGATTACTCCTTCTCGTTGAAGATTCTTGCTTTCGGCATCCTCGTTTCTCTTCATCATCTCCACCATCTACGTCAGCGTGTGCCTCCGGCAGCTCCTCGAGGCATTCATATGGGGTCCCCCAGGGCAAGCGACACTTTATTTCGCGAACGAGCCATACAAGCTGTCCATTCTCAAGCTTGTGCTGTATAACGTTAACGTGAGTCGCTCGTAATCGGTAAAGACAGGATGTCGAATAATTGATACGGATTGGATAGGTATGCACCCAGGATCTTATTCTCGTGAGTGGACTGTATTGTGTGATTTGACCAGCTTGGTGCTCACAAACGAGAGTTTTTCTATAGATTTGGCGACTTTGGGTCGTGTGGGGACGCAAATGGATGATGGTTGTCTTGCCTGTACGTTTCTCCATCTCCCTTAGACCACATCCTCTGACGTTCGTCCTCCATAGCTCACCCTCGAAGCCATTCGGTTCTGTAAGTGCCGCTCCTATACTGCGATCGCCCACCCACTTACACACTCCCCCCTTATAAAGCCTCCAACCTCGTCGCCATCGTCCGTGGTGCGCACCCCAACATCCCGATCTTCGACCCGATCATCCACCGCTGGTCGATTGTCACCTGGTCCATGGACCTCACAATCAACGTCGGTGTCACACTCCTCCTCGCGTACCGCCTCTTCATGTTCGGCCGTGCCGTGCCCACGCCGCACGGGCGCAACAACACGTACGCGAGCATCATATATACCGTCGTCGAGTCCGGCCTACTGTTCTCGGCCGCGACAATCGTCGTCGTCGCGCTGTACCTGTCGGGGAGCAGCGCGGTCGTCGCCGCGCTGGATGTGACGGTTCAGATCGCGGTGCGTACTTCATTGGCATACGCCGTTCTCGGCGCGTCCGTGTCGCTTATGTCGCTGATTGTCGCACGTGGGCATCGCACAGACGATCTCCCCACTACTCATCGTCGTACGCATCGGGCTTGGGCTCACGCACGGCCAGACGGTCGCCTCGGCCGTCTACTCCACCACCAGCTACGGCGCGCACTCGCAGACCCAGTCGCGGACGCTGCCGCCGCTCAGCGCTCATGCGCCCGTCGTGCAGATCGGCGGCGCGGGCGCGCGGAGCCCGCTCGGAGGGCCGATCAAGGTCGACATCACGCGCTCGGTGGATATGTATACGCCGAGCGGGCGTGGGTACGAGATGGAGGTGTTAAACGAGAAGGGGCTCGGGAGCGCGAGCGCAAGCGAGGGCGGGAGCGTCGTATGAGGTCACGAACCCTGCGTGGGTTGTTATTGTCGCTCTTGTTTAATTATTCACGGACGGCTTCCGTTGTATGCACAAACTGCCACAAGGGATGTAATTTACTCTACATACATGGTTTCTACGCATATGAGGCGTAATAGTTTCCCAGAGGGAAACATCACCAAGAGCTTCACACATGATACCCTCTACTTCGCAGGTGCGTACCGGCGCACAAATGGATCAATAATGAGTTTCCCATGACGATGTATATGCCGCGAGTGCGTGATAGGCACACTGGCCATCATTATCCCTCATCAGCCCCAGGTATCCGGCCACGCCTTCGACCTAGGTCGAATAGAGATGTAAATTGTTCGAGGCTACAGTCAGCAAAGCATAGCCCAGCAACAACCCTCGTAGCATGGCGGCAAGTTATAAACAGCAGCACAGCAACGTCGAAGCGATGCTGATACTCGAGTTTGATCGTAGGGGTGTGGGGCTGACACAAATCCAAGCGTTAGGGGAGGGCGATCAGGCGGAACAGCGGCCTAAGAACGTCCTGAGGACTTACCATATGGAGAGTGAATGTGGCGAAGCGGGCTAGCGGCGGAAGGGTGTATGAAGCCAAAAAAGGCAGATGCAAGGAGGAACGGATTGATTCTTGATGGTCGATGCTTGATGGCCGTGCGGTGATGATGCTCGGAAGTGCGTGTACTGTACGCAATATTGAAGGACCCGTGGTACCAGCGCGAGGCAGGGGCACAGGCACAGGTAGAGACGACCGCGGTTGAAAAGAATTGTAGCTCACTTAGGCAGGCCTATCAGAATGTGTTTCAGTATGAGTGTAGGTGTGGGCATGCCCGATAGCCGAGTAGAGGTTTTCACTGGATAATTCATGCTATACCAACTCTGTACTGACGGTGACACCGGCACTCCGGATGATGCGTCTACCGTATGGCTGAGATACCAGGTCCACAGAAAGTTAAGACCATGGTTCTTTAACCGAGCTTCAAGCGACCTCAATTGGTTTCTTGGTTCACCTGAAAACAAGCAGGAGGCGCTGAGTCGCTGACTGGACGATGACGTGTGGGAGTACGACGAGCGTCCATGAAGGTGCCAGTGGGGCGAAAGAAAGATGATCCGATGCCCTGAATAGTGAATTACAGCAATGAGCGTTGCAGGCGTATGCTAGGGAGCGTCAGACAAGGCCACGGCTCCCAGTTTGAACTTGCTGTTCTTCCAAAGTATGTATTGGAAATGACTCCGGCATTGGGCCGGCAAGTCTTCGGCACCGGCAAATGACGATGACCAGCAGCATCCCTCAGACACTCCTCAGACAGCCTCAGACCCTCTGTCAAAGTCGAATGAATCAGTACACAGAGAACCAGACCTCCCTAGGCAACTCTTCTTCTGCTTCATCTCGACCATCGACCTGTGCAGACCATGTCGTGCCTAACATCTATCAGGATGTCCTGCTTACGGCTGTGCAACCCAGCAACCGAGATAGAGATCAGAGCAAATTCGGGGTGTCCTTCCCCGACCTCCTGAACATCGCCGTGGTCGAGGCTGAGGTGTCGATTCACATGAAGGTGAATCCAAAAGGGGCTATAGAAGGCGAGGCACAGGTGCGTTCAAAAAGATCGCAAGGGAACGGTCACGGTACGTACAAGCCGGCCGAGCACTCGATCTCTTGTCTTCAATCCCTTTTCCTCTCGACAGGTGAGAGATCTGGGCATGCATGACCCGCTCAGTCTGTACTCTGCACATACTACTTAGACGCGCAGCGCGCGGCACCGTATTTTGCACGATTCACATCACGGCGCGACCTTGGTCTGAGCTTCCTTTTTGGTAACCCTTATGCTCGCTTCAGCTATGCGGCCATCGTTCTGATGCGAGAGTCCGTCAGTGGAAGGATATGATGCTAGCGAGGAAACAGTTAGTGCGTCACGGGTTGATGGCCTCAAGCGAACAAAGACACGCGAACAGGGTGCAGTCAGATTGTGAACTCAGACTCGACTATGTTTTACTCGACTATCATCAAGTCACCCGCGCGAGGTTCTTCCAGCTGGTGCGTTGGGATTCCAAACACATATCGGTGCATCTCATACCCCAATAGGCATCATCGATCATCTCCCCGCCAGCCTCGGGTATGTCACTGCAAATGTGGTAGGCGCCCGAATATGCCAAAATCGAACACTTGTCAGTTACGATGAGGAGCTTTGAACGATTCTGGAGTGCTCGAAAGATTCAATGTGGAAACGCCGGGATGCTTGCACTCAAAAAATCGTAAAGCTATCAGGATTTCTCTTACAGCTCCGGAGTTTAAGACGCTTAGTGCGAGACATTGCGGCCCATCATGATCGTCCCTCTTCTGTGGGAATGGCGCCTATATCAGATACGAGCCTAGCGGCCAAAGGGCAGAATCTGGGCCGGTGGGTATGGCGCTCCGATTACCATCTGGCGACAGTAGATGCACCTGAGGTCGATTGTTAACCCGCCGTGGTGCTTCTTGGGACTGGACAGTGCAGACTAGAGCATAACGCTCCGCGTCCGCGGGGCCGTGCGTGCGTGACATGCACTATAATCAGGCTCAAGCGCTGGGGGAGAAAGCTTAAAGCCTGGTAGGAAGTTGCATATGGCATGAGTCAAATCCTTAGGTTGAGCTCTGGTGTTCCTTCGGGGTTCTCATCCACGGTGCACTGAAACAAGCACAATACAGCGGTAATCTAACAACCTTCCCATCTCTTATCTGTTCTATGAGTAACTTCTCGTTCCCGTTCGCTACCTCGAGCTTCCCTAGCCCTACTGGCGAAGCAACAGGCGTCGATCCCAAACTCTTCTTATGGGCGGTCCTTTCTATATGCAGTGTGGTACTCTTCCTCGACGCACATGCTAAGAAAAATGGCCCCCTTCCGCCTGGACCAAAGGGCTTGCCATTTTTTGGGAATGTCTTTCAGCTCTCAGACGATGCGTGGCATCGTTTCACAGAATGGAAATATGTCTATGGTAGGCTTCACTGAATGTTTCTGTGTCTGACATCGCTGCCCACCCTGGTGTTCTCCTACAGGCCCCATCGTCTATCTGAACTTGTGTGGCCAGAGCGTCATCGTCCTCAGCAGTAACAAGGTGGCTGCAGATCTACTGGACCGGCGCGCGGCTATCTATTCTGATCGGCCTCGCTTCATTGTCGCGTGCGGGATGCTCACGGAGGGCCTCTTCTTCACGTTCTCTCGATATGGCGACAAGTGAGCAGTCATAATGCTTCAGTTGTATGGCACACCAATTGACATCTGCTGCTTATCGAAAGATGGCGTCGCATGCGCCGTGCTGCTCATACGGGATTGCACAAAGTGGTCGTCAACTTGTTTCAGCCGCAGCAGACGGCCGAGGCGACTTTGTTGATCAAGGACATTATCAAGGATCCAGGTGCATGGGATGCCCACGTCCGCAGGTGGCGTCTCCTTCTCTGGAATCTCAGTACTGCCACTGATCGCCGCAACCTTCTAGGAGCATTTTCTCGACGGTCCTCAATGTGACCTATGACACGCCAGTTATCACGTCGATGAAGGATGACAAGATAGAGGGCATCCTCAGGTTTACCAAGCATATTTTGCGCGCTGCTTACATCGACGGGCACATGGTAGAATATTTCCCCTGGCTCCAACACCTTCCATCATGGATCGCCCGATGGAAGAAGGATGTCGAGCGCTGGTCGTGGGAATACAGCAAGATGTTTCAGGGGTTTTATGGAGGCGTGAAACAGCGCGCTGTAATGACTGCTCGCCTCCTTAGCCCCATTACTTCGGACCCTCATCATATGCGTTCGTACAGATCCAGGGAGATGAACGGCCAAGTTTCGCTTTCTCTTTGCACGAGAAGCGTGCAAGCTATGGGCTTACCGAGAAAGAAATGGCTTGGCTTTCAGCTACCATGTCGGTGTCTACACCTGTTTTGCATCCTTCGACTTACGAGCCTTGCATCACAGTGCGGCTGGATCGGAATCTGTGAGGACGTTCTACAATAGCTTTAACAGCCCGCTCTGACGCTAGAGACTCTTAGGTCGTCGGAGTCACCGCTTGGTTCATGTTGGCCATGGTTCGTAACCCGGATATCCAGAGGAAAGCCCAGGCCGAGATCGACGACGTTGTGGGGCGTGATCGGCTGCCTACGTTCGCAGATTACGAACATCTTCCCTATATTCGAGCACTAGTTCGGGAGGTATTGAGATGGAACCCGGTCGATCCTCTCGGTGCGTGTTTCTCTGTTAGCCCGCGTCCTCTGCTACTAATTGCTGACTCAGAATTCTGCCATAGGTATGCAGCATCGGTCTACCCACGATGACTGGTACGGGGGCTATTTCATTCCCGCTGGCACCATATGCATTGCCAATGTATGGGCAATGAACCGGGACCCAGAAATCTGGGGCACAGACGCACACGAGTTTAAACCGGAGCGTCACCTCAACGCGCAAGGGGGGCTTTTAAAGGCGCCCGCAGACACGAGGGACGAGGGGCATGTCACATTTGGATTTGGTAGAAGGCACGTAGCCGTTGCATCTACTTGCCGCATCGATATCTGACCGAAATTTCCCTCGGGTACTCCAGGATATGCGTTGGGAGACATCTTGCAAACAATTCTCTCTTCATCAACATAGCGTACATGCTATGGATGTTCAGCATAGATCCGGTGCTTGGGGAAGACGGGAGGCCCATCATACCCACGGATGAAAGTTTGAATCTAGGCTTGGTTGTGTGAGCGCTATCACCTTGAAGTCTGACAGCTTACTAACGAATGAGTCCAGCCGCCCACGTCCGTTCGATTGCGTTATAACGCCGAGGCATCCTGACGCCCTGGCGACATTCGAACATCACAAGCTCAATTACGGCCTTTGAGAGGAGTATTCCTAGATGACGTTAATTTCTTGTTGCTGTACTTGTATCATGCCCAGTTCGTCAATTCGCTCCGTGAAACTAGACTAGAGTGTGTCAAGTCTCAAGCCGTTTACTGACTTGCGCTGGGGATGCTGCGCGCCAAGCTGCTGGGCTCTGCCGTCCGATCTGATCTAACCATATCCTCACCAACGGAGGTATTTGTGGAGAAAGCATCTCCACGCCAGGATACTGCATCATTGAAGTGTCGTTAAGAGAGGGTGATGTCGCGCTGACGTCTACTTATGGGGTATCAGACGTTTTCTTTCAAATGCAGTTCATTAGCCGTCACTCATTTCATTGAATACTATACCATTTCGGGCCTGAGGGATGCGGTAAAGACAGAGGGAAGAATCGTAGCAAAAATCAAGAGAGAGAAAGATGATAAATATCCACAGACTACATATGACAAACATAGATCAAGGGCATCGCCCTTCAGTCGCTGTGTGGTCTGGAAGAAAACCAGGCGCCAGAGGCATCTGCAACACATGTGAGCCGCCCTCCAGCACCGTGTGGTGTCCTAGGTCAGAGGTACCAACAGCGTCGGCAGCGATGTAAATCTCGTCCTCCCGCACGTGAAGAACATCCGAGCTATTGGGGAACGTAATGACAGCGCCGCCCTTGAGGATGATGAACAGCTGCGTGTGCGGGGCGTTGTGCGTCCTGGATTGCCATGATATTAAAACAATTCGGGATTCAAAGAAAAGAGGACGCCCTCACCCAGAGTCTATCGCAGCGCCTGCAGGAAATACTGCGTATGACGCGTTCGAAAGGTCTGCAAGCTCTGTTATTTTAACCTGAGGAATGTCTTCAGCCGCCTTGAACTCTCCCAGCCAGAAATAGACTCACACCACCAGAGACAACAGCAGGAAGGCTCCAGCACTCCACGGAAGAGACGCCGTTCTTCCCGACGATGGTCGTGACCTTCAAAGTCGGGTCGGCATCTGCCACGGCTGATCCCGTGAACAGCGAAAGCAAGAGCGAAGCATAGGGCACGCCAAATCTCATCACGACGACGCTGATGAGCAGAACTATGGCCGGCGTTGTGTAGCGACGCAAGCTGGACATGATGGAGTTTATATACGTTAGAAATGAGTAGGCTAAGCGCTGTAGGCTTTTTCACGCCTCGTAGGCGCCCAGCAACCAAACCGGGTATGCGCCAGACCAACTGTCTTCTGTCAAAGTCAACGCTCGGGATTAAGGTATCCTCAAAGGTTGTTAGCTTTCTCATCAAGTCACCGATAAGTATTGATGCGTTTAGAGGCGTTCATGTCTGTACCTTGATCAATGAATATCGCGAACAACATATCATGTCATGGCAGGTCATCAACGTCTCTCGTCCGTATATACGACTACATGATGAGCGGTGCCTCAAAGCAGTCGTGCGTACAGCGTACAGATGTTTAGAAAGGATAATCCGTCTGAGGTTGATCGTCTGCCTTGAGCAAGCCCTCCTCCACCTGTCTTCTGTGGCACTCATCAAAATACGGCAAGACATGATGCGCGTAACTCGATCTGCTCTTGTACCTGGCCATCAAAAAGATGTCAGCATATATTCCACAATCTTGATTGAAACCTTACCCAGCAACATCATCGGGCCAGCTCCTGATCGCACTAGCCATTCTTCCTGGAACGCCTACCTCCTTCACCAGTTCCTCGACAGGGACGACATACGTCCTGATAGTGAATATGATCGCCCCCGTCTTCGGCAACCGACGCAGTGTCTGTCGTTCCATCCTAAGCCTCATCATGCTTGGCTTCACGGTCGATTCCGATTGCTCGTATGCGACGTCGGAGGAAAGCGATGGTGGGAGCTCATTGAGCAGCCCAAGGCCTGAGCCAGGCTCGAACGCGTCCTCATCACCGACCGTCGATTCTGCCCAGCCTAATTCATGGGGATCGAGTGGTTCGTGGGGATGAGCGGGATCTGCGACAATTTTGAAAAAGTAGTTGTTGCGCTGGATGAGCTTATCGACGGGCAGACGTTGCAAGAATCTGTTGAGACTGGTCTTCAATTTCTGTTCGTCTATCAACGATGTTAGTCTAACGCGAGCAATGACAGTGGTTAGGAAACGTCTCACATTGTGGAACGTTACCATGATAATGTATGTCGTCCAAAGACAGCCCTATTTTATCTTCCAATCTCCAGAACCCTGGGTAGATAAAAACGTGCTAAGGAATTTGAGTCTTGATGAACCAGCGGAAAAAACCCTACCGGCAGTACAAATTGCCCCAGAACGCATATAGTATACATCGTCGTTACCTTGATAGAGAGATGAATCTGATGGAGGCGGCAATGAAGAACAGAGCGAGCTACCTTTGATCATTAGAGCGAGGTCATCCTGAACCCTGGATATGAATAAGTCAGTAGACATTCATGAATGTGTGTAAGATAGACTTACAGTAGACCTGCAACCGTCATAGGATCCTCTTCGTCAAGATTATACGTTGCATTGATTGGTGGCAAGATCGTGATGGTCCGTATTGGAGCTTCTCCATACCATCCGCTACCGGGTTTCTTCTCTGGAGAGTGGCGTTCAACGCGGAACGTTTGAGGATACCTCCTTGAAAGGTATTCTGCAAGCTCATGAACCAGCTCCCTTGCTGCTGGAGGCGTTAGCTGCCAGGGCCCAAGGATACACAGAGCTCAAGCTTGCCTGCGTCAAATCCTGATGTCGGAACGTTGGGACTCTCTGGAAGTGTTTGCACGACTCGCTCTCCGCGCTTTTTCATGCGGTGCGCACGAAGGCGGTGATAATCCGCAAACTGGTTATCCATCTACGAGGGAGTTGTTCGTCGCTCTGTTAGTCAAAGAAAGTCATGTGTTGGTACTTACCTCGATCCAAGAGTCCCAAGAGATGTTTCTGATACCCATCGTAACACTATTCGTCTGCGTTTAATGTACGGCTCGCATATTCAAGTCGGTTTGAAATGACGTACTGGTACGTGCCCCAGCGGAAAGGACGGTAAGGTACCGGCTTGATGTTTTCTACCGACTCTTTGCAAGGGTCGAAATTGGGAAAAACAAACGAAACGGCAAGTTCGTTCTCTAACAGAGCTAGGTCAGGTTGAGATGTAACGAGAGTGCATTGCGAAGCCCACCATTATTGTTCGACTTCTCACTGGCGGGCGCTGCCTTATTCAAGAGCCAAATTTTGCGAGAATAATGAACTAGGAGTACCGTTGCCCCAGCGCAAAGGACTATTCCCGTGAGATGGTTACCCAGCCAGTGCGCGTCCATTGTGATGAATCTCTGGTGCGAGTCGAAACTAAGGAAGAGCTAAACGCCCGCAGCTACTTATTAACGGGCATGATAACCTAGATCCTTGACATGCTCGTACAGGCCCGGAAGAGATAAGAGAAGCGAGGCCGCCTGACCTGGATCTACTACAGGCGTGAAGCCTATCCATAGTTGGCGTGCCGGGAGGATGCGGGCGGCTGTCGGAGGCACCCGAGGGCGCGATCGGCCAGACAAGGAAATCCGGTTTGTTTGTGCATAAATCGAGGCTATGTTGGATCGCTGACGGCCGTGGCAAGCGGGTGGGCGAAGTGGAGAAGGTGAAGAGAGCGGGTACGTCACAGATACCGGCGTGACGCTTGTGACAGCATGTGACCCGCATATGTGGGGAAATTGACCGGGGACCCTTCGCCGCGGCTCGAGCAATGAATCGATGACTTGGCGTATCGTCGAACTTGGCAGGCCTGTGTCTATTCACCGCGACCAAGGCGGCACATCACTGCGCATCTGACATCGGGCCACAGCCCACCATAGACTATCCATAGCCTTACCCAGGTCATCAGTTTACGCAATGACGAAATAAACACCCCCGTTGTGTCTTCCTATTTCAATTGCACCTGCAATGGAGCAGATTGGAGACACGCAGGCTGCCGAGCCCATCACAGGCTGTATGTCTTCGAACGCTCTGGCGCGTCTCGACGGGAGTTCCGAGTGGTAATTCGATTTAACCAATCTTTAATTCCCTATCTAAGCTATCTCTCCCAGGTCATCCGATTTGATACGACTATCTCTGAGACATATCCAGATCTCGAGATGCGAATCCAACACAGATACGGTATGGCCCTTTCTCGGAAAATGCTGCGAACGGAAGTAGCTCAGGCTCTCGAACCCGTGAAACTTTGCAACATTTTCCCTCTGTGCAGATCTCCCTCTATTTTCTTTTTCTAACGCTCGCTGTTCATGCTGCAATGAATCGGGACATTACCTGACATTACGTTGAGTGAGACTCGTGGCAGCTACCGTGCCTTGCAAAAGCGCGCTGCTGTCTCTGCGTGCGCAGGCTATCAGCTGCGCCTGGCCAATCAGGACAACGTGGTTATCTCTTCAGTAAGTCTCTTATATCTGATGATATCCCTATTGAGAGGTCTCGATTTCCATTTCGGACAGGTGATATATATCAAGGCGCTTGCAGTAAGCCGTGACACCTCTAGGCTCTCGCTCACCATGTCCAAGGAAGCAACAGAAGGGGCCAACGATGACCAGGAGCTCGAAAGACTGGGCTATGTCCCGTCTTTCAAGCGGGAGTTCTCCAACTTAGCCACGGTATGTATGCTCGAGGCTAATGCGTTAATGTACTACTGATAATGTTAACGCGCGATGCAGATCAGTTTTGCGTTCTCTATCATGGTGAGTGATCTCGTCGAATATATCCGCTCGAACCGAACATCATTGCTCTTCCCCTTAGGGTCTCTGTTCTAGTGTTGCAGTCACTTTTAACACCCCTTTGACGCTCGGAGGTCCATCATCCGTCACATGGTGCTGGATCTTGGGTGCCGTAATGTGCTTTACGCTCGGTATGCTATTTTCCATTTTCGACAGATCAGTTTTTTTCATGCCGTTTCCACAGGCTCGAGTATTGCGGAGATTGTCAGCGCATTTCCCACATGCGGCGGACTGTGTGTCCCGTCCTTCGAACTTCTCTCCTTGGTAGCGAATTGACGCGTCGAACGTGATCAGTTATACTGCGTCAGCGCAACTCGTGCCTGTGAGGCATCGAGCCAGAGTAGGCTGGGTGGTTGGCTGGTAAATCTGGATCCGCCACCATTTCGAGTGTGTCCTGATGCTGCTTGACAGGCTGAACATCCTCGGGCAAACTGCCGGAGTGTCCTCAACCGAATTTGGACTTTCGGGTATGATATGGGCAGCTGTAGTGGTATCAAAGGTATGCTCACCTTTCGCCGCTCAGGTAGACCGTCTCTGACTCCAAATGTATCTAGGATGGTGATTATGTCTACAGCCAGGTTTGTTCAGTGACACAGTGACATAACACAGGACCTGACTTAGCCTTTCGTGCAGGGCATGCAAGTTGGGCTCTTCGTCGGCTTGTTGGCAATACATGGTCTGCTTGTACGTTTTTCTTCTCCATGTAACTATAATTGTTGGCCCGGACTCATTTGCATCACAACAGAACTGCTTGCCCACACGTTACCTCGCCCGTTTCACGAAGGGTTTCGTGTTTTGCAACTTAGGCGCTACAATCGGTAGGTTTCTCTTCTGTGCAAACCTCGATTTGTTCAAACCCCGCCTACGTAGTGATCATCATCGTTCTTCTTGCAACAACACCTCGATCTGAGATGCATTCCGCATCGTACGTCTTTGGATCTGAGGGTATCGTAAACCAAACGGGAGGTTGGAATAATGGACTCGCTTTCTTGTTTGGTTTATTGAGCGTGCAGTGGACGGTGCGTCTATCATATATCATATCTTCGAACTGATTCTCAGAGCAGTCTCTACTAATAGATGACCGACTATGATGCTACTGCTCATATTTCGTGAGCATCCTTCTTAGCCGATGTAATCTTGATTGAATAACTTTAAAACAGAGAGGAAGTCCAACGTGCAGCTTACGCCGCCCCAGCAGCCATTTTCATTGCCGTCATTGGCACAGGACTTCTTGGATGGATCTTCAATATCGTTCTTGTGCTATGCTCTGGTCCCTTGTAACACCATTCCACGCTTCCTTTTGAACATATCGCTCATCACCGCTTGTTTAGGGAGAACCTGCCCGGGCCAAGTGGGAGTGCAGTTCTGCAGGTACGGTATTTTGTACATTCATGACGGGGCTCTTATTTACTCGGGCTCAGATCATGGCAGATAGAATGGGAAAGCCAGCAGCGATCTTCCTCTGGGCCTTCGTCTGCCTGACCGCCTTCTTCGTCGTGCAAACTGGTAAAGCCTGCCCGCCGGTGTAAGAGATTTTTTCTCACGCCTTTATACAGCTCTCCAGGCCAATTCCCGCACCGTCTACGCTTTCAGCCGAGATGATGGTGCGAGACTCTGACACAATTGATGGAGGACTCCTCATTGACACAGGATCCAGGGCTGCCGGATCGCCAGTACTTTGCGCACAACAGCATTCGCACGTCTACTCCTATTCGTGCGATCTGGTTGTCCACGTTCATCGCCGTCCTTCCTGGTCTGCTGGACTTCGCAAGCCCCATCGCCGCGAACGGTAATTATTTCTTATCTGTCTCTGGTTCTTCAGCGCTCGTCTGATGTTCTGCCTAAGCCGTTTTCTCGTTGACGGCCATGGCCCTCGACCTGTCCTATATCATACCCATCTTTTTGCGGAGGGTATATGAGAAGCACCCTGAAGTCCACTTCAAGCCCGGCCCATTCTATATGGGAGACGGATTGTACGTGTAGCGTCTTTTTAACGGGGTGCTTCTCTTTGATGACCGCGGTGCGGATAGACTTGGCTGGGCGTGCAATATAGCGTGCATTTCCTGGACATTGTTCGTATGCGTCGTGTTTTCTTTACCAACAATCCGTCCCGTGACAGCGCAGAACATGTACGTAGACCCGTTTACTATCCTGACCTGCCCATTTCTCACGGCCTACATAATCTAGGAACTACGCTTCCGTCATCACCGTCGGCGTGGTTGCCTTGTCCTTGTGAGTAACCCAGCTGTACCATTGCTGTACCGTCCAAGCCCGAAATCTCCCCAAACTTACGTCTTTCTTAACCTCAGGGTTTGGTACATCCTTGGGTATGTTCATGCCTCATCGATCATCTAGTTAGCCGAGCTTGACCTTCTCCGTTTTAGGGGCCATGTCCATTATAAAGGCCCGATCTCCAACATAGACCATGACCTGGATGATGACGGGGTTGAACAGGTTATTGAAAATATAGGCCGGAAGCAAAGCATGGAGAGTAAGGCGTAGGATCCACCCGTATCCGCTGTGCTCGTGCCTTTACTCCCTCTCATTGGTTTCTGTACTTCATGTTTTCTCTCTGTACTCTTTAGCCCTGTATATATATGTTGTCTAGAACTTACCTATCGATCCAAACACGCGCTTCGTGTCTTCAAGAAGTAGTAGGTAATAATAGCTCACGACGAACTGCTCAAAATCAATGTCAAATTCAGAAACAATAAATCGAGTCAACGATGCTTCGCGCAGTCAATTGTACAGATTGCAAACCCAAGATGTCATGATATAGGGAGGAGAAGCGTGGCGTGTGAAACGAAATACATCGGAGTTTTGCACAAATACAGAGAACTATATAAAACGAGGTAGTGACAACTGACAACTGTCAGGCTGCGGTCCTAGCCTTTGACATCTCGATTTCGGACAACGTGGGTTGGCTCAGCGTCGTCTGAGCATCTGGTATTTGACCACCTTTTACGAGGCCCCTGAAGTCCTGAACACGATCAAGGTCCTCTTCGCTGTGTTCAAGCGTCAAAAGAGAACAGAGTTTGAAAACGGATCCCAACGCACGTGATTAGGCCTTGCTCTAACTGGCGTTTGGTGAGTTCCTGGAGGTAGGGCATCATCCGGTCGCGATATATACCATCAAATTTATGCTGTCGTGCAGATAAGAATCCGAGACTGAGGATAGCTGGCGACAGCTTACATGCATCAACTCCTTGTCAGCTTCGAGATGGATTTTGGCGAGCAATGCAGGGACGACGGGACTCTCTGCAAGGTCCTCAAGCCGCTTCAAAACAACGTGACTGAGATCCCATTACCTTAGCTGGTATCAGGACATTGGGAAAGTCGTAAAGATATACATACACTCCGAATGCGATGCCGCCCGACCGAGGGAGCTTGCGGAAGGTTTGGTGATCCATGCGAAGCCACAGATCCTCAGGTCGTAAACCATTTGGTAGAGCCTGTTCTGCGATCATCTTGTCTGGATAATGGACTCAGCATACAGTATCTGCAACGAGACTAAGGCAAGCATAACTAACGACAGAAGAGATTGCGGTCGTCCACCACACCCCAGCTCGTCCTCTCGAATGGCTCGTGAGGCCCAAAGCGCTTGAGAGTGCGCTCGACGCTCTTGAGGATTTTTTCATTGAAGTAAGGGATATGGCGGTGGATCTAGAGCTATGATTAGTGTTCACAGGAAGGTGAAGATCGCCGCGACGACAAACTTCTTCCAGCGGTTTGTCGATGTAATTTGAGAGCAGGTAAAATCCTGTCGAGTAATGTGAGCACAAGGATGGACAAAACTTGAACCGGAATACGTGCAGACCTGGAAATGCAACGAGGCCGCCAACGAAATACACGTGCCCGTCCTCGCGTTCACGGCCCATCAGAAAATCATCTTGAACCAGCCTCGAGATAACCACGAGGGCATCCACGCCGCTCTTGCCAGTCAGGTCATGAAATCGTTCACCAGTAATCTTGTTCCAGATGCCGTTTACGCCAATGTGCTCAAAGAGGGTTGGATATCTCTTGGGAAGGTAATCCACGAGAATCTCGAGCAACTCCGCACATGCATCGTCGTTTTCCGGAAGCGAATCGACGACAGTCTTTCCTGAGCTGTGGATCAGTTCGACATGACATTTTAAACATGTCGTTCACGAACCTTGCTCTTTGATCACTCGCGTCTTCTCATCGATATACCAGCCTATATCCTTGTCAATCTCAATCCAGTGGTTGATGTTCATAGGCTGGTGAGCCATAGTCTGTGATCACATTATGCGTATTGCGAGTCAGCGAACACCGCAAGATTTGATACTGAAGCCTAAGACAAACCTGGAAGTAAGGGTGCCTCAGAGTCTTGTTGGCATAGATATGGTTGCGAATCTGTGCCGTCTTGAGGTCAAGGTTATTGAGAGGTTCAGGATCCGGTAGACGACGAGTCTTCTCATTTAGCCGCTTGCCAGTTGCCTCTTCGGTGGAATCACCAGCTGCCTTTCGGGAACTGACCCATCTATGAAGCGCGATGGGAATAAGTGACAGCAGGCAGATAGCACTGAGGACAGGGTAGGACAGAGTGACCGCCATGGCTGGGACACAGCTCGGTAGTGGTCATTTCTAGCATATACATAAGTATTCGACGCATGTACGGAACACGGGAGCCTAGCAGCTAATCTTGTGATCATGCCCGTGGCGGAATCCAATATCTGCGCAGAGCTGGAGCTGGCCTAGGCATTAGAATCGCCAAAGATAGCTCGCGTAAATTACAATCAATTGATAACCGTCTCGGGAAGATACCTGAAGATACGTAGGTCTGGCGGTACTGGCGCATCGGCTGGAGTTGGGTTGACATGCATTCCCGATAAACCTTTTGAGGCAGGTAGCCGGAAACGATACGAAGTCTGATACGAGTAATTCCGAGCGTGCGGGAGTTCACATACGTCTGAATTGCACGATCGTCCTGCTCAGAGGTCAAGGGCCTTTGAACGACGAGGGTGCTGTTGCAAACAGTGTTCGCAGCGTAGACCGGCCTGTCTTTCGGCATCTCGGTGCCGGATTTAGATGTCACTCCAGAGGCAATTCCCGAATGAGTAGATTGAGCTCCGTTTGGCCCCAGTCTAAGGGCAAATCCGGAGAGATCGTCCGGCTTGACTTCTCGGGTGGAACCGTTCGCCCCGGATGCTCGACAACGAAGACCTGGTTATCGTCCATCTAGCATATGCCAGTCGCTGTGATGCAGGCGATGCTTCTTCACTAGAGCAGTTCCGCTGCTCCCTCCGCTCCAAGTACCCGAGTCCCTAATCCCGCCGCGGCACGCTGTGTGTGTACTAGTACATTCCTTGATTCTTGGTCAACTCTAATGACCTTTGCATGTACCTCCTGACCTCCCGTCTACCTCACAGGTTCCACATCACTTCCCGTGGGTTCTCTCTTCCGACTTAACAGTTCCGTGCTTCAGAAGCGCCTCGGAGTACTTCTCTTGTGTGCACCGCTGCGCCTTGGTGCGCCTAGGCAATACCTAGACACCCGACGTGCCTTTATCTCGTCTACGTGAGGTCTACCCCAGATTTTTAGCGTGCCCTCTTCCCATTTGTTATTCAGAAATCTGCCATGGCGGACTCCTCCGATGGTAATGCTATTGTCTCTCCGAGATAAGCATCATGAGATACAGGTCTGTGACGGACCATTCCCCTCGTTCCCATTTAAAAGTCATCTGGTCACGCTCAAAACTCAGAGCTTTACCAGTTAATCCTATCTCTTTTCGACCACTCTCCCGCCTGACTGTCATGCCTGTAGCCACCGAAAATAAAAGTGTGTTCATTCATAGCACGTCTCACTCAAGCTCACGTTGTCGGTCTCTACTTCTGCTAGACGAGAAGGTTAATCTCGCATCTTCGTGGTACCGTTCCGACGCTATCTATCAACTTGAGCGTCGAGCGATCTTCTCTAAGAAATGGCTCTTCCTCTGCCACATAAACGTGGGTCATTTGCGTCGCGTTCTGCCTGGCAGCTTCCCTTACGAACCAATCTCGAACAGCGCTTTACCAAGACGGGAGAATACGTCAGGTTCACGGTCGCTGGCTATAATTTCTTTGTTATCAAGGATCGCGAAGGCCAAATCAACGCTTTCCACAACGTCTGCCGCCACCGCGCATTTCCCATCATTGGCAGCAAGCATGAGGTAATGAATTTGTGATCTTGCAATCTACACAGACTGACAAGTTGGTCGTGACAGGGGGAGGCAGACCCTTTAACAGAGGCTGGCCAGGTTTCTGTGTTGGCTTGCAAATTCCATGGTTGGAGGTATGCACTGCTCTCCGCTGCAACACCACACCGACTGACTGATCTTGAATAGTTACACGATGAAGGGCAAGCTCGCCAAAGCTCCCGGGTTCGACGAGGTCGAGGGCTTCGATGGATCCAAGAACAGTCTCTTTGATATCCGAACCCATGTGGACAAGCTTGGCTATTTGTATGTCAACCTTGACACGTACGTCTCCACATCGTTTTATTTCGATTTTCCCTCTTAATGCTGTCTCTATTTCCGCTGCAATATCAGTTCTCCCAACTACATCAAGTGGGAGGAACAATTTGGTAACGTCGATGATCAGCCAAGAGTAAAAGGGTTCGACACGGAAAAATACAAATTCGCGTTCAGCTGGTCTTTTGAGAATTGTGCGCTCTCGCCCCAAAACTTCCACATATCCTCTAATCATCTACTTTCTCAGGCCAATACAACTGGAAGACTCTCGTTGATAACGCAAGTGCTTCTCAATGTGTGAAACTCTATGTTTTTCTCACCGTCATGTCCAGTACAACGAATGCTACCATTGCAAGGTCGCTCATCCGGGGATAGCAAGCGTTCGTGGCCCGCTGCTCATGTGTTCCCATGCAAAGCGACTTACAGTCATCACATGCTGTAGACTGTGGACCTGAAGACGTACTACGTCCAAGGTCAGCATAGCTACGTCGCCCACTTCTCGCCCCCTAAACCGGAGAATGCGGAGCGAGAGGACAACGGATCTATCGTCGCAACTTTCCTCTTCCCATTTGCATCGTGCGTGACCCAGCGCCCTGTTTGCCTTGGTTCCTTGAGTGGTCAGCTGACTCGCTTTTGCGCCGCTTGTTGACACAGGATCACCCTCATGCCTGCGTATGCGTATACCATGCGGGTCGTCCCAATAGATGCTCACCGGACTGAGGTACTAGGTTTGCCTCCCGCGCTTTGTCTACTTTCTAAAGCGATTATAGATGCAATATGACGTTTATCGGCACGTCGATGCAACGGATGAAGCTTTTGACGAGACCCACAAGTTCTTCGTTCAGGCAGGTCTTTGATTGTATAACCTACCTGGCCTCATCTGATATCCTTTCTTTACGCATTAGGTCGAGAACGAGGACAAATTTCTTTGCGTGAGTTGGACAAACGCTGCATGCGGTCCGCCCTCGCTGACACCTCTTGCAGACTAACGCCCAGAAGAACATGGAAGCTGGCATCTACCAAAGTGGTCCCTTGCATGACGTGAGTCTTAACCCCTTCTGGTGTGTGGTTTGGGGCGTCACCTCATATGGTTCCTTCAGAGACAAGAGCGAGGCGTGCTGTACTTCCAGGGCCTCGTCAAAGAGGCGCTCACTTCTCACCGTGCGCTCGAAGAGGAGGCCGGTCGCGAGATATTCCCTGCGCTACCGGATGGTGGGCTGACGAGCAAGGAAGACATCTTCTGTTCCAAGCTCGAGTCCAAGTGCGGCCCTAACAAGGTGCTGGACTGGTGAAACTCCTGTGGCACTCGGTGGGATCGGGTACGGATGTAGGAGTACGGAATGTCAGATTGTTGTATTATGTACGATTCGTGCACAAGGCAGGATGGAAGCAGTCAGTCATTATCTCAAAACTTCAAGACATTCAACGACCAGTAATAAGGATAGGCATACTATCGCATAGGTGCTATTTTACTCCAGAGGACTACGTGTTATTTGTTTCAGGCTTGTCAACCGAATGCTGAATCGTTACCTTCTTTTTTTCTTTTTTTTTTTTGGTTCAAAGATTTATATACCGCACAGCGTTAGCCAGGGGCGGTCGGAACCGTGAAGGGGTAATGAGCTGCTACCTTCGAATCATGAACATATAGTAACAAGGTGGCGTTTTTGACGGCGCGATAGCGTTTCTGTCAGCCTCGTCGATGAATGTAGGGATAATGACATCCGAACCGACGTCTCAAGATGTAGAGAGCAGGGAAGGTAATGATGTCGGATCCACTGATATCCAAGAAGTCAAGATTCAGGAAGGAAACAAAAATATCATAGCGCATGCATGGCCATTGGATGTTGAATCCCCGGTAAGGAAATCGCATATCGATTTCTGGTGGCTACATTGAAAACATCCAACTTTGCCTTTCTCCAGAGTCCATATAAACCTGCTTCATGATGCGCAATATACAAAGCTCTGTGTATTGATTGTGGGCGGGGTTAGGCAACAATGCGGGCTTTAGAGTCGGTGATATCCAAAGAAGCTCTGCATGCGCTACGGCTTGAGCTTGCGCAAGTGTTCGGCTCCTAGACGCTGTACAAGGTTGCATGAGTGTCCTGAAGTGGGTCAGAGGGAATGAAACGCGGACGGGATGACTGAGCCTACAGCTACTAATAGCACCGGTGTGTATATAAGCAATTACGAATCTGTACAACCTCTTGCCTTTTTTGCACCAATAGTCTACGCCGGCACCTTTCGGTCCACATCTGCCCCACCTGCTCCGTGTCCAAAAGTATTCCCGTTTGGTATCCGCAGACGCATCGAGATGGTATACATTAATAAAAGGGAGCTCGGCCGTTTTTGGAGCTCACAACCCTCCCAATAATCCCACCCGAGTCTCAACCGCCTCGCAACTAGCAGATGACAAAAGTCACTCGAAAGATCGGAGATGCAGAGGTCTCTGCCCTTGGATATGGTGCCATGGGGCTTTCTGTGTGGTATGGTACGGTGGGAAGCGACGAGGAGCGGTTGAAGGTAAAGTCTTGACATCCAGAGCCAGAATCATTGTCGATTGAGCTTGGGCCCAAAACAGTTCTTGGATGGTGTGTACGAGCGCGGCTGCAACTTCTGGGACACGGCGGACGCCTACGGCGACTCGGAAGAACTCATTGGAAAATGGTGAGTTGGCTTCACTCAATCGGTCTGCTCGCATCATGACGCAAAAGTGCCAATGCAGGTTCAAACGCACCGGCAAGCGCAATGAAATCTTCCTCGCGACCAAGTTCGGGTTTTCCTCTCCCTCTGGCAAGTTCATCGACGGGGACCCGGACTATGCTAGAGCTGCCTTTGAGAAGTCGATCAAGCGCCTGGGTGTAGACCAGATCGACTTGTGGTACTTGCATCGGTGAGGACATAGAAGAGCAGATGGTCTCTTATATGCGTTCTCACATGCTGATTACAGCGCAGACACAGAAGTTCCCATCGAGGTATGTGGGCAAGTCGGACGCGTATGCTTGAACTTACACGTTATTCCCTTCAGAAAACCATCGGTGCTATGGCTGAATTCGTCAAGTATGCTATCACTCCATTCGCTTACATGTCTTTTCGCACATGACTAACTATATCATTGCCATAGAGCTGGCAGAGTAAAGTACCTTGGAATTTCTGAATGCTCCGAGGCAACGCTCCGTCGCGCGCATGCCGTCCATCCCATCACCGCCCTTCAAGTCGAATACAGTATCTTCACGCTTGATATCGAGGATCCTAAGATTGGGCTTCTGAAAGCAGCCCGCGAGCTCGGGATCAAGATTGTCGCATACTCGCCGCTCGGCCGCGGGCTGCTTACTGGACAATTCGTACGTCATTGTTGCAATAGCCCCCGGCTCCCTCACTACGGCGTCGATACTAACTGTATTGGGTATCGACACGCAGAAAAGCCCTGATGATTTCCCTGCGGATGACTTCAGGCGGACAGTCCCTCGGTACAGCGCAGCCAACTTTCCAAATATCCTCAAGCTCGTCGACGGCTTGAAGGAGGTCGGGGCAAAGCATGGCGCGACAGCGGGACAGGTCGCGCTCGCGTGGCTGCTGGCGCAGGGAGACGACGTCATCCCTATCCCAGGAACGAAGAAAGAGAAGGTGAGCTATCATGCCTGCTTTGGCTTAGCTTGCTGCGTTTCCGTCTGACGGGTTTGTGGCGACAGTATCTCGAGGAGAACCTTGGTGCGCTCAAGCTGCAACTCTCATCTCAAGAAGTGCAGGCAGTGCGCGATGCGGCACAGAAAGCGAATGCGGAGCAGGGCGATCGGTACCCCGCCATCTTTTTGAAGTCCCTGCTCGCCGACACGCCGCCGTTGTGAACGAAATGAGACCCCTGTACCAATACGAGTAGGTCTGTATACGCGCTAAATAACCAAGGAGAACGGTATCGATATGGTGTACGTGTGACATATGCTCATGCTCTAGCTGCGATTGCTGTGACTTGTTAATTCAAACGAACGTTAGTGATTCTCTCGAAGATCTTTCGTCTCCATTTATTTTGATCACATCGGCACGTGGAAATGGGGGCCATGCATGCGATACGGTAACTTCTTTCTCAACCATCGTTACCTCTTTCTTAGGTGAGTGAGATGCATGAAAGAATCCTTATTAAGTTATCTTGATGCTTCACTGCGAACAAATTCTCTGTAAACAGGCACTTTGGCTCGTATAATCTATGAAGAGATTGCAAAGTATCTTAATTTCATGCTGCTCGTGGTCTACATATTCTTTTCGGCTGATATACATGCGCGCGGATCTTGATGTGGGAGGCTCAGAGTCATCAGAGTAGTGGAGTGTCGCTAAACATGACATCCATAAAATTGGGAGGGTACCTGTCTCCCGAAGCTGCATCCGAGCTCTCCGCTGCTTTCCGCAGGACCAGCAGCTCCTCACGAGTGAGCTCAACCTTCAAAGCTCCAAGGTTCTCTTCCAGGTACTGTGACCAGAACCGAATAAGACATGAGCATGTTTTGTGCATTGAAAGCACTGCATACCTTGATCCTCTGGGTGCCGGGGATTGGAATGACGTCGTCGCCTTGTCCGAGCAGCCAAGCAAGCGTGACTTGTCCGGCTGTCACCTTGTGTTTGTCCCCGATAGCCTTCAAGCTGTCAACCAGCTTCAATATATTGGGGAAATTCTCTTTTGAAAAACGCGGAATAAGTCGTCGAAAGTCTTTTTCTTCAAAATCTTCTGGTCCTTTCTGTCCAGAAAAAGTGAGCCTCCGTTTGTTTCCATCTCTCATTGAAGACCGCCAGCAGTGGCAAGAAGATACTTACATATCGGCCCGTCAGAAGCCCACGACCAAGGGGAGAATAGGCAACAATTGCGATTCCAAGCTCGCGCGCCGCTTTCAAGAGTCCTATCTTCTCATCTTCGATATCAAGGGCAAAGGGCGAGTATTCGACTTGGAGGGCCGAGATGGGGTGCACAGCGTGGGCGCGACGAAGCGTGGACTCGGAGACTTCGGATAGGCCGATGTATTTCACTTTTCCAGATCTGGATAACACAGAGAATCAGCATTTATGATGTACATGAGAAATTGGGGACACAAACTTCACGAGGTTAGCCATGGCGCCTACAGTTTTCTGACGGAAAACATGTACAGATCAGGATGAAGTATGGGCATATTTGATTCATTTTACCTCTATGGGAATTGTCTTGTCAGCTCTGATAACACAGCCTGAGGTTAGCGATATCATCCTTATCCAAGACAGCAACAACTGGGACGGACTCGCCTGTGAAAATAGTACAAATCGATGTGGTCGGTCCCCAGGCGTTTGAGAGACTTCTCAAAAGAGGACTTAACGTAGGCCGGGTCACCTTCCACAAATTTGCCAGATGGTCCGTATAGACCGAATTTAGTGGCCAAAAATATTTCATCGCGTTTGCCGGTGCGCTTGAACCTGTGTAAATTGAAGTTTCAACCTGGTAATAACAAGTTTGAGATCGAGAGACGAGGCCTACCATTTACCAATGAGGTCTTCGGAATCACCATAGATATCAGCAGTATCCCAGTTGGTGCATCCATTTTCGTACACAGCGTCCAAAACCTGACGAATCAGTCCGTCGTAAATGTCAGTCCTAGAATGGCCGAGACAAGAGCAAGTCATACTTTGAAACGGTCCTCGTCGGAACCAGTCTCTCCATATGCAATGGACAAGCCCATCGTGCCATAACCGATCGCAGTTACGTCGGTGGCACCGATCTTGCGCGTTGGTAGCTTGATCGTCATTGTGAATTGGGGCTGAGGAAGAGGAGGGAGTGACTAGTGATTTCAATACCCAGGTTGTAGCCTTTATATATCCCCACGCTAAGTCTAGAAGCTGGTGAAATCTAAATAGACACAGGGGGCGTAGAATACATGACCCATCTCGACCCACTCCATCCGTAGCAGACAAATTCCAAACAGGCGCAATGTCGCTGCCAATGAAGTGTGGGGGCGCTGAGTCATTCGCAATTTGAGCGAATCCGAGGTCTCCTATGACCAGCTCAAAGCCACAGACCTCTAGTCAAAGAATTTGACAAGGGTCTGCTACCTTCTTAAACTGCGGAGCCACATGTCGGAATATTGGCATTTTACTTGGAGGATTCAGCGTTTAACAGTGAACGTTGAGCATAATATACCTAAAATATGTCATCAGTCGCCATGTCGCGACCCACCTTCGCCCGCAGATCATCCCGGATATCCGTTGAACACGAGCAATATACCTTATAGTTGTACCTCCATGTCTGCGGTACCATGCTGTATGACGTCGTCGCAGAGGCATCATGCAAATGGGCATCGGACTTAGTCAAATCACAATGTGTCAAGCATACTTCTCAACCTGCCTTATCACATCAATACGAAAGGGCTTGATCGCATGTGACGCGTCTTGAATTCGTATGTCATAGGATTGCATATTCAACATACCTTTCCGAAGGAGCCAAAGCACTGCTTGCCTCGACGCGACCACGTCAACTCTATTCGTCCATTGCCAATATACCAGCATATTGAGAACATGGTTGATGCTACACGCCTGCCAGTGGGATATCCCCGAACCCTCACAGGAGTTGTCCTCAAGCTGAAGGCAGATCACAAGCGATAACAAGTACGTGGTGAATTGAGAGTATGAGTGTGTAGGATGATATACAAAAAGACACACACGTATCATGTATGTCGTATGATACGAGTTGCAGAATAGGAATTTCTCTGCGCATCCGACCTGCCGCGTTCGATGTTGACGCTCATCAGTATTGGGACTGCGAGCCAAATCATGAAAACGAGAAAGAAGAATGCAAAGCGAATGTTCCCTGTCGTGTCGGCAATCAGACCAACGACCAGAGGCCCCATGAACGAACTAGACTGGATTGGCGTCAGCGACCGCAAAGGACAAAGAGCTGATGCGTAGTACCTTGTCAGTGATTGAGAACAACCCATACCTGTCGAGAACGTAGACAAGATTAGATCGCGGGATGGAATAAATCGAGGGAAGAATACCATCTCGCCTCCTCTCCCGAGGGAATCAACTCTGCATATAATGCCCTTGCGTAGCTTTGGAATGCACCATAAACGGCCCCTACGATCATCATCAACCAAACCGAAATTTGATATGCTTAAGACAACAGACCGAAGTATACCGCCAATCCGAACATTTCTCCCCGAGTCGTAAGGCCACCAAAACCCGCCTTGTTCCGAAGGACCGGCAAGAATCCGAGACATCCATATGCAGGGATCGCTGATGCCATTAGCACAAGGATGATAATGACCTTAAGATTGCTCCAAGCGAAGCGTCGCTGCAACATAGGCCAGGCAAGAGAGCCGACAATTCCGGATGTAGGTGTTAATACCCCGATCAGGATTAGAGCTGACGGTGACATGTGCAAGGTCGTTTTCCCAAAAAGAATCGCTGTCGATGTGATGGTGGTGAAGCCTGAAAGATATCAGTACCAAGATATCATCCAAAATGTCCTCGTAGTAGCCAAGGGAACCTTACCGTCAGACAAGAGGAACCAGGCTGCGAGAAATTTGAACGTATTTCTCAGTTTCTTAATCTCGATCCAACTCAACATTCCGATAAGTCTCTTCCATGCAGCAACGATTTCCCTCTTCGTATTCCACTCGGCTTCTTCGTTCTCTAAATCTTCCCCGCCCACCCATGTCAAATCTAAGCCTGAGCTTTCTGTGGCACTCGGTAGCCATAAAGCCGCGGGTATGGAAAATATGGCCCACCAGACACCGCTAAGGCCTATGGCAAGTCTCAACGAGAAAGTAGAGCCATGTAAAAGTGTGACGGGGATCAGCGTTAGTGCAAGGAGAACAATACCAGACGAGTATCCCAGAGCGATGCCGAGGGACGAGATACCAGACGTCGCATTTGAAAGCTCCGTATTATATTTGCGTTTAAGATCCAGAGCTTTGACGGAATCAAATTCAGGGTCTTGCAACAGAGGCGCATCTGCATGGTCTTCGTTTGATTCGGGCTCGTGCGTGACGGTTTCGGGGTCTAGAGCATCTAGCTCTGTCCGAGCGCGAACAACGTTTTCCGACCCCCGAGCAAGTAGGGGCAGGTATGCATTCATAGCCACGACGGACGCGCTGAAGCCAACGTTCGCGAGTATTGCGAGGACCCCAGATAATGGCCAGAAAGATGAGGATGATGGCAGCAAGAGAAAGAGAATAGCAGATGACGCTCCCATAGATGCAAAGCCGAATAATAGCCGCTTCCGGTGGGGTGCTGCAAAGATTGTCCATTAGATGAACGCAGGTTGGTAGTAACGAAATAGATGCAGACGGTGGTCGGCTATCCCACCCATCGAGATGACAGTCAAAGCTTGCAGTGCCACTGATATTGAGTATACATAGAGGCTGTGCACGAATGTTAACAAACAGAAGCGGAGGGATATGAGACTATACATAGAGATCGACTGGGGACTCACCTGAAACTGGCGCTATCAATCCAGACCCATCCCAATTTCACAGCACAACGTGCAGCAGCATCTTCTGCCTGATTCGAGGAAGACGAACAGGTAATCGTCTTTTCAGGCAGCAAAAATCCATTATCTCTCGCAAACTGTTCGAGGCATATTGGCAGAAACAAAGTCAATGAGACAATCACAAACACTTCACTAAGAAGGTGAAGGTTGTCAGTCGAGTGAATATTGCTACTTGAGGTGCACATACCTCGCAAAAGCATAGCTTAACCATCCCCAAAGCTCTTGTTTATGCCGTTTGGCTTCGAAGACGTGTTCTACAGCCATACCTGCTGAGAGCACTCTCGGCGTCGTAATGACGTGAAGAGGGATATCATGCGTGCGAACATGTTATGTAAAAGACGTTCTTCGCAATGATCCTCGTTTTCCGACATTGTCTTTCGAAGTTTGAACGTTTGAACTCGCACGACGCACTCTCACTCTCGGTCACACTTTTTGGGATTTCAGGATTTTCACTCAACTGGGGACCGCTTACACGCCTGAGCACGCGCTGCAGTCGCTTTTATTGACTTCATTTGCTCAGATCATCTGCCTTCCAAGCAGCTCGCAGTGACGCGCCAAGTCTGCCGGCGCAGGCCGCTGCAGGCAGTCAATACACTCGTCGACCTTCGAGCGGCACCTTTCTTGCATCTGGCTCGACCGCGCCGCATACCATGCGTGTATCAACATCAAAATCACTGAATCGATGACTGCGGCGAAGCCATCCACATTGCGAGGTGGGTCTATTTGGAATCTTCTTTCACCACTACATCTGACACGTCTACAGGATCATTGACTCATCGAGGCCATTATTGTAGCTTGACCCCATGTCTGTTCCACGGCCCTTGATTCTTGCGGCGCAGTCCAGGACAAATGTTCAAGTCATGCCAGCTTGTTTTTCTTGCTACATGCGTAGATCACAGGTGTGGGCCTGGATATTTACACTAGTCGGTGCGATGCCAATCTTTTCAGTTTTGTCTTTCCTTGACAACGACAGGGCTCGTTGTCCATGAAAGACAAAATGTATCTACACCTGTACATAGCTTACGTAAATACTTTGTTTGGCCAGCCTTCTCGAACAAATGCGCAGCCAGGCGCAGGTCCGTGCGTGGGTGCCGGTAGGCTTCTGACCAGGCGCCAATTGCCGTCCTGCGGTCACCTCAAGCAGTACATAGGCATATCCAACACTGCGTCGCCACACACCTTCTCGCAAACTCCTCTCTCTCTCTTCAAACATCAACATCATGAGCTATCAACGAGGTCGAGGTGTGGACAGAGGTAGGGGTAGGGGTGCGCCACCTGATGGCGGTCGAGGCCGCGGAGGCAGCAGCGCACGGGGGAGTCCAGCAACGCCAACGAGCAGAGGAAGCTCAGGTAGCCCGTACAGAGGGGATGGTCCCAGGGGTGGCCCCCGAGGCTTCACGCCCCGCGGTCGAGGCGGTGGGGACGGATCCAGAGGAGGCAGTCCTCGCGGGTTTTCACCGCGCGGTCGAGGCGGTCCTTCGTATGACCATCTTCCTCTCATCTTCGACCCGCAGCCTGGCACTCGCCCAACGCCAGATGTTCGAATCACAGCCGCCGACAGTCTACTGCAGCGAACCGGCCCTCGGCAAGTTGGCTTTGAGCATCCAGCTCGGCCGGGCTATGGGACTCTGGGACGCGCTATTGTCCTTCGTGCGAACTTTTTCCCCGTGAAGATATCGAAAACGAGTTGGTTCGAGTACAGCATCAAGATTTCTCCGGATCCTAAGAGTCAGAAGGCGAGGGTCAAAAGAAGGATATTGGACCTCTTCGAACAGAGCGCAGAGGGAGCACCCTATCGGGATTCCATGGTCCATGACGGAAGTCAGAGGCTCGTCTCCGCCCGGAAGCTGCCCCAGCCTCTCCAAGGCAGCGTTCGCTTCTTTGAGCGGGACGAAACAGGTCCCCGCACCAACGCGGACCAATATACAGTCGAAGTAGTCTTCGGAAAAGAGCTCCTCATAGCACCTCTGAAGCAGTACGTGGCTGGTGTGATTATAATATTGGGAGTGTTTCTAATGACATTATCGCAGGCAAACAGAAGGAAATAAGCAGTCTGACGAAAGGATAGATCCTCTCGTCTCCGCCCTGAATCTCATCCTACAGCGCCAAGCTTCGCAGACAGGTTTTAGATTCGGCAAAAACAGGTATTTCTGGGATGACGCGGCGCGCGGACAGCTTGGACCTCGACTGTGGGCGTATATGGGCTTTTTCTCGTCCGTCCGTTTGGTCCATAAGGAGATTATGGTGAATGTGAACGTTTGCATGACGGCATTCCATGAACCTGGCAATCTAGCAGAAGCTTGGATGAGTTTCAACCAGGGATCCATGGGCGCCAGCGCGCAGGAATTCCTCACGAAGAACAAGATATCCACTCGCCACCTCGGCTTCAAACGGGTACAAACCGTCAAGCGCATTGCTGGCAACACCACTGCGCGGAAGCAAATGTTCGATTGCCCAGAATTCGGAGGTATGATCTCTGTCGAAACGTTCTTCAAAAAAAGTATGTCTCAAGCAGTCGATCCTCGTAATAAATATCGTTGACTGATTTATCAGAGTATAACATCACACTTCGTCACGCCGATGATATCCCTGTCGTTGATGTGGGTGGGCCAGGCAAGAAGACATATCTGCCCGCAGAGCTCTGCACTATAGAGCCCGGAGAACCGCATCTCGGAAAATTGTCGCCAGACGAGACATCACAGATGCTTCGCTACGCCGGTCGGAAGCCGGGCGTCAATGCCCACCTCATCGTTAACGAGGGCCTTCCGAAACTTGGATTGTCGGCGGGGACGCCTCTGATGCGAGAGTTCGGTGTGACCGTTGTCGGGCAGATGACCATCATTCCTGCTCGGGAATTACCTCCGCCGAGCGTGACGTATCGACAGGGAACACCAAAGGTGGCTAATGGAGGATGGAATATTCTCAATGTCAAGTTCCACGCCGGCGGCAATCTCACGAACTGGAAAGTTCTTGTTGTCCGAGAACAAGGAAGAGGCTTTTCCGGTCCCAATGACCCTGCCATGACAGGTCTACTGCATGCATTTTCTAACAAATGCAAGGATAGTGGAATGACAGTGCCAACTGGACCGCCTGAAATTGTTCCTACGCCTGTGTTGCCATCGAGGTCGGAAGATCCTGGGAGACAGCGTGCATTGGGCATGATAGAGGAATCAATCTTGCAGTTTGGCACCGGGAGAATCAGTATCATCGTGGTTCTCCTTGCGGAGAGGGACGATTTTATCTATCCAGGCATCAAACGCATGGCTGCCGTCCGTTTTGGGATTCAAACTCAATGCATGTTGCTCAAGAACGCGCTGAAAGACCCCAGCAAACAAGACCAGTATCTGTCAAACGTGGCACTCAAGGTCAACACCAAGCTTGGAGGCATTAATCATCGTCTGGATCCGCGAGCAATGAGTTGGCTTACGCAGAAGAAGACGATGATGGTCGGCATAGATGTCACGCATCCGGGTCCCAGCAGCGCGTCTGGAACGCCGTCTATTGCCGGCGTCGTAGCTAGCATAGACAACGATTTCGTCCAGTTTCCGGCCAGTTTGAGGTTGCAGAAGTCCAAACAGGAGGTGCGTGTCTTAATCTGATAGTATGATCAACGTTTGACACTCGAACTGTCTTTAGGGTATCGCAGAGCTGGCGACGATGATGATCGAGCGTCTGCAGCTGTTCCGCAAGCACAGCAAATCTTTGCCCGATCGTGTTCTCGTTTTCCGCGATGGCGTATCAGAGGTGTGTGCTTCCTTAACACTCCGTCCTGTGTTTCGTTCATGACGGACGTTCAAACCAGGGCCAATTCGACAAAGTGCTCAGAGACGAGCTGCCCCAGATCATCGAGGCATTCAAACGAATCGACCCAAACAACCCGCGCTATCGCCCCTCTTTATCCATCACCATTTGCGGGAAACGCCATCATGCTCGCTTCCCAGCAACAGATGTGAGCTCAGCTGACCGCAATGGGAACACGCGTCCGGGGACGGTCGTTGACAAAGGCATCACGTCCATATTTGACTTCGACTTCTACCTTCAGGCGCACGCGGGTCTGCAAGGAACCGTGCGTCCGACGCATTACTCCGTCATATACGACGAGAACAGGTTGGGCGCGGACGAGATTCAGCAGGGCGTGCACGCCACGTCGTATCTCTACGCGCGCGCCACGAAGGCGGTCAGCCTCATTCCCGCCGCATATTATGCAGACGTGGTATGCGAGCAGGCGCGGTACTGGATTCACGGGTTTTTGAACCAGGGCGGCGATGCGTCTTCCACGGGTGGGGAGAGCTCGGCTGCAACGAGGGGACGAGGCGGTGCTGCTGGTCGCGGCGGGCGAGGCGGGAGCGAGAGGATGACCCAAGCGAGGGACGCTGCTGAACTTCGCGTGTATCAGGCTGCCGAGAGGATGTGGGGCAATGGCTTGCACAATAATCTCAAGGACACCATGTTTTATCTGTGAGTTTTTGATCGTGTGTTGAACCTTGTACAACTGTAGTTTCGTTCTCGCATTGGTGTCGTCGTTGTCATGTTTAGTCAGTTCTTTTTGGTTGCTTTCTTGTCTGCAATGTAATATATCTGTTTCTGAATTCTGTTGTTGCATCGACTAAGACGATACTTTGAGGCATCGTTCATCATACGATATCCTGGCAAACTTGCACGACCTTGGGACTTGTGGTATCGCAGCTGCATGATGAGAAACGTGGATACCCTTACTGACTCCCCACAAGGAAGAATCGAGCAAATAGACATCGTACAACCAAAAAACAAAGTAATGGACACCCAGCAATTTACGAGCATAAGTGAAGTCTATCGGACGCGTGAGAGTAGCTAACGGGATGAACAAGGACGAACGAACTGACGAACGGAGTAGGAAAGTAAGCGGAACGACACATCGACGCGTACAACTCCGGAGCAGAGGGCGGGCGGAGGAGAAAATACATACGAGGTCCGTGGATGAACAGAGTGGAAAATAGAGACAGCCCAGGAGCAGAAATAAGTAGCAGCTCTTGCTGCCTCGAAGTCTAACGAGGAAACGGACAGAAACGAAACGAAACGGATCTAGGGCCACAAACAACAACGCACTCAGCAGCCCTGCCAATCCCTCCTCAGCGCCTCCGCCCACGCCATCACGAAATAGCACATCCCCATCGGGACGCCGCACTGCGCCCACACCTCTGCCCAGTCCCACCGGCGCCCGCCCCACCGCCCGCCGATCTTCCTCTTCCATCCCTGGCGCTCGGCCTTCCCCTCCGTTTCCCACCAGAGATTGCTCGTCACCCAAAGCTGGATCGCGCGTGACACGCTGGTCGTGGTGCCGATGATGGCCCAGCATATGACGGGGCGCTTCGCGTGCTCGAGGAATGAGAGCGTCAGGTGCGTCGCGGGCCAGCAGATCGCCTGCAGTGCGAGGAGGCGGATGAGTGTGGACAGCGGGGGGTAGTACATCCTCCAACGGTGCAGCAGGCCGGTGGTAAGACGCAGACATTGAAAGCCTGTGAGTATTGCCTGGGGATACCAGTATTGGCAGGATTATCAACACACGAGGATGCGAGCATGGAACGAAGAAATGGTTACCCAAAAAGCAGAGACAATGTAATCTAGACGCGTAGTGTTGCCTGCACGGGGAAGATGCCAGGCGAGATATATGTTATACATTGTGCCGAAAATGGCGGGCACGATGGACAGGAGGCGGAACGCCTCGAAGAGAAGGGGCGTGAGGGTCTCCTCGAGAGAGTTCGGGGGGATCAATGGGTCGGAGGAGTGTATGATGCGCGAAGTTGGGAGGTGTCGAGACTGTTAGCAGGACGGGTGTGAGCGCAAAATATCGAACAAGTAGTAAACTCAGGCGAATGATGCGAAGAAGAGGAAAAAGGGGAGAAGTGCGCAATATCAAGTCAAATGATCGTTCAGAGCCTGAAATGATGGTCATGACAGAATTCACGTAGGCGCCACAGCTCGGATGACAGTGTGGCAGTATGTATTCGCGTCATGGCGCGGATACACGAAGGAAGTAACCCGAGTGAAGGATGAACCAGGCACGACAGTGGCTCAGCTGTGAGAGTGGCGCTGCAGCTATCCAAGAGAAGAAACGCAAAGACCTTCCTTACTACTCAATGCTCGATAAAGGGCTATGCGAGACCTTTAGCCCTTACCGTGGGTAGTCAAGCCTTGGCTGCAGACAACCCTAGGGGTGATAGATTTCTGAAGCACTCACAGGCTCGTCTGTCTCCGTCTCCGTCTCGCCTGCACAGAGTTGACCCGGAGTTGTCGTAACGCTCTTCGGAATCTGGTGCTTCCCGTGAGCGCTGGGGTTGACGCTGCTAGATGACAAGAACCGAGTGCGAAACCCCGAGCTCCCTTGGCCGAGCTTCTTCGCCGTATATATCATTTCCCCGCTCGACGCTTCGTCTCGGTCCGATGGGGAGTCAACGCAAGCGTGAGGATGAAGATGGGCGGCAGTCGTCACGCCCAAGGTACTAGCAAGGTGCGGGGAAGAGCGAGACTGCGCAGGACGGGATGTGCGTGGCGCAGGGGCAGGAGTGCAAGCACCTGAGCGCGGCCGGACGATCGGGGTTTGAGATGGGGTGAAAAGGAATTCTGAAGGCAACGATGCCGACGACGACTGCGCGCGTGTGTGGGTGTGAGTATGGGCGCTGTTATGCAGATTCTGCCGCTTCGTGTGCGAGTTTGAAAGGGAGAAAGGTTGAGGGACCGCTGGTGGCGTTTCTAGCGACGAGGTCGTAGACGGTCGCTCAGAAAAACCGACGGTCGTATGCAACTGGGTCAATGGCTGAGGATGACTCGTCGACCTCGATCTGCTGGGTGTGTTCATAGTCAGTACGATGGGCGTTAGAAACAAAGCGGAACGGCCAGACCAACTAGCCTTAAAAGCCTCTAGTAGCGGAGGCGGATAGATCAAGGTGAGTCGGAAGACGTCACGCTCCCGCGTCGCGTCGCGTCTCGTCCTCCAGGGACCCCGGCCAGCTCTAAAATAAGGAGCTGCCAAGTCCAAACAGTTGACAAGAAATCTGTAACTTTTTTTGAGAATCATAAGAGATGAAGATGCTGAGGAGAGAAGACCTACATTGCCAGCATCAAATTATATGTGAGCAACTAAAAGTAGGGATCAGTACCTTTATGTCTGATAGACCCTGGCACACCCTAGCGTACACATGTCATTAATCATTGGTCCACGCAACTTGAACAGCCCGTGCGGCAACTCCTCCTCTCAGCTAAACTAGCTTTTCACCCGTCGCGTTGCGACGGCGCAACCATGCTTAATCTGAGTTTTTGTTACAGTGCTTGGTCTGATGTGTCTGTAAAGTTTAGTGTTCACAAAGTCCAGTGCCTATAAAGTCTAGTGCCTGTAAAGTCCAGTGCCCGTGCTTAATCTGAGTTTTTGTTGTAGTGCTTGGTCTCATGTGCCTGTAGAGTGCACTGACTATAAAGTCCAGTGCCCATAAAGTCCAGTGCCTGTAAAGTCCAGTGCCCATAAAGTCCAGTGCCCATAAAGTCCAGTGCCCATAAAGTCCAGTGCCCTAATATCCCTATATGGCTCTTTTATGATATCCTATAAGGTCCTTCCTATAAGATTCCCATATAAAGCTCCCTATAAGGTCCCATCCATTAGATTCCCCTATGATATTCTGCCCTATGAGGCTCCCCTATCAGGGTCCCATCCATGAGGCTCCCTCATGAGGTTCTCTATAAGGTGCTAGGATGCCATTTCAAGCTCCAATGGCTGCAGAGGCATAGCCCACTCTAGTTGCTAGGGTTGCTAGGAGCACCAAGACATGGCTTACTCTGCTCACACAATTTGTCATGGATGCTTGCTTTGCTCACATGGTTTCTTATGTGGCCCATGCAAGCATAGCCATTGCTTAAGTGCCACAATTTTCCACTGTTGCCCTCTATTTATGGATTATTTATTTATTAAAAAAATACCTGCAAACAAAACCAAGAGCCCAGAGTGGTTGCCAAGCTAAGCACTTGCTGAATGCCCCCTTACCTGAAGAAATTACTGCAAGACAGTGCCAGGGAAAGAGAATTCCCTATGCTTAGGTTAGCCCCGGACATGCGCGCGCTGACCAACTCCGTTTCAAGCTCCGACACGCTCCGTTTCGCGTCCCGAAGCCTATGGGACAGTGGTCTCGCGTGGTTTGTCGCGTGGGATTAGCTGACGGCTAGTTGCCACCGGACCCGTACTGTCGCCCTCTATATAGAGACTAGCTTCTCACCCGTCGCGTTGCGACGGCGCAACCATGCTTAATCTGAGTTTTTGTTACAGTGCTTGGTCTCATGCCTGTAAAGTCTAGTCTCTGTAAAGTCCAGTGCTTGTAAAGTCTAGTGCCTGTAAAGCCCAGTGCCTGTAAATTTTAGTGCCTATAAAGTCCAGTGCCCATAAATTATTTTGCCCTAATATAGCTCTCTGATTATATTCTATAAGGTCCTGCCCATAATATTCTCTATATAAGACTCTCTTGTCAAGCATTATTTAGTTTCTCTATAAGGTCATACCTATAAGGCTTTTCCATAAAGTGCTGGGATACTATTTCAAGCTCCAACAGCTGCCAATATATGGCCCATATAAGGTTCTCCTATATAGGTTCCTTTATTATATTCCCCTGTTAGGTTTCTTTATTATGCTTACCTATTATGTTCCTCTGTCAGGTTCCTCTTGAAGATCTTGCCAGTGAGGCTCTCTTGTGAAGCTCCTCTATAAGGTGCTAGAATATCACTTTTAGTGCCCATAAAGTCTAGTTCCCATGATATTCTATAATGTCCTGCCTATAAGATTCCCCTATAAGGCCCCTCTATGAGATTTTGCAAGATGACATTCAAAAGATTCCCCTATAAGGTTCCTCTGCCAGATCCTGCCTATATGGCTTCCCTATTAGGCTCCCTTTTCATATTCCATGAAAGGTTCTGCCCATAAGGCTCCCCTATGAGATTCTGCCCTATGAGGCTCCCCCGTGAGGTTCCCTGTGGGGTGCCAGAATGCCATTTTGAGCCCCGATGGCTGCCGAGGCACGGCCTGCTCCAGTTGTTGGCATTGCCGGGCAGACCGGGATGCCGTGTGGAACCCCGACAGCTGCCGAGACATGGCCCGCTCCAGTTGCCGAGGTTGCCGGGTGGCTGAAGGGACAGCTCGCTCCGCTCGCCAAATTTGTCATGGCGCTCGCTTCGCTCGCGTGGTTTCTTACGTGGCCCACGCGAGCATAAGCGACAACACGCGACATTAGCCGGCGGAGTTTTGCCACAATTCTTCACTGTCGCCCTCTATATAGGGATTCTGTTCACTTATTAATCACACATTCCATAGTTCATGTGTGATTTATCAAGGCCATGTGGACATACCAAAACATGTAAACAGAGCTTGGTGCACATAATGATTTATAGTGGACAGGATGTGGGTTACTCACCATTTTGGCCTCCTTTCATTTGCTATTAAGCTGTACATACCAAGTCTAGCTCCCGAGTGCCTAGAGGGGTGTAAAAGGGCACTGATTTAGTCTCTATCATGTTCACTGTGCTCACCAGGTTTCATCACTACCTAGCACCAGCCATCATATCATTTGTTAGTATTATTGCCATGAGAATCAGCACCCCCTATGCTTTGCTCACTTCCACTCTTTGCAGGCTTGGTCATTGCCAATACCAACCTGATGTTGAATGTCACCACCATTGTTGGAAGGAATGGAGTGTTTGCTTTGGAATGCCAGAGTCTACCTGTCATTATCTCTAATAGTGTTTGTCTATTTATTACAGCTATCAAGATTATAGAAACTCACTAGATATCCACCAGGTCAAAATAGTAGAACTAGCAGACCTCTTGAATGCCTTATACACAATATTTCCTATAGGCACTACAATAGATTCTAGGTAAGAGCATTGATATACTAAAGGCATCTCTAAGTGCCAAGCACAACACTAAGACAACCTCTAGCATCTGGAAAACCCTTCTCTCATATTAGATCCAAATTATACCTAATTATTGATAATGCTTATCTAAGATAATTAGGATGTATTATAAATAATTATCCATAATCATCTTTATAATCAAATCTGTAATAAACACCATATTGATTATAATTCTAGAGTTTACTCAAAATCTACAGCTCAAATACAATAATCCAGACTCTAAATCCAAATTATGTGAGCATCAGAATATTTCTTATCCTATAGAGAGTGTATTCTTTATTTTTATTTAGTATATTATATTCTTATTTGGTACATAAATTGAGATCATAAAAGCCCTGATTTTTGAATATTTATTGATCAAAAATAAATCAAAAATGAGTAAGTAATAAGATCAGAAATATTAAGATTGCCTAAATTATGTCAATATATTTGAATTACCAAGATACTACTTTAAACCTTATAGCTGAGTGGCTTAGAGCATCTGTTCAAAGTATATGTAGTTATAAGGTTATAAGTTCAACTGTGGCCAAGGGCAAGTTTTTTATAAGGTAAGACTTTAGCTTTAGATATTCAAATAGTGACCTCTATAAATATCTTTAGGTTACAGATTGTAGTAATAGCAAGAAATAATGACACTACAATAGATTCTATTTTTCCAAAAATCTATCCAACTAATTAGCTTTGATTGGCTATAATTAGCTCTAAAATAAAGGGAGGGTAAGCAAAAAATTGCTAATGCTATTTTAGTAAAATTTTATAAAATTATCAATAATTAGAGTTTAATACAAGAGGGGCATTTTCCAGATGGCCTATTTATAGCATATATGCTATGTTAATAAAAAGGGAGTTGTTAGCTAGATGTCTTTCAATGCATATTCTAAAGAATCATCTGCACATAGTCCTAGTCAGCAAAGTGGGAAGCAATAAAGCAAAGGCCTACATACCTCCTTCCAAAGCCAAATATGATATGTCCCTTGTCCCTTGTGTCCACAGGTGCTTTTACAAGCCTTCCCTGCTTGTCAAGATAGTGTTCTAGCTTGAATTCTGGTACATTGGCATCCTAAATTTCTAGATCTTAGTTCATCACCCACATATTGTCAATGTAAATTGTGCTAGCAGGGATAAAATAGCCTTCATACCAATCATCCTGAAACTTCAACATTAGATCTCTTTGGGAAAGGACTGGGCTTAGCATTGGTGTATTACTTGTGTAGATCAATGCTGCATTCCTAATATGAGCAGTTAGATCAATAAAACATTCTGGGCAGGATATGCTAGCTATTAAGGAAACATGTATCTAGAGGATCAATAGGATTCCACCTCAGAGTCTCTCTTATCAGTGCCTGGATATAAGGTAGATTTTCATAGTCTGCAAATATAGGCAACCAATCTCATCTAACATCATTATCCATCTCAGCTTGAGCTTTTCTCTAAATATCTGGGTTGTGAACTATGGCCAACATGAACCAGGCTGTAACTCCAATGATCTAGTCTCCAATGACCTAGTAGAGGGCTATGGCACATCAGCAAAACCATAGCCGGGTCCCAGAGCCTCAGATGCCCCAGATGCTCCCAGATGCTTAGGTCATCTGGGAACATCTGGCTGTGTATGGCCAAATAAGGGTGCACTGTCAATCAGCTGACTAGCACATTTTCGGAAGGCAGTGTATGTAAGATTCCCACAGTCCAAAAAATCAAGAAATATGCACACAGACTGGGGCTTGAACCAAAAGCCTAATATACAAACCCATGCACAATCATCCACTTCACCATATACCTCAAAAATATAAGCTGCAATAAAGCCAATATATCTATACTTTTTAGACTTCAAAGATTAATCAAAAATCTTTGAAGGTGCCCATAGTTTTGCATTTTCCACATTAATTCATGAGTAGAACTATGAACTATAGTACACCACTGAAAAGCTATAATCTTCTATAATATCATTGCTGCTTCAGTTTGTTTCAATTTAGCCTTAGACAAGAGCTAAGAAGAAGATTGCTCCAATAATGTGATAGACTCTCATTGGTGTTATCTATTATGTATCAGCTTAATAGTAGTGTTGGGCTACTCCCCTGAATCATAGCTTCTAAATGATGTATTATATTCCATTTTTCCTCATGAATAAGTAATAAAAATGTGAAAATACATGACACCTCACTAAGTTCAGGCATCCCAAATTCTGCTAAGTCTCAAAAGGCTCAATATAGCTAGGTTGTTGATACAGGATACCATAGCCCATATGGTGGAGTGGATGATTCTGGTACTAACATTGCTTTTAGCCAGTGAATGGTTTCTGATTTTCTGGGTTCAATCCCCGTTAGTGCAGGTTGATTTTTGCTGTCAATCTACTAACGACAATTATCTAATCACTTCCGTATATGGTGCATCTGGCCAAAAATGGTACGTCTGGACATGTCTGTCCAGACACCTGGCCAGAAGTCATGTGTCTGTCTAATTGGGGACTTGCTAGGAGCATCTGGGGCTCTGAAACGTCTGTCCAGGTCTGTACAGACACTTCCCGGTTTGCTGATGCCGATGAGCAAAGAAGGGCCCTCTGTACGACTAAAAATTATGGTCGCACACAACTCTAAAATTCTGAGGTGCTAATAGAGTCTACAGCAAGTGTGCAGCAGCCATTGTTCGAAAAGTAGATTCCTAGATATCTAATGTCTTTCTGCTTCACATGCTTGGAGGCCGGGATCGGAAAAACGGTATATATGTATCCACTGTCATCTAGCAAGGAATGTTAGCGATGCATGACGTCCATCCAATTCTGCTCCAGACATGGTCAGTCCCAGCTGTACCACAGTCAGTCCACTAATAAGCAGAGGGAGGGAAGCGACACGATCAAGATATGCCATGCAAATAAAGACTTCACAAAGAGAGACTAGAAAGAGAAAGATGCAATAGAGACAAGTGTTTGCGCTCCAATCCTGAGATGAGATTGTCGGAGAAAAAAGGGCAGATTAACACAATTAGTAGTGACTATGTCTACACTGGTACCCACTATGACCCCTTCGCGCCCACATCCCTTTCAGCACGCGTTGGCGTTGGAGGGAACACGAACGATTTGTTTCCTATTGGACTCCACCCATCCTCCACCCGGTCATCTGCCCGGATCAGACTCGCAATGCTTGCTGTGTGACGGTGATTCCGCCGAGGCGGGGCGCCTTTCGGCTGCTTCATGCTCCCTCGTCCCTGACCTTGATTCTTTGCGATCAAAGGCGTCGCCGAGGCAGGAGTCGTAGGAATGATCGCAGGCGAGCGATACGCGATCCCAATATCTTCTTCGTCTGATGCTTCGCTCGAGAGTTCAAAATCCGTCGTGTCCACCCCTCCATTCCGTCCTCCACGCGACTCCAGATCGTAGATCTCATACTTCGACCGTCCGCCCGTTGCACCATTTGAGATACCGGTGGATGACGCGGTCGCACCTGCTCCCCGCAGCTCATCAGGGAGGAAGCAGTAAAAGCATGCGATAGCGAGGCATGATCCCCCTACCACGTCGACCAGGTAATGATGCGTGAGGTACATCGTGGCCCAGTACAGAACGCCTGCGTAGGTCCAAACGTATTTTGTCGTCTGCGGGAAGAAATGGGAGAGAACCAGTGCTTCGATGGTAGCACATCCGGAGTGTAGCGACGGGAATGCACCGAAAATGACTGGTGCGTTGGAAAACGTGATGGTGTAACCGTGGGAGTGAAAGATGTTGTCGATTCGTAGGAGACCGCCAGGTGAGCCGAGCATGGAGTAGTCAGCGGGTGTCAGCCCGAAAATGACTTCGTACCAAGGTGAAGCGCAAGGGAAGAGAATCTGGATGATGACTCCGATGAGGTTCATGTAACCGAAGGCGCGGCCCCAGAAATGTAGAGCTTCCTTCGAGCGGAACAGCCATAGAAACGCACCAACGACGAAGGGGAAAGTGAAGTGTATCACACCATACGGGAGCCAGGCGAGGACATCGAGAACAGGGTGCGTGAAACGAGTCAGGATGTCCGAAATGTTTGCACCGTACAGCACAGACTCCAGTGTTGGGAGCACGGACACGGAGATGGCCGGACGGTGCTCGTCAGGGATGAATCGAGAGGAGTAAAATGTGAGGAGCCAGGCTGCGATCGGGATGAACCGAAAGAAGAATTGGGAGGTCAATGGGATGAGGAGGAGAACGGCGTATAACACGGGGATGCCGAGCTTGAGGGGGAATGCTGGGAACTGCATGATGGTGATCCAGAAGGTAGCGAGGACAATGTGGAATGCGTAAACAAGATCCGAATACGACCAGGAGTGGTTCTGAAGGCGGCGTAGGGTGTCTTGAGGCGAAAGCGACTTGTCAAGACGTCCGACAGCAGCCAGAAACGCAGCCCATATTTGGTTGCATGTTCGGATTATACCGGAGGAGGAAGACATGACAAGCGTGGTTCTGTGGGATATTTTCTCCTATGAACCGATGATGAATGGGTAAGAGGCCATGCAAAAAAGTTCATGATGCACACCTCAGGCCTTAGAGGAACAGCTATACTGTGATGGTCCTATGTCTCTGCTGTCAACGATGGCGCTCTCGTCGGCGTATGCGAGTATTTGTTATGCCTCCCGACAAAAGGTGCACCCCCAAGGTGAGTGCCGCTGCCTGTGGTGGACGACGGACGTTGGGCACCCGGAATGTTAGGACACTAAAGGAGGACGCCATGGGAAATTCGTCATTACGCCCACACCGAGCGTGGGAACTACGCCCTATAAATGGCCAGGATCAGCCTGGCTTCGCATCGAGGACACCAACAAGTCTCTTGCCATCACATCGAATATTCTGAGAGCCGTCCGAACGCACAGATGAAGTTATCGGCAGCATTTGGTTTGGTCGTGGACTTCAGATATGCGATTAGCGTCGCGTTCCTTCCTACAATTCGTGCTATTTTCCGATCACCATCCTTACTCTTACGCCCTCAGACAATATCACAGGTATTTATGTCTCACGTGTGGCGTACGTTCGGAGACTTGGTCGACGAAGGAGGTCGGGATGCAAAACAAAGTCTGGTTCCTAACAATGCGTACGGGACCGTATTAGACGTCGGTGCCGGTCGGTGACATTTGACTCTATTCTGAGCTTCTACTGATCTCCTCTCTGCTCTTAGGACGTGGACATCTCCTTAATTATCTCAATCGTGCCAGCGTCACTAAATACGTCGCCCTGGAACCAAATACACTGATGCATGACGCCATCCGTCAATTGGCCAATGCTTCCGGCTATAACGAGAATTCGGGATCACTTGTGATTTTGGCCTACGGAGCTGAAGAAGTCCCTTCCATCGTGTCTGCTCTCGGCGGTCCAAATTCTGTAGACACTATTGTGTCCATCCTCTCGTTTTGCTCCATTCCAGAGCCCAGGGCCGTTCTGTCGGCCATGGTGGACAATTTGTTGAGATCTGGTGGCCAGTTGCTCTTCTACGAACATGTCCTCAGTCCTCGGGCGGATGTGGCCTGGTGGCAGAGGTTCTGGACCCCGATCTGGAGTAAAGCGTTTGACGGGTGTAGACTAGATCGCCCGACGCACTTGTGGATCGAATCTCTGGATATTTGGACAACAAGGGATGTATGGGCCAAAGAAGGCGAGAGTGAAGAGAATTTATTTTGGCATCGGGTTGGAAGATATGTAAAATCTTGATGTTGGGGTGCGTGTCTTTCTCCTTACATGACTATAGTGGATCAACGGGTTCATGGAGATGTAGATATACGATGTGGATGTATGTCGTGTGAGTTCTGATTCTTGGGCCGGACATCTATTCTTAAGTTATGTGGTTTCCTCCACGCTCACTTCTGGTTGTCGACGAGATCCGTCCTCCATCACATGCTTATACAACTCGTTCACTTGACCTATCACCTCTCCGGATATGCGACATCGGCCCTGCTTCCGACTAATCGGTCCGAAGTGCAGTACGTATTTTTCCAACCACCAGGGCCGTCATCTGGTCATTTTTGATAGTCTAATATAAGCGGGACCTGAACACTAAGTGCATGAAGAAGTTATAAGTACTCCATACACTATCAATGCGCTCCTTCATCTCCCTCTAGCATCTCTCGGATTCAGTGATTGGCCAGATCGTTGTAGGCGAGATGTCCAAACCTCCTCCAGATATTCTGAACAAGGCATTTCTACACAAAGACGCTGAGAAGCAGATACCAAGCCTTGGCGAACTGGTATATGATAAGGATTATATCGTAGATCCTGAAGCAGAGAAGAAGTGGGTTCGATACCAACATACTGATTTAACGAGAGCTAACAGGTGCCATCTTTAGGCTAGTAAAGCGCATTGATCTCAGGATTATTCCTGCTTGCATGTCGATCTATCTGTTTTGCTTTCTTGATAGGTCCAACATTGTTCGTTCCTTCCGTTGTGCTGTGTTGTGCTCAATCAAAACTGTGAACTAATTCATACATTGAAGGGCAATGCCAAACTACTCAATAGCAATGCCGGAGATTCGCTAGTCCAAACACTAGGGATCTCTAACGAACAGTACCTCACAGCCCTCATTCTGTTCATCGTCTCCTACACCCTATTCGAAACACCATCCAACTACATGCTCAAAAAATATCGTCCATCACGTTGGCTTGCTTTCCTCATGTTTTCGTGGGGCTCTTTGACAATGATACTTGCATCTGTGTCAAACTTTGGCGGGCTTGCAGCCGTCCGGTTTCTCCTCGGCGCCTTCGAAGCGGGCTTATTTCCTGGGATGGTCTATTTCCTCACGATCTGGTACCGTCCGAATGAACGTGCGATACGCATCGCTCTCATCCTTGCGTGCGCGACCCTGGCGGGTGCTTTTGGCGGATCTATTGCGTTTGGCGTCGGCCATATCAACGGTGTCCGTGGTCTGGAGGGATGGCGTTGGCTTTTTCTGATTGAAGGTGCACCTTCTTGTGTATGCGCAGTAGCCGCCGTCCTGATCCTTCCCAACTACCCTGAGACGGAACTGTGGCTCTCACCAGAGGAACGCGCACTTGCAGTCAACCGACTCAAAGGAGTCGCCTCGTTGGGCCATTCAAAAATTACTTGGGAGCAGTCTAAGGAGACGTTGACGGATTGGCGGCTCTATCTCCATTACTTGATCTACATCTCGATCTCAGTCCCATTCTCGAGCATATCCTTATTTGCGCCGACGATCGTGTCGGGGTTAGGTTACGAAGGTCTTGACGCCCAGCTGTTCTCAGTCCCACCGTATGCAGCTGCTTTTGTGGTGACTGTGTTCGTCGCTTGGCTGGCAGACAGGTATGAGATGAGGTCATGGATGGCCTTCATATCGCTTGTCATCGCAGGCATATGTTTCCTTGTACAGGGTGCGTCGGCCTAATTCGTTCTACGTTCCATACCGTCTTACCTTGAAGTCGAGGTGCATTGCCACCAACTTCCTTCAAAGCTCGGTATGGTATCCTCTGCATAGCTGTATCATTCTCCTTCGCCAGCATTCCGCCGTTGCTGAGCTGGCTCACTGCCAACCTACGAAACACAGCGGCCTCAACACTGGCAGTCCCTCTCAATGTGTCAATCGGGCAGATCGGTCAAATCATCGGTAAGGCAATCTGCACATTTTTTGAGAGGGATTCAGCTTGACCTAGAGTGTTCAAGGTGTTTATATTTATAAGAGCAGCGAAGCGCCTGGATACCCGACTGGCCACTTTACGAATGCAGGATTCCTTTTGGAAGGCGCTCTCGTTGTGCTAATACTCCGATACATTTATTTAAGACGAAATCACCGGAGCGAGAAGCCCTGGGCACTCTAATTCCAAGCGATGGTGCTATCGGAACAAAATGGGCGTATGTGCTCGCTTGGACCCTTTGACCGTTATATTATATGTATCAATAAATCATGACATTCGGCACAGAAATCGCGACAAAAACAAGACCGAAATGCTTCCGGTGGAAGGCTGGAGAAGTCTTGACTCGGTACAAATTTTCCTAATTCTTAAAGGCACTTTAAACACACTAAATATTTTGCAAACTGGTTGTTTCTGGGCTTTGGATGAATGATCCAACTCAACCTCCCACGACTTGACATCCTGCCGCTCTTGCAACTCAGTCTCCTCCATCTTCGTTGCATGCCAGCCAGAAATGTTAACACCCAGACACAGCACTGCTCCGCGTGCTCTTAGAGTAACTTGTGCGCACGAGCAAACTGTTGACGTCGTACTCTCCCCAGCTTCTACACAAGCATGAAAGTGTCTATTAAAGCACTGCAACCCCAAACGCCTTCTCTCGCTCCAGAATGTCATCTATAGTGGAGCTGATGGTTTCCTTCCAGTTTATGTAGTCCTTTAGCCCTATGAGGCGCTCAGCGCTGCTAGTATCAAACTTTGCCCACACCTCCGGAACCTTTTCATCACCTGTAATCACAGGCAGTCTGTCCTTGAGGTCAGGACGTGATTCAGCAAGATACTGAGCCGCCTGCTTCCAAGTGACACTTCCTCCATTTACGATCAGTCTTTTGGGCGTCTTAGACGGAGGGGCTGCGAGGGCCAGAACGTGGGCCTTTGCCGCATCGGCGACGTGGATGAAATTTGGGAAAAGGACTTGATTGGGAATCGGCCGTCCCTTGGGCCCTTTGATGAGCGCGTACACCATAGCGTTGGTGCCATTGGCAGGGGAATCGAGGACTTGTCCTCGCCCTGAGGGTCCATACAAGAATGAGGGGTTGACTAAAATCACGGCTGTTAGTACGCAGGAGTTAGAGCACGCCAGGAAGATGGCAACAGACCAGTGGCGAAGTCGATGTTCGGGTGCTCCTTAGCGAATTTCCACACAACTTCTTCAGCCAGTTTTTTGGATGCACAATAGACTTCGAAACCGCTAGCCTCTGGCTTTGAGGCCTCTTCATATGTCATAGGGTTCCATTCTATAGATGCATCTCATAGGTCGATGAGTCCGCAAAGAAATGTCAAAGTTCAACGCACCAGTTTCGTCGAAGGTGCGATCAACAAACATGTCGCTGGGCTGAGTCATGGCCGCTACACTGCTAGTGACGACAACCTTCTTGACACCAGCTTTGACGGCGAAATCGAGAACGCGCTCGGTTCCAGAGATAGCGCTCTACGAGGACATAACCATCTTGATTGTGATTAATTCGCGATATAATTTGACACAGACCTTCAAGACCTCTTCTGCGACAGCAGAACCTGCCAGCGGCGAGCCAACATGAATCAAGGCAGTCACGCCTACGGCGGCATGAAACAGGGCAATTAGCAAAGTACCAATGACATTTTGAAAAACACACGACCTTGGAAAGCCGCAGTGAGATCAGAAGTGGCTAGATCGTCAACAACCGTGATCTCAAATTTGTCTCCGAAAGAGGCGTATGCTTTCTTGACGCGGTCAGCTTTGGAAGATCGAACAGTTCTGTCGGACGCTTTCGATGAATGTTTGAAAATTGGAGCAAAAAAAAGATAACGGACCCTCGAACTTTATAGTCAGCCGCAAGCAGTTGATCTACGACGACAGATCCGAGAAACCCTGACGCTCCAGTAACCTGGGCAGAGGAAGAGCGTAAGAATGTGGCCAGAATGTAACGAAACTTAACTTACGAGTATACGTGACATAGTATTTCTTCGCTGCAGTAGGAGTCTTAGAGTTCAGAGTTTTTGGGTACTCAGCAGAGAACAGAAACTGTTTTATACTTTTCGAACATGCAGAGTAAGCTCTGATGCGGCTTCGGCGTTGGGGGATCGAATGCCCGATCGACTCCCAACTTCTTTCAACCCCTCTTTCGCCTTTTCCAGTAATCCATGTCAGCAGAATACATTGTATACTCATTCAAAGTGCGAATCGCGACAAATCCACACGCCTTCAGCTGAACCTCGAGCCCAATCGATAATGGCGGCCCACTAGGGTAATACTATGAGACAAATTGAAAACACACGATCTTCGATGACTGCTCCTAACTCGGATCCAGGTCAGACGAACAAGTATTTTTCCGAACCTAAGATCCGTTGTAAGACCTTGAAACATGTTGCGGAGACAAAGACCACTGAGTGGTTCAACAAGTTCACAATCCCCAAAATTCTCAAGGTGACTGTCTGCTTCAGTACACATTCGTCAGCAATGTCAGGTTCTTGCAGGAATTACCGGCATGAGCGATCACTTACCCGAGCCCGGCAGACGTCTAGGAAGATTTCACTGAGTGCATGCATTTGACCTTATTCCTGATAGCACGTCATGTTACCTGTGAGAAGTGCGTTCGGCATAGGATTATAAGGACAATGTAATGGCGTAGGCGTTAAGTAGATAAGAAAGTGAGCGACGCAAATAACGCAAGAATAGACCCTCAACTGCACCCAGTGACCGTTCTCGGAAGACCACACCAGCGATATGGTTGGCTTACGGATCGTGAGGCACATCGGGAGGAGTCGATAATGGCATAAGTATCACTCTATTTATGCAAAAATCCCAGGATCGTATGCAGTCTTCAGACCATCGACCGCGCAAGCTGGCTCAGCTGGCTTGCAAGTTCCGGATAGTTTTTCATAAATTCCAGTTGAGCATACGAAGCCTATTAAGGACACCGTTCAGTCAGCACTCAATGTCATGGCCGCGAAAGTGAGATTAATGATGAGTAAGGGACTAACATATTGATATGTCAACGCGTTGGCCAGCTCGGGCTCGCTCCTTGCCAGCTTCGTTTGCCGCTCGAACATTTGTACTGCTTGGTCAACTTTCCCTTGCTGCAGGCTGAGTTGCGCGAGGGTTGCAATGGCAGCCTCACACTCAGGATCTATTCGTAAGGCTTCAAGGCAGCATCGCTCGGCGGCGCCGCTATCTTGCTTCCATTGGTACAGAGCAAGACCCTTGTTCACAAGAGGAAGGACGTTCACTGGCGTCCTGATATAATAATCAGTATCATCTCGCAGAGAGAAAAAGGCAAAAGGCACCGTACTTTAGACGCTCAAGCTCGATAGCACGATCGAATTTTTCCACCGCGTCTTGGAACCTCTGTTGGTCCAGCAGAAGCTCACCACTATTCGGTGTTCCAAGATGTCAGCACTGACACAATACACAGCATCATCATCAGAAGAACTACACGCACTAGTAGTTCTGCGGCTCGCTCTTCTGAGGAAATTCTCTAAGTGTCCTCCGGAAGGTCGCCATGCTTTTTGCCAGGTCCCCAGACTTGTACTGAGCGACAGCCAGTTGGATATGCGAAAATACAAAGTCGGGATCCAGCGAAGTGGACTTGGTGTAGTTTTCTGCGGCCTGTTGGAACTCATTCATGATGAAAAGAACTAAGGCACAGACAGTGAGCAAAGACGGCGGGGAAAGGGAAATCACATACCTTGCCCGCGGTGATAGTAGATATCTGGGTCCTCGGAGTTGTGCTTGATAGCCTCCTCAAAGCATTCGAAGGTCTTTACCGGATCATTCTGTTCCATGTGCACGCTAGCAATCTTGACCCAGCTCTGCGTTAAGGAGGGGACCAGCTCGATTGACGCGTTCAAGTCCTCTTTCGAGCCATTGATATCGCCTGTCAAGAACCTGCGTAAAATGATCAGTTAGTCCAGGCATGATAAGTATGAGGCTGATCGAGGGCACTCACTTGAAGGTACCGCGGAGGTTGAGTGCTTCCGCTCTGCCCACATTCCATGAGATGCCCTGTTCAAGAGCCTCATTGACGAGCGTCAACGCATGAGCATAGTCTGACGCCTCAAGTGCCGATAACGCCATGATGAGAGTGTTGTCTCCAGTGGACGGCTCTTCTGGGAGGGCGGGCAGTGGTCCTGCAGTGACGTCAAGACATCAATGAAAATCGACAGGAGTCAATCAATCATATCCCATACGTGGACGGAACGCCGCAAAATAGGCCGATACAAAAGTGAAAGAGGGAAGACGGGGTTCCCTAGACTTGATGCAGAATATTGTCAGTAGTTTTCGCTGAGATATAGCCGTTACATACAGCGAGAATCTCCGTCGCCTTTTCGCCCGACAACTTCTTGAGCACACGTTCAACAGCCTGAGAAGCCGCCTCGTTTTGGAACTTGTCGAGAATTGTAGCAGCAGTGTAGTCTACGGCAACACCGGATTCTATCAGCTCAGCGCATTATAAGAGCACAGACTTACTCGCCTCGCAAGGCTTCCTCGTACCGGGAGAGATTTTCAAGAGCAGTTGCGCGCCGGTTGAGCGCCTTCACATACTTCGAGTCAAGCGCGAGCGCTTTGTCGCAGTCCTCGACAACAAGATCGAATTTTGGGGGGGACATATTGATGTAGCATGCCGCGCGGTTGCTGTAGAAGACTGGTTCTGGTTTAGGAGATACCTCTATCGCGCGAGAGTAGAAGTCGGCGGCAACGGCAAATTTACGACCCTGGTACGCGTTATTTCCCTTGAGCTTGAGCGAGGCGGCGGCTCCAACCCGATCCTATCCTACGGTGAATACAGATGGTAGAGACGTACACTCACCATGACTCACCTCTGCAGACATAGAGCCAAGTTGCACTTCAGTGAAGGCGACACCCTCTGTGCGAGACAGGATCAGAGAACGAGGCGCGTCAGGGGAATTGAGCGCACCGTCATCGGAGACTTCAGTTCCCTTAGGCTTTCTCTCTTCTAAGATGGGTCCGTCCTTATCCTTCACCGACTTCTTCTGCTTTTTTTGCTTTTTCTTGTCTTTCTTCTTGTCCGACTTGAGGCTCTCCTCGTCATCCCCTCCTGCCGCCCCGTTGTAGTATGCAACACCGCCGATGGCGATGACTGCAGCAGCGGCAGCGGCGGCAATGAGCACACCGCGCCTGTTTTCCGAGACAAAGGACTGAAGACGGTCGAGGAGAGCGTCGTCTGAAGACATGAGAGATGGGAATTGAAGCTGGCACTTGCGCGGACGGCAAACCATTCGTGTTCTAGCTGGCAGCTTAGCTAATAACTGTGACATCATCACAATTGCGACATAAAGGCCTATAGCGCGCTGATCAGTACTCAGAATTCAGTATTAGAGCAAACAATTCCAATTGCCATGAATAATTCAAGGGATGGTCCCGAAATAAAAATCTATCGACTACATTCTAAACCAGATAACACTGTTCAAGTGATCAATCTCCCGTGCTGTTCCCACTACATAAACCCGGGTATAACCTGTCAGAAGGATCCATCGGGATCCACCCCCCCTCAAGGCCTTTCTGGTAACTCCATTCGTCAGCGTTCTCTGCCTGATCAGCAGGGCAATTCATGAGCTCGAATTGCTTGCAAACAAGTAGGCGGGGCCCACCTTCCACGTCCAATATGCCCATCCCTGTAAACTCTCCCCAATCTCTACCTGAACCTCCCAGTATCTGTACCAATGCATCGTGTCAATGCCTCGGTCATTCGACCTTTCAGTGAAGAGAGACTCACTTGCGGAGAAAAGCCTTGTAGGAACTAGAAAAGCTCGACGAGTCACCAGTGAACCCGTCGCACGATCCTAATGCCGGCGTGCTGTCGTACGTCCCGTCCCAGCGGGAGCCAACTCCGCGTCCGTTGAGCCACAATGCACAATCGGTGATGGCCGTCGACCATTCGCCCGTCAAGGTCCAAAGGTTGGAATTTGCGAATGATTGAAGACCTGGAAGAAGAGTGCACGCAAACTATCATGTATCATGAGCTGAACAAACATCATAGAGAAATGTAGGGGTAAATGTATACCGCGACATGTTGATCTTGTGAGCGAGAAAGTTCTGGGACACTGAATATTTGATAGTCATGCTGATGTGGAGTCGATTGTTCAAGTATATAAATGACGGATGACATAGAAAACATACATAATCCATGAGAACACCCTGCGCACTCGGATATGTCAAGAAGTCCGTCCAGCTCTGCAGCATCCGATCAGTCACGCTGCCCACATTCTAGACGAAAGTTGGACATACTTGAACACCCAAAAATGCATCTCCAATCATCACCTTCACATTTGGACCAGTCGCATTTCGCACCACAACGTACCCATCCTGCCAAAAGCTTCTTATAGTCGCAGGCCAGCTCCCGCCAGTAAATCCCGCGGCCTCGTTCAGCAACTCAATAATATCAACCATTCCCCCAACTTCGCTGGCGATGACGCTCAACACGTTCAGTGTACGCGTCACGTTCTCAGGATTCACCCCCCAAACTGGGTTGCTGGTCCGCTGCCCAGAATTGTCGTATCCATTCTGAGAGCCTGGTGCACCGTGGAGGTCGAGGATCACATAGATCGAATGCTTCCGGGCCCATTGGAGAGCGCGCAGGAGATAAGGCCATGCGCCCGAGATAAAAGGCGCAACAGAGACTCCTGTCGGAACGGACCAGTATCCGACGGGTATCCTGCAGGGTCGAATGCAATTGAAAAATGAGCCATCGGCGCAGATATAGCGATTATCTTACCGAACATGGGTCAAGCCTGCTGCATTGATGGCTATGAAATCGGACTCGGTTATCCATGTGTTCCAGTGATCTTGCAGGATCTGGAGCGCGACATTTCCTTCTAGGTATTGGCCGAATGTGTACTCATCGACAATGGCGGTATTGTTGGTATTGTTAAATATGCTAGGCGTTATCCAGGGCTTCGGTGACGTATGTAGTCAGTAAAGAGGGTGCACAAGCAGAGACCGCCTACCTCCAGTACGAACCATCCCCCACTAGGGACGGTTTGGAGCGTTTAGCTGCTTTCGATGTGATTTATTTGAAATTAAGCTCACAGGTTCACTCCCCTTACCGGCGCCTTCCCGTACTGAAATGGGGGGAGAGCAGAGGGACTGCTACTTGGGGAGGTACTTGTGGTACTACTTGCCTCCGTTGTGCTTGCCGACGGCGACGACGGTGTGCCTGAGCTCCCGCCATTGGTGTTCGCTGATATTTGCAACCGACATTGTTGAACAGCTGCGACACCATGATACTTCAACGATATCAACCCAGCTCCAAGCACCAGAGCTGCAAAGCCGCAACGCATGGGAAAGAGGGATGAAGACCAACAACGAGATGCGCTGCTTGTTCAGGCTCAGCCGATGACCGATGAGTTGTAATTTCTAAAATTAACCTACACCTGCCAGCTTTAACAGCGTGTTGGACAAATGGGCGTCTCGGACCGTGATTCGCTCCACGCAGCAAAGGTGCATATAGAACATGAGGGATCCGAGTGCCCCGACGACACGTGTTTGTCGTGAACGGAATATGCATGCCTCGGAGCTAGACAGAGAAGGCTAACGTGAAAAACGTTACATGGCAATTGGAGCGACGATGCTTTTGATTGGCAAAGAGGAAGGCGCGAACACTCGTATAAAGGGCTACACTGGGCTACAAGCGGTTAGAAATTAGAGAGGAAGAGTTTGCAAAGCAGGATTTGTCAGCTACTCCCTATCGTGCACCAGAACAGTTCCACGCACATCCCTTTGCTTTCTCTCTCATACTTTTCCACCCATTCACTTTGTCTCCATTTTCCAGCTACGAACATTTGACATAGCTGCCAATGACAGAAAGCCACCCCTTCTCGTCCTCAGGAGAGGAGGCCATCTCGCGCCCCGTCGTTCTAGATTCTTCGGAAGTGCAGGTTGCGGGGTACATACCCAAATCTGAGCTTGCCGAGTACTATGAAATCAGTCGCACATCCAAGGAAATATTATCCGGCGATTACAAACGAGTAGGAGATCGCACCATTATCCTCAAACTAATCTTACTGTTAACTCTCAGATAGCTCTCCAATTTCCAGACGAACTACTTCAACACTCGGTTCCCATCTACCGCTTGTTAAAGCAAAAAATTGGGGATGGTCGCGAGTTATATGTGCTGGCGGATACCTCTTACGGCAGGCATGCTTCATTTCTGTTGCAAGCTTTCATCATCTCTAACCTTTTCACTGTCGCGAAAAGTTGTTGTGCTGATGATGTTGCTGCCCAGCATGTCGATGCCGACGCAATAATACACTACGGCCACGCGTGCATGAGCAAGTTCAGACTGCTTTCTCCGTGGCTTCTTGACTGTCGGAGTTAATCTCGGCTTCAGGACATATCGACTTCCTGTGATCTATGTTTTTGGGAAAAAGTCTATCGATGTAACAGACTGTGTTCAGAGCCTCGTACGATCACTGAGATCCTCGCCCTCGGAAACTAGCCGGACTCTCTTGTTCAAGCACGATGTCGCTTATACACATCAGGCAGGTAAGTTAGCCTAGTCGAATTATCTTGCATTAGTGTTTGACATCCTTGTGAAGAGACCATTGTATCATCACTTCGTGCGGCGCTCAAGTCAGATATATTATATTCAAAAATGCCTGATCGGCTCGAGCCAAGCACAGCGCTAGCGCCCGATCCCCTCGACGGCAACTCCAGAGCTTGGGGCGTAGAACACAGTCTTGTGACAATTCTATACGTCGGACCGTCCAGTCTAGGACTCACCAATTTAATTATGACGCATTCATCTACTCCTGTGTGTGTCCAATGTCCTTATCTGTTCATTTCTTCTTCTTGGAACCCTGACTTCGAAACCTTTGTCTTCAATCGCCTTCAGGTGCATAGCTACGATCCTGCAACACGAGAAAGTCATCTCGAATCCCTTCGCACGAACAAGCTTCTCATGAGACGATATGCCGTCGTACAAAAAGCTCGAGACGCTGACGTCTTTGGTATCCTCATCGGGACTCTTGGAATTTGTAAGTGGTATAAAAATCTCGATGACCATGACCATCAACGCTGAACGATACGTATGGCGATCTTTTCTGTTCACAGCTTCATATCTGCCTCTTATATCCCACCTCCGTCGGATACTGAAGCAGGCGCACAAAAAATCATACACAATCAGCGTAGGCAAGCTGAATCCGGCGAAGCTTGCCAATTTCATGGAAATTGAATGTTTCGTCCTGGTTGCGTGTCCTGAGAACAGTCTCATCGATTCGAAGGTAATAACATCTTGTGTCTCAGTCCCGAATTTTGTTGACTAGGAACATCACAGGATTTTTTCCGGCCGATAGTAACGCCATATGAACTGCAGATCGCATTACAGCCTGAACCGGTCTGGACAGGAGAATATGTCTTGGACTTTGACCGGCTGCTTTCCAACTCGGACGACGCTTCGCAAACGCACCCATATCGTACAGATGGAATGGCAGAAGATAATGTATCTGACATGAACGATCCAGACCAGCCTGTCTTCTCGCTGGTCACAGGGAAGTATCGTCATGCCAAGCGCTATGGTAGTATGTATTGATTAGCTCTAATGTTACGCACTTTCGCTCATCAAGATACTCAGACGATGACACGCAGCCAGGTGCTATTGAGAATTCATCCGCTGTCATCCTGCGCAATCAAGACAACACCGTCGCGACCTTAAGAGATAGCGCTGCAGGTCAGTTCGATCCCCCGTTCATTTTTTCAAGCAGCTCACTGGGTCTGAACGATAGGGGAGTTTCTACAGTCAAGGACTTTCCGTGGACTCGAGACTCGTGTTGGCGTAGATGCACCGAGTGCACTTGAACAGGGGCGCTCAGGTATCGCGAGAGGGTACGCGGACGATCACCATTCATCTTGAGGCCAAGCGCAGAGGATGAAGTCACACGTATATCTCTTTCCCGGAACTCAAACTGCGGTTGTACCTCATAAAAGTCTTCGAAACTGTACTCGGGATGCAGTCCCTCCGTCCTACGAAGCATTGTTCAATGTCCACTTGGCACTTGTCTCGTTTCCTATTGGAGAGCAGCCTTATCTTATCTTTATGCGCAGATGCATCTTATCTACATATCGGCGGTTTGAGTCAGAACGGCCCTTAGCACTTACTTCCACTCATCGTCGTTGGATTTTGCTCGCTTTCTGGCCTCATCATCATCTCAGTAGGATCTAGTACTCCCTAAAAATCTGCGGGGTAGGTACTTGTCGTACTCTCAATATACTCCAAGCATTCAATCAGGGAGAAAAGCAGTTTCACGAGTAAGTCAGCGCCCTTGTCTACCTAAGAGCAAGTGCGCTGAACCCGCAACTGTTCGAATTATTTGATTCTCGCTCTCATCGTCGGCTTCACATCGCAGCACATTGCCCTCTTTGATCATGTCGCTCTTGGTACTTTCGGGTCCAGACGTGGACAGAGTGACATCCGCATTGACTTCCGAAACGCTGCAGAATCTAATGGCCGAGGTCTTCTTCTATATCTCTGCTAACAAGAACATTGTCACTCCTCAGAGGTCTGGGATTGAGATGTCCAAATTCCGCGCGCTCTTCATGCCCTCGCGAATCGCTGGAGTTGGCACTTCCATCAAGGTCGTATCCGTTCCTACGGGTCCCTCTCGTGGTCTACCTGGGTCGACATTGGTTATCGATGAGGATACGGGAGCCGCCAAGGCGATTGTCAACGCAAGCAACTTGACCGCACTCCGCACTGCAGCCGGTTCGTAACCTACTTCGGTTCGTCACATTGACTGCATGCCGAATGAAACATCTTAGGATCCACCCTCGCAACAGCTCTGCTTCACCCGCCTGATGATGCTCTATTTAGAACGCTTGTTGCATTTGGCGCTGGCAAGCAGATTCAAGCTCACGTAGATCTCCTACTCACGACATATCAGTCCCTGAAAGAAGTCACCATCGTCAATCGCTCCCTTAATGAGCGTATCACGGGTCTTGTTTCGTACCTCCGCTCCCGCCACCCATCTGTAGTTTTCAAGATCGGCGTCACCTCTATCTCGTCGGAATTATTTGACCTGCAAGCCACTGTCACGTCTGCAGATATAATCTGCACGGCTACCTCTTCATCCGTGCCACTCTTCCCTTCTGAGTGGGTCAGGCCAGGTGTACACCTCATCCTTGTCGGGAGCTACACTCCATCGATGCATGAGATAGATACTGAACTTGTGCGTCGTGGCGGAGTGATAGTCGTCGACTCACGCGAAGCATGCCTTGTCGAAGCCGGAGAGCTACTCACTGCTGGGATCAAAGAGGAAAACATCGTGGAGATCGGACAGCTCGTGCAAGAAATTGGTCATGAAGACGGACAATGGAAGTGGAAGAGGAATGACGAAGTGGTCACGCGACTTTCGAACGTAGGAGATGTCACCATATTCAAATCCGTTGGTGTCGGCGCCCAGGATGTTGCGATTGCGGCTGCAGTTGTCGAACGTGCAAAAGAAATGGGTGTCGGAGTGACGGTCAAAGATTACAGCGAATAGTCGCATCGGCGGTGTACCGAGGTCTACAACGTCACGCTGAAAATTCAGGATGTTGCGACATGCCAATGATCCTTCCCGAAATACAGATCTGCCAACGTCCACACGGGCCTTTGCACTCTTATCAAGGCTCTCATGACTTGAAGGTTTCGTGCTGTGCCTCTTTCAAAGAGCCTGTACTGGTCACCAGGTAACATTCATTCTTCATCATATCTGATGTTCTGTTGAACAGGTGCAATCACTTGACGGAAGCTGTCTCCGAACTTGCGATTTTCATGTTACCCCCTCGGGCAGCTCGGATTTCGTGGCAGACAATAGATCCGTCAAGCCGCACCTGCATGCATCAAGTCAGCGCAAGTGTAGTCCTTTTTTTCAGGACTACGAACTGTCAGTGCTGAGGGCAAATGTACGTATAAAATTTATACGTTTTCCATGTTGTTCCGTCTGCTTCTCTAGTAATCTGAGAACAGGCTTCAGGTTGACATGACACGAGGTCAGTGCATTCCTGTGCAATTGACCGTACCAACGCTTGGTTCCGGGAGCAATCTGAATTCTCTCCGTGTTCGATACGCTTACTAGGGTCAACCTCACGAGTATAAAGGAAGTCCAGACGTCTCGCAAAGACGCTAAGCCAAATCGCTTTCAACCATCCTCCGCATCCTTTGCCTTCTTTCACAGTTCTCGAGTGCCGGTCCGCTCTTCACCCCTTTAATCTTCTTACTCTCGGTAATGCCTATGCAAAACTCATTATATTTTGGTCTGACACTTTGTTGTGTGCCAGGCCGGACCTTCCAAGTGCTAGACACTCTTCTGCTATCAGGACGTTCACTACCTTGAGCATAACACTACGCGATTCCCTAGTCCTCCGAGCTTCGCAAAATGTTCTTCAACGCTCTCCTTGCATCTGTTGTTGTTGCGGCATCTCTTGTCAGTCAGACGAGCGCGCACGGTACAATCACCGCGGTCACCGGGGCTAACGGTGTGAACGCTGCTGGGTGAGCATGACTTTCTATGGTCATGAGTTATAGAGCTGACAGTGAGACTCGAAATTTCTAGGTTTGGTATCATTGCCACGACCCCTCGCGATGGCTCGAAAGCGAATCCGTTCGAACAAGATACTTCTGTTATCAAGAATCAAGAAATTGCTTCGGGAAAAGTTGGTGTCTGTGGCCGTACCAAGGCGGGTGGAAACAATGATGTCGCTGCGCAACTTGCTGGTACTTCTTTCTTCCTTTTTTATCGTATACATGTATGCTGATTTAATTGTGTTACCGTCACAGCTGCGTCCGCTGCCGGCCTTCCGACCGCATCTGCCGACGGGACTGTCTCGATGACGCTCCACCAAGTGAACGGGGATGGCGCAGGGTGTGTATGTTCGTGACCGCTTTCATTCACAGCTGATATTTCTTTTTATCACAGTCCTTACACGTGCGATGTATCTGCCGACGGTGGCAACACATTCATCGCCGCGACTGTGACCACCCAAGTGCCGGGCAGGAACGGGCGCAGCCAGGCCAAGGCCCAAGATTTCCCGCTCGAGGTCCAGATGCCAGCGTAAGCATCCTGTCGATCTCGATTTTCCGCGGCTCTTCAGATGTTGAATGGTCATACTATGTAGTGCCATGACATGCGAAGGTGGCCCTAACGGCGATGCGTGCATCGTCCGCTGCCGCAACCCCGTGGGTCCCTTCGGTTCATGCGTCGCCATAGCTAGTGCAGATTCCGCTTCAAACGCTACTGCCTCCGCCGCGCCTGCTGCAGTTGCTGGTGCCACAGCTGGTGCCGCATCCGTTTCGAATTCCACCGCTGCGGCCCCTGCCGCCGGCGCGGTTGCTTCCAGCGCAGCTGGTAGCGACACCCTGGTCACTGCTTCCACTGATGTGGAACCCACCGCAGCCCAGTCAGTGGCTGTGGCTGCCCCATCTGCCGACAGCAATGTCTCTGCCAGCGGACAGACTGCAGCCGCGACGAAGCAGGCGAAGGCGGCGAAGAACGCGAAGCGTATCATCACTTCGCGGGTCGCTGGCAAGAGAGCGGGATATTGGATCGATGCTTAGAGGGCTTCTTGCAGGCGTTGGCACGCATATGTGAATGGGCTCGGATTCGATGGACTTGCACACTCTAGGTTTGGGTCTACATACATGCACATGTGATGAGGGATAGCAGATTGGCATACATTGCCCTCGTGGCCTATCGTATATCAATCTCCAGTTATCAAGCGTGAGACTCTCAGAGGGGTCTGATGAGAAAGCTGTTTAGAACATGCTAGCCTCTCGAGCTACACAAGAATGTGAATAAATATTGGGAAGTACTGAGGATGTCCCGGATGAACAAGAAACATTACATGTCAGTAGTATGATACATCTGTCAGGGTACCTCTTTATAAGCCATCAAAATGAACACGGGCAAGCTACAGTTATCGTACAGCAATGCAAGATCAGCGGCACCAGGCCTATAATGCTCGCTAATGAATCCTAGACAAGAAAAGTATCAGCAATAGTGATGCAAGCATCAATGAAACTTGGACTCACAAACTATCAAGTAGGGGTGCCGAGATCGACAAGAAATACACATTTAGCATTCTGTCGATGGTACATAGTGGGAAACGCGATCACTCACCCAATGACGGCCATCGCCATCACACCCGCGAGCAAGCTGATCAACGCGACAGCCTGTTTCCCGATCCCGCTTCTCCACAAGGTTGGGTCGAGCACAAAGTCGCCCGCGAGCATCTCAACGCACGCTGCATATATCAGCATTCCCGCGGATATGGCGGACATGAGGCCTTCGATCAACCTCAGTCGGACTGCTTATCGGCACAGAAAACATATGACAGGCAAGGTCAGTTTAGGGTGCAGTTGCGGATTTTGGAATCTGGCAAGCAAAACGCACTCTCTTCGCTACTGGACCCGACGCCGAACGAGGCGAGTCCGATCAAGATACCCACGGGTGTTGTCACTGCGAACAAGGATGCGAGAATCGGTTTGAGGAGGGACATCTGATGTGGTGCAGAGGGATCTGGTGCTGGGAGTCCTGCGATGCGGATTCCGAGCGAAAGGCCTTCGAATAGTTGATGGAAGACGATCGCAGTCACGAGGGATGCTAATGAAAAACGAATCAGATCATGTTTGCCCCTTGTGAGATCGATCGAGCGCACTGAAGTCAGCCCCAGATGCGATCGCGAGGGTGAGCCCGATGACAAGCGAGTGGATCATGATACCAAGTTGAAGGACCTGTGTGGAGCCGAAACTTTAGCTGGATCACGCACGGCATTGACGAGAGAAGTATGGTACCAAGATGCCGACGATCTGTCGTTTTCTCCCGACCGCCATCTCCTCGTCTTCGCTTTCATCCTCTGCATCCTCCGAGATACTCTCCGGATCTACGTGCGCATGAGCATGCCCATTACTGAAGCTATGCGAACGGGTGTGAGTAAGTCCGTCATCAAGAACATTCATCGTGTCCCGTAGTGGGCGCTCGTGGTGTTCTTCATGAGCACAGCGCAGTTCATGGCGATGGTGACCTTCCAGAATTGTATAGTCATGGACATGGATATGCCCATGGACGCCTGAGGCTGGTTGAGAGTATGTGCGGCTCGATGCAGTCGGCCTGGACGATGAGGGCCCCAGGAGCGGGGTGCTTTCTAAGGGAGGTTGAAAAGCTTTAATAGTAACTTCTGAATTGTAAGAGGTCGTGCGCTCAGGAGGAGCGATTTCGGGGGTTAGAGCCAAAGATGCGGCTACAGATGCAGATTAATACAGGAAAAAAAATGAAACGATAAAATACGTAAACTGACGTTCTAGCTTTGGGCTCGGCGGCGCAGAAGGGTAAGAGTGATATCGATCGACAAAAGAGGTTGAGATGTCTAAAAAATGTTAGTGTCATATTTCGATAGACAATATAAGCAGAGCTATACATTCGATCATAAATATTATAAGCAAAGATCCTAGTCTGCATGGCATATCAACTCATCAACTCACGGAGAGAAGCAAATTGAGGTGAAGGTACTCACACGATAAACCCTGTCCAGCTGCCTATGTTAGTGCTTTTCTTGACTTCAGGATCTTGAAGACATTCAAAGGCGTCTTGCAATAGATGTACAAACGCTGTAGACAGGATGACGCCTGAAAAAAATACATATTATTAGTTACCTAGTCACAAGGAAATCCCATATGCAATCCATGGAAGAAAAATAGCATATATTTGTCAAAATAATCTCGGCGAGGTCTGAATTTGCGCCGGTGCACCAGCACAGCCACACAGATACAGAGACGAACGCAGAATAGATTAGAAAATTTGGAGACTTTTTTCAGTCTGCTCAAGACGATGCTTGAGGTGATCAAGGTCATCTTAAAGGGGCCTTCCCCGTGTATAACTGGCAAAATGAAACGAAAAACCCCTAATGCGCTTACATACCTGTTCCAAAGTGTTTGCCCATGAAGAACACCGCTCGGGGAATCTGGAGATATTTGACCCGCTTCGACAGCGTCGGAAAGGATACGGCTAGTGGAGTCCTTCATGATTAACGAACTAGATGAGACACGTATGGGAGCACGACGCACCAAGGAGAGAGACACAGAATATGACGGACATCATGCCTAACCGCACAGGCGCTCCTGTGTTGATATCAAGTGTATGAAGACCATTCTGGTGTCGATTCAAGAAACTGTGCGGCCCCATGCCCTCGTCAAATATTCGATGGCTACCCTCTTCCATGTCCAGCTCGTCATGCGAGGTCCAAACTTGACTGAAGGCTGCGCGAAAATCCACGAAGGCTTGAGTGTATTCCATCAGTGAGTGCATATATTGTATCTGATTTAAGTAAATTTTTGGGAGCAATGGGAAAGCAGAAAGACAGGAGGGGCGTGTTGCAGAGGGGATGAGGTTGAAATTGAGGAGAGCAGTGCGCCTGAGATCCGTCATCTTTCCGGAAGGATGAGTACCTTACAGGTCTTCGGTCTTTCCCCTTTGGGACACCGACCGGCCGTAGTACCTCCAACCAATCAGCGGGCTCTCATTCTTCGCAGCGCATAGCCGCATGGTTGAGCAGCAAAAATGTGGTCAGACGCAAAACCCGAGCAAACCAGGATCATTTTGTTTGAGAGCATTTACCATACTGTCCGAACGTAGTGCTTTGTGCGTGGGTGGGTATATAACTTGTATGCTACAAAACAGCGCCCATTAAACGTTGCCTAAGATTTTCCCTCAATCGCCGTCATACCAATACTCCTAACCGAACTTATCTCACAGACACCAACCCACCGCCTGACCAATGTCCCGCAACGGACGTGCCTCAGACAAGCTCAGCGCGAACGACAAGCACTCCCTTTCCATATCGCGCATCCCCCTCGCTCCATGCGCCCTAGCGAGGAAATACCAAGCCTCCGCAACGTCCCACCCGGCACCACGTGTCAAGTCTGTGAGCATGCCTGCGGCGAGGTCCACGTTGTCTGCAGCCGTCCCAGCCTGAGACTGGGACAGGTATAGCTGACAAAGGTGAATGGTGGCGGCGATGTTGTCGGGGGAGATGAAAAGGGCTTTATTGAAAGCCTGAACCGCATGGTGTGGCTGGTTGAGCGCGGTGTAATATAATCCCAGCTAGAGAAGTGTCGTTTCAGAAGAGAATTTCCAACCAGGACTAGACGCTTACTTGAACCCACACCCCAGGGTTATCCTCATCCCGGACCTCCGCCTCCTGAACAGCACCTCTCGCCTGTTCAATCTTACCAGACCGACGGAACGTTGCAGCACTCATCAGCCACAAGTCACTGAGCAATCTGCGTTCCTTCTTCGATCGCTCTCCATGCTCGTGGGGTGGCACGGAAGGCGGTGGAGGAGGCGGCGGCGACGCTGGGCGCGGCAAGTCCTGTGTAGACGCGAAAGGACTGAATTGTCGACGAGAGTGTATTGACGACGCCTGATATTGCTGTACCATCAAGTTGCTCTTGGAATACAGATCTCCTAGATGACCAGCTCGTTCAATGCAAACTGATAACGACGACGAGAGAGCACTCACCAGGGGTCGATGTTGTCCTTCTCAGACTGAGACTGCCGCTTCGCCCGACACCGTGGCCTATCCTCTTCCCTATGGTCGTTATACGCTGCTGGCCCTTATGCACTCGGTTTTTGAGCATTTTCTGGACCTTCTTTCCGGCAGTGTCTTTTTCTTTACCGCCTGAATCCAGTGACAGGCGTACGTCTTCATCTGCCTTCCAGGAAGGTTCGCCATCTGCAGGCCTTGGAGTCGGAGGCGTAAGCATGATAGGCATCGGCATCGGTGGATAGTTTGTATTCTCCGTATGCTGAGGGTGGTCCTCTGGTTGCGATGGATAATCTTGGAAAGAGCTAGATTCAGGCTTCAAGTCCCCTGAACGCCTACTTGTCTCCATTGACGTTCGTTCTACTGGATTTGATAAGTGTTTCTATAAGGGTGACGGAAATCCCAGGGAAAATGACTCACGGCTTTGATCCTTACTGAAACCCTTCTTTTCAGCGAACCACTGAAATACCTCGACCCACTTGTCACCAGCACCCTCCGGGCCCTCCAAAAGTTCCGTCAAGGCCAGTTGTGTCATCCGGAGCTGCAGGGCCTGTTCGAATCTTTGAATCTTCGAGGGTGCAGGATGGTCAGGAAGTCTCTGCAGCAGTTCTGTCGCGCTCGGTACATCTACAGCATTCTCTTCTAGAAGGAACGTGGGTGCATGGGGGCGCTCGGTCAGGCTAGTCGACTCGGCAGAGCCATTTTCAGCGTGGCCTGGGGTCACAGTATCACCGTTCGTCTGCGAGGTCTCTCCACTGATAGTGCTTGTGTCAGGGATATCGCCATTCATGAGCGCAGCTGTACCATTGGTCAGCGCTCCGTGCAAGGCGGGCCATTCATCCTCGTCATTCGCAGCACCAACTTCGAGAATACCCTTTGCCCCGGTCCAGTCTTCCGTCGTGACGAGCAAGAGACCTAGCAAATGCCAATATCGAGTCTCGCTCGGGTCGGCTTCCACAGCAGCTCGCGCGCTATCGATCGCGCGGTCGAGGTCCCGACTGGGAACTGCACGGTACAGAGCGAGAGCGTGGTGATAGTAAGCTGAAGCTGTTGGGAATGTGTTAATGGAGTCTTCGATGAGCGAAAGTGCTGCAGAAAGTCGAGAAGACCGTGTCAAGTGGTCCTGTTCTGACACGGCAAACATTTCAGCCAAGAGCGGAAAATAGCATTGGAAGTAAAGATGGTACCCTTGATCGCCATAGTAGCGTTCCAAATCCCTTCTGTTAATTCAACTTTCGCCCTCAACTCTAGATTGTCTTTATCCAGTCTTGCCTTTGCCTTTTTGACCATTGCTCCTGCCTCTCTGGCATCATCAATGCCCTCGCCGCCCTTGCCTGATTCTTCTTGGAGGGCAGCCCTGCAAAGCATACGTGCACCCCACACCAGGGTCTCGACCCAGTTGTCGTCGGTGTCGGCATCAGCATCTTCCCCTGCCTCGAGCGCCTTGCCGACGACTTGAGTGTACAAACGCAGAGTGCGTTTTGCGAGCGAAATATCCCCTGCGACACCACATACGCGCGCCATGTGGCGAAAGATGCGGTATGAATTAAAGGTGAGACGCGTTGCCCACCACAGAATCTGAAAAATTGTGAGCATGTGCACGAGTATTTCAACGAGATATCATACGTCAACGAGCCAACCTGCATGCTCTCCGGCCGCACCGCTGGATTCCCATACAGCAACGCAGAGATCCACGAACTCTTCCACCTTGACGTTCCGCTCACCCGCCTTCGGAAATCGTGTGCTGACTGTCAAAATATCCCTATAATCGTGTACGACTCGCCGCGCGCTAGGCAGCCGTGGGTCCGTTTGCATAGTGTCCCCTGACTTTGACGAGGCGGGGGACGGGAGTGGCGGAGAACCTGGTAGACGACTACGGAGTATCAGAGCACGCAGATGCAGCTGGGATATTGTGGATCGATGTTCCGTTCGGAAATTAGGCGGCCAATGTGCGCTGCACGTTTGATAGTGTGTAAACAAAGACCAGAGAATACCCTCGTCTGGACCACCTAAAATATACGTCCGTGAAGCAAGTATAATGGCTCGCCAAAGCAGTCGTTCTAACCATCTCCATAATTCACGGTAGCGTGTGAAGGAGACGAACAAGAGACGGCCCTGGCCCGCGCCGGATGTGGGGACAGGGTTGACGGGAGATGTTCGAGAGATGTCAGCCTCTAGATTTGGGAGCAGCAATGTCGCGCTGATGTAGATCGAGAGTGCCTTCTTTGAATCGGAGGGGGCCAGCCTTTCATGAGCCATGCCTGTTTGAGGGAGCGTGAGTTCTGGTGGTCAGTATTTGAGGCGGGTGTAGAAACCTTGAAGACAAATGCTGCGGATCACTTCAATCGCTGACCATGCTTTGCCATCTTGTATGTCTGATATTGTTGATGCAGAATCCGAAGAAACGAAACTGCCTGTGAACGAGGACGAAGAACTGTCCCCGGCGATGGAGGGAACTTGCAGAGTAGATGCATTCGTGCGGACGGAGAAAGATGGGTCCAAGCGATTCCACGCATCAGAGAGGTCGCCGACTTGCTCCAGATACGAAAGACACTCTTCATGTCGACCAAGAGCATATGCATAATGAGCTAACAAGAGTCTCAAGGACTGGGTACGTTGAGGGTTCGTCGGTGTAGTAGAATGAGAGCTGACACGTACATCCGAGTTGGGAGAATCAGATTCGAGACTCTTCAACTTGTCATAGCCTGCTTGCACCTCCTCTGTCCTTCCGGGCACGACTGTGCATTCTTCGTTCATAGCGAACGGTCCAGCAGCACCCTGTGCATCACCATCCAGATCGCTGTCGCTTGTTCCTCTAGCAATGAGAAGTGCAAGGGCCTGGGTCTGCGATGCTATTTCCGCAACATCCTTGAAACCGTGACAATGTTTGTTAAACTTGCGGAGGAGGTCAAACCAGGAAATGGGGGAACCGTTATGAGCCTTGGCTGGCGTGGAGGAGCCCCAGACGCCACTAGTGAGGGCGGTCCTGAGCTGGAGCCAGTAGTATTTGTCTTTGGTCTGTGCCATTCTAAGCCTTCATGCTACTCTGGTTTTGGGGATGGGAAGTGGTCGATGACGGAAGGAGCACAAGTGAGCACTGAGAACGGCCACTTTCTGTAAAAGTCACGCTTACATCACGAGCATTACTGGGATTTGAAGCCATTTGAACGATCCACTACAAAGGCTTGTAGTCCGACTCCCACACTTGAAGGGATCACTAGCCGGCCGCTTGTAGAGTCATGCCTTCACTACGAATCAGTGCCTAACTTAGACCTTATATTCTCGCAAATCTTTTCTTTCTTTATACCATGTCCGACCCGTCCTCCTCGACACCCAGCCTCACGCCTCAGTCCACTGGAACCCAGGATTCCTCCCCCAGCATTTCAGCGAAGAAATCACGTCGTCAGGTTGCCTTCTATCCGAACCACAATGCGATCAATAAACCGCAGAAACCGTTCAGCAGAAGCGCAGCGAAAAGGGAGAGCGTGATGGCTCTGGGCAGCATTGAGCACCTGCAACACTATTTCACAAAGACTGGGATCGCTGCGAAGAAGGAGTAAGTGCTCTCATATCTTGTTCATCTCGGGAACTAACGTCTTCGCGCGGACCTGGTCAGATCTAAGCAGCAGAGGAAGGGCCTTGTGCCAGCATTGGGCGGCGCAAACCATATGAAGGGACCTTCATCTCTGGGGAGCATTCTAGAATTCGAACTGCCGCCTTCTCCCGTTATACCCATGATACAACGACCTGCATATCCTCCGTATGTCAAGACCTACGAGACAGATCCGGAAAACCTCCGACCAGCCGTCATCGAGGATCTGATCGCTGTCGAGCATGCGTGGCGACTTACAGATCTCGAGCAGGACACGGAGCCAGATCCCGGACTGCTTGGGGTGGACAAAACGCGTTCGTCTACTAATCTCGATGTGCTAACCCTACTGAAGACGACCACCTACACGATCCGGTCCGTGCGAAACTATCTCGTCTCTCTCCCTGACGAAACCGTCGACTCTCACCGACAGCACTTCCGCCCAGCCTCTCTGGCCTCGAGCGCGCCCGCGCCCAAGCGTCTCGTTTCACAACCAAACGACCCATCGGACCCCTTGACATTGATCCGGCGCTCCGCGCTTGATGTGCTGACAGTATTGCGTGCGCTGGAAGAATCTTCCCGATTACCCCTTTCGGACGACGCGTATGATGCGCAAAGCGACCACGGATCACACCAGGGCTCACGCGTCGCCTCCCCATCTCATTTCTTAGAGGATAACGAGCATGAAGAAGTGGATGCTGAAACCTCTTTCGCGTTCTCAGTTGTTCAAGTACAGGGACGGAACGACTCAGTCTTAGTCTGGGAAGAAGAGGATGCGGATATGAATCCCGCGAGCGAGGAAGGGAAAGAGACAAAAGAAGGATGGGATGATCGTGTCCTCGCTGGTGGTTGGTTGTATAAGCAGGACGTGAAGTTGGACGCAGTGAAGAAGGAACAGGAGGTAGTGGGGTATTATTTGAATGTGGTGGATGAGGTGTTATTCGGCGGGCGGAAGGGGGGTACAAGGGGGTGGGATAGGGAGCGAGACAAGCTCGCAAGGAAAGAGGTTGAACGAGACGAGCGATCCAAAAGCCGACGTGTGAGTGCACCTACCGAAATGTTGAGCGGTGAAGGGGGAATAGGGCACAAAGCAAGACGGGTTGTCTCGATGGACATGATGAACACGATGCGGGTCACAGAGGAGCCCGAAGAAATGGATGCTGTTGAGGAAGACGAAGAAGGTTACGGTCCGAGTGTGCAAGATGAGGACTTACCGGAGTGGGCGAAACGGACCTCGTTTGCGGAGAACTCGTTGTCGCGCGCACATGCCCTGCTCATTTCCCTCTTGCCTACCAACTTGCTAGCACTCCTGCCGCGTGAGCTCGATCGTACAGAGCTGTTGCTGACGCTATCATCGGGGCAGGCGCTATGTGTAGCCTACAACGTTGGTGTCCGTCGCTCGCGCAAACCTTGGGGATATATCAGCAAAGAGGCGATCCACGATATCTTGGCTCTAGAACAGGCGCAGTCTGCTTCGGGCGAGAATGAGGATAAGGGGCGAAAAGGATGGACTTTCCGACGTTCGGACAATCTGCGTCTATGGGCTGCGTAAGTTCCATGACTTACTATTCGTCTGACCCTAGAAACTAAATTAAGTCCACGAAATATAGCGCTCTCAAGCTTCGCTATCTCATACCCATAGTCGCCCCCTCTCCGCCGCTTGGGTCAGCCATTAAACCATCCTCATCAGATTCAACTCCGATGACTTCTCCCTTACCGTCAACTATCAAATTTCCTAACACGGAACCCCAAGTGTACTTCGACGCACGAACCGTCGCACGGAGAGACGAAGGTTGGGAAGAAATGTTGGAACAGATTCTGGAAAGATGGGTACAGGCTGTTGTTGATGAACGAAGGGCGCAGCACTGACCGTGCTACGTCTGTTTAGACGTGTGGTGATACCCACTCGGTTGCTGTATACCGTACGAATGGAAGGACGAAAGGTCAGCGTATGTGTCTTGTGATACGAAATTTAATGAATGTACGAACATGTCTTGCTTTGCATGTAATGTACGCTAAAATCATAGTCGTTATCTGCGAGGGGCATGGACGGTGAGCACCAGAATTCACCCCTGATACACACGAAACCCGGCTAAGAATCCTCCGGGACTAAGGTACGTCATGAAGACGAGAATGATATTATACGTCTAAGTGAGCTCATAAACTGCTAATTTTGATGTCAAAGGACCTGTGGTATTCTTGTGACGCGTAAAATTAGCAGTGTGGGGTACAAGCCTAAGACATCTTGAAACACCATAGCCTTAGTTAGAAAAGGCCCTAGAAGACCTCGTTTTATCTCCACGACAGGCTAGTGAATTGTTGAAGGTGCGCCCCGCGGCCGGGAGGACTGGGAAATTTATGTTGGACTCAACAGGTGAGTGCAAAACACTCTGACATAACTTTCCAGGGTAACAAATGAGAACAGGAAGAAGTTGCACTGCTGTAGCCACTGAGAGGATGGACCCATCGTAACAAATAAGGACAAATATCGGTAGATATTGCGCAGTCGCCAAGTTTCTGGCTCTCCAATCATCCCGCTTTCCATCGACTCGACCATCACTCCTTTTGATGTTCTAGATTTATGAACGGGATCAAGCATCGCATACGAACCCGACGATGTTGGACCATGCAACCATAGCCTCTCCTCGAAGAACAGCTGCGCGTTCGAGGACCTGGAGCTGACACGAAGCACTGATTTCCGACCATATGTATATACCCAAGCATCTCAGCCAGCAATACCGTGCCTCTGGGGGATAAGGCGTTCAAGTGGCGTCTGTCCCAGTAAGATTTCATATATCCACTCGAGGTGTATCAGCAGACATCTGTCGCTTCTCTTCTCGGTCACAGGCGGACTCGCGCCCTCGGCCCGATGCGCGGCAAAAACTAGTCCTATGCAGCAGCGGGTGCTGAATCGTGCACGGACGCGGTAGTAGGGCCATATGCGGAGTGCGTTACACACCGGGAACTGAATGAGGTATATAATTCAGGCAACATGCTTCGCTTCGCTCGTCTGCATCTCCTGACCTTCGTCCACGTCGCGAGACTCTGGGAGGACTATGATATCGAAGACGGACTGCGCGACTCCGGAGTCTACGGAGCTCGAGCAGAAGTCGAGGGCTTACTCGCCCACACAGGCTTCTCTCAAAGAAACTGACGATGTTGAGAAGACAATCGTCATCCAGGAGAACGTACTGGATGATGTATACATTGTGGATCCTGTCGTCGAAAAAAGGTGTGTTCACTGTGAGACTCAATGATCTTGGCTCATGTATGGATGGGACATAGATTACTGAGAAAGATAGACCTCCGTATTATCCCTGCTTCAATGGCTATCTATACCCTCAACTTCCTGGCGCGGGCAAATATTGTATGTCATCTTCCAAATCAGCCACATAATTTTTGATTTTGATTTTTGTGACTCCTTGACCTACAGGGAAATGCGAAGGTTCTAAATGCAGACAAAGGTCACTCTCTGGACCAGACGCTCCACGTGACCGATAAGCAATACCTCGACGCGCTCATGATTTTCTTCATCTCGTACTCAGTCTTCGAAACGCCTTCCAATTATATGCTCAAAAAGTTCTTCCCCTCTCGCTGGTTCGCGTTCCTCATGCTCGGATGGGGTGCCATGGTCATGATCCTCGGTGGAGTGCAAAACTTCGGTGGGCTCGTCGCCGTGCGCTTCCTCCTTGGTGCCTTCGAGGCGGGGCTCTTTCCAGGGATCATCTACTTCCTGACATTCTGGTACCCTCCCCACGAGCGAGCATTCCGTACTGCTTTAATTGTAGCATGTGCCTCCATGGGTGGTGCGTTCGGAGGGTCGATAGCATTTGGAATAGGGAAACTAGACGGCGTGAAGGGTCTTGAAGGATGGAGGTGGCTATTTCTCATCGAGGGTATACCGTCCGTCGCGTGTGCGATCCTGGTCTACTTCTTCTTCCCTGACTATCCAGAATCCGCCAAATGGATGTCACGAGAGGAACGCCAGATGTTGATTCGCAGACTCAAGGACAATGCGTCGTTGGGACATGCCAAGATTTCATGGGCAGAGACCAAGGCGACGCTGACGGATTGGAGACTTTACCTCCATTATTTGGCGTTCATTTCCATCTCTGTCCCATTTTCAAGCATATCGCTCTTCGCGCCGACTATCGTGGCTGGCTTAGGGTATCAAGGCTTGAGCGCCCAACTATTCACAGTACCCCCATTTGCCATTGCATTCGTCGTGACTGTACTGGTATCTCGCCTGGCGGATAAGTACAAATCATGGTCACTGGGATCCGCGGTCTCGCTAATGACGGCGGGTTTATCTTTTCTCGTGCAAGGTAAGCACCATCTGGCTCTCTGACGCGACCACGCCTTGATTTTGAATTGTCGTAATGTGATCTACCGCAGGCGCATTACCACCAACTTCATTCAAAGCGCGATATGCGATGCTCTGCATTGCGACTAGCTTCTCGTACTCCGCAAATCCATCCCTCCTCAGCTGGCTCACCGCAAACTTGCGGAACACAAGTGCGACGACGCTTGCAGTCCCCTTGAACGTCACTCTCGGGACCATCGGACAAATAATCGGTGAAGTAATCTTTGGTAGTTTGGTGACAATCATACTGAATGAACTCTGTCAAAAAGGTATCTACATCTACAAGCCACAGGAGGCACCGGGATATCCTACGGGGCATTTCACGAACGCGGCATTCCTTTTGGAGGCATCTGTGGTCGTGCTTGTCTTGCGCGCTATTTATGCGAGACGGAACCGTTCTCTAGCGGTTGGTGAGAAACCATGGAGTTTGTAGTTCCACCGGTGCGTTCTGAGACTCATGAACACTGTATTCCACGATGTTTTCAAAAATATCACTCGGAGTTAGATCTTCAACGTGGATTTCACGTGTATGTAAATGATCTAATGATGCCCCTTCGGAATAAGCGTAAGGCTCCAAAAGACCCATGAATGGTAAGTGAACGGTAGCTCACAATTGCAAGGACCCACAATGACAAATATTGGTCGCAAAATATCCGGCTTTGTTCTGGCACATCACGACTCCCGCATATCCCCTCTCTGTCAGGATTCTGATCAATCTTGTTCAAATACTCTCTTGTATTCTACAAACGGATACCAAGATCATTAACGGGGATGCTTAGCAACATATGGACACAACATGACTTCGCCATCCAGGACATCTCTAGGCAACTTATCGTGGTCTCCAGAACTAAGTGCCTATCGGCGACCTAACTCGTTGTATTTCGATCTTTGAACACAAATTTATACATATGAACTCACCGGGATTAGTCTAGTATAGACCGTTTACGACAGGACCTCCGAATAGCAGCAGCCTTTGTCACTGACATTCTCGTCCCATGGGTCTCCTTGTCCGCGATCCCATGCGGAGTAAAAATAGGCGCGGACAAAAGCGGGTGTGCTGTCGCTGCGGCAAGGCTATAAACAGAGCGCGGCATGGTGGATCTTATAGACCATTTAAGAACGACGATCCCTACGCATTGCTGCAGACGCAGGGTCTGCTGCGGCTTCCCCTGTTGGCTCTACTCATGCCGCTAGACTCTGAGAAGAATCTCCTACCAATGGCCCGTGCGACTCCAGAAACTCCGGAGGCAGAAGACAAGGAGAGGGGGTTTTCGCCGACACCAAATTCTTTGAAGACGGTTGGCGTCGAGAGGACAATATGTGTTCAAGAGGTAGATGTTTCAGATGATGCCTACGTGATGGACCCCATTGCGGAGAAAAAGTGAGTTCTATATCAGACCTTGACCGCTTAATCTCAATGATGGACGGGTTTGTGTAGACTGGTGAGAAAAATAGATATACGGATTATACCCGCGATGATGGCAATACATACCCTCAACTTTTTGGCTCGGGCGAATATCGTAGGTCGCTCTATCAGCCCAGCTTGAGATAATATTTAGAATTTGTCGGACCACAGGGCAATGCTAAAGTGCTCAACGCGAACAATGGTCACTCTCTCGACGAGACGATCCATGTCACCGACAAACAATATCTTGACGCACTCATGATATTCTTCGTCGCATACTCGATCTTCGAAACACCTTCCAATTACATGCTGAAAAGATTTTTTCCTTCTCGCTGGTTCGCATTCCTCATGCTCGGATGGGGTGCCATGGTCATGATTCTCGGTGGAGTGCAAAACTTCGGTGGGCTCGTCGCCGTGCGCTTCCTCCTTGGTGCCTTCGAGGCGGGGCTCTTTCCAGGGATCATCTACTTCCTGACATTCTGGTACCCTCCTCACGAACGAGCGTCCCGTACCGCTTTGATCGTCACGGGCGCGTCGATGGGTGGCGCGTTTGGAGGGTCGATCGCATTTGGAATAGGGAACCTGGACGGCGTGAAGGGTATTGAAGCATGGCGATGGCTTTTCATACTTGAGGGTATACCGTCCGTCGCATGTGCAATCCTGGTTTTTTTCTTCTTTCCTGACTATCCGGAATCTGCCAAATGGCTGTCGGAAGAAGAGCGTAAGTTATCCCTTCACAGACTCAAGGGCAATTCGTCATCCGGGCACGCCAGAATTTCGTGGGCGGAGACCGAGGCGACGCTGACGGATGGGAGGCTTTATCTCCACTATCTGGCATACGTCTCCCAATGCGTCCCATTTTCGAGCATATCCCTCTTCGCGCCGACTATCGTGGCTGGCTTGGGGTATCAAGGCTTGGACGCACAGCTGTTCACAGTTCCTCCGTTTGCAATCGCGTTTGTCGTGACTGTGTCGGTATCTCGTATGGCGGACAAGTATCAGTCATGGTCCTTGGGGTCGGTGATTGCGCTCACTATGGCGGGAGTATCTTTCCTTGTTCAAGGTATAGATTAGCTAGTTGTCCTATTTCTGTTTGACGGCGTTTCAATAAGTGGTCACAGGTGCATTGCCGCCCACGGCATTCAAGGCGCGATACGCGATGCTCTGCCTCGCATCTAGCTTCACGTACTCTGTCAACCCGTGTCTTCTCAGCTGGCTGACCGCAAACCTGCGGAACACGAGCGCGACGACGCTCGCGGTCGCCTTGAACTTCACTCTCGGGAACATCGGACAAATCATTGGTAAATAGGACTCACGGCTCTTGATGGGTCAATATTTGCAAGGAGACTGACCCTGACCTGCATCCGAAAAAGGCGTCTACATCTATAAGCCCAGCGAGGCGCCGGGATATCCTACGGGACATTTTACGAACGCGGCCTTTCTCCTGGAGTCGGCTGCGGTGGTGCTTATCTTGCGAGCTATATATGCGAGGCGTAACCGTTCGCTTGCACCGGGCGAGAAACCATGGCACATGTAATTGTACGGCGGTGAGGATGGAAAATCTCTTCTTCTTTTATATACCTGCGGCTTACCGTAATGACAGTCAGACACGTTTTGTACCGTATCAGACTATGATCCTGTTGCCTTCTGTTTCCCCCAGAAACTTGCTTCATTATCGCAGAACCCACATGTTCCCGCTTGGACGGCCTAGTTTACTTCCTATGGACATTGGACAAGACATTCTCTGTATATCCCGAAGTTCATGAGTGTGGTTTGATATATGTCAATCTGAGAACTCATAGGGAAAAGCGATGGGTAAGGTGTGAAGCGGTCAGTCAACGACGATATGAAGATACTTGTTGACTGGAAGGTGGCGTCAAGAGGAACTGGAAGTCGCAGACGCACCGGATACGGCCGGATCCTGGAAGATTGCAATCGGGCCGAGATGAGATTGTGCAAGGGCTTGTCAAGGTCTGTCAAGGTCCATACGTCCATCAAACAGACGGCAGGTGCGTGTAAGTAGGTGTAGGTGCGTGTAGGAGACTTTGGGGCTCCCGATGACTATACAAGCGTGAACATGCAACGTGAGCTCAAGGAGGAAAGCAATGCACGAAGTCTGAACTTAGTTTCCGTCGGAATCGGTCGGATCGAGAATTTGCGATCTATTACGATGCAAATTAGGATGCGAAGTCTGCGTATACTCGAGCTTCGCACTGTGGTGGAGTCGTTCGGTCTGTGTGCAGGTGCTCAGAGGGAAGACCCCCAGCTGCAGACAAATGGCGGGACCTTATCATAGCCGCGACATGTCGCGACTATTGCGGCGAGACCCATTCCAAGATGGTCCGGACGACTCGCTGGGCGGAGACGGCCGCGAAACCGAAAAGGGGAGTGTGGGGAGAGCCGTCGCGTGGCCGAGGGCTCGCAGTGGCGACGCGTGGCGCGAGCGGGGGCAGATAAGAGTCAGTGCGACAGCGCTACTACCCCTCTCATCCAAACCCCCATCAACCCCTTGACTGGTCGGTTGCAGGGTACTACTCTCCTCTCTCTCCACTGCTTTCGTTTCTCTTTATACAATGCGCCTCTTCACCACCTCCTTGGCCCTAGCTGGCCTCGCGGGGTATGCTCTCGCTCACTCGGGCGGCGTCTCACGACGCAAGTCCCTTGGCTTCGGTCCTGTGCACCCCCAGGCCAAGTTTCACTCTGCACAGCCATATGTTACGAGTAACTTCTTGACCACTGAAGACCCGTTCGAGATTGCGAAGAGCTTTATGACGGCCTTACTCGGTGACCAGCTTTCCGCGACCAACACATACACTATCCGGAAAGACTCGTATACTGACAAGGCGACGGGCATCACTCATGTGTATGTCCGCCAGCTCGTCGACGGACTCGAGGTCTCCGATGGCGACATCAACATTAACATCAAGAATGGGCTGGTCTTGTCCTACGGAGACTCAGTGAGTGGACCATTCGCTGGCATCAACTTTGGCGCTCATGTTCCCCCTAGTTCTTCCGCGGCGACAGTGCCTTGATGCAACCCATGACTGAGGGACCTCATGTCGAATACTGCCGTCAGTTAGGTGACGAGCTGTCAGAACGCGATACTCTCGTCGAGAATTATAGGCGTCGTATGCAGGCCTCCTCGTCTGAGCAGGTCACACTCAATGGGGCCGCCGACGTCGAGTCCATCTATGGAGAGCTCCCGCACCTCTACCAATCGAACTGTGCACACAAGGACCTTCCATCGATGATGCCCGACAGCGGGGATTACACCGATCCGCGACACGCGCTCTTGCAGTTCATGATCGCTGCGACGCCGAACGAAGAGTTGGCGAGTAACATCAAAGACCAATACGAAGCATACTTGCAGAAGATGGTCATCAGCTCGGAGCACCACTTCGTTGGCGATCACGCAGCCACGGCTGCCGTGATCATCGACAATGTTCCTGATGCCGTCGCCCCCGTCAAGGCGAAGCCTGTGTATGTCCAGGTTCCCGATGGTGACAAGACTTCTTTGATGATGTCATGGAGGGTGTGTCTGCTTCTCTTCCGTCCAGATTTGTGATTAGCGTTCTGACACGTTGCTAATTTAGTTCGAAGTTGAGATGTCAGACAACTGGTACGAGACCGCCGTCTCCATGCTCTATCCGCACAATATCATCTCGGTCGTGGACTGGGCGTCGGACTCACCCATTCCCAAGAACCCGCCCGCACAACGCGCCCCCGCTACGTACAACGTCTGGGCGTGGGGTGTCAATGACCCATCGGAGAGCAGCCGCTCTATCGAGAAGGAGAACTTCGATTCATTGGCCAGTCCTCTTGGATGGCACGTGATCCCAGCCGCGAGTGACCCGATCGCGCGTGGTACCTCTAAGAAGGGCGAGTTCGTCAACACCACGACCACTCGTGGTAACAACGTGCGTATAACATATCTGCTATGTTTGACGACCTATCCTGATTTTTCTGTGGGGCTCGTCTCGAATTCAGGTCTTCGCGCACGAGAACTGGGAGGGTCTGTCCAACTGGCTCCAGAACTACCGCCCTGAGGGCGGTGAGGGTCTCGAGTTCGACTACACCTATAATCCCAAGAAGACGGACAGCACCGATGCGAAGATAGAGGCGCAGAAGTACATCAACGCCACCATCACGCAGCTCTTCTACACGACGAACATGGTCCACGACTTGTACTATAGGTACGGCTTCGACGAACTCTCCGGTAACTTCCAGCAGGACAACTTCGGGCGTGGGGGTGCGGGCAACGATGCCGTGATTGCGAACGCGCAGGACGGCAGCGGGTTCAACAACGCGAACTTCATGACGCCACCCGATGGCCAGAACGGACGCTGCAGGATGTACCTGTGGAACACCGCGACCCCGTATCGTGACGGCGATCTCGAAGCTGGGATCGTCATTCACGAGCTGTCACACGGGCTGAGCACTCGGTTGACGGGTGGGCCGGCGAACTCGGGGTGTCTTGGCTGGGGCGAGTCTGGTGGAATGGGCGAGGGGTGGGGAGGTAAGCCGCTGCGAGTCCTTGTCGTTCCGCAGAAGATGCTAATGCAGCCTTTTGATCAGATTTCCTGGCTACGATCATCAGGAGTAACAAGGAGTACTCGGACTACCCAATGGGTGCGTGGGCCGCTAACCAAGCTGGCGGTATCAGGAACTTCCCATACTCCCTCGTGAGTGTACATTCCTCAGCTTTTGTCGTTTGTCTATGTCTGACCAAGTTTCTTTAGAATGACACCATCAATCCCTCTTCGTACAAGACCCTCGACAAATCCGGTTACTGGGGCGTTCACGCCATCGGCGAAGTCTGGGCGCAGATCCTCTGGGTCGTCTCACAGCGCCTGATCGCCAAGCACGGATACACCGACACACTCTACCCCCCGACGCCGCTCGCGAACGGCACCATCCCCATCGGCGAGTTCTACCGCCCGCGCGAGCTTGACGCCGCTGGCAAGGAGAAGCCGCTCGTGCCCGCGCACGGGAACTCGCTCAGCGTCCAGCTCGTGCTCAACGGGATGAAGCTGCAGCAGTGCCGCCCGTCGTTCTTCGACGCGCGCAACGCGATCATCCAGGCAGACGAGGTGCTCACCGGCGGCGAGAACTACTGCGACCTGTGGAACGCGTTCGCGGAGAAGGGCCTCGGGAAGGACGCGAAGGTCGAGGGCCGCACGCCGTGGGGTGGAGGAATCCGGACGAACGTGAGTTGCTTGCTTTATATTGTTTCATGGCAGTGGTTGACGGGGCGGACGATCGTTATAGGGCTTCGACGTTCCTGCAGTCTGCAAATCCGGCAAGACTCCTGAGCCACCAACAGCACCCTCGCCTGCGCCCGGTGAGCCCGACGACGATGACGACGGCGATGACTGGCCATGGGCTTAAACCTCTAATGATCTATTCCATTTCCTCGCGCTGAGGTTCCCGACTCGCAACGTAGAACGACGATCTTATACCTCTCGTAATCGCGTCATCTCGAGCCTCGGTTGGATATCACTACCACTCGCCATCCCTCCCCATGGACACTCGCAGTTACTGTCTCGGTAGAACGGCTCGGTTAGGATTAGAGGGCTCTCTTTTATTTGTTCATGTCATTTGTTCATGCTCGATCCAGTTACGCACGATGCAGTTGGTTGTACGAATATAGTTTGGTTGACATATTGATGGCGTCCGGTGATGGCGAACAACTTAGTTCTTTGAGGTTCACTCAGGGGAATTGATGGTACGCATTCTTGACCGATTCAAAGCCTATCTTGCAAACGAAAGGGAAAGAGCTATGGGCGTCTGTTAGCCCGGGTGACTGACGGGCGTCTGTTCATGATGTCACTACGGCGGAGTAGCCTCCGCGGAGTGCTCACCTCAGTCATCTGGCCTGTGTAGTCATTTCAAAGCCCTACACACCAGCCTATCTCCTGCCAACCACACCGATCTATAGAAACCTTCATAATTCATACAATAATACTCGCAAGATCCATCAAGACCTAGACTCGGACTCTCAGCAACCAACCCTAGATCCTCGACTTTCGGCAGCCGACCTCTAATAACCGATCTAGACATCATTTCTGCTGGTGCTATAATGGCCACCTCCGCAGCTCCCATCAACGTGAAGTTGCTGCTCATCGGAAACTCCTCTGTAGGAAAGAGCAGCTTGTTGCTGAGGTTCTCGGACGAGCAGTGGTTGCCCGAGGACGAGGCGAGTGCGACGATTGGGGTGGATTTTCGGGTGAGTTCGTCCGCTCAGACCTGCTTTGTCTCTTCCCGAGCTGGTTTTGGGTAATGGATGATTTCGTGATGCCGACGCTCATCGCGTTATGGTGGTAGGTGCATAAGATGGATGTGAACGGGAAGAAAGTCAAGTTGAGCATATGGGTGCGTCAATTATTTATCAGCTTTTATTACTAGCATTTATTGTGGACACGACGTCGCTAGGATACAGCTGGACAGGAGCGCTTCCGGACTATCACTTCCTCGTATTACCGCGGCGCGCAGGGCATCATTCTGGGTGAGCTAATACCTGGATTTCTTGTTGAGATATCGCGCATGGAGATTGACTTTGTTTTGTCTTGTGAATCGTCAGTGTACGATGTGGCGAACCGCGAATCTTTCGATGCGCTTCCACGATGGTACTCCGAACTCGAAACATACGTCTCTGAATCGGTCGTCAAGATCGTGGTCGGAAATAAAGTAGACAAGGTCCGTCATCTCCCCTCATACCACATTCATATTCACAGAAGGCCGTTTAAATGCAATCATCGCATCGTGCTCTCTCCTACCCTACTCGCACGCGAATCGGCACGGTCGACCCACTAGGAGTTCTCTCGCCAAGTCCCGACACACGAGGCGGAGGCCTTCGCGGAGCGCATGAACAGCCTCTTCGTCGAGGCGAGCGCCAAGACGTCGGTCGGTGTGCGCGATGCGTTCCGCAATGTCGTCGAGCGCATCATCGACACGCCGGAGCTGTGGGAGTCGTCCAAGACGAAGGCGCGCGGTAAGGACGGTGCAGGCGGAGCTAATGCGGGGAGCGGCAGTGGCAGTATGCCCGGGAACATCGATTTGAGTGCATCGAGTGGGGGCGGCGTGGATGAGGGCGGATGTGGATGCTGAATGTCCTTGGGAGACAGGATAGCCTTGATTCTGACGGCGCTATTCCGTGCTGGCTGGAGACTAGAGCTCGTAGACGACCACCACGCACAGGTGATGTTTACCCACACATACACACGATTCATGACTGCCACGGCTCTGCTTCTTCCTTCTTCAGCTGCTCAATTGCCACTTACTTTAGGCTCCATTATCTACTCGGGTCCCTGGTTACTCTTTTTTGTTCTGATGAATGTATACCCAGCATTGTATGATATGTGAATTCCCTTGGATTCGGGATTGCTCAAACGGAAACAGAGAGACGACGGTCTCAAACCCGACACACTCTGCATGTGTATAGATTTCTTCGCATAAACGGAATGTGGAAACTGCATGCAGATTACGCGACTACTGACCAGCTCTCACGTGTCAGCAGGCTTCGAGGCCATTTGGATAGGCTAAACTACTGGGATCTGAGACGTACAGATTGGCTCGCTCGTGCGCATACAAAACATCTATTCGGATGAGCAAACGTGCGTGCGTTGTATGCGCTTCACGGAGAGAGAGACAGATGGAGCGACAAACAAACAGGAGAGCACAAGTCGTTTTAATGAATAATACAAGGACCAGGCGTCCATCGGTCCGGGCTTTTAGTAGGCCGTGCGGGTTGCAGGTGCGAGTGAAGACACAGAGGCGGGAGGCGTGAAGGGAACACAGAGCGGCCGTTGCGTGGGGAAACGTGCAAGTTGTGCAAGGGGTGATTGAGTGTTGGACAATGGGGCGGTATGAGGGGGTTGTACGAAGAGTCCTCATTGATAAATAAAATTATACCTGTCGAGGAGACGATGAGTGCGATAAGTCGTGTGGATTGTATGAAAATTACGTGTGGCTCTTACCGAGACAGCAGATGCGGAATAGCGGAGAGTTGAGGGCCATAGCTTGAACACAAGAACGCGCATAGGGAGAAGATAAGTAGAAAGGGGAGAACAGAAGTGCGTGAGTGCGCGATACATGATTGTTAGAAATACACCGTGTACACTAAAGCGGAAGAACAAAAAGGCTAAACCGGGGACTCACCGTGCGGCATTGTCGTAGAGTTCAAAGAGCGGGATCGCAAGCAACTTCATATTTTTTGGGACCGCGAGCACTTCTATAACCATATTGATAGATTTGTCGATTCGTTTTTGGAGAGATGGGAGCAAAAGGGATTATGAAAAACGGTGAGTGCACGATACTAACAAGAAAAGTGGATATACGCACTGCGCTCAGGCATCTGAACAAGGAAGAGTTTTTTACACTCCTTAGGCTTCGTGATATGTGCGGGGACAAAGGGGTACTGTGCACACGAATAGGTGTTACGATTATGACAGGCGCTCAAATCACTGGGAGGATAAGGGTCACACACCATGAACGTCTCAAAATTGGGGCGCCACCACTGGGCGAGGCAGTCACCAATCTCCCAGTCGTTGTCGACGCCATGGGACGCGTTGAACTGACGCGACTCGGTCGGCGGGGCCAGGCGGTCATCTAGCCTACGCTTCAGGCCTTCGATCTCATCTTCACCAGGCTTCAGGTAGTCTCCCGGACTGTTGTACGCGTCAGATTCGCGTGTACAAGTGACAAGTACACGAAATGAAAATATATGAGAGGTTTAGGAGTGAGTTAGCAGGGTGGTGACGAAGCACGTACAGCTTGAAGAACGCATTGGCAATTTGGAGCATGAGAATGTGTGGATGTCCATGGTCATGTACAACGAGGATCCCTTCGACCGTGCGACGCATACCGAAGTCTTCATAGTTGTTCTGCAGGCGCTGTAGACGCGCTGAAACAGATGGGTCTTCTTCCGGTTGAGCTTCTTTAGTGCTGTTCGAGAAGAGAGGGACGGGTAGGCGCGATTGGTATGTCTTTTGGAAAGGTACTGGCGGGCATGGGCAGCTTACCTGAACGTGAAGTTCGAGAGAGGATAGCTGAGATGGGTTTGTTCGCAGGGTAGACATAAATACGGATTGAAAACATAATTCTACGCCAAATTAACGTACAGAGCGATTGTGTTCGACATGATCAATGTATCTGGAGAGCCGAGGAAAATAGGCAACGGTGTTCGAGGCCTGAAGGATGTTCAAGACGTTGATGGCCGCGCAGCGGGGCTGGCTGTTGTTGACGATATTTACTGGTGTTTGCCCATCCGGGCCACAACTTCCTCCTGCCACCCACTACGACTGACGGCTCTACGTTCCCTCTCGTGGCCAAGATGCATTGCACAACGGCACCGTACCATTCCATCCACAAGCACAAGCATAGATTGTGGCATCGAGGCTACTGAAGACCGTGTTACACAGCTCATAAGCGCTTGCCACATTATGTTTCAACCTCCAGCGCCAACCCGGTGTTCGTCTTCCGTGTCAGAGAACAATGAAAACATGTTATAAACCTGCTCCAGGTCGTAATTTTCTCGTCTCCGCTACTAGCCAATACACGTCGTTTTGTGTCGCTTTTTTTCCAGTTGTGTTCAGGTCGTCATGAGGAGAAACAATCGACGCTAGTCGACGCTCGCGACGCTCTTACGATCAATTGGATTTCTTCACATCCCGGATCATCTCAGCTTATTGGAGTTGTTGTCAGATGTCCTTCGGATCGTGGTTTCCGCGATCTCAACGTCTCGGACAACCGCTGTATCGTCATCCTGATTTGTCTTGGATTATGGTCGTTTCGACTAAACAATTTGCGAGCACAGGTCTCCGGCCACCACAACCCGTTGGATATGAAGCGCTCTGAAAGGTATAAGTTTGCATGGGTTCCTGTTTTACAAAAAAGCCCACCAATACTCCCCGGATCCCCACTCCCCACAGGGCCTATCCACTAATTTACCCCCGTTCTCAACTTCACGAGTATGAGGACCAACTGGAACATCCGGTTTTACGGTCTGCTGCTGACAGTCGCCTCTATCACTGGGCGCATTGCGTGCCAGGACTTGAAAAGTGATCTCACAGGCGCTGGTTTGACAGCACTGTTCCCGGGAGATTCAGGATATCAGGACGCAAGCAAGGCTTGTGAGTTCTACATACGGATGCTCGTGCCATTTTCTCTGGCTGATCAAATCTTTGTCGTAGACAACCTTCGATTCAATGTTTCCCCAGCTGCCGTCGTCTATCCCGAGAGCGCGCAGCAGGTCGCTGCCGCCATTCAGGCGGGAGCGTCAACGCATACGCAGGTGGTCGCGCGCAGTGGTGGGCACAGCTACATCGCAAATGGCGTCGGAGGGAAGAACGGCGCCCTGGTGATTGACCTTAGCAAGCTCAAGAATATCACTGTCGATAACAACGCTGGCACGGCAGTTATTCAGACTGGTAACAGGCTCGGGGATGTCGCTCAAGCTCTGAATGACCAAGGCCGGGCACTTCCTCATGGGACGTGCCCATATGTTGGTGTCGGAGGTCATGCATGTACGTCAATTTTCCGCCTTGCCATTTATCGTTCTGATATAGGCCAATTTTCTAGCCTTTGGCGGATTTGGCTTTGCTTCACGCATGTGGGGTCTTACCATCGACCACATCATTTCTGCCGAGGTTGTTCTCGCCAATGGTACAATTGTCACTGCATCGAATACGACGAATTCGGATCTCTTCTGGGTCTGTCGCATGCATTTTTCTTGCTTCTCCCTCTCATCAGTCGGGTTCCCTCCGCTAGGCTATGCGTGGCGCAGGTTCTTCTTTCGGGATCACCACTGCCTTCACCTTCGCCACTGAGCCAGTTCCTTCGTCCGCGCTGGTATTCTCGTACAGCTGGAACGCCGTCAACGCCACTGCTCTCGCGCACATTATCTCGGCCTACCAGTCCTTCGTCCAAACCGATATTCCCGCTACATTTGATGCAGAGCTCACTCTAGGCAAGGGAGGGTCTTCAAATACTGCCAGTGTCGAGTTTGTCGGTGGATGGTATGGCAAGCCGGCGGATTTGAACAGCACAGTGAAGCCCTTCCTCGACCAGATTCCTCAAAAGCCCACGGTAAGCATTACCGGCGGGACATGGTTGGAGAGCTTGGAGAGCCTGGCGGGAAGCGACACCTTGAGCACCAGCGCTCCTGATGAGACGGATACATTCTACGCCAAGGTATGTGCTACCAAGCATGTCTGAGACAACGAGAATGAAACTTGGGCTCTTTTCTAGTCTCTGATGACGCCCGAAAACTCTCCAATGAGCGCTGCCGCTATCAACGCATTTGCATCGTACCTGACGCACCAAGGCTATACTTCTAACACGGTCAGCAATCCCCATTCATAGTGTCAGGCGCCTGGGAGTACTGGGCTGACATTGTGTGGTATTTTGGTATCTGTGTAGAACTGGTTCACGCAAATTGAACTGTACGGCGGCCCCAACTCGGCGATCAACGCCGTCCCCCTCGACGCTACATCGTTCGCGAGCAGATCGACGCTCTTCACGATCCAGTTCTACGCTTCGTCATCTAACTACAGTCCGCCCTATCCCAATGTGGGCTTCTCATTCCTGGATGGTGAGCTCGGCGCTCGATCGAGTCTTGACCCAATCCACTAACGATTGTTGTCTTGTAGCCATGGTCGCAAGTATTGTCGACAATAGCCCATCTGATTGGGCGTATGGGTATGTCACTTTTACTTTGTAAATGCTAAGGATCTGGAAGTCAAGTTGTTGACAACTGCGATTCAGTGCTTACACCAATTATATCGAGGACAAGTTAAACAACTGTGCGTAAATTATCTGTCCCTATGCCGTTTCGCATGACGCTCAATGCTAGGTAACACAGCGCAAGCTTTATACTATGGCTCGCACTACGAGCGGCTGCAGTCCATCAAGAAAGAGGTTGACCCCAACAATGTCTTCAACTTCCTTACTTCTATCGCTGAGCCTCAGTGATCACAGTCATGGCATCACAACTACGCTCTGCCATTGACGCCCGTTTTCATTTTAATATTCCCCCTAGTCTAAGACTCCTGACGAACAATGGCCTCTAATAGGTTTTCAGTATATCATACTAGTCGCCGCCCTACATTCGTTTCAAGATCGCTATTACGATTAGCGTATGTAAGATACGGATCGACATTATTACATTTTTTGTAACTGCCACTAGTTCTGGTGAGCCGACCGCTGCAAGAGGCTTTCGAGAAATCGCCCCCGACCATGATCTCAAATTTGGAATTTCGACACCTTGAGTCCAGGTACTCCTATGGATGTCGTTCTTTCGTCACTCAATCTGACTCACGCCACGGACATGAAAATGCCTCACGGCGACAGGTTATATGCACCCCAGGGGGGTAACTGCTCGATCCCAAACAGGCTCTCGATTGAGATCTATCTTGCTCTTAATGATGCCTCGATTATGGAAGTTCTAACAAGGCCTTCACGAGGGAGTCGGTATGCTACGTGACTGCTACGTGTTAATACTCGCACGACGCTCTAACACCGACAAAGGGACCCGTTGGCTGTAGAGCGTGCGCCTCTCGGTATAGGCTGATTGATTTGAGGTGTGTTCTGCGTTGAAACCCACGCGAAGCGATGCTCCCATCAGAAAAGCGTACTTGAACTCAATTGGTTGAGCCGCCTTAAGTGCTGATCGTTACTGGTACTCTCCTCAATTGGTACAGGGAACATAAAACATTCTTTCATCATTCGCGATTCCCCACTATTCGTACACCTGAGCTCTGGCTGGAAGTGTGCAACGACATAAGCCCAGATCAGTCGAAGTGCCATCCGCCATCGACGCTGACCTACAAGTTTGTGGTGTGACCAAAATGTCAAATGGTGCTCGAATTTATTGGTGAGCAATGTACTTACGGTCTGACCCGTAATATAATTTGCATCTTCGGAGACAAGGAAGGATACCAAGTTTGAGATGTCCTCCGGCTTGCCGATCCGGGAAATGGACATGTTACTCAAGCCCTGTGAACCAACGATCCCAATGAGATCGCTTTGATGTATGCGGAGTTAAATGACGTACACTTTGGGAGAATTGTCCCTCAGGAAGACCCTGACTGACGGTTTCCCGTTCTATAGTCTGCACTGGATGAAGCGACATGAGCAGAAGCCCACGGCGCGTGATCGGGACTACACACGCATGTCGGTATCGATGAACCCAGGAGCATACGCGTTGACAGTGATATTGTGTTTCCCGAACTCGACAGCTTCATTTCTGATGGTTAGCATCATCTAGTAAACCGTAGTCGAATATTTCGTACCAGCATTTTGAGTCAGCCCCCGCACTGCGAACTTTGTCGCAACATATGCGCCAAGGCGAGCAAACGGTCTTTTTCCGCAGAGGGAGGAAGCACCTGCATAGACGGCTGAGGAATATTGTTGACTCTTGAAAGCAGTTGAGGGGGCAGACCAATGATTTTTCCGCCACGACCTTGGGCAATCATCTGTGCAGCAGCGTGTTTGTAGCAGAGAAAGACTCCCTTAATGTTGACATCATAAAGTTGGTCAAGGTCCTCGGTGGTCGCTGATGGTATCCAATCATATAGAGTCAACGGCGTTAGAGATAGCACTCTCCGAGATGTGGCTTACTTTCAAGTAGCAGTTTCGTTCGAGCAATTCCTGCGTTGGCAACCATCTTTTCGTGTTCGTGGCTCAGTGAAGTGATTATCGGCACGAGGAATAATAAGAATGACTCACAACGTCAAGGCTACCAAGCTCACTGACCACCTTTGACACCATATCCTTGACCTGTTGTTCTACAGCAACATTCCCCACGACACTGATAGACCTTCGGCCCTTGGCCTGGATCTCCTTGGTTAAAGATTGGAGGGCAGAGAGATTGGACTCCAAATCATTGACAGCAACATCATATCCATCGTTAGCCAAGCGATGAGAGATAGCTCGACCGATGCCACGAGCTGCGCCAGTTACAAGAACAACACCCTTGGAGGACATGATGCCAGAAGCTCAGATATAATACGGCACGTCGTAAGTGCGTCCTGATATTTAAGAAAAGCATTTAGCGAAGATAATTCAGTATGCCGCGCTAATGAATAGCTTGGGACATCTCATGACAAGGTCAGTGAATAGCGCGAAGGATGACGCCTCCTGGTTTAGGCACGATTTCGCATGACCCACATCTGTGCCCGTGGTTCTGTGGTCTGGATTTGATTTCCCTTCGGTGCGCAGCTCTGAAGCAGAATTTTAGCAAGTCACGATGTGCAATCAGGGACTGAAGCAGCCAAGACTCTCGTAACATCGTGAGATCTAGAAAAAGCGTAAATGACAAGCTTTTTGGTACATGTGAGGTTTCAGGCATCGCAGAGGGCACTTGTGACCTGTAAAACATGATTCAAAGCCAACCCCCATCGCTGCTAAACTGCGTATCGGCCAAAGGATATGTCAGTCACGATGATTTGAGGATAGCCTGCGACTCACTGTCTGCCCTGTAATATACCCCGCCTTCTTCGAAACCAAGAAGGATACCAACTCTGCAATATCTTCCGTCTCACCGAGGCGCGGGATCGCTAACGTGGAGATGCTCTGCATTGTATGAGTACAGGGACTGACTGTAAGATGTAACGGGCACATACGGCCTCTACAAATGCACCTGGCTCCATGTTCATCGATCGCTCAACATCTTCCACTGAACAAAATTGAGCGAACTTGAAATTGGGGCAAGAACGTGCTACCCACACATCTCAGTCTTGATAAATCCAGGGGCGTATGCATTGACCGTGATTCCATGCTTTCCCAACTCCATAGCTGCAGCGATATCATCAAACTTGCAACGCAATTTCCTCTCTAAAAAACATCCTCACCAGCTACTTGCGTGAGACCCCGCACTGCAAATTTTGACGCGACATAAGCAGAACCGAGTAGGAAAGGTCTCTTTCCAGCAACAGACGATGCGCCTACGAGGGAGATAAGATGAACGTTGAAAGCCAGATATACTGAGCAACATACCGACTATCCGTCCGCCTCGCCCTTGTGCAATCATTTGCTTTGCAGCATACTTATAGCAAAGCATGGTACCCCTCACGTTGACCGCCATGGCGTTGTCTAACAATTCACTGGATGCTTTTTTGCACAATGAGTAAGCAGCAGAGACGTCTCGACAAAACAACCAACTTTCGACCAAAGGGCTTAATGGGCAGATTCCGGCGTTGGCTACCATCTACAAATCCCCTCGTTAGATTAAGCACAATTGAGCAGAAAAAAACACTCACCACGTCCAGGCCACCGAGCTTCTCAACGACGAATGGAATCATTTCCTTTACTTGCACTTCTTCAGTGATATCAGCAGTGATCCTGACAACATTTCGGCCCTTGCTTCCTATTTCTTTCGTTACATTATCGAGCTCGGAAAGACTCGATTTGGGATCGTTGATGGCGATATCGTACCCATCGTCCGCCAAGCGGCGAGCTATCGTCCGACCTATACCTCTAGCTGCACCAGTTACGAGAGCGACGCCTCTGGATGTCATGGTCCACTTTCTTGAGGACGCGACTGTGTGGAGTGGCGAACACTCTAGAAAACGGGAAGGTCATGAACTTATACCGCGGCGATACGATACGACAGACATGATTAGCGTGGGAGCGTTGCGAGGTGGGTATGTACCCTTTCCTTCCATAACTTCTCAAGAGATTCAATAACTTCTACCTTGCTGGTCAGACGGCCTTGCATGCTCCACTATGCGCAAGTTAGAATGTCATTCGTACCTTGGCTGCCGTCGCACTTTTTTGACGCTGTGGATAGTGACAGCAGACCACATCCGGTTGATAAGAACACAGCGGTGCATAAGGGTCCACAGCAGCTATTGAATGCAGTATGACAGCGTCAAGTTCTTCATGTGGGAGGAAGAAGGAGAAGATGATAGCGACAGTCAACTCATGTCACACGCTTGCTCACACCGGCCGCCTATGTTGACGCCGATGACGATACCGTTCTTCACGTTATACACCAACATACTCAGAGCTGTGTGCATACGAGGGAGAGCACGTCCGAACTATGATCGCGACTGTCGTCGTGAGTTTTTATGAAGGTCAAGTCTTTCATACCACATGACAGTCATGTGACCGTAGTGTGCCGATACGAAGTTGACCCCGATGCCCGTATTGTTCCACATTACGCAGTACACAAACGGTGTCAACTATGCATAATTGTGCATAAATTTCCGCAGATGTTTGGAATGAGTTACAGAGTGCAGATTCTTTCAAGGGCCTGGTACTGCCGTGCCATTTGAGAGCTCGCGATACCTATTTCGCACCCAGCGGCTATGCATGCACTTCAATAAATCACGAGTCAAAAGAACATATACAAATGCCTAGAACTACATACGGACACCCCTGCTTAAGTCAGTCCAGAGAGAAGCGAGCCGAGATAGTGATAAGATACGCTTAAGAAGGAGGCCTGTAGGAAAGTGAGAAGATCATTCACGCATCCGAAGGCGAAAGCACATACACAGCAGCAACGGAGGTGATCGGACCAGGGTCAGTCGGCAGGGTAGGGAATGGAGTCACTGCGCACTGAGGTTGACGATACGTGGTAAGTAAGAGTACTTCCTCAACAGAATATTATGACTAACCGCTTGCTCAATGTCGTTCATCGTCAGGCCGGCAGGCAGGTGGGCAGCACCAGTGAAAGGTGGAGGCGTCGGGATCAGTTCCGAACAGTCAACCATCTGAGATGGGTCCTGTCCTAGAACAGCTAGCTTGGCCATAGCTGCCTTGAATGCTGTTGTCATGTGTTCCAGTTGGTCTACGTGTACAGACGCATCAGCAGTATTACCGCGATGAAGAGAGATATGAGTACTTACTAACGTTGGCCTGCCACAAACAAGCAGTGCGGGAGTCTGACCGGGCACAAGTTTATGAGGGACTATCTTCTGTAGATAAGCGTGAACAGACCTCTGGCCAACTCCGAGTCCGATTGGAGGCGCAGCTCTCCCGCCAAGGGCGATTCAACTTCACCTTGGTTTCCACCAGTCCTACATAGCGAGAAGCATGAGGCAGAGACCTTCAGCGATCACGCGACACCTTACCCTGGGAAAAGGGTGCCACGAAGCTGGGTCTCAATGAAGAATTGAGTATCGAACATTTCGGGTGTGGAGTCGAACGGAGTTCCTGGAATTGTCACGTCGACCTTATCCGCAGCAGCAATAGTATGCCTTGATTACTGATGTGAGCAGGTTTGGATTTGAAAGGATAGAATGCGCTTACGATGCGAGCAATGCAACGACTTCATCAGTACTGAATCCAGTATCAGCGAAGCGTGCTAAGATACTATCGACAGTAGCTGTGTATCAATGTGAGCATGCGCAAAGACATCAATCACCACTGATCACCTTACCAAAGGGTTCAGGGACAGTCAAGTCGGGAGCAGGAGCCACAGCAGCAGGACGACCGAGTAGGAAGTCCAGTTGCGGAGCACCAGGACAATTACTGACACCGACTGCACCCGCGAATTGAATGCTAGAGTCGTGTTGATAGTCAAGCGGCGGAATATATGAATGAACTGAGGACTTACAAATCGCCTGGCGTGATATTGTGCCTAGCAATGAACGGCTTCTGCTCCTCGACGATCTCGTCGATGCCGTTGTTGGCATGGAATGCGGTCTCAATGGAGGAGAAGATGATGATAGAGCCGTCAGCGCCTCCACCGCTATCAACAATCGTTTAAAATAAGTGCGAACACAGAAACTTGATTGATTCAGAAAACAAACCCGAAAGTGCCCGCAGTATTAGCAGAGAGGGAGAAGCCAATAGCGTCGTGGAATGTTAGACGGAGTGACTCGTGCACGTCTTCACCACACTCGCCGCCGTCGAACAAATTCTCCTGGATGTCGTCACGGACAGCGAACAATGCGCAGCAAGCAGCGTTGGTAGCAGTATTCACCCCGTCCGGGCAGGCAACACGCCTTGTGATGGCGGCTGAAAACGAAGTCAAATAAATCAGACTGTGAGTTACAGCATAATTGGGCACCCACCGCTGGCAACGCTGATCAGAGATGCAAATGCGACGAGAGTTCCGAAAGCCATTGTAGGTCAATCTGTTCCAGTGAGCGAACGAAGATGTCCTGGCCGGTCCATTCTCCAAGCACGCCCTTTTATACGTAGGAAACTCGATATTTTGAGGAGATGAGAGAGACGGGTCGACCGTGAGCTGGATAGACACGGTATGCAGGCTCCTGTCGACCAATGATACTCGAGATTTGAGGAATTCTCCACAGGAATGGGCCTCTTGAAACCACAGACTACTAGCTTTCGCCAATGGAATCCGAGACATTCCCTCGAGACGCCAAAGGACCGGTTACGGCAGGTATGGTGCGGGTTTGAACGACCCATGCAAGGCAAAAACGCCCGTTGCGGATATCGAGGAAGTAGAGTTGGCACATGTTCGCTATGGATAGAAGTCATCTGGAGCGGAGATATTGGAGCTATAAGGGTACACTTGATGGTGATAAATTTGTTTGATGTATAGAGCGCAGCTCTCGGTGAGTAACAGGCAGCTCTTGTTCGTCTCTGCGACCAACGCCATGGAACTGGGGACGTCAGTGGGAAGGTGGCCATCATCACTAATTCAAGGCACTACCACATACTATGGTCAAGACTAGACTACTGATTTATGTGAAGGCAGAACAATCCGAGGTGGCACTCAGTTACAGACCAAGAGCTGTAACCCTTAAAGGAGGCTGATATTGAATTTGTACAATGACTCTTGAAGATCACAGCGAAAACATGTCATAGTGGAGAGAAGACGCGTCAATCAAGGATAGAAGCCGAGCGGATGCTGAGTCTCACACGCTTTTCTATGTTTCACAGTCCGTGAGACACAACGATCCTCAACCGATGCTTCCATTTGATCACAGTTCATGACCTGGCAAGTTCTTACACCAGCAAACATCCTCTCAACCTGTAGACTGATCGAACAGTTCAGCAGTGTCCTTGTATCTGAATGTAAAGACAAACTTCTTCCTGTAACTATCAATCCACCGACCTGTATATTCTGGTAGAGAATATTGTAAGCACACAGGAAATGAGTCCGTTTAAGTTCCTGCTACAGTTATCCACTGAATCTCCCACAATGCCGGTTAGTTTAGATCTCCAATAATAGATGTTAGTTACATACCATGGGCAACGATATCGTGTTGTAGTGATTCCTGGCGAGCGACAGCTGGGTATTAGCCATTCAAGTGCCCATTGTACTCTATCGCATCATGGTATGTCTGATTGGTGCTGTGCTTGAGAAGAGATGGATGCTTTTCGTCTACAACTAAAAAGACGTTTCGCTTCGTTCACATCGCGCCTGGGACGCACTTGAAGCTTATACAAAGCCGTATTGGAACCTTCATGTAGATTACCTCTCATATATAGAGAACAACTGTCTTGTCAAAGATCAGCTAGGAAGACTAGGCTACTCGCAAAGCCGCTTGGGCAAGTTCAATCCATGTCTAAAAGACGTCGCTCCTCTAATGACACATATTCCGGCCAGTCACTTGCTGAACGATGCTCTATCGAAAACACACCTCAACCCCCATAGAATCACTCGTCCCAGGTAAAGCTTTGCGTTCGGAATGTTTGGAGAAAGTTGAGTTGAAGCTGGTTGAAGACAAAATTGTCGCCTTGCTACGATTCCCACGCACATTGTGATAAATGTGAAACATGATAACTTATCCACTTCATTCAATCAAAGGTATCGCGAGACGGTATACTCTGAGTTATTTCCTTCTACTAGTCCTCATACCTTGCCCCCAAGCTTCAGGTAAACCAAGCGTAGTGCAGCAAAGCAACCATGAGAACAGAAGATGACGAACATCTTTGATGTCTATCAGTTCTCAACGTAAGGTGACCTCAGTCTAGGGTTTGCATGAATGTCATGGAATCGCTATGTGCATGCAAACTTGCAAAGAACCACAAAAAAGGTCGGCACACTGAACGAGTATGATGAGGTCGGTAAGGCCGAAAACACTGGTTTTTGCAATGGCGAGGCTGTGTGTAGTTGCTGGGATCAGATTGAAAACATTCTGGAGTAGAATTATTCTGGAATCTCCTTTGCGTCTCTTGAACGATGTTTGACCAAGCAAGGAACGTCAATACGCCGAGGGACGACAACGGTACAAGCATACTGCTCGTACCTGACCCATGACGAACACAGAAATATATATACAAAACGCCCATGGAGTACATACGAAGATGCCTACCTAACAAAGAAACACAGGAAAGAATGGGAAAGATAGGAACGAGATGCGTTCAAGAGGGAGGTCTGTACCAATAGTGAGCAAAGCAGCCATGAAGTTAGAGGCAATTTGACTTACACAGGAGCAACCGAGGTTATGGGACCAGGGTCAGTCGGCAAGGTGGGGAATGGAGTAAGTGAGCACTTAGGGAGGTGTATGATGGTCATCAATAGGAGTAGCCTGCAGCAGCATTCATCACGACTCACGGCTTGTTCGATATCAGCGCTTGTCAGGCCCGCAGGTAGGTGAGCAGCACCAGTGAAAGGTGGAGGCGTCGGGATTAGTTCTGAACAGTCGACCATCTGAGATGTATCCTGTCCTAGAACAGCCAACTTTGCCATAGCCGCTTTGAACGTTGATGTCATATGCGCAAGTTGGTCTCATCGGTGTAAAGACGCATCAAAACCATAAGTGCGATGCAATAAGAGTTCATACTCACTGACGTTAGCCTGCCACAAGCAAGCAGTGCGATTGTCTGAGCATGTGCAGAGTCAGTAAAACCTATCGACAAAAACTTGTGAACAGACCTCTAGCCAATTCCGAGTCCGATTGGAGACGCAGCTCTCCTGCCAAGGGCGACATGACTTCACCCTGGTTTCCAGCAGTTCTACATGGCAAGATAATGACAATATGCATGAAGCAGACCCGGGGAAAAAATGAGAAGACTGTCGTACCCTGGGAAAAGAGTGCCACGAAGCTGAGTCTCAATGAAGAACTGAGTATCGAACATCTCAGGCGTAGAGTCGAACGGAGTTCCTGGGATCGTCACGTCGACCTTATCCGCAGCAGCAATGGTGTGGCTTGCAAAAATATGAGAAAGGTAGCGGCGCAGAAGTCAAATGAACTTACGACGCGAGCAATGCGACGACTTCAGCAGCATTGAAGCCTGTGTCATTGAAGCGGGCCAGAATACTGTCAACCGAGTCTGGTGATATTGATGTGAGCTTGCAGAAAATAGACTACTGTGATTGGTTTATTAGTCTCACCGAAGGGTTCAGGGACGGTCAAGTCAGGAGCGGGGGCCACGGGGGCAGGGCGACCAAGCAGAAAGTCTAGCTGCGGGGCACCGGGACAATTACTCACACCAATTGCACCAGCAAATTGGATGCTATGAATAGCGTCGCTAGTCAAATTCATGTTTTGTAGAGCTGAGCTGAAAGGACCTACAAATCGCCAGGAGTGATGTTATGTCTAGCAATGAATGGTTTCTGTTCCTCCACGATTTCGTCAATGCCGTTGTTGGCATGGAATGCGGTCTCAATGGAGGAGAATACGATGATGGAACCGTCAGCACCTCCACCACTATTAAATTTAGGTGAGATGGAGACGTGGATACACAGGATAAAATGGAAACACAAACCCGAAAGTGCCCGCAGCATTAGCAGAGAGGGAGAAGCCAATAGCGTCGTGGAATGTTAGACGGAGTGACTCGTGCACGTCTTCACCACATTCGCCGCCGTCGAACAGATTCTCCTGGATGTCGTCCCGGACAGCAAACAGTGCGCAGCAAGCAGCGTTGGTAGCAGTATTCACCCCGTCCGGGCAGGCAACGCGCCGCGTAATAGCAGCTAAAGACTGAGTGAGAGGGACATTGAATCAAAATATATCAATGGTACGGACCGCTGGAGGCGCCAATGAGAGCAGCAAATGCGATGAGAGTTCCGAAAGCCATTGTAGGTCTGCCTGTTCTAGGGAGTCAACTGGAGTGTCCTGGTCGACTCGATCATCAAAATGCATCCCTTTATACCTTCAAGATGCTACTAGCATCCTGAGGGAGTGAGAGAGACGCGGACTCGAGGTACACCGTTCGGAGACCCTTGGCGAGCAGTAATACATGAGATTTGTAAAATTTCCACAGGATCGTGTCCCTACGAAGCATAGCTGCTAGCACTTGCCAATGAGATCAAGGACATTTCCTTGGGACACCGAAGGACCGGTCATTATCAGCTACTGCGCTGGCCATAAAAACCCATTAAAAGCCAAGATGTTCTTTGCGAACATCGAGAAAATGGGGTTGGCACATGTTTACTATGAATACACATCACATAGAGCAGACACAATATAAAAGTCATGGCTTACGCAGTAAAGACGACTTGAATTGGTTCACAACCTCCCAGTGAACGAGTAAGGGGATAGCCCTCTTCCGTCCGTCACCCCAAAACCTGAGATAATCAGTGGGAAAGTGACCATCACCATCTTCAAGCAACGCCTAACTTGGCGGTCAACGTGCAGATCCGCTTTGCGATTGAGTGAAAAAAGTGTAGTCAGAGGCGGTATTCGATTATATACCGACCGAGCACAGAAGCCAGTATCAATTGGCTGGATGAGATCGAATTTATCAAGTGATTCATTGAGGCTTTGGAACGCCTATGGGAAGCACACTATGAAGAAGGCACGTCTAATGAGGTTAGCATGATCATATGTTGTACTCCAAGCGTCTCTCACCCGGCTAACATGTTTCTGCGTCCCGAACAACCCGAAGGTAATCGAGAAATCCGCTGGTACCGCTCCATTTCCACTTGATCGTAGTGAAGTTTTGCCTAAGTGGTCGGTTTCTCGTTCGGTGTAGTCGATTAGCTTGGCACCGCTGACATAAATGAAAATACTCCTACACCTTTCGCCATCAATTAGCAGGGATCATGTACAGAGCTAAAAGAGATGGACTTACCATGCCAAAAGCTCTATAAGATGCAAGCCATGCGAAGATCAGTCCGAATGAGTCTCGCCTTGGTTATCTGGAGAACCTCTCACAACTAACAAGCAAGATTAGAACACCAAAAATAGACGCTGACTACATACCATGGACGCCGATATCAGCTCGCAGCTCACCTGCATTGAAAAACGACAGTCAGGTAACGAAGCTTTGGAAATGTGCCTATATTACATTGCGGTATGGCCGATTGGTGGCATACTTGGGAACGTATAGTACCGCTTTCCATACGATACTCTTAAGGCAACACGATCTCATTGTCATACCGTCGGTGAAGCGCTTACAATGTGCTCCCCTAAACTTTGGGTCTACTGACCATGACCCCAAAGCTGGGGCGAGTTTGACACCTATGTAAGGACCGAACTCACGCTATATACAAGTTCAAAGCATGAATGTAGATTGAAGTAGAGTTGCCGTAGTGAAAGTCCTTTTGCGGTGCAAGCTAAAGCGCTAAAATGATGAAAGGTTGAGGGTTATCAATATCCTCGCACTGTTCCCACGCCTGATAATATAATGTGTGACAGATTTCCCAAATATGTCAGAATACATCAGAAGTAGGTGACAATCGCTTTGTTCGTGACCGCCGAAATTACCGCATACCATCTTTCCGTGCCTACTCCTGCAGTCTGTCTCTCGCCGCCTTCAGGCCCACCACGTCGACTGTAGCGAAGTTTCCAACATGAAAAATAGAAATAAGATGACTAAATTTCCTGTGGTAGGTGCCCGATCGCCCATTCTACCGTGACCGAACATTAACTTTCGAAATTCGTTAGGCGCGTATAAAGAAGATCATGCAGAAGGATGAGGAGGTGGGCAAGGTCGCGCAAGCTACACCTATAGTTATATGTGAGCCATTGATTGCACTTGTCGCTGATATCAGGTTGCGGTTATAGATCATGGACCTGAAGGACGTCACTTCTCCACCCTCTAGCGAAAGCTCTTGAGCTGTTTCTCTCGATGATGATCGACCGGGCTTGCGAAGTTACAACGTCGAGGGGCAGCAAGAAGGTAGAAGCATATCACCTGTGCGTACCCTACAGCTCTCAACTCAATTTCATCTCAACCGTCCTCTTCATTACCCTCGATGTCAATATACTCTTATGATGTCCAGAAAACACGCGATCGAGACGACCGAAATGCTTGATTTTCTCAAAGAGATTGTCCAGGCTGTCCCTGATCCTTCGGCAGGCGGGACAGTTGACCTCGACCTTGTGGATGCTGAGACATCGACGTCCACGGGAGCCAAGCGATCTCGCAAGGGCAAGAAAGTCGACCCCGATAGTGCGACAGTTCCCCAAAAGAGGCGGCGGAGAAAGAAGGAAGAGAAAAGCGCAGAGATGGTTGTGGAGGAGGGAGACGGTGCAGGTACAGTGGAGGAAGAGGAGAGTGAGCACCGACCGTACAGGCGAGAGGAGAATTGGGACGATGACGACGAGAATGGCGACTAGAATTAACTTCGCGATTGACGATCAGTTTGAGTTCAGGATGTTGGACCCTTGTTGTACACGGTATGTAAATGTCTCGAAGTACACTGTTTTAATTGTTGTAGCTTTTCGTTTTTCAAATGCTCGCTCTGGTCAATAACCTGCGTGACAAGTATGTCAGTTCCTACCTCTTTCACCTGATCCGTCCAAGGGTGTATATATTGTTGAGCGATGGTCCGTCGTCCAACATTGGCCAGAGTGTCTTCATCTCAGGTAAAATGAGTCTTCAGCAAGGCAGGGGTTCGCTTGAATTATTAGCACGGCATTGGGGGCAGAGCATCGGGCAAGGCCCTCAGCGAATCGTTCGTCATGCGTTGTAATATGCTTCTCCGACCCTTGCATCGGCTGTGTTGATTTGAAGCTGCCGTTCCGTCCACGAGAATCAGTTCTATAAAAAGTACAACAAGAATAAATAGATCCAAGTAGCACCCGGCGGCTTGCTAAACTTGCTCATACAAGCTCTAAGTTCCCACTCGCGAGCAGTTGTTCTACTACAATATACGGGGTCAGCACGATTTGATTCTTTTGGATCTGAAGCGTTGTCCCGCTGCACAGAAGGGAGGTTATCAATAGCATGACTCTCAGGACAATAGGAAATGATACACACTCTGGTAACCGAACGGGCGGACATTCCTCTCTCGCATGAACAAAAACTGCGCGGGACTTGTCGGGTTCAGGGACTGATAATTTTTAGACAACACGAGCGAGTTTAATTGCAGGAAGAAAGACAATGAAGGAGATCGCGTTCTCACTCATTGGAGGTGTAAAGACCGTGCTATCATTTAGGCCCTGCTGGTGTTCGGGCAAGGACTGTAACACCGATGAGTGAAAGTGACGCTCAGTCAAGTCTGAAAAGCTACAGAGTGAATACGATTAGAATCAGTGTGTATCAACAGTCTGTCAGATGGATTTGTGGCACCTTTTAATGTGATTCAGCTCAGTCTGTGATAATCGCGTTTGGATTTCAGGTGTTATTGCGATATATCTTGCATACCTCTCGATCTAAGATGAGAAGACAAGGACTATATTAAGCGAGGGCTCTCGGGAGTGAGGTGCTGATGGACTTTATACAGGCGTGTCCTCAAGTAGGACCGGACGATAAACTTGACTCTCTCGATCTCAGTTTGCGCCAGCATGATTCGGAAATGCTCTTCCTCAGAGGAATCAGGATCCGATCGCAATAGCGAGACAGTGTTTGACTTTCAGCACGCCCGTCAGTTCTTCTAATAATCCGCCACACAAAACAAAGCACTCACCCACCTGTCTCCGAATGTGATCCAGCAGGCTTGCCAGCAGATTCTCCTGTCCTGGAAGTATATCTGGCGCATGCCGCTCATTCACCCAATGCCTGATCAGTTGCTGCAACTCGGTTTCTTCATTGGCATTGTCATAGTTGAGGTTTCGAGCCATTGCAAAGTCACCATCGTCATCGTCGGGGGCACGCAGGGCGCGTTCAATAAACGAGGGGGTAGCCATGGAGTCGTCATCGTCTAACAAAGGATTTCGGCGATCCATGTAATCCTGATCTGTAGAGAGCTAGAATTTACATTCAAATTGGTAGACTAAACGCGAAAAGACCTGCCCTAATCAGAACGTGACTTGCCATGAGCGGCACGCCACTCTCCCGCGTTGCCACATTGAGGCTTACTTGAAGACACAGTGGCACGACTCTATACCTCTTTACTACCTCTCTACACTCATATTGATGACGAGGCGACACTAATTTGCTAGGAAGTTAACAGGCGGCTTTACTCTATGCCTTAATAATTTCTGACATAAAACACAGAATATATAACACCGTAAATGCTCAGTACATCCAGTGCTATTCTGGGACTCGGATCCTTGGAGCAGAGTCTGACGATTGCGTCGCGGGACGTCATGCCGGTTGATCGCTCGCCGCTCAATATAAGAGTCTTCAGACTCGACAGCGACGCAATCGCATTCCCTACGTGTCCATCATATCAACATGGGGTGAGCTCGACCATATCACACCTTTGATCCCCTCAGGGACAATGCCAATGGCGGCGCATGCAGAATCATAGTCTCGTGCATCGAGGGAATATCCGCCTGTATAGGCGATGCAGTTATGGCTGTCATATCCTCGGTCTCTGGATGCCTTGAATGCATCGTCGGAGGTATGACTGTATTCGTTGGGTTGCCCAGCCGATTGTTGACAAATTATTTCGAGCCATCGCCAGTGCGTTTGCGTGTGTCGCGAACTGCATAACGTCAATTTTGTGTTGCGGGTGAGCATTTGATGGCAGCGCTTCCGAACAGCGTGCTGATCCCGCATTCAGCTCAAGGGCGTAGGCGCGGCCTCCAGGACATATCGAAGCTCATAGGACCTGGAGGCCGAACTGATTGTGAATATTCGTTGGTGTTATGCTTGCCGACTACTCACACATGCTCCTGAGTAATGGACAAAACTCAGGAGCGATCTTATCTCAAGCTATTCAACCTCTCTAACATTTGCAGCGGTTTTTCCAACACACATTCCGGTCCTCCGTGTATCAATAGTCTTGCATGTATCTTTAATCGTTCTAAATAAGATTCGTATCGTAAGCCAGTCTAAGGCTTGGGACAAGACAACAGCGAGGGCCATATCGAGGTGACTACGTTACATGCGTACATTTACACGGCGCTGCGACATTGTGCTACACAAACTAATTGCCCCATTCATGAATGCAAACACGTACATTCAATTGCAGTTCCTTCGTCTTGCCTTCTACTTTGATATTTTGTCAAGCCACCGGATCTTCGTCTATCCGAGTCTTGCTTAGGCTGCGACGGACAGGTTGGCGACGCCCTCTGCGGCGTCGTCTATGTCAACCCCGCCTTCGATCAACTTGGTGATCTGTTGACGAGAAAGAGCGGTCAGCGACAATTACAGGCGCAGGATCAAGCGAGAGAACAGGCAGCGAAGAACGAAGACAGCGACAAAAGAGAGATCAAAATGGATTAGAAAACAGACCTTTCCGATCGCTATTGTTTTGCCTGAACAAGAAAAGGAGATGAATGAGGGATGGAGAGTCGAGGAAGGATGGTCAAATACGCACCTTCGTCGCGCAGCGTAAATCGGCCTAGCTGCGGGTAGTCCGCAAAGCGCTCGACGCAGATTGGCGCGGTTGTCTCGATGAGGGCGACAATGCGCTGTCCTGAATTCAGAGAGTGTCAGTTGTGTCTTGGAAGAGCGATGGAATCACCAATGAATGCACATGTGCGCAAATGACGGAAGTACAGGAGATGATGGAGGACGGGCAAGGGGCACGTACCCCGCTTAGCGAACTGTGGTGGTTTTCTGGACTTACGCCCGGTCGCCTTATCAAAGTAGTGAAGGAGCGCCTGAAGAGTGCTCGAGTGAGCATCGCTCATGAAATAAAGCAAACAAGATGATGGGGGCAGTCAGCTCACCACGAGCGTGATCTCTTCTGCGAGCGTGTGCACATGCATGACGGCCGTGTACCCCGCACAAATGATATTCTTATGCTCCAGAATCGCCAGCTGCGCCTCGAACTGGCGCACCGCGTGCACAGGTCGCGCAGGGTTCGTGAGCACGAATCCCGGGCTGATGTCCTCATCCTCGACGCCGCGCAGCCGCAGCCGCACGCTGTCTCCCGATGCAGCCGCGGGGACTTCGTCGTCCAGTTCATTGTAAAGCGCGGCGACCTCGACGGTGTCGCGGTTTGGCATGAGCAGGAGTGCGTCGCCCTTGCGCACGTGCCCGGACTCGATCTTGCCGACGACGATCGTGCCGAGGTCCTTGTATTTCTCGGAGATGGGCATCATAAGCGGCGCGTGCAGCTTGCGGTCGACCATCGGCATCTTGTCAAGGTGCTCGAGCAGTGCGGGGCCGCTGGGTGTCACAGGGAAAGGTGGGAGCGCGAACGTGAGCAGAGCAGGGGAAATGGACAAGCAGCGAGTTTTGTTACGCACTCCCACCACGCACACACGGACGACGCAACGCGGTCTTTGAGGTTTGCGCCCGTGTACGCGGACACAGGCAGCCAAGTGACATCCGTCTTGGGATTGAACCCTGCGCCGCGCACGAAAGGCGTGAGCTTCTCCTTAATCTCATCGAAGCGCGCCTTGGCCCACCCGACCGTTGGGTCGTCCATCTTGTTGATCACGACGATGAGCTTGCCGACACCGGCGGTCTTGACCAGCATGATATGCTCGCGGGTCTGGCCACCGCGCTCGAAGCCGGTCTCAAACTCGCCCTTTCGAGCGGAGATGACGAGGATAGCGACGTCCGCCTGTGCGGCACCGGTGATCATGGAAGGGACGTAGGTTTTGTGCCCCGGGGCGTCGAGGATAGTGTAGCGGCGGGTTGCGGTCTCGAAGTAGGCGCGGCCGACCTCAACGGTCTTGCCCTGGAGGCGCTCCTGAGGGGTGGAGTCGAGGGCGAATGAGAGGTACCAGGTTTCACGCCCTGCATCCTTGGCCTCTTTTTCATATTTTTCCATGGTCCGCTTGTCGACGGAGCCGGAGAGGAAGAGAATGTTGCCGCCCATGGTACTCTTGCCAGCATCAACATGTCCGACGAAGACGATGCTCAGGTGTTCTTTGACTTTGGAGAGGGATGATCGGGATAAGGAAAAGCAAGGACATGGAAAGGAGGACTCACGGTCGCCAAAGAGCTCTTGGAGGACAGCCTCGTCCGCGGCATTTTGCACCTCCTGGGCAATGGCGGCGGTGTCGTTCTTGGCCTTTGCAAGGGTGAATGTGCGGGATGCGGGAGCGGGAGAGGAGACGGCGGATGTCTTGACCGGCGTAGACGCTCCGGACCCACCAGATGAGGTGCTGGTGGCAGGCTTGGGCGCGGCTTTCGCAAATGCGGCAGTGGCGGGGGCGGGGGCGGGCGGCGGGGCAGACGGTGCAGGCGAGGGCACAGGCTGTGGTTTTGGTCCGCCGATGTTGAGAGAAATGGTGGGGGCGGGTACGGGTGCCTCTGTCTGCTCGGGGCGCTCGACGGGCTGGAGAGGCGGCGGGGTCGGCTGCTGCTGTGAGGGAGGGATGCGGAAGGCGTTGCCCGGGACGAACTCGAACGCGCCGGCGTTGAGCTTGCTCATCGTCGTCAACGAGGGCGGCGACGGAGTGCAGGACACGAATTTCTTTGATCTGCTCAAGCAAGATCCGTCTCCCACGCCGATGTAATCGTCCCGCCATCACATCAATTCAGCCGTGAAAAAAATACATCTTTTTGTTTTCTAAACATCTACTAATGCTATAGCTGTGTCTACCGTTGACTTCTCTTTCTCTTTGCACTTCTACTGAACTAGTCCTCCATGTCCATCCGATATATTAGTTGTGGCGACGATACTTTTCGTGGTCATTCACCCCATTACGCTGGCCAACAGAGCCATGCGAATCTAGGAGGCCCCAGATATCAGCGGCTTCGAACATTTTTACAACCAGAGGCGACTCACATAGAGACCATAGCGCATCTGCCGGAAATAGACTGCGCGGCGGGAATCAAAGTCGACTTCAGGGTCGATCTCTGCAAGAAGACAGGAATTTTAGTGAAGCTTTGCAAGGACTACAACTAATGACACTGACCGTTGACCCTAGGCAGCGGGTGCATGACAATCATGTCTTCCTTTGCCCTCGACAGAACAGCGTGATCAATTCTGTACGCATCCTTCACCTGGTTCCACTCCTCCTCGCTCTTGAAACGCTCTTTCTGCACCCTCGTGACGTACAGCACATCGGTCTCGCCTAGCACCTCCTCAAGGCTCTCGTACCGGTTCACGGGAACGCCAGCCTTGCGTGCAGCGGAGATGACGCTCGCGGGCATCGCCAGCGAAGGGGGCGAGACGAAGTTCAGGCGCACGGCGTACAGCGACAGCAGCGTGACCAATGAGTGTACCGTGCGCCCATTCTTCAAGTCACCGATCATCGTGATCGTGCGTCCGTTGACAGTACCGAGCTCGGAGCGGATGGTGTAGACGTCGAGAAGGGCCTGCGTAGGGTGCTCCCCGATGCCATCCCCAGCATTCAAGATGGGTACGGGGGAGTACTTGGCTGCGAGTTGTGAGCTACCGACATCTGGGTGCCGGATGACGATCGCGTCTCCATAGCACGCGAGTGTACGGATGGTATCTGGCAGAGTCTCACCCTTCTGGACGCTGCTCCTGTCCGCGGTCACTTGGACGACTTCACCCCCACATCGCTTCATGGCCGCTTCGAACGAAGAGCTCGTGCGGGTCGAGGGCTCGTAGAACAGCGTGCAAAGTACCTTGCCGCGTAGAATGTCGACGACACCGGACCGTTCCACCTGCAACCGCATCTCATGCGCAAGAGAAAACAGGTCATAGATATCGCGCTGGGTGAACTGCTTGACCGAGAGGATGTGGCGCCTGTGGAAAGCCGGATGAGGAACAAGAAGGTGGGAAGTGGACGGCGGTCCGTGAAGCACAGCGGTGGTCAGCTGTGTAGATGCATCCGCGGCTCGGACGAGAGGCGACAAAACACCGGCAGGCGGAAGCAACCCCGCCGATGCTGTAGCAGGAAGAGCTTTCTCGAGCACAGCTGTGTGGCTGACCGTGGCTGCTGAGATATCCCTTGCCGGGGCAGAGCCTGCGAGTCTGCCATCGAGGAAGACAGTTTGACCATGCAAGACGACGCGGTGAACAGCACCCTTGACTGGAAGTCCAGACAGAGGAGACCAATATTCGCTTCGCTTGGGGAACGTTGAGGAGCGGTTGATCACCACCTCGACTTGGGTGTGCGTTTGCTCCGGAAGACCGAAGATCCGAATAGGGTTGTCGTGAAGTCGTTCGTGGATGTCCTTTATAGTAAGCCTGCCGTCTACAACGGCTGTGAGTAGAAGTGGGAGCGTCTCTTCCACTCCAGACCATGGGGATGCCTTCTGGCCTTGTTCGATGGAGGCGTAGAAGGGTGGACCACCAACTGTGAAGGCATCCACGGCATCGAGGTTTTTCCAGATGACCGCTTGATCCTCCTTCGTTGGCAGGGCCTTGACCCCTTCGAATTGTTCCTGAGTGAAGAATAGCGTGTACACACTGACGTCACAAGTGACCTTTAGCTTCTTGGCTTTGCTCAACTGAATCAACATAAGGTCACCCTTGCTTTGTACATCTGTGATATGCAAGCTCCGGTTGTGAAGCGATGCCAAAAGGAGGACAGACGCAAGGTCAGCACCCTTCGCATCGGTGACGATCGGCTTGTCTGAAGGCCAGGATGCAAAGTGAGCCGCCACGACGGAGACCTGCGTGGCGACGTTGTCCACATGGAAGGGAACAAAGAGCGACTTGACCTCCGCCTGCAGCTCCTCGTCGATCAGGTCAACATTCTTAGACGAAGCGGCGATGCTGAGACCGTAATTGGAATATCCACTTTGTGTAGCATTCGTCTGAGCATTTCTGAGAGTTTGGCTGTCGAGGATCTTATTGCGATATCCGAGGGCGATGACGAGGGAGGTCGTGAAACCTGAGCTGATCGCAGCCTTCATCGCTTCCGCAAAATCAGGACTATCTGGAAGAGCGAGTCCAGGAACAAAGGCCGCTACGTTGACCAAGCCGGGGAACACGTGAGTGATGTGCGAAGTCTTGCTATCAACCGAGGACACATCCAAAGGTAGCTTCCTGGTGATCGCCTCAATGAGAAGTTTTGCAACCTTGACGTTCGTTATGAGAGGAACGGCAAAGTCCACAGCCATCCGACGTGTTCGGTAACCTTTACTGGCATAGGTAGCGGGCCGACGATAGTGGTTCTTCGACGGTAGATTGATATACATGTCGATGAGGTTATTGGCCAAGTGCTGAGTCAAAGAGTACTCAGACTTCAACTTGTCGCCTCCGTCTTCACTCAACGTTTCAAGATACTGGGAAAAAGTCAGGGGAGAGTCAAATGTGTTACAAGCTTCACGAGCGAACCTTGCAAGGCACGTTATGCTCCGTCAAAAAGTCGGCCGTCCCAGATGTCGCGAAAATGCTGTATCCGGCGGCCTGAAGTTTCTGCACCGAAGGAAGGAGCTCCAGCTTCTCCTTGAACCCACCGATGGAGAAGAGGATGTTCTTCTTAGGCGGCACGATGCCAGTCGAGATAGACGCCTTCAGGTACGCCTCGTATTTATCCCTGCCAAAGCAAGCGACCTCTCCCGTGGATGCCATCTCTACTCCAAGGACGGGGTCCGCACCAGACAAACGACTGAAGCTGAATTGCGGAACCTTCACACCAACGTAATCCGCAGGCATGCCAGCGTCGGGGTAAGCCTCGACAGGCAACCCAATCATTACTTTCGTGGCCATTTCGATGGCGTCAATTCCGGTCGTCTTTGATACGAAAGGGAAGGATCTTGCAGCGCGTAGGTTACACTCGATAACCTTGATCTCGTTGTTCTTGGCAATGAATTGGATGTTGAATGGACCAGTCACATTAAGCGCGTTACCGATCTTTGCTGTAGCTTCTTCGATCTGGCGCACTGTCGTGGGATCCAGGTCTTGGGGCGGATGAATGAGAGTCGCGTCTCCGGAGTGAACACCGGCATTCTCAACGTGCTCCGATATGTAATGCATGACCATCTTGCCATCTTTCGCGACCGCATCCATCTCAATCTCCTTCGCCTGTTCGATATACTTAGTGATGACAACAGGATGGTCGCGGGATACCGCGGTGGCCTGAGTGAGGTAATTTGCCAGGTCATCGCCGGTGGACACGACGTTCATCGCCGCGCCAGAAAGAACGTACGATGGTCGCACCAAGACAGGGTAGCCGACCGTTTTACAGAACAGCTCTGCCTCCTCGAAACTGGTGAGCTCCTTCCACAGGGGTTGATCAACGCCAATTTCGTCCAAGAGTCGCGAGAACTTGTATCTGTTCTCCGCGGTGTCAATCATCTCTGGCGAAGTGCCGTAGATCTTGACATTTTGACGGTGAAGCGGTAAAGCGATGTTATTTGGAGTCTGCCCTCCCATGGAAAGAATGATACCTCGAGAGCCTTCAATGTCGTAAATGTCGAGGATTGTTTCCAAACTGATGTTCTCGAAGTACAATCGATCGGCTTCATCGTAGTCCGTGCTGACTGTTTCCGGGTTGTAGTTGACCATGATGGTAGGTAAGCCCTGATCGCGCAAAGTCCTGATAGCACGGACAGCACACCAATCGAACTCGACGGATGAACCAATACGATAGACGCCAGAACCAAGAACCATTATACCACGATCGGTGAATTCGATATCGTGTTCGATAGCGTTGTATGTTGTATATAGGTAGTTGGTGAAAGCAGGGAACTCGGCCGCCACAGTATCAATCTGTTTGACAAAGGGGTGGATACCATTTTCTTGGCGAATCCGGCGAATGGCAAGCTCATTGGTTCCCATGCAAATGGAAAGTTGGCGATCTGAGAACCCGAGCTGCTTGGCCTGCAGGAGAAGATCAGGGGTGATAATGGAAATGTTCGTCGCCCTGAGAGAAATTTGGCTCAGAGATAAATCGAGATTGATAGAAGCGGCAAGGCTCACGAAAGTCGTTGTTCCATATTGAAGATGTGCTGAAGCTTCGTCAAGAACCATTTGTCGATATTAGTCATTTTCCATATCTTGTCAACGGAGTAGCCGCGATGGAAAGCCGTCGAGATCGCAAACATGCGCTTTTCCGTTGGGTTGATTAGTTCCTCGTCGATGTCCTCCACATAGTCGTTCTGATGATCATGTAAATGCGGTCAATTTTGGTAAGTCTGGCCTAAACGATAAACGAACTTTGGCAAAGCCTGCAAACTGATCATCGATGGATCGGATTGCTTTCTGGATGGTCTCTTCGAACGTCCTTCCAATGCTCATGACCTCACCGACACTCTTCATGCTGCTACTGAGCAGACGACTAACGCGATTGAACTTCTTCAAGTCCCAACGAGGGATCTTGACAACGACATAATCCAAGCTAGGCTCGAAGCATGCAGAGGTGACTTTGGTCACGGAGTTCTTGATCTCATTGAGCGGAATGTTAAGGCCCAACTTCGCGGCAATAAAAGCAAGCGGGTAGCCGGTAGCCTTGGACGCCAATGCAGACGAGCGAGAAAGACGTGCGTTGACCTTGAGAGGAACGACAGTCAGTGACAGCAGATGCAGCGGAAGGGCTTGTTTACTTCGATGATACAATAATCACGTGACGTTGGATTGAGCGCGTATTGGATGTTGCATTCACCGACAACGCCAAGGTGGCGGATCACGTTTATAGCAGTTGTGCGCAACATGTTGTAGTCGACGTCCGACAGAGTCTGGGACGGCGCGACGACAATGGAGTCACCAGTGTGGATACCCAACGGGTCAAAGTTCTGTAGAGGATCCCAATAACGTGAGATTCGCTTCGACCAGAGGAGAAACAAACGAACCTCCATATTGCAAACAGTGATACAGTTGTCCCTGCAGTCGCGGACAACCTCGTACTCGATCTCCTTCCAACCCTTCATGCTTCTTTCGACAAGCACTTGGGGACTGGTTGCGAAGGCCTTCTCGCAAAGCGCCTTCAGCTGAGCCTCGTTCTGCGCAAAGCCTGACCCAAGACCGCCGAGGGCATACGCCGCGCGCACGATGACAGGATAACCAATCTTGTTGGCTGCAACAACAGCCTCCTCTTGCGTCGTAGCAGTGTCGCTTTGCGCACACTTCTCCCCAATTTCTTCCATGGCAGACGCGAACAATTGACGATCCTCAGTGGTAATGATTGTCTCGATGGGCGTGCCCAGAACTTTTACGCCGAGTTCGGCGAATTCATCTTTCAATTTGATACCCACGTTGAGAGCAGTCTGTCCACCGAAAGTGACGTAGATACCGTCCGGCTGCTCGTAGCGAATGATTTTGCGCACGAACTCGGGGGTGACAGGTAGGAAGTAGACTTTGTCGGCGAGACCCTTGGATGTGGCAATGGTAGCGATGTTGGGATTTACCATAATGGTATAGATACCCTCTTCCTTCAGCGCCTTGATTGCCTGAGATCCAGAATAGTCGAATTCGCCAGCCTGGCCGATGGAAAGCCCTCCAGAGCCAAGGATAAGGACCTTCTGAACCTTCACACGAGGGAAGCGTTTCTCGTTATCATCTTTCCGTCCGCCGGGCATGGAGATAGGGACGAGAGTGTTGGTCGTGGCGCAGTCCAAAATGTTCTGGATGAAAACGTCAAAGAGGAATTCCGTATCACGAGGTCCAGGTGTAGACTCGGGGTGGAATTGGACGGAAAAGAACGGTTTGTCGATACAATAGATGCCTTCGTTACTGTTGTCGTTAGCGTTGTGGAAAAGCTCCTCCCAGCCCTGCGGAAGCGTCGCAGTGTCGACTTGGAATCCATGATTCTGACTAGTGATATAGCACCGCCCACTGAGAGCGTCAGTGCAGGGGATATTGTGACCGCGGTTACCATACTTCATCTTTGACGTTTGCGCGCCGGCTGCCAGCGCCATGAGCTGATGGCCGAGACATATACCAAAAATTGGACGATCAGCCTTCTCCATAGCCGTTGCAAGGCGAGTAATCGTCGCTTGAACCATGGTCGGGTCACCTGGACCGTTGGAGATGAAAAGTCCGTCGTAAGCTTCTTCGGAAAGCGAGTTGAAGTCATAATCCCAAGGAACAACTTTCAGTTCGACGCCGCGGTTCGTAAAGCAACGTATTTGATTGTACTTCATGCCGACGTCGACAGCGATGACCCGCAGAGGCCGACCTGACGGATGTGTTTTCGGGTTGGTAGTGGCAGTGTACAGACGCGGGGTTTTGATAGAGACAGCGGCTACCAAATTGTCAGCGTTAGGATCGTGGTAAGGGATGTCGATATAGTTTTCGCGCCAGGCGGGAGTGGCCGGGGGGGATGATGCGCGCGAGGCAGGAGTGGATTCGGGAATTTTGAAACGATGACGGCCAATCGGGGCCTCGGGTTTTCTGCCAAGTAGTCTGCCGAGCATGGACCCTTTTTCGCGAATCCTCTTGGTGAGAGCGCGCGTGTCGACACCAAAGAGCGCAGGTACACCGCTTTCCTTGAGCCATGCACTGAGCGAAGACTCCGCGAGAAAGTGACTAAAATCTTCTGAGTAATATCCCACAACCAATGCGGCGACATGAATCCTAGAAGATTCAAAATCCTCTGGCAAGTTGAGCAGGTCAGAAGGACGGTGTGGTACGCCATAGTTTCCGACGAGGGGGTAGGTAAGGATGAGGATCTGGCCCTCGTATGATGGATCTGTCAAAGACTCGGTATAGCCCACCATACCTACGCGAATTTTTAACGCGAAGAAATGAACGTCGACTGAAATGATTCATACCCGTCTGAAAGACGCATTCCCCCGCAACACTTTTCCCCTCCGCACCGAAGCTGATACCTCCGAAGACAGTGCCGTCGGAAAGTTCAATGACAGCATCAAGATTATTTTTCGTCTCCGTAGCTTGCAGAGACGGAGCAGTGACTGGTGGTGTAGGAATACCGATGTAGCTTGCCGACCGAGCGATGGCAGGTCGACTGGGGTCGTTTTCTGTCTTAGAGGAAGGAGAGGACATGGCCGCAAGAATAATGATAGAACCCGAACGTAGGTAGGATCCTTTTCCTCTCCACTCGCTCTAGACGATGGATCGAGTGAAGAGGAAAAGGAGAAGAAAACTCGGAAAATCCTGGTCCTATTTGCCCATCGCTTTGTACTTGTTTGTGAAATGACCTGAAATGGAAATTGCCCTCGTTTATCTCAGATCAGGCTTCGATCTCATGTCGATCTCTCCTTCATATTCACGCTTGTGTACGTTCATTGATCTGCCGTGCACAACCATTTGTTTTTGTGACTGCAGACTGCGTCATTGAGTAAGACACTTAAAAGAAATGTAATGAAGTCAAGAACATCGCTGCATCCAATTTCCATAGCAAACAAGCGTAGGATCACATGTTCTTGAAGATATTAATCGATGACCTGGTCGCGCCAGACGACGACACCAGCAAATTATCCTGTCGACAATAAAGATCAAAATACCGCGATCAGAGGGGTTCAGCGGCACAAACCGAACAGGCGGACCCCAAGGCGGCATTCCCAATCCAACCAGGTTCCCAGTAGACTATGAGGAGCAGGCTGGTTATAGATTATTCGCTGCGAGATTCTCCTTAGAGTACTCACATATGCCTTGTCCCAGGCCCTTCGGCAGCCCAGACAGTACGTTTTTGATATCCGTGATCCATGTCAGCTGTCCTGCAACAGAGACTGGAATGCTGGGTTCCGTCAACGAAACGCCAGAACATGATACCGGCCAATCTGTCTCGGCGACCACGATTGGCTTTCCATACGTGTTAGCAAGGTTCGTCAATGAGGACTTCAGAGCCGCTAGGGTCGCTCCGGAGTCGTAGAATGGATAGAAGGACACGCCGATGATGTCGACATCCGATGTAGCAAGAGCGCCCTGAATGAAGACGCCCGAGAAGAAGGATGAGAGCCCGGACCAGTCCCAGCCGTTGGCCAGATGAATCAATATCTTCGGTGAGGCGACGGATTTCGCGCCATTGATAGCTGAGTGCAGAAGCTGCGAGACAGGATTGATGCCATTCACAGATATTTCTGCGACTGGCCAGAGTAGGCCGTTGTTGATTTCGTTCCCAACCTGTATGAGGAGACATCAAAAACACTTTCAGGTAGCAATGTGCATTTGCGCACTTGCAGGATATCGATGGGCGTTCCTTGGTCCGAGAATTGCTTCACAACGTCTTTGGTGTATCTTTAAAAGCAGGTTATGATCGGCCAACAATCAGCATAGACTGGGATAAACTCACGTATATATCTGGGTGTTCAGCCCACTTAAAGTGGTCGGCCAGCCTGAAGGAATAGACTGATGCCCCGGATCGGCCCCTGAACGTCAAGGAATCAGTTAACTTAGAGCAATGGGGATGCGATGGAAACATACAAGTGTCGCTGTAATGCAGGTCTACGATGAGCGTCATCCCAGCCGCCTTCACCCGCTTCGCCAGCTTGAGCCCATACTGAAGGTCATACTGTCCAGTCGTCCATACTCTGATCCTGGCGGTGTTGGAGCCGTGAGACGTGAGAATTGTCTCGAACGGCTTAGCCGGTCCACCATCGGTGTACTTCACGCCTTGACTTTCGACGAGCAGGATTGACGAAAGATCTGCTCCTTTGTAAGTCAGCGCGAGGGAGTGTGCAAAGAAAATGCAGGAGAGCAGCAGATAGCATATCATGGCGCCCATGTCGAAGGAGCTGTCAGTCACCTCAAAGGGGGCCAGTTCGTTTTTTAAGGCAGGGCATCCAAGACAAACTTGAGAAATGCATAATGTGCTTCACGCGACACGAGGTCAATCATGTGAGGCCCACCCCGGGACGCAACTGCTATTTGAATGTTAAGGAAAACAATGACATAAAAACAAAGTGTTCGTGACCAGTGGCCATATGGGGAGCAACCAGCCAAAGGCTTCGAATCGCTACGTTGTCGGCGAAACACAGGCTTACAAGCACGGATGTCGTGGTTGATGAGGCCTGAGCAGCGCCTATGCATTCAATGACCGAGAATATTTCCTCTGGTTGGTAGCGCTGATAACAATCAGCGAGGCACCCGTAACTCAGTCCTTGTCAAAGAAGCACTGATGAAAAATAAAGAAATCATTTTCAAACAAAACTGTTCGGAATACTCACCACCATAGCTACACGTCTAGACATGCGGCGCGCCGCCACTAGACGTTAATACATGACTTCGCACACACACACACACCATGCAATCACCGTCACAAATTTGACTTAGCGGCAACTTAAGTACTCAATGTTTAACGTTTAGCCCTAGGTACCGCAGATCAGATTAAAAGTCGAAGAACAAAGCACTTGCCTACTCACCTTACATGAACGAGTTGCGCCTGTTGCACCTCGCAGATCTTCCGTCTACATCCGCGAAAGCAACGTTTGTTATAAACCTATCTTTCAAGAACGATAGACTAAACATCAATCTTGGTCGTTAAAACGTCTCCGATAATCGTGATAATAGGTGAGAAAGAAAAGACGACATTGAATATAGGGTAACATGATTTCGACTGATCATCGATAGGGGGTAAAAACAATGCAGCGATGAATAAAAGACCAATGGAGTGGAAAGACCGAGTGGAATTTTGGATACAGGTATAGGGTAAAAGAAGGACTAAAGGATAGAACGATGCAATTACTCCTCCTCAACAGGCACCTCCTCCTCGTACTCGCCTTCCTCCTCAGCACTGCAAAAAAATCATTAGCCTCTCATGAGAAATGTACCACGCAATCGGACTTACGTGGCATCTTGGTACTGTTGGTACTCTGCAACAAGATCCTGCATGTTGGATTCCGCCTCCGTGAACTCCATTTCGTCCATACCCTCCTGGGTGTACCAATGCAAGAAAGCCTTCCTCTTGAACATGGCCGTGAACTGGTCGCTGACGCGGCGGAAAAGTTCTTGAATGGCAGTAGAGTTACCAAGGAACGTCACAGCCATCTTCAAGCCACGGGGAGGGATGTCGCACTGGGCGGTGAGCACGTTGTTGGGGATCCACTCGACGAAGTATGCAGAGTTCTTGTTCTGAACATTTTGCATCTGCTCCTCAACCTCCTTCATAGAGACCTTGCCACGGAAGACAGCAGCAACCGTGAGGTAACGGCCGTGCCTGGGGTCGGAAGCGGCCATCATGTTCTTAGCATCGAACATTTGCTGGGTAAGCTCCGGAACGGTGACGGCGCGGTATTGCTGGCTACCACGAGCGGTCAAGGGGGCAAAGCCAGTGAGGAAGAAGTGAAGGCGAGGGAAAGGAACTAGATAGAAAATGACATCAAAAGAAGTTTGATCCAGAGAAAGATAAATTTACCCATGTTGACAGCCAATTTCCGGAGGTCAGAGTTGAGTTGACCAGGGAAACGCAGGCATGTCGTGATACCAGACATGACAATGGACACCAAGTGGTTAAGGTCACCGTAGGTTGGTGTCGCAAGCTTGAGCGTGCGGAAGTGAATGTCGTAAAGCGCCTCGTTATCGATACAATACGTCTCGTCAGAGTTCTCCACCAGTTGGTGAACAGAGAGCGTCGCGTTGTAAGGCTTCAAGTCTTGATCAGATATGATTCCACCGAGACGAATGATCATTCACATACCTCTACGACCGTATCGGAAACCTTAGGACTTGGGACAACGGAAAACGTGCACATCATCCTGTCAGGGTACTCTTCCCTGATCTTCGAGATCAAGAGAGTACCCATGCCGGCGCCAGTGCCACCTCCGAGCGAGTGTGTGATCTGGAATCCTGAACAGCTAGTTCAGCCGACTATTCTAGCCACACCCCAGCGCACGTGAGCCGTGTGTCACGAGAACATCACGGTCACACGCCAAAGGGAAGTAGATAAAGACACGCACCTTGGAGAGCATCGGTGCCTTCAGCCTCCTTGCGAACAACGTCAAGTACCGAGTCGACGAGCTCAGCTCCTTCCGTGTAATCTGATGCAAACGATTAGTCATTTAAAGGCACGGTTCACAAGCAGTAGACGAGAACGTGTAGGATGCGCATACGAGCTTAGTTGTTCTCGGAGCTCGGAAACATTGCTATCCCCACCGTTTCACGTAGTAAAGTAAATGTTTAAAATGAATACTCACGTCCTTTCGCCCAGTTGTTACCCGCTCCACTCTGACCAAACACAAAGTTGTCCGGACGGAAGAGTCCGCCAAGGGGACCCGAGCGGACGGAGTCCATGGTACCCGGCTCGAGATCGATGAGAACAGCACGCGGAACGTACTTGTTGGCACCGATCTCATTGTAGTACACGGAGATACGCTCGAGCTGGAGGTCGTTGTTACCCTTGTAGAGACCATCCGGCTCGATACCGTGCTCGTCCGAGATAACCTCCCAGAATTTGACACCTGCAGCGGAATTTAGATGGCACAGAATATCGGAAGAGTGAAGATGCCTCACCAATCTGGTTACCGCACTGTCATCACAAATGGAAGTCGTTAGCAGTCGTCGCTACAACAATGGTATGTCGACAGTACCTGACCGGTCTGGAGGTGGACAATTTCACGCATTCTGTGAACAAGCAGTCAGGTATCCGTAGATGAACGCAAGTGGTACGATAAAGGAAACGCGACAATAAGGACGCGTAGCAGGACAAGCTGCGACTCCGGAGATACACAGAAAACGGCAGTGCAGCCAGATAACGGCGACTTACATGGCAGGATGGGAGTGAGACCGGAGGTGTGCGTCAAGAGTGGTTGAGGAAGGGTATGAAGGGGTGGGGAGACAAGTCAAAAAGGCTGGTGTTCGGGTTTAGGGTCATCGCTGGCCTTTCAAGCGGAGTCCGATATGCAACGTGGCTTCCGACTGGCCTCCGCCTTTCCCGCCACACCTGCCTTCTCTCTCCCTCGTTGCTTGAGATGTGTCGTCGCAGCCGAAGGTGTATTACAATGTACACGCTCGCTCATATCGACCATCATAATTTACGTTCGTGCTCTTGAGTGACTTTGATCGATGCTCTGGGCATATTTCGGCGAAACCGATAGCCGCCTCTCTTCGTCTTTGAAGCGTTTGGTGGATCAGGTCCTCCCTCCGACGAAGCTGTACACCGCTGATTGTCAAGACCTGATTAGTATGTAGCTTGCTTTCTAAAAGCCTCGATAGAAGCGGAACGGATCATACTCCATCGCACGGCCCACCTGTCGTGTACGAACGGACTGCGAATAAGGCCCCACTCCCAATACTGACGACATCGGATATGTAAGTAACAAGTCGAATCATATATTTGCCACGATATTGAACACTGTTTCGCAGGGTCCAATGTATCTGCACAGGGAAGATACCGGCTTGGAAGAACGACCTTGACGCCTCCTCGGAGCCTTGCATACACAGCTATCGCCGTTCTATCACCCAGCTTGTAACGTCGTATGTCACCAGGCATCCACGGAACCTGGCAGTTACTTGGCACTCGTCCTCACGTCGATGCTAATGCGCCCATGTCCCGTCCATGTGAAGATGACAAGACGAATCAAGTCGTGCGAGCAGGTAGAAATGAACAGGACGTTCTTCGATGGGGCGAGAATGCCATTCAGAAACACTAGAACATGGTGTCATTACGACAAACGAAAACATTCTAATCAGCGGGGGCGAGCAAGTTCATCTACTTGATCCACGTATGAGTCGGTAGGAGTTTTTGAGTGGATATAAGTACTGCTCGTCGATGTGATCAAGCTGAGCCATCGAATCTAGCAAGCTACTGCCTTCGACGGACAGCCGCTGCGCGCGTGCGCCACTGGTCTCTTTAACATTCACCGATGATCTGTCAAATATCCACCGAGAAGTCAGAATCTTTGGAAGTCACCGAGATCTAATCCCAAAATCTTTGTTACGCACTGCTCTCGGGGTGTTGTCAAATCTGTGCATAACCAACCCTCAAGACCCTCAAATATCCTACTGAGCGCCGACTTTGCAATCAACAGTCAAATATTACGGTCGTCAATACTGGGTGCTTCACGGGGATCATTTGCGAGAAGCCAAGCGGAAGTCAAACGGAACAGCAATGCATTAATTCGTGACAGAACAAGTAGCCAAGTGAGTGACGGAGAGTTCAAGGAACGGGTGAGTAGTGGGGAATCAATGTCCGGGATGTAGCATACATTCTCAGTGCTCAACATCAAGCCCGCCATTGCTCGCCCGTGAGCTGACAAACTTAAAGGAAGATATTGATCGGCGTGCAACCGATGTTGATCAACCCATTCTGGAAGATGCTGTGTGAGTGTGATGTATCAACCAAAGAGAGATCAACATACGAAGTTATTGTTCTCGCAGCAGACGGGCTGCTGAACGCAGTTCGCACCGCCTCCAACGCCGATGACCGAGATGGGGTCGCAGCTCAAGCCGACGAGAACATTGATGTCCTCGAGGACAATGCCCAACAAGCCGAGGAGAGAGGTGACAGCGGGAGCGGTGGCCTGTGAAGTATCCAAGGATAAGACACGACGCTCTCACAAACATTGAAGATCAATGTGTACCGATTGAACCGAGTTGCAGCATTGAGCATCACCAGTGTTGCATTGACTAGCAGGGATAGTCGTGGTGGTGGCCGGAGCCGTCTAGAAGTCAAAGGATGAGGAGAGCACAAAACATGTTGCACATACACTAACGTACCACAGTGACGGTAGTGGTGACGGGAGGGTGGGTGGTGGTGGTGGGAGGGGGTGCGCCCCATGGAGCGGGCGAGGCCGCAGCGAAGGTGGCCAAAGCCACGACGAAGACGGTGGAGATGCGGAAGAACATTGTAAGGATTGAGATGAAGCTTGCAACTGGATAAGATCTGCGGGCTGTCGAACTAAGGATGGTGGGCGTCCAGCTTTTATATGATTCTCTGCAGGACCCGTCCAGAGCTCTAACCTTACTCGGTTCCAAGCATCAATGGAGTTTGGGCGCTAGCAGGTGAAAAGGTGCCAAATGCACCTGGGAGACGGTGCAGAGGGGCCCAGTCTGGAGGCGAAATTTTCCGAAGCGGTGACATCCTCCAGACCGCTCGGTCAAGCGTGGACCCAAGGGTCCGCGAAAAAGGTCGCACAAGGTGGACGCTGGCCAGCACATCGGTCGTCCGCTAAGGCCACGGCGTTGTTAAGTCTGTGGGAAGCGACAAGATGGAAGCCCCGAAGGTGACAGCAGCGGCAGTGATGGACTAATTTGAGGAGAGTAAACAGATGACCATTGACAGAATAATATGTCAAGCCCGAGTTTGCATTGACTCTCGGACCATTATCTTCTTGCGGGCAGCGATTTTGCACTGATATCTGCCGGTGACCCTTGGGCTCCGTAGATCCATCCCCATTGGAGCAGAGCAAGTCAAAGGCACCGGGGTCGCACAAACTCTATTCAGCTGCTTTCGTTCCGAAATAGCCTTGCTGAGATTATACGTCACCCGAAGATCCTCAAGCTTCCAGGACTTCAAGGACCAAGAGGGAGTCTTTTCCGGTCATGACAGCGGGTACATACCGGGATGAACTCGAAGCTCGTGGTGGGTACGTGAGTGAGCAGGTACTCGTACCTCGTTAGAAGCCCCAGCGCACAAGGCCGAAGAGGTAATAAGCCTATACGATGTGTTTCACACGGCTGGCAAGCACTTTCCAGTCGGAAACCAGCAGACGGGGCGCCTGCTTCGGCTTTTTCTTCTCACGTGACGTGTCTGGGCCGTCTATTAGACTGTTGGGGCAGGTTGGGGCTAAGACGGCGACCAGAGAATCGATTACAGATTCACAGGCACAGTCAGTGCTTGAAGTGTGCTTGATCACTGAGATTCTCTGAGGTTGTGCTTCGAACTCTGGTTTTCCCGTTCTGAACATCAGTGTGGCACTTTTACACTCATGCAGAGGCTCCGCGCGAGATCACAGCACGGTACGCCTGTCAGCGTACATCTGTGACCTATGACCTTTCTTCCCTAACTGTAGTTTCATGCAGATAGGCTTTGCTGTCTGCACTGACGTTCTTCAGTGGCTACTGGCAGCTGTTGGTACAAGCCTGCAAGGAGCTGCTGTCACCGGGTCTTACATTTATGTCCGATGTGAATGTTTTTAGGCCACAATACGAAGGAAGATGTGACAATTTTTTTCCCGTGGGGCTCGTTCAAGTTGTGGAGTAGCGGTATGTCAGACGAATATTTTCTCGTCATCCATGTGTGCCTTTGACTTATTTTGCTGTCAGGCACTACACCCGTCATCACCAAACTTCTGTGGAACGCATCGTTCAGCCTCGCAGTCATGTTCGACATCCATCTTCAAAGTGCGACACCATTGGCTGCAACTGGGCACAATGGCCGGACATCTGATCCTGTCTGTTGATCACGCATGCTCCAACGTTCACCTATGGCTTCACTGTGACCGTGTTTAGGGCCGCATCGCTTGCAGCGTGCTGGATTCTACCCAGTGAGTGACAGCTTGCTTGCTATTGTACCTGACGTTCGCCATTGCACACGTCGGCGGGAACCTTGGGAGCTAAGCACCTGAGAATCCAAGATGCCATCAACGCTAAACCCGAGCGCAGTACTTTCACCTCCTCGCCTATATTATGCTAAGCTAAGATACTTTTCGTTGCCGTTCTGAGCAGATTATGCATGGAAATCCTAAACGCTCATTAAAAGCTACTTCGCCTGTGGTACAGTACTGGCCCTCCGATGCACTAGTTGGGATTTCTTTTTGATTGACCCGCCAACGTGATCCAACTCACACATATTTCAGACACTGATATCAGTACCTGCATCGCCCAACAACTCGCGCATGATTTCTTACCGTGCCTTATCAGAAAACGTCTCTCAGTGATCCATCGGAACACGTCATAGATTGAACGTGCGATTCAGTAGGCAAGGCCCGAATCTCGAATTCAGGACGCGCGCAGCATCTTGTTTCTCTTAATTGAACCAGATCAGTTCCTTCATCATACTGTTGATTGTCATCTTGAGATTATGGAGGTGCCAGCCCAATGGGGCGCAGACACAACCGCGAAGTCTTCTGGAATAGGAGAAGCTTCGACAGCCATCAACGAATGACGACAAAGGAGACAGCGCGACAAATATCGAACAACCAGCTCCCTCAATTCCTTTATTCCATATTTGTACTCCAAGGCCGACATTGAAAGGAAGCTAACCGAGCGGGACTGATCCATACAACATAGCGAGAAAGCCTGGTCAGATACGTGCCGATTGGATGCTGCCTGGCTTATCAGCCTACTCATTGCACAGCGGTTTGACGGGGCAATGAGTTAATTACAGTCGCCGATGGTTGGGTAGATGGACAGATAGACAGACTGATACGGCGCTTTACGCCCTGGGCTCAGATGAACCTTGTGATATCCCATGGTATCACGAATTGATTTTTCGTCGATGTTGCTTGTTCTTCGTGATGAGAGACAGTGAAAACACGTAGACACTCAACAAGAACGGAATCGTGTCTCTTAGAGAGCTGCCATCACTGATCATGGCGAGTGGCTGTTGGGATTCGGGGAGGACTGATTAGTACAGGCGAACCTACATGATTTGATGTACTGGCCAGTGGTCTTCTAGATGTGAGGACCGTCTGTGGCGATCGGTCTTGATTATATGTCAAAAGGCATGCGCACAGTACAGCTCACCGGAGGAATGTCGGCGTTTTGAAGAATGCCTTCAAGTTGCCTGCGATCGTAGAGGCAGGTGATGAATGCGTCATACCCTAAGTCAAAACACCGTACACTGTGGGCCGGGTCAACGCATCTTCGGTTTAAGGTGAATGCAGGGCCCAAGACGAGGCCGATGAAATTCGCGGGCTTTCAAATGGAGGTAGGCATATAGTCTCTCCAACAACAGATCTTCTTAGAATCCCTTCAGTTCTTGTTTTGATGTGCGCATACAACGAACGCCTGGAGCAGCAGACACAGCCTACTTGGAGGTCTTGCTGTTCACTGGCACCAGAATCGCCAGACAATAATCAAGCGCCGACACGTCCAAATGCGGCAATCGGTAGTGACTCCGAGAAACCCGTCGCCTGCGGCGCCCACGCATTGCGGCTGTATTCAGCCTCTGGGCTGTGTCCGACCCAACGCCCTTCCTACTCATAACGACCTTCACGACTTGCCCGCCGACAACCATGAGCGGGCCACTCTACAACCGGCTGTCTGTCGACCAAGACAAAGAGGCTCTCTTGTCCGAGAAACTACGATCTTCATCATATTCACCCCCACGCCCGACTTCACGATTCAGCAATGTGCCTTCCGACTTCTCTGCGCTATCCAGAGGAAGCTTCAGGAGCTCGGTCTCTCAGATACCGACGCCTGGGACGGAGGAAAAGAGACCGCCGAAATTCGTGAGTTGTTTCTGAGCGGCGTGCGTCTCAGGTCGGGCTGTTGATCGACGCATGATGGTGGTGTAGGAACCTTTTTCCTTGAGGTTGGGAGTGGTCATGACAGGAGCCACGATCATGATCATCATTGCACTCGCGTTGGAGATCGCCTTGTTTTTCTCTCAAAGGGATGGTGGTGAGCATTGCGTCATTGCAGCTTCTATAGTCTGATTCAACAAGAACGCCTTCAGGTTTCCATGTTCCACGACAAAACAAACTTCCACTTGTCTCAACGCAGTTCCTCACAGTACGTGTATCTGAGTTGATTCTTGCCAAAATTGACGCCTCGTACAACACAGTCGTTTTTTCCTACGGCCATGATCATCCCAATTGCATTCACAGTCACAACGTTTGACTGGATGATGCGCTGGTGGCAGGTGAGGCGTATTTTGTCTTGTCTTCCGTCCCTGTCTAACAAACGTAACAGCCATATATCGTGCTGTCTAAAGGGCATGCTCGTGCAGAGGATGGTTTGTTGTTGGATTATGTATGTTCTCAAGAGATATCTACAAGAAATCATCAAGTAATGCTAATTGAGTTATCTGTGCGCAGATTGCCATGAAGTGAGTACATATAGCCACAGGCATCGCCAAACTCTCTGACCGTGGTCTATTCTAATTTTAGCCGATTTTTGGTCGCATACCAATCCATGAAGCGCAAGCACAAAATTATCGCCCTATCGTCGTTCACAGTCATCTCGTCATGGTTCTGGCAGCCTCTGGCCGGATCTCTATTGTCCATCAGGCAGCTTCCGGAGTCGTCAGGTGGGCTAGAGCGCTATCATCGAGCCTTATCACGCTATATTGAGCGAGGTGACATGTAGGATTTGCCGCGACCAGCATCCGTACCATCGGTCTCTCTCCAGATGTCGCTGATCTGGGTGCCTTCGCCGCGTCTGCGGGAGTGAGTATGTTTGTTATCGTGTGAAATACGGCGTCCTAACACTTAGCATCAGTTTGCCGCAGCTTCAGGTACTTGAATCTTAGATCTCCATGGAAAGTCTAATCTCATTCTTGATTCCTTCGAGTGTACAACGACCTTCCGGATCCTCCCTTCGTCCAGGGTGGATGGGCTGCAGCAGAATTTGTCGTGCGTCTGACGTTTGTTAATATGCTCAATGCCGGCATCACTCATCCGCTGATGCATAGTTTCCAACGGAACAATACTTCAATGGGACCGTCGCTGTCAACACTACAGGAGTTCAGACCGACGTCGAATGCGCCAACCCCATTGATTTGACGCTCTCTACCTCCGACCCGTCTCGATTTAGCGTCAATGCCACCTCTATCGACGGATGTCAGCTAGGTCCAGTTTTCTTTAATTCAAGCGATAGCAATCAGCAATATGGTGTTACAAACGTTCCTCACTGTGGCAGTACCTCTGCGAATATAACGCAACAACCGGTATTCTTCTGGTTCTACCATGTGAAAGGTGATGGGTCGCATGAAGCCAAGGGCGTGTTCTGTACACCCAGCATACAGTTGTTCGATATCATGGCGAATGCAGATCTGGCTACTGGGAGCCTGATCAATGCTACAAAGCTCGGTAATTATCCCACTGCGAACAACGTTTCTGGCGATCCATTGAACGGAAACGCATACAATGGGTAGGGCTTGATCCATCATTTCTTGTATATTTTCCTCATCTTGTGCGTTTAGCCTCATCTTCGACAACAACACGGATGTGAATATCAATGCGCGCGCACTCACCATTAAAACTGAGATCCCGGGCGCCATATTCCGTTCCGCCACCCAAGCAGATGATGGCGTTGATTCCGTCTTTCAGGATGTAGACGGCTTCGTCAATCGAACAACCCAGGTCTATGTACGCGCATTCTTTGAAAGTATATGCCTAGCACTCATCGAGAGTTTCAGACGCAATACTTGGCACTAGCCGCGAAATCCGTATATTTCGTTGCAGTCACTGACCAAGTGCCAGCCGTATTGACAGAGCTTGCGCCGCGTCTGTGGATAGCGTCTGTCCTTTCGTTTTGATATCGATCGATGTTGTCACTGACTTCAACCCCCAGCCCCATTCCAAGCCATTTGTTGTCAGTCAGCCTCATCGCCGTGGGCATCATCATCATTAGCACGCATATCATACACTGGCGCTCTCGACGAGAAGTCTACCTGACGCATGCGCCAGGCTCGATCGCAACGGTCGTGTCGCAAACATCCCGCTCTGGATTTGGCGAGCTGCTGCTGCCATACGATGACGAAGAGCGTATGCAGAAGAAGTTGGAAGGGCTGCGATTCAGGTTGGACAAGAGGACCGGGGCGATCGTGGTCGACGACAGAGCTGTCGCTTTTGGTGGACCGAGTGCGCCGAGCACGCCGGATGCTAGGGAGCAGTCGATGATGGCGCTCATGGGGCAGAGGGAGAGCAGGGAGAGTGCTGGTGGCGGGAGGGGCGGGAGTACGGAAAGGTACAGCGATCGTCCTCCTCTCACGAACCGCAGCTCGACCCCGCTTGCGACTGTTTCCGAGTATGGCAACGAGGGAAGGGAAAGGGAAGGGCGTGTGGAGGACGTTTGAGGGGTTCTTCTTGGTCTAGGCTTTGTTTTGATGCTCTAGAGTGTTTTCGGACTGGACTTTTGGAACTGGACTGTTCTCTATCCGTCGTACTGTACGTGCTAGCGCTTACCGTGGATATTGTGCCTTTGCGGGGTGAGTGAGTGATGATTCGCAAGGCGTGAGGATAACCCGGAACGGGAGACCACGCCTTCGGCTTTAGCGATGGGTTGGCATGCCATGCGTAAGGCCTTATGGCCGTGTGAGTAGACGCCGGGTCGTTACTCAACCGGGTCGGGCCTATGGTTGGAAGAAGCATTTGGCCAGTCTAACTCAGGCTCGTGGGCCAGAACAGGCGCAAGTACGGGGGCCCAGAATGGTGAACGGACGAGACTCAGCAGGCCAGACGCAAGTCGCTAAGTCTGTACCGAAAGCAGATGTTTGTCGAGTGACTTGGAGGAGGCATGGGAGAGCAGCGTCCGATACAAGCACTCGAATGCCTATGTAAGTGAAAAATCGCCGGTGCAAGCTATGTTCCATGGACAGAGCGAGGCTCAGGGCCTGAGGCCTGAGCAGCGTACTTTCGGGAAGGGCTGGACAGCGGGAGGGGGGGATTGCTCGGGGTTCTGAGAACATCATCGGTGGATTCGAATCTTATACATAAGGACGACTGCTGGTTTAGGAGACTCATAAGGTGGATGCAGATGGGGAGATCATATTTAACTACAGGTCCTGGTTCTGGTAAACGCCGAGCGGAATACATTAATCAAGCGCGAACTGCAAGACGCTCGTGCATGTCTTTTTGGGCGTCGCAGGCGATGTTGGAGGAAGTCGACCTGCTGTTTGCAGTGTGTGCCGCGCAGCGGGCTGAGAGCAAAGTACAACATTGAGACTAACTCGATGGCCAGAAAGCGGCTTGATTGCTTCCATTCGAACATTGTTTGCGTGCCGCTGCGAGGCCTTGGTGGCTCACCAAAACTTCTCCTCTTCAGGGACCTGACGGATGTAACCCGGCGGCACGCTCCGTAGCAACTGCTGGGGAGAGCATGTCCCGAAAGGAAACTTGGGTCAGCGACGCCCCCAAAACGCGGTCCGTCGTGCAAGGTGGACGAGGGAGCGACGCGCTCGAAGGAGCGGGGATTACGGTACCCAAAAGAAAATAAGTCTTCTCGCGGCATCTGAAAATGAAATTAATGAAAGCTCTAAGAAAATTGGCTTTATACCAGATATGTGCGCGCATGCATATATGGTGGCGCGGCCGAGGATCGACCATGACCTTAAGGATTCTATAAGTGGCGCGGCATGATGCGGGGGTTGGACATTTGGACGGGCAGCGCGGCAGCGAGAGTCGGACGGTACAAGGTTTCGAAGGAACAGCTGACGCTCCACACCCCACTCATGAGACCAATAGATGTCAGTGAAGAGACATAAGTACTCGGGACCTGAAGGTGCTCATAGAAATATCTGCCCAGGCACGGGAGAGTGGGAGCACCGTTGGAGGCACGAGCGCGTGCAGCCAGGTGCGGAGCGGACCATGTCCTGCAAATATCGGAGAAGATCGTGAACTGACAGGTAAAGGTGATATTGAGGCTGTGGGTATTTTTGCGCGGCACGATGCGGGCACAGCCAATTAGACGTTCCCGATGCCTCCATCACGCCAGTCGACCAGTGACAGATTGCTGATTCAGAACACTGGCACGTCGCGCGGTGCACGTTGGAGAATGGAAATCAACGCTACCCAGTCGGAGCTCACAGTTCGGAAGCTGATAGCTCGACGATCGAGGAAAGGTTGGGGTAGCTGTGGCTTCATAGGCTATGACGGCCGCGCGCTCGGAAGATGACATTCATTGGCACCCACGTCGAGTATTGCTAAAGACGAAAAATATATGGAGTTCGTACGCAGAGTACAAGATGCAGCCGAGTTCATGATACCTTGAGAGTTATTAGGTACTTACGACTTGTGAAAACCACAATGCCAAGGGTAACGGACGTACGATCGTCGATCCACGATGGACTTCTCACCGCGATATTTCATCGCGGATATAGGTCGCTGTTCGACTTTCATAATGGCGACGCACGTGTCCAAGACATGTGCGTGTCGGATCCTGTGTTCATCGCCTCATCACTGGCAACTGCACAGACGGTATTTGCCAGCATAGTGCATGTGGAGCCTGTGAAAGACGAATACAAAGTGGATGACAAGTTGGAGCATGGAGTGACAAGGAAGAAGGGCCGCCGACATGGCTCATCATGAAATGCGCGCCTTGCCACTTCGACGTGTCAGAAGGGATTCAGGCTGTACCTTGTGGACGGATGGGGAATGTCTGAACGGGTCCGCGCCATGGGTGCGGCGGGGAGCGCGCCTCGACATATATTTGAGCTCGCGTTCGAGGGTGCATCGTATGTAAGTTCCACACAAGAAAAGTATCGAAGCTGGCAGCGACGATGACCACAAGGCATCGTAAGAAGTGGTCGTGTGTCAACGCGGCAATTATGTGTTCTTATCCGTGTCCACAAAGGTCCGTGCTATGTAAGGGCATGCCAGCGCAGGGTTGTAATGCCGTGGCTAAAAAAAGAGACAAAGTCGGCGGGAAGAGCGCCCCGATCACACTCATGGAGACGTGTGCACCGATCTGTTGGCGCAACCGCGTTCGCGCCCGTGCGCGTCCAGATGCGGAGTCTAGATGCACAGGTTTGTCGAGATGATTGTCTGAGTCGAAGCGGGGAAACACCTAAAAACATTGACTTATTAGATGAGCTCGGCTGAACATGGGCGCCCGTCCATATGAGGGTCGTACATCTCTCTCACAAAGGTGATATTGGATCTGTGACGAGAGTTTGATACTCGAGACGGACCTTTTTGTAGCGAGAAGCCCCGCTTGACAATATCGATGATGAGAACTAGATCCCTGCGATCCGGAATAGCTGAAACGTTGGTACATCGTGGGCCCATGAGAAATCCCTGCGTCACGAGGGTGAACAATTCAGTTCTACGCTCACCCCTTTGTTTGACGACCAGAAACTGAGGATTGGGGAGCCCGATGGCAGCGGGTTCACTCCCAACCTCTGCGCGCTGGACATGCGAACCACTAGCATGTTTGTAGGAATGGGTTGCTCGGAAGCGTGAAGTGTCATCGGGCGGGCAAGAGCGTGAATAAGTTCAGCCCGTATGCGGATGAAAATCTGTTGAAATGCCGAAGGCCACCTTAAATGCGACGGGGATTGGAAGCGCAGCCCCAGCCTATGTCATTGGGCAAGCAAACCTTGGCGTGGAGGCGGGTCGAGAAGGGAATACACCGCCTGGGAGCAGCGTGCTCGGACAATGAATTCCTGAATTCTCAGGCCCTCGCACCCGCGGAAATTACAGAGCCAGATGATGGGGAGGCTCCTTCCTCGCCGCTCACATCGCGCCGTCATGATGACGAACACGTGATGCAGCGCGACGCGTCTTCTTGCGCGCTTGACTCAATTGATTGGCCTCTACATACATGGTCCAGCGGCACCGTGGGCCCAGCGAGGCCGCGACGGTGATTTGACACTCCTGTCACCCGCGACTGGAGCTATTCGAATGACGGTTAGCGGAGCACAGCTCGTAAATGAAGCACGGTACCATGATGGATGTTCCACACTAAATTCTCAGGAGTGCCGAGACACTGACATTCTTGAGAACACGAGCCGACCCGTCCTGAGATATAAAAGCCCCACTGCTCGAGAGTGAGTTCCTCAGTTCGACAGCCTCGCAGTTGCCTTACTTTCCTCGCTCACTCAGCCAGTCCTTCGCTCGTCTTCGCACTCGCTCTCATTCACAATGTTTGCTCGCGTCTCCACCCTTTTTGCGATGTTCTTCCTCGGCCTCGCGCTGATGGTCTCTGCGACCCCTGCTGCCTTGAAGCCCGTCGCTCGTGATACCATCCCTGCCAGCCAGTGCAACACCGGTGATCTGCAGTGCTGCAACACCGTTGAGAACGTACGTGCTGGGTGTCCAATGCAACTGAAATATCAGCTGATGATGTTTCGTTTCCTATTCATTTAGGCTGACAGCCCTAGCGCTGCCGCTCTTCTTGGCCTGCTCGGCGTTGTTGTCCAGGGCCTCGATGTGCTCGTCGGCCTGACTTGCACCCCGATCACTGTCATTGGTGTCGGCTCTGGCGCCAACTGCGTCCAGCAGCCCGTCTGCTGCGAGAACAACAACTTCGTGAGTACCTTGCCGATCAAATTCCATTGGAACGGGGTCACTAAGCGGACCCATTCTGCAGAACGGCCTGATCAACATTGGCTGCACACCTGTCAACCTTGGCCTCTAAAGGGATCATGAGCGGAAAAATACGTTGGGATGAAATTGGTTTTGGGATACCAGCTTCTGTCGGACAATATTTTCGGGACCTTCCTTTCCATGCTCGAAATATGATCGTGTTGGCGCCTTCTGTCGCTTCTTTCTAAGTGTCGGCATGAGCATGAAGTGTCAGCATTATCAGCTTTGATCGAACTATTGGGAGCAAGGTTCGTTTTCCTATGGTGCCGTGTATTCCCGGCAGGGCGCGGGGCAAATGAGGGGCTGTGATTCGTATGGTGTTGACTCGCTGAAGATTCTGTAATGCTAGAATTGTGGGCTAGGAATGTTCCATGACGCGCCTCGACATGATCGATGAACCTAACTCTGAAAAGGTAGACAGAATGCGGGACGGGATTGCACATGGGACATCCACGCCGTTGGACGCCACATCTGAGTCAGGACAACGCCTTCGAATAGGGAAGGGTTTGACACTGGGCTGGCGACGATCTCCGGGGCAGCTTCCTCCCGCGGGTGGTGAGAGGTTCTCTCCGTAGCCGCACGCTCGCTGTACGACCGGATGCGGTTGGCCGAATGCATCCAAGCGTCATGTCGTGGGAAGGGAGGTGCACGTGATACGCGACGCGCCTGTTTGGGCAGTTTCGGGACGCGTTTGGACGCGGCGTGCACGTCGTCCCGCTCGTCCTGGCCACGATCGCGAGCGCCGTCCGCGACGATCCGAACAGAGCCGAATATCGCCGGAAACGGCCATCGTTGAGCCAAAAGCAGAGAACGCCCCATTGGTCCCTCTTCTCGTCAGCGGCGTCGTCGCCCACGTATAAAACCTCGTCGGCGTCGGCGTCGAGGATTCCCCAGTTCTCGAGCTCCCCTGCTGTTTGAACCGCGTTTGTTGTCCACACACACTCCTATCCCAACCCTCTACCTCTCTGCTGCCATGTTGACCCGTATCTCTGCGCTTTCTGCTGTCTCTATCCTCGCGGTTGCTACCATGGCCGCCGCAGGACCCGTCGCCGCCGACTACGGCAAGCCTGCGTCCTACGCCCCCGCCGCTGACTATGGCAAGCCTTCCTCCGATTACAAGCCTGACTACGTTCCCAAGGACGACTACGCGCCCAAGGAGTACGGCAAGGACGACTACGCGCCCAAGGAGTACGGCAAGGATGAGTACGCCTCTCAGGACGACTATTCCGAAGACGCCTACTCCAAGGATGTCTACCCCAAAGACGACTACTCCAAGGACGACTACTCCGAAGACGCCTACTCCAAGGATGCCTACCCCAAAGACGACTACTCCAAGGATGCTTACCCCGGGGACGACTACGCCCCGAAGGAGTACGGCGAGTACGACTACGCTCCCAAGAAATACGGCAAGGACGACTACTCCAAGGACGAATACGCCCCGAAGGACTACGGCAAGGACGACTACTCCAAGGACGCCTACCCCAACGACGATTACTCCGAAGATGACTATGGCAAGAACCCGAAGGAGGTCTATAGTAAAGAGGCCTATGGCAAGGAGAGCTACGAGGTCTTCTACAAGCGGGACGGCGGTGAGGGCTACGGCAGAGGCAGAGGGTACGGCAGGAAGTCGTTTGACAAGTACGGCCACCACGGCCTCGACGACTTCGACGGTGATCGCTTCGACGGCAACGACGAGTACCGTGGTCGGGACCGCTACGATGATGATGAGTACCGTGGTCGGGACCGCTACGACGATGACGACGACTACCGCAGAGGCGGAGACCACTATGAGAACTCGAATTACGAGAACAACTACGAGAGCAAGTGCAACGCCGGCCCTGTTCAGTGCTGCAACACCGTCGAGGATGTGAGTCTCCTGATGATTGCTTGTATCGTGATACTGATCGATTTCGTCATGTAGGTCAACTCTGAGAATGCGGCTCAGGCTCTTGGCCTCCTCGGTCTCATCATCCAAGGCGCCAACATCCCCATCGGTCTCAACTGTGACCCGATCAACTTGGCGGCGGGTTTCGGTAGTGGCAGCAACTGCGTGTCGCAACCCGTCTGCTGCGACAGGGTCGAAGGAGTGCGTGGATATTTTACCTTTGTGGTTCATTGTGCTCACAGACAACACAGGGAGGCGTTGCGATCAACTGCAATCCTATCAACGTCGTTCTCTGAGCACATACCAGGTCATCCGCGGAGAGGAGAGGAAGGAGCGAAGGGGAGCGGAGGAGCTTTTATACCCACATACTATCTTCATCGTCTGTCTTTACAGTACCCCTTTATATTGGTAATTTTGGAGGGCCTACGGCATCGTGTCTACACGCGCACGTTGTCGGAACGCCACTCCCTATTCTATCTGTGAGCCCTGAGACTATGGTAGATGGGTCGCAGCTCACCAATTGCGCCCCAGCAAACTCGAAAGTCGGGTGCATTCGTTACTTGAGTGCTTGTGATATACGTGCTCTGGACAGGCTGTCGCTGCGGCTGTAAGACTTGATGCAGCTTGATGCACGCTCGTTCGAATCGCTTTCAAGTGCAAGCGACATGAACGCAAATGCTGCCACGCTGGAGAGAAACAACAGCCCAGTAGCACATTTCAAGAAGGTCCTATGATACACAGTCCATCCAATCAATCATACAGGTATCTAGTCATGGAAAGCATTCACCATTCAACCGCTTATCTCGGACTGATCACGGTTCTCATCGTAAAAAGAGTCGCTTCGATCGTAGCGGCCTTGCGGCCCCTACACGTCCCGTCTCTTCTTGATACATCCTGTATGCTTCGCGAAGATGATCTGGTGAAAGTGGGCCTGTGTCGCCCCGCCGAGCCTGAACTGCGCGTGCTGTGAAGACGACGAGAACTTGCGTGAGCACATGCGCTGAACAGGTGAGAGAGTAAGACGTAAGATGGACAGACCCTTTTCGACCATTTCGCCGACAAAGACTTTGGCGAAGCCAGCAACGACCTGGGCTACGGGCTGAGAGACCTGTTGACCGAGGGTCTGCTGGATGACCTTGCGGACGCCCTGCTTGGGGAGGGCGTGACGGCGGTAAGCCTCAAAGCGTTCGTATTGCTCTGGAGTGAAGTTCTCCATGAGGACTCTGGAAGACAGAGAAGAGAAAGATAAGCAAGGAGCACGGATCGGTCAGCATAGCATGGTGGGTAGGACATCAGACATACTTGAGATTGTCCTTGGACTGGGTCTGCCAGTTAGCAAGCGTAGAGTAATCGTCGTCCGCCATCGCTGGCAACAATTCGTCTTCGCCCTCACCGTCCTCGTCGGCCCCCACCCCACCAGGCGCTCCAGCACGCTGTCCCACAGGAACCTGTGCGTTTGCGGGCAAAACGACGCCCGCAGCTGCTGCAGCCGACGCCTGGCCTACGACGGGTGGCCCTGTGCCGATCTCTGTCGCGGATCCGGAGCCCGAGGCGGCGAGAGGGCCGGGGAGGGAGGGCGTTGCGGGCTGGGTCCACTGCAGCGCGCCACTGGCCGTGTGCGCGCTCGTGCTTGCGCTGGCGGTCAGGTCTTGGGAGAGCGGGGACGGACGGGGCGGGGCGAAGGCCTGAGCATGGGTGTGGGTGTGGGTGTCGATGACGGTCGCAGCGCCGCCGCCGCGTGGCTTGCGGCCGCGTTTGGCGCCAGTGCCGCCGCCTCGTCCGCGCGCGCGTGGGGTGGGTGTGCCGGGTGTGGCGGTGATGAAGGTGCGCTCGGGGGCGGCGTAGGGCGTGAATGGGGAGGTCATGGCGGATGTCGTGGGCGATTGTGACGATAACGTCGTCAACTAATGATTGCTAGCGTTGAAAGCGTCGCGGAACTGCCACGGATGTTGCTCGCAGTCGCGTCAGAAAACGAAGGAAAGGCGTGAGCCCCCACCTGCAAACAAGTACAAACACGCCGCCGCCGTCCGCCACGACGCCGCGCGCACTCGACACTACTTCACGCCATCTTCGAAACTCCCACCGCTTCTCGCTCCCATACGTCTGCCCAAATGGTGCGCAGTATGTACAGCCTCTCACCCTCGCCTGGCCCCGCGCTCTCGCCGTCGTTCACAGACTCTTCACTCGACGGCTCCGTCTCCGCCTTTCCTGAGGATGAGTCCCGCCCGGGCTCGCCCAGCAACGGGCAGCATTCCCAGTTCACCGTCGAAGATCTCAACGGGCAGGGGGCCGACACCGTGACGTGCCAGTGGGAAGAGTGCGGGGTCGTGTTCAACCACTTGCCGACGTTCATCGACCACATCCACAATGGTCTGCCCACTGCTTGCTGAAACACTTGCTTGACGAGATTCATTTCTCTAATATGATTTTTTTTTCGGATACTCAGATCACATTGGCGTGCACAAGTCGAATTACACGTGCGAGTGGGCGTCGTGTAGCCGTCGCAGCCTCCCGCAGACGTCTCGCTTTGCCCTCATATCCCACATCCGCTCCCACACGGGCGAGAAACCTTTCATCTGCACGCGTCCAGGTCTGTTCCGCTCGCCCACGCTCCTGATCAAAGGCAGATCTCGGGACACTGACTGCGTCTCGTGCCCGATTTCCCCCACAGAATGCGACAAGTCTTTCACCCGCTCCGACGCCCTCGCGAAGCACATGCGCCTCCAGCACAACATCTCCCCGCCGCTCCCTGGCCGTGGAGGCAGCCGCAAGCGCAAGCGCGGCGACGATCCTCCCGCAGCCGCCGATGCCCCGCCTCACCCAAACGCCGCCCCGGACCCCGCGGGGTTCACGACTTTCAAGGTGGAGCCGCACACCCCGCGCGAGCCGTCCCCCGGACCTCCTGGCGGAAGCCTCGGTGCGGGTGGCTTGCGCGGAGGGCACGAAGATCATGGGCCGCGCTCGCCGAGCCCCGAGGATGGCGGCGAGGACGACGGGCTGCCGGCGCACCTTGCGGATGTGGCGGACCCCGCGACGGGGCTGATCTTTGGGCGATCGCCGGCGATGGTGCGGTATCTGGTGATGAAGGCAAAGGAACAGTATGCGCTGCGGGAGCATTATGCGCTGATCGAGGAACTGCGGACGCTGAGGGCGCAGGAGAGGGCGTGGAGGGAGGCGAAGGACGTTGCGCTGGACGATGTGCTTAGGGCGGAAGTCGGGTGCGTGTCTACAAACGTTTCTACCTTTCCTATTTCTATTTTGTGCGGCATTCGAGATAGAATCTCGTGGTTCACATTTTTTTCTGCTGTGTCGCAAGTCGTTATCGAGAATGCTAACGATGCCCCGTTCTTCGGGGTTTGTGCCTCTTCATAACCGCATATAGCCCTCCATCCGACCATCTCATCGCGCCGCTCTCTGTCGTGCACCAGCTCGGTCCATATGCCCCGCAATCTCAACCTCCTCTCCATCACTACTACGCATCTCAATACGCACCCCAGTACGCACCCCAATACCGGCCCCATTCACGGGCGCCCGTGCAGATGCCCGTGCAGATGCAGATGCAAGGGAGTTATCCGCCGCCGGAAGGCTACCGGTAGCGTACACGGATGGCATGGATCTTGGCTCCTGGGGGCCCTTTGGTCTGGTCTGAGTGTGTGTATCATAAGCGGTGTTGGCGCTGTATCTTGTTATTTATGTTTTGCTTTGCTTTTTGCTGTCGGTGTGTGTACTCTAATATTTATCTCTGGATAATTCTCTTGCGCTTGATCGTGTTTGAGGACGTCGTCTTGGTCAAGTCAGGTTAGTCAACGTGTTAACTTCCGCTTGTCCATCTTATGGAGTCTTTCTAATGATCTTGTATTTGCAGATCCATTTCTTTTGGGGCGAACATTTAGATAGGCTGGCCACATGTCAACGGTTTCCGACCATGTGCAATGAATCTTTGAACACAATTGTTTTTGAAGAAGACGACTGGATCCTGCAAGTGAGTCTGCTTCGAGGTCAGATTGGAAATATTTTGAATTCATGAGATGACGGACACAGATGAAGGGTGATGGGCACTGCAGAAACTTGCAGCTGTCTAGTATAGTAGGCCTTGGTTCGAAACCATCGGCTGCGTTTGTACCACGGTCTCGAACAAGACGAGCACATGTTGCATGTAGAAGTGCTCAGGCCTCGACTTCGCGCAATGTCGAGCGTGAGTCGCTTGCCAGTCTTAACCAGCCAGGTTGGTTGGTGGCGCATAAAGATGTAAGAGCTTGACACAGTCGTTCGCGCGTGCCTATACCAGGCGGGCAAGACTCTGACCTGAAGATTAGACATTCATAGTTTTTGTGGGATCGTGGACATAGGTATTTGACGATTTTTTAAACACCAAACCAACAAACTCATATTGATATATCGCGCGCAGAGAAGGGTTAGTAGCATCCTATTGACAGGCAGAAGGCTCAGGTTTCAGTATGCAAGCTGCTATCTCTGATTCCCGGTGCGCCATCAGACTCCCATTGTTGACTCATAATGGCTTGCTTGAATATTCGCTGCAAAAATTGTGCCCGCTATTGGCATGCGAGCCTGGTCATGGCATGCACATTGGAAAATATGGCAGTTTTTTCTCCTGTCCTAATCTGTACTGCTGGCCCGCCTCAGCAGTCGTGAAGCTTGTTTTTCAAACTGTTTCCTATAACTCAAACAACTCATATTCGACCGTACAAAATGACTCTTCAGGGCAACCACATATCTCTATCGTACACATACTCGACAAAAACACAGCACCTCCATGGGATTAAATCACTCTCTTCGAAGTCGCTCACGCTCCATATTCCCTCTACATCTATCCACAATTCGCAGTGCAATTCGTCCCGGTCAAGTTGAGGGGCTATCATAAATGTGTGAGCCTACGAATTTTGGAGAAATAATCAAGGTAGCTCACCCCTGCAGTGCAGCACAGGGGAATTCTGGGGAGTATTCCGGCGCAAGTAGGGCCTCCCGCTACACAGCCAGCAGCGGTGCCCGCAGTCTAGAATTAAGAAAGCAATAAGTCGACATTTCTCCTCGATATTAGGGCGTATATTGATGTTCACATAAGTCAGGCAACAGAGAGGTGTCTGGCCAGTAGGGCAAGCAGCAGCCGCGATAGTCGCGATGGCGAGGGCCAGGACGGAGAAGGCAGAGAGAGCAGAGATGCGGGCAAACATGATGAGTACGAAGTCGCTTTGTCGAAGACGCTGAGGTAGCTCAATAGCAGGTTGTGCTGTAGAACTGGGGGAAAGTACCCGCCCTCCTCTGCCCTTATATCCTCCTGTTTGCTTCAAAACGCCGTAACGGCAATAGTCCGAAGCTGACACCTGGAACAAGCCCCCGCATTTGCCCCCTCGTTCCATCATTTCTTCAAGCTTCTGACCTTTCCCTCTTCCACCTAGTCAAGTGGGTGCGACGTGTATTCAGGACCAATGTGGTCCTACATTCCCCCCTTCATATAACTGCTTCCTACAGCGTAGGTTTCATGGTATGTCTTTTTCGAGGCTAGACTTCCTCCACCGACGTCGGTATGGAGAGGTGGAAGAATGCAGGACTCTTCGATATGATTGTCTATCGGTGGCTCCTCCCGATTACCATTGATTCTTTATTATTTCTGGATCTGATTGATTTGTCGTTCAGGTTCCGAATTTTCGTCTCGTCAAATGATCCCGCGACACTCGTCAATTGGCCACTGGCACATGTTCACCAACCTTTGAGCTCAAATGACGATGAGAGGTTTCGTGGAGAACTCTATTTGGCCGCGAACGAAAGCAGCCTTGATCGTTGGATGTATGAGTCATCTTTTCATTCTAAACAGTATTCCTGATGCATTTTCCATGGCCAGGCTCGATCTGTGATTTCGCACCTGACCAGCAATGCTTGGCAATGTGTCTTGACTTCATGAATTCGTCGCAGTCCTATATCCCGGATCGTACTCTGATCTCTGGTACACTTGGCTATGGATCCTGGCCTTCTGCCTTGTGAGCAGGTCATCGGAGTCCTGTGGTGGTGTCACATCAAGCTTGTTGGACAGCGCCTCTTTTTCATTGGCACGACGCGCAAGGTTCGTTTGGATTCGCTCTCTTGATGTTGGCAAGGTCATACACAGAACACAATTACCTATGGAAAATACCGCAGGTACAAATAGTCGGCATAACAAAGTCCAAGGTCTCAAAGGAATGCCTTTTTTTTTTTTGGCTGCGAACCGAAATGTCACATCAAACTCATCTGACGCCGACATCGGCATCGACAGACACGCGCTCATCCGCTCCCCTTCCCGTTTCGAAATCTGGTATGCAATTGTACGTATTTTCTCGCGTTGTACAGTGCATTTTCGCCTCAGCCCTCGTGAATTTTATGCCTGGAATGACGTCTCATTCACATCAAATCTCAAAGCACCCATGTTCGATCGTACAGAACGACCCTCGAGGAAACCGGCATGTCACCTTCGTACATGATAATCCGTGAGACCACTTCACTGCCACTGCCTTTGAACTGCTCGTGTTTTGTGTTCACCAAAGCTCTTGTACAGTTGATTCCGATTGCGAATATGAACACTGAACCGATGAACCCATGCAGTAAGCCTATGAACTCTGCTTGGACATAAGACGGAACATCCCATGGTCGAAGTCCTGGTGCGCCATTGAACCCCATATTCATGTCACAATGACCGTGTTGGGTGTTGTTCCGCAAGACTATACAGAACATAATATAGCATCGAATGACACCGCAGTGGGCGAGTGTCGTAGCATGACGTTGGATCTGGTCAGGATATGCACATTGAAGGGTGTTGTTTGATTTATTCTACTCTCCTACGTGCTGCAGTCCCGCCTCAAGGTCTTAGCACTCGTAAAGTTTGACTCAAGGACGACCATATCATTTGCATCGCATTCGAACAAATCAAATTTATTCATACAAATGACTCTAAGGCCCTCACACTTCGCGTCCTTGCAGCATCGTTCAGCAATGCAAGGTGCAATTCGTCCCAGCGGTGGTCACGTTCAAAGCCTATCACAAATGATAGTAAGTATGCGAATTTCGAAGAAACCTTAAAACCAATATCTCACCGTGTTGCAGCACAGAGCAATCCTGGGACTGGGGGGTGTGCTGGCGCAGGGGGGGCCTCCTGCTACACATACAGCACCCGCGCCTGCAGTCTATGATTTAAAGATCGATAAGCAGACCTCTTCCAGAATCTGTGCGTATGTTCATGCTCACATAAGTGAGACAACAGAGGGCTGTCTTGCCAGCGGGGCAAGCAGCAGCCTGCCTGGACACGAGAGATGTCGCCGACCCCGCGATAGCGAGGGCCAGGACCGAGAAGACAGAGAGAGCAGAGATGCGGGAAAACATGATGAGTATGAAATTGCTTTGTCGAAGACGCTGTAGCTCAATGGCGGGTTGCGCTGTAGAACTGGGGAATAGCACTCGCCCGGATCGCCCTTATATCCTACCCAAATCGCCTTGAAGCGCCGTAACGGCAATGGTCCGAAAACGACACCTAGAACAAGCCCCCGCATTTGCCCCCTCGTTCCATCATTTCTTCAAGCTTCTGACCTTTCCCTCTTCCACCTAGTCAAGTGGGTGCGACGTGTATTCAGGACCAATGTGGTCCCATACTCCCTGCAGGTTAGGTCTCATGGTGCGTCCTGTTCGAGGCTAGACCTCCACCGACGTCGGTGTGGAGGTGGAAAAATGCACGGCCATTCAATAACATTGTCTGTTGGTGGGTTCTCCCATGGACCATCGTCACTTCATCACTTCTGGACTTGATCGATTTGTCTTTCAGGTTCTATATGTTCGCCTCATTCATCGTCAAAACATCCCCTGAAACTTGCCAGTCGCCTACCGCGACATGTTCAGTAACCTTCGAGCTCAAATGACGGGAGGACCCTGTGGAGTTCTCTGTTTGGCCGCGAACGAAAGCAGCCTTGATCGTTGGCTGTAGTAGCTATTTTCTCATCCAAAACAGCATCCCTGATCTAGTTTCCATCGCGCATGACCGATGACATCCCTTGTCTTGACGAGGTACGTTACAGTATTATCACTCACAATTTTGCTTGATTTCCGGAGATTAGACCCAGGCTCTGAACCTATGGAACTGGGCTCTTTCGCCTAGGAAGGAGTTCGTTGGAACCCCATGATATTTGCTGTAAGCTCTGTTAAACAGCGCCTCTTCGTTTGGGTCCACTAATTTCAGATTTGTCAGTGAAATAATTTGCAACGGATCTGAGGATAGAAGGATGTCGCAGGTGCGAAGGTTCGTAATACTTCTAGAGTCTAATCATTGACTGTTCTCTTGCTATCATTTGCAGCGGGCTAAAGCATAGCTGCTCACGATACACGGTAGCATCATCGGCATATACGATCGGCATATATGCGCCCATGCCCTCCCTTTCTTAGCCCAAATTCAAAAATGCAGATATATCGCATCTTTCCTCACAGTGCGATCCCGTCTCACCGGCCTCACCACTCAAGAAGCTCGATCCTGGCAGACCGTCTCTTTCAATCTAAACCGGTCATATTCGATCGTACAACTGACTCCTCAGGAAACCTACATATCACCATCGTACACATATTCGACAAGAACACGGCACTTGCATGAATCAGGTCACGGTTTATCACTTTCCATCACCGCTCAACAGTGCGCTGTACAATTCACCCAGGTCAGGGGGACAGGCTATCACAAATCGCAGTGAGCCTACAAATTTTGTATAAATAGTAGACATGATATCTCACCCCTGGATTGCAGCACAGAGCGACTCTGGGAATGACGCCAGTACAAGGGGGCCCTCCGGCTACACATAGAGTGGCATTGCCCGCAGTCTACAATTGAGAAATCAATGAGCAGGCTTGTTTCTCTTCTCTATATATTCATGCTCACATATTGGGTACAACAAACCGGTGCCTTGTCAGAAGGGCAAGCAGCTGCCTGCCTGGAGACGAGTGATGTTGCCGACCCCGCAACAGCGAGGGCCAGAACAGAGAACGCAGAGAGAACAGAGATGCGGGATAACATGATGAGTACAAGGTCGCTTCATCGAAGACGCTGAGCTAGTTCAATAGCAGGATGTGCTGTCGAACTGGGGGGAAGTACTCACCCTGCCCTGCTCTTATATCCTGCTCAGTTCGCCATAAAGCCTTAACAGCAATGCTTTGAGGTCGTACTTTGAACCGGGCTCCCGCACTCGCTCCCTCATTCCATCATTTCTTCAAGCTTTTGGCCTTGCCGTCTTACATCTAGTGGAGTGGGTGCGACATATATACAGGACTCTCGCGATCCGATATCACCTCCCTTATGTGGCTACTTCACACAGGGGAGGTCTCATGATGTCGCTTTTAAGGCTAAACTCCCTCCACCGACGAGAGGTAGAAAATGATCGGTTCTTAAATGCAGTTTTCTGTATAACCACATTTCCCGTTTGCATCTGTTGATTGTTCATTTTTAGACATAACCAATTTGTCCCCCAGGTTCCGTATATTCGTCTCATTCATATCTGAATAATTCTCTGAAATATTTCAGCCAGCCGCCCTGACACGTTCAACAACCCTTCAGCTCAAGTGATAGCAAGAGGCAACAAGGTTAGGGTCCGTGGGGTGCCCTACAGTATACTTCATCAAACTTGACAAGGCCTGCTTGCTAACTTCGTACCTGACCGACGACGCTTGACCAGGTGTCTTGATCAGGTTCGCTGCAATATTTATATATTTGCCTTTACTCTGACCTGTGGAGATTATCTTCGCTGTATGAAACAATCATCCATGGGGCTTGGTTCTTCCTTCTAGGATGGCCATATAAATTCAATGTTGAAGATTTTTGGACAGTGCCTCTTTATCGTCCGCACAATATTGCTTCGATTCAGTCATTGTTCATATTGATGACAGAATTTGCAGAACACGTTGAAGGCCATAATGCGAAGGTAGATACGAAGGTTTCCAATATTCAGTCTAGAGTTTGATCAAGATATAATGTGTTTACCTGCGTTGAAAGTAGACCGAAGCATGGCCACTTAGCACTACACATTAGACTCACCCAACGCCGAAACTGACATCGACACACACGCGCGCTCCTGCACTCCACTTCCTGCCTTACATTTCGCAACGCACATATGGTCCGCCTTTCCTTGTAAGTGCGATCACATTCCAGCACTTCTTAAATGATAGTCTCTCCAAATAAGAAGCAACATATTTAATTGTACAGAACGACCTTACAAGAACTCGGCCTACCAATCTCGTGCACTACAACCAATCAGAATTCATGAGGCCACTTGACCGCCCTCGAGCCGCTCATGCCTCATGTTCGTCAATCAAGCGTTGGTGCAGTTCAATCCGATGTCGATTTCTATTCCGAGAACATCAATCGTGCTCTACGAATTCATATAGTGAGCCTGTGCATTCTGTTCTGCTGAGATGATCAACTTACCTCCGACGCACAACAGACATCAATTTCAGGGGGAGTAGTGCAAGGGGGAGCGTGGCAGGGGATACCAAGACCCTACAATCGGTGAATGTCAAACGTATGATATCATCTTCAACGAGCATGTACTCACGTTTACGAGAGCATCGCAGCAAAGGTTCACTGGCATAGCAGGAGGACAAGTAGCCTGCCTGGATATGACAGATGCCGCCGACCCTGAGATAGCGAGGGCAAGGGCAGAGAGGGCAGAGAGGGCAGAGATGCGGGAAAACATGATGAGTATGAAGTCGCTTTGTCAAAGACGTTGAAGTAGCTCAATAGCAGATTGTGCTGTAGAACTGGGGAAAACCACCCACCCTCTCCTACCTTTATACTCTCACCAGCTCGCCACGAAGCGCTGTAACGGCAATGGTCCGAAGCCGACACCTGAAACAAGCTCCCGCACTCGCCCCCTCACTCCATCATTCCTTTTAGCTTTTGGCCTTACCATGTTCCACCTAGTCCAGTGGGTGCTAAATGTATGCAGCATCCACACGGTCCCATATTTTTGTGCAAGGTACGTCTCATGATATATTTCTTTCATGGCTAGACTCCTTTTACTGACGTCGGTACGGAGAGATGGACAATGGGCCGCTCATTCATGCGTTTTTTCATGGGAAGATTCCCCCTTTGCCTCTACAGATTGTTTCCTTTTGGACCTCATTGACATGTCTTTCAGGCTTCATTTATTCCTGTCTTTCTCGTTCGAACATTCTCCTCCTAGTTGGCCACAGCGACACGTGCAGTAATTTCTGAGCTCAAATGACGAGTGGAGTTTATACTCTAGTTGGCTGCGGGCAATAGCAGCCGGTGGTCACGTCGCCTTCTCACCCTCAGCGGTATCTCTGGTCTCATTTTCACTGAGTCATACTAGGCCAAACCTCTGAATTCGCTCCTGACCGGCCATGCCTGACCATGTGTCTTGTTGATGTTTGTTGCAGTATCATATTCCCAAATGTGCTCTGCTCTCCAGTACTTTTGATTCACAGAACTGGCGCTCCGCCTTGGAAGTAGGTCATCGGAGTCCCATGACAATTTATCATTAACCTTGTTGGACAGCGCCTCTTTCCCATCGGCACGACGTGCGAGACGCACTCGAATTCACCCACTCTCGATATCGGCAAAGTCATACGCAGAACACGTCAAAAGACAGAGAATATCACAGGTGCGAACAGCCGTGATGAAAATGTCCAGAGTCTGAAAATAATATCTTTGCTTTTTTGGCAGCGGGTCGAAGCGTCACATCAGACCTATCTGACGCCGGAATCGGCATCGACGGACACGCGCTCATGCGCTCCCCTTCCCGGCCGCAATTCTGAAACGCACACACTTGCACACATCGTATGGCTTTACTCGTGCTGCACGGCGTAGTGCCGCCTTGGCCCTCATGAGGCTTCTGAAACGGTTGTCTCTTTCAAATCAATAGACAAGCAACTCGCATTCCATACTCGCACAGAACGACTCTCTACGAATGTGGCACATCGAACTCGTACGCATATTCGACAAACGATCGTATTCCATATGACGCTACCCGCGTTTCAAATCTGTCACCTAACACGTTGCGCAGCCGAGTCCGATGTTCAGGACTGGAATCTGCGAACCCCGAGCAGTCAGCCGATGCACTCTGCTCCGCTCACGCTGCTCATCTTACCTCCGCGGCGCAACAGACACATATGCCGGAGCCGCTGCAAGCGGGAGGATTGTCCTGGCAGCCAGTTGCGATTGTCGTAAGCTGATTCACACATGGTCAATTGCATCATCGCAGGTATCAGAGCGCGGGCTCACATTGTCGAAAGCCGTGCAGCAGAGCCTTGTGGGCCTAAGAGCAGGACAGGCAGCCTGCCTAGATTCGAGAGATGTCGCGGACCCCGCAATAGCGAGGGCCAAGACAGAGAAGACAGAGAGAGCAGAGACGCGAGCAAGCATGATGAGTATAAAATCGCTTTATCAAAGACGCTGAAGTAGCTCAGTAGCAGGTCGTGCCGTAGACCTGAGAGAAAGCACCCCCCTTCCCCTCCCCTTATATCCTCCCCAGCCTCCCATGAAGCGCTCTACCAGCAGACATGGTCTACAGTCTCAAGTCGAAATTCAGAACAAGCTCCCGCGCTCGTCTCGTATGTCCATCATTTCTTTAAGCTTCTGGTCTTCCCATCTTCCACCTAGTCTAGTGGATGCGACATGTATTCAGGACCCACGCGGTCCCGACTCCCCCCCCCTCACAGGCTAGGTCTCATGGTGTGCTGCTTTTGAGGTTAGGCCTCCTCCACCGACATCGATGTGGAGCGGTGGAAAAATGGACGGCTCTTCGACGCGAGTTTATATCGACGACTACCCCCGTTCACGTTCGTTACTTGTTTGCTTAGGTATCCTTCCGGGCCTGCTCGAAATTCCGTCATGCGGTGGTTTGACATCAACCCTGACATACTTGCACGCGAATGTAGCCTCTATTGCCGACGGTGGGTGAGCTATCTCATGGTAGCATGCGTCCTGAGTTATCTTCGTCTCTCAATAGTTTTATGCGAGCCTGTGGTGGTGTTTTACCATCCGCCCTGATAGCCCCATTTCGACATTTAATGCCTTCCGGCCCTTACTCCACTTCCTCGCCGGTAACAAGACAGAAAAAAATTGCGATTGCGAGCACTTTCATTCTCAAATTCTCTTCATCACACGATTCTCATGAAAGAAAAAGCACAGTGAATATACATTCCCTGCGCCACCTACACACCCAAGATACCGAGGGAAATATTAAGATGTAGTGTAAAGAAATAGTATGTGGTATAACAGTTCTCGTCCTATCGCCCCCCCTGCCGACTTGGTTTTGCAACCTCATTCAAACAACGACGTTGATAGGATTGCAGCCAACCGCAATGCCGCCCTAGTGTCAAGGCATTTGTGAGCAGCTCAGTCGCAGGCGTGGGATGAGGGAACTTACTTCTTCGACCTTATCGCAGCACACAGGTTGTGACGCACAGTTGGACCCAGAACCGAACGCAGCCCCGGCTGAGATCGGGGTGCAATCCAAGCCGATAGGTACGTTGAGACCCTGGATGACGAGTCCAAGGAGACCGAGAGCCTTGGCAGCGGCATCAGAGGAAGCCTAATAATTCACAGATGAGTATCTCTCGAGCCTCGCTAGGCAAAATAGCACTCACATCCTCGACGGTGTTGCAGCACTGAATGGGACCACTGTTGCACTGGCTCTCGTAGTCATTCGAGTACCCATCATTGTCGTAGTCGTCGTGGTCGGGGTCGTAGTCGTCCTGGCCATAGCGGTCCCCGTCGAAATCTCCGTGGCCGCGGTGGTCGGGGTCGTAGTCGTCGTGGCCGTAGCGATCTTGGCCGTAGTGGTCGCGGCCGTGATCATCGTAGCCGTCGCGATCCCTGCCGTACTCGTCCTTGCCGTACACATCCTTGCCGTACTTGTCTTTGCCGTAGTTGTCCTTGCCGTAGTTGTCTTTGCCATAGTCGTCCTTGCCGTAGTCGCCCTTGGAATACTCCTTGGGCGCGTACTCGGGCTTGTAGTCCGACTTGGGGTCGTAGGCAACAGGAGATTTGCCGTAGTCGGCGACAGGTCCCGCCGAGGCGACCATAGCGACGGCGAGGATAGAAAGAGCGGAAAGAGCGGAGAAGCGGGCAAACATAGTGGACGACGTGGGGATAGGAATGTGTGTGAGTGAAGAGGCCTTCGTTCGACTGCAGAGGGCGGCTGGAGAACTGAGGATGCACCGACGTCGACGAGCCTGTATTTATACAAGACGGGGCCAACCCTGCTCGACCATGATATTTCTCTGTTTGGGCGGTGAGTTTCCTTTTCCACCGCACTTCGGTTCGCTGGATGCGACCGTCCAGGAAGAGGAGGCGAGGGCGACGCGGCTGCTCCAAACACATCCACAACAACGCGTCGAAGCCTCAAAGGCATCACGTGCGTACATGCCGTGACAGTTGCTCGTGTGCTTTCGTTCTGCCGCTGTCGTGTCTTTCCCCAGCTTGCAAATGTCTAAACGCAAGTCCCCATCCGACCAGACATCTCGGTGAGACTGTGCGAGGATCTCTGACTCGATCGCCACTGTCTATGCCTCACGATCCGTCGCTCTCTGCATGACAGAATCCAGACGCTGATCTTTGCCTTCAGGGAAACGATCCTATCGCAGGGAGTGCTGGTCGGGAAATCTTCACTGCGTGGGTGTGAATGAGCTCGCGAACTTGGTTCGAAAACTGGCCGTGTTCTTGAAAGCCTTCGGTTGATCGGAAAGACACCTTCAGTTGCGACACTCAAGTACTCGTGTTCACATCCGTTGCAGAGAAAACCAGCCGAACACGGCGAATATGCATTCACAATGCCAGCGACCCCCAGCCACTATACGAAGGAAAAAAATAAAAGGGTGGTGTATAGAAATAGTGTGTGCGAAACAGTCCTCCTCAGCTTCCCTCCTCCAGACTCGGGATCGCGCTCAGGCAGCGAGGTTGATGGGCAGGCAGCCGACGCCGAGACCCTAGCGAGCGCGCGAGCAATCCAGGTGAGCACAACAGTCATCGCAGCCAGGGAGCAGCGCGCTTACCGATTCGGTCTTGTCGCAGCAGACGGGCTGCGAAGCGCAGTTGGAGCCGGCGCCGACTCCGATCAAGACGTCGATGGAGTCGCAGTTGAGACCGATGGGGACGTTCGCGCCTTGAACAACGAGGCCGAGGAGACCGAGAGCCTTTGCTGCATTGTCAGAGGAAGCCTGTCGATCGAGGCGGATGTCAGCCAGTAGAACGTAAGGACGAATCGGGAAAGACTGCACTGACGTCTTCGACCGTGTCGCAACATTGGACAGATCCGGTATTGCACTGCGCCGAAAGGGAGTTCTTGGACTCGCTCTTGTACTCGGGCTGGTACTCGGGCTGGTACTCAGGCTTGTAGTCGTGCTTCGGGACGACCTCCTCCGGCTTGTGCCAGCCCGACGGTCCGGCGGCGACCATGGTGGCGATGGCGAGAACGGAGAGCGCAGAGAGGGTGGAGAAGCGAGCGAACATGATTAATAGAATGTGGGATAGGAGGCTGTGAGGGTGTCGAAGACGGAGGAGATCGCAACAACGGAGGAGAGCTGAGAACTGGAAAATATCCGTCCTCGCCCTCTCTTCTTATATCGTGAGGAGAGGCCTCGCCGGCTCATCATTGCCCAAGACGACGTTCCACTCTGTGCTACTCCCTCTGGCATGCGGCTAGGATAGTGCGTTTTCTCGAGCTCGTCGTGTGGCCGAGGGGGCGCGGAGACGCTAGGAGAGAGACCGCCCGTACGCGTCCTCGCCCCGTCGCGCAAGTGGCGTATTTGCGGGACAGGTGCGTGTCCGCTTTTGGTAACCGCATGCCCATATGCGGCATTTCTCGACTTGTGAGGGTCGGACGTGGTTTGGATCCCAATGCCATCCGTGTCGAGCCATCCTGCACCCGATGTCATCGGACAAAGGACACGTCCAGGACATGACGCTTGCAACGGCTTCCTCGACCGCTGCCCGTCAGACTACTGCCGCGATGGAGCATCATGCGACATACTGCTGTCCGTTGGTGCGCTAGAGCCTTTCCTCAGGATGGTGAAGCCTCGTCTAGGCGTTCTCGTTACAGTCGCTCCTTACCCGACCAGCGGCAATAGGCTTCCAGGAAGGTAAGCTTTCAAGGCAAGTGCACGCCCTATAGCAGGCGAATGGGAAGCCCGTTCTGGATGTAATGCGATTCTAAGGTTCAACTTGGTGAAGTCGTGTCTTCCTGCTTCGTCGGCGGACTCCTCGGCGTCCGAGGTATAAAATGTCTCAACCACCACACCGCGATTCTCCTGACTCCCGCTAGCCTCCACTGTCGTTCGTTGAACACACCCGCCCCTTAGGCCACACCCACTGTCACTATGTTTGCTCGCATCACCATCGTCTCTGCCGTTCTCGGCCTTGCTGTTCTGACACTGGCCATCCCAAGCCCTTCAGGCTGGTCTGATCAATCTCTAACAGCCGAGTGCAACACTGGCGGCGTTCAGTGCTGCAACACAATTGAGAGCGTAAGTGTCCACCCGTGTCGCGGGACGAAGTTAGTCTGACGTCTAAGCATCAGTCGGAGTCGGAGAGCGTGAGCAGCGTGCTCGCCCAGCAGGGCTTCATTCTCCAAGGGCAAAATATCCCTATCGGGCTTAACTGCGACACTTTCGCCACCGATAGTGTGGGCTCCAATTGTGCCACTCAGCCTGTGTGCTGCGACAAAACTTTGGTGGTGAGTAGCACCTTTCTGTCTGTTGACCACGTTTGCGCTCCGTACATTGACTCCCCGCTATCTAGGGCGGTTTCGGGATCAACTGTAACCCTATCAACTTCGTCCTCTGAGCGGTGGAGTGGTCACTCAGAAGAAATCGGTCGATACAGACACAGTTTCTTTCACACAAGCACTATATTGTAATACACACCTGTCTTTACCCTTTCGCCTTGGACTGTCTGCAGGGGCGCGCTTTCTGGCTCGCCGGCAAGCCTTGGCCTCGCTCACGTTGAGAGTACCGGAGTGGCTCGAACCTGACACTCCACGGCACGCAGCCATCAGCCGGAAGGGATGACAAGGTGCATGGAAGACGCTTTCCATGACGATCCGTCCGTTCATATTTGGTAAATCGAGCATCGAAGCAACATGTCACTGCCTTGGTGAAGTTTACTTCGCTGTTAGACGCTGACATATGCTCGTACTCTAGATAGAAACTTCGCGCTCACGAGTCCCCGAATCGCTCAGGGGATGCACCAACGGTGCTAGTTGGCATTGCAACTGTCTCCCGTAGGACTAGAATCCATCCACAAGGAGGAATTGAGACATTCCAGCGCCAGTCTCCTTGACGGTGAGGATGGGTTGTGCATTCAACGCCTCCGCTGTATAAAAGGTGGTCCTCCATGGGCCATTCTTTCTCTGTTCATACAACGAACGCACTCACCCCTCCGCCCCACCGATACCCAGTCGTTCACTCTCGCCATGTTTGCCCGCCTTTCTCTGCTCTCCGTCCTCGGCCTTGTCCTCGTCGCTGCGGCCCACCCCTCCCCCTCCACCAAACGCACTGGACAGTGCAATACCGGTAAACTGAACTGCTGCGATACGGTCGGAAAGGTATGCACGCCCCTTTGCCTCCTTGGTCCCTCTCGCTAACCCTCCTGCCTTTGTCAGTCCGACGACCCCAGCATCAGCAAGCAGCTCGGGCTGCTTGGTGTCGTCCTTCAAGGACTCAGTGTTCCCGTCGGCCTCAGCTGCGACCCGATCGACCTCATCGGCGTCGGCGACGGCTCCAACTGCGCTCAGCAGCCAGCCTGCTGCACAGGCGACGTTCAAAACGTGAGTGCTTGCTTCCGCCTACCGCGTCTATCCGGTCTAACCCGGCCTCTCTCCTCACAGGGCCTCGTCAACCTGGGGTGCACCCCCATCAATGCCGGCCTGTGAGAGCGTCGAGTCGCTGAGGCCGCTGGGTACTTTCGTTCTTTGTATGTTGTGGAAAGCGGAAAAGGCCGGTGAGGCGGAGCGGGTGCTGCGTCGACCGTCTCTCGTTACATCGTCGTTCGTTTTTTTTTTCTTGGATCCAGCTTTCCGTAGTTTTCTTGTTCAACTTTTGTTGGTGGGCCTTTGGCATAATCACTACACGGACACTGTGTGCCGCTATCGCTGCTCATAAGTGTGGGGTGCGACTGGATTTCGACAGCAGCCGGTTATTATTGAACGGCACTATTACAATGTCAGAGATCAATGGCAAACAAAAATCTATTTGTTGAGACTTGATTCCGATACGGGGAATCGAACCCCGAGCTGCCGCGATCAAAGGAATGAAAGGCGGCAATGTTAGCCGTTACACCATATCGGATTGGGTTGTATCCATAAGCGATAAATGACATGGCTACCAACGCACGACGATGGTGAGGCAGGATCAATTGGATTCACAGAATGCTGCGACATGTGATCTCGAGAACCTAATCAAAAGCTCCTGTATACATATGCCTTCTCGGTGTGTAAAATTTAAACCTATAGTAGTAAAAATAGCCTCCCAATAGATTAACGCCAAATCATGATCTAGACGACAAGGCATACGTTCAAACAGCAGGATTCCAGGTGATTTCATCTCATTGAAGATAGAGTGGACATGATCAGAGTGGTCTCACCATGTCGAAACTTTGGGCAAGCGGGATAGGCTGGGCACACAATGGAAGATTGTGACGCCCTCGAAACATAACACATGAAAGGCCAACCTATGGGATCGTGCCCGCGAATGGTGGAACATCACAGCACCGAGTGCGATGCGAAATATAGCCTCTGCTCGAAACGTCGCGGCGCGGTGCCATCAGCGAAGCGACCATGCGCGTACGAAGCAAAGCTCGCACGCGTGCAGGGTGATTGGATCAAGTGTGAGAGGAGGGAGAGGCGCTGGCGACGATGCATACGGACGTGGAGTGAGAAACCGCGACCTGCTCTGCCGGGGGGCCGCTCGTCTCGAGATGGAAGATGGCGAGAGTATCGGCGGCGGCTGGCGTCACCGATCAAAGGGAGGCGCGATCTATGAAGGAGGGACGCGTGCTACCGCGCGTCACTGGCGGATTGGCTGAAACGAACCAGCGCGATTCAGCGCGTCACAAACAGAAGAAAGACGAGGGGCTGTGCCGCCTTGAGGCCCGGCTCCAGCCTAGAGGTCGCACATGTTGTGCATGTTATAATTAGCGTGAGCGCCCCAGAGCCTGAAGAGGCGGCAGACCCACTCGCAGAGGATCAGCGGGAGAATGACCCGGAATGAAGATCCCAAATGGAGCTACTCGCAGCTCGGAGTCAGAAGCTGATGCGCGCATGATGAGGCGTTCGAGAGATGTTCGAGTCGAGGAGGGAGCGGGCCCACGTATGCACGAGTGCTGGGTGGGGCTCATCTCGGAGCAGAGATGGGCTGTGGGGTGCGCGATGACGCGCTGGGCCAATAGATCGCCCATAGAGGAGGAGCACCTACCGAACTGCGGGTAAATTGATTATTGCTGCCATCGCATATCCGTCGGTTGAAACGCACGCAACTCGAGCAGCTCAAGGAGGGAACATGTTGTGTTCCATATCTGAGAAGGGTGATCGCGAACGCAGGTTTACGACTTCCTCAAATTTGGAAACTTGTATGCAAAGTACCCACTCACATTCCTCTCGAGTTTCAGTCGATCCACAATGAACCTCGGTAAGACATGCTCGAGCAATCAAACCCCGTCGTCGCGCCGCACATGCACGTGGATGGACGAGATCATGGCCAGGCCTCCAGCCACCGCGAACTCCGCAAAACAGATGACGGAGCCCCAGCCTCAGCAACGATCTGTTGCTGCCAGCTCAATCCACCGTGGCTTTGCCCAGATTCGCCGAACAGCGCACTCCAGATGATCAAGCTCAAGTCCGGGGCGCACCGGACTGAGACTGGTCGATTGGCTACAGTCGACAGCAACTGACATGGCGGAGCACATTCCATCAATCGCAGGATCGAGCTTAGCAGGTACTTGCTGGTGCTCGTTGCGTCGCTCGGGCGAAGCGTTGCCGGACACGTCGCGGCTGTGCGCCTGCGGGAGGCGAAGGCATCGAGCCGGACGGCGTGCGCAATGGAGATGTCGAGGTAAGATCTCTGAGCGACTATCGCCGATCTGCCCGAGCCAGCTGCGTCCCCGCTCGACATGGGCTTGCAGCTGCAACACGGCGCGGGTCTCCACCCATAGCAGCCCAGCCAAGTCCCTCGTTGGCAGTCTGGAGCCGGAGACGGCCATTCGCGGTGCGCGTGGGCCCCTCTCGTCGCACACTCTCTGTCCCCAGGCAGGAGCAAGCCTTGCTTTCCCGAGCGGATCTAGATGTGCGCAGGCGCTCCCCCGCTCAGCTGTTCGCGAGCAGTGCTCTGCTTGACCCGATATGCCGATCTCTCTGCTTCACGCCATGTCGAAGGCAATCGGGCCCTCTTCGCAGGGTCTGCAACTGCCGTCACCTCTCCCGGCACGTCCGGCTACTCACTGTCACGATATGGCCAGCTGCCCAACGACATTGCCCCAGATTGCTCCACGCCCTCCGACGTTCCTGGCTCAAAACCTCCTGTCGACTGCCAGCCATACAGTACATGTGATGTGTAGCAACATACAACACCTCGCGCGGGCTGTCTCCCGATCTTGCCGACGCCCTGTGATGTGGTGATGGCCCGACCCCGCCTTGGTATGTACCTCGCGCCATTATCCACTATTGCTGCCGACCCGCCTGCCAGGTCTTCCATTCATCTGGTGTGCGTCGGCATTCGCAGTGAACCCTGACACGTTCACGTAAATCCGTCACGGTCTGCTCCTCTCGCGCGCCCTGCTTGGCCTCGACAGATACCGCACAGCTCAGCTGAGCTCGGCCAGTACGACACGACACGCCACGACGCGCCACGAGACGGTCTCGGGCTCCCCTCGGCCAGCCAAGTGCATCCAGCACGCGCATCGGACGCATTCTCTCGCTACATATTTCCGTGATTGGCGCGCTCGCTCGGTCGCGACGTCCACGGAGCCCTGGCGAGCGGCCAACTCCAACTCCAACTCGAAGGGGCCCGATCCCGATATCCTGTCGCCGCGATGCGAGAAGCGTGTATCCGCGCCCGCCTGGCCGTGCTTGCTCCCCGAATCGTAATACAAGGACGACAAGGCTGCACCGCATCGCCGCCCCGGCTCCTTTGTTTCGAGGGCGAGCCACCCGCGGGTCCGCCCGTCCATGCATGTGTAGTATGTCCATTGTAATGAGATGCACCCACAGGGGTCCTCATGTCGCGGACCCGAGCGAACTCGAATTCGAACACTTGCATCAACAAAGCGTTCCCATTCTCGGACGGCTCGCGCGAATCCGCCGCTTATGTACACGCACATGTATACTGCTGTAATGAGGATTCGCGTGAGACGCGCACGCGCATGCGCACACGGCGCATCGCGCATCTGCGATCTCATCGATAGTACCGACGCGGCTTCTAGCTGGTGCTTTGCCCCCCTGGCGTGCACGATGGCGTGGACATCGCCGCGGTGAGGAATGGGAATGGGGGGTGTATGCGTTCTGTGAGAGAGCGAGAGTGAGAGAACGGCGACCGTGGGGGTTCCTCTGGATCCCCGAGGCGCGCGCTGGCCATGCAGCGAGCACACAGCACGCCAGAAGCAGCGCGCCGAGCGACGTGCTTTGTCCTCGCGCGATGCTTGCGAATCATGGACGCTCCGAAGCTCAAGCGGGCTGTCGTAAGTGCCAAAACGGCCGTCAACGTCTGCGAATTCGATTCCGGAACGAAGCGACGCTAACTGCTATCCTCATCCGGCAACGCGCTTCCCTCGCACACACACACACACACACGCACGCACACATACTCTCTCTCTCTCTCGAAAGCGCACGCGCACTTCCGCATGCGCTGGATCCCGACATCGGTCGGCATACGTGCGACAGCGAGGCGCGCGCCACGCGCCGGCCGAGGATTCGCCGACACCCCGACTCCCGATTCCCGAGCGTGGCGCGGCGCAGAGCAGCGCTGTGCTGTGCGCTGTGCGCCGAGAAAATGGAGGGCGGTGCGTGCCAGTGCGTGCCGCAGCACCGGCCGCCAGCCGCCCTCGCCCCGCGCCCGCGTGAGACGGATCAGCCTCCCGTTCCTCCGGCCGCACGGCCAGAGATCGACAGCTTATCCAAAGGCAAGGCAGGTACGGGCTGGTACAAGCCTCCGTTCGGCGCGTCCCTGTCGATCCACGACGTACGCACGCACGCACGCCCGTCGTGCTCGCAGGCGTCGCGACGTCGCGGGTGCGACATGCACGGCGACGCAGGCGCGCGTTGTCCAGGGTCGCGCGGCGATCCGTGCTCGTCGTTGCATGGACGCGCGCACGGACGCCGTCGCACGGAGACGGGGCGGAACGGCGGGGCGGGCCCAAGGGAGCCGCCGAGCCGCAGAGGCGCGCGGCGCGGTTCGGAAGACGTACACGCGGCGCGACTGGAACAGCGCGCGCGCGCGCGAGCCGGTGCAGATGGCATCTGGCGCGCGCTCCCACCTGCTCCGTTGCCTGGGAGCCGGGGCGCCACGAGTGCGCGCGGGAATAGAATGGAGAAGCAACTTGGGTGGGGATGGGGCTGGATGGGGATGGGGATGGGGAGTCAAATCCGGATGCGGATTGCGCTGTGCTTGGCTCGCAGGTAGGCTGGGCCTGCGTGCAACTCCACCGCTGGGCACCGAGAAGCTGATGGCCCGATCATAGGACCGGCGTGGTGCGGCGTGCGTGCGTGCGTCGAGGTTCGATTCGGTGCGCGCGCGACGCCTGCGAGGCGCTACTCGGCGGGCGCGAGCCTCAGGACATGCAAGAGTCCCTAAGCATGGACTCGTGAGCGAGCAGCGCAGGCGCCGACGCAGGCTATCGCCGAGGGCATCGAAACGAGCCAGGGCGGCCGACGAGGGCGAGGCGTCTAATCACCGCGACCCTGGGGCGCTGCAAATAGGTCGGTGAGTAAGTAGCAGCAGGAGCAGGAAGCGTTCGGGGTTGTTCCGCGGTGTTCCACGTCTGTTCCATGGCGCGATTGTGAGGCAGGTCATGCGGCGGCGGTGGGAGGAATGAGCAAGCGCTGATGCCGCACGTGTGCGTCGCGCGCGACGACGGGGGCGAGCGACGGGGGACCGAGGAAAAAAGAGGGACACACTGGGACATACCGGGATCTACAGCACAGCGCACGGGCGTACACAGCCACGAACGCATGGCGGCGGCATGGCGAGGGCGATTGGCAATTCGAACCAGCTCGCGGTCGCGGCGAGAGCCCCTGATCGGATCAGGATCAGGATCGAGATCGCGCGCCGCGTGCGTCCCGTCGACCGGCACCCCGGGTGAACGTGCGCGCGAGAGGGGCGCTCCATGCCGAGCGGCGAGCGGCGAGCGCCTAACTGCACGGGCCCTCGTGCGAGCCCCACCGACTCTCGACGCCTTGCGCCCGAGGCTCGCGTCTGCTCAGCTGGCCTCGGTCCTGTCATGGCGAAACGTCTGCGCACGCACCTGGACCCCTCGCCCGAACGCAGTTGTGCTGCGCTGATCCGGGCTGGGTGCACACAAGTCCGATGCGCTGCTGCTGCTGATCGCGATCACGCCCAGCAGGTGACCGGCCACCCGTGCGCTAGTGGTACCTAGTCTCCGCCCTACGCAGAAGATAGTCGTTCGAGTACGCCGGTGGTGCTGATGCGCGTCGCCTGATGGGCTCGACGAGTCGAGCTCGCGGCAGCGCGGCGTCGCGCACGGCAACGCGCGATGCATCTCCATACTGTGTAACAGTAGGTCTCCCTCCATCGCCCGTCGTTCCGCGCTGCCGGCCACGCGCGCCCTCCGGACCAACCATCCGCACTGTCCGTCGTCCGTCCGTCCGTCCGTCCGTTCCCGCAACAAGCGGGCGTCTACCGTCTAACGGCTGAGCATCACCAGCAACCATGGCCGTTCCGCGTCCGTTCCGCCCACCACGCCTCCGCCTCCCGAGTCCCGATCAACACAGCCGCCGCGAAGCAGGGCCCGCTCGCCCGCGCGCGACGAGATCACCGCCAGATTCTCCTCCATCCTCGGAATCTGTCGCGCTGCCCGTTGCCTGATTTCCGGCGATGGATCTCTAGCCCCCTCAGCGTCTCGGACGCACCGAACCGCACCGCACCGCACCGCACGGCGCTGCGGCGCGGGCGCGTGCGGGGGGAAGAGCCGCGTGATCAGCGCAGTGGCGACGGCGACGGCGACGGCGGGGGCGGCTGCTCCGAATGCGCCAAACATACTCCTCGCTGTCGGTCGGCTGGTCGACGCGCCCACGTCCACCGTCCACCACAGGAAGCTAATATAACACAGCTTCGGCGAGGACGATCGGCGGGACGCGCGCGATCCGTCCGTCTGTGCAGATAATGTGCAGATCCGCGTTTTCCTTGACAGGGCACCAGGCTGGCACGGCACGAGGGCCGTACACATCGCGCGCGCGCGCGCGCGTGCGTGCGGTGATAGCTGCTAGCGCGCGCGTTGTGGGCGCGCGCGGACGGTGCTACGCGACGACGCGCCGCGCGCGCAGGTGCGTCCGTCCCCTCCAAACGCGGTAATAGCGCCAGACGCGCGATCCGCGCGCCCCGATCGCCTCCTCGCAGCTCCTCGCGCGCGGCGGGCCTCGCGATACCCACCACCCACCACCCACCACCCACCACCCACCACCCACCACTACAGCGAGCGACCGTCGAAGCGAACCGCGAGCCGAGTCGAGTCGACCCGCCGCCCGCGTCTGCGTCTGCATCTGCGCCTGCAGAATTTGCAAAGGGCGCACAGGCACCGTGATGCGACGATAACGGCGGACGGCGGCCAGCGGTGGGCCGAGCGCGGTGAGGAGTGCCCGCGGCGCTGCGAGCTCGCTTTTCTGGCTGCTGTTTATGGGGTCGGATGGGGTCGGCGATGCGGACGTCGTGGGCGGGCGGCGCACGATCGGCGTCGTCGACTGCACTCCTGGCCGCAGGGGCGGCGGTTGCGGTGCGGTGCGGTTGCGGTGCCGCGGGGCGCGCGCGACGGGAGGGGACGCGCATCGGGACGCGTGATCGCTGTTGTTGGCGCGATGACACGCGGTCGTCGAGGCTCGAGATCGCGTGGTGTGTGGCCCTAGCCCTGCTGTCGAGATGGCGGCTCGCGTGCTCACGAACGGACGGGCGGACGGTAGCAAGAGACGGCTCGAGTCTCGCGCATCACGCGTAGCGTAGCGAGTGGGCCGTGGCTACGGTCGGGCAGCCCCGCCCCACCACCACTAGCACAACACTGTACTGTACTGTACTGTACTGGTCCTGAAGGCCTGACCTGCTACTTGGCTGTATAGCGCAGGCTTCGCCCTGGCCGCACCGGGGTGCTGATGGATAGCACATGCGTGCTCACGCGTGGACGGGACTCGGACTCGAGCTCGGGCTCGGACTCGGGCTCGGACTCGGGCTCGGAGGCGCACGGGCGCACGGACGGCGGGCGGCGCTGTGCATCTCCGCGCTCGCTCGGGGGGCGCTGGGATTCGCGACAGGGGGCGCGGCCGAGGCCCGACGGGCGACGGGCGATGGACTGATTGGGGCGGGGCACGCACGCACGCACGCACGCGATCGCGGGCGGACGACGCCGCCGCTGCATTGCTATTTCGATCATGGTACATATATGTAGTCTATCATTGAATGCTAGTACGGACGGTGCTACGTGTGTGCTACGACGACGGTCGAGGACGCAGCGAGCGACCGTGAGAGGCGAAGAAAAAAGGGGGGGTCGCAAGGCGCGGTGCACGAATGGGAGGGGGCGGAGAGGGGCGGCCCTCTCTTTCTCGTGCATATGAACGCAGAGGCGGACGGGCGTGGGAACATGGGCGGGGCGGGGCGGGGCGGGGCACGGGGGATGGAGATCGGGGCCGAGGGTCGGACGGGGATCGGACTGCGGATGGGGAATGCAGACTGGGGCGCGGGCGGGCGGCGGGAGAGGGTATAGGCGGGGGAGGGGGGGCGGCGGTGACGATGAGGGTCGGGGACGTGCGGCGGGGAATGGAGGGGGACGTGCGTGCGGTTCAGATTAGCTTTGGAAGGGGCGGGGCGCCAATGGGTGTTCGACGGGGTGTCCGGGGAACGGGCAGGGCGGGGCTGGGATTGGGGGAGCGGAGATGGCTGGGGAGAGAGAGGGGCGTGGCAGGCGCTGGAGCGTGGGTGGCCAGGGCGGTGGACGGGGGCGGGGGCTGCCGGGAGAGGGGGAGAGGGCAGTTCTCCGGGGCAGAAGGGTGCCGGAGCGATGCAGGCTCGCGGTGCGCGGGGGACGGCGATGGCGACGTCGTGGTGTGTGCGCGTGTTTGGCCGCGATCGGACCGGGGAGGAGCGAGCTGACCGCAGTGGCGGGTCGACGGACGGGCGTGGTTCGCGGTTCGGCTATATAGGCGCGACCTCCCTCCTCCATCTCCTCCATCTCCTCCTCCTCCTCCTCCTCACCCATCTCCATCTCCTCCTCCTCGACCCCCATGCCCGCCTCGTCCCAGCCCATCGCCCTCCCTTCCAACGTCCAGGACATCGCAATGGCCTCTGGCTCTTACAACGGCAACAACGGCTCCTTCAACCCCGCCTCCTACACCCGCGCCTTCTTTGGCTCCCCCCTCTCCTGGCGCCCGGGCTCTTTCGGCAGCCACTTTTACCCTGGCTCCTCCCCCGGTCAGTTGCTCGGCCCTCTCGAGTGAGTCCCCCCCTCTACCTTCCCCCTCTCCCGACATCCCCCGCTCACCCGTCATCCACCCCCCATCGCTCCAGCCCCAACGACTTTCGCTCCGGCAAGATCTCCTCGTCGATAGAGAGCGACCGCGGCTCTCTCATCCACGCCCTCGGCGCCCTCGAGCGCGAGGAGGAATTCGTGAGTCCCCCCTCTCTCTCCCACCGTCCCTGCTCCCCCTCGTTGCTAAGCGATTCTCCCCGAACTAGTGCCGTAATTACACATGTTGCGGCCTCAATCTCACCGACCTCCACGCCCTCGTCGAACACTTCGAGGAGTGCCACGTCGTCGTCGTCGACCCCTACAACACCGCTCCCGCTCCACCCTCCTCCCCGAGGCAGGCCCCCTATTTCTCACAGGACGCCCTCGCAGCCCTCGCCGCACAGCACCACGCCCAGCAGCACCTCGGCTCCTTTGACCCAGACGACATGGAGCTCGACCTCGACTCGAGTCCCTCCTCCTCGAGCGCGTCCTCCCCCCCGCAGACCCCTATCTCCACCCCGCTCGCCTCGTACATACCCTCCTACGCCTTTTCCCAGCCAGGCTCCGCCTGCCCCTCCCCGGTCTCGGCCTTTGACACCACCTCGGTGCTCCCCTCCCGCGCGGGCGGCTCCCCGCTCGCCCCCTTCCCGCCGGCCCACCGTGCCCCCGTCCGTGCCGCGGAGGACGCCTTTAATGCGTACTCTGGCTACCAGGACTACTCCGCGGGCATGCCCGGCACCGTCCCCTCCCCCAAGGGCATGCGCTCCAGCGTCCTCGCCGACGACCGCTCCATGTCCGAGCCCGGAAGCCCTTACGGCTGCCTCCCCCCCGCGCTCCTCTTCAGCACGAGCACCACGCCTGCAAACACCCCCTCCACCTCTCGCGTGCCCTCGCCCTCGAACGGCGCCGCCTCGTACCTCCCTCTCTCCGCGCACGCCTCCACCTCCGCCTCTGCGTCCAACTCGGGTACCTCGACGCCCGCCTCGGCGATCACCCCGCGCGCGAGCACGACGCTCTCGCGGCCTTCTTCGTCGCTGCTGCTCTCCAAGCCGTTCCGCTGCCCCAAGCCGAACTGCAGCAAGTCGTACAAGCAGGCGAACGGGCTCAAGTATCACATGACGCACGGCTCGTGCAACTTTGCGCCGCCGAAGGACCTCGAGGCGCTCCAGGCGCTGCTCGCGGAGAAGGGCGTCGGTGTCGGCGCGGACGGCGCCACGCGCGGCGCGCAGATGAGCGAGGGCGAGATGCGCGAGGTCGAGCGCGAGGCGGAGCGCCGCCTGCGCCCGTTCGCGTGCGGCGTCGGCGACTGCCAGCGCAGGTACAAGAACATGAACGGTCTCCGTGAGTCGCCGCCACCCCTTCGTCCTCTTTACCGACCCCCATACTCACACGCTCGCTCGCGATCCAACAGGCTACCACTACCAGCACTCGGGCGACCACGGCGCGACGGGGCTCAAGCTGCTCGCCTCGGGGCAGCACGAGTGCCTCGTGCACACCAAGTCCGCCAACGCATCGCGGCACTCGACGCCCACCGCGTCCGCCGCTGCCCACGCGCACGCGCAGCAGCAACAGCAGCATCGGACCGCGACCGCGCCCACGACGCCCGTAGGCGCCGGCTCGCAGTCGCCCGCGCCGTGGCAGAGCCAGTACCCGGCCGCCGCCGCGTTCCAGCAGGCGCAGCTGCAGTTGCAGCAGCAGCAGCAGAGGGAGCAGCAGCAGCAGCAGCAACAGCAGAGGGGCCAGCAGCAGCAGCAGCAGCAGCAGCAGTATCAGCAGTACCGCCCCCCGCAGCAGCAGCAGCAGCAACAGGTTGTTGTGCAGCAGGGGATGTATATGGGCAATATGCAGGCGTGAGTCGCCTCGCTGCGCCTCGCGGGCCCCGGTCGCCCGTCGTTCTTGGTCGTTGGTCCTTGATCGTTTGTTCGTCGCGTGTTCGTGGTCATTCGTGGTCGTCTGTTGTTCTTTAATTGCTCGTGCTCGGTCCTGGTCTCGGTCGTATCCGGCCACGGCCATCGTCTTCGGTCATGTACTCGGTTGTTGTACGTTGGACGGCGTCCCTGGATGGGATAGTCTGGTCTGGTCGACCGCCTCGGTCTCCTGTTCGTGGTCGTGGATAATTACTCTTAATCCCCCTCCTCACTTAATAACCACCGTCTCTGTTCCCCCCATCTCGCCTCTTCCCTCCTCCCCATCTCGTCTCGTCTCGCCTCGTATCTTCCTTCTTTCGGAATCTCTCGATCGATCGTTCCCTCGTCCATCACCACCAAAAGTTTATCAACGCGCCCCTCACATCGTCGGGGGTCGCAGAAAAGTAGAGCCCTTCGAGCCTCTTACGCATATCGTACATACTCGTACATAACATACATCGCCGCCGTCTTTGTCCGCCTGCCCCTTCGTCCGCTCGTCCTTTCGTCTGTTCGTAACATACGCGGCGCGTAGCCCGCACGTCTTAGTACATATCCCATACATGCGCACATGCACACATGCATACATGCCTCATACGGAACATGCCTCACATGCACACATGCTCATGTACGCAGCACATCGCACATTGCACCACCGCTCGCGTCTACAGCCTCGCTCTTTCTCTTCCTGCTTCTCCCGCCCCCGCCGCCGACTCGCGCGTACGTGTCTGTCTGTACGTCTGTACGCCTGTACGTCTGTACGTCTGTATGCCTCTCCGTGATCCCGTTGTTTGTCCGCTACTCCCGCCTCTCTCCCTGTCTCCCTGTCTCCCTGTTTGTTTGTCTGTCTGTTTGTTTGTCAGTATGTTTGTTTGTCAGTCTGTCTGTCCGTGTCCTCCCTCGATCTGTCTTTCCGCGACGACTCCCTGCTCGATCGGTGGCTCTCGCGACGGTCCGCGCGCGTGTGTCGAAAAGCCCAACGTAGCACTCAAGACGGCCCCGGTAGATAAACAAATAAATAAATGAATGAATGGCCTAGCCTAGCCTAGCCTAGCCTACTCTACCCTACCCTACTCTACCCTGCTCCACTCTACTCACATCGTCCTCCACGCACCGCGTCTCGTCTCGTCCGACGACCCCGATCGTGCGGCTAGTCGTTGGTTAGTATGCGCGACCCGATAGCGCCGTCGCTAGCGCACTGTCCGTTGTCTGCCAAACTCGCGAACGAGGACGGGGACGGGGACGGGGACGGGGACGGGCCCCGCCAGACGCTGGCCCGCCGCGCGCCCGCCTGTCCGTGCGTCCGTGCGTCCGTGGTGCTCGGCGGCGGTGCTCGGCGGTGGTGATAGCGTCAGACAGGCTCGGACGAGCGAGCGAGCGAGCACGAAGCGCGGCGCGGCGGCGTGCGCGCCCCGGCCTGAGCTGGGCTTAGCCGAGCTGAACGAACACGATCGGTTCAGCGACTCGGCGACCTGGCCGACCTGAGCGACCCGGGGACGTGTCTTGCGGGCCTGTGGACGCGCGCTGCCCGCTGCCCGCGGCGCGCGCGGTGTTTGGCCAGGCCGGCCAGATCGGCGAGGCAGGGCAGGGCGCGAATGACGAGAGCGATGAGAACGACGCGCGAGAACGACGCGCGAGAAGGAGGGGTGCGCGCGCGCATGCGCAGACAGAGCCGCAGATCGCGCGGCGAAGCGGCAGACGATAGTCGACAATCGGCGGTCGACGCCTCGGCGTTATGTGCGGGCGCGTGTGAGAACGGCGCGCCTCGAGGCGCGCGGGCGCGCGACTGCGGGGCTGGGGAATGCGGGGATGTGGGAACGCCGGCGGGCAGGGCAGGGGTAGGACGTGCGAGAAGACCACCGAAGGACGGTGGAGCGGGCGCACAAACGGCGCGGGGCCGCGCGATGTGGAGCGAGAGACCCTAGTGGGTGCGTGTATCGACGGAGCATTGACACACGCAAGCGACAGTAACGCAGCGGCGTCCTGAGCCCTCGAACTTGAACTTGAACTCGAACTCAGACTCGAACTCGAAGTAAACCTTGCCCGCTGCCTTCGCGCTTCGCCTCGGCCAAGCAAGCGGTGGCGGCGGCAGCAGCGTACTGAACTCCGAGCACCGAACAGCGCGCCAGGGCGGCCAATCCGAGTCGCGTGGAGCAGCATGTACGATCAACATAGAGTCTCGCGTCGCGTCGCGGCGAGCGTGGCAAGTGCGTATCTGCTAGGCCTCCGGGCCCCGGGAATCGACGACGAGAAGGGCTTCTCGCCGGGGACCTAATGCGTTCCTGCGTGCAGATAAGGTGCCAAGCTCTGCTAGGCTTTGCGAGCGTGCAGCTGTGTACGCCCGCGATCGGGATAGATAGATAAACGCGCGCGCTTCGGTTCGGGCGTCGCCTTCTGCGCTTCTGCGCTTCTGCAGCCTGCAGCCTACTTGCCTGCTGCCTGCTGCGGCCTTCTGCCTTCTGCCCTTCTGTCCTTCGACCGCGGGCCCGCCTGAGCGACGGTCGAACTTGCGCGCGGTCACGGGTTGGGTCGGATCGAAAGCAGTATTCGAGTCGAGTCGGATCGCGATGCGATGCGATCCAATGCGGCGAGGGGGCTGCGGCAATCTGGAGGCCCGCGGAAGTGAAGCCCCTCGACGCGCGCGCGATGACGGCCCAGCAGGGGGTGAGTAGATCGCGGCTCCATGGGTCCCTGAGTCCGTTTGCGATCGTGGGCCACAAGCGGTATGGTACAGCATGACCGTCTTGGGCGATGACCCGGTGGGCGTCATACGCGCGGGCTGGCAAGTTTAGGACAAGGGGGCACCGAAGATTACTAACTTGACGCGAGGGCGGGAGCGCGTGAGGTAGGAAGTGCGTGATGACGACGATGTGACCCTGTGGCGAGGCGGGACTCGGGGATCGGGGACGGGATCGGTTATAACGTTTCGAGCGCTCGATGGGGAGGGTTGCAGGCGGATGTGGGTGCAGAATCGGTCGCGCCCCTATCGATTGAGTTGGATTTGGACCCGATAACGCGAGATTATCGCACATGCGACGCCGAGAATCCTATTTGTACGGTTCGCGAGGGTCGTCGTGGTGCTCGAATAGGGGGCGGGGGCGAGGCATGGTAGCATCGTTCGCACTACGAAGGCCGTCACGTGCGGGAAGTGCGGGCGCAAGGTGAATTTGGTGGCTGGAACGCAGCGTGTCTCCGTACGTGGACAGAGGCGTGTTTGAGAGGAAGGCCGCCTCGGAGTGAGGAAGGAGCAAAGACAGGGCTACAATGGCGCCTCGAGGCTCGGTACGTCTCTAGATGCGTGAACACGTGCGCGCGTGCGGAGAAGTGGGGGCAACAAAATCAGTTCGGACGTAAACGCGCTGGAGATGTGTCGAGAGAAGGCGGGCTGAGCATGTGGTCTGGTCGGGCGAATCGGTTTCGTAAGGGTCAGAACTCGAGGCGTGCGGAAGGGCGGTGGGTCCGACGGAAAATGGAGGCCTGACGCACGGGCGTGCGGCGTGATTCCCAATTTCCCATGTGGATCCCCGTGGACTGTCCACGGGTGCTATGACGGACACATAAGAATTTCAAGTCCGCATGAGCACTTACCTAGCTCGTACGACTTTCGCTGCAGCAACGCACATGATCACCATGTGGATGCTGACCGTGAAGCCATGCGGGGATATCGGAACGGACGTTGCACACCGTTGACGGACAACTCTGCCGACGAGCATGGATCAACGGCTGAAACAGAGCGCAGCGCGATTGAGTGGAACAGTATGCGAGCATCATGGATCATAGAAGTTCCAAGGCAGGCGGAGGACGGGCGTGCAGGCACTCCGTAGACGCCCGGGGCCCGGAGGATCTACGTACGCGTGGACGCGGAGGGTACCATTCGGGATGCGGAAGGCGGGACGGAACAGGACAAATGCGTGTGATTGGCAGTCGGACAGGCAGCGTCGTAGACATTTCAAGTGATCCGATCATCGAGAAAAGTCTGATATCTGTGGAGATCAGAAGGTAGACTTCTTGGGTTAGCGGTGGTGCGACTGAGGGAGATTCCGATCACCAGCTTACGGTAATCATTGTCAATAGAGCTCAAGCGAAACATGCTGTGAAGCAAGGGAGAAAGTCAAGTCGTTAAAAGCAAAACCAGTAGGCCAAACAGTCACTGAGTATCTGGTGGCAATCAGCAGTGCCCAAAATGTGGTTGAGCAAGTGACTGCCATTCACTTACCGAATACACAAAAGGTGCTAAAGCTTCCGAATCAAGACGATCCTGCATTTTCTCTCTGATTAGATACGTTGGTGAAGAACAGATATTTAGATGCAAAGGGTGCATGGGGTACGAGTCGACGGAGCATCTGACATTTCATGCGGAGTAAGAATGTGTGAGTATGGCTGTCCGTGGAAAGGCAGATGCTAGGAGTCTGCGGGTGATGGAGAAACGCTAAAGAAAGACGATATCAGAAGCTCTGCGCCAGCAGAGCGCCTCAGGTGAATGAGATGGCCAAAGGGAGTATCGATGACGCCGGAGTCGTCGTTCCAGCTCGTCAGAGGCCTAGGCAAGCGCTCAGAAGTTACGGCGAGAAGGGTACCGTGGCGAACTACTCAACCATCCGACACCAGGTGGAGTCGCATGTCCCCCGGCTGCAGAGGCGACGCGAACGCACGCGGTTCGAACGCATCGTCGCCGTTTATGCCTAATGTATATCCACGCCGAGCTTGACCCTTAGACGCCGCCGGCGAGAACGGTGATGAAGAGAGGGATGTAGCGCCGGAGGGTGAGAGCGAAGCTAGCATATTTTTGGAGGGGTGTCGTGTTGACGGCAGGAGGGGTGGGAGTTGGAAGACGCGAGCTGGAAAGAGACGACACCGCCTTCTCACATGCGGCGGAGGGTCAGACTTGATGGGGCGCGAGACTGTTGATGAAGGGTGAGTTGCAGAGCGTCTGAGTTTCCCAAGTTGATGACTTCAAGAAAAGAGGGCAGGGCCTACGCAAGATCCAGACCGTCGGGTGACGCTAGAAAGTAGGCAGCCCTCAGACGACGAGCGACAGAACCATGAACAGACAGTGCTCTCTCAGGACAAGAGGTGGGGGTTGGTCAAAGACGCTGCTGGCGAAAAGAGCAGTTGATAAAGGCTGTAAAAAAAGTGATGAAAATTTTCAAGAACGTCACTTCGCCACTCGTTTAGCGCTTGGGAGAGGACTTCTCTTTTCGGTAGCATATTCTCACGCTCAACCCATGTCGGGAGAGTACCTCGATTATCGTGAAGGCCGAAGAAATCTCCTTCATAAACACCACGATAAGTCGACTTGAGAAGACTAGAATACTGAATTGTCGATGACTCTAGGAAGAGGTCTTCCACTGCTTCGGACATGGGGCGAAAAATCTAGCCGCGCGTGAGCTTAGACTTCTCCACATTCCTGAAGGATTACAAAACGCAAGTGGTCGTAGATGATTGCGTGCTCTAGATGTCATCTCCGAGTTTCGAAATGATTCCCGACAGCATAGTGCCGAAACCTTTCAGAGTGAGAATGGTCTATCTTGATCCTCAGAATGCCAGGGCAGTGAGTATATGGTGAGTAAAGCGCATACGGTCTAATTGGGAAGCCACTCAACTCAGGTTAGTAGCCAACTTGGAACTGGGGCTGGTGAAGGACGACAAGGAACTGAATTAGTCACGACAAACAGAAGGTGATCGAACGCGTCTGTCCACGTGATGTGAGTCATGACTACATCGGACCGGTAAATGGTCCAACAAGGACCCTCATTGGCCCATTTGTCCTCACTTGTGTACGTCTTGGGAGTGATCTCATTATTTTTGGAGATGGTCATTTCTCGGGAATAAGCAGCCATTCTTCTTGTCCCTCAGCACGACACCCTCGTCTGTCCTTTCCGCTACCCGTACGACTTTGACGATAGAGGCATGGCAGCACAGTCTAGATACCTAGCACTCGCTCCGGAGGCAATTCAGCCCTCAGCACCCAGCAGAGAACATCAGCTGGCAGGGCACGCGACTTTTGTCCCAGCTCCAATTCCCACAGAACTCGAGTTCGAGGACTGCATGGACGATAAGGGCAGCTGCTGGTCGAGTTGGTGTGGTGTAGCGCGATGGAGGGCCATGTCGAGGCGCTCCATCGAGCTCGTGAAGGACAACACGGGTCTCTTGTTGGTGGCGGCATCCCAGTTTTTCTTTTCGCTCATGAATGTTGCGGTCAAGAAGCTGAATAGTCTAGATAAGCCGGTCCCTACCCTTGAGGTGAGGCATTTACGCCTAGTGTCAGTTTAGTAGAGATCTGATGTACGTCGTCGTTGTTGTTCAAAGCTTATAGTAGTGCGGATGGTGAGTGGAATGTCATAAACCGGAGGTCACTATTTATGATATTCTATTAGGGTATCACTTATATCTGTTGCGTACTCTACATGTGCGCCATTGCCGAACAAGGATCCTACAGTCCACTAATTGCAAAACACGGTGCAGGTATTTCAAAGCAGTTCCGGACCCAATATTTGGCCCCAAAGGCGTGCGATTATTGCTTGTGTTTCGGGGATTTGTGGGGTGCACCTACTCATTCGTATTCATCGATGACCCTTTGCTCATATACTGCTTAGATTCTTCGGTCTTTTTGGCATTTACTACTCTCTTCAGTACCTATCACTGTCAGACGCGACCGTCTTGACCTTCCTGGCACCGCTTTTTACGGGGATCGCAGGGTCTGTATTCTTGAAGGAGCCATTTTCGCTGAAAGAAGCACTAGCTGGAGGTAAGTCTATCCACTGGGCTTCACTAGAGCCCACGCTCACCTCGAGTTACTGTCAGTATGCAGTTTCCTCGGTGTCTTATTGATTGCCAGACCCCGATTTCTGTTCGGGACCATGGCAGACCATATGCCCACCTACCCTTCCGAGATTTCACCAGGAAGTGCTGTCCAGCTTGCCGGTGATCCTTCAGAGAGAGGGACTCCGGAACAAAGATTGATCGCCGTTGGGTTCGTGTTCGTCACAGCTAAATACTTGAACGCTTGGACTGAAGATTTGTTTCATGAACCACTAGAGTCGCGTTGATCGGGGTGTTGGGTGCTACTGGAGCTTGTGTGTCTAAATTGCATGAGTTTTGGACATCCACTGAGCTCGCTATTTTATCTTTTCCATCCAGACACATCCATCCGCGCCATAGGCAAACGCGCACATCCACTGCATTCCCTGACATCTTTCTCGTTCCAATGTGTTGTCGTCTCAACAATAGCGTGAGCATTCACAGTGCTGCTAACGTGGTAGCGAATGTCACAGTCATTTATCCTGGCGTGTCAGCATGATCGCTCTGCGTACGCCCGCCGTGATCCCGACACGTGTGGACTGGCTCGCAATGCTGGTCATGATAGGAATATTCGGGTTCCTGGCGCAAGTTCGTCATGCCTCAAAATCATCCCGAGCATGTGAATGCTAATGCGATACAACAGGTACTGTTGACAATGGGGCTGCAACGTGAGACGGCTGGTCGAGGTACCATGGCTGTGTATATCCAAGTAAACCCACTCTCACACTCTGCGCCGCGCTCGACCTAACAACTTCCACTGCGACTGAATCAGATCATCTTCGCCGTCACGCTGGAACGCATATTCTTCCACGTCATCCCATCTCTGCTCTCCATCGCGGGCACGATCGTCATATTGACTTCTGCTATATACGTTGCTGTGAGTCCCCCGTCCCCAACTGCACGATGCCACAATTGATGAACACGTCCGCTCAGCTGACAAAGGAGAAAATGCACCCTCAAAAACCAACACAGATATCCGTCGAATTCGCTGGCGAATCAGCGCTGGAGGAGGGGCTTCTAGAAAACGACCATTTGCAGTTGTTGAACGGACACACGCCCAAGGTGGCTGATCCTGATGAAAAGGTCACTGCTTGAACATCACGATGGGAGAACACAAATTTGTTTCAAGCCTCGTGTGCGCTTACAACATTGGTGTTGAAGCTAAATTTCAAAGTAGATACCTTGTGTTTTTATTCCAGACCCGGCCGAGCTTTAGCTAGAAATCGGTCACGACTCTTCAATGATGACGCTCCCAGAGGCGCAGTGTTGCTATTGATGACCCTCGTCCAACGAACGCAAGAATATTAGTGCTTCTCTATTTAGGCAAGTAGCAGCGAACCTCATCAGAAGGCTTGTCTCTCAGTGAATATGGGACTTGAAGGAACGCATTTTCCCAAACCTTGGGGACGCATATAAGGACGAGAGCCAGTCAAGCGCTTTCACATCTGTGTCAGATTATCCTCTCAGCGGATGGCAACTCAGGTAGAGCTCGTCTTCTGCGAATAGCTGTTTCGAAGCAGTTGTGATTCTAAGTCGACAAGATGCCGACGGTAGTGAGCACATCTCAAGTCAGGTTCTCGATTGTGAGCCCGGTCTGTCTGCCATGGCGTCGAGGACACCCGAATATCGCAAAAAAAGCAGCCCCTACGGAGCGTCCGAATTCGCAGCGAGTTTGAGATGTCAGTGAGGATTGAATACGCACCCAATTTGGAATGCAGGAGCAAGATTGCGGTGCACACGGAATGTTATTGGACAGCCTACGTATGATGGCAGAAACAGCACCAATGGGGTGAGATCGTGACGTCTTGAAGCTTGACGCATCACCAGAGGTTCAGCATCTGCCACTACCAGGCGATGGGCACGCGTGGAGATGTTCTAGAGTATGCGTTGTCTGGTGGTCGATTTCGAGAACTGATGGGTGCGTGGTGTCTTTTCTTGCATGAGCTAGAGCGTGTTGAAGCCGGCACGAAGTTGGGACTGTTCAGGACGACGATGACGTGAATCAGAAACAAGACACTGAGTCCGATCTCAAGAACGAGTGGATCAACGCACCTTCCATCCGCGTCTATTAATAGAATCCCCCCTCCTACAGACTGACATATAGCGTTCGAAAAGAGCACTTTGGGAAGCGGGCGAGAGGGTTTGGAGGAGAAAGGAAAGCGAGATACCCAAAGAGACGAACGCTCCAATGTGGTCTCCCGCACGCCCGGTCCCAGCGCCTCAATAAAAGGTGCGCTCTGCTCACCCTGTTCCACATTTACCACTTTCCGGCCCCACTTACAGTTGCATATTTCTGCGTCAAGACCCCGTCGATATCCATCTCTCATTATTCACCATGTTTCACCGCATCACCCTTTCCATTCTTTACCTTCTCTTCATCTCGCTCTTCGCGTCTGCCACCCCTGTGACTCGCTGGAAAGGCCAATGTGACGCTGGACCCGTCCAGTGCTGCAATTCCGTTCAAAAAGTTCGCTTACCGGCCGGTCTCCTCACCGAAACGACTCACAATCCATATTCATTATAGTCGAGCAATCCCTCCGTCGCAAAGATACTGTCAGGAATCGCAGTCCCTCTCCAGGGCCTGAGCGTGCCCATCGGTCTCACTTGTAGCCCTCTAAACCTCCTCGCCCTCGGCGGCAACAGCTGCGCTTCACAGCCCGTTTGTTGTGAGAATAACAACTTCGTGAGTGACTCGGTATCGAACGGCACTATGGGTCCTAACCGCAAATCCTCTTTGCAGAACGGACTGGTTGCGATCGGGTGCACACCCATCGACCTTGGTGCTCTTTGATCCAACATCGTTTGTCGAAGAGCATGGCCCAGGGTTTTTTTTTTTTGGCTCATGAGGATGCTGCATTTTTCGCGTCATCATGGCCCAAAGCCCCTGCCTTTCTTTCTGTGTGCGAGACGCTTTCTATAGTAGTTTTCAAAACGTTAAAGGGTTACTTGTACTACTCACACAATGTAGATCATATAAATTGGGCCTGGAAGCCGTCTTGTACAACCTAGGGGGCAGGTAGAACGAGGTCGACGAAGGTTGAACGTTGAAGACATAGACTTCGTCCCCCAGTATATCCTAGAGATCAGACTAGACAAATAATGTGGACTAAACAACTCGTTTGTGTCGGGAATGCTAGCTTGTGGTAGTAAATGATTGAACGACGTGGTCAGGAGTCGAAGACCCCAGGGCTCGACCATCCCAATAGGTGCACCGGGGTCCTGCCTGAGCGCTCTCCTCCTCGTCGAGAACACCTTGCAATCTTACCCTCATATAAGTCGGCATACCTCGGGAAAAAACACATTGATTTTATCACCATTCGGTTCTCCTTGAATGGCGTCATTCTTCGGAGCGCACGATCAGCAGAGGCGACCATCTTCTCTGGTCAACCTAGGCGATCCTGGCGATGACTGATATTGCTACCAGATATCAACTGATCGTGACTCTTGTTTTCAACCTCAATGAGTAACAGCAACGGAGTCTAGACACATGTGAAATGTCAGAGGTGAGCATTATGTTTCAATAACTCAAGGTCAAGTTCCCAATATATCTTTCAAAGCCTTCTTTCCAGCGATGCCCGAGGAAGATTATGCTGTGCGTCCGCCTGTGCAGGTTTTGGACTGTCAACGGCAAGGTCCATCGTAACTGTCGGCTTCGAAATAAGGTTATGACCATGGGTCTAAGAGGACCACTCGAAGATTCACCGACACAACTGGAGGCCTGTAGAAACAAGGGCAGACGAAGGCCATCCACATGTACGTAAGCGCGTATTGGCAGACATGACGAACAAATAACAATGACATTTGAGCCACCACGGTCAGTGGCAAACTGGCCACCTGTCGCTGGTGTCCACCGCTCGTGGTATATAAGGCCTTGCTTTTGCTTACCTTCCTCTCCACCTGCCATCATCATCTCGCACCTTGATCATTGAGCTTCTCAGTGGCAACCATTCTCGACTCTACTCTACATCTCAACACACAACCTTTCTCCTCGAACATTCTATCCACTGCAACGACGATGTCCAACCTCGCCAACACCAGCTCGAACATATCTTCTGGCTTGCATTTTCCCTCTTCCCCGCGCAACACCTCCCTTCGACAGGACGCGCCACGAAGTCCTGCACTGTCCAGCTTTTCGGAGGAGTCCCCCAACCCCTGGCTCGAGCGCGACGACCTCGCAGCAATGCCACACCACCGCCTTCGCCGATACGCGCAGGTATGCTCTCCCCCTCTATTCGCTGTAGCCACTTGCTGACAGGCGCTGCGGTACGTCTAGGCGTTCAACATTGACCTCTCCCTATCGCGTCACGAAATGCTCGATAGGGTTTTCGCCGGTCGTCGGCGTGTACCACCCATCTATCGGGATGGTCCATTCCGGCAACCACTGCCTCCCCCTCGCAGCAATGAGGGGTCGGCTCCCAGATATCTCGATGCCACTGAGCCACAACAGGGTGGCTCTTCCTCCCGTCCTGCTGTGGCACGGACTCATGAGGATGGGGTCTCTTCCTCTTTGTCTCCCCGTCCCCGCAGCGCGCGCCCCTTCGCGGCAGGTCCTAATTCGCCGCACCTCCTCCCCGCGGACGCGGACCCTTTCCCCATGTCTGACCCTACGGGGCCAGCAGCGCGGGCGGACGGCGGGGTCAGAGTTCCGCTGACTGACATCAGCACCCGAGTACCTCCAGTGCCCGTGGTGCCCGACGCCGAGTGGATCGATGACTCAACCGAGGCGCACACCACCGTGCGCAACGAGACCCCGCCCTTCCCCGACTTTGTGTACCCACCGCCGCCGCCATTCAGGCTGGACGACCCCAGGTGGCTGGAGAAGATGCTTGCCGAGTGCAGGCGGCAGGAGGAGCACACGCAGTCCCAGGTAGACGACGCGGTGCTCGATCTAGAACCGCTGAAAAACGCAGCCTGGATCCTCAAGGCGGAACACGCGAGGGAGAAAGAACGAATGCGCGATGTGTTGAGCGTATTCAACGCGCTCTTCGCCGCCGAGGGTAGGCCTTCGTCCACCCAGCAGCCACGGTATGCATGATCTGCCATATCGTTGTTCTCTACATTGCTCATTGCCTCTTCCACCAGTGTGAGTCGGGGGCGACCAAAACGCTTTCGTGCCCAGGACACCGATGACGAGGCGGACGCGGGGCCTCGCCGGTCCAAGCGACGACGGTCTTCGCGCCCATCGTTGTCCACCCGCGTCGCAAACAGGGAAAGCGACGAAGACGACCTGGAGACCTCGCCTTCGCCTGGTCAGCGCGTACGCCACGGCGTCAAGCCATCTGCCGCGAGCCCGCGTCCTTCCCAACGAGAGGACGCGACCCACCAGGCTCCAAAGGTGTCGCCCCAAGCACCTCCCCAGCCCAGCCCCGTCTTGCCCACCCCCGCCCCGCCAGCACCTCTCGATTTCACATCGATGCCGCTCGAGTCGATGTTCCCCGAATACGCGATTTCACAGAGGCCTCCCAGTACCCCTGTGACCCCGATTCTCGAGGTGTCCCTGCAGAGACAGTCCGAGCGCATTGGGCACCTGCGCCGCGAGGGTGCATTTTACGGCGCCCAGCAATTTCAGGCGCTGGCGCAGGCCGACCGCGAGTCCCGCAAGCTCCGCGAGGCCCGCGACCTTCGCGATGCGGTCGAGGAGCGGCAGCTCGCAGAAGAGCGGGAGCTCCGGGAGAGCGAAGTGCTTGCGGATCTTGAGCGCATCCGCGAGCTCGATGCCGCGACAGACCGCGACGACGCGGGCACGGTGAGCGACGAGGAGATCGTGCGGTCGCCGACGGAGTCGGAGGTCCTCGCGGCGGGCGGGCAGCGGGACATGCAGCGCGAGGTGGTGTTCAGCGCCGCCCGCGCGAGCAAGGCGGCGGACGTAGAGTGGGCGGTGTGGCGCATGGAGTGGGTCGAGGAGCGGTACCGCGAGCGCGCGGCGGCGTGGACTGTGCGCTGGGCGAACTTCGTCGAAGCCGTTGCGCAGGACCCGAGCACGGCGGAGGCGCGTGTGCCCGCTCGCGACCCCGAGTTCGACACCGCGGACTACGGCGTCGCGCCGGATCGCATCGCCATGTTTGTCGCGGGCGTGGGGCCGGAGGAAGCGCGGCGCGTGGCGGCGCGCATGCGGGGGGCGGCGGAGGCGGGCGTGGCGCGTGGCGCGATTGGGCCTGAGGGCGCGGAGGAGAGCTGGCAGACGGCAGGCGGGCCGCCGTATGGCGAGATCACGCAGCTCGGGCGGTCCACGCGCGAGTCCAAGGCGGTGCACGCGCCGGACCTGTCGTACGGCCTCAAGGGCCTGGAGATGTGGAACCCGTGGTGAAGGGTCGTGGTGCGCGCCGTGGGGGCGCACGGTAGGATACTGTGGCGGCATGGTTCATTGGGTGGGGGACAGCCTTGTATTGATTTCACCTCTTTTCATTTCATCTATCTCTTCTCGCTCTGGCCTATCTTATTTCTTTCGGACACTGAATCTCTATCCATATCTTTATCTCGCTGCCGTGCGCTCTCGCACACTGTATTCGATACACTGCTCAAAATCACAGCACCACTAGCCTTGCGGCTGCATTAGCCTGCTCTTCGACATCATTGGCGGCGAGGGGCGTCCGTCCCTCGCACACGCGCTTGACGCCTGCGAGTGGGAAGCCGTGATAGTAAGTAACAGCGATGCATCCGAGAGGACACGACGCAGCTGGTTGTGGTGTCTCACACTGGCGTGGAGTTTAAATATATCGAGCGCAGCGCTTCCTGCCATGTACTTCTCCTAGGGGAAGAAAGTCACAAATTGAGGACGAAAGCAAGAACGACGCGCCATGGCGATGGAATATTGTGGATACAGAGAGAGAAGGACTGCAGTAAGTAGCGCAGCTACCGCTTGACGTACTCTCTGAATTCCTGTTGATGAGGTCAAAATGAAGGTGAAGCATCAATGAGCAAGGAAGGACGAAGAACCTGTTCCCGGGCTAGGAGAGCGCGCTCAGTCAGGACTGACTTTCCGTCAGCATTCTGCTCGACTTCCTCCGTATAGGCCGAAAGGTCTTCCACTTCAATGTCGGGGACAGATGCTCGTGATATAACCATCCTTGAGAGAGTGACTGAAAGTGAGAGAACCGCGACCACGATCCATGCCAAGCCGCACCGAGCCCGCGCCCCGCTGCTGTGAGCATTTCGCTGGAATCATGACAAGTCCACAAGAGTAAGCACTATGTAGGTAGCCAGGTGGGTCCATGATTGGAGGCCATGTTGAAGGCTGTTGAAGGTTGAAGGATATGTTGCTGCATTTGGGACCACTATAGTAGCGATATGATTCAGATATTCAGGGCGGGCGACAGGCTCGTGCTACTAGTTTTCTTTCGGCTTTTCAGTCCATCTGTCTTCGAGCTCACATCTATCTACAATCAATGTCGTTCAGAACGTATCCTCCTCGTCCATGTCCCAGAGCCACAATGGCGGAGAGTCAATCTCTAGCTCCTTCTTGATATACTCGATTACACGCTGTTCATCTTCTTCCTCATATTGAAGTCTCCCCATTGAATGGTTCGAGTACAGAGCCAGAACCCTGTCATATTCGACAGAGGCAGGTCGGCGGTAGAACAACTGTAAGCCGGGGATCGCTTTCTTGAGCCTCTTGGAGATCTCGTGATAAGCAATGAGAGGTTGAGTGATTCGACAGTGGGGCTTCCAAGAAGTATGGATATTGTTCTTGTGGACATATCGCAACAGCTGATCGAAACTGATACCGAGACCAAAGGCAAGGACAGCATCTGTATCCGGCCTGAGCTCTGCATCGTATTCAGCAGGAAGTTGTTCCATGGGAGGTGACTCTCTCAGGATTTCCAAGTATGCCTGTGATGGTGTTCGCCAAGTCAACCTGAATTCGGGGCATTGACGAGCAAGGACAAAGTACCTGTTCTCGTGCTTTTGCGCCACGCGCAGTCATTACTGGGCCACGAATGGCACTCCTGATTAGGTTTCCTTTATCATCGTACGCGAACTCATTGATATAGGCCGACAAGTCTTCGTCTTCGATGAAGGGAGCGGTGATTTCGGCCGGCGAAGGCATCTTTGAGGGAAAGTGAGTGAGACGAAGCAGGACTCACTAGGCATTGCTTGAGTTCCCACGCTTCATCTCTTCCTCACATCGCTCCAAGCAAAGGATCCTCCCATCTGCGTTCTTGATGACAGCGACCACAGCACCTCGTAGGTAACTATCGCCATCAAATCCAAGGATGGAGCTAGCTGACTCTTGAGAATAGTAGAAAGGTCATCCGAGCACTAGCGAGGACAGTGCAATAGGCATATCACTGTCCAGGTCGATCGGCAGGGTACACAGCGGGTGAGAAAAGAGAGTGGAAAGATAACCAGGAAAAAAGTACGTCCCTGATCCCTTCTGCCATTTATTCCCCTTGACGTTACACGCGATGCCACACTGATCTCATAAACTACTTCGGACGGAGGGGACACCATACTTGTCATGACCCGGGATCGTCATTCTCTGTCGTACGAGGTCACAATGATTGACGAACATTGTCCATCCTTCTCACAGTTCCATACCCTGTCCTAGACCGCTTCTTTTTCTGCTCCTCTTTCTTCGCTCGTCTCTGTCCCTTCGCCATGTTCGCATTGACCAACTGGGACGAAGCAGTCACCCGAGTCTTACCGTTGACCTCCCTAACAGCAGCCTTCCTCTTCCCCTCTTCCCCTAGTCTCGATCATGTTACCCGTTGATACCTGAGCACTCGGCGTCGAAGTTGGCCTTGTCAGTGTCCGCGAAGTACTAGGTTCGACAATTGACGATCATATAACTTCAGCAGATGGCTGCGCCACGGGGAAACCATCCTTGTTGTGCCCATTGCTGAATCTGCTGGCTTCCAATTGTATGATCTCAGCTTTAGCTATCTGTCGTGATGAGAGCTTTACACCTGGCGTAGCGTTGCACCTCGGCCATACTTCCCTGACTGCACAGTATCAGGGGATTCCTCAGGGAGTTAATCAACCTGTAGACAGACCGTCATGAGCAATGTCTGTTGCTGTTCACCGCGTCGCGATTTGTTGCGAAGTATCAGAACATAGCCTCGAATGAAGACAAATAACTGACCTCGGAACTCGACACAGCTCCGTCGATGAAACGCGGTGGAGTGGTGACAAATCGTAGTATATCTGCCACAGTACTCTCTTGGTTTTCTGGAAGGAACAAAGATTTGTTAGCCCATGGTTAGGGAAAGACCGGGAGTATCTCTTAGTCTGCGCAAACGGTCCTCTGCAAAATTTCATAGCCCCAGGATCGTGACAGCCTTCACACCTTAGATCTAGGTCCCTGCGACCGTGCCGTCGTGCGTGCACTTACGCTACCTCGGGAGACTCGGAACACGTGCCCAGTGTCATTCAGTCATGCATGTACCCAGAGCAGAAGAGAAAGGCCAGCGGTGACATTGGTACAAGCTCGAGATTGAGATGCATCATGATAGTACATATACGGATATTAAAAGAGGTAACAGAATTGTGAGCGAAGACAACGACAAAGCAATGTGACGATAGGTATCATGAATGGAGACAGAAGGAGAAAATGAATGAAGTATGCCACCGCACCCGATGGGCTGTGGAACCTAGAGAGATGACAACTGGGTACCATGTTTACAAAGATTATAATGCGGCGCCACTTACGATGAATGTGGTTCAGAATGTGTCCTCCTCGTCCATGTCCCAGAACCACAATGGCGGAGAGTCAATCTCTAGCTCCTTCTTGATATACTCGATTACACGCTGTTCATCTTCTTCCTCATATTGAAGTCTCCCCATTGAATGGTTCGAGTACAGAGCCAGAACCCTGTCATATTCGACAGAGGCAGGTCGGCGGTAGAACAACTGTAAGCCGGGGATCGCTTTCTTGAGCCTCTTGGAGATCTCGTTAAAAGCAACGAGAGGTTGAGTGATTCGACGGTAGGGCTTCCAAGGAGTACGGATGTTCCTCTTGTGGACATATCGCAACAGCTGATCGAAACTGATACCGAGACCAAAGGCAAGGACAGCATCTGTATCCGGCCTGAGCTCTGCATCGTATTCAGCAGGAAGTTGTTCCATGGGGGGCGACTCCCTCAGGATTTCCAGGTATGCCTGTGATGGTGTTCACCAAGTCAACTTGAATTCGGGGCATTGACGAGCAAGGACAAAGTACCTGTTCTCGTGCTTTTGCGCCACGCGCAGTCATTTTCCAGCCGCAAGTGGAACTGCTGATTGGATTTCCTTCATCATCGTACGCATACTCGTTGATATAGGCCGACAAGTCTTCGTCTTCGATGAAGGGAGCGGTGATTTCGGCCGGCGAAGGCATCTTCAAGGTCAAAGCTGGTAAGGAAACAGGAAGAAACAGTAAGGCAGCTGTAGCCTTGTATATAGAAATCAAGCTAGTTGCTTACCAAGCGGGGTACTGGCCGAGCGCGGCATGTTACAGTACTATACCAACATTTCCTGTTATCGCCAGCTGCCCTCAATTCTCGTCGTCTGCATCCACCCTCCGCTCTCCGCACTGCTTTCTGTCCCCCACACGCCCTCACTCCCGGTCTGCACCCGTGCACGGAGGAACCCCAGCGTCACGCAGCTCGCGCTTACACTATTGCCTACCGTGTAATACTCCATCTATTCAATCATGACAACAAGCAGTCATGGCGTAAGTGACGCATGGCTACCTCTCAATCTTACATACTGAATGCTTGACATTAGGCCGGAATTCTGATAGAACCTCAACGACTCTATGCAGATCTTTGGACCTACCTTGACAATGCAGCCAAGATAGAACAACTTGAATCTCGTTTATATCCCTTTCATAGCCTCTCTCTCATGACATACTGCCTCGATTGGCAGCCTCGCTCGACAAGTCACAAGAACTTTGGCTGCCATCCTCAGCCGTATTTCTCATATGTGAGGAAAGAGGGTTCCACCAGACGACACCATAGGAGGATTCTTGACTTTGCAATCCTCATCACGACTGATGGGGTCCTTGACTAGAGCTTGATATTTTGGGTAGAAGTCAAGGCCTTGGACTACCATCGATGGATTGCATTTAACAAAGGTGGCGAGAGTGCCGAAGACTCTGGTCACGAGGGTGCCGAAGATTCTGGTCATGAGGGTGCCGAAGACTCTGGCAATGAGGGTGCCAAAGACTATGGTGACGAGGGTGCCAAAGATGGTGATAAGACTCTCCTATACGTTGCAAAGGAAATATGTGTTTTCTCAATTATTCAGGTCAACGAGCAGGCTATTTTCTCATCCAAGCACTTCGATGGAGATGTCCACTATGCATTCTTGATGGTAGGAGGGTTCTTCACATTGTTGAAGTACAAAAGGCCAGTGGAACTTACGCCATATGAAAAACCTGCTCCACTTCGCGAGAAGAAAGGGAAGGAAGCACCCACTGATAAAATGACAGAGGTTCCTGATGTTGCGGTTGATCCTATCAGTATTGATCCTGAAGTCTTATGTTTCAGTGCATCTATATTCGAAGGAGCTGAGGAAGGTTTGAGCCTATTATATCTGAGGGCACTGGATCACGTTGCCCAATCATCCACGGAGCTTGTGGAATCCTTTGAGGGGCCCTTCATTTTTGGTATCCCACCCGATGCCCCTCCATTTCCTGAGGAACAAAGGGTGCGCTTATTTTTGGGCAGTCGTACTACTCAATGCCTAACTTTTTGGTGTCCGAACATATGACAGGAGGAAGGACAGAAGTTGATACATGTCAAGCTGATGGAGAAGCGGTCCGAGGGCAATGAAGACCCTCCCGAATCATCAGACGCACCTTCTTCAAAAGGATCTATATTCAAAGACAGGAACCCTCGGCGCAGGGGTGCAAGAACCACCACCACAGAGTCTCCGGTGCGGACGCGGACGCGCTACCAAACACGCATAGAGACTGCACAACCTGCAGCAGTCCAGCCTAGCGCAAGTGTACCCAGTGCCCCAGCGTCTTTCTTGACTCCTGCTTCACCTTCACCGCCTGCCCCAGATTTTCCTGGCGAGCCATCTACCACATCATTCACTCCTCCCTTATTCTACCCCTCAAGTCCATCCACGGATGGCCACGTGGACGAGGCAACCACATCAGCTGACGACGCCCTTGGGTCTTCCTCTAAACCCATTAAAGCTCGAACTCCTAGCGGAAAGGCAAAGGCAAAGGAGACGGAGAAGGCAAAGGCAAAGGCGAAAGGGAAGGAGAAGGGGAAGGGGAAAGGAACGGAGAAGGAGAAGAGAATGGAAAAGGGAAAGGGCAAGGAGAGGGCAAGGTAAATCACTTGCGCGACTCAGAACTGGATTCGTCCTAGGACTGTATATGGAACGTGTAGAATGCATAGCTACCAAGAGACTCTACGATCAGTCTTGTAAGGTTCAGACTTCATGACAATTTACGATGATTGGTATTTACGAACGTGTTCCCTCGCGGGTTCAGTGAACATTCACATCTTGGTTGGCAGTTATAGCGAGAGTAAGAGAGTAACGACAGCAGTGAGCTGAGTATACACAAAACGTCTGTCCTCTGTCTGAGGTCGGTCATGGAGACTTACGACGAATGTCGATGGAGAGAAAGCTGTGAACCCTATTAGCTAGAGAGGTTTCACGACTGTGCACGTATACGGAGGCCACTCACCGTCAACGCAGCTCAGTAGTACGAAGTATAGCTCATGTCCCAGTACCACATCGGCGTCGAGTCGAGCTCCATCTCTTTCTGCAGGAACTCGATAATCATCTTCTCGTGTGCCTCCCCGCGGCGCTGCAGTTCCCGCATCGAGTGGTTCGAGTAGAGCGCGAGGAGCCCCTCGTAGTGTACCGAGAACGGCCGACGGTAGTACACCAGGAAGCCAGGCATCCTCTCCATGAACAGCCTGGCAATTCGAACCCACGCGACTATGGGGCTGGTGATGGCTTCATCGGGCGCCCACGAAGCCCGGATGTTGCGCTTTGCCGCATAAGCAAGGAGATGCTCGTAAGTGATACCGAGACCGAAGGAAAGGAGAGCGCCCGTGTGCGTGATTTCTGCATCGAGTTTGGCAGGAAGTTGTTGCATAGGAGGATATTGTTTGATCCATTCTCTAAATTCCTGTTCATGAGGTCAAAATGCGTCGAGGCATCGATGAGCAATAAGGACGAAGAACCTGTTGCTGGGCTATGAGCGCGCGCCGAGTCAGGACTGACTTTCCGTCAGCATTCTGCTCGACCTCCTCCGTGTAGGCCGAAAGGTCTTCCACTTCAATGTCGGGGACGGAGGCTCGTGGTATCAACATCCTCGAGCAAGTGACTGAACCGCACCAACGACGCGAGCACCAAGGTGGAAGCGAGAGTATCTACGCGGGTCCGTGCCGCTGGCATGGTGCAGTGCACGCCGTGGGAAACAGGCTTATGCTGGTTTTCTCTCTGTTTTTCATCTTGCCTATGTCCCCTCCTCGCCTATATAGTGGCATGAGTGACAATCCATTCGACTCGCCCGAGAGAAACATGTCAGTGAGGCACGTCCTTCCCTCGCAGAGGGCCGGTAATGATGAGTAGCAGCGACGGGTCAGAAAGCATCCTTTGGTCGTGCGAGCAGGAGTCCTCTTCAGGATTTCAGAAATCATCGCACCCGCAGGATCGAGACACTCCCCTCTATACCCCAGATTCCACGCTGTCATGCGCAGACTCAAGACACGCGCCGAGCGCCACCATGCACGTCTTAACAACAGTCGCGAACAGCCTGAGGTGTCAGTTATGTGAATTTGACATTGAAATCCATCACGACAGTCAATACAAAGATCCTCATTACAGAAGCCACAAATCTGCGAGCGAAAGCAGCGACAAAGCACGGTAACGATAACGAGGGAGCGAGAGAGAAGCTTTTACAGTCTGTATGAAGTCGGTCACGAAGACTAAGAACAAACGTCGATAGAGGGAAAGCTATGTATCCTATGAGAGAGGCGACTGCACATAACCGAAGGCCACTCACTGTCAACGCAGTTCAGTAGTACGAAGTATAATCCATGTCCCAGTACCACATTGGCGTCGAGTCGAGCTCCATCTCTTTCTGCAAGAACTCGATGACCCTCTTTTCGTGCCCCTCCACGCGGCGCTGCAGTTCCCGCATCGAGTGGTTCGAGTAGAGCGCGAGGAGCCCATCGTAGTGTACCGAGAACGGCCGACGGTAGTACACCAGGAAACCAGGGATCCTCTCCCTGAACAGCCTGGTGATTCGGCCCCACGCGACTACGGGGCTGGTGATGGCTTCATCGGGCGCCCACGAAGCCCGGATGTTGCGCTTTGCCGCGTAAGCAAGGAGATGCTCGTAAGTGATACCGAAACCGAAGGAAAGGAGAGCGCCCGTGTGCGTGATTTCTGCATCGAGTTTGGCAGGAAGTTGTTGCATAGGAGGATATTGTTTGATCCATTCTCTCATTTCCTGTTCATGCGGTCAAAATGCGTTGAGGCATCGATGAGCAATGAAGAACGAAGAACCTGTTCCCGGGCTAGGATAGCGCGCCGAGTCAGGACTGACTTTCCGTCAGCATTCTGCTCGACCTCCTCCGTATAGGCCGAAAGGTCTTCCACTTCAATGTCGGGGACAGATGCTCGTGATATCAACATCCTTGAAAGGGTAGGAGCGGATAAGACGGTAGTGAAGCGAGTATTGTGGTTTCTCACACGCGGGCCACCAGCTACTGATTCGAACTTATATACAGAGGCGGACGAATCGTGATACTATCGTGACTCAACGGTGAAGAACCTTCGTCTACTCTTCGTCTCCTCTCATTGACCTTGTATATTAATATGATCAGATGATCAGAGAAGGTGTTGCGCTGTGTTGCGCCGTTATATTATTCACATGGTCCTCGTTGTAGTGCTGAACTATTAGTCCCCGGTGCTGAGCAACTCAAAAGATTGCAATCGTCTGTGTGCCGAACCCTGTTATCCTATTGTCTCACGGTCTGGTCGCCTGAACACATGCCCTTGTTTCTCTGCCTGTCCTTGGTCGCCTTGTTCTAGCACAGTATGACCAGGAATGCATGTGACGAACAGTTCCCGCCCTACGAAAGAACAAAGCAGAATCCTAAAGCGGTACAAAATGCTATCCCAGAACGGAACAAGCAGACGTCAACCCCAAATGGCTTAAACACTTAAAAGCAGGTATCGGACAATGTTTCCAAGGACACCCGTCACTGGCATCACCAACACTCGAACGACTTCATTATGGCAACAGCCAATGACGTATGTGCTGCATGGCTTGTCGTTCCTCTCACATGGCTGATCGTCTGACAACAGGACAGAATCATTTTGGAACGGATGCGGATCGAGCGTGATCTACACATTCTGCTTGCTCATGCAGCAAACAGTCATCAGTTTGAATCAGCTTCATATGCCTTCCATAATCTCTCTCTCTCATCGTACTGCTCTGACTGGAAGCCCCTCTTGCCTACTATTTCCTTCAGCTGCCATCCACAGCCATACTTCTCACACTTCATAGGAGAACAGGATAGCCAGAGACTCCATTCCCGAAGGATTCCGGATTTTGCAGCTATTATCGCCGAACTTTCCCTTCCTCCCAGTCTTGTGTTTTGGACAGAAGTCAAGCCTATATTGGGACACCGATGGGATAGTGCATTCGGTCTCGGCGACACCGCCGAAACCCTGGAATCTATTATGGCGGCTGCGGATACGGCATTCATGGGTGCAATTATCCAGGTCAATGAACAAGCATTATTCTCCTTTCAGCGCTTCGATGGTGATGTCCACTATGCATTTGTCATGGTCGCCGGTTTTTTCTCGCTTCTGAAGTATACTAGGCCAATCGGGTCTGTGCCCAATGTACAGCCTGCTCCGACCACCATTCCTCAAAAACGAGCGAGGGCAGATTCTACTCTCAAAGCAAGGGCTCTTGAGGACATAGGAGATCCCATCTCTATCGTCCCTGATGTCTTATACTTCAATGTGCCTATGTTCATGGTTGGCCAAGGTCTCAACCCTGTTTACCTCCGGGCACTCAGTGTTGTCGCCGACTCCTCAGCAAAGCTTCGTAGCCACTTTGAGGAGCCCTCGTTGTTCTGTGTCCCACCCAATGCCCCTGAACCTTCGGAACAGTCATTGGTAAGTTTTACTGTCACTATGCAGTCTCATAGTGTACCTAATTGCCTTTGTTGTGGTCGATTACAGGTGAGGGGGCAGAATCTGGTTCGGGATGCATTGGAGAATGAACGAGAGAGACCTTCGCCGTCCGCTTCCACTCCGACGGGTTCTCCTGACGCATCGTCAGCGGCCGGGTCATCTTTCACACAATCTGAAGGCAGACCTCGCAAAACAGCACGAACGGCCCTATTTTCTCCGATCCAGACGCGCTCCCGCACAAGATCAGAGGTCCTAGCAGAGACCGTGCGAGCCAAGCAACTAGCAGTGCAGAAGGCCAAAGAGGTCTTACAAGCTCTAGAAGAAGAAAAAGAAGAGGCTCAACGGGACGCATATCATAAGGAAAGGGCAGAAAAGAGCGTCTCGAAGGATGCTCCCATGTCTCCCTTGACTTCCCCTCCCTCGTCCCCACCGCTCCTATCGACTCCTCATGGGGGGGTCTTCCAGAACACGATCATGCAGTCCGTCGACGCCCTGCTTGCGTTAAACGACCTTCTTGCGGAGCAGCAGACCCCCTCGACCCCGTCTAGGAGAGGCGCTCGCGACGAAGACGTGTCCATGCCAGCTGCCGGGCCATCTCGCCAACCCATATTCGCCACCCCGCCTGCGCGCACAGGTGCCGACCGCGACAAACCTCGCGCCGTCCTTGGGTCTTTTATTGAGACCCTACCGCAAGTCGTTCTCCCTCAACATTCTCCAGCTCCCAGTGGAAAGGGAAAGGGCAAGGCTCGTCCTAAATAGACTTGTTCGAGGAATGTACATACGGAACACATTAGTTGTAGAATCATCGGAAGATCTCGAGCTGGGATAGCGTACGTACTACTACTCCAGCGACTTGTAAATTCATGTAGCGGTGATGAGCATGTACCCGTGCTAGGGTCCGAGGGAGGTATTCGGGAAGCTTTGGGGAGATACCGAACAGCGTTAGACGAGTACCGAAGATGCCGACTTGCACCGAACACAGTCGGTCCCCACCCGACCGACCGCAACCCTCCAAAGGACGTTCGGCAGCACTTGGGTCAGTTCGCCCACACTTCATGTACTTACCATGACCACACAGGGGTGTTACAATAGGTGTTTACGAGATCAGAGCCAGTCTTCCGTGTTGGCCGATGTGCTCCGTGAGTCGGTCGGTCCTTATCGCTTATCTTCCTGACCTCCACATGGTCGGTCAAACACGATTTTGTACCATTACTTGGCCACCCTGGTCGTACGATACCTCTTCTTTATTTTCATTGGTTCTCCAACGCCTGTTCCGGCTACCTACGCTCGGGCGACGGATCCCAAACGTTCGGGATTTCACCATCGCTGATTAACTTTTACCTTGTCACCTTCGGAACCCATATGGACATCTCACATACCTTCTTATCTTCTCTGATCGCTAAGGCTTGGCGCCCATTCGACATCTACTCTCATTTCTTGTTTAATATTTTACTTAGGGGCTCTGTTTACTATAAAAACCTACATACAACTCTGGAATAAACCAGCTTTCGCACCCCACAGTTCAGAGCTCATTTGCACTCGTCTCAACCATCGAAATCGTCTTTGTTGACTTCCGAAAACTTGTCATCCTCATCATTCAGCCTCATTCGCATTTGTACTCGTCTCTTCGCTCGTACCTCCATCCTCCCTCGTATATTGTCAGAGTCCCGTGTGGCTCTTGAAGCACGTAGTTGTCAGTCGCGACACTACCTTCTCGTTACCGACTGCATTGCCGACACAACTGACCGAACATTCGGTTGGTGTTTGGCGCAGTCCCGAAACCGTTCGGGTGCTATAATCTCACACTCCCCGATTGCTTCTCAGTACGCCTTCAATTTCTAAAGTCATCACTTACAATTCCTTGTGTATCAGATACTAGCTCCAGCACCCCTGCATTAGAGGTTGTTTTAGTGTTGTGCTCAGCACTTAGAGCCACCTCTAGCGTATCACCGCGGCAAAATAATCCTTACGGGTGAAGGAAGAACATCCTAGTGGCCCAGGGCTTGGAACCCCCTGCGTTATGGCCGAGAAACAAACAGCTCAACGGAGATGGAAAACTCCTAGAGGATCAAATGATGTAAGTCGGTCTTCCTCCCAGAAAACAAAGTCATGTCCCGGAAGTCGCATCCGGAGACCCATTGTTGGATCAAGAAAGCAAATCGTATATGGAGCGGCGATGAAGCGCAAGGCGCTATCCTACCAGGCGAATAGGACGTAGAAAGGGGGTATTATTATGATCACGTTCTGTCGGGCCTTAACGGCGGTCTATTCCAACATGATCATCACAAAGATCAAGCGGCCTCACAAGGTAAGGCATACAACAAGGTACAGATAATAACCTTGGTCATCCACTCCCAACGGATCACCTTATCGTTGGTCAAGTATCACGAGCCATATTGCGACAGGCATAGAATGCCGCCTTACAAACTACTCACACACCGGGCATAAAGCTCCTAGTCTTTCCTGGCCAGAAGGTGATGAACAAGGAAGCACAAGAGTAGTCGTTATTGAGAGAGATGACTTAGAGAATACCTATGGATACATATATGGTATTCTCACGCCCTATTTCCCAAAGTAGTATAAAAGGCCCATAGAGTAGGCTGAGGATCTTCAGTCTATTCTCTTCGTTCGCTGTAGTCTTCCTACTACAGCCCTTTGTTCTTAGGCAGTCTTCACACTGTCTACTTCATTCTAGTACTGTCTTCTTACAGTACTCTTCATTGCTATATCGCAATACATCTCTGGCTCCTGTGCTACATGTACAGTCGAGACCATCGTTCCACACTCTCTCTACGGGTGACCTAGGGAAGAACCTCCTACTCTTGGGGTTATCGAACAAGCAGTTCGTAACACAGGCCGCCATCTGATTCAAACAACAGCATTTGGCCACCCTTTGCAACTTCAATTTCCACCAAGGCTTGCTTGTCCTGATGCGCAACACAGCCATAGAAAAGGCACTCAATCAGAAGATGCATCCACAGTATTTAGGGCTGTTGCTAGTAATTTCTAGGAATCGGGGAGGAGCGTATATTTTGGCCAAACTCGATGGATCAGTTTTTGATCAGCCAGTTGCAGCATTCCGCGTTATTCCTTATTTTGCTCGCAGGTCTCTAAAGCTCGCCGACCTTGAAGCCCTCCTCGACATCTCGCAGGAACACCTTCAGGCCATGGAAGATTCCCGATCAAGAGACAATGTCACCGAAGACGACAATACCAATGAAGATACCAACACCAGCTCAGTCCGATTGGCGGAGGATGATGACGCGGCTTTGGCGACCTCCGACTAGATCCCACCCTGCCACCTTTCGCTCTCTTCAGTCGGTGACTGGGGACAGTCACAATCTCAGTAGGGAGGAGGATTCACAGATATACCCATTCCTTATTTTCATTTATTCGTCACAGACATGGACTGATGCCCAATCATTAATACATTTTTTAGTACTTTTGCCACCGATTCATCGCCAACCAAATATTTGGCCCATCATTTTCCCATCATTCCTTCAAGTACCAAGTCGCATTGAAGACTTCTTCTGATTTGCACAAAACCATAGGGTTTTATGCCTGTGATGACATACTGAGGCTTCCCCTAATATTCCAATTTATTTTCTTCATTTCCGCCGAATGCTTTGCTTACAAGTACATTCACACAGTCATTTCACCGACTGATTTCCTGAACAACACCTCTAGTCTTTGACAAATGTCTCATTCAAACTAGGACAGTCCCTTTCACTATTATGTTACATTTTACTGTACGACAGACACCTTGAAACTATTCCACACATCGGGCACAAAGTCGCCCAACACAGACATGTCCGAATCCTTGGCATCCAACGAGTCTTCCACCAGCACCACATCCAAAACCGCCGAGCCACCCGAACGTGCCTCAAGACTTGCCAACTCACCCTGCCACATCGCGATTGAATGCGCCAGCAAGGCACGCGTACCTTCGGCCACAGCAATGCGGTACCGAAGCTCTGACGCGATGCCTTGTGTGACGATAGGAGACAGGCGAGATGAGTCGGACAGAGTGGGGACAGTAGAGGAGTGGGGATGGGAAGGGGTCAGGACGGTACAAGTGGAGGTTGGAAGACACTGGACTAGCTTCCGAGCCCGAACAGCTAGACAATACAATGAGCCCATATTCTAGCAATGTCCGACCGATTACTCACCTTTTGTCCGTGCGATAATCTCACCGACAGATCGTTCAGGGACGACTACCTCGACCTTGTGCTTTTTGGTCGGGCGCGATGGTTCCGGCTCCCCCGACTTTTCGGCCGCCTTCGCTTTCGACTTCCCTTTCCCCTTGGACTTTCCCTTGTTCAGCATCCACCCAGGTTGGAAGCTGCAGCCTTTCTGCTCCTTGGAGCACTTCGTACACAAAACTTGGCCAGACCTCGTGTAGCACCAAAAGGCCACAGTGGTAAACTCAGTCGTGCACCTTTGGCAGGCGTAGTCGGCCTGGAAGAAGGAGGATCAGCAAGCAATGAGAGGCAGCAAAAGGGAGGGCTGCGGCACGCTTCGTAGGTAGCGAACTCGATTGTCGGCCGGTGGTTTCAGCTGGAGGGCTCAGGCATGGAAAAGGAGCGCAAGGGCTCCCGGTTTCTTGTGCGTACATTTCTTTCTCCACACACCGAAACCCCTCTTCCCCCCCCCCCCCCCCCTTCGTCCCCCCTTTCTCTACAAGCATAGTGGTCGCGTCGTCGGATGTTCGCTGACCTCGGCATATATGTAGACTGAAATTCGCGCCGGTATAACAACATGGGTACGTCTCGTCTTTCGCTCTACTGCTCGCCGGCGATCTGACGGATGATGACTTTGCAGGCCGCGATGGCGTACATTGTAAGTCCCCCCCTCCTTACCGACAACAACCATGAAGCCCTCTCTCCCCCCTCGTATCTTCATCGACATCTCATTCCTACTTTCCTTGGTCTCGCTCCCCCTGCCTTTTCGGCATCCCCCGTAAACCTCTCTGACCCCTAACCTGTCCGCCAGATCTCCGTAAACGCGTCCATCATCTCTGACTCTGGTGGAACGTGTGTTTGTGCGACCAACGACGGATGTGTCACGGATGCCGCCTATGCTCTCTGCGTGACCGAGGTCCGGAGAGACCTCATCACGTCGACGGCCGCCGTGTCTGCCCTCGCGAGCGGGCTCATGGGTTTCTTCGCAAACCTGCCGGTCGGGATGGCGCCTGGGCTGGGGTTGAACGCTTACGTGTGTGGGCTCCAGGATTTTGATGACGCGCGATGGGGAGTGCTGACCTTGACTTGGGGGATGGCAGTTCACATACTCTATCGTCGGGTTCCATGGGACGGGACTGATCTCGTACCGCGAGGCCCTCGTGGCTGTCTTTATGGAAGGGTGCGTCTTGTTCCTCATCCGGCTGTTCCCCGCACGCCACCCCAATCTGGGCGACATCTAGTCTCGCACGCTGTTGCCCCGATTGGGATGGCGCTTGTCTCCGACGCGGCTTCTGGATCGTCGCGCGTGACGTCGAGCACGTGTTCTTGCGTCGAGCGGACGTGCTAACGCTTCCGTTCTGATCTTCTCTAGCTGGATCTTCTTCATTCTCTCTCTCCTCGGCCTCCGCCAATGGCTCGCCCGCGTCATGCCGCAATCACTGGTCATGGCCGTCGGCACTGGCATCGGCCTCTTCATCGCGTGCGTCGTCTCTCGTCTCTCGTCCCTCTTTTACCACACCCATACTCACGCGCCTTTGCACAGCTTCATCGGATTGTGTACGTGAACCCATTTTTCAGAATCGGCTATCGCATTCTGACCTTGAGGCTCTCTCCCGCCCATTGTATTTTGCGTACTGCTTGATTTTTTTCAGCGTCCGGCGGACTTGGCGTCGTTGGCGGTGACACCACAAATTTCGTCGGCCTAGGCGGGTGCTTGCCCGAAAACTACGTCAGCGACGATCTTGCGGGATACTGTGCGCGCGGCGTGCTCAGGAACCCCACGGTCTGGTTGGGCATCTTTGTCGGCGGGTGCGTTGGTCTCTGCCGCCTGGCGCTCTTTCCCCGCCCACTGACTTGACCCTTCGGATTAGCTTCTTAACCGTCTTCCTCATGATGTACCGCGTCAAGGGTGCGATCTTGATCGGCATCTTCCTCACCTCCATCATCTCCTGGCCGCGCCCGACCGCGGTCACCTTCTTCCCGCACACGTCCGCCGGCGACGAGGCATTCGACTTTTTCAAGCAGGTCGTCGCCTTCCGGCCCCTCAACCGCATCGGCAACGCCATCGACTACAACTACGGCAACGGGCACGTGTGGTACGCGCTCATCACCATGCTGTACGTCGATATCCTCGACACGACCGGTACGCTGTACTCCATGGCCAAGTTCGCCGGGTTGAGAGACCCTGTGACGCTTGACTTTGAGAGGAGCACGGTGGCGTATTGCGTGGACGCGTTCTCGATCAGTATGGGCGCCTTGATGGGAACAAGTCCGGTCACGGCGTTCATCGAGAGCGCAACGGGTATCTCTGGTGCGTGCCCCACCCTGATTGCAAATGGACCCGTGAAGCATATCTGACGCGCTCGATGTCTCAAGAGGGCGGCAAGACGGGCATCACTGCGATCGTGACGGGCATCATGTTCCTGGTCTCGGTCTTCTTCGCACCCATCTTCGCGTCCATCCCGTCCTGGGCTACCGGCGGTGCGCTCGTCATCGTCGGCACGCTCATGATCCGCAACGTGCGCGATATCAACTGGGACTACATCGGCGACGCCGTTCCCGCGTTCTTAACGATCATCATCATCCCGTTGACATACAAGTACGCGTCTCATACGTTCCTCCTCTGCTCGGCGTTGACCGAAGTCTCTTCGCGACACAGTATCGCGTATGGAGTCATCGCGGGTATCATCTCGTATCTCATTCTGAATGGCATCCCCTGGATTCTTCGCAAGGTCTCCAACGACCGCATCGTGCCTCCAACATACGGCTCTGCCGAGCCTTGGGTCATCCCGCCTGGCAGCATTGTCCCTGGATGGATGTACGTGCTTCGCCGGTCATCCTCCTCACGTTCTCGTCGCTGATAGTCCTGACGCAGTCGCGCGATCATCGGCTGGCGCGGATCGCGCTCTACCGACCTTCCGCTTGAGCCGCGCCCCTCGACGCGCGGGCGCTCGCAGTCCGTCGACACGGCCTCGCAGGACCACGCGCTCGGGCAGAAAATCATCGACATGGGCGAGAAATAGACGAGGGATGTGGTGTCGGGGTCGCTCCGCCCCGGCCGTTTCGTACGTCTCGCCCGCGCCTCTCGCGCCTCACGTCCGCATCTTCCGTTCACTCTGTGGGGTCGCCGGCCTGCGACCGTTCTTTTTATTTTCCGTTGTTCCGCTCCTCCGAGCGGGGGGGTGTAAGCAAGGCGTTGTAGGATGACCAGGACGGACGGGAGTGGTGGCGGTTATCTAATTATATATCTATCCGAGCGGGCTGTCGTTATTGTTGTTGTTGTGTGTTCCTTCTGCGAGGCGTGTAGTGGTGTCCGAGTCCCTTTCCTTTCCCTCCCTTACCTTGCCTTTCCTTTTTTTATCCCTTACCATCGTTCTTACCTGCTTACTTTTTTTGGCGATGTTGTCCGATATATGTCTAATAGTGCTTTCGGTTTCGATTTTCGTGGGGTTTGTGCTCGTTTGTTCTCTGTATATAAGTTCGAATCGGTAGCTGGTGGCCCCGCGTGTGAGAAACCACAATACTCGCTTCACTACCGTCTTATCCGCTCCTACCCTTTCAAGGATGTTGATATCACGAGCCTCCGTCCCCGACATTGAAGTGGAAGACCTGTCGGCCTATACGAAGGAGGTCGAGCAGAATGCTGACGGAAAGTCAGTCCTGACTCGGCGCGCGCTCATAGCCCAGCAACAGGTTCTTCGTCCTTATTGCTCATCGATGCCTCAACGCATTTTGACCGCATGAACAGGAAATGAGAGAATGGATCAAACAATATCCTCCTATGCAACAACTTCCTGCCAAACTCGATGCAGAAATCACGCACACGGGCGCTCTCCTTTCCTTCGGCCTCGGTATCACTTACGAGCATCTCCTTGCTTACGCGGCAAAGCGCAACATCCGGGCTTCGTGGGCGCCCGATGAAGCCATCACCAGCCCCGTAGTCGCGTGGGTTCGAATTGCCAGGCTGTTCATGGAGAGGATCCCTGGTTTCCTGGTGTACTACCGTCGGCCGTTCTCGGTACACTACGAGGGGCTCCTCGCGCTCTACTCGAACCACTCGATGCGGGAACTGCAGCGCCGCGGGGAGGCACACGAGAAGAGGATTATCGAGTTCCTGCAGAAAGAGATGGAGCTCGACTCGACGCCAATGTGGTACTGGGACATGGATTATACTTCGTACTACTGAACTGCGTTGACAGTGAGTGGCCTTCGGTTATGTGCAGTCGCCTCTCTCATAGGATACACAGCTTTCACTCTATCGACGTTTGTTCTTAGTCTTCGTGACCGACTTCATACAGACTATAAAAGCTTCTCTCTCGCTCTTTCGTTATCGCTACCGCGCTTTGTCGCTGCTTTCACTCGCAGATTTGTGGCCTCTGTACTGAGGATCTTTGTATTGACTGTTGTGATGGATTTCAATGTCAAATTCACATAACTGACACCTCAGGCTGTTCGCGACTGTTGTTAAGACGTGCTTATGTTACCGAATGGCGCTCGGCGCATGTCTTGAGCCTCGGCACGACAGCGCGGTCGCGTGGAATCTGGGGTATAGAGGGGAGTGTCTCGATCGTGCGGGTGCGATGATTTCTGAAATCCTGAAGAGGACTCCTGCTCGCACGACGAAAGGATGCTTTCTGACCCGTCGCTGCTACTCATCATTACCGGCCCTCTCCGCGCTGGGTCTGTCTGCGAGGGAAGGACATGCCTCACTGACATGTTTCTCTCGGGCGAGTCGAATGGATTGTCACTCATGCCACTATATAGGCGAGGAGGGGACATAGGCAAGGTGAAAAACAGGGAGAAAACCAGCACAAGCCTGTTTCCCACGGCGTGCACTGCACCATGCCAGCGGCACGGACCCGCGTAGATACTCTCGCTTCCACCTTGGTGCTCGCGTCGTTGGTGCGGTTCAGTCACTTGCTCGAGGATGTTGATACCACGAGCCTCCGTCCCCGACATTGAAGTGGAAGACCTGTCGGCCTATACGGAGGAGGTCGAGCAGAATGCTGACGGAAAGTCAGTCCTGACTCGGCGCGCGCTCATAGCCCAGCAACAGGTTCTTCGTCCTTATTGCTCATCGATGCCTCGACGCATTTTGACCTCATGAACAGGAATTTAGAGAATGGATCAAACAATATCCTCCTATGCAACAACTTCCTGCCAAACTCGATGCAGAAATCACGCACACGGGCGCTCTCCTTTCCTTCGGCCTCGGTATCACTTACGAGCATCTCCTTGCTTACGCGGCAAAGCGCAACATCCGGGCTTCGTGGGCGCCCGATGAAGCCATCACCAGCCCCGTAGTCGCGTGGGGCCGAATTGCCAGGCTGTTCAGGGAGAGGATGCCTGGTTTCCTGGTGTACTACCGTCGGCCGTTCTCGGTACACTACGAGGGGCTCCTCGCGCTCTACTCGAACCACTCGATGCGGGAACTGCAGCGCCGCGGGGAGGCACACGAGAAGAGGATTGTCGAGTTCCTGCAGAAAGAGATGGAGCTCGACTCGACGCCGATGTGGTACTGGGACATGGATTATACTTCGTACTACTGAGCTGCGTTGACGGTGAGTGCCCTCCGTATACGTGCACAGTCGTGAAACCTCTCTAGCTAATAGACAGAGGACAGACGTTTTGTGTATACTCAGCTCACTGCTGTCGTTTACTGTTGCTCTCGCTCCAGCTGCCAACCAAACTGCGAATGTTCACTGAACCCGCAAGGAAGCACGTCCATAAATACCAATCATCGTAAATTGTCATAAAGTCTGAGCCTTACAAGACTGATCGTGGTGTCTCTTGGTCGCTATGCAATCTATACGTTCCATATACATTCCTAGGACGAATCCAGTTCTGAGTCGCGCAAGTGATTTACATTGCCCTCTCTTTGTCCTTTCCCGTATATGGCGTAAGTTCCACCGGCCTTTTATACTTCAACAATGTGAAGAACCCTCCTACCATCAAGAATGCATAGTGGACATCTCTGAAGTACTTGAATGAGAAAATAGCCTGCTCGTTGACCTGAATAATTGAGAAAACACATATTTCCTTTACAATGTATAGGAGAGTCTTATCACCGTCTTTGGCACCCTTGTCACCATAGTCTTTGGCACCCTCATGACCAGAATCTTCGGCACCCTCGTGACCAGAGTCTTCGGCACTCTCGCCACCTTTGTTAAATGCAATGCATCGATGGTAGTCCAAGGCCTTGACTTCTACCCAAAATATCAAGCTCTAGTCAAGGACCCCATCAGTCGTGATGAGGACTGCAAAGTCAAGAATCCTCCTATGGTGTCGTCTGGTGGAACCCTCTTTCCTCACATATGAGAAATACGGCTGAGGATGGCAGCCAAAGTTCTTGTGACTTGTCGAGCGAGGCTGCCAATCGAGGCAGTATGTCATGAGAGAGAGGCTATGAAAGGGATATAAACGAGATTCAAGTTGTTTTATCTTGGCTGCATTGTCAAGGTAGGTCCAAAGATCTGCATAGAGTTGTTGAGGTTCTATCAGAATTCCGGCCTAATGTCGAGCATTCAGTATGTAAGATTGAGAGGTAGCCATGCGTCACTTACACCATGATTCCTAGTGAAAATTCGGTATTGCAAAATCGAACGAAAACTAGCGAGATCGGACAAGTCGATGTAGTTAGAAAAGTCTCACTTTGATCGAACGTGAACGACTTTGAATGACTCTCATCACACGTAGCCAATGCTAGCTGATGCCCAGGCTCCTACCCACCACCGTGTCGAGGGCAAGGGTCTATTACTAAGAGGAAATAACGAAAAACATATGAGAAAACATATAACAAATAAATGACATAATGAAGTAACATTTTGAACCTTAATCCTCGAGCAATCGCAAGCCCTCTCTATTGGTGGCTGGCACAGAACATATACAAACATGCGCCACCCGGAAGATTCACCGGTGTCAGCCATAGAAGACTGGCCGCACGTGAGATTTAGATCATTAGTAATGCGAGTGCATGATATCATGAAATTTACTGAATTGCACTTGGGGCTCTGGACCAAAGATTTGAAGGTTGAATAATGATATACAATGCAATGGCTCTACAAAGTCACTACAGGCCCCAAATGTCAGGGGTATAACTTGATGGCAAAGTGAATGCCAGAGCAAAAGGCGATAATCACTAGTTATATAGCACTGGTGAGGACATAAATAAATTGATGTGTTAGTGTAGTGGTTATGCTGCCATGATAAAATTTTACCCACTCACAAGGTTCCAAGTTCGAGCCTGGCATGATTATATATGTTTTATTTAAACTATCAATTCTGTCTCATGAGAATAGAAGCACTGAGGCTTTTGATAAATCATATAAGAAGGGAGCATACCTGATCAAAAGAGAAATCATGCCAGGTTTGAACTTGGGACCTCGTGAGTGGGTAAAATTTTATCATGTTATTTCCTCTTAGTAATAGACCCTTGCCCTCGACACGGTGGTGGGTAGGAGCCTGGGCATCAGCTAGCATTGGCTACGTGTGATGAGAGTCATTCAAAGTCGTTCACGTTCGATCAAAGTGAGACTTTTCTAACTACATCGACTTGTCCGATCTCGCTAGTTTTCGTTCGATTTTGCAATACCGAATTTTCACTAGGAATCATGGTGTAAGTGACGCATGGCTACCTCTCAATCTTACATACTGAATGCTCGACATTAGGCCGGAATTCTGATAGAACCTCAACAACTCTATGCAGATCTTTGGACCTACCTTGACAATGCAGCCAAGATAAAACAACTTGAATCTCGTTTATATCCCTTTCATAGCCTCTCTCTCATGACATACTGCCTCGATTGGCAGCCTCGCTCGACAAGTCACAAGAACTTTGGCTGCCATCCTCAGCCGTATTTCTCATATGTGAGGAAAGAGGGTTCCACCAGACGACACCATAGGAGGATTCTTGACTTTGCAGTCCTCATCACGACTGATGGGGTCCTTGACTAGAGCTTGATATTTTGGGTAGAAGTCAAGGCCTTGGACTACCATCGATGCATTGCATTTAACAAAGGTGGCGAGAGTGCCGAAGACTCTGGTCACGAGGGTGCCGAAGATTCTGGTCATGAGGGTGCCAAAGACTATGGTGACAAGGGTGCCAAAGACGGTGATAAGACTCTCCTATACATTGTAAAGGAAATATGTGTTTTCTCAATTATTCAGGTCAACGAGCAGGCTATTTTCTCATTCAAGTACTTCAGAGATGTCCACTATGCATTCTTGATGGTAGGAGGGTTCTTCACATTGTTGAAGTATAAAAGGCCGGTGGAACTTACGCCATATACGGGAAAGGACAAAGAGAGGGCAATGTAAATCACTTGCGCGACTCAGAACTGGATTCGTCCTAGGAATGTATATGGAACGTATAGATTGCATAGCGACCAAGAGACACCACGATCAGTCTTGTAAGGCTCAGACTTTATGACAATTTACGATGATTGGTATTTATGGACGTGCTTCCTTGCGGGTTCAGTGAACATTCGCAGTTTGGTTGGCAGCTGGAGCGAGAGCAACAGTAAACGACAGCAGTGAGCTGAGTATACACAAAACGTCTGTCCTCTGTCTATTAGCTAGAGAGGTTTCACGACTGTGCACGTATACGGAGGGCACTCACCGTCAACGCAGCTCAGTAGTACGAAGTATAATCCATGTCCCAGTACCACATCGGCGTCGAGTCGAGCTCCATCTCTTTCTGCAGGAACTCGACAATCCTCTTCTCGTGTGCCTCCCCGCGGCGCTGCAGTTCCCGCATCGAGTGGTTCGAGTAGAGCGCGAGGAGCCCCTCGTAGTGTACCGAGAACGGCCGACGGTAGTACACCAGGAAACCAGGCATCCTCTCCCTGAACAGCCTGGCAATTCGGCCCCACGCGACTACGGGGCTGGTGATGGCTTCATCGGGCGCCCACGAAGCCCGGATGTTGCGCTTTGCCGCGTAAGCAAGGAGATGCTCGTAAGTGATACCGAGGCCGAAGGAAAGGAGAGCGCCCGTGTGCGTGATTTCTGCATCGAGTTTGGCAGGAAGTTGTTGCATAGGAGGATATTGTTTGATCCATTCTCTAAATTCCTGTTCATGAGGTCAAAATGCGTCGAGGCATCGATGAGCAATAAGGACGAAGAACCTGTTGCTGGGCTATGAGCGCGCGCCGAGTCAGGACTGACTTTCCGTCAGCATTCTGCTCGACCTCCTCCGTATAGGCCGACAGGTCTTCCACTTCAATGTCGGGGACGGAGGCTCGTGGTATCAACATCCTCGAGCAAGTGACTGAACCGCACCAACGACGCGAGCACCAAGGTGGAAGCGAGAGTATCTACGCGGGTCCGTGCCGCTGGCATGGTGCAGTGCACGCCGTGGGAAACAGGCTTGTGCTGGTTTTCTCCCTGTTTTTCACCTTGCCTATGTCCCCTCCTCGCCTATATAGTGGCATGAGTGACAATCCATTCGACTCGCCCGAGAGAAACATGTCAGTGAGGCATGTCCTTCCCTCGCAGACAGACCCAGCGCGGAGAGGGCCGGTAATGATGAGTAGCAGCGACGGGTCAGAAAGCATCCTTTCGTCGTGCGAGCAGGAGTCCTCTTCAGGATTTCAGAAATCATCGCACCCGCACGATCGAGACACTCCCCTCTATACCCCAGATTCCACGCGACCGCGCTGTCGTGCCGAGGCTCAAGACATGCGCCGAGCGCCATTCGGTAACATAAGCACGTCTTAACAACAGTCGCGAACAGCCTGAGGTGTCAGTTATGTGAATTTGACATTGAAATCCATCACAACAGTCAATACAAAGATCCTCAGTACAGAGGCCACAAATCTGCGAGTGAAAGCAGCGACAAAGCGCGGTAGCGATAACGAAAGAGCGAGAGAGAAGCTTTTATAGTCTGTATGAAGTCGGTCACGAAGACTAAGAACAAACGTCGATAGAGTGAAAGCTGTGTATCCTATGAGAGAGGCGACTGCACATAACCGAAGGCCACTCACTGTCAACGCAGTTCAGTAGTACGAAGTATAATCCATGTCCCAGTACCACATTGGCGTCGAGTCGAGCTCCATCTCTTTCTGCAGGAACTCGATAATCCTCTTCTCGTGTGCCTCCCCGCGGCGCTGCAGTTCCCGCATCGAGTGGTTCGAGTAGAGCGCGAGGAGCCCCTCGTAGTGTACCGAGAACGGCCGACGGTAGTACACCAGGAAACCAGGGATCCTCTCCATGAACAGCCTGGCAATTCGAACCCACGCGACTACGGGGCTGGTGATGGCTTCATCGGGCGCCCACGAAGCCCGGATGTTGCGCTTTGCCGCGTAAGCAAGGAGATGCTCGTAAGTGATACCGAGGCCGAAGGAAAGGAGAGCGCCCGTGTGCGTGATTTCTGCATCGAGTTTGGCAGGAAGTTGTTGCATAGGAGGATATTGTTTGATCCATTCTCTCATTTCCTGTTCATGCGGTCAAAATGCGTTGAGGCATCGATGAGCAATGAAGAACGAAGAACCTGTTCCCGGGCTAGGATAGCGCGCCGAGTCAGGACTGACTTTCCGTCAGCATTCTGCTCGACCTCCTCCGTATAGGCCGAAAGGTCTTCCACTTCAATGTCGGGGACAGATGCTCGTGATATCAACATCCTTGAAAGGGTAGGAGCGGATAAGACGGTAGTGAAGCGAGTATTGTGGTTTCTCACACGCGGGCCACCAGCTACTGATTCGAACTTATATACAGAGGCGGACGAATCGTGATACTATCGTGACTCAACGGTGAAGAACCTTCGTCTACTCTTCGTCTCCTCTCATTGACCTTGTATATTAATATGATCAGATGATCAGAGAAGGTGTTGCGCTGTGTTGCGCCGTTATATTATTCACATGGTCCTCGTTGTAGTGCTGAACTATTAGTCCCCGGTGCTGAGCAACTCAAAAGATTGCAATCGTCTGTGTGCCGAACCCTGTTATCCTATTGTCTCACGGTCTGGTCGCCTGAACACATGCCCTTGTTTCTCTGCCTGTCCTTGGTCGCCTTGTTCTAGCACAGTATGACCAGGAATGCATGTGACGAACAGTTCCCGCCATACGAATGAACAAAGCGGAATCCTAAAGCGGTACAAAATGCTATCCTAGAACGGAACAAGCAGACGCCAACCCCAAATGGCTTAAACACTTAAAAGCAGGTATCGGACAATGTTTCCAAGGACACCCGTCACTGGCATCACCAACACTCGAACGACTTCATTATGGCAACAGCCAATGACGTATGTGCTGCATGGCTTGTCGTTCCTCTCACATGGCTGATCGTCTGACAACAGGACAGAATCATTTTGGAACGGATGCGGATCGAGCGTGATCTACACATTCTGCTTGCTCATGCAGCAAACAGTCATCAGTTTGAATCAGCTTCATATGCCTTCCATAATCTCTCTCTCTCATCGTACTGCCCTGGCTGGAAGCCCCTCTTGCCTACTATTTCCTTCAGCTGCCATCCACAGCCATACTTCTCACACTTCATAGGAGAACAGGATAGCCAGAGACTCCATTCCCGAAGGATTCCGGATTTTGCAGCTATTATCGCCGAACTTTCCCTTCCTCCCAGTCTTGTGTTTTGGACAGAAGTCAAGCCTATATTGGGACACCGATGGAATAGTGCATTCGGTCTCGGCGACACCACCGATACCCTGGAAACTATTATGACGGCTGCGGATACGGCATTCATGGGTGCAATTATCCAGGTCAATGAACAAGCATTATTCTCCTTTCAGCGCTTCGATGGTGATGTCCACTATGCATTTGTCATGGTCGCCGGTTTTTTCTCGCTTCTGAAGTATACTAGGCCAATCGGGTCTGTGCCCAATGTACAGCCTGCTCCGACCACCATTCCTCAAAAACGAGCGAGGGCAGATTCTACTCTCAAAGCAAGGGCTCTTGAGGACATAGGAGATCCCATCTCTATCGTCCCTGATGTCTTATACTTCAATGTGCCTATGTTCATGGTTGGCCAAGGTCTCAATCCTATGTACCTGCGGGCACTCAGTGTTGTCGCCGACTCCTCAGCAAAGCTTCGTAGCCACTTTGAGGAGCCCTCGTTGTTCCGTGTCCCACCCAATGCCCCTGAACCTTCGGAACAGTCATTGGTAAGTTTTACTGTCACTATGCAGTCTCATAGTGTACCTAATTGCCTTTGTTGTGGTCGATTACAGGTGAGGGGGCGGGATATGGTTTGGGGTGCATTGAATTTCGAACGGCGAAGACTTTCACCATCCGCTTCCACTCCGACGGGTTCTCCTGACGCATCGTCAGCGGCCGGGTCATCTTTCACACAATCTGAAGGCAGACCTCGCAAAACAGCACGAACGGCCCTATTTTCTCCGATCCAGACGCGCTCCCGCACGAGATCAGAGTACCTAGCAGAGACCGCGCGAGCCAAGCAGCTAGCAGTGCAGAAGGCCAAAGAGGTCTTACAAGCTCTAGAAGAAGAAAACGAAGAGGCCCAACGGGACGCATATCATAAGGAAAGGGCAGAAAAGAGCGTCTCGAAGGATGCTCCCATGTCTCCCTTGACTTCCCCTCCCTCGTCCCCACCGCTTTTATCGACTCCTCGTGGGGGGGTCTTCCAGAACACGATCATGCAGTCCGTCGACGCCCTGCTTGCGTTAAACGACCTTCTTGCGGAGCAGCAGACCCCCTCAACCCCGTCTAGGAGAGGCGCTCGCGACGAAGACGTGTCCATGCCAGCTGCCGGGCCATCTCGCCAACCCATATTCGCCACCCCGCCTGCGCGCACAGGTGCCGACCGCGACGAACCTCGCGCCGTCCTTGGGTCTCTCATCGAGACCCTACCGCAAGTCGAACTCCCTCAAAATTCTCCAGCTCCCAGTGGAAAGGGAAAGGGCAAGGCTCGTCCTAAATAGACTTGTTCGAGGAGTGTACATACGGAACACGTTAGTTGTAGAATCATCGGAAGATCTCGAGCTGGGATAGCGTACGTACTACTACTCCAGCGACTTGCAAATTCATGTAGCGATTCAAAGTCAATTGTTTTACGACTCCGAGCGTGAAGCTGCGAAGCTCAACATACTTATGAGTCGCGCGAAGTCCGTGTCTTTCGCGAGTAAAGTTGGGAGATAAAAGAACACGAGACCGTCGCATCGGGGCTCGAGTCGGTGACCAGCTGAGGCGCGTTTACTCTCGCTCTTGACTCGTTCCAGTTGAGCGGAGTGATGGCGATCGCGGCAGACAGCTACCCTGATACCATCAGGTAGGATACCAGACGCCACCACGTCTCTGGATCATCAAACTCTTGTGAGCCCTCTTCTGCCGATAACGCTGCTGCTGCGAGCACATTTTTGCTGCCATTACGAGTCCGCAAGAGTAACGACGTAGCTAGCCACGCGAGTCCGCGCCACTCTATACACTTTCTCCACTTTCCGCCTCCGCCTCTCCGCCTCCGCCTCCGCCTCTCCGCCTCTCCGCCTCTCCACCTCTCCGTCTAAGTAACATGCCCTTCCCCCCTCCACCACCGCCACCGAGAGCAAAACACACGGGCTCACAAAACAGATAATGAAAAAGAGAACAAACGAGCACAAACCCCACGAAAATCGAAACCGAAAGCACTATTAGACATATATCGGACAACATCGCCAAAAAAGTAAGCAGGTAAGAACGATGGTAAGGGATAAAAAAGGAAAGGCAAGGTAAGGGAGGGAAAGGAAAGGGACTCGGACACCACTACACGCCTCGCAGAAGGAACACACAACAACAACAATAACGACAGCCCGCTCGGATAGATATATAATTAGATAACCGCCACCACTCCCGTCCGTCCTGGTCATCCTACAACGCCTTGCTTACACCCCCCCGCTCGGAGGAGCGGAACAACGGAAAATAAAAAGAACGGTCGCAGGCCGGCGACCCCACAGAGTGAACGGAAGACGCGGACGTGAGGCGCGAGAGGCGCGGGCGAGACGTACGAAACGGCCGGGGCGGAGCGAACCCGACACCATATCCCTCGTCTATTTCTCGCCCATGTCGATGATTTTCTGCCCGAGCGCGTGGTCCTGCGAGGCCGTGTTGACGGACTGCGAGCGCCCGCGCGTCGAGGGGCGCGGCTCAAGCGGAAGGTCGGTAGAGCGCGATCCGCGCCAGCCGATGATCGCGCGACTGCGTCAGGACTATCAGCGACGAGAACGTGAGGAGGATGACCGGAGAAGCACGTACATCCATCCAGGGACAATGCTGCCAGGCGGGATGACCCAAGGCTCGGCAGAGCCGTATGTTGGAGGCAGGATGCGGTCGTTGGAGACCTTGCGAAGAATCCAGGGGATGCCATTCAGGATGAGATACGAGATGATACCCGCGATGACTCCATACGCGATACTGTGTCGCGAAGAGACTTCAGTCAACACCGAGCAGAGGAGGAACATATGAGACGCGTACTTGTATGTCAACGGGATGATGATGATCGTCAAGAACGCGGGAACGGCGTCGCCGATGTAGTCCCAGTTGATATCGCGCACGTTGCGGATCATGAGCGTGCCGACGATGACGAGCGCGCCGCCGGTAGCCCAGGACGGGATGGACGCGAAGATGGGTGCGAAGAAGACCGAGACCAGGAACATGATGCCCGTCACGATCGCAGTGATGCCCGTCTTGCCGCCCTCTTGAGACATCGAGCGCGTCAGATATGCTTCACGGGTCCATTTGCAATCAGGGTGGGGCACGCACCAGAGATACCCGTTGCGCTCTCGATGAACGCCGTGACCGGACTTGTTCCCATCAAGGCGCCCATACTGATCGAGAACGCGTCCACGCAATACGCCACCGTGCTCCTCTCAAAGTCAAGCGTCACAGGGTCTCTCAACCCGGCGAACTTGGCCATGGAGTACAGCGTACCGGACGTGTCGAGGATATCGACGTACAGCATGGTGATGAGCGCGTACCACACGTGCCCGTTGCCGTAGTTGTAGTCGATGGCGTTGCCGATGCGGTTGAGGGGCCGGAAGGCGACGACCTGCTTGAAAAAGTCGAATGCCTCGTCGCCGGCGGACGTGTGCGGGAAGAAGGTGACCGCGGTCGGGCGCGGCCAGGAGATGATGGAGGTGAGGAAGATGCCGATCAAGATCGCACCCTTGACGCGGTACATCATGAGGAAGACGGTTAAGAAGCTAATCCGAAGGGTCAAGTCAGTGGGCGGGGAAAGAGCGCCAGGCGGCAGAGACCAACGCACCCGCCGACAAAGATGCCCAACCAGACCGTGGGGTTCCTGAGCACGCCGCGCGCACAGTATCCCGCAAGATCGTCGCTGACGTAGTTTTCGGGCAAGCACCCGCCTAGGCCGACGAAATTTGTGGTGTCACCGCCAACGACGCCGAGTCCGCCGGACGCTGAAAAAAATCAAGCAGTACGCAAAATACAATGGGCGGGAGAGAGCCTCAAGGTCAGAATGCGATAGCCGATTCTGAAAAATGGGTTCACGTACACAATCCGATGAAGCTGTGCAAAGGCGCGTGAGTATGGGTGTGGTAAAAGAGGGACGAGGGACGAGAGACGACGCACGCGATGAAGAGGCCGATGCCAGTGCCGACGGCCATGACCAGTGATTGCGGCATGACGCGGGCGAGCCATTGGCGGAGGCCGAGGAGAGAGAGAATGAAGAAGATCCAGCTACAGTGCCGGACAAGCAAAGTCGACAATTTTGCTAACTCCCCAGGCGGAATCTTTTGGGACAAACTGAGTTCAGATTCGGACTCAGGGAAGCAAAAGGAGTCAAAAAATGCCCTTTATGGAATTTCCCACGGTAAAATGGGGGTGGCCAATTTTTTGAGCGAAAAAAACAAAATGTAATTAGGCCTAAAATGGCATCAGAGTCAATCTGAGTCAATCTCAGGTCAGCATTGCATCAACAGACATCATTGTGCACTGCCCAACCCTTCTATGTGACTTCTGTTTGCATACAGCCCACTCTGCCACTTTCCCTATAAGCCCCTTATGATATGCATCCATAAACCACCATGATTGATTAAAAAAATTGGTGAATCACCTTGACAGGACACTTATTGAGGCATTGCTGTGCCACTTTCTTTGCATCCTCAAATTTGACTTTGTAAATTTTACAGTACGAATGCTTGTACTAGCCTTAGTACTGAATAATATGAACATGCCATAAAAGAAAAGACTGAAGAAACTGACCATCTCAATAGGATTAAGCTCACAATGGAACTTCAGAAGAAAGATGCAGATGTGACCTTAAGCTTTTGATTTCTGCTCAAGAAGGGATTCTTGAAAAAAAAAAATCATCCTGCCTGGTCAGGAGTCAGGCTATATAGCAAGTGTCACTCTTAAAAGGACAAATTGGAGAATACTTGGCCTTTATTGTGTAGACATCAAAGCTACATTCTGTAAGAGTCTGCTGCAATCCCTTTGCCTTGCTATTCTTGGTTGTCATCTTGCTTACTAAAAAATAACCATTGAACTTTGTCTGGCCCTCTCACACTCACTTCCACTCCAGGCATTGCTGCATATGCACTGACTTATTGTTGATAATAGGATCATGTGAGTGTGATTTATGTGGACCTGCTATTCATGGTCTATCCAGTATTGATTATAATCTAAGTTTTTTAAGAACTCACCAGGTTTTTCATAGATGAGAGCTAGTCTCTGTCTTATAGATTATCAAGATCAATATCCTCCATGTCTTTTTCAGTGTCTGACTCAAATCCAGGTGAGTTTCTCGAGTGGATTGATTTTTTGTGAAGATGCTGAATTTTCAATGCATGTTTCTTTCTTGGAGGATGCCCTTGGGGATGCTTTGAATGCTACATAATTTAGTAGCCCAGTATGTCATGGTTTGGAAATGCACCACCATTACAGCCTTGGTAATTTTTTTTGGGACTATTTAAGACTACCATTGAACTCAGATAGAAAAATGGAGTTGATTGATGCTATTTCTGAGGCCCTACCATTTAATTTGGGGGTTGGCCAATTTTTTAAGGGTCAAAATCAATAAAATGTAATTTACGTGAGATTGGCTCATGGGATTTTGCTTGTAAGGAGCTCAAAATGCTCATTTACTGAATGCGCATCAATTCCGGTGGTTCCGGAGGGTGGGAAAATTAGTTAACTAAAATTGTTGACTTTGCTTGTCTGGCACTGTAGAGAAGATCAGAACGGAAGCGTTAGCACGTCCGCTCGACGCAAGAACACGTGCTCGACGTCACGCGCGACAATCCAGAAGCCACATTGGAGACAAGCGCCATCCCAATCGGGGCAACAGCGTGCGAGACTAGATGTCGCCCAGATTGGGGTGGCGTGCGGGGAACAGCCGGATGAGGAACAAGACGCACCCTTCCATAAAGACAGCCACGAGGGCCTCGCGGTACGAGATCAGTCCCGTCCCATGGAACCCGACGATAGAGTATGTGAACTGCCATCCCCCAAGTCAAGGTCAGCACTCCCCATCGCGCGTCATCAAAATCCTGGAGCCCACACACGTAAGCGTTCAACCCCAGCCCAGGCGCCATCCCGACCGGCAGGTTTGCGAAGAAACCCATGAGCCCGCTCGCGAGGGCAGACACGGCGGCCATCGACGTGATGAGGTCTCTCCGGACCTCGGTCACGCAGAGAGCATAGGCGGCATCCGTGACACATCCGTCGTTGGTCGCACAAACACACGTTCCACCAAAGTCAGAGATGATGGACACGTTTACGGAGATCTGGCGGACAGGTTAGGGGTCAGAGAGGTTTACGGGGGATGCTGAAAAGGCAGGGGGAGCGAGACCAAGGAAAGTAGGAATGAGATGTTGATGAAGATACGAGGGGGGGGGGAGAGGGCTTCATGGTTGTTGTCGGTAAGGAGGGGGGGACTTACAATGTACGCCATCGCTGCCTGCAAAGTCATCATCCGTTAGATCGCCGGCGAGCGGTAGAGCGAAAGACAAGACGTACCCATGTTGTTATACCGGCACAAATTTCAGTCTACAAATGTGCCGAGGTCAGCGAATATCCGACGACATGACCACTATGCTTGTAGAGAAAGGGGGGACGAAAGGGGGGGGAGGGAAGAGGGGTTTCGGCGTGTGGAGAAAGAAATGTACGCACAAGAAACTGGGAGCCCTCGCGCTCCTTTTCCATGCCTGAGCCCTCCAGCTGAAACCACCGGCCGACAATCGAGTTCGCTACCTACGAAGCGCACTGCAGCCCTCCCTTTTGCTGCCTCTCATTGCTTGCTGATCCTCCTTCTTCCAGGCCGACTATGCCTGCCAAAGGTGCGTGACTGAGTTTACCACTGTGGCCTTTTGGTGCTACACGAGGTCCGGCCAAGTTTTGTGTACAAAGTGCTCCAAGGAGCAGAAAGGCTGCAGCTTCCAACCTGGGTGGATGCTGAACAAGGGAAAGTCCAAGGGGAAAGGGAAGTCGAAAGCGAAGGCGGCCGAAAAGTTGGGGAGCCGGAACTGTTACGAAACGCCTTGCTTATGTTTACCTACTTTTCCCACCTTCTTGATAAGGACTTGTAGGACCTTTCTCCCGGCCATACCTCACGTTCCCGCTCCATTGATACTTGGTCCGTGCTCCTGTTTGTACATATTTATAGATACTGCAGCGCAGGGTGGAAGCCTTAGGCTATCCACTTCTGTCCAATCTAAGGACTGCTGCTCACACAGTCTCCTCTGATTCCAAGACATTAGTCTGATCAGTCCCTCGACTCCTTCTAAAACTCTTCAGTATTGTTTGTGGCCTAGGATCTCCTTGTCTTGAACAGCCGTTTGTGACATCTGGATAGCCTCTCCTCACACAAATCCGACTCCACCCTTTCCTTGCAGCAGAACACTGGCTAGTTACATACGGCGTTAGGCAGTCCCAAAAGACAAACGTCCGTCGACCGTAATAGTTACTATACACTTCGTGTTATGAACTGCTCGTTCAGTAACCCCAAGAGTAGGAGGTTCTTCCCTAGGTCACTCGAGGAGGATGTGTGGAACGATGGTCTCGACTGTATGTGTAGCACAGGAGCCAGAGATGTATTGCGATGCAGCAATGGAAGCTGTAGTCGGAAGACTACAGTGAAGAGTCCTGTATGTGAAGATACAGGAGAACGAAGAGAATAGACTGAAGAACCTCAGCCTACTCTATGGGCCTTTTATACTACATTAGGAAATAGGGTGTGAGAATACCGTATATGTATCCATAGGTATTCTCTAAGCCGTCTCTCTCAATAACGACTACTCTTGTGCTTCTCCGTTCGTCTCCTTCCAGCCAGGAAAGACTAGGAGCTTGATGCCCGGTGTGTGAGTAGTTTGTAAGGCGGCATTCTATGCCTGTCGCAATATGGCTTGTGATACTCGACCAACGATAAGGTGATCCATTGGGAGTGGATGACCAAGGTTATTATCTGTACCTTGTTGTACGCCTCACCTTGTGAGGCTGCTTGATATTTGTGATGATCGTGTCAGCATAGACCGCCGTTAAGGCCCGACAGAACGTGATCATAACACTTCAAGCGAACAATTGGACGATTCCACTTCGGTGTGGGTCGTTTCAGGTTGTAAAATACTTCTATCTGGTAATCAACCCAGTGGAGGTATGACCAAAACAATTGCACTCGACGTTACGTACGGTACTATACCAGAAGCAGAAATACTATACCCGACTAGGAAGAGCTGCTGTTGCCTTGACCCTCGAACCTTGATCAGGTCAAGACTAGCGCGGGCTCTTTGATCTAACAAGACGACTTCCCAAGGTTTAGGAAAACACGTAGGGTGAGTTCCGCATGGAACCGACTACCTGAAACACGCAGATACATTTGTCCACTTTGGACAACCCATCAGAAGAACTTCCAAGGGAAATTGGGTCTACGTAGGAGGACAGAATAGCGGAAAAACAGTTGACGCCCCGCTAGTACCCTGGGAAGATAGGAAAGCACCCCTCAGAACCATTGACTCCCCCACCCGAACGAGACCTGTCTTATCACCAGTCGATATCCCTAAAGAAGATATCAAAGACACCCCAATTCCCATAGGAGTATTAACCCCAATCGACGAAGAAGACCCAGAGCCTGTAGCAGGACCGAGTCAACCGAATCTGAACCCAAATCCGAATCCACAACCAAACCCCTTACCGATCACAGGAACCACAGACGACGAAGACGAAATATCAGATAAAGGAAACAAGCCGAAAGACTTCGATGGAATGAGGTCAAAGTACAGAGAATGGATCTATGAATGTCATATGTACATTCTAGCCAACCCGACCAAGTATGACACGGACATGAACAAGACACTCATGGTCCTGTCGTATATGAGGGAAGGAACAGCTTCACTGTTTGCACAAAAATACTACTTTGACAGAGAACTCCGGGAGTACAAAGCAACGGAAACCAAAAAAACATGGGGAACGTTCAAAGACTTCTTGAAAGAATTAGCCGTCGCATTCAAAGATGAAAGTCTTGAACAGAAGGCGAGACAGAAATTATTCACGATGAGAATGGGAAAGCGATCAGCAGACGAGTTCGTCATGGACTACCTCATGACGGCAGGAGAAAGTGGATTCAATCTCAAATCTACCGTTGATTATTTCCACCGAGCCATACACCCAGAAATTCTCAAACAAATCTACAGACTCCCTGATATGCCGACAACCATGGATGATTGGGTAAAATACACCCGAAGATTCGATAACCAATGGAGGGAGCTACAGAGCATAAAAAGCTCCATACCCTCTGCTGCTGTTCGACCAAACAACCCCTTCCGTTACAACTCCTCTAACGCTCCATCATCTATGAACAACTCTGTCGTCCCCATGGCCATAGATACAGTCCGAATGACCCTTATAGACAAAGAGCACAACCGCCTCAGGATGGAGGGTGGGTGCTTTTACTGTCGCCAGAAAGGACATATGGCAAATCAATGCCCTGTCAGGGGTTCGTCTAGGGTATATGAAGGGTCAACTGGACATGTTCAACAGGGTAGTAGAACGGTGGGGAACCACTCAGCTCAGGCCAGTAGCAGGATGGGAGGCGGAGGAAGCGGCTATGGCCGAGCGCTCTCAGCAGGAACTCCAGGCAGTACTTAGGGAGGCACTACGGCGCAAGGTAGAAGCATGGCGACGACTAACCCGTTCCGGGCCAGACTCGCAGCTCGCCAAGCCCACACACCTGGACCAGATGCACCTGTACATGAGGAGGAGCCTGAGATTAGCCGAGAAGAAATCCAAAGGGTTATAGGAAAGATGAGATGGGATGAGCAGGTAGCACTCCTTCAGGAGTTAAGCAAGATAAGCAAGCGGAAAGAATGGGATTTTTAAATAGGCCTACGGCTCCGGTGTACCGTAGACCCACTCTAAATCCCCCTGCAAAAACATTCATACGGCCTACTAAATCCAATCAGAAATCATCTATGAGGATAAACGTGCACTTGAAACACAAAGAGGGAACCACCAAAGCCCGAGTATTAATTGATTCAGGAGCAGAAGGGCTTCTCATCAACAAACAATTTTGTTTGGACAATAACATACTGATGCAGAAAATCAACAAACCTATCCCTGTGTTTAACGTGGACGGAACAGCCAATGATGGAGGAAAAATCACCAACAAAGCCTGCCTGCTTATGAGAATGACGAACGAAGAAGGCGATTATTACGATGAACGATGCGAATTACTGGCCGTTAACCTAGGAGGAGAAAATATAATCCTAGGAACGGATTGGCTACATGAACATAACCCACAAATCAATTGGGTAAAGAATAGTCTCACGTTTTCAACTTGCGCTACCACGTGCCTAGTCAGCCGACCTAAATTCACCATACAAGCATTAGCACCTACCCAGCGAAGAAAAAACAGAACAGTTGGGTATTCCAGAATAGAAGATGATTTGGAAGAAAACAAAACTGAAGACACCTTCTTTTCCGAATTCTACGAAGAATGGTATTACCAAGATCCACTAGAAGTGCATCCCCTCGAAGCAATTCACATTGGTTCCTTCGGAAACAAGTCACAACAACTGGCAGAAAAAGCAAACAAAACAAAAACGGAACGACCTATTGAGGAAATAGTCCCGGCATACGTTCTTAAACAATTTGCCAAAATCTTCAGCCAGGAAGCTTCGCAACGACTTCCAGAACATTCACGATGGGACCATAAAATCGATATGAAACCAGGATGGGAACTGACGGGATGTAAGCTATACCCCTTGACAGAAGAAGAAGAAGACCAGCTACACGAGATGCTTCAAGAACACTTGAAGCAGGGAACCATTAGAATATCCAAATCCCCACAAGCGTCACCCTTCTTCTCTGTAAAAAAGAAGGAAGGAAGCTTATGACCGGTTCAAGATTATCAGAGACTGAATGAGTGGACAGTAAAAAACAAATACCCACTGCCCCTGATTGATGACGTAATAAGAACCATTGCCAAATCAAAAGCAAGGATCTTCTCCAAGTTTGATGTCAAATGGAGGTATAATAACGTTCGAATAGCAGAAGGTGACAAATGGAAGACAGCCTTCATGACTAAATTCGGCCTGTTTGAATGCCTTGTAATGTTCTTTGGTCTTTGCAACTCGCCTGCCACCTTTCAAACTATGATGAACATCATCTTCCATGACCTCATTGTTGCGCAAGTCCTTGCAGTCTACATGGATGACATCCTGGTGTTCACGAAGACCATTGAAGAGCATAGGTGCATGACAACCCAGGTCATGCAAATACTTTTGGACAACAACTTGTTCCTGAAGCCTTCTAAATGCACCTTTGAGACGGACACAGTCGAATACCTCGGATTTATCATTTCCGCGGATAATATATCCATGGACCCGGTCAAGGTTGATGGAATCGCCACCTGGCCAACCCTGAAGAACCTGAAAGAAGTACAGTCTTTCCTCGGCTTTGGAAACTTCTATTGCAGATTCATCAAAGACTTCGCTACCACGGCACGACCTCTCAATGACCTCACAAAGAAGGATGTACCATTTGAGTGGACTCATGAGAGGAACAAAGCCTTTGAACAGTTGAAGCATTGCTTCACATCTACTCCCATCCTTATCTACCCAGATGGTAATCACCCATTCCACCTTGAGACCGATGCGTCGGACTTCACTTCTGGCGCCATCCTATCGCAAGAAACGCCCAACGACGGATGGCACTCTGTCGCTTACCTGTCCAAATCTTTCAATGCAGCCGAGCGGAATTACGATATCTTCGATAAGGAGCTACTTGCTGTTATACATGCCCTCGATCACTGGCGCATGTACCTCGAAGGTGCACGACACCCGTTCAAGATTTGGTCCAACCACAAGAACCTCCTGTACTTCTCTACTGCAAGAACTCTTTCCCACTGCCAAGCACGTTGGTCACTCTTCCTCTCCCACTTTGACTTCACCCTCATCCATAAACCAGGCATTACCCACTGACCTGATGCTCTGTCCAGGCGTCCAGGCCTAAAAGAGGGGGTAAAATCTGACAACAAAGATCAGGTGATACTACAACCCCAAATGTTTGTTAAAAGTGTGACAGGACAAGGAACAGTTGAAATGCTTGACAGCCAGCTGAGACGAAAGCTAAAAGAAGTCACGGCTAAAGATAGAGAAGTAATGGAAGCAATGGAGCTTATCAAAGCATCAGGACCTAGAGCACTCTCAAAAGGCTTACAAGAGTGGAATTACGAAGACAACCTTATCTGGCATAGAGGAAAAATATACGTTCTGCCAGACGATGAACTTACAAGACAAATCACAAAAATATACCATGATTCACCAGCAGCTGGACACCCAGGAAGATGGAAGACCTATGTCCTAGTATCAGACAACTTCTGGTGGCCAGGAATGTCCACATTCATAAAGGAATACGTAACGGGATGCGCAACATGTTAATATACCAAAAACATCATGCATCCCACACGCACCCCGCTTATTCCAAACGAAATACCAGAAGGACCCTGGCAAACAGTCACAATGGACTTCATTACGGATCTTCCCCAAGTAAGACCGTATAATGCCATTCACGTAACGGTAGACAGAAGCACCAAGGGCATTGTTTACACCCCATATGATAAAACCATAGACACCGAAGGAACCGCTGACCTCTATATGAAAAACATCTGGAAACAATATGGACTTCCAAAGAAGATTGTATCCGGTAGAGGTACACAATTTGCGGCCAGATTCACAAAGGAACTATGGAAAAAGCTAGGAGTAACAACAGCACTATCAACCGCCTACCACCCAGAAATAGATGGAGAAACGGAAAGAGTCAATCAAGAGCTAGAACAGTACCTACGAGCATTCTGCAACTACGAACAAACGAATTGGCCTGAATTATTGCCATATGCAGAATTCACACACAACGTCAGGGAACATTCAGCAACTCACCAATCGCCATTTGAACTCATGTATGGCTATAATCCAACCTTCATACCTCCGATCACGCCAAGATCCGATATCCCAGGCGTAGAACAAAGGTTGGAAAGGCTAGAACAATTACGGCAAGAAATGAAGGTCAGCCTAGAAGTTGCAGCTGAACTAATGAAAAGGAAAACAGCCAAAAATGAAGTCAAATTAGAAGCAGGACAGAAGGTTTGGCTATCGGGAAAAAATATCACCACCATGCACCTGAAAGACAAACTAGCCCCGAAACTGCATGGACCATTTGAAATAGAAAGCAAACTAGGACCGGTGATGTACAAATTAAAGCTTCCGCCAACATGGAAAATACACCCCGTATTCCACGCCTCGTTAATCTTACCTTATCAAGAAACAGCTGCACACGGCCCCAACTTCAAACAACCACCACCTGACCTCATAGACGGACAGGAAGAATATGAAGTCGAAGAAATTCTTGACAAGAGGAAACAAGGACATGGGTATCAATACCTAGTACACTGGAAAGGATACCCGAGCTCTGCGGATGAATGGGCCACAAGAGCAAACCTGGGGAATGCTAAAGAACTTTTAGAAGCATACGACGCGCGACATCATAACTTACCACTACGAGCAGCCCTCGCAAACATCGAACAAACAAAGTCCGAAATGTATAAAAACCCAAATTCAATCATTGCAATTCCCTCATCCCTTCAATTGCTTATTCACTCCTCCAGCAAACATGTCTTCCAGTGAATCCATCTACCTCTCCTCTGAAGACACTCTTGTCGAACAACCTTACAAAGAAACACCCTCCACTGAACCCTCTATTCCCTCGACTTCTGAGATGTCTATAGTAGAAGAACGATCTGTACCATGGGACATGGACAAAGAACAAGCAGTGCAGGAAGCAGAAGAAGGATTCAGCAAGTATCTGGAGGGACTGGACAAGAACAAATGATGAGAAGACAAGATGATCAGACGACTCACAGAGGACTTCGACAGACCCTCACCTTCCCGCTCTCCCTCTCCACCACCCCTTATCCGCACACAGGGTGAGGGGATCATATTCCCCGATAGAGAGACGTACCTGACGACTCCCATCGCCTACATGATGGGACTCATCAAAGGAACACCGAACACTGAGTTTGTGTCAGGACCCACACGACCGGAAATACAAAGGGCATTAGAGATTTTGGAAGAGGAGAGGAGCTTTGTCTGACACGTGCAGAGGGCTCTGCAGATCCGGGAAGGAATGCTCATCGCCCAAATCAATGCAGGCGAGAGAAGGCTTATGGGTTTGAATCAAACTACACACCTCCAAGACTCCTTTCATCCTGCCGACGACATCACCCCCGTCACTGAATATCACATGCCTACCATGGCTGTGGTATCTTGTGCCTCGTCTTCGGCCTCAAATGGAGCACCGCTTCGCCCAATGCCGGGGGCTTATCCCATAGAACACGGCAGGGGGGGGTGTCTATAGATTCACACAGATTTCACCTCGCTACCATGTCATACCCGCGCGACTGGGAGTAATCCGCTCCTCTACCTGAACTTGACCTCCCCTCCCCTTTGTCGAATATGACTCCAGTGAGTCTGACACCCAACCCATTGTCCTCCGCCCTCGAGGTGCTTAAAGAACGAGATGCTGATGTCTGGTATGATGTAAAACTGCCAGGGCAAACGATGGTTCGAATCCATTGGGCCGGTACCCACCGCCATGATGAGACGAGGGACTTGGCTCTAGAACGCAGTCCCTGCATGGTTGGTAATGAGGTGGGGTATTATGACATCCGTACTCAAGAGCTATCGCATCATAACTCGACTGTGGGCAGCGAGAATCTGTGCCCTAAGTATTATTTTGTATGACTCGGTTTACATACATTGCTTATGTTTTTCCTGGACTATTACTTACCGTCTCTGGCACTGACGGCCTAGAGGGGGGGGTAATGTTACGAAACACCTTGCTTATGTTTACCTACTTTTCCCACCTTCTTGATAAGGACTCGTAGGACCTTTCTCCCGACCATACCTTGCGTTCCCGCTCCATTGATACTTGGTCCGTGCTCCTGTTTGTACATATTTATAGATACTGCGGCGCAGGGTGGAAGCCTTAGGCTATCCACTTCTGTCCAATCTAAGGACTGCTGTTCACACAGTCTCCTCTGATTCCAAGACATTAGTCTGATCAGTCCCTCGACTCCTTCTAAAACTCTTCAGTATTGTTTGTGGCCTAGGATCTCCTTGTCTCAAACAGCCGTTCGTGACAGGAACCATCGCGCCCGACCAAAAAGCGCAAGGTCGAGGTAGTCGTCCCTGAACGATCTGTTGGTGAGATTATCATGTGGACAAAAGGTGAGTAATCGGTCGGACATTGCTGGGATGTGGGCTCATTGTATTGTCTAGCTGTTCGGGCTCGGAAGCCAGTCCAGTGTCTTCCAACCTCCACTCATACCATCCTGGCCCCTTCCCATCCCCACTCCTTTGTTGTCCCTGCTCTGTCCGACTCATCTCGCCTGTCTTCTGTTGTTGCACAAGGCATCGCATCAGAGCTTTGGTACCACATTGCTGTGGCCGAAGGTATGCGTGCCTCGCTGGCGCGTTCGATCGCGATGTGGCAGGGTGAGTTGGCAAGTATTGAGGCACGTTCGGGTGGCTTGGTGGTTTCGGATGTGGTGCTGGTGGAAGACTCGTTGGATGCCGAGGATTCGGACATGTCTGTGTTGGGCGACTTTGTGCCCGATGTGTGGAATAGTTTCAAGGTGTCTGTCATACAGTAAAATGTAACATAATAGTGAAAGGGACTGTCCTAGTTTGAATGAGACATTTGTCAAAGACTAGAGGTGTTGTTCAGGAAATCAGTCGGCGAAATAACTGTGTGAATGTACTTGTAAGCAAAGCATTTGGCGGAAATGAAGAAAATAAATTGGAATATTAGGGGAAGCCTCAGTATGTCATCACAGGCATAAAACCCTATGGTTTTGCACAAATTGGAAGAAGTCTTCAATGCGACTTGGTACTTGAAGGAATGATGGGAAAATGATGGGCCAAATATTTGGTCGGCAATCAATCGGTGGCAAAAGTACTAAAAGATGTGGAAATGATTGGGCGTCAGTCTATGTCTGTGATGAATAAATGAAAATAAGGAATGGGTATATCTGTGAATCCTCCTCCCTACTGAGATCGTGACTGTCCCCAGTCACCGACTGAAGAGAGCGAAGGGTGGCAGGGTGGGATCTAGTTGGAGGTTGCCAAAGCTGCGTCATTGTCCTCCGCCAATCGGACTGAGCTAGTGTTGGTATCTTCATTGGTATTGTCGTCTTTGGCGTCATTGTCTCTTGATCGGGAATCTTCCATGGCCTAAAGGTGTTCCTGCGAGATGTCGAGGAGGGCTTCAAGGTCAGCGAGCTTCAGAGACCTGCAAGCAAAATAAGGAATAATGCGGAATGCTGCAACTGGCCGATCAAAAACTGATCCGTCGAGTTTGGCCAAAATATATGCTCCTCCCCGATTCCTAGAAATTACTAGCAATGGCCCTAAATACTGTGGATGCATCTTCTGATTGAGTGCCTTTTCTATGGCTGTGTTGCGCATCAGGACAAGCAAGCCTTGGTAGAAATTGAAGTCGCAAAGGGTGGCCAAATGCTGTTGTTCAAATTGGATGGCGGCCGGGACTTGGGTGCCGACTACCAAGCTGCGAAGGTGGGCAAGGTCTGATCGGTGTTTCTGCAAGGCAATGGCATGTCGGGCGATGAGGTCGGTGGTGCTGAGGGTTGTGGTTGGCAGTGGCAGGAGGTAGGTGGCTTTGGCAATGTCGAGGGGAAGGAGGGGATGGGTTCCAGTCACTGCGAAGTATGGCGAGCAACCCATTCGGCGCCGAACAGTAATGCAATCAGCCCAGAATACAAAATGAGCTGCACAATTCCACTTGGCCTGATCTCCGTCAACTGCCTTGAACAGAGCCTGCCAAATGTCAAAGTGAAGTCATTCGGTGCAAGAATTGTAGCCCAAGATGCAAATGTGCCAAACGTGGTACTTCTTTGCTAGCTGGTCGAGCGCCTTGACGAATGCTGGTCCATTGTCGGAGACAATCTCTACCAGTGTTTCCTATTGGCATAGGATATCCTTGAAGATCCAGTTGGCAAGAGCTGAACTTGTCTCACGTCGCAGCATCCAGAATTTGGGATAGTGTGATACCGGACAGTGGCCTTGAACAAGATACTTGAAACCGCTGGCGGTTGGCATGTGCATGGTATCCATATACATCTTCACGAAGAGTGGTACAGGTGTGGCGACGGTCGGGGGAATAAGGACGTTGCGAGTCTGGCAAATCTGGCAAAGGTGACAGGTTCGAACAAACCAGGAAATATCTTGCCACATATGCGGCCCCCAGAAGTGTTCAGCGATTAAGGTGGTCATGGCGTAGAATCCCTTGTGAGCAACATTGTCGTGGGCAGCAGTGAGAATTGTGATCCAGCTAGAGGGGGCTGCAACGATCTTGTGTCGTCCGTGCAAGTCTTTTCTCCATAGCTTGTCGGCTGCAATAAAGAACTCAGTGCAATATCATAGGAAGGTGGCATATTCAGAGTCGGAGAGAGAGGGGGGCTGAACCAATGTTCGGTGCCAGTCGCGGACCAACCATAGGTGTTCTTTGGCTTCCAAAGCTTTTTGCAATCTTGGGATATCCAAATAGTCGATAGTTAGGCCTTCATCGTCGGAGTTGGTATTGGTTGAGGGGTCACCTATGAGCAAGGAGGTGAGGATGGCGGTGGTCGAAGTTGATATGGAGGTGGGGAACATGTTGTTGATCTGATGGAGGAAGCCATAGAGATTGTCGATCTAGTTGTCAAAGTTGTCTTTAGGTTCGGGTTGGTCGGCGGGTTGTGGTGGTCGTCGGGAGAGTCCATTGGGGCCGTGCGAGGTGCCGGGGATGTGGACAAGTGTGAAATGGAAGGTGAGGATGGAGACAATCCACCGATTGATGCTGGCGCTGGGTTCTAGATCCGGGTTAGTGAGCATGCCCTTGGTGTAGCATGCATCTACTCTATCAGATTCTGAATGCCAATGAGATACATTTTGAGCGATCTGAGGGCGCGAAAGAGACCGTAGAGTTCGAGCTTCGGCTGGGAGAATCACGATTTGCGGTCATTAAGGGTGATGGAGCCAAATTGGGCATAGTACCAAACCTGTGGATTGTTGAGTGCGCATTGGCAGAGGTGGAAGCTGACCGCGATTTGTGAGGTATCGACGGCGAGGATGACGTTGGCTGCTGACCCATAGTTGATTGGCCGAAGGGCTGGTGGTTTGAGCAGTGCTGACCGGAGATCATCTTGGGCTGCTATCTGGTCTGGGCCAAACACGAATGGAAAATCTTTGCACATTAACATAGTTAGTGCATGCGCCCGGTGTGCAAAATTCCGAATGAAGATCCGAATGACACCGATCGTCCCCAGAAATGCCCGAACATCCGAGAGATCCCTGCAAGGTCCCCACTTCATAATTGACTCTACCCTAGACTCGTTGGGTAATCTTCCTTTGTACGTGCAGCGATGGCCGACCACCGTGATTTCAGCTGAGCAGAGTGTCGCCTTGTGTCCCGAAAATGTTCCTCCGCTGTACTTCATCTACTGGACCACCTAATTGAGGCCTTGAAAATGTTCCAACACAAACCGCTGTATGCCAGAGTTGTCGGGATGCGTCTCGAAGCCTCCGTTCAGCAGTTCGTATTGGGCCAGCAGGCCCTGAATCGGAACATCGTCAATGAAAGGAATGGTGGTGTCTGGAATTTCTGGCTAGAGGATGTGGGTGATGTCGTCGTGGAAGATCAGGACCGAATTTGTCCATCCCATAGGCAGGGTGACAAGTCGGTGGGCGCCGAATGGGGTCTGGAATGTGGTGAAGTTGCGAGATGATTCGGCGAGCCCTCGTTTGTCATAGCCAACGTAGAGATCCAGAATGCCGCCACAAGCGCAAGCTGCAAACTGTTCAGCGATCTGATTGGTATATGGGGGCACACCTGAATGCTGGATGGTAACGGCGTTCAGGGGTTCGAGGCTGTGAACAATTCGGAGTTTAGTCCCAGTGGAGGTGCTATTTGTCTTCTTGATGACTGTAAACCAGTGTGATCGGTAGGATGAATTCGACGGCTCATAGACTCCAGCGGCGATCTTAGTTTTGATAAGTCGGCACACTTCATCGTAGATGCCTGGTAGAATTGGAATGTTGCATTGTACCCAGGGCTTGTGTTCGACCACCGGCATATTGACTAGAGGAAAGAATTCTTCACAGAAACGTTCACAGTCCGAATCATCCCAGGCAAATCCCATCTCTTGTAGACACATAAAATGGTGCATGAGCTGTCGTTTGGCGGGCCAAAGGAAGTTGTCTGAGTGGACTTTGTCAATGAGGTCGCGTCATTCGGCTGTGTATCTGCCAGTCAGCGTGAAAGGTGGGGGGTTTGGTGTCAGTGTCGGAAGGGTAGCAAGAGGATCACCAAGGATGTTCCGAATGATTCGGAACTTTTTGGGGAGGTTGGCCAAGACTGGTCATGTTTTCTGAGCGACCGGTTTGTACTTGCGCTTGGTGGCAAAGATGGTGACTGGATTGGCGATATTAGTGGAATGGCGAGAAATAGGGATGACTGAGGAGAATAGGGACGACATAGCGGAATCGAGATTGTTTTTGAGATGATTTTCGGGCCCCAAATCGGAGGCCATAATGTACTTGAGACAAAAATTGTGACGAGAGGGAGATAGAGAATGGAAATCTGAGGACGCTTCGATAAGTGGGAAATTGGGGGTATCATGATCGGTGGAAATGATCAGTGCAACTTCTTTTTGATCTCGGATCAATTTATTGAGTCGCGAAAACCCGCTTGTCTCTAGTGAAGAACTCGAGGGGGTCCTCGCCGGATTGTCAGAATGGTGGCTCGTCGTCCTGTGTTTGGGTCACTGATGGTGATCGTCTGGTCTTCATTCAAATAATTCTTGATAATACTTTCGGTGAGGATGTCAAAGGGCCGACTGAGGAGAACGTCGTAGGCTGGGTTCCGAATGATGTGGACTTGGAGGTACAGGGTAATGTCACCGATGAGGAATGGAATGTTGCGTGCAAGGCCCAAGGATTGGTCGATTTCGCCATTCGCCGACTGCATATTGAGGACAATTTCAGGGTCATAGATGAGCACCAGTTTGTTGCAAATGCCTTCCAACATGGCAATGACTTGTAAACCCGGTGATGCACTTGCGATGGCTCTGCGTGCAAAAACACAACACAAAACACACCACTAAACACAGGGTAGGCGGGGAGCTGACTTCACTACAAATATTGAGGGACCCTTGTAAGTTGCGAGACAGGGTGCGATATACATACTACGAGATATCGAGATATCATTGGCCAAGGAGCGAGTGACTGAGGCAACTTCAAGGGCAGCGACAAAGGCCCTGACAATAGTGGCGATGAAGGCGACGAGTACTAAATCGAGCGAGTGCGATGTCGGTGTGATGTAATATGAGCGAGATCTTCGTGCAAAGTTGAGCCCTAAACAGAGGGGTGTTCAAAACTGGTGTATTGCAGTGTCGTAGGCAGGTATTTATAGTAAGTCGAAGTAAGTATAGTAAACGTGAACTCGTAAGGTAAAGTAAATTGATATCGCGCCAAGACCGTAACATAGAAAGATAAAGAAAAACCCATGCGCAGAGGTGCTCGCAGACCGCAAGGTTCTGTCGTGTCGCGGTCGCAAGACAAAGCGATATTTAGTAAAGAGGTGTAGCGGTGAGACGAGGTAAACTCTAGGAAGGTGGAGGGGCAATGGATCACGGGACCTGTACTACCCAAAAAGCGCACACGATAAAGTTCTCTGCGATATCGCGTCGCAGAGCTGCTCGCGGTGCGGTCCGTGCGGTCGATGCTTGCAAGGCATATGGCGAGAGCTTGGCGAGGTCTTTGCGGGTGCAGCAGGCTCGAGGTCATCGTGCGATACGCGTGGGGGCCGAGTGAGATAATGCGAGGCGATGACTGGGGGGTGCGAGACAAGACCGCATCAGCCCGATACCATAATGCTGAGGTCGTAGTGGGCATCGGAGGGAATCGCTCTGGGTGGCGGGGCCACCTGGCGGTCTCTGGGGTATCCCCTGAGGTCAGCATGCTAGTGCTCGTAGAACTGCGAAAAACGGGGTCCCAGCGCTTAGAGAGGTGGCGCGCTCATCACCGGGTCGATGATGCATTCAACTTCCTGCTGATGATCAACGAGGGGAACGATGGACCTTAGGGCGGATGATTCTTTAGCAACTATCAACGGCTGAGGAACCTGATCGGGCTGTAGATTCTTCAGGTACGTTTCATACATGTTGGGGATGATGGTTGCACCTGGCGGGGGTGTTTCCAGTTGGTGCAGGACATTGACAAAGGAGGAGACGGTCAGTCGAGCCGGTGGTTCGAGATCGTCAATGGCGTAGGGTAGATTGGCATCTTGGTAGAAGGTCCAAACATTGCTGGCGTCTCTGGCAGGCGATCGGCGAGCCAATGTGGCTTCTCTGACCTGTGAACGGACTTTGGCGGAGAGAGAGAGTAGTTTGCACTGGGTAAGCGTCACCTGAGTGGCCATTGTCCTATTGTAGACCTCAGCTGCTACCTTCTCATCGTAGATTGGCACCATAGTTTTGTAGGCCAGAGCATCCTTCTTTGCCAATGGTATCTTTGCCGGGGCCCCCATGTTGCATTTGTGTGGTAGTGCATAGGCGGCATCCTGGGCTTTGGTGTATGGGTGGATCGGAGCATCGTCCTTGGCTGGCACTGGGGGCGGTCACTGAGTCGGGGTCATCGGTTGGGGTTTGGGTTTGGGAGTTTCAGTCCTCACTTGTTGTTTGGGAGCCGGTGAAGGAGAAAGTGCCAAATGTCCTACGTTCGGAGTGCAAATAGTTTGCATTCAAGGCTTGTGATTCGCTGGACGTTGGTGAGTTGGTAAGTCGGGGTGACATCCAGCAATGAGGGGAAATTGTGACGGGAGGCTATCGTCATTGGGTGAGTTGGCGCTGCGTTTACTGTGAACATCATCTATTCAGTCGCCAACTGTCCCAGATTCCTGCGATGCCATTCGTCAACTCGGTCCTTCAGATTAATACCTGTGATTTCTCTGGGTACGAATGCCCCACTTGACAATACAACCTTCCCCTCAATATTCCGCTTGCATTTGCCAATCCGAATGTATTCGGTGACCTCAGGACAGGTGCACATAAAGTGTTCAGGACTGCCACAGAACATGCAGTTGTCGCCGCCTTGTCCTGGTTGTCGGGATGGTTGATCGGCTGGCCTGGACATCCCTTAAGCTGTGATGGCCTTGACAAAGGTGTCAGTGAGTCATTCGAACATGGTTGCCAGGTCTTCGGCTTTGATTGCGTTGGTGGGCAGCGCGGCGGGGGCTGCTCGAGAGATGTCAGTAGAGGTCATGCTGTAGGCGGACGTGGTGCCATGCAAGATGAATCGGGCCGCGTTGTGGATGTCTTGGAGGTTGTATGGGTTGTCTGGGAAATGATCGGGGAACTTGAGTTGTAGACATTGCAAGATTCTTGCCCATAGCTCCAGTTGGAATCCTCTAGTGAAGGCGTGTCCTTGTTTGGCAACCAAGATTTGTGCCTTGCTGAGGAGGAATACCGTGATCGCCAGGAATCACCGATGATAGTTGCCGAGTTCGCTGAGAGACAAGATGCCAACCCTGCTTGTTTTGCCAACTAGCTTGTCCATATCTGATACCGACCATTTGCGCTCTTCCTCCGATCCAGGGTACAATCTGTAGACTTCTTTGTAGAACTCCTTGAATGTCTTTGGGGCATCGGTGAAAGTGGTGAGCAATTCCCAAAGCTCGCAGGTGTCGACGTCCAGGAATCGGCAAGCATGTTTCTTCTTTTCCTGGTCATCTTCTATCGCTGACTGACCGAAGTGGAAGTCTAGATCGGCAAAATATCGTCTCAATTTGCAGGGTTGATGGGGGTCAAAGGTCGGGGCCATTCGATCTCTATGAGTGGGCATGGATGGGGTTGCCATAGTGAGAAAGTCAAAGGCGGGAGAAAAGATATTGTTTGCTAAGGTGATTGGGGATGGAGTTGCTGGTTCAAAGGAGCATTCTAGTGACATCAATCGGATGGTCGGCGTCCAGAAGGCAGGGCTGCATGGGATTAATGGAGAGATGGAGTCGTGGTGAGATGGTATAGGAGACGGGGGTGATTGTTCTAAAAGCACAAGATCGAGGATGGGGGAAATCGGCGGGAGTAGCGATCAGTTTGGCAACAATGGTGGGGTTAAGAAAAAAGTGGAGTCGGGTGGTGGCAAGAGCAATGGCGAGGATTCGAGATCAAGATAATGATGGTGGGATAGATATTCTGGGACGATATTGGCATCTCCAAACAAACTTTGGTCAGCAGATGTTTCCTGAGTATTGAAGCTGTCAATAACTGTTTGTCGTTCTTCGCACTCCGCTGTTGGTCGGGATGAGCAACGTAGATACCTTGAGGTAATTTTGAATACTAACCCCTCGCGGTGGGCTCCAAAATGATACGCTAGAGGTGGCTCTAAGTGCTGAGCACAACACCAAAACAACCTCTGGTGCAGGGGTGCTGGAGCTAGTATCTAATACACAAGAAACTGTTAGTGATGACTTTAGAAATTGATGGTGCACTGAGAAGCAGCGAGGAGTGTGAGATTATAGTGCCCCAGCGGTTTTAGGACTACACCGAACACCGACCGAACGTTCGGTCGGTCGTGTTGGCGATTTGGTCAGTAACAAGGAAGTAGTGTCACGACCGACAACTACGTGCTTCAAGAGCCACATGGGACTCTGACAATATACAAGGGGGGACAAGGGGTACGAGCGAAGAGACAAGTACGAACGCAAACAAGGCCAAATGACAAAGATGACAAGTTTTCGGGAGTCGATGGAGATGATTTCGATAGTTGGGACAAGTGCAAATAAGCTCTGAACTGTGGGGTGCGAAAGCTGGTTTATTCCAGAGTTGTATGTAGGGTTTTTATAGTAAACAGAGCCCCTAAGTAAAATATTAAACAAGAAATGAGAGTAAATGTCGAATGAGCGCCAAGCCTTAGCAATCAGAGAAGATAAGAAGGTAGGTGAGATGTCCATATGGGTTCTGAAGGTGACAAGGTAAAAGTTAATCAGCGATGGCGGAATCCCGAACGTTTGGGATCCATCGCCCGAGCATAGGTAGCAGAAACAGGCGTTGGAGAACCAATGAAAATAAAGAAGACGTAATGTACAACCAGGGTAGCCAAGTAATGATGCACAATCACGTTTGACCAACCATGTGGAAGTCGGGAAGATAAGCAATAAGGACCAACCGACTCACGGAGGACATCGGCTGATATAGAATACTGGCTCCAATCTCGTAAACACTTATTGTAATCCTCCTGTGCGGTCATGGTAAGTACGTGAAGTGTGGGTGAACTGACCCAAGTGCTGCTGAATGTCCTTCGGTGGCTTGCCATCGGTCAGGTAGGGACCAACCATGTTCGGTAATAGTTGGTGTCTTCGGTACTTGTTGAGTGCTGTTCAGTATCTTCCCAAAGCTTCCCAAATACCTTCCTCAGACCCTAGTGTGGGTGCATGCTCATCAATGGTCCAGAACACAGAGTTCAAAGGAGGACCCATCACAAGATTCGCAGAACTAAAACTACGAGTTCTAGGCAAAGGAGGGGGAGCACACACCGAATTGGCAAAATTCTATATAGCCAAAATTGGGAGAGAAGACATCATTTTAGGAACTGACTGGTTGTTAGAGCACAACCCAGAAGTCAACTGGCATGCTTACGGATTACACTTTACTAGGTGCCCACTATCCTGCAGTATCACAGGAGGATCAGTTAAAGCCAAGAGGGCTTTTAGGAAACCAGGATGACAAGAACCAGAGATACGGCGCATAGTGACAGTACCACAAGAGCGTGATTACTCAATCCCATTGCAAAAGCCAGGAAAAGAACAGCTAGGCCGGAAAGTGGGAAACACTACAGTACCACATCCACGGATAATACCTAAAATCTGGGTTTCGCAACCCAAAGGAACCAAACTGGAGTACTACCTCAGGACCCAAGCCAAGCATTATATGGCACCAAAGTGGGCCAAAGAGGAGACTCAGGAAGGTGGTGGACTGCTATCGGCTCTACCTTCTACGGATCTAGATAAAGATGGAGTATACCTCATCAGATGCCTGGACACAGGGCAATTGGAAGCCCTGGAATTATACAATGACCACAATAAAGAATTCGAGATCCATCATACCGAGACCTCTGCCGCCAATACACCAACACATAAAGCGAAACCTATCAAAACAGCGGTAGGCAAACAAACCAAGCACACCAATCCGCAAAAATTTGCAGAAGAGGCTTCTAAAGGGAAACCCAAATTACTCTTTGAAGAAATCGTTCCCAGAGTATACTGGAAGTATAGGAAAGTTTTTGAAGGACAAAAACCAGGGAAATTACCACCCAAACGACCATGGGATCACAAGATAGAATTCAAGGACAATATGGAACACTCACTCAGGCCAAAACTTTACAGCCTCAGCCCTATGGAGCAGGAAGAGCTCAAGAAATTCATCAACGAAAGTCTCAAGAAGGGATTCATTCAGGAATCCAAATTGCATATGGCATCGCCATTCTTCTTTATCAAGAAGAAAAATAGAAAGCTACGGCCGGTAATGGACTACCGGAAGCTTAACGAAATAATGATCAAGAACAAGTATCCTCTGCCAATTATTCAAGAACTACTGGATCTCTTGACTGAGGCAGAATACTTCTCGTTGGTAGACATCGACATGGGATACAATAACGTGCTCATTGATGAAAAGGATGTCCACAAGGCCACGTTTGTAACTAACCTAGGAATGTACGAACCTTTAGTAATGTATTTTAGACTCACCAACTCACCGGCGATGTTCCAAACTATGATGAACTCGCTCTTCAAGAACCTCATCTATGGAGGAAAGGTAGCCATTTATATGGACGATATTCTGGTGTTCTCAAAGACTATGGAAGAACACATTCAGATGATGCAGCAGGTTTTACAGATATTACAGGACAACGACTTATACCTGCAGCCCTCGAAGTGTCATTTTCATAAGAAGAAAATTGACTATCTAAGATACATTATATTCCATGGATACCTGGAAATGGACCCAATCAAAGTGGCCGGAATTATGGAGTGGCCAACTCCAACCAAAGTCAAGGAGGTCCAATCATTTCTAGGATTCTGCAACTTTTATTGCAGATTTATCAAGGATTATTTGAAAATAGCTAGGCTGCTATTTGAATTAACACAGAAGGAACACAGCTGGGATTAGATGCCAGCATGCAAAGAAGCATTCCAAGCACTCAAGAAGACATTCATATCGTCCCCAGTGCTTGTCATGCCAGAAACTAGGAACCCCTTCCGCATTGAATGCGATGCATCAGACTTCACCACAGGAGCAGTACTATCACAAGTTGCCCCAGATGGAAAATGGCACCCTTGTGCCTACATTTCCAAATCACTCTCACCCACGGAACGCAACTATCCAATTTACAACAAGGAGTTGCTAGCAGTCATTTGAGCCTTTAAAGCTTGGTGACATTACTTGGAGGGCGCCGAGAGTGCAGCAGGCGCGCGGCGATGTCTGGATGGACCACAAGAATTCGGAGTGGTTTAAATCAAGTCAGAAGTTGAACCGTCAGCAGGCAAGATGGTCATTATTCCTCTCGCGTTTCGATTACAAGTTAACACACAAGGTGGAAGTAACCAATAAGTCCGACGGTCTGTCATGGCATCCAAAATGCTGATATGCTAGTGATGCCTCTGAGTACAAAACACACCCAAGAAACACCCCTACAAGCGCAGGTAAGCAAGAGCTGGTTCTAGTGTGCAAGGAACTATAAGCTGTGCAACAACCAACAAGGGAGCATACTAAAAGCGTTTGGAGTGTAGTAAACAAACAACTCCAAAATCAAAATATTCAGTCAGTCGGTTAGTTGGCCGGTCGGTCAGTGGGTTGGTTGGTTGGTAGGTTGGTTGGTAGGTCGGTTGGTTGGTAGGTTGGTTGGTCGGTAGGTCGGTAGGTCGGTAGGTTGGTTGGTTGGTTGGTGTTTGATCGGGATTTGATCAGGATGCAAAGGGAAGGGAATGGGTGCAAGGCCACACTGGACACTGGCAGAGGATGACAAACTAGATGAGAGGGAGAGAGCAAAACGACGAGGGCTCTGATGGAGGGCTGCGATCGAATGCAACAACACAAACAAAAGGGCAAAATGCTAACAAGGATCGGAAGGCAATGGCTCAAAGTCTTATAGACACAAGCACACAAATGGAATCGGAACAAGGGGGGAGCCAAAGCTGATGTATTGCAAGGCCATAGGTGCCATTTTATAGTAAGTCCGAACAGGTACAAGATAAGGAGATTGGCAGAGGCATAGAGCAATCGGAAATGTGTGCCAAGAGTGATCAAAGGTAAAGAAGATAAGGGAGTGATGTTGTGAACACTATAAGATAAGAAGCAATAACTCTAAAGTCTAAATAAGTGAAGAGATTGCCAAGGTGAGTGCACATGGACCTGGAGATAAGAACCACATGCCACATGGGTAAACCATTTAGAAACTTGGGAGCTCTGAAGATAATGAAGGATAGGTCAACAGAAGGCATAAGGACGATAAGAGATAGAAAGACAGATCCATTCTGAGTCAACAAAGTGTTCGGCCGCCTCCGATTCGGGACACCGAAGCCGACCAAATGTGCCGACCATGTGACGTGTACCGAACCGATTGGCAATTGGCCGCGACAGTCTGTGGAGAGCCCCTACTGCTGAGAGTGATGATAGATGGATAGGATGACTGTGAACAGCTCCGAACAACTGTGCGGAGGTCTAAATGGAAAGTCAGCACCTAACGAATGGCTGAGATCGCCAAACGGATCGGGATCGGCCGGTCCTAAGTGTGCCAAACGGTCAAAGAATACTGAAAAGCTGCAAAAGTGGGGTATTGGTGCCTAGAGCATACTCATGCTCATCAACGCTCTTGGGACCCAAACTTTTCAATCAAGCAAAAGAAACAGGGCAGAGACCTTTTGCAGACATCAATGCAATCACCACAGAGGAAGAACTGGACCCCCACAGAATATAGCATATCAAAGCCACAGGACAAGGAGGCATCACAATTATTGATAAAGACCTCAAGAAGCAGATTATAGCTGCAAACCAGAAGGACAAGTGGCTAATCAAAACCTTAGCCAAGGTCTGGGAACTAGGCCCTTGCAGCATGAAGAAAGGCCTACAGGAATGGAATGATGAAGAAGGACTTGTTTTATACAGAGGAAAAATCTATGTTCCTTAAGACAAACAACTTCGCCGAGAAATAATCAAGATGAATCATGACAGTTTAGCCACAGGACATCCAGGACAAAGAGGAACACTAGCATCAGTAGGACAAGAGTTTACTTGGCCCGGAATATTGAACACGATCCACCAGTATGTGGAAGGATGCGCAACCTGCTAGTCTACTAAGAATGACACACACCCGACAATGGTTCCTCTCCAACCAACGGAGATTCCAGACCGACCCTTTGGAATGATCACTATGGATTTTATTACAGATTTACCCCAGTCAAAAGGATTTGACTCACTCCACGTGGTAACAGACAGATTCATGAAGGTGACAATTATCACACCGTGTCTAAAGAATATTAACTCAGACAGAACTGCCTGATTATTACTGGATCACACCTAGAGAAGATACAGACTGCCCGATAAAATCATATCGGACAGAGGAACACAATTTGTGTCGAAAGTAGCGCAAGCACTACTCAAGGAACTAGGAATCACATCGGCACTCAGCACAGCATACCACCCACAGACAGATGGCGCCACCGAACGAATGAACCAAGAACTGGAACAATACCTCAGAGCATTCTGCAACTCGTCACAGGACAATTGGGCCGATCTAATCTCTTATGCAAAATATGCCCACAACGTACACCAATACTCAGCCACGAAGAAGTCACCATTTGAACTTCTACATGGATCATCTGGAAAACCACTCCTTTGTATTAAGCTCTAATTAGTTCTATTTATGCATAATTAAGAACAATTAGGATTAGACATTTTTAGCTTACCCCCCCTCTAAACCTGTTCTAATTAGACATAATTTTCCTAAATGAGGAATTATTAGGATTGATTATAACTTGAAATTTCGGGAAAATCATAATAAATCAAGCATCACAGTTCTCATAGCCTTCTTATAGAGTCATGTCTATTAGAGCACTAGTTCAATACCTAAACACAGAATATACCTTATAACAAACTTGCCTTCTGCCAGAGTTGAACTAACAACCTCATGTATGCAAGCACCCAGGACAGATGCTCTAAGCCACTAAGCCACAAGGTCTAAGATATGAACTTGGTAATCTAAATAAGTAGACATAATATAGGCAACCTCAACATCTCTAGTTTTATTTAACATTTATCTTTCCTCTATTTTATAAATAAATAGGTCAATAAATACCTAAAAAGTCTTTCAGGATTTAGTTTAAACACCAGCTAAGAAGATAATAAACCAATGGAAAATTGATAATACACTTTATATAGGATAAAAATAAATTATGGCACTTATACAATTTGGACTGAGAATGTGCAAAACTATGATTGAGTATAATATTCAATGGGACTCTACTAGTATAGACAATGCTATCTAAATTTGCAAATTTGATCAAAAACATGATTATGAATAATCAAGATCCAATAAGAGAGAGGGGTTTTCCAAATAGCCACTAGTGAGGTAGAGGGTGGGGACAAGAGTATATGTATGGCATGCCTATATATAAATAAGCACAAGATTGTTAAGGTGATCTTAATATGCTTAATACATATATTTCCTATATGGCAGGCAAATATATCATTCTGGCACCACATACCAATATGACTGTCTTTTCCATAGCCTAATAGCTAGAGGAAAACACCAAGTTTAAGCATCTTCTGTATAACAAGGCAATAAACAATATAAATAGTGCTAAAAATTGTAATATCAATAGTGATGATGATTGTGTGCTGCACAAGACAGTATTAGCCACTATACTAATAGACAAGGTCTATAAGGCTGCATATAGCATATCCCTAAGTCCAACCCACATATTGTGTCCTATAATGACTAGTAACAGGCATTGGCTAACAACGACAACTTTAATGATCTTGTGTGCAAGGACAAGGTACCTAGGCCTTCATAGCCTCTTGTGGCAGCTGCCAAGCTGCCAACAAAGTGGCTGGGGGCATCAATGCACATGTCTCTCTTTCTATATCCCTTATAAAAGCAGCTAGAAAGTCAGCAAAAAAGCTACAAGATAATGGTATTGTTAGGACTGTGTCCTAACACGTGCTCAGCACGTGACTCATTGACATATTTGGGTGACAAAGACTGATTACATATACATGCCAATGCATGAACGCTTACCTTACTGACTCATTCACAAGCTTCGGCTTGAACGTTTACGTATGCCCGTTATGACGTCACTTAACTGTGTTCCTGAATTGTTTACTGATGCGGACAGACAATCGTCATTGTTACTATAATTGGATAAAAGCACAGAGCTGCGGATTACATACGCCGATCATTGATCGTACTTAGTGTTTAGAAGCACGGACCACTTGTCCGGCTTGCCCTAAATAGTCTGTATGTATAAATAGCCGAGCTGAGCTTCTTAGAAGCCTCAGCTCGTTCACTTCGTATACAATCTTGATCTCTGCACTGCGCCTAGCATCTGGCTCCTTCCAAGCCCACGCATCGCGAACTCTGTCAGATCAATCGAATCATACCTAGTCTGATGAAGCACTGGATTCGTCTCAAAGCCCTTATCATTCTCCCGTCTCTATTGCTTATCAAGGACTCGCTGCTTATCGAGTCGTTCGCTGGGATCCACCCGAAGTGATCTGCTCTATCAGAGAAGACTTGTTCGTTCCTGAAGAACATCGGTCAATTATAAATAATCATCTTCTCCACTTGTTCGAAGACAAGATCAATAGTAACCAAGACTTCTTGGATCATGCACGCAGACGAGCCATCGTCTTCATTCGTTAGGCAGTCAATCTTAGTTTTAGCTTAGGGAACCCTACTTAGTGCATTAAGTGCACGTGATAAGCCTAGCGGCTTAACAGATATAGGCATATATGAAGGAGAGTAATATGCTGAAATAGTATAGAATGTGCCACATCTTTACCTTCTCACTAATAAAGCAGTAGTACTTACTATTTCCTACTAATAATTAAAGACTTCTTAGTATAGAATTAGTGCTAATATCATGAAATTAGAAACCAATCCAATGCTCACAATGTGTTGCTCCCAATTAGGAAATTAGACACTTTTAGATACTATTAACACTTTTAGATACTTTTAGACACTATTAGATATAATCCAGAGCTAATACAAGGGGGTGTTTTTCCAGATGATACCAGCCAAGAGCGTATCCAGCCATTATAGGAAACACAAATATACCCACCGCCAACATGCGACTTGCCGCTCTGCAACATGCTAGGAAGGAAGCACAAGCTAGCCTCAAAATTGCAGCCAAAGCTATAAGGATATAACATGACCGTTTTGGAACAGAACTACCACCTTTCAAGAAAGGAGACCAAGTGTGGTTAGATGGGAAACACATCCATACAAATCACCCCTCGGAGAAACTAAGACCCAAACAATTTGGGCTATTCGAAATCATTGACACTATTGGAACAGTCTATTTTAAACTGAAACTGCCCAACAGCTGGCAGCACATTCATGATGTTGATGTGCTTGCAATGGCTCTGCATGCGAAAACACAACACAAAACACACCACTAAACACAGGGTAGGCGGGGAGCTGACTTTACTACAAATAGCGAGAGACCCTTGTAAGTTGTGAGATGGCGCATAAGATAAGTACTGTGAGATATCAAGATATCTAGCAAGGTGAGGTGAGGTTACGCGAGAATACTCTCGTGTGAAACGAGGTGGTGGACTGTGGGCCGAGGCAAGAGTGACCGAGACAACTTCAAGGGCAGTGATGAAGGCCCTGACAATAGTGGCAATGAAGGCGACTGGAGTGCTAAATCGAGCGAGTGCGATGTCGGTGCGATGCAATACGAGTGAGATCTTTGTGCAAAGTTGAGCTCTAAACAGAGGGGTGTTCAAAACTGGTGTATTGCAGTGTCGTAGGCAGGGATTTATAGTAAGTCAAAGAGAGTACAGTAAACGCGAACTTGTAAGGTAAAGTAAATCGATATCGCGCCAAGACCGTAACATAGAAAGATAAAGAAAAACCACACGCAGAGGTGCTCGTAGACTGCAAGGTTCTGTTGCGCTGCAGTCGAGAGACAAAGCAATATTTAGTAAAGAGGTGTAGCGGTGAGACGAGGTAAACTCTAGGAAGGTGGAGGGGCAATGGATCACGGGACCTGTACTACCCAATAAGCACACGCGATAAAGCTCTCTACGATATCGCATCGCAGAGCTGCTCGCGGTGCGGTCCGTGCGGTCGATGCTTGTAAGGCATATGGTGAGAGCTTGGCAAGGTCTTTGCGGGTGCAGCAGGCTCGAGGTTGTTGTGCAACATGTGTGGGGCTGAGTGAGATGATGCAAGGCGATGACTGAGGGGTGCAAGACAAGACCGTGTCGGCCCGAGACCGTAATGCTGAGGTCGTAGTGGGCATTGGAGGGAGTCGCTCTGGGCTGCAGGGCCACCCAGCGGTGTCTGGGGTATTCCCTGAGGTCAGCATGCTAGTGCTCGTAAAACTGCAAAAAACGGGGTCCCGGCGCTTAGAGAGGTGGCGCACTCATCATCTCCTCCCTACTGAAATCCTGACTGTCCTCAGTCAGTCCCGTGCCGTGCCATGTGACCTAGTGGCTGAGCGATGGCTGAGATGCACGTGTGCTGCGGAAGTCGGCTGTGCTTGGTGGTGTCAAGGTGTGGCATGGGATTGATGTGGTGGCATGGGGAAGTCGGTAAATGACAGTGAGACTGGCCTGAACAGGATGTTGTGGGCCGTAGGAGTGGAGGCGTGACTTGGCGGCAGATGCAGTAAGCAATGACGGACACAAGTGGCGTGGAAAACACGCTGTGGCTGTCAAGGTAGCAGGTCAGCGCAGGGCTTTTACCAACCTCACAATACCAAATTTAGGCATCAGCCAGGCTCTTATCCACCACCGTTGTCGCGCTTGCACATTGTTAGGCATCAAATAGTGATGGTAGAATGGAGGGCGGAATATCTGACTAGAAGAAAGAAAAGAGAAACAACCTAGAAGGGACAGGACATTTAATTCCGATTTTCTACATATTTTTCGAGTATTTTACCACTTAAACTTGATTTCCTATCCCTTTTCCTACTCATAATTCGCTTTTGGGACAGATTCCAGAGCCTAGGGTCTATTTCAGAAAGGGCTAGACCATGGCAAGACAATAAGGAATGGAAAGAAAGCAGTGGAATCTGGTAGAATAGAAAGGAGCTTTAGTGGAAGGATGGAGAATGTTTAGGAAAGGGGCAAGGTCTAGGGCATTCCAAGCTGAAAGGAGGGGAAGGTTCTGAGCAGTTCTGAAGGAAGCTGAAGGAATATTCTACCACATTCTGAGCCTTTCTTTTACTTTCCTTTCTGTTCCTCTGCTTTCCTCCCTATTCTTTTTATTTCTACAGCATTCTTTGTGACTCACAATGACTCTACTCAGCCTGTATATACTAGGAAGGAGATTCCCACTTGAAATAGTATATAAGGAGGCTGATTGTCCTGCTTCAGGCAGAGACCATCTCTCCCTCTTACTTTTACTCAGTCAGTCAGTGCCAGTCAATAAGTTCTTTGAGTGATATTAGTTGGAGATAAGCTACAAGACTTGTAGGGATACTAGACGAACTAGTAGCTCGCCTTCAATCTGTGTAGCACCTCAGCAACTTGAATCACAAAGTTCTTAAGCCTCTCCTCATTATTCTCAACATTTACAGAGTATTGTCTTTGTTAGTGGTCCGGCACCACTTCAGAAATTCGCTAAATAGCTCAAGATATTCTCATCGTTGCCTATAACTGTGACCAACATCTGTGTATCGTGCCAACACCGGAAGGTATCATCTAGAACAGCAATCAAACGAACACTAGGTACATCTGGAAAAACAGGAAACCCCGATCGTATCTAGGGGAGAAACCATTCCTCACCACGACACCGTGTCGAGGGCAAGGGTCTATTACTAAGAGGAAATAACGAAAAACATATGAGAAAACATATGACAAATAAATGACATAATGAAGTAACATTTTGAACCTTAATCCTCGAGCAATCGCAAGCCCTCTCTATTGGTGGCTGGCACATAACATATACAAACACGCGCCACCTGGAAGATTCACCGGCGTCAGCCATAGAAGACTGGCCGTACATGAGATTTAGATCATTAGTAATGCGAGTGCATGATATCATGAAATTTACTGAATTGCACTTGGGGCTCTGGACCAAAGATTTGAAGGTTGAATAATGATATACAATGCAATGGCTCTACAAAGTCACTACAGGCCCCAAATGTCAGGGGTATAACTTGATGGCAAAGTGAATGCCAGAGCAAAAGGCGATAATCACTGGTTATATAGCACTGGTGAGGACATAAATAAATTGATGTGTTAGTGTAGTGGTTATGCTGCCATGATAAAATTTTACCCACTCACAAGGTTCCAAGTTCGAACCTGACATGATTATATATGTTTTATTTAAACTATCAATCCTGTCTCATGAGAATAGAAGCACTGAGGCTTTTGATAAATCATATAAGAAGGGAGCATACCTGATCAAAAGAGAAATCATGCCAGGTTTGAACTTGGGACCTCGTGAGTGGGTAAAATTTTATCATGGCAGCATAACCACTACACTAACACATCAATTTATTTATGTCCTCACCAGTGCTATATAACCAGTGATTATCGCCTTTTGCTCTGGCATTCACTTTGCCATCAAGTTATACCCCTGACATTTGGGGCCTGTAGTGACTTTGTAGAGCCATTGCATTGTATATCATTATTCAACCTTCAAATCTTTGGTCCAGAGCCCCAAGTGCAATTCAGTAAATTTCATGATATCATGCACTCGCATTACTAATGATCTAAATCTCATGTACGGCCAGTCTTCTATGGCTGACGCCGGTGAATCTTCCAGGTGGCGCGTGTTTGTATATGTTATGTGCCAGCCACCAATAGAGAGGGCTTGCGATTGCTCGAGGATTAAGGTTCAAAATGTTACTTCATTATGTCATTTATTTGTCATATGTTTTCTCATATGTTTTTCGTTATTTCCTCTTAGTAATAGACCCTTGCCCTCGACACGGTGGTGGGTAGGAGCCTGGGCATCAGCTAGCATTGGCTACGTGTGATGAGAGTCATTCAAAGTCGTTCACGTTCGATCAAAGTGAGACTTTTCTAACTACATCGACTTGTCCGATCTCGCTAGTTTTCGTTCGATTTTGCAATACCGAATTTTCACTGGGAATCATGGCGTAAGTGACGCATGGCTACCTCTCAATCTTACATACTGAATGCTCGACATTAGGCCGGAATTCTGATAGAACCTCAACAACTCTATGCAGATCTTTGGACCTACCTTGACAATGCAGCCAAGATAAAACAACTTGAATCTCGTTTATATCCCTTTCAGAGCCTCTCTCTCATGACATACTGCCTCGATTGGCAGCCTCGCTCGACAAGTCACAAGAACTTTGGCTGCCATCCTCAGCCGTATTTCTCATATGTGAGGAAAGAGGGTTCCACCAGACGACACCATAGGAGGATTCTTGACTTTGCAGTCCTCATCACGACTGATGGGGTCCTTGACTAGAGCTTGATATTTTGGGTAGAAGTCAAGGCCTTGGACTACCATCGATGGATTGCATTAACAAAGGTGGCGAGAGTGCCGAAGACTCTGGCCACGAGGGTGCCGAAGATTCTGGTCATGAGGGTGCCAAAGACTATGGTGACAAGGGTGCCAAAGACGGTGATAAGACTCTCCTATACATTGTAAAGGAAATATGTGTTTTCTCAATTATTCAGGTCAACGAGCAGGCTATTTTCTCATTCAAGTACTTCAGAGATGTCCACTATGCATTCTTGATGGTAGGAGGGTTCTTCACATTGTTGAAGTATAAAAGGCCGGTGGAACTTACGCCATATAAGGGAAAGGACAAAGAGAGGGCAATGTAAATCACTTGCGCGACTCAGAACTGGATTCGTCCTAGGAATGTATATGGAACGTATAGATTGCATAGCGACCAAGAGACACCACGATCAGTCTTGTAAGGCTCAGACTTTATGACAATTTACGATGATTGGTATTTATGGACGTGCTTCCTTGCGGGTTCAGTGAACATTCGCAGTTTGGTTGGCAGTTGGAGCGAGAGCAATAGTAAACGACAGCAGTGAGCTGAGTATACACAAAACGTCTGTCCTCTGTCTATTAGCTAGAGAGGTTTCACGACTGTGCACGTATACGGAGGCCACTCACCGTCAACGCAGTTCAGTAGTACGAAGTATAATCCATGTCCCAGTACCACATCGGCGTCGAGTCGAGCTCCATCTCTTTCTGTAGGAACTCGATAACCATCTTCTCGTGTGCCTCCCCGCGGCGCTGCAGTTCCCGCATCGAGTGGTTCGAGTAGAGCGCGAGGAGCCCCTCGTAGTGTACCGAGAACGGCCGACGGTAGTACACCAGGAAACCAGGCATCCTCTCCATGAACAGCCTGGCAATTCGAACCCACGCGACTGCGGGGCTGGTGATGGCTTCATCGGGCGCCCACGAAGCCCGGATGTTGCGCTTTGCCGCGTAAGCAAGGAGATGCTCGTAAGTGATACCGAGACCGAAGGAAAGGAGAGCGCCCGTGTGCGTGATTTCTGCATCGAGTTTGGCAGGAAGTTGTTGCATAGGAGGATATTGTTTGATCCATTCTCTAAATTCCTGTTCATGAGGTCAAAATGCGTCGAGGCATCGATGAGCAATAAGGACGAAGAACCTGTTGCTGGGCTATGAGCGCGCGCCGAGTCAGGACTGACTTTCCGTCAGCATTCTGCTCGACCTCCTCCGTATAGGCCGACAGGTCTTCCACTTCAATGTCGGGGACGGAGGCTCGTGGTATCAACATCCTCGAGCAAGTGACTGAACCGCACCAACGACGCGAGCACCAAGGTGGAAGCGAGAGTATCTACGCGGGTCCGTGCCGCTGGCATGGTGCAGTGCACGCCGTGGGAAACAGGCTTGTGCTGGTTTTCTCTCTGTTTTTCATCTTGCCTATGTCCCCTCCTCGCCTATATAGTGGCATGAGTGACAATCCATTCGACTCGCCCGAGAGAAACATGTCAGTGAGGCATGTCCTTCCCTCGCAGACAGACCCAGCGCGGAGAGGGCCGGTAATGATGAGTAGCAGCGACGGGTCAGAAAGCATCCTTTGGTCGTGCGAGCAGGAGTCCTCTTCAGGATTTCAGAAATCATCGCACCCGCAGGATCGAGACACTCCCCTCTATACCCCAGATTCCACGCGACCGCGCTGTCGTGCCGAGGCTCAAGACACGCGCCGAGCGCCATTCGGTAACATAAGCACGTCTTAACAACAGTCGCGAACAGCCTGAGGTGTCAGTTATGTGAATTTGACATTGAAATCCATCACGACAGTCAATACAAAGATCCTCAGTACAGAGGCCACAAATCTGCGAGCGAAAGCAGCGACAAAGCACGGTAGCGATAACGAAAGAGCGAGAGAGAAGCTTTTATAGTCTGTATGAAGTCGGTCACGAAGACTAAGAACAAACGTCGATAGAGTGAAAGCTGTGTATCCTATGAGAGAGGCGACTGCACATAACCGAAGGCCACTCACTGTCAACGCAGTTCAGTAGTACGAAGTGTAGCTCATGTCCCAGTACCACATTGGCGTCGAGTCGAGCTCCATCTCTTTCTGCAGGAACTCGATAATCCTCTTCTCGTGTGCCTCCCCGCGGCGCTGCAGTTCCCGCATCGAGTGGTTCGAGTAGAGCGCGAGGAGCCCCTCGTAGTGTACCGAGAACGGCCGACGGTAGTACACCAGGAAACCAGGGATCCTCTCCCTGAACAGCCTGGCAATTCGGCCCCACGCGACTATGGGGCTGGTGATGGCTTCATCGGGTGCCCACGAAGCCCGGATGTTGCGCTTTGCCGCGTAAGCAAGGAGATGCTCGTGAGTGATACCGAGACCGAAGGAAAGGAGAGCGCCCGTGTGCGTGATTTCTGCATCGAGTTTGGCAGGAAGTTGTTGCATAGGAGGATATTGTTTGATCCATTCTCTAAATTCCTGTCCATGGGATCAAAATGCGTCGAGGCATCGATGAGCAATAAGGACGAAGAACCTGTTGCTGGGCTATGAGCGCGCGCCGAGTCAGGACTGACTTTCCGTCAGCATTCTGCTCGACCTCCTTCGTATAGGCCGACAGGTCTTCCACTTCAATGTCGGGGACAGATGCTCGTGATATAAGCATCCTTGAAAGGGTAGCAGTGGATAAGACGGTAGTAAAGCGAGTGTTGTGGTTTCTCACAGGCGGGCCACCAGCTACTGATTCGAACTTATATACAGAGGCGGACGAACCGTGACACTATCGTGACTCAACGGTGAAGAACCTTCGTCTACTCTTCGTCTCCTCTCATTGACCTTGTATATTAATATGATCAGATGATCAGAGAAGGTGTTGCGCTGTGTTGCGCCGTTATATTATTCACATGGTCCTCGTTGTAGTGCTGAACTATTAGTCCCCGGTGCTGATCAACTCAAAAGATTGCGTTCGTCTGTGTGCCGAACCCTGTTATCCTATTGTCTCAAGGTCTGGTCGCCTGAACACATGCCCTTGTTTCTCTGCCTGTCCTTGGTCGCCTTGTTCTAGCACAGTATGACCAGGAATGCATGTGACGAACAGTTCCCGCCCTACGAAAGAACAAAGCAGAATCCTAAAGCGGTACAAAATGCTATCCCAGAACGGAACAAGCAGACGTCAACCCCAAATGGCTTAAACACTTAAAAGCAGGTATCGGACAATGTTTCCAAGGACACCCGTCACTGGCATCACCAACACTCGAACGACTTCATTATGGCAACAGCCAATGACGTATGTGCTGCATGGCTTGTCGTTCCTCTCACATGGCTGATCGTCTAACAACAGGACAGAATCATTTTGGAACGTATGCGGTTCGAGCGCGATCTACACATTCTGCTTGCTCATGCAGCAAACAGTCATCAGTTTGAATCAGCTTCATATGCCTTCCATAATCTCTCTCTCTCATCGTACTGCTCTGGCTGGAAGCCCCTCTTGCCTACTATTTCCTTCAGCTGCCATCCACAGCCATACTTCTCACACTTCATAGGAGCACAGGATAGCCAGAGACTCCATTCCCGAAGGATTCCGGATTTTGCAGCTATTATCGCCGAACTTTCCCTTCCTCCCAGTCTTGTGTTTTGGACAGAAGTCAAGCCTTTGATAGAACACCAATGGGACAGTGCATTTGGTCTCGGCGACACCACCGAAACCCTGGAATCTATTATGGCGGCTGCGGAAGCAGAATTCTTTGGTGCGATTATTCAGGTCAATGAACAAGCATTATTTTCCTTTCAGAACTTCGATGGTGATGTCCACTATGCATTTGTCATGGTCGCCGCTTTTTTCTCGCTTCTGAAGTATACTAGGCCGATCGGGTCTGTGCCCAATGTACAGCCTGCTCCGACCACCATTCCTCAAAAACGAGCGAGGGCAGATTCTACTCTCAAAGCAAGGGCTCTTGAGGACATAGGAGATCCCATCTCTATCGTCCCTGATGTCTTATACTTCAATGTGCCTATGTTCATGGTTGGCCAAGGTCTCAATCCTATGTACCTGCGGGCACTCAGTGTTGTCGCCGACTCCTCAGCAAAGCTTCGTAGCCACTTTGAGGAGCCCTCGTTGTTCCGTGTCCCACCCAATGCCCCTGAACCTTCGGAACAGTCATTGGTAAGTTTTACTGTCACTATGCAGTCTCATAGTGTACCTAATTGCCTTTGTTGTGGTCGATTACAGGTGAGGGGGCGGAATCTGGTTCGGGATGCATTGGAGAATGAACGAGAGAGACCTTCGCCGTCCGCTTCCACTCAGACGGGTTCTCCTGACGCATCGTCAGCGGCCGGGTCATCTTTCACACAATCTGAAGGCAGACCTCGCAAAACAGCACGAACGGCCCTATTTTCTCCGATCCAGACGCGCTCCCGCACGAGATCAGAGTACCTAGCAGAGACCGCGCGAGCCAAGCAGCTAGCAGTGCAGAAGGCCAAAGAGGTCTTACAAGCTCTAGAAGAAGAAAACGAAGAGGCCCAACGGGACGCATATCATAAGGAAAGGGCAGAAAAGAGCGTCTCGAAGGATGCTCCCATGTCTCCCTTGACTTCCCCTCCCTCGTCCCCACCGCTTTTATCGACTCCTCGTGGGGGGGTCTTCCAGAACACGATCATGCAGTCCGTCGACGCCCTGCTTGCGTTAAACGACCTTCTTGCGGAGCAGCAGACCCCCTCGACCCCGTCTAGGAGAGGCGCTCGCGACGAAGACGTGTCCATGCCAGCTGCCGGGCCATCTCGCCAACCCATATTCGCCACCCCGCCTGCGCGCACAAGTGCCCACCGCGACGAACCTCGCACCGTCCTTGGGTCTCTCATCGAGACCCTACCGCAAGTCGAACTCCCTCAAAATTCTCCAGCTCCCAGTGGAAAGGGAAAGGGCAAGGGCAAGGCTCGTCCTAAATAGACTTGTTCGAGGAATGTACATACGGAACACGTTAGTTGTAGAATCATCGGAAGATCTCGAGCTGGGATAGCGTACGTACTACTACTCCAGCGACTTGTAAATTCATGTAGCGGTTCAAAGTCAATTGTTTTGCGACTCCGAGCGTGAAGCTGCGAAGCTCAACATACTTATGAGTCGCGCGAAGTCCGTGTCTTTCGCGAGTAAAGTTGGGAGATAAAAGAACACGAGACCGTCGCATCGGGGCTCGAGTCGGTGACCAGCTGAGGCGCGTTTACTCTCGCTCTTGACTCGTTCCAGTTGAGCGGAGTGACGGCGATCGCGGCAGACAGCTACCCTGATACCATCAGGTAGGATACCAGACGCCACCACGTCTCTGGATCATCAAACTCTTGTGAGCCCTCTTCTGCCGATAACGCTGCTGCTGCGAGCACATTTTTGCTGCCATTCCGAGTCCGCAAGAGTAACGACGTAGCTAGCCACGCGAGTCCGCGCCACTCTATACACCTTCTCCACTTTCCGCCTCCGCCTCTCCGCCTCCGCCTCCGCCTCTCCGCCTCTCCGCCTCTCCACCTCTCCGTCTAAGTAACATGCCCTTCCCCCCTCCACCACCGCCACCGAGAGCAAAACACACGGGCTCACAAAACAGATAATGAAAAAGAGAACAAACGAGCACAAACCCCACGAAAATCGAAACCGAAAGCACTATTAGACATATATCGGACAACATCGCCAAAAAAAGTAAGCAGGTAAGAACGATGGTAAGGGATAAAAAAGGAAAGGCAAGGTAAGGGAGGGAAAGGAAAGGGACTCGGACACCACTACACGCCTCGCAGAAGGAACACACAACAACAACAATAACAACAGCCCGCTCGGATAGATATATAATTAGATAACCGCCACCACTCCCGTCCGTCCTGGTCATCCTACAACGCCTTGCTTACACCCCCCCGCTCGGAGGAGCGGGGCAACGGAAAATTAAAAGAACGGTCGCAGGCCGGCGACCCCACAGAGTGAACGGAAGACGCGGACGTGAGGCGCGAGAGGCGCGGGCGAGACGTACGAAACGGCCGGGGCGGAGCGAACCCGACACCACATCCCTCGTCTATTTCTCGCCCATGTCGATGATTTTCTGCCCGAGCGCGTGGTCCTGCGAGGCCGTGTCGACGGACTGCGAGCGCCCGCGCGTCGAGGGGCGCGGCTCAAGCGGAAGGTCGGTAGAGCGCGATCCGCGCCAGCCGATGATCGCGCGACTGCGTCAGGACTATCAGCGACGAGAACGTGAGGAGGATGACCGGAGAAGCACGTACATCCATCCAGGGACAATGCTGCCAGGCGGGATGACCCAAGGCTCTGCAGAGCCGTATGTTGGAGGCACGATGCGGTCGTTGGAGACCTTGCGAAGAATCCAGGGGATGCCATTCAGGATGAGATACGAGATGATACCCGCGATGACTCCATACGCGATACTGTGTCGCGAAGAGACTTCGGTCAACGCCGAGCAGAGGAGGAACGTATGAGACGCGTACTTGTATGTCAACGGGATGATGATGATCGTTAAGAACGCGGGAACGGCGTCGCCGATGTAGTCCCAGTTGATATCGCGCACGTTGCGGATCATGAGCGTGCCGACGATGACGAGCGCACCGCCGGTAGCCCAGGACGGGATGGACGCGAAGATGGGTGCGAAGAAGACCGAGACCAGGAACATGATGCCCGTCACGATCGCAGTGATGCCCGTCTTGCCGCCCTCTTAAGACATCGAGCGCGTCAGATATGCTTTACGGGTCCATTTGCAATCAGGGTGGGGCACGCACCAGAGATACCCGTTGCGCTCTCGATGAACGCCGTGACCGGACTCGTTCCCATCAAGGCGCCCATACTGATCGAGAACGCGTCCACGCAATACGCCACCGTGCTCCTCTCAAAGTCGAGCGTCACAGGGTCTCTCAACCCGGCGAACTTGGCCATGGAGTACAGCGTACCGGTCGTGTCGAGGATATCGACGTACAGCATGGTGATGAGCGCGTACCACACGTGCCCGTTGCCGTAGTTGTAGTCGATGGCGTTGCCGATGCGGTTGAGGGGCCGGAAGGCGACGACCTGCTTGAAAAAGTCGAATGCCTCGTCGCCGGCGGACGTGTGCGGGAAGAAGGTGACCGCGGTCGGGCGCGGCCAGGAGATGATGGAGGTGAGGAAGATGCCGATCAAGATCGCACCCTTGACGCGGTACATCATGAGGAAGACGGTTAAGAAGCTAATCCGAAGGGTCAAGTCAGTGGGCGGGGAAAGAGCGCCAGGCGGCAGAGACCAACGCACCCGCCGACAAAGATGCCCAACCAGACCGTGGGGTTCCTGAGCACGCCGCGCGCACAGTATCCCGCAAGATCGTCGCTGACGTAGTTTTCGGGCAAGCACCCGCCTAGGCCGACGAAATTTGTGGTGTCACCGCCAACGACGCCAAGTCCGCCGGACGCTGAAAAAAATCAAGCAGTACGCAAAATACAATGGGCGGGAGAGAGCCTCAAGGTCAGAATGCGATAGCCGATTCTGAAAAATGGGTTCACGTACACAATCCGATGAAGCTGTGCAAAGGCGCGTGAGTATGGGTGTGGTAAAAGAGGGACGAGAGACGAGAGACGACGCACGCGATGAAGAGGCCGATGCCAGTGCCGACGGCCATGACCAGTGATTGCGGCATGACGCGGGCGAGCCATTGGCGGAGGCCGAGGAGAGAGAGAATGAAGAAGATCCAGCTAGAGAAGATCAGAACGGAAGCGTTAGCACGTCCGCTCGACGCAAGAACACGTGCTCGACGTCACGCGCGACGATCCAGAAGCCGCGTCGGAGACAAGCGCCATCCCAATCGGGGCGACAGCGCGCGAGACTAGACGTCGCCCAGATCCGGGTGGCGTGCGGGGAACAGCCGGATGAGGAACAAGACACACCCTTCCATGAAGACAGCCGCGAGGGCCTCGCGGTACGAGATCAGTCCCGTCCCGTGGAACCCGACGATAGAGTATGTGAACTGCCGTCCCCCAAGTCAAGGTCAGCACTCCCCATCGCGCGCCGTCAAAATGCTGGAGCCCACGCACGTAAGCGTTCAACCCCAGCCCAGGCGCCATCCCGACCGGCAGGTTTGCGAAGAAACCCATGAGCCCGCTCGCGAGGGCAGACACGGCGGCCGTCGACGTGATGAGGTCTCTCCGGACCTCGGTCACACAGAGAGCGTAGGCGGCGTCCGTGACACATCCGTCGTTGGTCGCACAAACGCACGTTCCACCAGAGTCAGAGATGATGGACGCGTTTACGGAGATCTGGCGGACAGGTTAGGGGTCAGAGAGGTTTACGGGGGATGCCGAAAGGGCAGGGGAAGCGAGATCAAGGAAAGTAGGAATGAGATGTCGATGAAGATACGAGGGGGGGAGAGGGCTTCATGGTTGTTGTCGGTAAGGAGGGGGGGACTTACAATGTACGCCATCGCGGCCTGCAAAGTCATCATCCGTTAGATCGCCGGCGAGCGGTAGAGCGAAAGACGAGACGTACCCATGTTGTTATACCGGCGCGAATTTCAGTCTACAAATGTGCCGAGGTCAGCGAACATCCGACGACGCGACCACTATGCTTGTAGAGAAAGGGGGGACGGAAGGGGGGGGGGGGAAGAGGGGTTTCGGCGTGTGGAGAAAGAAATGTACGCACAAGAAACCGGGAGCCCTCGCGCTCCTTTTCCACGCCTGAGCCCTCCAGCTGAAACCACCGGCCGACAATCGAGTTCGCTACCTACGAAGCGCGCCGCAGATCAGCGCCTGCACCGAGCAAAAAGCCGACCCGCAAGAAAAAAGCGCATACTTGAGCATTGAGCCTGTCGAAGAAGGTGATCATATCTGCGACGACGGGGGTAGGAGGGGGGGTGGGGGTGAGGGGGTATGGGAGGCGCCGAGCCCTTTGAGGATGGAGGAGGAAGGGAAGGGACAGGGGAGCGAGGGAGGGTAGGTAAAATATAGCAGGGGCCCGGGCGGCGGAAGATGGAGCGGCCGCGGTGGCTGAGATGCGACTTCGGGTCCACGCGAGACGATAAGCCGCGAGGCACGCGATCACTCCCTATCTAGAGCGCCCGCGACACTTAACCGCTTCTCCCACCCGCCCGATTCCTCCTCCCAAGCCCGCCCTCCACACGCTGCAACTGGGTTGCACTAGTCCACCGTGGCCCCGCGCGTGCAGCACGCTGCAGCGCAGTGGGTCAGAAACATCGCACAGGCGCGGCGCCGCTGCATGCACCGACCGTCCACGCACGCTCAACGTCAGCATCGCTGCCGCCGCTGCCGAATCCGAATCGCCGGCCGGCCGAGCGACCGACGCTCCGGCCGTCCGCCCTTTCCAGCCCCTTCCACTTCCTTTCCCGCCTTCTCCTTCCACCGGAAGAACCGATCCTCCCGGTACCAGTCCGGTACCCCACCAACGTTCCAATTCCAACCGCGCTCCTTGCTTGGCACCAGGACACCGGTCTGCTCTCTTCTGCTCGCTGGTCTGCTGCAACTCTGTCGCCAGCCTGCGCATCGTGCGCGCGCGTCGTCAGCGAGTCCGTACGTTATTGCACCCCTGCGGAAGGGCATGTCGGCGCGGCCTCCACGGGAACCAGGCATACTACGTGTGTGTCTTGCGTTGCGTTGCGTTGCGCGACGCGACGCTATGCCACGTTACGCAGCATGGACGGCGTGGACACCTGCCCACCCTCTCCCACGCCGTCCCGGTGAATCACGTCCTCACAGGGCCTGGAGGCTCCATGTCAGTAGCAGCAGCGTCTGTTCGCACACCGACAACCGCGTGCTCGCAGTCCGCTCAAGCCGTCCATCCGTCCATCAATCACCCGCTAGCGCGCCACTTGACGTGCAGCTTCGTCATCTCTCCCTTAGTACGATCGTAGGCCTGTCTCCCTCGCTCGCTCTCGCTTCCGGGCCCCCGTATCTCGTAGCATACAATATTCAGCTCGCGGACTCGATCTGCTCAGCACGATTTTCGGGACAAAATCGATGTTCCAGACGTATGTGCCTGCTGCTCATACACCTAAGCAGCCCCTGCTCCCATCATCAGCAAGCAATAAAGTCCACTTAAAGTCCCTCGTCGCAAGCAGGTACGCGCGCGGCCCGCCCCGAGATTCCACCCCCAATCTTCCATGCACTGCACGACGGTATAATCTAGTGTAATACGACCCGCGCTCAGCGATCGCGCGAGCCCAGGCGAGTCCGTAAAGAAACAGACACCCCATCGGGCCCTCCGCACACGGGTGCACACGGCCGATCGCCGCCTTCTGACAATCGCTCTGATCCTCCTGCGCACGTCCCTAGTGCGCTAGTAGCAGTCCCTCCGAAACCACCGTAAACATCCGCTCCTCCCCAAGTGCCGATCAGCTCCTCCCCGTCCGCGCACCTGATATATACCGACGGCGCGACCGCCATCGCCGCAGCTGCTGGCTGGCTGGTCGGCGAGTCTGATGCGCGCCCACGTCAAACGGTCCTGAGCAGCACGTCCTGGCCTGGATCTCCCTGGGTCTTCTCTCTCTAAAGCACCTGGCCGCTTCGTCATTCTCCCACGGCAGGCCACACACCAGCGCTCCCGCAATTCAAGTTCAAATATCGACGTATCAACCGTCCAGGATTCCGATCCCGATGGCATTCAAAGCGCTCCTCGCGCGTGCAGACCTCGCCGGGGATAGTACCCCCTCGCGATCTTTCTGCCTGCCCCGTTGCCCACTCGAGTATCTGTGTGCGAACGGACCCTGCGATGCTGGAGATACATACACGCGCGCTTCGCATAGAAACGCACGGCGCCGGCGCCGGGCACTCGCTCGGCTGGTCCTCCCAACCCCCCTTCTGCCCGTGTTCAATTCATGCGCTGGTACGAGTACAGCACGGATCGCCCCTCTCACAGGCAGCCAGCCCCAAGCAGAATCCCAGGTCTCACGCGTCCGGATCCCAGGCATGTGCTCTGCGGGCTTCTGCGGGCTTCTTCGGGCTGCGGGCTGCTGCAGGGCTTCTGCGGGATCTTACGAGAGCGGGAGAAGGAGAGGGGAGAGAAAGAAGAGGGCTCTGGCGAGGATTTCGAATTCGACGCGCCGGCGCTGCGCCCTTGCTGCCCTTGCTGCCCTTGCGCCCAGCCCTAATAACCTATGCTGCCCTGCCCTGCCCTGCCCTGCCCTGCCCTGCGTCCCGCAAGCGCCGTGAACAAATTCCGTGCGTTCAGAGTTCGCGTGACCGCGGCTTCTCTCGCGAACACGGATGCAGATCAGCTTCGCAGAGACGTGCAGGTCACCGGCGCTCTAGGCCACCGTTGGCTCCTGTCTGGCAGCACGCCGGGGCCATCAGAGACGCCGGGGATGGCTCGGGCAGGGAATCGCTGGAATGTTCCCGCCAGAGCAGGTGGGTGGGTGCGCGTCAGAGATCGCTGGAAGTTCGTGAGTGGAGCTCGAGCGGACGTGATACATGGGCTCACGCGCGCTGGCCGGCTGGCAGGTGACGAGCGTCCGACGATCCGATCCCGCGCCGCCTGTGCGCTGTGCGCGTTCGGCAGAGACCTGGAGACGCACGGGGATGCACAGTGGATGCACCGACGACAGAACACCGGTCGATCGACGGGTGGTGGGCGCCTCGCTTATGGACGATGCGAGCGTTCGGGGGATCGACCGATAGTGGCAAGCGATGCACCGCGAATATGCGAGCGGCGGCGTGGCATGCGCGAACGGTGGCGCCGACGTTGGCTGTATGTTGACGTGTGGCGGCGACCCCTGGACCCACATCTATCCACATCGACGCATGCCCGGCCCATGACGCATGCTCGCACACACCACACATAACTTGACGGATGCACCCTGATCGTCCTCTCCCCGACCGACCGACCGACCGACCGACCGAACCGATCCTCCACGTCCGTCCGTCCGTTCGTGCACCCAGCACCCAGCACCCAGAATGCTCGACGCGACGCCCGCAGATCCGCACGTGCGTTGCGTCGTGCGTCGTGCGCCGCTCCTCCTCGGATGCCCAGCGCACGCCGTGTCTCGCGCGGCGTGCGGCGCGCCAGCGTTCCGCATACACTACACACGGCCAGCGTGGGATGACGTGCGGATGGTGCGCCATGTGGATCCACATGGGACCTGGCGCCTGACAATACATTGTCGAGGCACAGCATTGATCGGTGCACTTCCAGGCCGGGCGGATGCATGCAGTATACAGTACATGCGCGGGAGCAGTGCAGCTTAGTGCGGCGCATCGTGCCACTGTCGCGTCCGTCATGATGCATGCCGGAGTGACATTTATTTCTTATGTGCTTATCTCCGTGGGGAGCGTAATCTAGCGTACTGGGCACTGGCAGATCCTGTCGATCCTGAAATAGAACTCGCTATTCCTTATGGGACTGTCTACCCCGCACGACCGCTGCAACCAAGTACTTACGGGAGTGCACAGACGCGATAGAGCGTTCACAGCGACGAGAGCAGCGCCCACCGGCCACATAGACAGCCTATCGCACACCCGCGTCGTCGAAGCGGCCCAAAATACGCTATCGCCAACGCATTGCGCAGTCGAGTCGATTTGCTCCCGGACGAGGACCTCGCGTCGCGTCTATCAAGCTCGAGCCAGCGTGGCATGTGACCCGCTCCAGGTAATGCCAGACTCGGCGACGACGGCGGCATTCGCGCCTTCCGACCGAGCGTCGTTTCTGGCCAAAGTCAGAAGCGCGAGCGTTTTCGTCGCAAGTGTCACTGGATCGCCGCGCCCGACGGTCGAGAACGGCCGATGGGCAGGCGAAACGCACACCGCCGGCGGCAGCCCCTTGGTCGGAGATCCATCGACGTTCGTCACGCGTCAAGCTGCACGCTTCATCGCTCGGCAGAAGAGTCGACGGAAGGACCCTGACACTTCGACGTCTGCTCGCGCTTACGAGTCCAAATTCTCGTCAGCAATTCGGCGGATCTTTCGCGGACACGGCGAGAACGTTCAACGGGCGATCCGGGCCACGCCCTTCAACGCTTGAAGTCGGGGCTCGAAGTTTGGTCCTTGCACAGACAACATCAGCGTCAGCGTCAACATCAAAGCAATCCCGCTTCGACGAAGAGAGAAGAGAAGAGCGGACGCGGCATCGCAAAACGGAATCAGCTTTTGTGATCTGAAGGCTATCCACATGAGATATCGGAGTCTGATTAAACGGAACATCATATGTCGCGTTTTTGCGTGCAACGGTCCGGGAGGGATGACGGTGACACTAAATAGTACAGGAATTCTGCTCACCGTAGGAAACACGATTATCGAATGTGTCGTCTTGCATCTACGAGCGAACAAAGATCAAAATCAGCGTCAACGTCAACGCAATCCCAACCCGACGAAAAATAGAAAAGAAGAGCGGACGCGGCATCGCAAAACGGAATCAGCGTGTTTGATCTGAAGTTTATCCACACGGGATATCGGAGTCTAATAAAATTAAAACATCATATGTCGCGTTTTGCGCGCAACGGTCCGGGAGGGGTGCCAGTGGACAGTGCAGGAATTCCGCTCACCGTAGGAAACGCGATTGTTGAATGTGTTGTCTTGCATCTACGAGCGAACAAAGATCAAAATCAGCGTCAGCGTCACTGTCAAAGCAATCAACAAATAAAATAAATAGCGGATGCGACATCGCAAAACGGAATCAGCGTGTGTTATCTGAAGTTTATCCACATGAGATATCGGAGTCTAATAAAATTGAAACATCATATGTCGCGTTTTGCGCGCAACGATCCGGGAGGGGTGCCAGTGAAGGTGCAGGAATTCTGCTCACCGTAGGAAACGCGCTTGTCGAATACTGTTGAATACTGTTGTCTTGCATCTACGAGCAAACAAAGATCAAAATCAGCGTCAGCGTCACTGTCAAAGCAATCGACAAATAAAATAAAATAGCGGATGCGACATCGCAAAACGGAATCAGCGTGTTTGATCTGAAGTTTATCCACACGGGATATCGGAGTCTGATAAAATTGAAACATCATATGTCGCGTTTTGCGCGTAACGATCCGGGAGGGGTGCCAGTGGACAGTGCAGGAATTCTGCTCACCGTAGGAAACGCGATCGTCGAATACTGTTGTCTTGCATCTACGAGCAAACAAAGATCAAAATCAGCGTCAACATCAACGCAATCCCAACCCGACGAAAAATAGAAAAGAAGAGCGGACGCGGCATCGCAAAACGGAATCAGCGTGTTTGATCTGAAGTTTATCCACACGGGATATCGGAGTCTAATAAAATTGAAACATCATATGTCGCGTTTCTGCGCGCAACGGTCCGGGAGGGGTGCCAGTGGACAGTGCAGGAATTCCGCTCACCGTAGGAAACGCGATCGTCGAATACTGTTGTCTTGCATCTACGAGCGAACAAAGATCAAAATCAGCGTCAACATCAACGCAATCCCAACCCGACGAAGAGAGAAAGAGCGGATGCGGCATCGCAAAACGGAATCAGCGTGTGTTATCTGAAGTTTATCCACATGAGATATCGGAGTCTAATAAAATTAAAACATCATATGTCGCGTTTCTGCGCGCAACGATCCGGGAGGGGTGCCAGTGGACAGTGCAGGAATTCTGCTCACCGTAGGAAACGCGATCGTCGAATACTGTTGTCTTGCATCTACGAGCGAACAAAGATCAAAATCAGCGTCAACGTCGAAACACTCTCAACTCGACGAAAAATAGAAAAGAAGAGCGGACGCAGCATCGCAAAACGGAATCAGCGTGTTTGATCTGAAGTTTATCCACACGGGATATCGGAGTCTAATAAAATTAAAACATCATATGTCGCGTTTTGCGCGCAACGGTCCGGGAGGGGGTGCCAGTGGACAGTGTAGGAATTCCGCTCACCGTAGGAAACGCGATTGTCGAATACTGTTGTCTTGCATCTACGAGCGAACAAAGATCAAAATCAGCGTCAACATCAACGCAATCCCAACCCGACGAAGAGAGAAAGAGCGGATGCGGCATCGCAAAACGGAATCAGCGTGTTTGATCTGAAGTTTATCCACATGAGATATCGGAGTCTAATAAAATTAAAACATCATATGTCGCGTTTTGCGCGCAACGGTCCGGGAGGGGTGCTAGTGGACAGTGCAGGAATTCTGCTCACCGTAGGAACGAGATCGTCGAATGGTGAGGTATATTCTGACGTGTTGTCTTGCATCTGCGAGCGAACAAATATGTGTTCAGCGATGACCCGCGTCCAGGTCGAGCTCGAGAAAAGGGGGGAGGGGGAGCGAAGCACGTACGTTGTGCCTGCACATACACTCATTCTATGAGGCCCAAGAGCCACAAAGAGAGCACAGAAATACAGTGAGATAGTTGTGACTGTTTGATAGATCCGGGCATGTACACAACGACATCAGAGCAGGTGCAAGGACAACCAATTTGCAGAGCAAGACAGCAAGTGAAAGAAAAAATCCCCGATCCGGTCGTGGCAGGCGCTATGGCGCCTTCACCTTCTTCGACCCACCCCCTAGCCTCTTCAAAATCTGCCTCGACAGCTTTTCGTGCCCGTCCACGACGCTCGCGAACGTCGTCGGGAGCTCCATCCGTTCGTTCCCCACGATCACCCACAACTTGTACCGCTTCTCGGCCCCCTCCTCGCTCACGACGCTCTCGCAGAACCGCAGCGGCGAGATGCCCGCTTTCGCGCAGTGTTCTGAGCAAGGCGGTGCGACGGGGTGGGGTGTGGGTGAGGTGTGACAATGAGACACATGGAACGTGAGAGATGGGGGTTAGCATACTTACCTTCTAGAGCGGCCCTGCGAGGCCTGTCGGCCCTCTCGGATGCATCTGTTGCCTTGGCGTTGGGGGAGGGGGGCAGCTCTGCCTCGACGACAGGCTCTTTCTTCCTCTTCTTCCTAGGTCCAGTGGGAATGGACACGGCTACCGCTGCGGTGGCACGAGCACCAGGCACGCCGGGCGAAACACGAGGCTCGCCAATCTCCTGCTTCACCTGCTTCTCATCGCGCACAGACACAGGCTCGTGAATCACGGAATCCGCAGGTCCCTGCGCAAGAGTAGGAGACACGCGCGCGGGTGCAGATACATCGGAAACGGGCGGAAGAACACTGGCCATCCCCAGAGCTTTGCTCTGCGGAGACTCTGCCTCTGACGGAGACGCGAGAGACGGAGACGGCTGTTCAGGTGTCAAAGCCAAGACGGGCGCGGCATTCAAATGCTCAGAGGCAGAGGCAGAGGCAGAGGCAGAGGCAGAAGCAACAGACCGTTCATCTGCAGCGGCGACGGAAGGCTCAGTATCACGGCTCTCGCTCGTCTGCGCAGATCGGGGCGCGGACGGCGCAGACGGCACAGACGACCCGCCAGAGCTCTTCGCCCGGTGCGCATGAGGACCGGGCTCCCAGATCCTAGGAGCCTCCTCGCCCTCGCGCACCGGCGCGCCCTCGTATCCCGGCGCATGCGTGCGCCTGGCATACCGTGCGCGCCCTGGGCGCGGCGCGCGCGCATGATATGCGTATGCGTCGTGATACGGGGGCTCGGGGTATGATTGCGGGCCCGGGTACGGCCCGTACGGCCTTCGCACGGGATCGGGATCCCCATCGTAGTACGGTCGCCCGTACTCGTAGTATGGATCCCGAACGACCGCCGCGTAGTCCGCCGGTGGGTACGCACCACTGGGAAGCGGGCTCGGATACACATCGTAGGGAGGACGCGATACGTACGCTGGAGGGGGGGCGGGGTAGGATCCAGCGGGCTCATCAGCCGCGTAGAAGTAGGGCGGGGGCGCACTCGGATGAGGGATCGCGAACGGGTCTGGGTGGGGGTGCGGGAGCCTCGAGTGAGGAGATGCGCGCACCTCGCCTGGCTCGATCGGAAACCCAGAGCTGCTCGCAGCAGGTATATAACCCATCTGACGCGGGGGTGGACCGAATGCCCGCTCCTCGCCGTAAGGTATAGCCTGAGGGAGTTTGGTCCAGTTGTTCTTACCGTGTGCAGGTTTTCCTGGGGATTCTGCGGGCTGGTATGTCGGGTTTCCGCCTGCGACGGGGATGGAATTGGGATTATGCGTGATGGGACCGATCCTGGGTTTGGATTGAAACCCTGCACTGAGAGGATACTTTCCTTTGCCCTTGCCAGGAAACGGAAACATTCCCTTCTTCCCGCCAACGTCCATCTTCTGACGTTTGATGCCGTCTGTCCGCTCCTTTGGCTCGTCGCTGGCCTTTCTTTTCTTATTCCCTTCGGTGGATATCCCAACCGGCAGATTAACCACGTAGTTCTCTGGCGGGGGTTGTCCACGAAACCTGAGGAACTCGACCGCACCGTTGTCGAATGCAACGTTGAGCACAGCAGCCTTGGCATCGGCTTTATTGCGATACTCAGCTGGAACAGTCCATCGACGGACGTCTGCACCGCTCGCCTCAGCCGTAAGCTTCAGCATCATTTCGCATCCCAAAGCTATTACCGGTGTCAGCCATAGCAATATCACGTCAGGAGCGTAACAAAAGCTCACCATCCTTATCCCTCGGGAACAGGAACATGTCAGGCTGCTTTGGCCAGATCTTGATATACTCGGATTGGATCAAAGGGAGGATAGATTCCATCGCGCGCTTCCTGGCCTCGGGGGTCACTTTGGCTTCCACAGCGGCGCCGATCTCGCGAATATAGGTTGCGATATCTTGAGATATTGCCAGCAAACATGCGGCCATTTTCGCATCTGCGCGTTTGGGAAACTGAGGGTCCACAAGAAAAGACTTGTACCCGCCAGGGTGCTCGACTCGAAGGAGACAACCATGCACTGTGGGAAGACAGTGTATAAAACCAAGAGGTGACAGAGAGACGCAAGGTGGGAATGGGACTTACAGCCGAACTTGGGGTCCGTGATCCAGATGAAGTTGAGCACCAGCCTCGCGCCTCGAGCGGCTTGAACGAGTACGTTGAGCCACGACGATGCGTTCGACTCTGCGAGCGATTTGCCTTCGAGTGGTTCAGGCAGTGGCCGTGGCAAAGATTCGAAGAAGCCTTGGAGAGAAAGGGGAGCGAGAGGTGTCAAGGCGCTCTCGTCTTCGTCGTGAAGAGCGTTTGGAAACTGCGTTTCTGGCGGCCGTAGCTGGCCATTCCCATACTTGATAAATTCCAAAACACCTTCCTCGATGGCGGTCTTCGCGCAAGTGCCCTGCGCCTCAACATACGTTCCATATATTATAGGTACGGAGTATACTCGGACGGAGTGAGGTGAAAGTCGTATGCGCAGTGCACAGCCGAGTTCTGTGGATATGACAGTGAGCACAGCGCCAAGCTCTCTTGAACGTGATTTCCTTACTTCCTCCGTCGTTTTTGGCGTCACTCAACTCTACCCAATGTGGTTTCACGCGCCGCGCTCTCCACTCAATGCAGCATTGCTCGATTTCCTTGACAGATTCGTTCTTCTCCACTTCTGCATTGAGGCTCATGAGCATATCCTGGTTGCTTTGCGCGTCCAAGGGTGCAAGGACCAGGCCTTTCTTGATGCTCAAGTGGTCGGGGGCGCCGTTCTTGATGAAGTCGATTGCGCCCATGTCGACTGCGATAGTCGCAGCTGCGCCTTTAGCTTCGTTTTTCCGCGAAAACTCTGGCTTTGTGGTGTACGACCGTGAGGATCCGTTAGGGCGCGTGATGGTAAGGATACATTTTCTCTCTGTCGCGGCGACAAAGTCAGCGTATAAAGCAGAGACAGACTCGAGAAACGCGTACTGTCTCTTCCCCCCTCGTCTATGATTTCATATTTCAAAGGCTCGATGTTTCCGAATATCTGAGAGCAGACCTGGTGCAAGAGAAAGAGCGGGGTCTTCTGATGCCGAGGGATCTTGCTGTCCGCATCAGACGTCCCCGCAGGCGTCGTCAAAAGTGACGATTGTAGCAGTTCTGCTGTGTCGGCAGGATGCGCGTAAAACATTATTTCTGGAGGAGGTGGATCGGCATCCGGATTATTCAGAAACGAATCTAGCGTCAACGTTCCCAGTTTCATGAGGCCACCCATCACGAGATCGAATGGTCGACGAGGCATGGAGGGAGAGGTAGAGTTTATAGGGCGATTCGATCCCGATTCAGTCATGATGCTACAGTGCGAGGTCGAGGAAAGGTGCAATGTATGATGTATGATGTATGATCGAAAGAGAGTTGATCGCAGTATGTGTGTCCAAAGATCTGTGCCACGATGAGCGCAGCTTGCAGGTGTCAGGCGTTTATTTTCCGAGGGGGGTGCGAGATAGCTGCAGGATCCGGAGAAATATGCGAGATCCAAGACGCTCAAGTCCTACTAAGGAGATCGTCAGTTGATCTGTATGCCATCGGAAAAGAAAGACCTCGACCAGATATACGCCTGGATAAATGCCACAGAGATCTGGTCTGAGAATGGATGAATTTAGATATCTAAGGCGTGAGGATACCCTACAAGGAAAAAAGTGGGAAGATTGCGTAGGAGGGCGAGAGAGGAGATGATGTTCAGGATTAGGGTTGGAGGCGGGTCGGCAAGTTCCGCGACGAGAACCGTCATCCACCAAAGGACCGCCTTGTCCTCTGCTAGGGACATTGAGGCTCGTAGGTATACCGTCAAATAAATCCTCGTTGATCCGACCTTCTGTTACGTGGGTCAACACCCAGCTTCGAGACTCGCGCTTGGCCACGAGCAGCTCTCCAATGTGCGTGCCATCGGCTCCCGATATCTCTGTTCAACTCGTGCTTGTCTTATGGTGTCTTTCTAGTCACAACAATTTCCGCGAGATTCATTCACCTGCCAGTCGCACTCGCCAACTTGCGCAGACCCATAGTTCACATTGCCTGTCAACATGCTGCGCTCCCTGTCGTCCTGCCTCCCCACCGAGATTCTTGACCATATCTGCTGCGACATAGCATCGCCGTCAGATCTCTTCCCTCTCCTCCTTACCAACTCTGTTGTCCATCCCATCGCTGCTCGTGTGCTCTATCGCGACCTGGTAAACCTCTCGAAGACCCAGACCGTACATCTCCTGCAATCCTTATCCAAGCCTCCACATCCCTCGAACGACAAGTATCTACCTTCCCGCCATGACTTCGTCAAAAATCTCGAGATCAACTTCGACGACTGCACTCTCTTGATGTCTCTCTTGACGATGGTTCGACAGACGCTCGAGCGTCTGCCGAACCTGAAGTCTCTTCTAATCGAGTTTTCTTCTTCGGACAATCGACGCCCGCTTGCTCGGTTCTTCCCACTCAACGCTCCCTTCAAGTTGCGCTACCTTACCACCTCCGTCAGGTTATTATTTACATCGAACCTCTTTTTTTGCCATCATTCATCTCACAGACAATTCCCTATAGGTATGACCCTGAACTGGCCATGTTCCTCAACGCTCAACCCGAAATCCAGGACCTTTCACTACGTGGTTTCCAAACCACAGGGGAATTCAAACTCAACCCTGACGCACTCCCGAATCTGCGCTCGTTTCGCTCTGTCCACACGGGGCCCTCCGTAATCAGTCAGGTACGTCTGCGTCTTCACACATTCGGGCCATGCCCCACTCCATCGCGTCTGATATCCAAAAGTGCAACGAGTAAACTCATTCTGTCCAGATGATCACTGGCCGTCCTGTCGAAGCCATGTCTCTCTCCCTCTACCCCGACGATAGCCCGGAACTTCTAGATACTCTAAATTTACCCTCAACCAAGATCAAACGCCTCACTCTTTTAATGATCGACTGTGCCTCTCCCTATAACCTTTTCCAACAACTATCCTCCCGCCTTCCTGATCTTATAGCGCTCCACATCGTGGCGCTGGGAGTAGACTATAACATGGTGCGTCTCATCCCAGCACACATCTTAGTCCCACATCCGCTGGTTTGATCATCGAAATTGATTTAAATCAACAACCGCCCAGGTCGACCTGTTCGAATGTGCCACCACGCTCTCCACTTTCAACAATCTCCAGTACCTGACGTACATGGTCTCCGGCCCGCCCGCGACCATAGCACAGGAAGCCTTACTGGCCGTAAAGTGGGCTGCCGCCTGCCCCACGCTGCGCACGATCATCCTCCCGAGAGGGAAGGTGTGGTACCAAAAAGGCGGAGTCTGGACTTCCGGTTCTCCACTGCCTGAGCCCATTCCAGCCGCTCCTTCGGCGGACATCCCGGGTGAGGCGCCGGGTGCAGGTCAGAATGCAAACAACACTGGAGAGGGGATTGTTCAAGCCCCTAGCGTTGAGAGCGGGGAAGCCGGCGACAGTTCTGTCGCGACCGTTCCAGAGGATGCGGGGGCTAGCTCGTCGACGCTGGCAGAGCCGATTCCGAATATTGAAGGCCCAGACTTGGGAGGCCCGGTGACGACCCACGGCTTCAGAACAGTTTGCTGTACGGACTGCTGTGGTCTGCGGAAGGCGTAGATCGATGTGGGAGACTCGTTTCCATCCTCATCGAAAGTTGTTTGTTTTGCTGTCCTTTTGTTTTATTCTAAGTATCGGTGAAAGATTCCTGTATCGCATGTAGGATTGTCGTGTTTTGTGCATTAGTTTTCTGTAATGTCGCCTGTCTCCCGATTGTGTTTTCGAGAATCCCATCCGTGCCATGAGCAATCAGAAAATTCTAGCCGAAATAGGATCGTAACCTCTATGTATCCTGTGTATCTATGGTATTGCCTGCAACGATGTGAGACATCCTGGATTTTGAGCCTCGTAGAGTGTGGCGCTGATGTGTGTACGTAGATACGCATGCATAGATAATATGTTGGGATAAAGCGATAATGGGAACCCAGCCTACCAGGAATTAAAACCTGCCCCAGAGGCTCTTCAATACCAGATGCCGAGTCACGCACATGAGCACAACGGAGATCAAAATCATCGTGCCTATCCGCCATAGGAAAAAAAAAAGTAGATTGTTAACGGCAGTCAATGAGCGGAAAGCTGCGGAGGGACATACCGGCGTAGATGCCCACGGCCTTGTAACTACCCGTCGCAGTGTTGATCGCGCCAGAAATCGGTGGGCCCGCGACAGCGCCGAAAGACAAAATCGTGAAATACATCCCCGTCCGACGTCCGACGTCGCCCGTCTCACCGAACGCGATCATTGGCGCCGCGAGGAGACCGACGTAGGCGCCAGAAGAGAACCTGAGTTGTGTATAGTTAGTGGGGGGAGGCGCTACGAAGACGGCGGAATGACCATACCCGTAAAGGACAGCGATGACAATCAAAGAAGCTTCGCCGTTGACAAATGGCCAGATGTATGTGATGATCCCCGCCATCATGGTCATTGGCGTCATCATGTTTAATGCACCTACCAAAATACAATTCGGGGAGGTATAGAAAATTCAATGGGTGATGAAAATTAAGGGAGGAAGGACGTCAACACACCAAAGTGATCAGTGAGGATACCGCTCATCAGCCGACCCGCACCCGAGCTCGCGTTGGCGATGGACACAAGGTAGAAAGAAAATCCGGGAGAGACGCCTTGTGTTGGTCCAGATGCGTCGATATACGTGAGAACTACGCAGCAAAAAACAATGCTCAGCTGCAGACACATCTAGCAATTCGAAGAGGCGCACCTGTGTACAACCCAAGGAAAGCTATGAAGCTAGAAGTTGTATACGTGCAAAACGGTGCGGACTTGAACACGCGTAGGTTGAAGAGGCCGCCCTTGACGTTGACCGGAGGCAGCCGACGTTTGAGCGTCTACAGCAGGACGATTAGTGCTTGCCAATGGGAGGGAGAGTGAGATGCAGACGCACAAGGTTTGCGATCGTTGCGAAAAACAACAAGATAAATGCAAAAATACGCATCGTCCATGGAAACCTAGATTCAAGAGGGAAAAAGGTCAACACTGCTCGAGCAAAAGGTGGGGAAATGCACATACCCAACTTTGGGTTCGAGGTTCCTAAACGCGATGGGGAAGATAGTACCACCGATGGATGACCCGCAAGCAAGGATGCCGAGCGCAAGGCCGCGACGGCGCTTGAACCAATGAGAAATTATTCCAAGCACAGGACCAAATATCGTTCCCGAAGCAAGCTGTAGATCGATGAAGTAGTTGTGAGTGGTAGATCTTGCACTCGTAAGGAATGTAAGATAGACTGACGCCGACCGCGATACCTTGACAGAGTAGAAATTGCCAATATTCCTTGCACTGCGCAATAAGGAACGTTGCGGCGACGAGAAGGATGCTTGCAGCTAAGTAAGGTCCTTTGAAGTACCCAAGGTCGAACATCCGGCCGGTAACCAGCGCGGGAAGGAAGACGAGGGCATACTATGTGCGGATACCAGGTGGTGAATGTGTAAGAAAAAAAAAACCATACGAAAAAAGAGCGCACTTGACACGAACCGATCCACGCTCTATAGAAGTTGCATCACGACAGGTGAGACAGATCAATTACGAGACTGGGATGGTGGGTCACGCACATTGTCGACGGTGATGAGTCCTTCAATATATCTGTCTCGTAGTACGCTTGGAAGGCCTACCGGAGCGCACACAGCGTGTCAGTCTTTAACACATGTATACGGCCTTCGAGTCATGAATAATCACGCACTCCCCATGCATTGACGTACCCGAACCTATTCGTCGTCACATATTAAGAGCATAGCAATCAGTAGTTGCGGATACAAGAGGGGTAGAGGCCGTACGGGGGCTAGGCTCACGTTGCGATATTTGAGCAAAGAGCCTGTAAAGAAAAATAAAGTGAGCACCACCTCCCATTGACAAAGACCGCGCGGGGAAATAGCGGAAAGGAGAAAAAACTCACCCCTCCACATACTAACCACGCTTCAAAACCACCGTCAGGAAAATCATCATCGCCGAGTGTCTTGTCTGCATCCTCAGGGGAAATGATAGCAGCCTCGGTCGCCTCCATCTCTCTTCGTCGATAGTCATCCCTGTGTAGCGTCGAGCCAGAGACGGTGCGACTCAAGCTGTGGCCAGAAATCGGCGTGAGTTGCTTTTCGGGATCGGACATGATAGGTCGTCAACGAGGTCGTGCCAGAGGAGATGGAGGTCGTCGCAGGAGAAATACTCGCGGGAAGAGTCAGTTTTAATGGGAGATGAGAACCTCCGAGTCTCTGCCGCGGCGAGAACAACTGAGCCGGAATCCTGTATGGATACAGACCGGACCGCTCTTTTATATGTCGGAAAGTGCAACGAGGCGCCTGAATAACTACCATTCACATGTTCTGACTCGTCAGGACATCTGGTCTAGTATTGGCTAGTATTGGTAAGTCGGTATAAGTCGGCGTTTCATTTGAGTAATGTGCGACACGGCGGAGAAGAAGGCAGGGCGCGTGAACAGGCGTAGGCGTTGTCGCTTGTCGTTGTACGTATGTGAGTCAGATACTGATATCCGGAGACCACGTCAAGAAGGTGAAGGAGAGTCGCCAACGCTCGCCAACATTGCTGCCTTTGGGAGACTAGTAGCACTCTGATCTCCAGAAGTTACAGATTGGGCGACGTCCGACCTTGCTCGGTTAAGTCCGCAAGGTCAAAACTGCGCAAAGGATTTTCTGCCCCCAATCCCGACATGCTACTGTTCGGGTAATGCGGAAAGCAAGGCTTGTTGCAGCGCACGAAGATAAGTTCATCTATTCCGTTGGACGCTCGCTCATCACAGGGCGTCAAGCTTCAAGGGCCGGGAACAGCGTGAACCCAGGCCGTTTGTCATGATCCACAGATCACTTAACCTTCTGAAGCAACAAGCTAAGTTAGGAAGCTCAATATCCCATCATGCATGATGAGCGGCTCCCAGACTGCATTCAAGCTTTCGCGGATTCGGTGCAACGACCAATATATGTGACCTATCGTGACTGGAAATTGTGGAAGTTGTGCGAACTTAGCAAGGGATGCGAAGGTGCGAAGATGCGAAGATGGCCATTTCAGACACATTCTTTTGTCGACTGGATGCTTGAGTAGCATGCCATGGCATCCTGGTGCAGTCAATGAATAGAGATGAACGACACTTCCAGGGCAGTAGGATCATATTGCCAACTGACAAGCGACTTTTTAGCGTAGCGTCATTATGAAGGGGATAGACACATGATACTTAATCTTCCAGAAAGCTGCTTCCCTGTTCTACTTCACAGTTGCGAAGCATATGTGCGTTAGGCTTCAGCCAATCATCCTCAGCTTCCACGAAACACTCACCTGGACTAGACCCGAGCACAATGTAAACCTATGTGATACTACAGATACCCATCACCATAGAGTATCAGTAGACGGAATCGACGGAACGCCGTGGCCGTAAGAGAATCCACGGAAATGAAATCCACAAGTTTCATCATGCTCCTTGGATTTACGATCACTTTCTTTCTTGAGCACATTGGGAGAATGCTGGGGATGGCTCGAGTAAGAATAGCGCAGCTTCCTACCCCTCAAGCAACCCAGTGCTGCTGTTAGAGGATCAGCGGAACTTAACGTTAGGGATCATGTTCCGGCCCAAGACCACGAGTTTTAACTACGCTTTATGGTTGTTCCAAAGCTCCGAAAACCCGACGACCAGTACTGAACAGTCTATATATGAACGAGCATGGCATCGTCGACGTTCTGTTGCATTCCACAGTGAATGCCCTACCGAATGGCGGTATACTAGATATATTACAGATATTTTCAAGTAGCAATGGAAATGAACGTTAGATCATGACTTGCAAGACTTCGTTGTGAACGCTTCACCTTATCGAAAACAACATGGCGAACGAGTCAAGACGGAAGACCATCATACCCTTGTAAGATGAAAGATAGAAGCCCAGTCGATTAATTTCGATGGAGAGTAGATTGCATTATTAGGCTGGTAATGAAGGGCATCTTGACTTTGGTATTTGCTTGCTTGAGATGGTTTGGGACAAACGATATGCTGACAGTATGTTGAATCCCTAAGTAGTGCTGGATTCAAGTGAAAATGGCCAGACTCAACATCCAAGTGAGGCATGAAAAAAGTACATGAAGAGTGGTGGAACGCAATGAGGAGTCCATCCCGTGATGGATTGTCAAGATAAAACGAATGGCCTGGTCGTTATCGTCACTCTGGGAGCTGTCCAAAGTCCACATAAGGATGGCGCGTAGAAGGCGTGCGCCGATTGTTCAAGAACTTGGAGTCATTCATAAGAGATCGTCGGATTGAGTGGTCTGGACGGAAGGTAGTCGATCGTGACGCGAACTTGACGCAGTCTCGAATTTCCCACGCACTGGACCCACAGCTGTCACTAAATCAACTTCTGTGTCAACGTTGTCAACGTTCACTTTGGGAGCACAACTACTACACTCACTGTCCAGCCTGTAAATGGTTTATCTCCTTCGTATCTCTCGCAGCTTCAGTGAGCTTGGGGCGCTCGCCATTCCCCTTGGGGTGACGCAAAGTCCTGAATGACGTGCTTTCAGCTTTATTACGCGTGACCGTGTAGACTGCTTTTCCCTGGATGAATTCAGGCGACATAAGTACCAGATATATAAAAACATCAGGACCGGCCTCCTGTTTCTCCATCCGTCTTTCGAGCCTCCCCCTATCGTTGTGGCACTGCAAGCTGTGACTTCTACATACTTCCTTGTCGATCATATACTTAGCACAGAGACTCAGAAACTCTCACGATGACCACCAACTTCTACAGGTACGGACTGCCGATCGCTGAGCGCTGAGCGCTGACTGATCATGGTGGGATGCTAATTTTCGACACAACAGAGAACCTGAGTTTGAGACGCTCCAGCTCCACGCAGGGCAGGAGCCGGACCCGACAACGAACGCGCGAGCACCACCCATCTACGCAACTACGTCCTTCGTCTTTAACGACTCTGCGGTGCGCGCCTTTTGTCACCCTTTTCAGTTCTTTCCTCTGTTGGTGTCTACCCCTATGCCTCGTCTTTTCCCCCTCCACCAACCTCTGCCATCTGCACACCACTCTTATCTGTACCAACCCCTTTCTCAATGGCCTTGAAACTCATATTCACTTCAGCATGGTGCAGACCTGTTCGGTCTTCGTGCGTTTGGAAACATCTACTCACGCATTGGAAACCCAACTGTCGTATGTCTTACCCTACATCAATTCATGTGCTGCGATGAGTTTATTGTCGCATAATCTTCAGGATGTTTTTGAGAAGCGTGTAGCTGCTCTTGAAGGCGGAGTAGCAGCAGTTGCAACATCGAGTGGACAGGCAGCCCAGTTCATGGCGATTGGCACGCTCGCGTCGGCTGGGGACAACATCGTTTCGACATCTTACCTGTATGGTGGAGTGCGTCTATTTTTCCTTCTCGTTGCATATCTCCTTATTCTCGATGCACTCGCATTTTCTCCATTTCATCAGACATACAACCAATTCAAGGGTACATGGAACCATCGTTACATCAGGAGACCGAGACATGCTGACGAAAATGACAGTACTCTTCAAAAGATTTGGGATTCACGTCAAGTTTGTCACGTCGGACGACCCCGCGGCATTCGCTGCAGCCATCGACGATAAAACCAAGGCTATATATGTCGAGAGTATCGGGAACCCGAAGTACAACGTCAGCCCGATCAGGGAAATTGCAGACGTGTGTTCATGCTCTACTATCCAATTTCATGAGCATAAGCTGATTTTGCGAATGTCATTTTACAGGTCGCCCATCAACACAAGATCCCGTTGATCGTAGATAACACGTTTGGCATTGGTGGTATGCTTCTAAATGTCATATTTTTCCCTACCAGCGTGAGACTAAACGGATACAATTTCGCTTTGTTAGGCTACTTGATCCGACCCATCGAACATGGTGCGGACATCGTTGTGCACAGCGCTACCAAATGGATTGGTGGGCACGGCACAACCATTGGCGGCGTCGTCGTCGATTCCGGTGCGTCTTAGATCATCCCCGCCCATCTGTAGACGAAGCGCTTATCCACCTGAAAATCCAGGCAAGTTCGATTGGACCTCGGGCCGCTTCCCCTCCTTCACAGAGCCGTCCGAGGGGTATCACGGACTCGAATTCTCCAAGACGTTTGGTGCCGTTGCCTTCGCCGTCAAACTGCGCGTCGAGACCCTCCGTGACCTCGGTGCATCCCAGAACCCCTTCGGCGCCTTCCTTCTTCTCCAGGGTCTCGAGACGCTCTCCCTCCGCGCAGAGCGGCACTCGTCGAATGCGCTCGCGCTCGCGCGCTACCTCGAGGCCCATTCCAGGGTGGCGTGGGTGTCGTACCTCGGACTCGAGTCCCACCCGTCGCACGCGCGCGCAAAGAAAGACTTCCGTAACGAGGGCGCCTTTGGCGGTGTCCTGAGCTTCGGGGTGCACGGCGCCGCGGCGAACCCACAGCTTGGGAGCGCCGTTGTCGACGCACTGAAGCTTGCGAGCAATCTCGCGAACGTTGGCGACGCGAAGACGCTCGTCATCCATCCCGCGTCGACGACTCATCAACAGTTGAACGCGGAGGAGCAGCTCGCGAGCGGTGTCACGCCAGATTTGATTCGGGTGCGTTGCTGTATGTCTGCCCTATCCTCTTCGTTTTGCTAACGTTGCGTGTATGTGTGTGTGATGCAGGTGTCGGTTGGCATCGAGAACATCAAGGATATTATCGCCGATTTCGAAGCTGCGCTGAAGGTCGTACCCGACAACTAAGCAGTGACTCTTGTATTGATGTTGAGCAAGGGGGAAGTTAGCTGGCTCAAAAGCTGTATACCAACAATTAAATTAGCCAGTGTAGGATTGCGTTTGTATACTTTATATATTCGAATGTACCAACGATCGAGTCAAACGCGCGATCTCACGAGCGTCAGCACGATGCCCGGTTTTGCTCGTCTTGCTTGGGGGCGGCGAAACACGATGTGGTATACCATTTTCTACGATTCCTCGCGGAGGCTTTGAGGAGAAAAGGGACCGATTGGACGCTCACGTGATGAGCTAGACGTCAGCGACGGGCGTCTGCGTCCGAGTCCCGAGTCCCGACAGGTACCAGCTGCAGCGTCCCTTGCGACCCGCGACGACCTGCAGCCCTCTGCAGCCTACGCAGTGTCACTTGACCCCCGCCCAGATGACAACGACGAGTTTAAATATGACGCGACCGGAGGGGGAGGTGTCCAGAGGTGTCCTGGGCGTTGATCATGTTCCTTTCCATTGTCTCGTCCTTGCTTCTTCTAAGAAGCACGGTGGCCACGACGGTGACGGTGCCAGACAACCTCCGTCTCAAATATGATATCAACGGAAGGTGCGTAGCTTCTTAGACTGGAGCGCAAAGTTATAAAATCGCTGACGACCACCTTGGTCAGCTCCCTTGACGCTCATGGTGGGTGATGTCACTCACTCTCACCGTACATTTTCTGATCTATCATTGAAATAGATGGGCACATTCAATATTTTGACGGGAAATACGTCCTCTATGGCACTTCTTATGACTGCGGGTTTCGGTGGATGAGTGAGTGTTTCATGGCCTTTCATTCTGAACGACCCTCAGCTTGCGGCAGATCCAGTTCCGACCTCTGAAAACAGCTTCTGCGGGATTAAAGTATACACTAGCCCAGATCTGGTGTCTTGGTCATATGAAGGCTATGCGTACGACAAAGAAAAATACCCAAACCCAGCTTTCCGTCCTAAAGTCGAGTACCGAAACGCGTGCGTCTAGTTCTCAAGTCTAATGTCGTTTCCTTCGCGATCATGGGTGCTGATCTCGTCCTTCACTCAGAACATCGACATACTACCTTTTCTTCAACGACATTGCCGTGACAGCCGAGACAAGCCTCGCAATATTTACTTCCAACTCATCTACTGGGCCTTTCGAGTTCGCTAGTTATGGGCACACGCTGGGAAGTGTTGGAGACTTTGCTGTCCAACAAGACGAAAATTCCACGGTATGTTTATTTCATCTCTTCATAATGCAGCGAGCAATTAAGCCCTTGTTACAAAAGGTCTGGATAGCATACTCGTCTAACTTCTTTGGCAACGCCACGCTTGAAAAGATGACAGACGACTGGCTGAACGGATCAGGCATCGCCTCGGCCATCCCCGTCACGTTTGTTGAAGCGCATGGGATGACTGTTGTCGATAATGAATGGTATTGGACAGTACGTCGTCTTAGGCTCTCGTATATGAAAACCACTCAATTGCATTCCTCTCGTGTGCTAGTTTGGATCACTGTGCGGCTATTGTAACTCAACCGACACATCCTTTGTGACGGCAAGTTCACCTTTTGGTCAGCAATGTCTATTCTATATGTTGTGCACTACACTCACATGGGTTGGATCGTCAGGACCGTGGAGTGAGCGACAGTACATCTCAGAAGATAGCTGTGGTGGCCAGTCGAGCTTCCTGACTCAGGTACCCAACGTAAGTTGAACGATATCACGAATCAATGTTTATGGGCTGACCTTATTCTATTATAGCCGTCAGGCGGATACCAAGTCATTTATGGCTCTGATCTATGGCTCGATGGGAGCACGAATCAAGCAAGAGCGGCGCTGCATCTGGAACCCGTCAGTGTCGGAAATGGAACGATCGGAAACTTGACCTGCCCAGACTCCTTCGACCTAGACATTGTCGTGGGCAATGAGACGTCTTCTTCCAGTATCGATGCTACATCAGGCATGACCGGCTTCGACTATGCTTGCGATCTCCCACCGTCGTACAATTTGCAGAGTGGGGCCCGCATACAAGCGTGGTAAGTATGCATCAGCCCGTGTACCAATCCCGGATGGACCTCATGGGCTTTGTATTATCTATAGGACCGTCGGCCGATCCGGAAACCTGTCGGAGGTCGGCTTCAGCATTGGACAACACAAGTCAGTGGGCTATCTTACTTCGTGTCGAATAACACTCATTTTGTGGACAGCTCCGATGGGTCCCTCTCAGTGCAGCTGTTCTCCTTCCAGAATGACAGTGACCTCTTCGGCTCCGCTGATTATGCTGTTGCGATAAGTCCGCCGCAAGGATTTTTCCTTTTTCCAAACAACACCATGAATAACTGGAATTGGCTTGCAAACGACACATTCCTGGCTACGAATACGAGTTGGGCGCTCCAAAATTATGTTCTTCGACCCAACGTTACGGTTCAAGCGGTATGTTGCACAATGGTATCAACTGGGAGCTTGTTCTTATCTACATCTTTGACGCTGTTCAGGGAGATCGCCTGGCACTTATCCTCAGACCTAGAGGCACCCTGTCACCTTACTGTAAGCACTGGTCCCCTGCTCTCAATGCATCTATTAAGTATTAATGACCGTGTTCGCTTTTCAGGTTATGCATGCAAGAATGCCACTGGAAAGGAGGGTCATTTGGGCCTCGTTCGTCAGGGCGGAGCAGCTATAAACCCTACCAGGTACATTATTTCGATGTTGAGTGTTGTCCCGTTTTAACTAACCGATTCTGCTTTCTTTCATCGTAAGTTCGCCGGCGGTTTGGCTTGAAGATGGAAAAGAATTGAAGTTCTATACGGTGGTCGAATAAAATTTTTGTAAGTAGAATGCACGGTACGATTTGTTAATGCAGTGTGTGAACCTGCAATGTCCTCCTTCGCTTGCGACCTATGCAACGACACCTTTTCTTCAATCCACAGTACGGCATAATCATCAGTGTCTCATCATTGCCTGTGGTGCGTCCTCGACCATTCACGCTGGAGAAACCGAATAATTAGTCAGCTACCCTTATTCTAACACAAAGTTGACCAGTCCCGGCTGCATGGAGGTGAGCACACCCTTTCGCAAACCTATGAACTTGGTCATTGATCAAAATCACAAGCTAGCACTCAAAGTTATCGCCTCTCAATCTCAGAGTCATCATATGACTCGCCTGGCTTCTGGTCGAATCATACGATATTGCGACAAGACCATGGAAGATTTCATCTGCCGTCCTCAAAGAATTTTTTAGTCAAAGGTTTTACTTACAATCGAAATTACAATAAACGGCGACTCTGCAGGTCGGCCCGCAGACATCTCGAAGACGGGTCAGGATGTAATATTTGGACTCCTAACCTTTGCAACTGGTCAAGAAGTACCAGTAGTGTATTACTTGACTTTTAGCCCGGATTTCACTCCATCTCAAATACGATGGCAACTGGGGGGGAAAATGAACTGGTTTACTGGTCATCATGCTCCTTTCCTTTTCCTCATCTCTGTTTTCTATGGCGAGCACGACAGCCATCAAGGTGACAATACTAGACAATCTCCATCTCAAATTCAATGTCAACGGGAAGTACGTGTTTCTGGAAGTCAACTTCTCCTCCACTCCTTTCCTCGCAATGTGCAACCTCATCATCACTGCTAACCCGGTGCTCACCCACGAGGAAGTAGCCCAACAACTGGCAAATGCCTAGACTGAAGAAAACAACGTATGAAAGGCTAAATACAAGCAGGAACAAGGTGAGCTGCAAGCAGCTAGGGATGAAGCTGACAGGCTAGTGCAAGAAGAAGAGGATCAGCACCAAGAGGAGCAAGCGCAAAAGAAGCAGACAGAGCAGCTTGAGATAGAGAAAAAGAAGCCAAAGTTGTGGTCCCTAAGCTAGGGAAGCCTGGGAAGTTCTGGCTTATCCAGAACCTCTTATTTCCATGTCACTTACTCGAAAGCATCTCCTCCATTAACTTGGCCATTGACTCTAATCTTTACCACTGTACCTGGGATACTTTTGCAACCATCTGCCTCCTCATTTGGAGGCTATCCCCAGGCTCACAGGCAGCAGTGCAGGATGTCTCTAAAGCCTACCAGTTTATCCTAATTATCCCAGAGCATTGGCTGGGCCTTGTCATCTGCCTCGAAGGGCATGACTGCTTTGTAATTGACATATGCAACTGCTTTGGGCTTGCCTCTGGTGCTGGTATCTACAGTGAAGTTGGTGACACTGGTGCTGACATCTTCTATGCCACCAGAATCGGCCTGCTCTCCAAGTGGGTCAACAACCACATATTCTTCCAAATCCTTCAGTAGTACCTCAACTCTTACAATACCCTCCAGGAGTGCACATGCCTTGCCATCATAGCAAACAGCGGTGATGAGCATGGGTGTTCTCTAGGCACCCATACCCCACTTTTCACAGCTTTTCAGTATTCTTTGACCGTTCGGCATACTTAGGACCGACCGATCCCGATCTGTTCGGCGATCTCAGCCATTAGTCAGGTGCCGACTTTCCATTTAGACCTCCGCACAGTCATTCGGAGCTGTTCACAGTCATCCTATCCATCTATCATCACTCTCAGCAGTAGGGGCTCTTCACAGACTGTCGCGGCCGATCGCCGACCGGTTCGGTACACTTCACATGGTCGGCACATTCGGTCGGCTTTGGTGTCCCGAATCGGAGGCGGCCGAACACTTTGTTGACTCAGAACGGATCTGTCTTTCTATCTCTTATCATCCTTATGCCTTCTGTTGACCTATCCTTTGTTATCTTCAGAGCTCCCAAGTTTCTAAATGGTTTACCCATGTGGCATGTGGTTCTTATCTCCAGGTCCATGTGGACTCACCTTGGCAATCTCTCCACTTATTTAGACTTTAGAGTTATTGCTTCTTATCTTGTAGTGTTTGCAACATCACTCCCTTATCTTCTTTACCTTTGATCACTCTTGGCATGCATTTCCGATTGCTCTATGCCTCTGCCAATCTCCCTATCTTGTACCTGTTTGGACTTACTATAAAAGGGCACCTATGGCCTTGCAATACATCAGCTTTGGCTCCCCCCTCGTTCCAATTCCATTCGTGTGCTTGTGTCTATGAGACTTTGAGCCATTGCCTTCTGATCCTTGTTCGCATTTTGCCCCTTTGTTTGTATTGTTGCATTTGATCGCAGCCTTCCGGCAGAGCCCTTGTTGTCTTGCTCTCTCCCTCTCATCTAGTTTGTCATCCTCTGCCAGTGTCCAGTGTGGCCTCGCACCCATTCCCTCCCCTTTGCGTCTTGATCAAACACCGACCGACTGACTGACCGACCAACCAACTGACCAACCGACCGACTGACCAACCGACCAACCGACCAACTGACCAACCGACCAACCGACCAACTGACCGACCGACCAACCGACCAACTGACTGACCAACCGACCAAATATATTCGATTTTGGAGTTGTTTGTTTGCTACACTCCGAACACTTTCAGTACGCTCCTTTGTTGGTTATTGCACAGCTTATAGTTCCTTGCACACTAGAACCAGCTCCTGCCTACCTGCGCTTATAGGGGTGTTTCTTGGGTGTATTTCGCACTCAGAGGCATCACTAGCGTATCAGCGGCAAGTGGCATGATGGCAGGCATCTATGGTACCAAGGTGACACTATGCCTGATGGCAGGCTTGAAGAATTTGATGAGGATATGCAGTACCTAATCAGGGACCTATTGAGTGCTTTTCCCAGATCCCCCGCAGATGCTCTTTATACCTGCACAATTGCTGACATTGATTGCATTTCAGTGCCCCTTGGCTGCCACTAAGAAGCCTCCAAAGACATCCCCTTTTGCTCTTGCCCCCTGTTTATTGGTTTTGAATGGGATCTTACTGCCTATGAACTCTCGCTGCCTAACAGCAAGAAGCAGAAGTATCTTAATGCAATTGAGGCCTGGCTAGACTGCAGAGCGCATGCCCTGGAAGAGGTTTGCAAGCTTAATAGCAAGCTGCTACACACTTTATTGGTCCTATCCATAGGGTGCGCTTACCTCACAAAACTGGAGGCCATGCTCAGTTTATTTGACAATTGTCCTTTTATGCCATGTACCTCACCCTGAGGCACTTTTGAAGATCTGCTCTTGTGGATCCACAAGCTTAGGCAGCCAACCTTCCCAAGACCTATCCCTGGCCCATATGAGCTCCAAGACACCCTTGCTTTTTCAGATGCTAGCTCAGGGGTCAGCATTGGCATTATTACTAGTGAGTGCTAGCATGCCTGGAGGCTCCTACCTAACTAGAACACAGATGGCTGAAACATTGGCTAGGCAGAAGTGGTCGGCCTCAAACTCCTCATCCGAGCTCTTATCTTATCCTCTATAGCAGGCCTTCACTACAAAGTTTACAGGGACAACCAGGGTATTGTTGAAGGCTGGTAGAAGGAACGCAGCTACAATAAGCTAACCAACAAAGTTTTTAAGTGAGTCTACAAGCTCTCAGAATCCCCCAGCTGTACCTATCACATGCGCTATGTTCCTAGTACTAGCAACCCCGTAGACAGCCTATTCAGGGAAATCTATCCTTTATTTTGCCTCTTCCTCCTAGCAATCCACATCCCTACCTAGCTTTGCCCTTTTATTACAGATTTTGATGCCGACCTCCTCCCCACTAAGTGTTGTCTGCTTCAAGAGGATACTCCCACCACAAGGCCCCCTAAATCCCCCTGGGAGTGTGTAGCAGATATTATAAACTGCTTGTTTGGTAACCCCAAGAGTAGGAGGTTCTTCCCTAGATTGCTTGTGGAGGAGAGTGGAATAATGGTCTCAACTGTACGCTCAGCACAGGAGCCAGAGTGTATTGTAGTGAGGGCAATAGAGCAAAGCTCTGCATGCAAAGATATAGAAAGAACAAAGATAGTACTATTAGGAGATAGTACTGAATGAAGTGGGCAGTGTGAAGACTACCCAAGAATGAAAAGAATAGACTAAAGAACATTAGCCTATTTTATGGGCCTTTTATACTACTTTAGGAAAGGAGTGTAAAAATCCCGTATATGTATACCATAGGTATTCTCCAAGTTGTTACTCTCTCAAGAATGACTACTCTTGCTTTTCTGCTCATCTCCTTCTGGCCAGGAAAGATGAGAAGCTCCATGCCCTTGTGAGTAGTTTGTAAGGCAGAAAAGGATGCCCACTGCAATAGGCTCATGATACTTGACCAGTGACGGATGGTCTGCTGAGAGTGGATGACTAAGAGTAATATCTGTATCTTAATATATGCCTCAGCACTGAGGCCACCTGGTAGTTATGATGATTGTTGATACACTAATGATGCCTGTGAGTGCAAAATACACTCAAGAAACACCCTACAAGTGCAAGTACATCTGGAAAACCACCCCTTTGTATTAAGCTCTAATTAGTTTTATTTATGCATAATTAAGAACAATTAGGATTAGACATTTTTAGCTTACCCTCTAAACCTGTTCTAATTAGACATAATTTTCTTAAATTAGGAATTATTAGGATTGATTATAACTTGAAATTTCGAAAAAATAATAATAAATCAAGCATCACAGTTCTCATAGCCTTCATATGGAGTCATGTCTATTAGAGCACTAGTTCAATACCTAAACACAGAATATACCTTATAACAAACTTGCCTTCTGCCAGAGTTGAACCAATAACCTTATATATGCAAGTACCCGGGACAGATGCTCTAAGCCACTAAGCCACAAGGTCTAAGATGTAAACTTGGTAATCCAAATAAGTAGACATAATATAGGCAACCTTAACATCTCTGATTTTATTTAACATTTATCTTTCCTCTATCTTATAAATAAATAGGTCAATAAATACCTAAAAAGTCAGGTCTTTCGGGATTTAGTTTAACCACTAGCTAAGAAGATAATAAACCAATGGAAAATTGATAATACACTTTATATAGGATAAAAATAAATTATGGCACTTATATAATTTGGACTGAGAATGTGTAAAACTATGATTGAGTGTAATATTCAATGGGACTCTACTAGTATAGACAATGCTACCTAAATTTGCAAATTTGATTAAAAACATGATTATAAATAATCAAGATCTAATAAGAGAGAGGGGTTTTCCAAATAGCCACTAGTGAGGTAGAGGGTGGGGACAAGAGTATATGTATCGCATGCCTATATATAAATAAGCACAAGATTGTTGAGGTAATCTTAATATGCTTAATGCATATGTTTCCTATATGGCAGGCAAATATATCATTCTGGCACCACATACTAATATGACTGTCTTTTCCACAGCCCAATAGCTAGAGAAAATCACCAAGTTTGAGCATTTTTTGTATAACAAGGCAATAGACAATGTGGATGGCACTGAGAATTGTAATATCAATAGTGGTGATGATTATGTGCTGCACAAGACAGTATTAGCCACTATACTAATAGACAAGGTCTCCAAGGCTGCATATAGCATATCCCTAAGTCCAACCCACATGTTGTGTCCTATAATGACTAGTAGCAGGCATTGGCTAACAATGACAACTTTGCTGATCTTGTGTGCAAGGCCAAGGTACCTAGGTCTTCATAGCCTCTTGTGGCAGCTGCCAAGCTGCCAACAATGTGGATGGGGGCATCAATGCACATTTCTCTCTTTCTATATCCCTTATAAAAGCAGCTGGAAAGTCAGCAAAAGAGCTACAAGATAATGGTATAGGCATATATGAAGAAGAGTAATATGCTGAAATAGTATAGAATGTGCCACATCTTTACCTTCTCACTGATAGAGCAGTACTACTTACTATTTCCTACTAATAATTAAAGACTTCTTAGTATAGAATTAGTGCTAATATCATGAAATTAGAAACCAATCCAATGCTCACAATGTGTTGCTCCCAATTAGGAAATTAGATACTTTTAGATACTATTAACACTTTTAGATACTTTTAGACACTATTAGATATAATCCGGAGCTAATACAAGGGGGTGTTTTTCCAGATATGGGGGTATAAGCGAAGAGATAAGTACAAATGCAAATGAGGCCAAATGACGAGGATGTCAAGTTTTCAGAAGTCAACGAAGATGATTTCGATGGTTGAGACAAGTGCAAATGAGCTCTAAACTGTGGGGTGCAAAAGCTGGTTTATTCCAGAGTTGTATGCAGGGTTTTATAGTAAACAGCGCCCCTAAGTAAAATATCGAACACAAAATAAGAGTAGATGTTGAATGGGTGCCAAGCCCTAGCAATCAGAAAAGATAAGAAGGTAGGTGAGATGTCTATATGGGTTCCAAAGGTGATAAGGTAAAAGGTAATTAGTGATGTCAAAATCCTAAATGTTTAGGATCCATTGTTACGAACTGCTTGTTCGGTAACCTCAAGAGTAGGAGGTTCTTCCCTAGGTCACTCGTGGAGGATGTGTGGAACGATGGTCTCGACTGTACGTGTAGCACAAGAGCCAGAGATGTATTGCAGTATAGCAATGAAGCCTGCAGTAGGAAAACTGTAGTAGAATGAAGATCCCTATATGTGAAGATACAGGGGAACGAAGAGAATAGACTGAAGAACCTCAGCCTACTCTATGGGCCTTTTATACTACTTTAGGAAATAGGGCGTGAGAATACCATATATGTATCCGTAGGTATTCTCTAAGTCATCTCTCTCAATAAAGACTACTCTTGTGCTTCCTTGTTCATCTCCTTCTGGCCAGGAAAGACTAGGAGCTTTATGCCTGGTGTGTGAGTAGTTTCTAAGGCGGCATTCTATGCCCGTCGCAATATGGCTTGTGATACTCGACCAATGATAAGGTGATCCGTTGGGAGTGGATGACCAAGGTTATTATCTATACCTTGTTGTATGCCTCACCTTGTGAGGCCGCTTGATATTTGTGATGATCGTGTCGGTATAGACCGCCGTTAAGGCCCGACAGAACATGATCATAACAATACCCCCTTTCTACGTCCTATTCACCTGGTAGGACAACGCTTCTGCGCTTCATCGCCACTCCATATACAATTTGCTTTCTTGATCCAAACTGGTCTCCGGATGCGACTCCCAGGACATGACTTCGTTTTCTGGGAGGAAGACCGACTTACATTGTTTGATCCTCTAGGAGTTTTCCATCTCTGTTGAGCTGTTTGTTTCTCGGCCATAACGCAGGGGGTTCCAAGCCCTGGGCCACTAGGATGTTCTTCCTTCACCCATAAGGATTGATTTTGCCACGGGTAAACCCATCGCGGTCTTACTTCCAGCCTCCTCTGGGACAGTATCAAGAAAGGCGTATAAATGCGAGTGGGGTGTGGATGAATAGAAACTCTAGCATGTGGGTTCCAATTTCGTGTCATCAGGTTCTTCTTCTTCCTTCTCCGAGGGCCAAACCTCAGTGTTTCCAGGATAGTCGTTCTATCCTCATGATTTGTTGTTTCCTCAATGGCGACCAGCAGCGTCCACGGGCAAGTAGGTTGATCGCTTTATCAAGGCTTAGGCCTACTTCCCCAGACTATCTGAAACCATGCTAAGCATGAGTCGAATGGCCAAGCAGTATCGCTCCTATACGGTGAGCTCATCTCCAGTGAGGGCGCCCAATCAAATCCCAAGCAGTATTGTCCCCATATGGTGGACTCATCTCCGGTGAGGCAGTTTACGGCGTCCAGAGTTTGTTTGTCACAAACGTGGGCCTATGGTGGGGAATACCACGTGTAGTGTTGAGTTCGAGGCAAGGATGTGAAGAGAATTAGACTAGAAGGGTACTGTAAGGAGCAAGGAGGAGTCTGACTCCTTCTCCAAATCGGCCCGTTCACATACACAATTAGATCTCAAGACCACAGCTGATATATTGTTCGGGTTCGCGAGACATACCCACAATGCAGTTTAAATGTCTTGCTGGACGTTCCGTAGTTTACCGTCATTGCGGACGCATTGGTGTCCAGGGGATTGGACATCAATGACAACCCCCAAGTCCAAAGGGGCACTAGTTTAACGTCGTCGCGGACGCGCGGTATCTTGTCAAGATTGCCACGCACAATCCCTATACTTGAAGGGACAAGTAGTTTAGCATTGTTTCGGACGCGTGGGGATAACCTTGATTTCCACCACGCACGATCCCCATGCTTAAAGGGACAAGTAGTTTACCGTCATCTCGGACGATTAATGACCAAGGTCGTGGTCATTAATCACGACTCCTCTTCTTGATGAGGAGCAAGTAGTTTAGAGTCATCTCGGACTATGGGGTGTCCCCACACTGAGGCGCAGCCCATGATCCCTAGAACGAAGGGACAGTAGTTTTACATCATTTCGGATGCTTCATAGTTTATCGTCATTTCGGACGTCGATGCCATTTTCATACCAAAAATGGCCTCGAACAATCCCCAGGGTTGAGGGACGGTAGTTTAACGTCATTTCGGACGCGTGGCCTAGTTTTACGTCGTTGCGGATGATTGGCGGAATAGACTTCTCCAGATGAGCGGCCAGCTCTTGTCATTCTTCCACGATGTCGGCCAAAGAGAGTCGTGTGATCTAGTTCCTTCCTACTAGATCTTCGACTCGAGGCACGTGTCCTAGTTGCCTCCTGACTAGGTCTTGGAGCGGAATTTCTTGTACTTCGACTCCGAGACTAGACTGAGCGTGCCATGAAGAGATGCTTGCTCTTCCATGTCCCCAGACCCCTTGCTTGGAATTGAACCAAGTCGACCCAATATTCTTTTACCAAAAAGCGAGTGAATATTGAAGCGCTTCGACCTCTTACAGGCAGGGTTCTGCGACGCGGATCCTCCCGAAAATCTGCGCTTCACCAGGATGCAACCACGCTCCTTGGGTCAATGGTAGTTTTACGTCATCTCGAACGAAGACTAGTTTAACGTCATTGCGGACCACAGTAGTTTATAGTCATTGCGGACCACAGTAGTTTATAGTCATTGCGGACCAAGCCTTTGGTAGTTTTACATCGTTCCGGATATTTTTTATGGCCTCGCATTCCTTGGAGGAAACTTGTGTAAGTGGAGGTGGCCAGGACTCTACTTATCTCATGCGCCAGCTGTAGGATCCCCTAATGCGGAAACAATCCTGTAAAACGGGAGATCCAAAGTGGGACGTCCCAAAACACCAGTCAGACCTTGACTGTGAGGGTTCACTTAACGAGTTATGCATCATAATTTCTTGACTCGGACTTGCAACCGGTTATGTATGGGCACTTTGCTATACCAAGGCGAAGAGCCGGCTTGTCGACACCTACGAGTAGAGTATATGTCATGTAAAGGGATCCCTAATGCGGAAAAAACCCTGTAAAACTGAGGATCCAAATGGGACACTCGATGCATCTGTCAGATTAACTCCTTGACAGCGAGGATATAGAAGAGTTCTGCCGTAGGTCGTACGTGGAATTATGCCCGCTGTTGTCCTTGATTCGTACCATCATTTGAACCTAGGACTAATGGTCAGGTACTTCCCCTGCCTTCTTATCTTTTCACAGTTTTAAGACATGCAGGTCCAATAGTTTAGACGTCATTCCGGACATGGGTAGTTTAACGTCTCTTTCGGACGAGGTCGTACAGTTTAATGTCTTGAGGGACGAACCTAGTTTTACGTTGATGAGCATGTACCCGCGCTAGGGTCCATGGGAGGTATTTGGGAAGCTTTGGGGAGATTCCGAACAGTGTTAGACGGGTACCGAAGATGCCGACTTGCACCGAACATGGTCGGTCCCCACCCGACCGACCGTAACCCTCCAAAGGATGTTCGGCAGCACTTGGGTCAGTTCGCCCACACTTCACGTACTTACCATGACCACACAGGGGTGTTACGATAGGTGTTTATGAGATCGGAGCCAGTCTTCCGTGTCGGCCGATGTGCTCCGTGAGTCGGTCAGTCCTTATCGCTTATCTTCCCGACTTCCACATGGTCGGTCAAACGCGATCTTGCACTATTTCTTGGCTACCCTGGTTGTACGATACCTCTTCTTTAATTTTCATTGGTTCTCCAACACCTGTTCCGTCTACCTACGCTTGGGCGATGGATCCCGAACGTTCGGGATTTCGCCATTGCTGATTAAATTTTACCTGGTCACCTTCGGAACCCATATGGACATCTCACCTACCTTCTTATCTTCTCTGATTGCTAAAGGCTTGGCGCCCATTTGACATCTACTCTCATTTCTTGTTTAATATTTTACTTAGAGGCTCTGTTTACTATAAAACCTACATACACCTCTGGAATAAACCAGCTTTCGTACCCCACAGTTCAGAGCTCATTCGCACTCGTCTCAACCTTCGAAATCATCTTCGTTGACTTCTGAAAACTTGCCATCCTCGTCGTTCGGCCTCCTTCGCGTTCGTACTCGTCTCTTCGCTTGTACCCCTGTCCTCCCTCGTATATTGTCAGAGTCCTGTGTGGCTCTTGAAGCACGTAGTTGTCGGTCGCAACACTACCTTCTCGTTACCGACCGCATTGCCGATACGACTGACCGAACGTTCAGTCGGTGTTCGGCGCAGTCCCGAAACCGTTTGGGTGCTATAATCTTACACTCCCCGATTGCTTCTCAGTACGCCTTCAATTTCTAAAGTCATCACTTACAATTCCTTGTGTATCAGATACTAGCTCCAGCACCCCTGCAATAGAGGTTGTTTTAGTGTTGTGCTCAGCACTTAGAGCCATCTCTAGCATATCAACGTCATTGCGGACGATCGGTAGTTTAAGGTCATTTCGGACCCTCTATTGGGGAGGGAGTTCCTCAACTTCCTTACCCCCTTTCTTGCCTTGCAACTAGCCCTCTCTAGTAGTCGTAGGGTCCTTGGTACCCATCACCTCCTTCATCAGGTCGATAATAAGGGTCAGCGTCGTCATAATTTCCGGGATTGTCTAGAGCATCCCATGCATCAAGCTCAGATCAGGTCCAAGAGCGATTTCTTCTAGCCTCCGAATCAGCGCGGCGAGTTCTACGGCTACTTCGGTTATTCTGTCCCTTGTCTGTACGAAGTCGAGTACTAGTAGGAGGCGTTCCAGGCCGGTGTCAAACACTCCCGCCAATAGTTGTTCCGCGGCGGAGGGCTGCCTGGGTCCCTCGACTCTTTCTTCCTTCGTTTCTTCGATAGACGGGCAGTTCCTCCTCGTTGGTACCCCCATGGGAGAGGGGAAGATTTTGTACCCGGTGAGAGGAGGACGTCACAGGATTGCTATGCGCTGTACGAATTTCCCGCTGCCTCAGTGAAGGGCGTTCCACGACCGTGTGTGGAGACCTTCTTGGATTTGGTACAGGCATGGGGCGTTCTTCGGGATGTGGTACATTCTAAGTGACCACGCGGAAAGGGTCAGTTCTACTTGGTTGGACAGTGCCCAGTTCTCTAGTGAAGAGGAGAGCTGGAAGGAGCTCTCTGTTGACATACTGGGAGAATTTGTCGGGATGGATGAGGAGAGCTCGTGGTCGTCCGTCATTGTGCTCGTACCAAGAGGCCGTGTCAGGGTCGGTTTGGAGTGCAAGCCCTCTGATCTGGAGACTGGCACTAGCCAGTCGTTGAGGTATGTTGCTATTCTCATTTCTGGGTTGCCCGCGGAGATAGTGCTTTGCTGGAGGAGCGCATCCGCGTGTCGCTCCAATTCTCCGGAGTGAGGATCTGTACCAAGGGTAGTTCTTCCCATGGGGCGGGGAACCTGTCCACTAACTGATACTGGCGGAGGTGCAGCTCCCTGTATAACTGATATCGGTTCAGTTTCTCCATGGCTTGGGAGTTGAGCTGCTGTTCTTGCTCGTAGTCCTGAGTGTTACGACTGCTCGTCGGTAACCCCAAGAGTAGGAGGTTCTTCCCTAGGTCACTCGTGGAGGATGTGTGGAACGATGGTCTCGACTGTACGCGTAGCACAGGAGCCAGAGGTGTATTGCGATATAGTAATGAAGACTGCAGTAGGATAACTGCAGTAGAACAAAGGTTCCTGTATGTGAGGATACAGGAGAACGAAGTAGACAGTATGAAGACTGCCTAAGAACGAAGAGAATAGACTGAAGATCCTCAGCCTACTCTATGGGCCTTTTATACTACTTTAGGAAATAGGGCGTGAGAATACCGTATATGTATCCATAGGTATTCTCTAAGTCGTCTCTCTCAATAACGACTACTCTTGTGCTTCTCCGTTCATCTCCTTCCGGCGAGGAAAGACTAGGAGGTTAATGCCCGTCGTGTGAGTAGTTTGTAAGGCGGCGTTTCATGCCCGCTACGCAATAGGCCCGTGATACTCGACCAACGATAAGGTGATCCGTTGGGAGTGGATGACCAAGGTTACTATCTGTACCTTGTTTGTACGCCTCACCTAGTGAGGCCGCTTGATATTTGTGATGATCGTGTCGGAATAGACCGCCGTTAAGGCCCGACAGAACGTGATCATAACAATACCCCCTTTCTACGTCCTATTCGCCTGGTAGGACAACGCTTTGCGCTTCATCGCCACTCCATATACGATTTGCTTTCTTGATCCAAAAACGGTCTCCGGATACGACTTCCGGGACATGACTTCGTTTTCTGGGAGGAAGACCGACTTACGTCGTTTGATCCTCTAGGAGTTTTCCATCTCCGTTGAGCTGTTTGTTTCTCGGCCATAACGCAGGGGTATCCAAGCCCTGGGCCACTAGGATGTTCTTCCTTCACCCGTAAGGATTGATTTTGCCGCGGCAATTTCATCGCGGTCTTACTTCCAGCCTCCTCTGGAACAGTATCAAGAAAGGCGTATGAATGCGAGTGGGGTGTGGATGAATAGAAACTCTAGCATGTGGGTTCCAGTTCGTGTCATCAGGTTCTTCTTCTTCCTTCTCCGAGGGCCAAACCTCAGTGTTTCCAGGATAGTCGTTATCCTCGTGATTTTTGTTGTTCCTCTTGGCGTTCAGAGGATGGCGTCCACGGGCAAGTAGGTTGATCGCTTTACAAAGGCTTAGGCCTACTTCCCCAGACTACCATCTTAACGTCCCAAGCAGTATTGCTCCCATACGGTGAGCTCATCTCCGGTGAGGTTGCAGCCATAAATCCCAAGCAGTATTGCCCCCATACGGTGGGCTCATCTCCGGTGAGTTAGTTCGACGTCCAGAGTTTGTTTGATTCACTATGCGTATTGGGTTTGAGGCAAGGATGTGAAGAGAATTAGACTTGAAGGGTGCAGTGAGGAGCAAGGAGGAGTCTGACTCCTTCTCCGGATCGGCCCGTTCGCTTGCACGAATGGACATCAAGACCACAGCTGATATATTGGTCGGGTCGCGAGATATATCCACAATAGCAGTTTAAACGTCTTGCCGGACATTCCGTAGTTTACCGTCGTTGCGGACGACAGTAGTTTTACATCGTTTCGGATGTTATTAAGGCGCCCTGCGCTGCCTTGTAGTTTACTTCTAGGTCATTTGCGGACCTTCTTCATTATCAACATAGAATATCTGTGGGAAAAAGATGTTTCTGCATGCCGGAATTTCCATCGGTTATGTGCATAGGGCCCTAGACCAGACTTTGTCCCGCAGGTTTCCACTGAGGCATGATGGGAACGGTTTATACTATATCAAACCGGATAACTTATACGTCTCAATATTAGGAGACCGCTCAGTTTAATGCCGTGAGGTAGGCACCCTTGCAGTTTAACGCCGTGCGATAGGCGAGCTATCGTCTGACTATGTCCCTCGAGTCACGATAGACTTTTCCTCCGAGGATGAGGGTAGTTTACCGTCTTTTCGGACGTTGTCGACACATTCTCGTCAAGAATGATGTCGACCAATGATCCCTTTACTAAAAAGGGACGAGTAGTTTAACGTCATCTCGGACGGTTGATGACCATGGTCTTGGTCAACAACCACAACTCCTATTCGGTAAGGAGCATGTAGTTTAATGTCATTGCGGACCGATTGACACCATGGCGGTCAATCCACAACTCCTATACGGTAAGGAGCAAATAGTTTTCCGTCATTGCGGACGCATTGGTGTCCAGGGGATTGGACATCAATGACAACCCCTAGGTCCAGGGGCACTAGTTTAACGTCGTCGCGGACGCGCGGTATCTTGTCAAGATCGCCACGCACGATCCCTATACTTGAAGGGACAAGTAGTTTAGCGTTGTTTCGGACGCGTGGGGATAACCTTGATTTCCACCACGCACGATCCCTGTGCTTAAAGGGACAAATAGTTTATCGTCATTTCGGACTAGGAGACATCCCAATCTTGAGACACATCCTAAGATCCCTAGAACGAAGGGACAGTAGTTTTACATCGTTTCGGATGCCCGTAGTTTACCGTCGTTGCGGACGTTGTTTCGCCACAAATATTGTGGAAAAACAATGCTTAGTTTAACGTCATCCCGGACGCTTCGTAGTTTATCGTCGTTGCGGACGAGACCTAGTTTTACGTCGTTGCGGACGATTGTGGCGGAATAGACTTTGTGAGTGGCCCGCTCTTGTCGTCCTTCCGCTATGTGGGCCAGACGAGAGTCGCTGGATCTAGTCCCTTCCTACTAGATCTTCGACTCGAGGCACGTGTCCTAGTTGCCTCCTGACTAGGTCTTGGAGTGGAATTTCTTGTACTTCGACTCCAGGACTAGACTGAGCGCTCCATGAAGAGATGCTTGCTCTTCCATGTCCTCAGACCCCTCGCTTGGATTTGAACCAAGTCGACCCGATATTCTTTTACCGAAAAGCGAGTGAATATCGGAAGCGCTTCGACCTCTTATAGGCAGGGTTCTGCGACGCGGATCCTCCCGAAAATCCGTGCTTCACCAGAATGCAACCACGCTCCTTGGGTCAATGGTAGTTTTATGTCATCTCGGACGAGGATAGTTTTTCGTCATTTCGGACGAGGATAGTTTTTCGTCATTTCGGACGAAGACTAGTTTAACGTCATTGCGGACCCTAGTAGTTTATAGTCATTGCGGACCAAGCCTTTGGTAGTTTTACATCGTTCCGGATGTATTTTGTGGCCTCGCATCAATTAGGAAGACTTGTGAAGTAGAGGCGGCCCGCTCTCTACATCATCTCATGCGCCAGCTGTAGGATCCCCTAATGCGGAAACGATCCTGTAAAACGGGAGATCCAAAGTGGGACGTCCCAAAACACCAGTCAGACCTTGACTGTGAGGGTTCACTTAACGAGTTGTGCATCATAATTTCTTGACTCGGACTTGCAACCGGTTATGTATGGGCACTTCGCTGTACCAAGGCGAAGAGCCGGCTTGTCGACACCTACGAGTAGAGTATATGTCATGTAGAGGGTTCCCTTAATGCGGAAAAAACCCTGTAAAACTGAGGATCCAAATGGGACGCTCGATGCATCTGTCAGATTAACTCCTTGACAGCGAGGATGTGAAAGGTTCCGCCGTAGGTCATACGTGGAATTATGCCCGCTGTTGTCCTTGATTCGTACCATCATTTGAACCTAGGACTAAATGGTCAGGTACTTCCCCTGCCTTCTTATCTTTTCACAGTTTTAAGACATGCAGGTCCGATAGTTTAGACGTCATTCCGGACGCGGGGTAGTTTAACGTCTTTTTCGGACGAGGTCGTACAGTTTAACGTCTTGAGGGATGATCCTAGTTTTACGTCGTTGCGGACGAACAATAGTTTAAGGTCATTTCGGACCCTAGTAGGGGTAGGAGTTCCTCAACTTCCTTACCCCCTTTCTCGCTCCGCGACTGCCCCTCTCTAGTAGTCATAGGGTCCTTGGTACCCATCGCCTCCTTCATCAGGCCGATAATACGGATCGGCGTCGTCGTAGTTTCCCGGGTCATCTAAAGCATCCCATGCATCGAGCTCGGATCGAGTCCAAGAGCGATTTCTTCTAGCCTCCGAATCAGCGCGGCGAGTTCTGCGGCTACTTCGGTTATTCTGTCCCTCGTCTGTACGAAATCGAGCACTAGGAGGAGGCGTTCCAGGCCGGTGTCGAACACCCCCGCCAGTAGTTGTTCCGCGGCGGAGGGTTGCCTGGGTTCCTCGACTTCTTCTTCCCTCGTTTCTTCGATAGACGGGTGGTTCCTCTTCGTCGGTACCCCCATGGGATAAGGGAAGATTTCGTACCCGGTGAGAGGGGGACGTCATGGGATTGCTATGTGTTGGGCGACTTTCCCGTGGCCTCGGTGGAGGGCGTTCCACGACCGTGCGCGGAGCCCTTCTTGGATTTGGTACAGCCGTGGGACGTTCTCCGGGACGTGGTACATTCCAGACGACAACGCGGAAAGGGTCGGTCCTACTTGGTTGGACGGCACCCAGTTCTCCAGTGAAGAGGAGAGCTGGAAGGAGCTCTCTGTTGACATACTGGGAGAATTCGTCGGGATGGATGAGGAGAGCTCGTGGTCGTCCGTCGTTATGTTCATACCAAGAGGCGGTGTCAGGGTCTGTTTGGAGGGCGAGTCCTCTGATCTGGAGACTGGCACTAGCCAGTCGTCGAGGTATGTCGCTATGCTCATTCCCGGGTTGCCCTGCAGCGAAGTTAGCAAGTCGTTGTAGGGCCATGGCTGTGGCCATTTGTATTACCGCGGAGATAGTGCTTTGCTGGAGGAGCGCGTCCGCGTGTCGCTCCAATTCTCCGGCGTGAGGATTTGTACCAAGGGTAGTTCTTCCCATGGAGCGGGGAATCTGTCCACCAGTTGGTACTGGCGGAGGTGTAGCTCCCTGTATAACTGGTATCGAGTTAATTTCTCCATGGCTTGGGAGTTGAGCTGCTGTTCTTGCTCGTAGTCCCGAGGGGCCTGCAGCTCCAACGTTCGCCGCGATTGTAGCAGGAGGTGGAACTCCCATTGGTACTTCGTCAGAGCCCGGTGGGTTTCTGTCATCAGGGTTTTCATTCCGTGATGCATCTCGTGGGGGCCCCTGGGATGACGGTCGGCGAGTTCTTTCCCTTTCTTTGAACTTGGCGTAGTCCTCGGCGTCGTCATCTGAGAAGTTATTGAGGTGTGGAGTGAGGGTGACGACGGCGGGCTCTGGATGGTGAGGGCTGGTTCCTCTATCAATTCGTCCAGCATTGCTTGGGTGAGGACTGGTTCCTCTATCCACTCGTCCGATGTCTGGATTGGACACCATAAGGACGACATCGGGGGAGGAGTTTCTGGATGGTGATGAAGCATCGTGGTCTTCGTGAAGGAGCATTTGAGTGAAGGAGAGGGAGCTTGAGAGAAAAGTGGGAGAAGATGTGGGAGGATGGTTCGTTTAGAGCTCTTCGGACGCTCTTTTATAGACTTTTCCTTCCGCTTTTCAGGGTGCTCCCGGACGAGGTTTATCAGGGTATTGGTCATGGAACTCCTTCATAGCTTCTTCCGCTGTCCCTTTTAGGAGAGTGTAGGGTTCCCAGGTGTTATCTGCCTCGGGATATCCCATCCACTTGACCAAATATTTGGTTCCCCGTCCTTGTTTCCTTGAGTCCACGATCATTTCTACTTCGTAGTGTTCTTCATCGTTTAGTACCTCCGGCAATGGTCTTGCGAAGTTTTCTCCGTGTGCCTCGGTTTCCCTATACTTGGTTAGCGTTGCGGCGTGGAACACCGGGTGGATCCTCCAGTGTTGGGGAATTTGAAGTCTGTATGCCAGGGTTCCTACTTTCGCCAATATTTTGAAGGGTCCATACCTCCTAGGAGCGAGCTTGAACTTTGGATGGGTCGTCCGGATATGGGTTCCTTCTAGCCATACTTGGTCTCCTTCTTTCCACTGAGGGAGTTTCCTGTGGAGATCCCGGTCTTTGGCGTAATTGCTGGCTATTTGTAGGCTGGCTGCGGCTTCTTCCTGGACTTCTGTGATCACCTTAATGCGTTCAGCTACCGCAGGTACCTTTGTCTCCAGCGCAGTGTCGGCTGAATAAGGGGGATTGAACCCGTATAGCACTTCGAAAGGAGATTTTCCGGTAGCTGAGTGTTTCCGCGTGTTGTGCGAGAATTCGGCAAACGGCAAAAGGTCCACCCAGTTATCTTGGTGGTAATTGCAGAACGTTCTCAGGAATTGTTCAATCTCCTGGTTTACTCGTTCTGTTTCTCCGTCCGTCTGGGGATGATAAGCCGTGCTGAGAGCAGCGGTGATTCCTAGCCGTTTCCAGAGTTCTCGGGTGAACTTGGCCGCAAATTGAGGGCCACGATTGGATACTATTTTGGTCGGCAACCCATGTCGATTGAAAACGTTGTTCTGGAAAAGCACGGTTGTTTCTTCTGCCGTGATCGTTTTCTTGCATGGGGTGATGACTATGCCTTTGGACAGACCTTGGTCCACTACCACGTTAATTGAGTCGAAACCCTTGCTTTCGGGTAGGTCCGTGACGAAGTCTGTCGAGATGAAGCGCCACGGAACGTTGGTAGTTTCCAAAGGGTGGATAGGAGGGTGCGTCTTGTGTGTCAAATTTTTGGTCGATTGACATACCGCACATCCATCCACATATTCATGAACGAACTTTGTCATGTTTTGCCACCAATAGTGTCGTTGCACCATTTCCAGTGTTTTGGCTCTCCCTGGATGTCCTGTTGTGAGTGCGTCGTGATGCGTTTTGACAATGAGTCTTCATATGACATCATCTTTTGGGACGCATATGTGGCCGTTTCGTCTGGTGATTCCGTCTTCGTGTGTCCAGTGTCCCAGTAATCCTCTCATTCCTTGTGGTCCTACTCGCAAGAGTTTGGCGAGGGCTACTTTTGTTAGGCCATCATGTTCCGATTTTGAGAGTCGGATGAGGGAGATGAGGTCTGAGGATGTGATTTCCGTGGACTTAATATGCCGTATTGGGGACGGTTCCACCAGCGTTTCGTCGGATTTGTTAAAAAGGTTGGCCGGGAGCAAAATTTGAGCTTTATTGTCAGATTCCACCCCCTCACTTAGATCTGGACGCCTGGACAGAGCATCGGAATGATTTGTTGATCCCGCTTTATAGCTGAGTGTGAAGTCGAATCTGCCCAAATAAAGGCTCCAACGGGCGTGTCGTCGTGAGAGATCTCGCGCCATTTGGAAGTGTTCCAGATTCTTGTGATCTGTCCAGATCTTGAATGGGTGTCGTGCACCTTCGAGGTAGTGATTCCAGTGTTCCAACGCTTTTATGATGGCCAGGAGTTCGCGATCGTGGACGTCGTAATTCTGTTCTGCTGGTGAAAATGACCTGGAAAGGAATGCGACTGGGTGCCAGTCACCATCTTTTCCTTCTTGCAGGAGGGTGGCTCCGTAAGCGATTAGTGAGGCGTCCGTTACTAGTCGATATGGATGCATGGGGTCCGGGTAATTCAGAACGGGTTTGCTGATAAATGCCCTTTTTAATCGTTCAAAGGCTTCCTGGCACTTCGAAGTCCAGTTCCATTTTGCATCCTTTTTGGTGAGGTCGTGCAGAGGTCGTGCGATAAGGGAGAACTTATCGATGAAACGCCTGTAAAAGTTTCCTAGACCTAAAAAGGAGCGAATGTCTCGGACGGTGCGTGGGACTGGCCAATCTTGTATAGCGTCCACTTTTGAGTCTTCCATTGCGACGTGGTCTTTTGAAATTGTATATCCCAGATATTGGAGTTTTTCTTTATAAAACTCGCATTTTTCTGGCTTCAGATAGAGGTCGTTGTCGCGCAAGATCTGGAAAACTTGGTTCAGGACCTGGATGTGTTCCGCCATGTTTTTGGAAAAGATGAGGATGTCGTCCATATATACGGTTATTTTGCGGGCCGTGATGAGCTCTCTGAAGATCATGTTCATCATGGCTTGGAAGGTGGCTGGTGAGTTGGTAAGGCCGAAGAACATCACCGTGGGTTTGTAAGAGCCCAGCGGAGTGATGAAAGCTGCCTTCCACTCGTCGCCCTTCTTGATTCGTATATTGTTGTATCCCCATCGTACATCCAATTTGCTGAAAATGGTGGCCCCTTTGATCACGTCCAATAGTTCTTGGATTAATGGAAGGGGGCACACATTTGGGATGGTGTACGAGTTCAAATGGCGATAGTCCTGTACCGGGCGCAGTTTTCCATCTTTCTTTCCTATAAAGAAAAATGGGGCTGCCATTTGTGAGGTGGATCGACGGATGGTCCCCCGAGTGAGGTGTTCCTTGATGAATTTCCCTAGTTCATCATGTTTCTCGGGGCTCAGGGCGTAGATTTTTGGTACTTGAGGTTTGAAAGTCGGTTTCAGGTCTATGGCGTGGTCCCAGTAAGTGTGCTCTGGGAGTCGCTGCGACTTTCGTTCGCTAAAGATGTCCAAAAATTCGTGATGCGCCTTGGGGACTCTTTCCTTTAGATTGGTGACGACGATTTCGTCCTCCAAGTCCTGGTCGAAGCTGGCAAATCCTGACGGTTCGGGAGCCAGTTTCCGAATAACTGGTTCCTCTATGGCCTGTTTTCCTGAGTTTTTGTGTGGGAGATCAGGTTCTCCCCCGTTTGGTGAAAGAGGTGGTTTGGCTTGAGCCTTCCGTTTCTCTTCTGCGTATTTCCTTATGTCCCGTAGGAGCCATTTCCTTTTGAGGTATGCTCGTAATTGGACACCAAACGTTCCGCTATGATCGCGGAGTCCGACATCTTCCGATAGTCTTCGGAGATGTTCTAGGCGCTGTTTTTCGCACTCGCTAATGTGTGGTTTGTGCCGTGGCTCCACATCTGACAACCACTTATTGTTTTGCGGTTCTTCCCTTGCCCTAGTGAACCCATGTGGTTGTTGGCATTTCTGGGGGCACCAATCAAAGTGCACTTCACGTCGCCTCCACTCGATGGAGGGATCGTGGTATTTCAACCAATCTGTTCCTAGGATGAGGTCGTCTTTTCCTAGGTTGGAGATAAACATCTGGATGCGCTCAATATGCGTTCGTCCACGGATGTCCCAAATGGTGAGGTTCACATCCAAGGCGGATCAGATGAGACCTGCTTTATTAATGGTGTCATCGACGTTCCGGACGCGAATGGGGTTGTTGAGTGTATAGGTGGGGAAACGATGTCTCTTGACCCATGTCTCGTTTACTATAACCCCTTCGCATGCTGAGTCGATGGTCGCCTTTGCTCCAGCGTATTGATCCCTGTTTGATACCTTCACGTTTAGGCGTATGGGGGTGATGATACGATCATTCATTGCTCCGATATGAATACATGTGTTGGCGTCAAACTCGGGTCTTCCTTGACCTCTCTCCTTCGCTGGTGAGGGAGAGGTCAGGAAAAATGTTCCACGTGTCCCAAGATTACTTCTCTGGCTTCATCTTCTCCTAGTTCTCCTAGCACTGCTCCGATCCGAGCAGAATGACTGATGCTTCCGTCTCCCTGTCGTCCGTCAGGTAACATAACGCGTTGCCCATGGTCTTTTTGGGGTCGTCCAGATGGGGCAGAGTAAAGACGTTCCATCGAAGGACCAGGTTGTGGTACCCGCTGGTCGTTGCGAGGAACATCCTCTGTCTCCACTCCTCGATATATTCCCGCTTGGTCTCCCATAGCGGGTGCGTCGTCTTCTCCTTCCAAATCGACCACGTGGTTTCTTCTCCCTGTCGTACCCAAGCGTCTCTTCGAGTTTCCTTGAACTGGTTGAACGCTTCTACAGGCCGACCAGCAGTTAGCGCCAGAGTGCCCTAACTTTCCACAATTTGAACAAGAGGTGGTTCGCTTGCCGTCAAATTTTCTCTTTTGACTTTCGGCGTTACGCTTCCTGGTAGTGTCGATGTCCATGTCAACCACCTGGTTGTTCATTCTGCGAGGGGCAGTTGTGGAGTTATAACGGACGGCTGGTTGAGTGTGGAAACGATTCAAATAATCGCTGCGAAAGGAGGTGGAGTTGGCAAGGATGGCCTTTTGAGCGGATCTAGCTTGGAGTCGTCCGTCTATTTCGCAGGCGGTGTTAATCCAATCCTGAATGGTGTCCTTTGGTTGAACTTCCTTGTCATATATTTTGTCCATGACGCGCGGGTCTAACCCGCGTTGGAAGTAAGGGACTTGCTCCTTGTCGGAGATGTCGGCATCGGCAGCAATGAGAATGAATTGGTTGGAGTATTCATCAACCGTCATTTGTCCTTGGGAGAAGGCCATGAGTGCGCTTCGCGCTTTATCGGTCTTGCCTGTTTCCCTGAATTAGAGTTTGAACTTTGTTAAAAAGTCCCTCCAGGTACCTAAATCAGTGGGAGGGTCCACTCCTACTGATTTGAGGAGGAAGTTCTCAGCCCAAGCTCCTGCCGTGCCATATCTCATGCATGAGAGCACAAGGGATATCTTGTCTTGATCGGTCTTGTACCGATCGGATTCTGCTGCGAAAAGAAGGAGGCATTGGAGCATGAATTTCTGGGATTCAATGCGGTTGCCTGTATAGTTGTCTGGGAGTTTGACTTTTCCTCTTCCGGGTTGCACTGTCGCGGAAGGGGGGTCTGTGGAAGTCGAAGCTTGTCCCGACATGTTGGCGAGCGGTTGGTTTCAGGTGTTGATCGGTGTTTGGTCTGGTGATGAGTCGGAGTCTGATTGTGAGGTTGTTTCTTCCTGCTCCAAGTCTTCGGGGATTACCGGCGCCGGTTCCCTGTATTGGGGTGCTAGTTCCCACTGGCTCTCTTCTTCGTTCCAAATATCCTCTTCTTCTGTTCCGTCTTCAAGGGTGAAGTAATAACACCCGTTTCGGTATGAGCAGTTATCGTAATTCGGAGGGGCGAATCTGTTATTGTCTTCGTAGACCCAGAAGTCCCCTTTGCACCGGATAGGGCGATTGTTGTGACGGAGTTGGTTATTTATACGTCTAGTGCCGGGTGGATATTCCTGGCCTAGGTCTTGCTCCAGAGTGTGTGCAGTAACACTTCCTCGATGGGGGTCTATATCCCCACTGAGCAAGGTTATGAGAGAGAGTGTGGCAGCAAGCTAGTGCGAGCAAGGTAGGGGCAGAAGAGTCTATTCTAGTGTTACGAACTGCTCATTCGGTAACCTCAAGAGTAGGAGGTTCTTCCCTAGGTCACTCATGGAGGATGTGTGGAACGATGGTCTCGACTGTACGTGTAGCACAGGAGCCAGAGATGTATTGCAGTATAGCAATGAAGCCTGCAGTAGGAAGACTGCAGTAGAATGAAGATCCCTATATGTGAAGATACAGGGGAACGAAGAGAATAGACTGAAGAACCTCAGCCTACTCTATGGGCCTTTTATACTACTTTAGGAAATAGGGCGTGAGAATACCATATATGTATCCATAGGTATTCTCTTAAGTCGTCTCTCTCAATAACGACTACTCTTGTGCTTCTTTGTTCGTCTCCTTCCGGCCAGGAAAGACTAGGAGCTCATTGCCCGGTTTGTGAGTAGCCTGCAAGGCGGCATTCTATGCCCGTCGCAATATGGCTCGTGATACTCGACCAACAATAAGGTGATCCGTTGGGAGTGGATGACCAAGGTTACTATCTGTACCTTGTTGTACGCCTCACCTTGTGAGGCCACTTGATATTTGTGATGATTGTGTCGGTATAAACCGCCGTTAAGGCCCGACAGAACGTGATCATAACATCCATTGCCTAAGTGTAGGTAGTAGAAACAGGTGTTGGTGAGCCAATAAAAATAAAAAAGACATAACATATGACCAGGGTGGCCAAGTAATGGTGCAAGATCACATTTGACCAACTATGTGGAAGTTAGGAAGATAAGCAATAAGAACTGACTGACTCTCGGAGTACCTCAGCCGACACAGAATACTGCATCAGGGAAAAGCTCCATACTAAATTAACCATAGTTAAGCATAAATATAGCTATATACTATTAAGGATTTTTAGCTAACCCCCCCTCTAATTCTAAAATTATAAAAGCTAATTCATTATATGGATTTTTGGAAAAATATCAACCAACCCAGTTCCATGGTTTCCCTACTACTACTATATCTCCAATCATAGAGTCTATATAGAGCTTACTAATCAAACTAAAGTCACACTTTATAGTAAACTTGCCCATGACCAGAATTAAACCAACAACCTTATGCCTACACACTCTAGACTAGTACTCTAAACCACTAAGCCACAAGGTCTAAACTATTTACCTGGTAACTTAAATATGTTGATATAAATAAGGCAATCTCAACATTCCTGATTTTCTTACACATTTATCTCTTGTTTATTCTATATATAAAAGGTTCAATAAATATCCTAAAAATCAGGGCTTTTAATATTTGAATTTAGACACTAGAAAATAATATAGTAAATCAATAGAAAATAAAGAATACAGTAAAAATAAAATTGTAGCACTCATATAATTTGGATTTGGGATATGTAAAATTGTAATTAGGTTGTAAATTTCAATAGGACTGTAATAATATAGAAAGTGTCCCCTTAATTTCAAATTTGGTCATAAAGTTGATTATGAATAAAACATTCTAATTAGCTTAGATTAGTATTTTGAACAATTAGATTTAATTAAGAGAGGAGGTTTTTCCAAATGTGGCTCCAATCTCATAAACACTTATTGTAACACTTCCTGTGCGGTCATGGTAAGTACATGAAGTATGGGCAAACTGACCCAAGTGCTGCCAAACATCCTTTGGTGGGTTACGGTTGGTTGGGTGGGGACCAACTATATTCAGTAATAGTCAGTGTCTTCGGCGCTCGTCTAGCACTGTTTAGTATCTCCTCAAAGCTTCCTGAATACCTTCCTTGGACCCTAGTGCAGGTGAATGCTCATCACCATCACTATCAACTTTAGCCTAGGGAACCCCTCTTAAGTGCATCAAGCGCACTAAATAAGCCTAGCGGCTTAACAATATACTCAGTACCCAGGTATATTCATGGTATATTCAAGGTATATCAAGACATTACCTTGAATTGACCTTGAATATCCCCGAGGGGAGGTGGGTATATTTGCGGTTGATTCCGGGTATATTGCGAATATCTCCCAAATGTACCCAGGGGATATTTGGGGCAATGTGCGGTAATGTTAGGGCACTGTGTAGAACTCTGCAGGGCTTTTTAACCAGTTATTAACCAGGAGGTGTTAATAATGTGTTAATAACCAGTGTTAATAACTACATATTGTGAGCATGGGAAAATGAAAGTAATATCGAGAAAATGGGCAAACAAAATGATGGCTCATAGCTCACTCAGTGTTATACATTCTGTAAACTAAGCCTAAATGAATTGGAGAGGCTTAGATGGCTAGAGCATAGACAGGATGATTTGAGCAAGTGGTCGTGGAGTTGGTGGAACCAGAGAAGCCACCATGATGCAAGTTGGATATCATTCAAGCTCCTACATTCTGTAAATAATACACCACAACCTGATCAGGTTCAGGCACTATCCATAAAATCCAAAAAATCATTCATATGCCTCCAGAATTCAGTCAACTAACAATACTTTACTCATGTGTCACATGTCAGCTACCGCCAACAAGAACAGTGCTAGGATGACGACAACGGCACTGTATGCCCTCTTTTCTGCCCCCACCACCTTGGAGGCCTCCTCCGGACAAGGAGGTGAGTTTGACAATCATTCAGAAACAGAGATTGTACTGAATAACAACAAATTTGAGATATATTGCTATTTTGGGAAATTAGTTATTAACCTTAAAAACCAAGGGGTCCGATATGTGCCTGTTAATAACGCGTTAATAACGCGTTATTAACACCTGTTATTAACCCGGTTAAAAATTAGGAGTTCTACACAGCGCCCTAGGTGATGTGCGGTGGCCTCTGTATATAAGTTCGAATCAGTAGCTGGTGGCCCGCGTGTGAGAAACCACAATACTCGCTTTACTACCGTCTTATCCGCTCCTACCCTTTCAAGGATGTTGATATCACGAGCATCTGTCCCCGACATTGAAGTGGAAGACCTTTCGGCCTATACGGAGGAGGTCGAGCAGAATGCTGACGGAAAGTCAGTCCTGACTCGGCGCGCCATCCTAGCCCAGGAACAGGTTCTTCGTTCTTCATTGCTCATCGATGCCTCGACGCATTTTGACCGCATGAACAGGAAATGAGAGAATGGATCAAACAATATCCTCCTATGCAACAACTTCCTGCCAAACTCGATGCAGAAATCACGCACACGGGCGCTCTCCTTTCCTTCGGCCTCGGTATCACTTACGAGCATCTCCTTGCTTACGCGGCAAAGCGCAACATCCGGGCTTCGTGGGCGCCCGATGAAGCCATCACCAGCCCCGTAGTCGCGTGGGGCCGAATTGCCAGGCTGTTCATGGAGAGGATGCCTGGTTTCCTGGTGTACTACCGTCGGCCGTTCTCGGTACACTACGATGGGCTCCTCGCGCTCTACTCGAATCACTCGATGCGGGAACTGCAGCGCCGCGGGGAGGCACACGAGAAGATGATTATCGAGTTCCTGCAGAAAGAGATGGAGCTCGACTCGACGCCGATGTGGTACTGGGACATGGATTATACTTCGTACTACTGAACTGCGTTGACAGTGAGTGGCCTTCGTTTATGTGCAGTCGCCTCTCTCATAGGATACATAGCTTTCCCTCTATCGACGTTTGTTCTTAGTCTTCGTGACCGACTTCATACAGACTGTAAAAGCTTCTCTCTCGCTCTTTCGTCATCGTTACCGTGCTTTGTCGCTGCTTTCGCTCGCAGATTTGTGGCCTCTGTACTGAGGATCTTTGTATTGACTGTCGTGATGGATTTCAATGTCAAATTCACATAACTGACACCTCAGGCTGTTCGCGACTGTTGTTAAGACGTGCATGTGTGTCCAGGTGGCGCTCGGCGCGTGTCTTGAGCCTGCGCATGACAGCGTGGAATCTGGGGTATAGAGGGGAGTGTCTCGATCCTGCGGGTGCGATGATTTCTGTAATCCTGAAGAGGACTCCTGCTCGCACGACCAAAGGATGCTTTCTGACCCGTCGCTGCTACTCACCATTACCGGCCCTCTCCGCACTGGGTCTGTCTGCGAGGGAAGGACGTGCCTCACTGACATGTTTCTCTCGGGCGAGTCGAATGGATTGTCACTCATGCCACTATATAGGCGAGGAGGGGACATAGGCAAGATGAAAAACAGAGAGAAAACCAGCACAAGCCTGTTTCCCACGGCGTGCACTGCACCATGCCAGCGGCACGGACCCGCGTAGATACTCTCGCTTCCACCTTGGTGCTCGCGTCGTTGGTGCGGTTCAGTCACTTGCTCGAGGATGTTGATACCACGAGCCTCCGTCCCCGACATTGAAGTGGAAGACCTGTCGGCCTATACGAAGGAGGTCGAGCAGAATGCTGACGGAAAGTCAGTCCTGACTCGGCGCGCGCTCATAGCCCAGCAACAGGTTCTTCGTCCTTATTGCTCATCGATGCCTCGACGCATTTTGATCCCATGGACAGGAATTTAGAGAATGGATCAAACAATATCCTCCTATGCAACAACTTCCTGCCAAACTCGATGCAGAAATCACGCACACGGGCGCTCTCCTTTCCTTCGGTCTCGGTATCACTCACGAGCATCTCCTTGCTTATGCGGCAAAGCGCAACATCCGGGCTTCGTGGGCGCCCGATGAAGCCATCACCAGCCCCATAGTCGCGTGGGGTCGAATCACCAGGCTGTTCAGGGAGAGGATCCCTGGTTTCCTGGTGTACTACCGTCGGCCGTTCTCGGTACACTACGAGGGGCTCCTCGCGCTCTACTCGAACCACTCGATGCGGGAACTGCAGCGCCGCGGGGAGGCACACGAGAAGATGATTATTGAGTTCCTGCAGAAAGAGATGGAGCTCGACTCGACGCCGATGTGGTACTGGGACATGAGCTACACTTCGTACTACTGAACTGCGTTGACAGTGAGTGGCCTTCGGTTATGTGCAGTCGCCTCTCTCATAGGATACATAGCTTTCCCTCTATCGACGTTTGTTCTTAGTCTTCGTGACCGACTTCATACAGACTATAAAAGCTTCTCTCTCGCTCTTTCGTCATCGTTACCGTGCTTTGTCGCTGCTTTCGCTCGCAGATTTGTGGCCTCTGTACTGAGGATCTTTGTATTGACTGTCGTGATGGATTTCAATCTCAAGTTTGTATAAATGTCGCCTCGGGCTGTTCGCAACTGCTCTCAATACTTGCTTATGTTACCGAATGGCGCTCGGCGCGTGTCTTGAGCCTCGGCACGACAGCGCGGTCGCGTGGAATCTGGGGTATAGAGGGGAGTGTCTCGATCCTGCGGGTGCGATGATTTCTGAAATTCTGAAGAGGACTGCTGCTCGCACGACCAAAGGTTGCGAGTGTGTTACGTACTGAGGCACGAGGGAAGGATCAGACTATTGTCTTTGCGGAAGCGAGGGGCGTGTGTCGCGGCTCTCTCTTCCCACCGCGACATACGCACCCTCGCTCGCTCGAGGCTCGCGCCTCCTTTTTCTTTTCTCCCGCCATAAAAACACCAAAAACTACATCTAGCACTCACCCTAATTTACCTCGACACATAACCTCTTCGCGTGAAAGATGCCGCAAATTGAGCACGACCCTGCACGTTCATTAAATGCTGCAAGCTATTCAGACGCTGAAAAACCTTGTCCTAAGTTCACTTGACGCCCATGGTAAGCTGTGTCGTTCTTGTTCGCTTTTCATTCACTAACCGATGAGAGACGGACACATACAATATTTTGACGGGCAATACGTCCTCTATGGCACTTCTTACGACTGCGGGTTTCGCTGGATGAGTGAGTATCCCGTGTCCGTTCGTTCTGCACAATCTTGAGCTTGCATCAGACCCAGTCCCGACTTCCAAAGACAATTTCTGTGGAATCAAAGTATACAGCAGCCCGGATCTGGTGTCAGGGACTTATGAAGGCTATGCGTACGATAAGGAAAAGTATCCTAACCTAGGCTTTCTTCCTAAAGTCGAGTACCGAAACGCGTGCGTATCGTCTGGGTTTCAAAATCAATCATGGATGTTGATATGGTCTCTCCTTAGGACATCGACATAATACTTGTTCTTCAACGACATTGCCATAACAGCCGAGACGAACCTTGCCATATTCACTTCGAATTCATCTACTGGACCTTTCGAGTTTGCCAGTTATGGCTATACAATAGCAAAAACAATCGGTGATTTCGCTGTTCAACAAGATGAAAATTCCACCGTAAGTGTCGCTCACCACTTCAACGTGCAGCTAAAAATCTACCCTTCTCGCGATAGGTCTGGATAGCGTACTCGCCGGGCATCTTTGGCAACGCCACGCTTGAGAAGCTGACAGACGACTGGCTCAACGGAACAGGCATCGCGACAGTCCTTCCTGTCTCGTTGATTGAAGCACACGGTCTCACCATCGTCGATGATGTGTGGTATTGGATGGTAAGCTCTCGAGCACCCGCTCACGAAAGCCTATCAGAGTGCTTTTTGTGCGCTAGTTCGGTTCGCTGTGCGGCTATTGCAACTCAACCGACACCTCCTTCGTGACAGCAAGCACACCCTTTGGTCATTCATATTTGTTTCCGAAATATCCTGTTCATTTCTCATGCATGTATCTTAGGTCCGTGGAGCAAGCGACACTATATCTCGGAAGATAGCTGTGGCGGACAGTCCAGTTTCCTCACGCAGATACCTAATGTGAGTTCATTGTTCCCTGACTAGATAATTTTGCCTGGAGACATACCATCAACATCCATAGCCGGCGGGTGGGCAACATATCGTATACATTTCCGACTTGTGGTTTGCTATAAGCACGAATCAAGGAAGAGCGCCGCTGCATCTGGAGCCTGTCAGCGTCGGGAACAGAACAATCAGGAATCTGACCTGCCCAGACTCCTTCGACCTTGACGTCGTCGTCGGAAACGGCAAGTCTTCCTCTCCGAACCAGACCCGCAATATCGATGCTACATCGGGGATGACTAGCTTCGACTACGCTTGCGATCTCCCGCCTTTGAACAATTGGCAGAGTGGGGCACGTATACAAGCGTGGTATGATTCCCCGTCCCGTGTGCTGAGTCCAGGGCGATTCTCATTCCATTTGCAGGACGGTCAATCAGTCTGGAAGCCTGTCGGAAGTCGGCTTCAACATCGGTCAATATCAGTCAGTGAACCGCTCCTGTCACTCCGCCGTTCTCACTAAATTAGCTTTTAACCCTGGATTGGATAGCTCTGACGGCGGCCTTTCAGTGCAGCTGTTCTCCTTCCAGAATGACAGCGACCTCCACGATTCGGCGGACTATGCGGGTCCGATAAGCCCCTCGAGGGCGGTGTTCCCAAACAACCCCATGAACAACTGGAACTGGCTCGCTAACGGCACATACCTGGCAACGAACACGAGTTGGGCACTAGAGAACTACGTCCTCCGACCGAACGTCGCCGTCCAAAAGGTACGCGATAGACAGCACTCATACAGCTTTACCGCGAGCGTGTTCTTACAAAAACAAATGTTCTGGCTGTTTAGGGAGACCGCCTCGCGCTTATCCTGAGACCTATAGGCACCATATCACCGTACTGTAAGCATGGCTCTACCTGTCCTCCACATCTAGCTGCTGATGGCCTAGTCCAGGTTGTGCGTACAAGAATGCCACCGGAGAGACGGGTCGCTTGGGCCTCGTCCGCATGGGTGGATCAGCTGTAAACCCGGACAGGTGCGGCATCTCATTGTCCAGTGGTTCTACCTCCACAACTGACCGTACCGCTCTTTCGAAAAGCACACCGGCGAGTTGGCTGGAAGATGGGAAAGAGCTGAAGTTCTACGCGGTGGTCGAATAGAGACTCCTATAGACTGAACCCCGAAGAAAATGTGCAAGAGATTGACATTTTGATGTCTCACCCTCCGTATTCACGAACAAAATATATCGCCGCAACGTCGATCAGGTTTCCAGCGTGAGGGCAACACATTGCTGTAATCAACGTTCCACACTTGCTCTCCCAACCGGTCACGGAAGCACCGGATTGAGGCCTTGGAGGCAAGACGGTAGCCCGATACCGTGCGTTTACAACAGTGCGCACCAAGCAACAAACAGCGGTATATATAGGATTAAAGCAAGAACGAGATTATCAACACCCGTTCATAATATAAGGCTATACGCCCCTCCCCCACTCCGAGTGTCTATGGATGGATATCCCAGCCACTAAAATCATGATGTCTTGGCCTTCTTCCCCTTCTCGCCCAAGCGCTCTACCTCTGCCTCGGCACGCACGCCCTCGGCCTCGGCCTCCTTCACCATGCGCTCCTCGACCTCCTTCATTTGCTGGACCGACAGGCCCTTCGCGCGGGCCTCCTTCATGGCGGCCTGCATGCGGGAGCGGTAGGCGAGGTACTTGTCGTCCGTGCCGAGCACGCGATCCCACCACCGGAAGGATGTCGAGAAGTTGTTCACGAAGGCCATGTGGTGGAAGTCGTGGTGCTCTGCGCCGGACCAGAAGGGCACGATATGCTGGAGAGACCAGGGGAAGTCTACGCGTGGATACGGTTCGATTAGTAAGCTGCCAGATGCACATACGGATGAAGCGACGCACCATAGCCGCTGTGCGCGTCGACAGCCTGGAAGAGGCGGAGCGTGATCCAGATGTAGACGGTGAGGATATGCAGGTTGCGCGTGAAGAAGCAGTAGAGTAAGGGTCCTGCAATGGTGCCGGTGCCAAGGATCATGACCTCCGCAGGGTGCGCATACTCAGCGGCCAGACCGAACGGCGCTGAGTACTTGTGATGGATCTTGTGAATGTGCTTGTAGAGCATCGGCGTGTGGAGGAGCTGATGGGCTACAGGTTGACAAATTCAATGGTGAGTCATGGTAAGCATAACGAGGAAAAGTCAGTGAAAGAGCACATGCTTACCGAAATAGTGGAACATGTCCTCGAAGAAGAAAAAGAACGCCAGCTGGGGGAGCATGACCTTCCAATGCGGGAAAGGCACCTGCCAAGTGCTCATGCCAAGGATCTCAGCGACAGGATGGAACAGGAAGATCTGCCCAAAAGTCAGCTGTATGAAAACCTCAAAGCAAAGGGGAAAATGTGCTCACTGTGGGAGCTTCAATCGTGAAGTGGGAGAACAGGACGAGCTTGGTGCATTCCCACTGTTCAGCGATGGTGGGAATTTTGGCAGGCTGCAACTTCCACTTGCGGAAATACGGGATGGAGTCGATGATCATCCATGGGACGCAGCGGCCGAAGTACACAATCTTTAGAGCAAGAAAACATTAGTCCTCAGGGTTCGAACGATATATGCCAGCAACAAAGACAAACTTCGTGAAGCAGGAAGCTGGCAAGACCAGTCGCGATGATGGGGTTACCAATCCACAGATACCACGCCGCCCACTGCTGCTCGAACCAGTTCAACGACGCAAAGTCGGTGCCCGCGCCCGCATACAGCTGGGCACTCGTTATATGCGCGGCGCTCTGCGCGATGGTCGCGTTCAAAGACATGGTTGCCCAACCAGAAGAGAAATTTTGACAAGACAAGAGGGAGGGGGGTGGGGAACGACGGGGCGGAGGGGGGTATATATAAGAGGAGCGGGTGTGCTCGAGGAGAAAGTGGTCTGCTTTTTGGACGGGCAAATTTGAGAGTGGCGTGACCGCGCTTCTTTTTCCCAATCCGTGACGTGGTCGCGCCACCGCATCCGACCGACAACTCCATCCCGCTCCAGCCTCGTCCAGAACGACCCTCTCGTCGTCGACGCCCACGACGCGGCCGGCCAGCCCTCGGTCTTTCGTGTCGGCAAACCGGTCCTCGCTGTAGATCTCATGTTTATTTTTCAACAGCTTCCACTGCACTCCATTTGACTCGCGGACACAACGCTTGACTCCCATAGACATAATCGTATTCTACCATACAGCATATCTGCCGCCAACTCCTATGCGCTCACGCCTTCAGGCCCTCCAACCACGCCAACAACTCGCCGTTCAACTCCTCTGCATGCGATACCATGAACCAATGGTCGCCGTCGAATTCTCTGATTGTCACCGGACCCTTTGCGAGCCGCTGGAGGACTGCCTTGCCAAACATGGGTAGGCAAATCTCATCCTTGAGCGCCGCGCCGAAGAAGACCGGGTGATGAATCTCGTACGAAGACAGCGGCGCCTCTGCGCAGCATTGTTGTAAGTCTGGAGCATGTCACGGCGCAGAGTAAGAGGAAACACGCACGCTTATCGTCCTCGGCCGCAAGACCTTCTGTGTTTACCCTGTACCAGCAGAGCGGGCCCGCGAGGCCGCCCTCGAGTAAAGTCTTTCTGTAGTGTTCTTTGAACTGTCCGCGCAGATGGCCCCCTCAGGAGTCAGCATAGTGTAAAGAAAGCAAAGCCGTCCAGTGTGCATACCTCGGGCCTGACGTAGGCTGGAGCAGGACTCTGCTTGTTGCCCTCGATCCACGCCTTGGTCGCACCTATCGTAGTGACGTTCTCTCTCCACAACTCCGGCGGGCTCGGGAAGAAGAGGGAGAAGAACGAGTCAAACTGTATTCTCGCTTATCAGCGAAGCTGCCCGGATCACACTCGAGAGCCAGGGGATCCACAACGAGGGACTCACGTTCTGCTCGATTTTCTTATCCGCACCCTCCTCAGTGAAGAAGTCCCAGTACGCGAAGATATCGCGCCCGACCAGCTGCCGGATCGCTGCGGCCTGTGCGGCGGGGTTGTGCACAGGGTTTGGGGGCGCGTAGCACACGGCCAAGAACCCGAACGCGATGAACCGATCGGGGTGGTAATTCGCCAGGCGCGACGTCGGACGGGCTCCCCTTTTGATTACATCGATCAACATCCAAATCATCGGTCATCAGCATACCAACATGGCGAGAGACGTGTGGGACGCACCAGTCATGCCCGACCGCGATCGCCTTCTGTACGCTCTCGTTGTCCATGATATCCACGATGTCCCTCGCGAGCCCGCTCCCGACGTACGCCTTCGGATCCGTCGGCTTGTCCGTGCCGGCGTATCCCAGCATGTCAGGGATGATCAAGCCGTACCCGCGAGCTTTGAAGAACGTAGCCTGTGAGGTCCAGTCCCACGACGACGACGGGAATCCATGCATGAAGACGAGCGTGGGTTTTTCAGGCTGGGCGGCGGAGAAGTAGTAGTTGTAGGTGAACCCGCGGGTCGTGATGTATTTCTTGTAGGAAGCAACGTCCATTGTGTGAGGCGGGTCGAGTGGTGAGTTGAGTGATTGCTGGCTTGGAGCGAGTGCCTTTAAGTATTGTCAGGATGGCAGCTACTTATACCGGGAAGAATCAGAGGGGATCTTTGTGAAGTCAAGTAGCATTTGATCAATCGATCAGCCTTTCGATCCGATCGCAATCGTCACGGTGCACTCTGGCTCCAGTGTCTGGAAATGTCCGTTCGAGGACTGTTCGAGATTGTCGACAGAGCTCAGATTTCCTGTTGGAAATGCAACTCCGTGTCTGCTCCTTGCTCTGATGTCCGCTCGAGCTCGGAGTCGATGACACCAATCATTGTAGACACATTGGGGCCATCGTCGGCCGGCTTCCTCTCGCAGTCGTGCTTCCTTTGTAAAGCCGCCTGCATCGCGATATTTGACCGTGTAATACCACAGCACATGAGCGGTGAAATAATATACATTTACGTTGGTCAGTCCGGAGCTACATCGTCTTTTACACTCCATCGGCTAGAAGTACTCACAACTTCAGCCCATCCAGCCACGCCAAAAGCTCACGATTTACCTCCTCCATATGGGACAGCAGGATCCAATGATCCCCGTCGAACTCATGGATCGTGGTTGGGCCCTTCGCATATTTCTTCAGCGTCTCCTTGCCGAAAATGGGCAGGCAGACCATGTCCTTGAGCGCAGCGCCGAAGAACACGGGTTGCTGGATGTCGTATGATGGCTTCGGGACGACTGCAGGGGGAGGTACGTATCAATCACCCTGGAAGCCGAACGGGAGCAAAAGGGAGGATGGGGGAAGTACGTACGCTTGTCGTCTTCGGCTGTGAAACCTTCTGTGTTCGCTCTGTACCAGCAGATCGGGGCTGCTAAGCCTCCGTCGAGCAAGGTTCGTCTGTAATGCTCTTTGTACTGTGCGTCCAGACGCTCCACATCAGGACGGACTGATATTCATATCGACGTAAAGCTGAAATCATACCTCGGGCTTCATGTAATCTGGGGCCGGGCTCTGCTTGTCGGCCTCGATCCACGCTTTGGTAGCGCCGCTCGCACAGAGGTGGTCGATCCAAAGCTCCGGTGGATTCGGGAAGATCAAGGAAAAAAACGAATCAAACTGCAATACAACATCCACGTCGATATCCTGTGCTGCCGGTACAGATGGAATGGAAGTCGTACATACATTATTCTCGATCTTTTTGTCCGCACCTTCCTCAGTAAAGAACTTCTGATATGCGAACACGTCGCGCCCGACGAGCTCTCGGATTGCTTCGGCCTGTATAGCGGGGTCGACGATGGGGTTCGGGGAGAGGTAGCCCACCGCAAAGAACGCGAATGCGATGAAGCGGTCAGAATAGTAGTTCGCGAGGCGCGAAGCGGTAAGACAGCCCCTGGCGGCGCGAATGCATGGCGATGCCGACCAGATGGGATGGGTATGCGATCGGATCCGATGAGAACGCGTATCTGAGGCTACTTCTGTAGGCGCAGAATAAGACGCCTCGACGCACCAATCATGCCCGATCGCGATGGCCTTCTGTATACCTTCGCGGTCCATGATGTCGATGATGTCTCGGGCCAGTCCGCTCCCGATGTATGCTTCTGGGTCCGTCGGCTTGTCGGTCCCAGCGTACCCCAACATATCGGGGACGATCAGACCATACCCGCGCGGTTGGAAGAACGTCGCTTGTTGAAACCAGTCCCACGATGAGGAGGGGAACCCGTGCATGAAGATGAGCGTTGGTTTCCCCGACTGTGCGGAAGTGAAGAAGTAATTGTAGCTGAACCCGCGGGTCGTAGTGTGCTTTTTGTAGAAAGCGATATCCATTTTCTGGGTTAGAGCAAGAGGCGTGTTGGTAAGTCGATGTTTGTTCGCTGGTGGGTCGTGGAAGAACTTCGAACTTGGTTTATCGTGAAGGCCCTTATATAGGCTTGCGACTGTAGAACTCACTTATCACGAACGGATACTCCCAGGAAAGTGATTCGGCCAACATTTTATTGACCTTGATCTAATCGAAATGGTCATATGTACTGTGAAATGAGTTCTCGATCACCCTTCAGTAACCTTGACTCACGTTCTCAATGGGATTGTCCTCGTCCGAGATGTCAAAACACAATGGTCTGTTCGAGGCTTGACCAGATCGAGGAGCGTGTTGACTTGTGGTCCTAAGAGAGAAGGGTTGGGGTACTTTATCTGTGGGGGGCTAGAGAGATCTTGGAAAAATCGAGCTCAATCGGGACCAACTCACTCACTATGGAAAACGATTTAGTCATCTGTGGTCGACCCCACTCCCCCGGTATGATCACCTCGGGAGGTATATAAACACTTGCAATTGCTACCCGCTCCTCGGTGTGACCGCCTCGGTACTTGATAAGCATCGCGGCCCATGACCTGAAGGATGCCTTATGTGTGTTAGCTTCTATCCGGATGACTTATGCACACGCCGCGTCCCGGCCTGGGATTCAAAGCCTAACCTATCATAAAACATTGAATTCGACTTCCTATCCCTCCACACGTACAGAGATTTGTCTTCAGCAAAAAGTCACATCATGTTGTTACATCTTACGTTCCTTCGCAGAGCGCCTAAATACTATGCTCTTCCAACCACGCCGACAGCTCGCGGTTTATTTCGTCCGCATGGGAGAGCACAATCCAGTGGTCGCCATCAAACTCGCGGATCGTCACCGGCCCCTTCGCAGCCGCCTGCACCGTCGCCTTGCCGATCACAGGCAGGGCAATCATGTCCTTGAGCGCTGCGCCGAAGAACGCAGGCTGTTGAAAACCATACGAAGATAGAGGAATGACTGTATAATGAGGTGTTTGAATCGCGACTGGCTGAGAAGGAAGTATCATAGCACGTACGCTTGTCGTCTTCGGACGTAAAACCTCCTGTAATCGCTTTGTACCAGCAGAGGGGGGCTGCAAGGCCTCCTTCGAGCAGCAATTTCTTATAATGTTCTTTATCCTTTTGCAAAGAAAATAAGTCAAACCGAGTCTAAAGGCACGTGGATGGGACACATAGTGCCTACCTCAGGCTTTATGTAGGCAGGGGCGGGGCTCTGCTTGTTGCCTTCGACCCACGCCTTGGCCCCGCCGATCACAGTGACATGGTCTTTCCAGAGCTCCGGTGGGTTTGGGAAGAAGAGGGAGAAGAAAGAGTCAAACTGCAAGATGAGCGTGAGCATTTCGTGTTCTCAGATCGACTAGTCTCAGGAAGGAGGGAGAGATCGTGCCCTGCTTCTTCACAGTATGGAACGAAAGAGGAAAAGTAGCGAAGAAGACATACGTTCTTCTCGATCGTCTTGTCCGCGCCCTCCTCAGAAAAGAACTCCCAGTACGCGAAGAGGTCGCGTCCGGCGAGCTCGCGTGTCTTGGCGGCCTGAGCAGCAGGGTCGAAGACAGGGTTGGGGGGGATGTATCCCACGGCAAAGAACGCAAACGCGAGGAAGCGATCGTTGTAATAGTTTGCGAGGCGTGAAGCGGGGATGCATCCCCTGAAGATCGATAAGATCAGATCCAGAGCAAGCGTGCGTACAAGTAGCAGCACTCGCACCAATCGTGTCCGATCGCGACTGCTTTCTCCACACCTTCGTGGTCCATGATGTCCACAATGTCCTTTGCAAGCCCGCTCCCCACGTACACCTTCGGATCCGTCGGCTTGTCCGTGCCAGCGTACCCAAGCATGTCTGGAACGATCAAGCCGTACCCACGGGCCTTGAAGAATATAGCTTCCTGGGTCCAGTCCCAAGACGACGATGGGAATCCATGCAGGAAGATGAGCGTCGACTTGCCTGGCTGTGCGGCAGCGAAAAAGTAGTTGTAGCTGAACCCACGCGTTGTCGTGTGTTTCTTGTACAAAGCGGCGTCCATAGTGATGCGGTCAATTTTCCGGTTGGTGGGAGGGATCGTTTGGATGCAAGCACTTGGCTGTACTTGTGCAAGATTATTTATATGATGTCGAACTTCAGAAGATCCCTGAAACGCATAATTTGATGCCTCCATCATCAACCCGGCATCCCGAAGTGACCTTCATCTTACAGAGATGAGCGCTAGTAGTTGTCATTGAGCAGCGATGCCGATGGCTGTCGTCATTCAGCCATAGCCAGCCATTTGCATGACTGAGCAAGTTCAAAGCAAAACTGGGTACGGATATTTGATGTCATCACGCATCATAGCTCCCTTAATTTGAATGAAACCGAATCAGCTGTGCGCAGAGCTGAGATGATTACTACATCGTGCAAAAGGGTGATTGCATGTGTGTTTCATTGACATCACACGATGTACCTTCCCCGCATTTAATGGTCAACATCGAATTCGCGTACCGTCATGGGGCCCTCTGCGCGCTGCTTGAGCACCCCATCACCATGAACAGGCAAATCATCATTTTCAGCGTAGGTAGTCTGCGGGATGACTGGTCGGGCCGTGGACGTCAGTGCGAGTTTGCCCAGGCGAGACTACGGTCCAGTCCCACGACGATAGCAGGAGGACGAGCAGAGGCTTGCTGGACTGGACTACGGGAGATTAATATTACTCACGATGCTCGCGAGTCATGAGGTGTCTCTCGAAAGGTGTGGCTTCTGTGGCAAAGATGGGGTGAAACACCTTCTTCTGTCCGTGCTCAACAGGTCTTTTAGCACTATGTAGGAGCTCGGCGGTCAAACTTTAAGACAAAGAATGTACAAGAGATCAGTTACTGTCGAGAAACAAGGATGTATGATTCCACTTCGTCTGCGTCCACTCACCTGTTTGTGCTCGTACAGGAGAAGTGGGCGACACATCCTATTGAATATTCGGAAACCGATGCGAAACCGATATGATGGGTCTAAAGGGTATGGCGCCCAGACAGCTCAAACTAACCCGGCCGCAATTATCACGTTCGACCATGGTATGGCAGCAGAAAATTACTTTGAAAAAGAGCCAAGCGTATAGTTAGTATTGAAACATAAGGCCAACGTCTCCGCAGAAAGGAAACTTTCAAACACGCCTTTGAGTCAAGAAGGCTCCTTCCTGTGAGTGTAACTACTCGCACGACCATTGACAAGGAAGGGCAGGCCTTTCAACAACACCACATACAGCATCGTGTTTTGCCTGCTGTTTCGTTTATGATGTGGATGGGAAAAGCCGCTTAGCTAAATTTCCATATGCTCCTCCATAGAGTTCGGGAATTAGTAGATTGTGTTGATCTGCGTACCTCGATGGTCAATATCGACCAAATGTATGTCAAGATCCGATGGCTCTACAAGAGGTTGCCGAGGGTGACGTTTTGAATTTTGTGAAGGCTCCCGTCAGAAGGAGGTATGTTCTATAACGCTTACCTGTGCTGAATCAGCCACAAATTTCGCAACCCACAGCGACAGTGATAGCTGAACGAGTCATTGTCTCTTGAGTCATGCGATCTGTAGCGTGAAGGTCAAGACTCAACCACTCAAGGCTGGCACTGGGAGTAAGTTTGCTACGCGCTGACTAATCCTAACCGACTTGCCTTCTGACCGGCGACCCCCGCGACTGTGTCGCCCGGGAGGTCTGGCAGGATTCGGCGGATTGCAGACTTCGGTGACCCATCGAAGACCGATCGGGGTACACGCTCGCTGTATGCCCCCACGTCGACAAGTCCGAGGCCAAAATAGCTCTACCCCAAGGGATTCAGCCAATGGTATGTCAAATAGAACATACTTTACTGCGGTGCTTATTCACGACTGTTCATAATTGTAGCTCATGACCGAATGTTGTACCCTGCTGAGCCTGTTGTTTTACAAGTAAGGCAATGTTGATTCTCGAAGGCGCAGAATCCATCTCTAGGCGCTTCGATTTGGCTATTCCAGTATCACTAATGACATAGGGAGCCGGGTTTGTCTCCCGGAGGTATAATCACCTGCGTCCGATCTACTTAAATCCACTCATATCGAGATCCCAGACTCATCTCAATTCTTTACCGTCATCGACACCATGGACGCGTCACTCTTCAAAAAACATATCACCCAGCGTGGGTTCACCTACAATTACTTCCGTGTTTCTGCCGAAGCGGGAAAACCGACGCTTGTACTCCTGCATGGGTTCCCCTCGTCGTCTTGGGATTGGCATTACCAGGTGGATTTCTTCAAACCGCGAGGCTATGGACTCGTCGTTCCGGATATGCTTGGCTATGCGGGCACCGACAAGCCGACGGATGCAAAGTTCTACATCGGAAGCGGGCTAGCGCAGGATATTGTCGATATCTTGGACAAGGAGGATGTGCAGAAATCCGTTTTGATTGGGCATGACTGGTATTCGTTGAATGCTGCTTTTTTGTTTTTGTTTGAGCTTAACAATACTTGTTGCGCGATATAGGGGAAGCCGCGTGGTCTCACGTCTGGCAAACAACCACCCTGACCGATTCACGGCCATCGGCTTCCTCGCGCTCGCATACCTCCCTCCCAATCCAGTCCACGATCCTGCGGCACAGTCAGCCAGAATCAAACAACTCGTTGGCCGCGACCTATTTGGATACTGGGATTATCTCGCAGAAGAGGGTGCTGATAAAATGATCAAAAAAAATGTGCATATTCTTCCTTTTCCTTGTCGACAAAGAACGCAGCTAATTCTGCACTTCTTATTTTTCGCCCTTTCAGTTCAACTCCTTCCTCAGCATATTCTTCTCCGGTTCTGGAGAGATCGCTCTCAAGAATCTCTGTCCGCCCGGCGCGCTGAAAGAATGGATAGAAGCTAACAACCAAGGGCCGATTGCCCCATTTCTCACAGTAGAGGCAAGCTGATGTCATTTCCCAGTTCTCACGTTCTGTCTAATCCACTCGTTATTGTCTTGTAGGACCAAGAGCATTACCGCCAGACGCTCCTAGGCGGAGGACTTGCTTCCCCCGTAGCTTGGTACAAAATACAGACAACGGCCGGTAGCATTCGTGCTGAAGATGACAAACGTATGTTTAATGCTAATGATCGTCAGTATGCACTGAGAATCCGCTTCGCCAGTCGTTCCCAAAGAGGCGTATGACATACAGCAACCTGTTTTTTTCGGCGCCGCACTCAGGGACATTGTCTGCCTCCCGGCATTGGGAAATGCGCTACTCAAACAATATGCGAAGGGACCGCTCACCGTGAAGGAGTTCGATGCAGGTCATTGGGTCCTTTTGTCCCATCCGAAGGAGGTCAACGAGGCATTGTTAGAGTGGATCGAAGGACTCCAAATATGAAATGGGTCATAGACGTGTGAGTGTACGAAAGTTAACTGTAGCTGATGACACTCGTCATCGTGCCACGATGTTGTCGAAGTCTTTCGACTCAACATTGAACGTAGAGGATGCACCTAGAAGTTCTCTGAACAATCTCGCTGCTCGTATTCCGTGTGCACCTATGGGGTTCCGTAATATATGATAATTTAAAACGTCTCAAGAAACTCGATCTGCCGTGCTGCAGAGTCTCAGATTCCTCAATGTCAAACTGACGCAGACTGGCCTAGCGCAGTGCTGGAGCCTGTCTTCAACTAAGTATCGCGGAGCTCAAATTATGGCATTCGCCGAGCAACCCAAACTGGGACCGGAGAATCTTCGAACCAGCGCCTCCAACTCCCGAGTCCACCCCACAACCATCCCGCTTCGCCACACGCACCTTCATGTCCATGGGTTTACTCGGGGTTCAATGGACATCAAATGAGGTGGTGAGAATTCATCCACGTGAGACCACGCTGGGTCGTGGGAGATTCTCGAAGGTGAGTCGTGAATATGATCAGCGGAACGGACACAGACATCCAAATTTTCTCCATTTCTCGCTCTCCCAATATTTCTTGTAGCTCGTACCCCGTCACTGAAAACTATGACTGGTCAGATGTCTCGCGCTGCATTTATCTTTGGTATACTAGCTGCGGCTGTTGTGCCAGCGCATTCAGCTTCAACCCAGAAGATCTTGAAGGCGGCATTCATATCTTCGCTGTACGTCGCGATCCGCCTTGGCACAAGATACTATACACCTTGTTCTTACTTTTAATGCACTCATTGCACTCAATGGCTTAGAATTGACTCTGAAGCGGCTTGGAGCGCAGCCGCAATCTCGAAAGTCGCTGCTAACGGTGGGCGAATCCACATTTTGAATCAGCCGATTCTCAATTTTCGTCAGACATGAATGCTCCGACAAATAATGCAGTGCTGAAAGCTGTTGCTTCCGGTATGTTTTTTGGAATTCATCATGAATATCAATGAACTTCATCTGCCGTGTATAGTTCAGGCTGGAAACGGTCAGACATTCTCCAACGTACTCATCGACACAGGCAGCGCCATCCTTTGGCTAGGCGGGGAAACGCCATATGAACCAGGCTCAAACACACAAGCGTATGTTGTAAAACCTACATGTTTGATTTCGTTGCGCGTCTAATACATGTCGACGGTAGGATGAACGAAACCTTTAGTATTGGATATGGTGCAGGCGGTGCATCAGGCACTGCATACATGGATAAAGTTACCGTTGGCGCTGCCGTCGCAAACTCACAGATCATTGGTGCGGCCAATCACACAACTGGTTTCAAACTCGTCAAGCCCATCGATGGAATCCGTAAGTATTGGTTTCCTTTTGTTGAGTCCAAGCAGAAATCATCAGGCTAAAATTGTGTTCAAGTTGGCCTAGGCCCGTCAGGCTCAAACTCTGGCGAGGTGTCTGGACACGACGCGACACCCACTTTTGTGGAAAGCCTTCTGTCAGAGGGTAGCATTGACGCTGCGATGTTCGGTATCTATGTCAATGGGTTGGATGCTGCCAGCGGCACCCAGATCGGCCAGGGTGAGATTACCTTTGGTGGGATTGACGACAATCGAATTAGCGGTAGGTCACTCTTGCAGTCAAAGGGTAATAGTCGAATCAATTTGGCCCATAGGCGAGATTGTGTGGTTACCTCAGAACGAGCCTGTGAACTTCCATTGGGAATTCAATGTGCATCCAACTCTCCCAAATGACTAGGCTTCTAAGTAACCCCTTGTTTTGCGCAGGTTTCCAGCTTCAGCTTTGGAGACACAGTTTTAGTCAACGATACCGAGCCAGGGCGGACTGACACTGGTGTACTCGAGATTGGCCTCCCTTCGTACGTTTTTCGCATCTCCCGTGGCATCACCTCATAACTCATGACCCACAGTGATGCCTTCTTCTCTATCCTTCACTCTTTCCCCGGCGCCGGCCTAGTCCCGAACGGAACCCTCGATGGTTACCTCACCTTCCCTCTGAATGCATCGGCATCCTCCCTGCCTTCGATGACGTTTGGCCTTGGAGACCAGACATTCGATATCCCAGCTTCACAATACCTCATCCCGACCGGATTATATGACGCGCTGGGACTAGATGCCACCAAGGCCTTGTACACCTGGGTAACGAGTGCAGGTTTTGGCACGTTTATGTTTGGACAGAAGTGGTTGGAGAGCGTGTACACTGGGTATGACATGACTGGACATCATAAGTCTTGTCTGGATTATGCATGGATCGTTGGCTAAGCATTCTTCAGGTGTCGGGTTCGCGCATCTTGCCTAATCAATAGATATGATCATGATTTCGACTAGCTTAACAAGCTCTAGACGTTTCGGTAGCATTTCCACACATCTCCATACCTCGCATTCTGACTCTAGCACCTATGGACTTTCGTGTTACTGAGTATTTAACATACCTTGACACTGTTACTTCCCTTTGCATATAGCCACTGTTACTTTGCATATAGCCATCTTACAGTACGGACTCTGATCCTCGTGCATTTCTTTTCTTGCTACCTGCCACGCTCATTGAATCTGGATTATTCAGTGAACCAGCGCGCCCCCTCATTGTAATGGTTTTTCTATTGTAATTCTCATCGATCATTTCGACAATGACTGACCAGCCACGATTACTGGATATGAGGAAGGTACCACAAAGACCCTTGTCCGCACGAACGAAACTGACTGGACTAAAAATTCACACGAGCGAACATACGAGGTGAACAAGCTGTTTCAAAAGATACGGCCAAGCAATGGAGCAAGTTTAGTTTGCTTTTCTTCATCCGTGCCTTCAACTGGGAGCCGAAATGCGCTCAAGAGGCGATCCAGACTCGGAGCTGGCATTCAACGTCAAGAATGAGTACTATGTCAGTAGCGGAAGATCAGGTATACCGGGTAAATTGCAGAATGCTACGAATGTCGGAGGAAAGTCACCCTCTTGATATGGGGGGCAACCTGGGCGAGGAGGGATCGCACGCAGGGGACCGTCGTTTGCCTGTCGCGCGTTCATGACGCGGAGCATACTACATTGAGACCTGTAGACTTGATTCAGACCTGCGTGGCATGATTGAAATGGGCGAACGCACTCGTAACCCAGATCCCGTTGGTTTTCCTCGACTTCTCTTTCGAGAGTTTCGATACGCGTATGGAGGAGATTGACCTGTATATCTGTTGGTCACCAACACTGATAATGTAACTGCACGAAGACTTATGAACGCGAGAATTTCCTGAAGAAGGATGTCTTAGTGTACTGCGGGATTGTTCGGAAAGAGGGCAGCATTCTGGGAGGGAATCGCTGGTACTTGTTGATCATTTGGGTGCACAATGCTTGCACAGTCAGGATTGGTGGTTTGGGCACGTTCAGCCATGTTGTTCATGAGGGACAGTTGAGGTCTGAGAGGATCCGCTATAAAAGGTGGCATCCCAACTTTCCTACGGACTCAATCTGAACTGACGGCGAAACGATAGAGTGAATACAAAACCAGTCGACGTATGAGTTACATATCGCTCGCCACACCATACGTCATGCGCCGCAGATCTCAAGCGAGTGTAGATGGCAACATCCCTCCGTCCGCTGACACGATCTTCGATTCGGATACGTGTTTTGTTGCAAAAGGCAAGGCTATCAGAACGAAGTGACTCTGAAGGACGCGTGTCCGAACACTTAGTACATACCTTGTTCGTCATGTAAGAATTGGTGACGAGCAATTCGACAACGGCTGCTATCTCTTCAGGTTGGCCAAAGCGGCCCATCGGGATCAAATCCTTGCCACAACAGAAGTAAACGACGCGTAGTTAAGAGAAATGTGACAAGGAAAAATGGACATCACAAACCAGATGCGCAGTCGTAGGTGCTTTGAACATCTCAGTGTTTGTGATGAGCGCAGGTGCTACAGCATTGCATGTCTAAGGAGAATCAAGACGAGCCAATTGTTAGTCACCTTGGTTCTAGATGCGCAAGACAGTGTCAGATTCTTCAAGCTCTACATACCACACCAGTTCTGCAGTATTGGTTGGCGATCCAGTGCATGATTCCATGAAGGGCGGACTTCGACGAGGCATAATGCGGGCCGATAACACCACCCGTCGCTATAAGTAATCGTGATGAGAATTTGTACTAAGCGATGTGTAGATTGTGCATCACCCGCAGCGATGCTAGAGCAAAATATAACACGCCCCCAGGCTTGTTCTACCATGAAGGGGAGGCATAATTGCGATAACTAGAAAGTGTCAGCGATCACTCTTCTCTCCATGGAAAGAATAACACATGATTTTGCAAAGTCATTCACGGCGGCAACTTACCAAGAAAGCGGAGGCGGTATTCGACCTCCACACCTTCTCGAACTCTTCCACCGTCACATCCTGAATCTTTCCCTTGATCCCAACTATCGTCCCAGTTGCTGCAGCATTGCAGTACAAGATGTCTGGACTCCCAAGCGTCTCCACGATTTGCTTGTGCATCCTCCGCACAGCATCATAGTCGCCGAGATCTGCTTGAAATGCGGCGGCCTTGATGGAAGGGTTATTAGCGAGGATCTCGGAGACAAGGGCATCGGCTTTGGCTTGGGAAGAGAAATAGTGGACTGCGATGGACACGCCGCGGGAGGCGAGGAGACGGGTGGTCGCTTGGCCGATACCACCGCTATGAGTTGACGAGCGAAGGTAAGTCGGGAGTGAAGTTATGACAGAGGACAAATAGGGTGGAGAGAGCCCAATTCACGAGCAGGGACTCACGTTGCACCGGTTATGAGGGCAAGCTTGCCCTGCAGAATCGTCGGAGTGTACGTACCAGGAGAGGTGAGCTTCGACATTCTGGGTTTCGGTGAATGGTCAGTAGAAGTGTTAGTCGAAGAGAGTAGCTGAGTTAAGGGGCAGTCGTTATTCTGAGACTTATCAGTGTGAGAGCACTCTGTGCACACAGTGCCTCGGTCAGCTGCCCGGCCGTCCCAGCTACTTACAAGTACTTCCTTCTGCACGACTGCTATTCTGCTGAAAGATCGCTCACGCAGAATGGCCACCTGATAACGAAACGTCCATGTGGCCGGAATATTTCTAGATGCTGCCACAGTGCAGCATGCATGTCACATATGTTGTGTGCAGAAGGAGAATTGTTGTCGTTGCGTGCAAGAGCACTGCAGGCAGCTGATTCAATCGACTTGGGCGCTCATTTCAAAAACGCCGCCGACGGTCAGCAGTGCCAAAATCCCTCTTTCTCCGACCATCAACATCGACACCGTCATCGTCGACAATGATACATTACGATTTCCCTCTTGTCCCCTTTCTCTTCGCAACCGCGCTCTCCGTGAATGGTCTCCGAAAACGCTCGCTCTCACCTTCTGGCGCAGCAGCGGCCTTCCTGACGGGCATTTCTATGCTCTCTATGCCTTTACGCACTCCAGGCATATCACTCATCGTGTTCTACCTGATCGGATCGAGCGCGACGCGCGCGGGTAAGAAGGAGAAGGCGTTGTTGGAGGACGGACACGACAAAGCAGGGGCAGGGTATCGGAACGGGATGCAAGTTTTCTCAAATTCCGCGAGTGCGCTAGTGGCTGCTTTGCTCTGGGGTGCTCTGCACGCCCCAGGATTTCCTGCTGCTAGACAGGTTTCTAGAGCGCTCGGCGCACATCTGGTAAATTATACACCAGACGCGTGGTGTCCACTTGATGCAAGCGCAAATCAAGGATGGAGCCGTGCTCTGCTTATGATCGTTCTAGGGTGCGTTTTTGTTCATTTGGAACGGAGCCATATGTGCAGCTCCCCCTGTTCTGAGCATTCGAATTCACTATTCGCCGTCTCGGCCTCTTCATAACAATGCTGATTTTTCTACTCACCCATTCCCACTTTGGACTACGCCCAACGTCTCATTAGTTTTCTTGTAAGCTCACGAAGTCTTACTCCAGACACTTTGCTTGCTGCCTTGGTGACACGCTCGCCTCCGAACTCGGTATCCTCTCCAAAACACCTCCGATTCTCCTCACCACCCTCTCCCGCGTTCCACCGGGAACGAACGGCGGCTTGTCTCTGCTCGGCACTGTCGCGTCCATCTCAGGCGGCGCGGCGATGGGTCTGACGATGTTCGCGACGCTCGTGGCAGAAAATTCCAGCTGCAGAGAACAAACTGCCAGCCTGTTCTGGCAGCTGTTACTTCTGGGCGCAGGCGCGGGCGGGTTTGGATCGTTGGTGAGTATCTCTGGATGTAATCACTACGTGGCGCTTATGAATGCTTTGGGATCATGGCCGGCATGCACGTTCGGTGCCGTCTTTTGATGATCACAATTCGCACGTCCAACAGCTCGATTCATTGCTCGGTGCCACCCTTCAGCGCACGCAATATTCCAACACGACAAAGCGCATCTTGACTGACACCTCGGCTGTCCCGGACAGTAAAGCGGACATCAAGGTCGTCAGCGGGTTCGATATCCTGACCAACAACCAAGTACGCGTCCTGTCGGTCCCGCTTTCGGGTTTGTTGACGTCTGACGTACCTCGTTCTAGGTCAACTTGGTTTCGTCGACTCTGACGGCGCTCGCTCTCGGATATGTGGCCTGATGGGTCGACTCTGAGTCCGCGGGATTCATAATCCGTAGCCTCCCTCGATATACCACTTTATCCCCTCTTTCCATACCCGACACCTCGCATCCCGCTGCATCCGATGCTCCAAGACCCCCACTCCACCACTCACTCAACCTTCAACAGGACTGCACCGAAAATCGCGCATTGTACAAGCATATCACAGCACATGTATCGTCCGAGGGCTATATTTTCTTCCGCAGCGATTTATCGCTGCATGTTATGACCATGGCAAGGGGGCGGAGAGTTCATGGGTTATCATCGTGTTTGTTATCTCCTGTCGTGCCCTGTTTTGTTTGCTGTACATCATTGTAATTGTATTCTGATAATAGACGCATTATCGCCCTCCAGCTTTGAGCGTATGTTCAGCGCTTAGCCGTCACCAAGACCTGACTCGGTATGGTCAAAAGGATGCCTATTGCGGACGAGTGCGGATCCTCACGAGAAGAAACGCGTGGAACATTCAAACGTCCTACAGGGTATATTCCAAGCGCTGAACAAAAATGCAACCATAAAAAATTATTGAACTTATGTATACCGTTATCAAATCCCCTTCCCAAGCATGCCGGAAATGCTGACGGCTCTGGCCCAACTGTGTGATAACGACGCTCAAAGTCTGAAAGCACCGTCGCGCGCAGATCGGCAGCGCATAAAGACTGCTACTGGCGACTAGACCCAGATGCAGGCGGGGCATGAAGCAGGCCCACGCACACGTTGACCCAGCCGTCCGCGCCCGCCATACAGGCGCCAAGCCACGCCATCTCTGCTTCTGGGGGCGCGAGGACGCCTTGGATGAGCGTGTACGCAAGGTTCCGGGGCACGGGCGCCGATGGCGATGGAATGGGGAAAAGGAGAGGCAGGCGCTGGGAGAGGAATTCAGCGAGAGTGTTTGGGGAACCTGCGAAGAGAAGGGAGGTAAGTATCGGGATCAACATGACGCAAGCGGCACCGAAATTTGGAAGAAATCTGAGTTAATGCGCGATCTGTGCAACGAAAGCACCATAAAAGAGCCACGGAGAAGTTCAGACGAATATTGTCCTTGGTCGCCGGTAGTATATCTGACAGCCCGATGGAAGAAGACTCACCATCTTCGAGTAAAGGAGGAACGATGTCCTGCATGACGGGTCCATCGGGCAAATAGACCCTGACTGGCACGCTGCGAACGCTATATGCCCCGTCGCGGTCGGGGGTTCCTTGAGGGTCAGCTGATGGTGGGCGAGTATGCATGGATGCAGAAGAAGGGGCTGTAGGAGGGGAGTGTGGACGGGCAGGCGCGGTTGTGGGTGTGACTTTGGATGCTACGCGCCAATAATCATCGAAATTATCTGAAACACGCAGATCAGTCGCAACGAGATCAGCGATGCGAGGAGTATATTACGTGATAGCCAGAAATTCTAAGTAGAGGCGATGGGGACAGGTGAAACTACAGACTCACGATCTTTGATGCCCTCCCAGATGCCGTCTTGTTCCGCCTTGCGCAGGCCAGTCATACGTTTGGTGCTACCCCATCTCAGGAAGTCGGCCTCCTTAAGCTGACCCATGAACGCCTGTTTGCATGCCTCGGGGCTGGGCGCCAGCAGGAGCTTGTCGGTGGGAGGTGAGGCGAGGTGAAGGATGAGACGGAGGGGTACGGACTGCACATGGGCGGATGTGGACGCTGTGGGACGGATAGAAGAGAGAATGATATGATTGTCGTAGATGAGGCCAATCGACCAGTGCCTATACACATGATCGAAGTGACCACGAGGAAGTCAAAGATGAGCCATCGGCGTCGGATGGGTCAAACGACAGACCATTTCAGCAAACCTCCGCCTTCACTCTCAAACCACCAATCCTCCTCCTTCAGTAACTTAGCCGCCTCCTCGTCGAACACGATATCCATCAAAAATCTCTTGATCTCGGGCACAAGGAGAGGAAGATATGAGACGCGAGGCGCCTGGATAAAGTAACATTCTAAGCCGCGGTTGCTATTGGCAGGAAGCTCCTTGGAATCGACGCGAATTTCGAGAGGAACAGTTCCCTCCCATGTCAATCTTCGAAATAGCGTGGTCGATGCTGGGGATGAAAATGCTGAAGGTGAATGGTGACGGCCTCCGTACATCGTTGCGGCGTGCTCTTCTGAGGGAGGTTCACGGCGACTGCCTCACTTGTGACCCTAACCCTGAAGCGTACCTACATCTGCTGTTCTCGGCGCATCTCCTACAAGTGAACTACAGCGCTCCCCATGGCGAACTACACAATATCCGACCTTGCCTATACGAAAATTGTCCTTCACTCACTCAAACATCCACAGCATCCGGTAAATGGCGTCCTCTTGGGCGCGAAGGACACAAAGGGCGTGCAGGTTGTCGACACAATACCGCTGCTGCATCATTGGACGAGTTTAAGTCCTATGATGGAGATCGGCCTGGACTTGGTGTGTCTTCTATAATATAGAATATCATATGCAGGGAGCTGAGCAAGTGGTCTGGTGAGTGAGGCCAATGGACACGCAGAAAGTCGCGGTCTGGCGCTGGTGGGGTACTACCAAGCGTCTGAGCGCGTCGACGATAATACTTTGAAGCCTGTCGGGGAACGCGTCGCCACGAAAGTCAGGGAAGGATTCCCAGATGCCCTCGCGGTTGTGGTGAGCGCCTTTTGGTCGTGTAGTCGTCGGTTTGGCACGAGCTGACCACCGTTGTGCCAGGTCGATGGGACAAAGCTGGGTTCAGAAACTGATCCCGCACTCGTTGTATGTCATGCCCTGTGTTTTGATTATACTCGAGAACCTTACTTCCCTCCGTTGCTCGCAGCCTTATCTACCAACGTCCGGCTCATCCACGACGTTCCGTTCCGCACCACCCACCATCCTTACCCTCTCTAATTCTGCGCCCGCACTTAGTCTGCACCTATCACGAGCGCGTGTCCCCTTCTCTGACTTTGATGACCATCTGGAAGACGTTCGCCTGGACTGGCTACAAAATGAACAGGTGGAGGAGGCGTTGAAGGGTGTGAAAGTAGTGGATGCATGATATATACTATCACCACTCCAGCCACTGTGCCGTGTATTCCCTATGCAAGCGATTCATTATATCTGTAAGTCACTTAGAATCAGAGCCTCATCCTATAGGCCGAGTCCTGACGAATTGATTGTATATTAGAGTATCTTTGTTACGATTCGATCATTGGTACTCCACTTGCAAGTGTAGTGTCAGGCTGTTTTCAGCTTCGGATTCAACCACTTGTTGATATAGGTACGACTCAGAGCTGAGCCCTTGCCTTGTCTTGCTCACAAGTTGATTGCCGGAGGTGGACTAACGCCTCTCATGGCCGTGTGCCTGCGCGAAAGGGTGTACAACAGGCTGCAGTCGGCGAGCCGGGCTTATCGCGACAAACTGACACACGTCTTGATAAGTACTGAGTATCGTATTGTAATTAGGGAAGAGGACTGGAAGAGGCTGTCGGGTCAAGACCCTTCAGTGTCCATAACATGTTTTTGTAGACTTGGAACGGTGCAAAGCCGATGAATGTCAACCTATCTTGCGGCAGGAGGCATGTTCTTATTGATCTCAGGTAGCGTCGCCTGCGAATCCGTCAAGGAACATTATTGGAATTTTGATCTAAATTCCGTGGCATGTGCTCGAAAATTCCCAAAAGAGATGGCAGAGTCGGCCAGTGGAATGCATATATCGCACGTAGAGTCACATCGAAATGGGATGCCAATCCTGTCAATCCACAAACCTTGATGGCAGCTGTGCTCATCGCCCATTTCTTGTGCGCGTGCACGTAGTGAGGCCTAGATAAAGTCACGAGCGACAGTCGAGACATTCAAGGCGAAAAGAAACAACTCGGGTACAGTTTCGGCATGTGTGACGAAGGTTGGAACGGCTCCAGAGGATAGGCGAGCCTGACCACTGGTCGAGTATGGGCATATGCCAGGGGCAACAGCCTGCAACAGCCTGGACGAAGGGAGGAAGGGTTCAAAGGACAAACCGTAGAGCTAACTCGGCAATAGATCAACTGGATTCTTGGTGTCCCCGAGAAATGCCCGACGATGCCACCCAACCCTGCATGCCGCGGAGTACAGGTGACAGGCATATCAAGCAGACGGATGCCCACGCCAAATACAAATTCACCCACCCAAAATCAGCCTAGCGTCATTGTCAGAGTTGGGGTATTGCAGCCGTCGAAACCGTTAGAAGACTTGCATCGAGGCTGCAAGCAGCGTGATCAAAAGGCACAGAACCCTACGGGAACTGGTTAGACTGTCGATCATGTGGGTTATGCGTCAATATTAGAGTTTGAGATACAAGAGCCTCAACACGGAAGATAGTACCGAGGGCACTTGTGAAGGTCCAAGAGACGATGTGTGGGATACAGCAAGAAACGAATGCCAAGCCAGGAATGGCCCTAGGGACGATTCAACTTTCGGAGTCTACAGGGTCTCAAGGAAAGATGGGTGGCGCAGATATGTCAAGATCGAGGCCCAAAGGACCCGAAGGCGAGGCACATGAAGTCCCAGAGGCGCCCAAACAAATTCGTCAACCACGTTTATTCAGTCAGAGGGAATAGAGGGGACTCGAGCGGACTGTGGAAGCAGGGTGCACGAGAAATAGATAGCCACGGTCAAGCCAGACAATCGTATAGGGGAAGAGCGTCCGTAGCTGATATCGAAAAGATTCCATATATTTATATTACGTGCACTAATGACTGAGTGCGGACTTACAAGACAGTATAGATGAGTATCTGGGCAGGGGTAGCAAGGCCGTACACATCGCCTTGTACGCCCGATGATCGACGAGCGCTTGAGCCTCGAGTTATCGGTAATGTGTCGGAGAACGAGCTTTAGGATCGGCCCTACGAACGGAGCTTTCCGAGTGTGTGATCAGACTGAGCCTGCAAGATATATCAAAAAACGCGTCGCAGATCATATAATAAAACGTACTCCACGATCTACCCTTGCTAAAATGAGATTCGACGCATCTTCATAATGAGTACTCGGTGCGCTCACACGACGGTGTACGACGCCTCATCAAAAGTCAGTTAGGCCTTTCTCTACACCAGGGTCATCATCAGTGGCGCAACGTTTCATCTAGTCTTCCAATGCCGATAAATCCTATCACGTACAATTCAGGGAACGTCTCGCCCAACATCGCGCTGCCAGCAACGTCATTCCGCCTACCGTTTCTCTCGAGCTTTCCGATGTCCTGACAAACACGGAGATTTCTCCTATTGTTGGGGAATCGAACCAGTCGGGGCTACGTAGTGAGGACCCTCGAAGATGTAGTCGCGGCGCTCAACATCCAAGGAGCCTTGTGATTCCACCGGAAGTCTCGGTCGAGATTTTGGGAGAACCACTGACGGAACCCAAAGGTGCGGACATTACGACCGTCCGTGTATCTGACGATCCGTATTGGGCGGTGAGGCAGCTTCTAAATCAATGCCGATCGTCGATAATCGTCGAATACGGTCGGCGATACGAGCGCAGTAAACCCTCTAGCCACGCGTGGATACATCAAGCGCTGTGAAGCCAGTGACACTAGATGTGAATAACTGTGTGTGCGAACGTGTTTCTTTATTCGTTGAAATACTTGAGTAAGTTTGTGGTACGGGAAAAACACTCAAAGAACACAGATTACTTACATTGTGTTGACTCCAGCAGTACTCCAGCGCAGAAGCTGCGTGGGAGGGCCGAGGAGCAGGAGTCGATGGAAGTCACGCATCATGCGTCACGTTTGTATATCATCTCGACGACGGCTTTCGTTCTGGCTCACGCTGCTGCTGCTTTTTCAGTTTTTCATATGACCTTGCACATATTCTACACCTGCTGGGAGCCAAGTTTAGTGCAATGCTTGTCGATTTCAACTCTGAGTGCTTCGGACTCGACTAGACCTCACCGGCGCTTAGCTTTCGGACGGTCAACAGCTGTAGCGATCTCAACTGCGCGTCCGTCTTGACACATCGATATAGAAATGAGTACCTTGGGTTGACGGTTCGGCCTCGCCACTGACAGCTCTTTGATTCCGGGGAGATGCTGCGTCCCGAACCGCGGTGATCACTCCGAGCACGCTGTCTGATCCTGCGAAAATGGCTGCACAATCATCGTGCTGACTTCCAATCTCCAGTATTCTACAAGTTCTTTCTAAATCATGATCGGTATGTTCGACACGAGTGGCTGATTGGCTTCGGCATGAGCGTGCCGCTGGCATCGCACTTGGCCTGTCACTGTCAATTTTATCCTGACCATTGTATGTATTCATCTTGTCCCTTCATCTCGGCCTCAGGTACCTTCTCTTTACCTCCGCCAGAAGCTCCCCAATAGATCATTTATGTATGCATCTTTGATAAAAGCCGCTCCCTACCGGACCTCCTCCGTCAGAGCTCCCTGCCCCCCCAGCTCTGCCCGCCCCGTACCAACCTCATCGGAATGATGCGCCTTTACCGTCTTCTCCCAGCGGCTCTTCTACTCCTCTCACGTCCTGGCACTGCGGCCGCCCAGTTGCATCGGAATGACCTGCGTGACCTTGTCGATGTCTGCGCTTCTCTAGACGTTGACCTTGCCATCCCTCTGGGTAGTAAGCCCCTTGTCGTGGGCAAGCTCGGTGTGCATTTTTTTTTTGCTACACCGTCGAATCGATTTTACTGACCACGGTTGAAATAATCCGATGCCTGCAGATCTCTGCCTTTGCATATCCGCTATTCCCGAATTCCTCCAGACTAACCTCATCGCCATCGCCGCTGTCGCTATTGCTGGAAAACCCGTCGTAACTGGCGTGCTTACCGGGCTCGTACGTCATTTACCTCATCTTCGCTCAAACGTTTTTTCTCGGATCACCCTAAATGCGCATTTAGATTAATGACGCAGCCGGAAAATCTCGCTGCACTTATCCCGAACACTCTGTCCCTGCGTGCACTGGTAAATCCTGCGGGTTCAGTTGTACTGATGGTTTCTCGCCCTCGCCTGCCTCTCATCCCACCACTTGCGTCTGCAAGGCCCCCAACACTGTATGTAACGGTGTCTGCGGCCACTTCCCGTCTTGCGCTTCTGGAAAACCTCACACCAAGAGAAGCAAGAAGGACAGGTTGTGGGAAGGTAGTGGCACGTGTTGGGACCGAGGCCAGGGATGGATGGCCTGTGGTGTATTCGGAGGCGCGGCTCGCGCATGGGAGTGTGTGAACACCAAGAAGGATCTAGAGAGCTGTACGTTGATTTCATCCTTCTCAGCTTGATCTTCGACGGGGATCCTGACACCTTCTCGATGTGATGTAAACAGGCGGTGGTTGCATGCTTCCTTTGACCCCCTACACTCCGACCGGCACCGATTGTACAGCCCTTCCGGGTGTCGCGGACGTGGAGTGCATCTCTGGCTCCTGCGTCGTACAACGTTGTGCAAAAGGTTATGTCCCATCGTGGGACGGTACAGAATGCATTCACACACCGTCAAGTCCTCAGCATCATGCCGTCTACGCGGAATGGGACGAGGATGACACGCCGGCTACACGCTATGGCCTTGAGCACGTCCCGCTCAAGGCTTAAAACCTTCATTTGAATATTCATGACGGCCTCGTCGTAGACTTTCTTTGCACTCGACTTATCATCTTCGTCTTCTATGGTCAGCCAGCTCCCTCTTCTACCCTTTCTCGAGGTGAATCCGCGATGGACGGTTCGGATCCCTGATTGCCCTGCTCTCCGTCTCGACTGTTTATTTTCACAAATCTATGCGACAAAAATGTGATGCTCGTGTTGTGCCCTCTGCTTCTCACTGTGCAGATCCTAGTCCTACTGTCGTTTATATATAATCGTCACTCGTTATCAATACACCTGCTTCGACGATACACCTACCGTTCTCCTCAGACGTCCAACTATCCCGTTGCGAGCCAGAATGTCGAACACTGAGTACTAAGTAGTGCTCGAGCGGTTCGGTAAACAGCATGAAATGCTTCAAGCTCCTGGCCTCCGATTCCATCGTCATCCATCTCATACGAAGCATATATATAGCACAAACACCACAGTGTGACTACGAACCTTCGAGCTGCGATCCGCTCGCGATCCTGATCCTCACCGTTCTAGCCCGATTGACAGTAAGTACTGTTGCGACAATTCAGGGGGAGCTGAGCGCTTCGAATCCAATGCAGTCGGCGATTCCCAAGTCAGTGCGACTTGACTTTTGACTTGACTTTGAGTTTGAGGGAAGTTCGGGACCAAGGATGCTTTCAAGCCAACAGAGCTCGCAGGTGACGTTTGCATGCCTTCTCGGTCACCAAACGGCGTTTTTGTCGAGATTGAGCCACGATCGACCGGGACATGCCAGTCCCATGCCTATCGCACGAATTCCCATGGTTTACCGAGCGTGCCATGGTGCCAGGTGTTGCCCATAGTGCCACACAGTATGCTACATACCCGGAATATCCCCATTTGTGATATTTCGGGGCGATGTGCGATGTCTTCGGCCCCAAAAAAGAATTGCTCAGCTCCCGCTGGAACACGCAGCCCAGCCAGAAGTACCTGTGTAAATGGTTCGCGCTATATGCGTATGCGTATGCGTATGGCTACATTCCGTGGCGCAACGAAGGATACACGATCATACAAAAACCAAGGACCGATAGCACTCCCACATCCCCACCACTACCAGCCCCGCCACCAGCCCCGCCACCAGCCCCGCCACCAGCACCCATACTCGCACAACCGCGCCCGACCCTACTCCGCCACGAACGTCCCACCCAACCCACCCACATCGTCCAACTCCATCGCCCCGCCCCCGCCATCCACAGCGCCCCGCCCCGCCCTCCGCGCGTCCTTCCGATTCTTCTTCTTGTCCAGCCGCGCCGCGCGCCGCGTCGTCCCCACCAGCCCCGGGACCGGCGCCCCCGCCTGCGCGCTCGCGGCGCGGCGCAGGCGCTTCGGCGCGCGCACGCTGATCGTCCCCGGGGCCGCCGCGTGCTCGTCCGCGGGCGACCGCGCGCGCTTGCGCGATGGCTGGCTGGGCTCCTCCTCGTCCATCCGATCCCTAACACAAACCAAAGCAAACCAAGGCAAGGAAAACCAAAAAAAAAAATCACAGTCACAACCACAACCACAATCACAACCACAATCACAACCGAGGACAAAGGGCGCCGCCACGAAATTGATCCGATCCGATCCAAGCCGAGAAGTAGGGCGCGGGGGCACGTCGCGACGAGCGCGCATTTTCAACTTATTGATCAGCGCGGATCCCAGTCACCGACATGCGCGAGCGAAGCCGGACGCTGCTCACCCTTGCTCGTCGGCGTCGATGCCGTCCATGGCCTGCGCCTCGTCCTCTACCTCCATCGAGTCGGGCAGCGCCTGCTGGTCCGCCTCGCCGAACAGGCCCTCGAGCGTGAACGCTTGGCCGAGCGCCGACAGGATCTGCGCCTGGCCGACGGTCTCGGCGCCAGGTGCGATCTGTCCCGGGCCTAAAAGGACACCGAGAACGCCGTTGAGCCCCGTTCGAAGATCGCGCGCCGGGACGGACGGAAGGAAGGGCTCACCTGATGCGGACGAGATCATCGACGGGATCTGCGACGGGTGGACGGTCGGCGGGACGGAGAAGAAGGGGATTTTTTGGTGGTTCCAGTCGGTCAGGACTTGGCGCGCGGCGGCGAGGATGTCGGGCGTGCCGCCCTTGAGGAGCTTGCCCGTGCTCAGCGCCAGCATCGTCAGGAACTCGAGCGCGGAGCCGAACTCGGGCAGGCCGTAGATCTTCTGCATCTTCTCGGGCTCTGTCCGCGCGAGCACGGCTTCCACTGAGATGGCACGGCGTCGTCATCGGTGTGCGTGGACGGAAGAGGCTGGGAGATTGAGGCGGGCTTACCGACTTCGACAGGATCCTGGATGTCTTCCACTCGGATCACGTTGCGAAGCAGGACGCTGCCCTTGCTGTTTCCTTTGCCGTCGTCGACATCGTCGTCGAAGATGACACCTGGAGAGTCGACGATGCGCAGGCCGCGTTCGAGTTGAACGTGTTGGAGATCTTTCGTATGACCCGGCTGCGAAGCCACTGCACAGACCTGGAAGTGTGAGGGTTAGGATGCACAAGCGCAGGAGGCGAAACATGTGCCCTTGAGCAAAAAAAAAAAGGGGGGGGGAGGACAGACCTTCGATCTCTTCAGCGTGTTGATGAGACTGCTTTTTCCGACATTGGGATAGCCGACGACGCCGACGGTGACGCTCTGCGCCGCGCTAGGCTTGTAGGCCTTGAGTATCCTCATAAGGGCGGGAGCAGTCGACGAGGAGAGGTTCGAGCGCTGATGGGACGTGGACGAGCGGAAGGGGAGAGTGGGGGTGGTATGGCGGAGGTAGCGCAGCCAATTGAGCGCGTTTTGTCGGGGCACGAGATCTATTGAGCGTGCAAAGATGCAACAGACGTTCGACGAGAGAGTCAGAGTCAAAAAATATGCGAGATCTGCTCAGGCGCGCGAGCGACGCGCACCGATTTTGTTCAGGACGAAAACGAGCTTCTTGCCCTCCGCCTCGCGCCTCCTGACCTCCTCTTCCACGAGCCTGCTCCTGCAGCCCTCTGGGTCTCGGGCGTCGAGAACGAGGACGATGACGTCGCTCTCGTCAATGACCTTGTGGAGCGCGCGGACGTAGAACCTGCGCAGCTGCTCCTTCGTTTTTTGCTGCGGCCCGGCGGCGGACGGGTCGTCGAATTGGGAGGACGGGTCGGCGGACGAGGCGGCGGCGAGGAGGGCGAGGGAGGAGAGCGTCGGCTCGGACGCCATCGTCGCGTCTGGGTCTTTTAGGTACGGGGGAGGCTGCACGGTTCAGGGAGCGGCGGGCGGTGAGCCCGAGGACGGTGCGATCGAGAGGGATACGGACCGCGTGGGTGCGCTGTTTTTCGGCATTGCGTATCTTGAGATCAGGGAGACGGGGTATGCCCGGGTCTTTCTTCAGCTCTGCGGTGTGACGAGGGTCAGCCGGGTGGAAGGCGGGTGTGGAGGGTCACGGCGCACTCGACTTGTGTGGGACCGCCTTGTGGGATTCTGTGGGGGAAGAGGACGGTCGAGCGGCGGGTCTGGCGGGGTTGCAGCGACAGCTTACGGTTTCTGCCCATGTTCGCCCGTCGACGGTGCGAGTGCGTGTCCAACGAGGAAGCGCAGACCGGCTCGGCGCTTTGCGAGATCCGAGTTCGCTCTCGTCGGTCACAAGCAGCGCGGCAGCTGCGACTGGCCTGTGGCTTCGTCCTGTAAAAATTTCCAGAGCCCGATGAAAATGCATCCGCCGGGAATTGAACCCGGGCCCAAGCCATGCTTGACGTACAGTCGAGTGGGAAGACTCGATGCTAACCATTACACCACAGATGCTTAACAATGCCTCAATCAAGGCTTAGTCCATACAGATCCTTCGGCCAGCAGAAACATACCATGGAAACTCTCTCGACTGTCTGTCGACACTAAGTGTAATGTCCTATGCTACCGTGTCTGACCTGAAAAGTTGCTTGGGACCAACGGGAACGCTAGCTGGATATCACCTAGATCCCGAGGTCCCGAATCACTTATGCCATGGAGGTAGCACGGCTCTGTCTATCTCAAATACTGACCCCCTACTCCAGTTTCTTCGGTTCCCGACACACACCGCCTCAGAACCCAAGGTGGACACCGCACGCGTGGGCAAGGCCATTCACCGACGTCGGACTGACCGCGATATCATTCGGTTGTCGGTCTCCGACGATGCAGTCCGTATATGTACTCGATGACCGTGTCGCCGATGGATGGGCAACCTGGATAGGGCCTCGACTTGGACGGTATTGAATGGCCATTGCGCCAGGTACATGATATGTGGAAATACGCTCGCTTCCCTTCGCTTCCTCGTAGCCCTCGGTGCACCCTTTCATGTGTGCCTTGAATCATTGCATGTCCTGTTCATGAGCATCTCGAGGATGAATGATAGGTGATGAGTATACATCCACGAAGAAACTGGAGATTTGACGTTACAGTGCCCCCCGCTTACGGGAAACACCCAGCTCTTCCAAAGCAGTACTGATCGCCGACGCCACGACAGTGCACAAGGAGGGCATCTGAAACAACGATGTTGATACATGTAATCTCACTTCTCTCTATTATACTTTAGAAAATCGCGATGTCAAGGACAAACAGGTAGACATTGGTAATAGGCACAAGTTGACAATGCTGCAACCGAGTGCGGAAAACGTACATACGAAGCGAACAGACACAGTCGAGTAGGTCGTCTTGATATAATACGTCGTCATGGGCGTGTCGGGATATCGTGCGGGGAGGACGAACAACGGAAGGAAGTGGTGAGGGAAGAGAAGGTGGAAGGAAAGGGACAGGGACAGGGGCGGCAGGAGGGCGGAACGATCATTACGGCCGATAGTCGTTGAAGTATGGGTGGATCATGGCTCGTTTTGCTGGACAAAGGGATGAAGTCGGGTCAAAAATAATCATGAACAACTCGAGGCTCGAGGCGCACCTGAAATTCGTTTCGCCGCATCATAAGCCAGTGTTTGCTGCCAGACATCAAATTAAATCACGGAACGTGGACGGAAAAACATGAACCGCAGACATACAATAAGAAGGTCGAGCCCTGCCTTGTCGAGGTAAGGCACGTAGTCCGCAATGTTTTGTCGAGACCATTGCGGGAACGTGGGCTTGTAATCCGGCAGCGATTTAACTCCAGGCCAAATATCCTCGTTCGGTGTTCCAAGGACTCTGTTTCACATCGGCATCGAGATAATCAACACGCATCATTCAGCAGGCGCGCACAAATGCCCACACACCTGAAGATCTTGAAAATTTGATCGATCTCCGAATCGCCCGGAAACAGAGGATTGCCTTTCATAACCATCTCTGCAAAAATACAGCCCACGGACCACATGTCAATCGCTGTCGAGTACTGGCGCGAACCCAGAAGAACTTCTGGCGCTCTGTACCACAGCGTGACCACCTAGATACGAATGCTCAGCTGTGGAACAAGGTACAGACAGTGAGCCACCCCACCTCGTGGGTGTATGATCGCATAGGGATACCAAAGGCTCGTGCGAGGCCAAAGTCCGCAAGTTTCAGATTGTTGCGCTTGTCGATCAGCAAATTCTGTGGCTTGAGGTCGCGATGAAGGATCCTGTGTGAATGGCAGTAGAGAAGACCGGATGTCAATTGATGAGTGAATTTCTGTAAAAGATTTTTCATCAGTTCTGAGCACCGGGTTGCATTCAATTCGGGGCGGTACACGCGATGACGTCGTGCCGGCCCCTCCAAGAAAGGCAGGTCACGACCAGGTGACGTTGTGTTGTGGATGCACGTGATAGACGCCCTCGACGTGAAAGATTAATCAAGCGCTGGCGATCCGAGCGCACAGGGCGCAGGGATGCCACGCAAGGTCTACTGCGCATCACTCCACACTCGCACACCGCAAAAACACGTCTGCCTCCGCGGCAGCGCGTCGCACACGCGCCATCTCCACAGATATAGCAGTGGGGCCTAAAGAGGCAACCGGTGCACTCACCTTGCAAATGTCGAGTGTAAGCGGCGCACCGGTTGAGTTCCCGTACTCCATATACCGTTTGAGATCCACGTCGAGAAATTCGAACACGAGGTACAGCTTCTGGTCGGCGTGAACTATATCGAGGAGCCTGCGTGCCGCGCCCCACGAGGACGATGTGATGGGCAAAAGGACTACGGATTCGAGGGTGATGGACGTACCTGACAATGTTATCGTCTTTCAGCTCCTTGAGAAGGCTGATTTCACGGATGGCGGTGCTGGGCACCCCCTCATCCTCCGCCTCGAGCCGGATCTTCTTGAGCGCTACGATCTGGTTCGTGTCCACGTCGCGGGCCTTGTAGACGACACCGTACGTTCCTGAGCAGGTTGTCCGTGCGTGAAACAGAATTGGCGGATGCGATTATGAGGAAGTGACAGGCGAGTTAATCCGGACAAACCTTCGCCTGCAGAGCGTGGGTTAGTGGCGTAAAGTGACAGTCTGCATCCATCATCACTCACCGACTTTCTCAAGCTTCGCATACCTGTTCAACACCAATGTTAACGCCGTCAGCTTCCTCGTGGCCAGTAAGACATTGCAACCAGCGCTGACCGATCCATGAAGAAGTATTGAGGACCTGAAGGTGTGAATCAGGTGGCGAGGACAAGTCGCAGAGGAAGCTCGAGGCTAGAGTGCCACCGCAAGGATACAGATACAAAGAAGAGGAAGAGAACGAATGAGATAATTTTCAAGGGAAGAAGTTGGCGAGGGGAACACAAATGAGGAGGAGTCGATGGGTTGGTTTTGTTGCCCTCGATTATGTAATTCACAAGATAGTGGTGGCCTGCAGTGAATCTTCGTTCCCAAAGCTCACTTCAGGACTTTGAGACGACCCTTTATATATGGGCCTCGCCGGCCCCACCATCGTTGACAAGTTCTCGCAGAAATGAATCTGTCATTAGGCGCAAATCCGCGACCCTCTCCGGGGAATTTCACACCCCTCCAGCTTAGCATGTATGTATGTGCTAGTGGCGAAACAGCACATCCGGTGTTCAACGTTCAACCTTCGTGCGCCGATCGTCTACATTTCAGGAATATACAATAGCTCACGACGAACAATAGCGCAGGAAAAGGTATCCGAAGGCCTGTTGCAGGATCCTGTATGCTACATACACAGAAGGAAAGTTCAAAGATAAAGTCAGGTGGCGAAGTACGACCTAAATCCAATAGTACATTAGGACAAGAATGGAGATGCAGCATGATCAAGAGCTTCCGGTCCCACCTATCGCCTGCTGTCAGGCATAGCCCACCTCTGTGATATGAGGCATCCTTGGTTACGACCTCGTTTTCGCTGATATACAGCGAGTGCTGGGCGAAGCGCCGACAATTTACTTTAGATAAAGTGGCTACCACAAATATCATGGGCGCTGCCGGCCGATCTGCGGAAAGCGAATATCGACGAATGCGAACAGGATCACTATTGGGATAATTTTACCTAAATGAGATAATTTTCATTCAAGTGATGGACACCTGGAATGCTCGCCAAAGGTGCCGCCGCACCATCTGCACGGTTGAGCGAGCGGTGTGTGTGTGGTCTAACCCTCGTAAGAACTCCGGGCGAGGTGACCGCGATGCGGAGAGACAGGGTGCGATCAAGGAACTGGGGCACGAGTCATGGGAGATGGCATACATAAGGAAGCTCACGTAGGGCGCGGAAGTGGTAAAGCGGCTGTAGTTCATGGTGAACACGAGTACGAGGCGGAGTGTCGCGAAAACACGAATGCGACACAGCAACGCGGGGTCTTCCCGGCTTCGGGTTCTTGCCGGTGTTGAAACGTTGAAGTTCTACACGCCCAGGTTTGTCCGGGTCATAAGACAAGAAATGCGACATTCATATCTGTATAGCGAGACACATCAGGCAGTCAGGGTCGGCGTTGCAGTGATGGCAAATCCTAACGTGGATCGACGCAGTGATCAACAGAGGAAATGAGAATAGCGCCGGCGTGTGCGGAGCATCCCCGGTACCGTAAGTGCCGCTGTGCGGTGGACAAAAGATTTGAGTGTGTGCTGAGAATTTGATCAAGACCCGGACACGCCCCTTTTCAAGGTGGACTTCGCGACGCGAAGTCACTACTGCCGGAAAGAATAGCAAGCGTGGAGATTGCCAGCGCAAAGGTTCACGTCAGACAATCAAGCGAGCAAGACGTCTCCACACATGAGTTAGCTCAAAGCCTGGGAAGTCGAAAGATTGCCAACGAATGCGAAGACTACCGGAACGGCAAAGAGAAGTTCACAGCCATAGAAAATGTCTGAGCATTTAGTCAACCCCAAGTTCTGACCAACGCCAGTCCAACGTCTAGTACGGCATCTTCAGGCATGCCGCAATCTCTCCACTGCAGCTCCAGTATGAGGAAACGGACGTTCAAGTAGCGTAGGAGAGAATATCTGGACTCTGGGCAACATAGAGACAGATAGAGACAGGTACCGGAAGGACACGGGGAGGTCGTGCATGTACTAGTCGTAGCGATGCCCGTGAGACTATTACATGCGCCGGACAACGACGTAGAGTTTGCTGCTTGGCGACCCAGCAGAGTCTGGTACATCGTGCCTGCAGGCCCATCTAGATTGTCCAACGTTGATAACGATCAACGTTGGAAACATATGCAGGAACAGAAAATTGTGGCATTTCATGACGAGTATGATCCTGTTTGATCCCATGAACACGAGACTTGTCCGAGAGCGTGACCGCTATGACCGAGTCGGATGAACTGCTTACAATTGAACAGCACTGGTTCCGGGGTATGTGCATTCAAAGAAGGAGCTAGGCCAAGAGGACTGAAGATGTACCACCGGATCCAGACGAGAGGAAAGCTTGAAGGCTGGCAAAATGATATTAAGCCTCGTAAGCGCCTAGGATACTTCAGGACGGTCAGGCCGCGGACACGTCATCGTAGGTCATCATCCCAGTAACATACGGCTGGAAGTTTCATGTGAAATACAGTAGCAAATGGTGATTCACCTGTGCGAAAACGATACAACGATCACTGACGTCTAAGTAGGTCTAGGCCATGAAATTCCCTCATCTCCTTTGCGTCGTGTCTGCGTGAGGTCGATGTATTGGCCAGGCCATGGCTCCTCGCCTAGAAAACAAAGGCGTCAGCGAAAGTTGTCAGGCGGAGGCAGTGTATACGGACTGCGGTCAATGGTATCTGCGTCCCCACCATCCTCCTCCTCCTCGTCGTCCTCAGCATCCCATTGATCATGCACCAGGGCGTCTGGATTGCGCTCGCGGTCGACAGCAAGATCTTTCATCAACCTGTTCATCGACTCGTCTTTTTTCTGCTGCAGCGTCTCTTGATGCTGCGCGCGCGCGCGAGCTAATTCAGGGACGTAATCTCTGTGGAGACAGATCAATTGAGACGGGCCCGCACGAGTAATGGCGGTGGATGCACTTTTCATATTCTTCACGCGATGCCTCAACAGCTTCGAAGAATTCCTTAACGCCGGCTCCGGTCATACTTGATACACCCACAGCCTTCGTCCGCGTCATAAGAAGCTGACAGTGGGAAGATGTGCAATTGCTCACCTTTAAATGCTTGTAAAACTCGTCTAGGACAAGGCTCATACTGTTCATGAGACTATTCATATACGTCGGTTCGCCATCATCGTCTGTCGTTCCCTGGTGAGATGCGAGCGCTACTTGGAAGGCTTCAAAGTCTTGCATCCACTCCAAAGCAAACTCGTGTGGCTGTACATCTGTTTTGTTGAAGACAAGGATGAAAGGGAGCTTTGTTTTGTACAAGATGCTAAGACATGAGGTTAGCGCTGATCAGAGACTGGTAGATATGGTTGCAGAAATTGAGATGATAACGACGAGGTATCGAACACGGGGTAATGATACATATTGAAGATCGGTTCTCACCTGCAGGCATACAGCATGTTAGACATGAAAGTTGCAGGCGCCATAGTGCGCGGCGTGTCAATGATGTACGCAACGACGGTGGGTAGAGAAGACGCGATGGCGTCTGTGATAATTGCTCCGGAGGCAGACCAAGTGAAGATCTCAATCTGACCTGGCGTATCGAGGATAACATAGCTACGGTCATTTAGCTCGATCAGCGAGAAGGTAGGCGATATATACGAGTAACCCACTCGACCGTGTCCGCTCTCTTCTCTACCAGCTCCAGAACTTGGTCGAACTTGGTTGTAAACAGATTGAGGGCAGTGAGAATTCCACCGTTTGGGCCGAGATTGTACCTTGCGATACCATTATACCTTAAGAGTGGCAAGCGCTGAGTGGAATAACCACAAACTGCTTCATGACCTCCTGGTAGTCCACGGTATCCCGTATATCGATATTCGCCTCAAAAGGCAAGCTCGAAACAGCAGGGTCGAGGTTAAGTACATAAGGAGGCGAGGGGGGGTCTTGAGAATGCAAATACGAGTTGATTCGTTGAACAAATGTCGATTTTCCGGCACCGGCCATCCCAATGGTGATGATGACCACGGGTTTTTTCTTGGATGCAGAAGCAGAATTCGTAGATGAAGCTGCGTCCATACTGGTTCGAATTATCTAGAGTGTAATTTTGTGTGTTGAGACAGAGAGAATACAGTGGGGAAACCCAAAAGAAACAGCAGGCGGCGTGACTCGAGTCAGTGACCTGTGGTGACTCAGGGTGACATTTGAAACTCCGAGGGCGTAATGGGCCTGATAAAGACTGCTGCCTCGACCTCGACGTCTTGCCTTTGCCCCTCATCGAGTCAATCAATCCAAGCTACTTGCTGTTCAAGACATCGTAGAACAACCAATATATCAATTCAATCATGGAAGACGAAGTACAGTATCTCGGGAGAAATGCACCTCCCGCGGATCCCGTAGTTCCTTCAGCACTGTCGTCTGATACTCATCGCCCGGTTTCTGGTCAGTTGTCTCCTGCTGCAGCAGGAGAGACAATAACCGCTGTGACCGCAGGTATCTTGTTGCATATTCCCAAGACCGCTGAGCAGCCGGGACAGAGCCTGAGGTACTATAAGATTCGCACACAAGTCGTAAATATCGGTCGAGCATCGGGCTCGAACGTGGGCAAGGAGAGGCAATCGATCGATACTGCAACCTTTCGCTGCCCGGTCATCAGCAGGCGGCATGCTAAGATACTATTCTCGGACACTGGACATGTTCGTCTTTCTTTATCCGCTACTTCTTTAGATATTGACGCCCGTGTCTCCGTGCGTAGGTATACTTGGTTGATCTGGATTCGCACCATGGAACCCACCTTTTGAAACAAGGCGGTACTGTATCTCAGAGGCTGATTCCTGAGGTCCCCGTTCTTTTGGAGGACGGTGATACTGTCACATTTGGGAAGATTGTTGGACGGGATAGCTATGTCGTCCGTCCTGTGACAGTCAACATCAGGCTTCTACATGGCGTTGCTCCGAATCTCTCATCTCCGGCACCGATTGAAGCCCCCATCCCCCCCATCCTCTCTCCAGACTCTCCCGAACGACTCAACTGTACTCCCAAGTCGAGCACTTCTGGCAGATACGGTGTCTTTGGCTCTTCTCCTTCTTCGTCTTCCGACTCCTCATCGTCATCCAGTCAACCTGATTCGGATATTGAGGAGATCGAGCGTCCAGAGGAGTATCCTGACGCTCAGCCGGATTTCTCCGCTAGCCGCTCTTACTTCCCAGACCCTTCGCTGCCATCCATTCATGGTCTAGGCTTGCTCAAGCGCATGATCCCACCCATATCATGCCCTCCCTCGCTGCGGCCATCTTTGATGTCCTTCCAGAGCTCCAGATATCGTTGGTTGGACACTGAACCGTCAGCTTCCGGTCCTGGTCCTTCAGGGGCAAATCGGCTCCCAAATGCCTCTGACGGAGAGGCCGTCTTCAATGATGCCCAGAAGGGGTTTAGCGATCTAATGTTTCTTGACAACGTCCTGCATCCTTCAGAGCCCCTCGTGATCGGCGCCTACCCCAACTCAAGAGCCGTCTCTCCATCTCACTCATCATTGGTTGCCATCCGTGCAATCTCAATGTCCCCGGAGATGGAGGAAGGCAGATTTGAAGGCATAGTGCCAGAGGCGCCACCTCTTCACACTGTCTCTGTCGCAGAATGTATGCCTGTTGACGTTGCGGAAGAATCGCATCCTGACGAGGAGAATGACGTGGCGGGCGGACAACCTGATGTAGTTTCCCAAGCTAACTTGGAAGAAGATGTAGACGCTGGTGAACAGGACATGATCGTCGACTCGGATGACGATGAACACGAGCCCGGCGTGATCTTTAATAACGTTTTTCAAGAGAAGCCCGAAAGCGAAAGTGAGATCCTGTCACGATTTTCAAGATTGGAAGGCTCGCTTGTTGACCTTCGAGTACGTGCACGTCTTCATCTCGATGATCCTGCACTGATCGATTGCAGTCCAATGTGCTGAGACTGCGCATCGCACATCGCAAGACTCAGGCAGATCTGAAGTCACAGGCAGATCGAGCTTTCGGGTTCGACAAACGAATCGACGAGACAAACGATCTTTTCCAATCACTCTGGAACCGCATCGAGGGCGCATATGACAACTACTTTGAACTGAGCCAAGAGTTGGCGGCGTTCCGGGAGCGTCTTGACTCCCATCAAGGTGATGTGGATAAGGTGAGGCAGTATCAAGAGCAGCTCCGGATTCAACAGCAGCCGCCGGCACCATCTTCCGAAGTCCTGCAAAGAGCACTCGTTGAGAGGGAGGATGTTAAGACGAGCGTGGAAGCGTTGCACGCTTTGGTAGCAAGTGAGTACCTTTTATTGTACCAACGGCCCTTGGCTCATCGCATGCATTAGGTCTCAAGAATTTGAGAGATTCCACCACCGCAGAAGTGGAGCATGATCTTCAGGCTCTCAAAGCTGCGCGCACCCTTGTCATCGACAAGACGGTTGATCACGTAGGCCTAGTCCAGGTACGTCCTCAGATGCCCACTCTGGGCGCGTTTCCGTCTCATCGCGTACAGAACGACGCCGCGCCCTCTCCATCACTCAAGAGGAAACGTTCTGTGTCTGAGGATGAGGCCTGTGCTATGAGTGAAGTTGCAGACAGACCTCGCCCGCTGAAACGTGGCAAGATCGCGGCTGCTACGCAGACTGCGGCTCTGGTAATGGTCGGCGCTGTTGCTGCATGGTCTGCGTTGGCATTTGCTTGATTCATTGTGTGAAAGCATCTTGGGACTAGGCTCGCCACCTTTTGTATAAACGAATCAAGCCCTCAGGGTAGTTGTGACAATCCTGTACCATCCAATGTTGTGTTTGTGTTGTGTTGTATGTACTATATGGTCAATTTGAATGTACGTTCTGTTCGAAAACTTAGTTTGCTTGGTCCTGGAGGCTGCAGAGTCTTGCACACGTAGAACACATCGACGGGTAACAGAGCTTCTTGTTTGCGAGAACATCAACAACAGGTCAAGGAGTACGTCGTACACAGATGGTATCAAATAAAACATAAAAAGAGAAGCCCAACGACTCAATACATCCGAAAAAGAATGGCGAAAGGAAGACGAGTGCTGTATAACTAAAAGGAATGAGCAAAAGAACCAGAGTGAGGCCTAATGAGGGACTAGTGTTGGGAACAATTGTAAAGCTTTGATGATTGAGGTAGTTGGATCAAATGCCTGGCGGAGTGAAGCCAGGAAGGTTAGGCCAGAGTCCGAGCTGGGCAGGGTCGCCACCGATGCGAACCCAATGGGAGAACGATGGAGTCGGACCGTCGAGAATGAATAATTGATGCCAGCCAGGAGGAGAAACGAAAGCATTCGGGGGAGCTGTAATAGTGCAGATTGTACCGCTGCAAGAGAACTCGGGGAAAATCGTCCTGCCGCCCATCGCATTACCATGAGTGCTTGATGTGGCTGCGCGAGGGGTCAGATCAGCTGAGTTTTTCAGAAGAGTACCAAACTTACCTGCAACGAGAGAAACGCGCATAGTAGACGTTGTGCCATGGTGGAGTAAAGTGGTGATTTGATACTGGCCGCCATATGACCAGTCGGTCTCCGTAATATTGAATGAAGGCTGGGTGCGTCCTGCTGTCAAGTATGGGGGAATGTATACCTCCACTCGCATCTCCTCAGGGAACTTCGGCGTTCCATCGGGGTTATTTGTCTGGGGGTCGGATCCCGTGATCAAGACACGCCCGTCGGTGAGAAGGGTAGATTCAGAGTGATACAAGCGGGCGACGATGGTGGTGTTGAGAATGGAGATGCGTTGTCCAATAGGCTGTGTCGGATCGTAGAGGAGAGCAGTAAGGTTGGGATCGTCGGCTAAGCCAAATCCTGCAACGCCTTGCTGGGCACCATTCACAATCAGGAATGTACCATCCGGAAGAGGAGACATGCAAGGCATGACACGTTTCGAAGGCTGGAATAATTGTTAGTGACGCTTGCCAAGTGTTGGCATATTTTTAACATACCATACGCTCAAGCTGCCAGGTTGCGTTCGAAACCTCTGGTTGAATAGACACACAGTTATCCAGCGCAATTCCAAAATTTGACCCTCCGCATATCAGCACAGTGATTGGATCGGTGTATGGCGCATATTGAGGCAATAGCACAGCGGACCCTTCCATTGGATAGGTCCGTCCTGCCAGGAAACTTGTCACTGAACCTGGCATATTCGGGAGTTCCTGGACAGTGTCCAGGGTGACTGGATCAAGAATGCGAGCTTCATTATAGTATCCTGCCGAGGAGATAAGTAGGCGTCAGAAATAAGATTGGTCCATCGGCATACCTATGAAAATCCGACCGCTTGGCATCATGGAGAGGAATGGATAGAGATTGTTTGGATCTGTTCTGTTGAGGTAATCTAAGAACTTTAAGGTGCTGCCGCCGGGTGGCTTTGGTAGTATCTCCAGGTTCGGTGTAGGAGCCCCATTGGAACCACCTTCGCCTCCCACGACCAGAATAGTTCCATTAGACATCACGAGCGCACCAGGGTACCAGCGATCGGCCTGTAAAGAAAGATTAATGTATTATATATCTAATCACCATTATGACTAACCTGAAGTGCCAAGATATCGGAATTTTCCTCCCAATCGTTCGTGCCGTTTACGCCTGCACTCCCATCTGGACTATAGAACCGAATGCCGGTCGTGGAAGGATGCGACCATCCACCGACATTGATGATGCGACCAGCTTTGTCAGGAAGGACCAAGGATCCGGAGCAGAAAACGTCTGTCTTGACGTGCATCTCCCGCCATGCGAGGGAGAAATCATCCACCAGAGTGAGATCGAGCTCGTATGCCCCCGTCGAATTTGCAAATTCACTTGTACCGGACTTTTCGAGGAAGCTGACTTTGTTGTTGATGCCGACGGTGGCTAGCAGGGGTACAACAACGCCACCGATGAGGAACTGAAGAGTGATATTCGTGTAAAAACGATGATCAGTAGCAAAACCAGATATGAGACAAAAAAAAAGGATACAAACCTCGTAACGGCCAGTGTTCTCGGGCTGGTGCCATACATTCAAGGGCCCATTCCAGAAGTATAATTGAAGCTTTAGAGCTCCTCCGCAAAGATGGATGGGGTCCCCGGTACACGCAATAGGACAGTCAGATTCTGGAGCAAACGTCAATCCACTGTTTGTGACGTCCTCGATATCACCACACCCTGAAATACATGAGCCTATGATAAGAAGAGACAATCAAACAACCTACAGCATTCGTCACCGAATTCCATTCCAGCGGCAGGATATCCAAACGCTGCACACTGATTAAGACAGGCATCGGCGCTGTTGTTATTTGTGTTGAAAATCTGGTATGTGAAGATCCGAGTAGGTTGCGCATCGCTATTACAGATGCACGGTTATCGGCGATGATTATATATGTTTATCAACAGTAAACTTACGGGAAACAGCCCTGGTATTGCCACTGGCCAGGCAGGCTCGTGTTTTGAGGGATAGGGACAGGAAACGTAGTAACATTTCCTGTCGCAGTGTAAACAGAAAGGCGATCTGGACCTCCGCAAGCTTCGCTGTTACAGATGTTAGCCAGACTTCAGGGTGAGATCGTGATACGCACGTTGCATTTCCGCCACAGCCCATGTTACAGTCAGCGTCTGGCGCTGTGACTGCACCATTGATGAGACTATCTCCACAGACTAGAATGATATGTGAGGTGGCGTTGCACGAGAAGAAGAGCCTCAAAACATACAGCACTGGACACTGAACTCTACCCCAGCCAACGTGAAGTTGTCGGCTGCACAAGAAGCGATACAAGACTCGACGGTAAGATTGGAATTATCATTGAGCTCGTTGGCAAAGATTCTGCCATTAGCAGCGTCACTATCACCAAAAAGTTATCAGTAGAAAGTCAGGTGCTCTTGCTGCATAAGTCAACTTACACGTAACAGGATGAGTAGGTCCACGGTGCGGGAAGACCAGATGTCACAGGGAATACGGGTGCCCCATTATTTCCACCTCCACCTCCACCTCCACCTCCAGGGTTTGTGATGGGGGGAAGATCGGTGCCAGTGTAATTATAGATATTGAGCCTATTAGGGCCACCACAGAGTTCAGAGCTGTTTCCAGCACATGCCATACTGCAGTCGGTCAATGGCTCTAAGACGGCATTATTGATGAGCGAAGTTCCGCAGACTTAAAGGAGATGTCAAAATGAGATCGATCAGTGCACGATGCAAAAAGGCCTAGGTATAGAACACTAGAAAACGTACAACACTGGTCGGCGAATTCCATCCCAGAAAGAGGATATCCTGATTGGAAGCAAGCGGCTGTGCAGGTTTCCACGCTCACTGATCCTGCCACGTTGACACCAACGCTCAAAACTCTCGCTGCTGTAGAATCACTATATATATGCAAGCATTAGCGTTTTTTGGATAGAGTCATGTAGATAGATACGCACTTCCAGCAGCCGAGGGAGTGCCAAAGTCCGACATTTTCAGGGCTTGTAGGTGGAGGAGGGGGCTGGGCGCCACTCCAGAAAAGATCAAGACGGCCCCCAGCGCCGCACGTTTCCGTGGCGTTACCAGTACATGGGGCATTACAGTCGGAAAGTGTCGCATTAGTTCCGCCATTCGAAAGAATGTCCCCGCAGTCTATGAAGCATGGTCATCATATGCTGAGACGATCTGAAAAGATAAATCAAACATACAGCATTCCTGAGCAAACTCGACACCTGCATAGATGAAGGATTGCGTGTCGCAGAAACTGACACAGGCCTCCACCGTCATGTTGTTAGTGCTGACGAAACTCGCAGACGTAAGCGTGCGAGCGCCAGGATTGTCTCTGAGGACCGAAAGAACCAATCGGCATTAATAGAGGGTAATTGCAGAATCAATTAAGATACGAACGTGAAACATCCTTGGAAGGTCCAATTTCCAGGAAGGTCATTCGGGACCACCGCATTTTGTCGTTTATGATTGAAAAGGTTATGGGGAACATGGACGGCTGAAACAAACTAGCATAGCTGACGGTCAGACTGATGGACGTGCGCAATGAACAGAGAGGCTGCACGAACAGGAATGAGAGATATAATTAGAGCTGTTCGGGGTCGGTTAAAGGCGACCATCATCTGCAGCGTGTGTATGCAGCGAGGTGTTGATAGACCATTGCAAAGCCAGGCCGCTTTTAAGCACCACTGGGCTGCGTAAAAAATAGATGCCAGAGTCATCAGTTTCGGAGAGCTGTCACAGTTTGGAATGCGAAGGCCGTCCGACCGCACCAGATTGACCCCAGATTGCATCGAAGCCATCGGCCAACGTGAATAGATATGAATGGGTGTTACACCGATCGCGGCGCCTCCGATGCTGCAGGCGGCACATTCGCGAATAGAGCTCGCATGGGTGCTAACGTCCGTATTCCATAAGCGCTGCTGTCAAAATGTGTAAAGCGCTTCCCTGCAATTCGCGCTGTCAGATGTCCTCCTGCTCAGGGACCACTCTGTCAGGGCGTAGATTATGTGGCACCCCGTGATGTTCAAGGTGCAAAAAGTGCGAGTGTGTTCCGTCCCTGACATGAATGAGAATCGAGGATTCAGTCGCGGGAACCGTAGCGCCAATCGCGAATCGTGGGAGAAAGGGGGCGCTGTCAAGATCCTGGCAAAACAGTGTTTCTATGAGAAAAACTGATTGCTGATGATGTCGCGCTGCTTGACTACCTGTTACAGTAGTAAGCAAAGCGCTTTTCAGTGGCCTTTGAGCTCGTTTACATTGCCGACCTCCATCACTTCGAACTGCAGAGGAGCGCTTCTAGTGGTAATGACATTGGCGACCTTTCGCCATTGAATACGAGGATCAAACATTTCGAGATATTCCGTGTTCCCTGACATGCGGGTCTGCGTTGCCTAATAGAGTATTCATGAGCTCAAGTATGATTCGGAAAACTCGGTAGTCTTGCCCACCCCGCCCGTATTATCTCCTCACCCGGACGTGGATCAATGATATATGTATCATGTAGAGCATGCCGAGGTCGCCTGATTTGATCAACGCTTTGTCCCAAAAGGAATAAATTGGATGTCAGTGAAGCCGCAGCAGACAGTGGAACAAGGACAAAGAAAGGACTTGAGCCAAACTTAGAACGGAGACTTACACTGTCCTGAACCTGTATTGGGTAATCGTCAAGAACATCGTGGCGTCTATTTTTGAAGGAGTCCGGCAAAAAGCCCCCTCACGAGAAACTTGAGCAGACATCTTCCTGCATCTTCCCACGTAATTGTGCTCGTGATTTAAGTGGGCTAGCGTGTTGGTGCGTTGAGAACGGGTGGAAAAAAATTTAAGTATGTGCCTCGGTCACGACGTGTGCATTCATCAAAACCCACGTCCAAAAGAGAATAGTTAGTTGGGTTCCTCCTCTGGAACAATGGTCGGACCGTACGTAGAATCGAGGGGCACTAGGGGGCACTGAACAGAATCGAAGTTGAAGCATGTCTAGACATGGCCTACGAGATGACAATTGAATAATCAAAGGTACGCGCACCAGGCGAGGATCTCGGAAGAACCTTCTCCGGATCTACGTGGTCTGCGCTCAAAGAGCAGATGTTGTATCATCCCAGAGGGTGGCGCATGGCTCATGAGCTACTAGAGACCAGGTATGCACCTCGGAGCACTTTGTGGAAGCGCAGAAATTGTTGAGAACAAGAAGCTGTTTGGAGATACGATAGATGGTCTAAAAACCGAACTGTGCTTATACATTCATCAGAGCGTGGGGTAACGACAAGAGTGCGAGCCCCGACTCGAGTGTACCTCCTACCTTTCTCCATATCCGACAACCTTAAACAACGTTCGAGACTAGAGATAAGACGGCGCTATGTCTGGGCTAGCCTCTGGTAAAGGCGCTGGGCGACATAACGTGCCTCGGTGCATTGTCCGAGGCTGATCGAGGATGTTTGTACGGCGATGATGAGCCCGATTGCCGTGTGGACGGTCTCACCTCTAGGTCTTGACTCCCGAGGTATGCGATTAGGCTGCTCAGTGGGTCAAACGATGGACTGTGTTGGGTATGGCATGAATTCGAGGTCGTGACTTCACAATGAATGAGCTGTGAGCTGTGTTATGCAGTAGCATCCCGTGACCAAACCGTTAGGGACTGACAGAATCTGGGTTCCAAGCGAGGGCGCAATGATGGTTGAAGTCATGAAGAGTATGCATAGAATATTTGGTTTATGTTTTACAAACGAAAAACTACAAACGGCAGCAGGAAGAGGGACAGACGAAGGTTGATCGATGCCGAAGCTCGCAGCCACCGGCCGGAGTGCCTGGTGGCTGAGGGTGGCTGAAAATGTGGCTGATATTGACGAATCAGGTCATAAACACGTGGCACGCCGCTGCACCCACTGTTTCTTTCCACCCCTCCTAACGTCGTACAAGCCTCCGGATATTGCATTATCCCTCATAGAACCTCGAACTGCGTTGTTGACAAGTATTGTGAGGGGTAGTTCAGTGTCCTGTCTTGTAAATTAGAGCTGATCCGGCGCCACAGTTTGCGGAGAAAGCGGGCGTTGAATCCTAAATAGGCTTCTCACATTTCACCCTCCTCGCAAATCTTCCTGCTCGGTGAGCCAACTTTGTTCAGCTGAACTTTACTTTGATGTGGCTGACTGAACTTACTTTGATCTTGCAACTGGACTACCCGTCTGCTCTTTGGGGATTGTTGACGATAACAATGCAAGCGTGATCATATATGTCATCACCCCCTGATACACAGGGCAACGGCCAGGCATCGTCGAGTGCATGGACCGAACCGCCGTGGTCGGGGTGGATAGAGACAACTGGAGATGCTCTCCTTATCCTCGAAGCCGCACGTCGGGGCCTTATCCCTCGTGTCACCCGTCGCTTAGTTGACTCTGAGCGGAAGATGATCACCTCCGGCTCCGTGTTCGTTTTCGATGAGGACGAGAGCGGCATCAAACGATGGACAGATGGTTTTTTCTGGAGCCCGTCCAGGATACTAGGCAACTTCCTGCTGTATCGCGAGACGGAAAAGAAGGGTACGGGGCACAGAGGTGCTCGTGTGGAAGTGCCTGATGGACACGAGCAGTTCGGTCCTGATGGGGGCAAGCTCGAGGGCCAAACGCTTAGCAGGCCAAGGGGCGAAGCAAGCCGGCTTGGAATTGACCGACATCGGGAGCGGAGCTTGGTCGGTAGCTTGACGAATAGCTACAAGTTTAAGTCTGGTGGAATGATGAAGAAGGTGAGTAGCGCATGCACATTGAATTGCACGATGCCGAGCGCGCAAAATAAGCGCCCATTTTGGGCGAGTCAGTGTGGTCTTCCCTGCAGTTGATATCTCTGGTCGAATCCATGATGTATATTGGTACTGACCGGTGTTTTCTGCACAGACATTTTCGTTGACGATCAACGGAGTTTCACAACACCTGATCTCTTATTACAAAATCGAAGACGTTGAAGATGGGCGTCTGAGATCACCTTCATCATATCCTGAACTCGCCTCGCTAGACATCAGCCCGGAGTACCTCGATAAAACACATTTCCGAAATCCACCCAAAGTTGAGATTGGCATGGACGGACTCCCACGATATCGCGGCGAAGCGGATGATGTCGAGCCATCACCCCACGTCCTCACGACCCCCACTGGCATCCCTATTCTCAGTGCGCCGACGGACATTGGTGGTGTGTCAGGGGGCAAGCGCCCAAAACGATTCGATCCATACGCAGGCACAAAGCGATCCCGGAAGGGCAAGAGCACTCAGGCCCAGATAGCGTCGCCGACGGAGCCAGGGTATAGTGTGGGACAGACAGGGTATGCAGACCCCAATCTTATGATTCAACACCACTATCCGTATGGGATGCCGCCACCGCACCCGTACTATCAGATGGGATACAACATGAGCCAGCATACAATGTACCCGGCAGGTCCCTATGCTCCGCCGCCTGCGGTGTCCCCTCCCGTGGTTCCGGAATCTCCCACATCACCTGTCTCACAACAAACAGGCTCACCCACATCCCCGACCGGAGCTTCTGTGCAAGGGTATCCAGCGTATATGTCGCCGCCAACGGGAGATGTGTCCCAACAGGCTTTCTATGGGTATTACCCACCGCCTCCACCGGGATACTCCTCGTATTGGCCGCCGTACGCAGGATATGCCCCACCACAGATGGTGTCTTCCGTGTTGCCGGTCGAAGGTATGGTCGCCGATGTCATAGTAACGGAGGTGGAGCACAAGGGGATGGACGAGAATGTCGTCCATGTTGTGGACGGTAGCGGCGGGCTGGCTGCGGTTGAGACGTGATTTCTTCTCAGGGTTTTGCGGTTTTGCTCTCAGGTTCTCCTCTGTTTATCTGTACGCCTCCCTCGCGATACCTCTCTTCTTGTGTGCACACGTTACGCTCTGTTTATGCCTTTCGTTCGCTCATTCCGTTCGTCGTGTTGGTCGCTCTGTTTTGTCGTGTGGCAGTCGTTTGTTCCTTGTACTCTACATCGTAATGTCCCCTACCCTATACGTCACATACTTCCTCGGATGTTCCACCGTGCACGAATGCACATTTTTATGGAAATTTGACGCTAAATCAGGATCAAAGATGTCGCTCAATCTTCTGACTTTTGTGCATGACTCAAAATTTGAGAGTGAAGATCAAGACGAACAGGAGATCCTGGGCACGATGCTTTGACCCACAGTGTCCTTGAGAACGCGTTCCACTGCAAGAACGGTGTTTGTTCTTGCTTGGTGCCACCCGGCCTTGTTGTGGCGCGAATTCTATTCTTTGTGTTTCTCTCAGAGCTGAGACCACCGCCATTGCTGGCGTGCCGCTATTATCCACCCAGCGTACCTTAAACATTTTGACGACTTCACGTTTAACGTCTTTCATATTCTACTCCATCCGGTTCTCAATCTCCCGTTGATTCGCAGGCAGAAACGCGTAGTTTGGTCTCGGCATTGTCGGAAGTATGGAGGCCTTCCCTTCAACTGGCAGGGCTCATCGTGGACGCGAACCGAAGAGTCATGGGGGACCGGAACGCGCTCGGCGCGGACACTCAAAGAACAAGACGTGGGTGGCCGAGCAGAGTAACGGCCGAGGTCGGTCTGCCACCCCAAACCACCTGGGAGTCAATGGAGATCGCTGGGAGCGGGGCGGGCATCTAAGTGTGAGAGGTAGGGGGCGCGGAAGATCAGCGAGGTCATCCAAGTCACCCAGACCAGAGACGCCGAATGTCATGCCCACTGTGTTGCAGGAAGATGACGGTATGGACACTGAAGGCGAGGGTGAGGAGTACACTGAGGGTGAAGGCGAGATCGAAGAGCCAGAGCTGAGCACCCCGGAGGAGCGCGAGCGATTTTATCAAGAGGTGCGTTGTTGTATGTTCTTGCCTGTTCGTGCCCGACGAGACATGGCATGCAGCTCGTGAAAGCGCGAGAAGTAGAACGAAAGAAAGCAATAGCAGAGGGAAAGATGGACGATCCTCTGGTTCCAAAACGGTTGGACGAAGCCATCACGATGGTCGGGACATGCATGGACATGTGTCCACGGTTCGAGAGGTACAGGCGCGAACGGGAAAATAACCTGTTTGAGTGGGAAGTTGTACGTGTCTCTACCCTTGTATCATTTATTTCCCCCCGAAATCTGCGCTGATGGTATGAAGATCCCCGGGACGAGACGGGTAGATCACAATCGCGCCGTGAAGATGTACGAGCGCGCGGCTGGCGACAAGACACTACCGTCCGATTTGCGGCCGCCTCCCGTTCTCAAGGTACGGCAAAGTCAAAAGGCGTGCTAGCTTGTTCACGCGTTCTGATTTTACGCATCCAGAGAACATTGAACTATCTATTCCATAACCTTATGCCTCGGGAAGGATTCTCTCCAACCTTTAATTTCATTCGTGATCGTTCTCGTTCTGTTCGAAACGATTTCACGATGCAACATGAGACAGGTGCTGTTGCTATGGAGTGCCACGAACGTTGCGCACGATTTCATATTCTCGCGCTCCATATCGAGCGAAGCCGCAGTGGGTTCTCGATTGCATTAGAAGAGCAGCAGCTCATGAACAGTGAGTTTACTCCCTTTCGATGTCTGAGCAGGGTCTTATCCGCGACAGCTCTTCAAAGCTTGAAGGAGTTCTACGAGGACCAACGCGGTCGCCACCAGTCGCCGAACGAACTAGAAATGAGGATCTACCACCGTCTCATCCACATACGCGATCAACGAGAGCGACATGACGATATCCCTCAATCAATCCTGTCTCACCCTGTCTTTCTTCTGACCACAAAATTCCGGAAGCACATCCAGGCGAAATCGGAGCCTATAACGAAAACCTCTGCTTTGGTGGTTGACGAAGAGGGGATGGCGATTTTCGCCGAATTGGCAGGGGTACTTCAACAGCAAGGGAGCCAGGTCATGGTCTACCTTGTAGCCTGCATTCTTGAGCGGCTGTTCGGGACGGACACGATTGATGATATCGAAAGCATTCGTGCTGGACTGGATCTTCCTCAAGTCATAGACGGGGAGATGTCGTCGACTGACAAAGTGAACCATCAGCTGAATCCACCACGAGCTAGATCTCCTGTGAAGCCGAGTGCGACAGAGTGGCTCACCGACAATTTCGGGCCGAAGCCTGCGTCGTCTATCTTCAGACAAACGTCTAGCGACCCTGCCTCTGCATTTTCCTCCATTCCAACCTCTACGTCTGCGCCAGCTGCAGCGCCGGTTTATACCACGGAGGCTCCAGCTCCTGCTGCGACTGCGTTTTCTAACCTGAAGACGACACCAAACGTGTTCGGTGGGGCAACCTTCACAACGGGTACCTCTGCTTTTGGTAGCTCAAAGCCTTCCAATCTATCGCCATTCGCTGGCCTCGGGGATACAAACAACTCCGCATATGGGACCAACAGCTCAGCCTCTGCATCGCCTTTTGGAGGGTCCACCGTCCCCGCGACGAGTGCGTTTGGTGGCGCATCCGCAGCCTTTCCCTCGTCTACGTCGGCGCCCAGTGTCCTCGCCCCATCCTTCGGACAGACCGCTTTTGGCTCGACATCGGCATTCGCGGGTATCGCGTCCTCCTCCAAGGCATCGCCCTTTGGTGACGCATCAGTATCGACTCAGTCACACGTTGCCCCTTCGTCAATCTCATCAAGCGTGTCGCAACCCTCGTTTGGAGTCTCCGGGTTTGGCCAAACGACTGCCTTCAATTCGAAGCCGGCACCGTTACCTGCTAGTTCTTCGACAAGTTCGGGCTTCTTCAGCACGCCGCCAACCTCAGCATTTACCCCATCCTCTGTCTCTGTACCGACGCCACTTGAAAAGGAACCGGCACCTGCGTTTGGTTCAACATCGCTGAACCCTACCGCTCCCGTCTTTCTGCCGGGAAAGCGTGAATCCCTCGTAGCTACATCACCACCTATACCTATCACAGCTGCACTCACACCTACACCACCATCTGTAGCTTCTCACCACTCACGACCTTCACTTCCTCCTATCAATACATCCCCCTCCTCCTCTTTCTCACCTACTCCACAACCCCAGTCGCAATCAAAGAGTGTACCAGAAGCTAACAAATCTTTGGCCACTCCCCCGGTCGGGCAATCAAATATACTTGAGAGGAAACAAACCCTCTTCGAATGGCCTAACACAACTACTAACAATTCTGTCAATGGATCTGAGAGTATTTCTCGCATGCCAACGCTCGTGGTGCCCTTGACGCCCTCAGGACGTTCTCCACCGACCCAGCCGCCTCCTCTCAAAATGAATCCCATCTCGCTACCGGGCACGCCTACCACGACCTCGTTCCAATCCTCCGCGAAACCCATGAAATCGCTGTTTGGATACCCCAGCCTCCAATCGATGTCATCCGTCTCGTCGGAAGATATACTTAGTCCGCTGCAGCTATCAGCTCAGTCGTCGTTTACAGGTTTGAAAAGGCCATCGACGGTAGAGTCGCCGACACCCGCCGGATCTTCTGCAGTCTCGAATCATAGCAGCCTGGCTCCCACTCCCACTCCCACTCCCACTCCCGCCCGTGTCCCTGTTCCTTCGTTCATTACAACATCGCAGTCATCGACGTCTACCCCCGCCCCTCTTGCTACATCCTCCCCCACGCTTGCGCCCACCCTCTCCAAGGTGAATGGCAAGGGTAAAGGGCGCGCAATTGACTCCGCAATCCTCGAGGGAAAGGCGGTGGATTTCTTGCGAAGAAGTCTCGTCGTCAAGTCCTCCTTCCAGCAATGGCGCCACGACACTACCGAGCGCTTGAAGTGGGTAGATGCAGTTCGCCGGAGTGACGCATACAGCGAACGAGTCCATAGACAATCGCTGTCTAACGGGAAATCGCCAAGCAAAAAACGACGAGAGTCGAACGGGATTGTCGTCGAAGCACCCACAGCAAAGCGCGTGCGAAAGCGGATGTCAAGCAAATACGTACCACCGAGGACAGACGACCAACTCGCCCAACGGCTGAAAGAGGTGCTTCGTCTCTCGCAGCAAGTACATTTCGAGTGCAGTATCTCACTTTTACCCTCAACGCATTTTAGAATCACGATCAGCACGAGCGCAGATGGGCTGTTGGGACGTTCCTCGAACTGATTCGTCAGCACATACATAATGTCGCGAAGAGCTATCCATTTGATTGGTCCGTCTGGCTATCCACGAATTCTGACAACGACGGGACTGCAATATGGGTCGAGCGGAAGTTCAACGTGCCGGAGTCAGGGAGATGGGCGACGGAGCGCATATTTTCAATTCCTTTGAAGCCTGGCGACGAATCGGCAGAGTCCCCGGGGTTGATCGTCTTCGAGTGCTCCCCACTGGAAGGAATCGAGGATGAGATCGAACGGAAGTACCGTATCCTCGACGACTGCTCGCGTTTGCGCGAAGTTGTTGAGGCCTTGCCTGAGGATCGCCACTTTGTCCCATCCATCCTGTTCATTAACTGGGGTGAAGGCGAACAGGCCAGCGTTTCGCACGATATATTGGCCATGGTGCGTTCGTTTCTCTTTTCATAGTTGAACCTTATCAAGACAAACATCATGGTTACAAAGGTGGAAGACTTCGTGGTGAAGGGCGATCTGAATAGCCATTGCACATTCTCTTTGACCTCAACAACGATCGACCTGGATACACGGCTTTTGGAATCGCTTCGACCAATGCCGTTGGATGTGTCAGGGCGGCTCATCGAAATTCTGTCTTGGAATGGTCTGTTATGTCTGCTAGCCGTCTTAAGTCTTCTTTTGATCTCAAGTAAACTCAGGTCTGCTAAAACTGGTCATTTCCCCATGGAGAGAATTTGCAGAAGACTGGGTGACTCGTTGCGCAGCCGACAACGAAGGTATTCAAACATTCCTCGTGCTCTACTATGAATCTCGGCTGACGAAGTATGCAGTGGATTGGCATCTATACAGTCAAGTCCTGCGAACGTTGATTGAGTTGATGAACATTCTGTCTCGCCATGTGATATCTCGGTTTGATAACGTGGAATCGTATACGGATCCTTTACCTTTGCTTGGAAACGACACCATCCAAGATTCACAGTACGTTCTTTACATTGGTCATAGGTATATGGCGATTGATCACAATCTCAGGGCCATGTACGAAGTCGCGTTCGCTTGGCTTGACCAGCCCGGTCTGTCTCGCGTATCTTCAGATAGTGTTATGAGTTTACATTCTCACTTGTCTCTTGGAATCGGTCTGTTATATTCACCTCTCTTTTATTTTCAAGCGTCACTGACTATATATTTCAGATTTTCCCGTGAACTCCTTCATAGACCATATTTACGAGCTGGCTCTGCGTCGCACAGAGTCGGTTGTCCAACCGGACAAGTCGACGAATTATCCCATCCCCAAACGGGAAATTCAAGCTATTCGGGAGGACACGGAGAAGAGCATCCTAAAATCGGGGGATAAGCTCCGTCGGACGTTTGCGTTCTTTGTGCGTCGGAAGCGAAGAGCGCCCGACGATGAAGCGGACATCCTCTCGTGCGTGTCTGTTTCGCGGTTGCCCTTGCCGAGTGTTCTCATCCTCGATCCTTTCTACCTTCTAGTTCCTCGACCTCAAGCAAAAAGGCTAGAACTTTGTCTTCAGAACCGACGATTGTAGATGATGCATTGTTCACCTCTCATACCAACGGCAGTCGCATGTCCAACGGAAGTATGCATCCGCCACCACCTTCGCCCACCGCATCGGCGACTACGTCCATGACCACCGACACGGACGGTTCGCTTCCACGGGTTACAACAGCCATGTTGCGTGCCCTGACAAAGAGTGTGTTCAATAATCGCGGGGAAGCCCGCTCGTGATCATTCAGAATGTTACTCTATCTCATATTATCATCTGGGTTATTTTATTTGCTGTCTCGCTGTCGTTCGAGTACCAATGTCCCAGAATGGAGTTGTATCCATAGCTGTACTTCCTTGGGTTTTGTCGGTTTCGGTCGCATGGACTGTGATAATTGTCCGTACCACGATTGTCCTAATCATTTAATCAGAGCACAAGGTGCAAGGATAAAAAGAGCGGATACAATTGACTGGCAATACAGTCCATACAGTGACACTGAGGCATGAGGCATGAGGCCTTGAGGCCTGAGGTACAGAGGAATCAGATAAAGCAATCTAGACCGCCTGACATGGTATACTACGATGAAGAACTACAGTCTATACTCAAGGTGAGCTCGAAAAATTGAGAGATCTAACTTATATGTATTTGGAAAACCCCAGAGTCCAGGTAGCGAGTAAAGATGAAAAGGCCAGAGGGCCATGACGATTGAATAGAGAAGCTAAGTTCAATACGAGAAGATCATGAGCCAAGGATTCAGGATGATCTGACAACAACAGGAAAGGCCATGAGTTCATTGCTTTCGAAAGGATACGACGATCACTTACCGGAAAAAGAATGTGGCATCCTGTAACTATGCTGAAAAGGGTACAGCAATGTCAGCAACCACGCCGCATGTCTAGATGGCAAACTCACGATAAAGGTAGAATGACAGCCCAGTCGACTCCCGGGACTCTCCAGGCAAGAGGGGGAAGTGAGGTAGACAATATGATCATCGCAATGATACAAATGAACGATAGAACGAAGGCGAGCCAGAAACGTCTCAGAATCCGCGGTACCTCGATGAAGAAGTTGGAGCGCTCGACTTCCTTCTTGGTGGCACCCCATGTAATATTGTACGAGAAGAGATGAGCAAGAAGTGCCTGAGATAGGTGAATGGGAAGGCCGCCGAAGAAAAAGAAGCTGATGGGTTTTGAGTACAGTCAATTTCACTGAGAACAAATGTACTCACAAGAAGGGGACCCAGGTTAAGTTCTCAATCAAAGACGAGATTAGACTGCGATGTCCAATGCGATATTCCAATAGCGTATATCCGACATTGCCAGCGCCCGGGAACACTACCGTGCATGCAAGCCAAATTTCGAACGAGTGCTCATAGAACCCGTCCACCGGGAACGCGAAACCGAGCAGGATATAGTTCGCCACAGACAGTGAACAGCCGGCTGCCAACCCGTCTATTTAAAATGTGATCAGAACATGAACGGAACACGCCCATTGCAATTGTGTGGCCTACAATATGAAAACATATCTGTGGAATGCGAAAAGCGTCAATCTTTGACGAAAACAAAATAGATTCATGAAACACACATGACATCATGCTGACTTTATAGTGGACTGGCGCGTCAGACCACAGAAAAGTCCGAAGTTGCTTTGTGATGGGTCCAAGGCGCCACCAATGAATGAGAGGATTGAAGATTAGCTCATTGCATCCTGGATATTGAATGAGCCCAGGTTATGAGGAAATAGAGATAACGCATCGATGTACCGTATGCATATTTCTGCCATCGATTCAGTTCATCGTCAGCAGTCAGAGATACACCTTCTTTGAATCCTCCCTCAGAGTAGGTAGCCCAACGGATGATATATCCGCGAAGCTGTAAAGCGACTTGCTATAAGCTTTCGCCAACAACTCCTGTTTGCCACAAACCTGAAGTCGCAGGGCCATGTCGAAGTCCTCGCTGACATTGCTTTCTGACCAGATTTTCATTTTGTTGTTGTCTCCTTCATCCTCGAAGGCCGCATCTTGCAGCGCTGACCACCTCAAGAAGGCATTGTGCCCTACGAATGGTGCCACTTCGCCATTCGCGCACCCCATCGAGATACACTTGTTTATCCGGCGAGTGAAGTGTGCGATGCCGTTCTCAAAGTAATGATGAGCGACTTGCATAACATCTGCAAACATCTCAGCCTGACTGTGAAGATCATCCAATCAAAAAAGTATACCTGATTCGTGCTGGATGATGGCGACCTCCGGAGACTCAGCAAGTTCTCTTGCAGCATCACGGAAACAGTCCTGTTGCTAGTTCGAGCGGAATCGAGAGCACAGCATCAAAAGAAACATACCTCTGGTACGATGGTGTCGGAATCGACAATGAGAATAATCTCTCCCACACGAAGGGCCTTCGCGTTGCTCGCCCAAGGTTTGAATTTCTTCCCGCTCTCTTCATAAATTTCCTCGATGGCGATCTTCAACGCTTTCTCCTCCAACTCTTCCTCCTGAGGGTCTTCCGCCTCGCCATTTGCAGCTTCTTTCTGTGTCTCCAGCTTCTTGATCCACTCCTCCATCCGCAAACTGAGTGTTAGTCCATAATTCATGTTACTAGCCTTTTTGAATCGACCACGGCGCTTGAAGCCACCTTCCGAATCATCGTGCTTCGGACGCGCCACCCAGCCAATCCCGTTATCGGCATAGAAAGTGACTCGTTCCTGGCGCTCAGCTTCCGATATGAGTTGCAGGCCATCATCGTGGACGAAGATACTCGAAGTGCCGCCCTGGCGGGCATAAGTCTGCATGGCCTTCTTTAAAGACTGTACTGACGGGGATCTAAAGATATTTGCGTCAGCCAAAGAAATTTGAGATAGGCATCCCCACAACCCAAGATACATGCCGCCTAGAAGCCCCAAAGATTGAATATTAACTGCGCTTACATTGTGTGCTGCAGGCTCTCCTTATAGACGGGGAGCTCGATCGTGATGTGAGGAAGGCGCGAATCAAGGTCCTTATCAGGACCCGGTTTGACCGCGGAGTAATATTTGGAATTTTCATGATATTGAGCAACAGGCCCAAGGCTTCATCGTACACAAAGAATGTCAGCAGAACAGTAAATTGGATAAGTGAAAAACCCGAGCCCACACGTAGGAAATGTTGGTGACAACCTGCAGTGCGAAAAACTAGGAGAGGGTCAGAGGTCAGATAAACAGATTCGACAAAGCAGAAGACCGTGACTTACGAGTGACACACAAAACAGGAAAGGTGAGGTGACCATGAGTGCAAACCGGGTATAGTCATGATCGAGACGCCATTCTGTCATCAAGACCTGAAGACCGCTGCCCACGAAGACTGAGATAGAATCCAGGTGGAAATATTAGCTCGTATCCTGCAAGAAATAATAAAGAACGTACAAACTGATAGGGCACATCCTAGGCCGCCGTAGAAAGGAGCGAAGAGGCGCATGGGCCTGACGTTACTTGTGCCCTTTTCGAGGTCCGGCTGGACCTGAGCGGCTTTAGTCGAGATTCTCCACCCCCATAGCGAGCTCGAACCGCCGGTCTTGGCGGCCACTTGACCAGGCGTGTCAGAAGAGGGCGCTGCTTCTTTAGTCTTCTCCGGCTTCTCAAAAAGTTGGATCTCGGAAGCGGAGTTCGATGTTGAGGGAACAGAGCTGCCCACGGTCGAATTCACGGAAGATGCGAGACTAAAGGTGCCGCGGAGGGCCCAGACCAGCTTGATCAGCTTGTCATCGAAATCTAAACATAATGGGATGATCATGTCGAGGTTGTCCGACCAAACGACGAGGACACGCTCATCACGCTGATGGACTAGTCAGTGTGAGACCGATCCGATAGGAATAGGTCTTACAATGAAAGCACCACATTGCTCCTTGTCAGCACGAGGAAGGTCTAGCATGGTATCCAAAATCTGAATGCGGGTGTCGCTATCGACGTAGATAGCCATGGCCTGATCCCCACTGAAACCTCATAAACATACAAAAATAGGTGGGAGACAACAACAGCACGACTTACGCGGTGCCCAAAGCAACATGAACTGCAGCGCTCCGTACCTTGACTGCGACTACAGGGTTTAAACCTCTGACAGCGGCCTCGAAGGGTTCTAGATACCGATTTTCATAAGGAAAGACACGGAATTGACCTGTGTTGATGCGCAAGCAAACCCCAGCATGGATGTTCTCAGAGGATGGTTTGAACCAGGCATCCCCTTGTGTCTGTGAGCCGCAGATAAGGGAAGAGCTCAGAGGATACACGAAATGTGACGAAGACGCTAACCTGCTTGAAAATGTGATGCAGTAAAGCATCATACGCATCGTAATCCATAGCATCCATGGCAGCAAACAGGCCGGACGACAAGGTCTGAGGAGCAGATATGAACAGGGGGCAGTTGCGTTATCACCAGGGCTGCAGTGGCCAGAGTTATAAAAGTCTGAAGAAGGTCAGATTTGACAGATATCGCTGACAGGTCTCGCATGCAGAGGAAACTCGCTTCTACTCAACGCAGACGAATTTGGATCGCATCGCCCAACGGCTTTGAGTACGCGCCTGGACCTGATCGGAGGGAAGGCGAATGATCGGTGGGAGTTTCAGCCGTGTTAACCTCGATTCCGAATGGGTCAGATCTTCGCAATATCCCGCTCTCCGGACCAATGGGGAGAAGATGGACGTATGTGCGTCACAACCGTCCGCCACAGACCGCCACTCAGGAGTCAGCTTGTTTGGCACGGCCGGTGCGATACGCAACTGCGCATGACGGCAGGCTCGGAACAGATTAATCATAATTGATTCGGCGTTGACGGCGTCTCCAGATAGCAAGAAGATCAAATTCCGAGATATTCAGCGCCAGTCATAGCAGTAGGAGATAAGTACGGACTTCCGGGACAGCCTTAAAATAAAGTAAATAGGGGAGATACATAGGGCCTTGTCTTGAATTCGCACTCCACTTGAACATGCACAGGGCTGGACCTTAGAACAGATCGATCCGTTGGCTTCCAGACGATCAACTTTGGTCGAGCAAGGGACTGCGAAAAAACAAAGATGTGTATCAGGAGAAGCTTGGCGAAGAGAAGATGTCCACCGCTTGTCCCCGCCGATGCAGACATGAAACGTCTGTCATAAAACTGTCATAAAGAATGCGCGGCTCGGGAAATCAACGGGTATATCTTCTCACACTTATGATGGGCCTGAGAGAGGACTCAGCGTGGGTTCTTTTTGGAGAATTAGTCATGGGGAGAGGGGTGACGGAGTGTGCGTCTGCGTCGTAGACGAGGCATGGGAAGAGATCAAGGATTCAGTCTTTCTGCTGGGCGTTGAACGAGGTGAAACTTCGATCGTAAGCCGCAAGGAAAATGTTGTCAAAACTGTAAAGTGGCTTAGCATAAATGATGTCAGTGCACCTTGAAGACGAACCGACATACGACTCCACTAAATTCAACTATGAGGTGATGCTCAAGCCCTGCATAGGCCCCTGTCACTGGTGTCACGATGTTTTCTTCGGACCTGAATGGAAGGGCTCTTCATTATAACCCTCGACTCATCCAGCGGTGCTTTTGATGAGTGAACAAGGCCCCGTCTGTAGCCGATCGATCAAATCAAATGAGAAGCACATAGATCCCAGAGCTCACACCTTCATACTCGCTGTCTCACTCGCTACCTCCTTCCAGTATCCGAAGCCGCGACGGAGGCCAAGCTAGTGTCGCGACGAGTCCGTGCTGACACCCGGAAGCAAATTGACTGCAAGGATTATGGCACGTGAGCCGTGGGTTGACATACTTTTGAAGACCGAGCACGCGGAGATACAAAAAATCGGCTGTTCGAGTCTCCGCCGTGGCATTCGACTCCGGCCTATGCAGCATGCTATTAGGTACGCTCAGGAGGTCGGGCATATCATTATCATCTTCTGAGAGGTGAGCCTTCCGACAAAACGCGAAAACAGTACTTGCCCATTGCGATCAGCGCACGCTTGGACATGCCCGGAGTCTGGTCACGCTCACTCCAACGCTCCATATCCACACGATGACGTGTCCTTTGAAATCTATCATTGGCCAATCTTTTTTATCCATTCTTTCACTCGAACAAAGCACTCAGCCGCATACCCCTTGCCGGTGGCACTGAATGCAGGTCACGAACTGAAGGCGGCGGGTTGATTATTCTTCACACGCTCTCCCCTTCGACGTCAGGGCATGCCTCCTGGATGTCATTTGTCTCTCCCACAGGCCCTGTCTTTGTTTTGCATCGATGAACACATCGATTATGCTCCATTCCGACTACTCCTGTGGCCTGAAGCCTGACAATCAGACTTCCATCATATTATAAGTTTATTCTGTTTTTTTGGTATCTTCCGAACCAAAAAAAAGGTCCAGCCTTCAGCGCCAGCACCCCAGCACTTGAAGTGACCATCTCAGTGGCGGACTTCTTCAGGCGCTTGCCGGCTGTCGTATCTCGAAAATTTAACCAACATTCCGATTCCAATCAGCACGTCAGCTCACTGTAGCCGTGATATAATCAACTTCTCGCTCCGACATTCTGTGCCTCACACACACACGTTTCGGAAGCGGAATACGGGCTTTCTGGAACACCATGCTCGATCTAGCCTCCGGTTAAAATTACTTCGACGGACCACTCTATCTCAGAGCCCGAACATCAGCAGTTCAGGGCGGTACGACCGCTTTGCGACCGCGCCTGGTGATCGGGAATGCTTGATCGGCGAGCGCGATGGCACTGACTCACGCTCTCTTCATAAGTTGTCCTCGCCCTCAGATTCTCAGGACTTGTGACCACCCTGATTCTCGGAGATCCTGTCCCTCGCAATTCACCCAATCACCCTCGCAATTCACCTTCATTGGAGAGTGCGACTCATATGTCTCCCATCGCCATAGACTCTCTCCCTTCCGACTCAGAGCGTAACGACGCTGTCCAAGCGTCTAGTCCATCGGGGCCACTCTCCACTATCGTTGGCGATCGGGTTTCTCTCCACAGCGAAGATGATTCGTACCTTCTTACACAAGCGGTGCCTGCTCTTCGGCCTGGAGATCGCCAGTCAAGTGCGCTCAGCCTGGACACCTCTTCAAGCCAACACATACCCTCACAGGAAACCGGCCTTCTCACCTCTAACCCATTCAGCACTCCCGCTATCGAGCAAGTGAACCCGTTCTCGCCTCCTGCCAGTGTTGTGAATTTCAGCATGAGCGGGGAGCACACTCCTCGCTCATCGTCCGCCATAGCCTCAGGCGCCAGCGGACAGGCCTATGCTTTCCCCGATTTACACCAAAGGATTAGCGCTATCAGCTCTGTTCAGACAAGCCTGACCGATCTTCGCGGTGCAAGTGCAAGTGGAGGCATACGCGAGGCTTTTGCGTCTCCTCAACGACGCCCTTTGACAATTTTACAGCCAGCGGCATCATCGATTCCGAACGTGCCATCGAAGCGGTCGAAGCGATCGCGCCCACGATCGACAATGTTGTCACAGCTCGAACCTCTCCAGAAGCCTTGGTTGAAGACCAAAGATTCGACTGCGCGCCTGGCATACTTCATCACGTATGGTATGATGCTGCTGGGATTTGCGGCAAGTGCGGTACGGATCTATTTCGCGTGGAAAGCTGTTCCGCTCTTAGGCCGCATGTGTTTGGTTCTCGACGAGGAATTCTCGGGAAGCGATCTGGATACTGAGGGCGTATGGCAACGTGAAGCTGATATGGGTGGCTTCGGGTATGTGACCTCGTTATCTCAGGTTTCAAGCCCCCGTATCAGAACCTCACTGATTGACGCTTTCCGTTCGCATAGCAATGGGGAGTTCGAAATGACAACGACGTCCACGAACAATTCCTTCATCCGAAACAACAATCTTTATCTGTTGCCTACCCTCACTTCCTCCGTCATCGGACAGGACGCCATCTTCGACGGTTACACCTTCAACTTGACGGGATGTACCAACACGAATTTGACCGCATGTGGTGCTGTCAGCAATCGGACTGCAGGTACCGTCATCAACCCAGTGATGAGCGCTCGGATCTCTACTAGGGGTAAGAAGAGCATTCGTTACGGGCGCGTTGAGGTTAGAGCGAAGTTGCCGCTAGGGTGAGTCCAGTGGTCATCTCTCCATTCGTTTTCTTCGTGTCTTTCGAGTGCGTGAAAACTCAGCTCCTGGTCTCTCTGACCTCTATCTTTCATTCACAGGGACTGGGTTCGTCACTGACATCTGTATAGGAAGGCGATCTGAGTTGCTCAACATTTGTCTGCAGATGTGGCCAGCGATCTGGATGCTTCCCGAAAACAATACATACGGCCCGTGGCCCCTAAGCGGTGATTTCTGCATTCTTTGTCGGTCACCGTGATTGTGTCTTGCTAAGGCGACACGTGGGACAGGTGAAATCGATATCATGGAGGCCCGTGGTAACGGCATCAACTACCCTGCACAGTATGTCTAACCTTTTTGAGCTGATTTGGCACAGCTTGACCTGTCTGTCGTCGCTATTAAAGAGGCATTAATTACGTCCGAGGCTCGTTGAACTGGGGACCACTGACCTGGCTAAACGCTGTAGCAAAGACGTATGGCTGGTGGACAGAACGGCGCTCGTCTTACAACGAGGCATTTCACACGTACGCATTGGAGTGGTCAGCAGATTTCTTGTGAGACCTTTTTATCTCCTGTACTGGGGCGAACCTGATGTCACTGTCACTATCACTGCCACTATCAGGAGAATTTATGTCGATAGTCGCTTGCAACATATGCTCGACCTCCGATTCAACATCCCCTTTTTTGAACGTGGTGATTTTCCGGCGTCTGTGTCCAATGCGTCTCAGGAGATCATTCTTCCCAATCCGTGGGCAAAATCAGGGAATTCTGCTCCTTTTGACCAGTGTACGTCACTCCGGTCCTCTGCCATTCTGGACAACGTAGACTAACAAGTATAACAGCCTTCTATCTCATACTCGATGTTGCTGTGGGGGGAACTAATGGATGGTTCCCAGACGGTGCTGGCAACAAGCCTTGGTTGAATGGGGCTCTAAGTGCGTTGCGCTTCATCGACAATGATTTTGACTAATCTCCTTTCGCAGATGCTATGCAGCAATTTGCTCAAGCTCAAGACCAATGGTCAGCGACATGGCCTGAGAGCGATGAAGACCGTGCAATGATTGTGTGAGCGCAATGTCCAGATCGCTATAATTGTCTACAACCTAACCTCGATTGATATTTCAGTGACTATGTGAAAATGTGGGAGCTATGCTAGCACACTTTCTTCACTACTTCTTAGATGAAACTACCCTTTCATTGGGAGTCATTCTGCTATTTATCAGGACTTTATTCCAGAAACCAAGTCACGCACTCAGCGTGCCTTTTGTGAACATTTCGTTATTTGAATGTGTTCTGATGCTACTGGTTCTGCTAAATCAACAGCGAAGTCAAAGCAGCATATAGTTCGTGTCACGCAAAGCAAGAACTGCTAGAGAACGACTGTCTTAAAAGGGCTATTGGTTTCTGATAAGGGACGTCAGACAGACAAACCAGATATCGGGGGAAAAGCGCGGGAAAAATTACACCACGTGCAATAAATTGCGAAGAAAAAACGACCGATTCAAGAAGTGTGCGTTCACCTGTAGAAAAGTACCTGAAATGAAGGAGAGACGAGAAGTCTATTTGCTCGAGTCCTAATGTTAGCGTGACAAAGTCTGTCCGGAATTCCGCCGATGAAGCTTTCGTAAACCTGCGCCTGTATATGAGAATGCGGAGAAACAGCGAGCAGGCCAGTCCTGATTTAGCACGAGAAAATTATCAACCATGGGTTCAAGACGATCTATGAAGAAAGATCATTAGGATACAACACGACGGAAGTTGAATGGAGATCACCAACTGGAAACAGAATGTGAGATCCAACAACGATGCTAGCATGATTATATCAGTTCGTAAGTTCGCGTGTGAGGGCCAAACAGTATACTTACCACAGCGGCAGAATCACAGCCCAGTCTGATCCTGGGACTCTCCGGGCGATAGGGGGGAATGGAGTGGCGAGAACGAAGGCCCTGGGAAGCTCACGCAAAGGTTTTCCCTAGGGTTCCGTGAGTAATCCATGAATTGCTAACATGTTAATAACTTATGTTATTAACATAGTTATTAACACTGCTATTAACACTGCTATTAACAGGTCCCCTCCAGGGGGGCAAAATGTCGATGTTAATGATGTTAATAATGTTCGAAGTTGTATATAATGATCAGCATTTGAATTTACATTGAAATGTACATATTTGGGCAAGGGCCAGGTGGAAATATTGAAGGTTGTGGCTGTACAATTATGTCTTCCCTGCAAAATAATAATTTTGTCCGGGAGTGCAGAGTCGGACGACGACGCGGATGGCCGACAAAAAGGACCCCCGTGCCGGGCTTCTGCGCTCAATATCGCGCAGGAGTTCGCAATCCGTGAGGAGGCCTTCGCGGATCTGCTATCTGATACTCCTAGGTACACTGCCACGAGCCCCAACCCCCCCTGAAGCCCCCCCTTCCATTCCCAGCTCCGAGATTGACTGGAGCTGGTGACTTCTTGTTATTAACACCACTCTATTAACATGTAAATAAATCGGTTTTTAACATGTTAATAACGCTTTATATACGATTGTTATTAATCTGTTATTAACTCATGTTAGAAATTCCCCAGAGAGGCAAATGTTATTAACATTTGTTAACAACTGTCCGTGAATTACTCACGGAACCTTAGTTTCCCCGTCAAAATCCCCAAAATCAGACCAGAAAAAGATTAAGTCCGAGAGGGTTCGTCATAATTGTCACATGCTGTCACATGCTGTCACGCTCGTTTTCCGGTCTCATTACAGCTTATTCCACTCGTTTCTTCCTCACTATAAGCATCCGTGGAAGTCAAAGTACATTAGTAGTGATAAGATATCATATATGCATGAGATACAGTCATTTTTTCGCAATTTAGCTGACCAAATCTGAAGATTGAGCTATTATAAGGGCCTTTACCATTGGCTTTATCAGTGCCTTGAAAGAGTGTTGTCTGATAATGTCTGCAAAGAGACAGAAGATTCTCAGAGGTTCTCAGAGACTTTTAGATATAAAAATTTCCATGTACAGACACTCAGATAAGTCAGAAAAAGATTAAAAACTAATAAGAATCAGCCATTTTTTGCCAAATCAGGCCAGAAAAAGAACAACATTTAGAAAGGTTATGGCATATTTTTGGCCAGAAATAGATTAACTTTTGGGGAAACCTTTGGGTAAAGCTTCCCAGGGCCTAAGAATAGCCATCACAATAATAACAACAAATGACACTATAAAAGCCAGCCAAAAATGCTTTAAGATGTATGGTACCTCTATAAAGAAATTAAATTGCTCCACTTATTCTTTGGTAGCACCCTAGATGATTGTTATGATCACGTTCTGTCGGGCCTTAACGGCGGTCTATTCCGACACGATCATCACAAATATCAAGCGGCCTCACAAGGGGGGCGTACAAACAAGGTACAGATGATAACCTTGGTCATCCACTCCCAACGGATCACCTTATCGTTGGTCGAGTATCATGGGCCTATTGCGTAGCGGGCATGGAACGCCGCCTTACAAACTACTCACACACCGGGCATTAATCTCCTAGTCTTTCCTGGCTGGAAGGAGACGAACGGAGAAGCACAAGAGTAGTCGTTATTGAGAGAGACGACTTAGAGAATACCTACGGATACATATATGGTATTCTCACGCCCTACTTCCTAAAGTAGTATAAAAGGCCCATAGAGTAGGCTGAGGTTCTTCAGTCTATTCTCTTCGTTCCCCTGTATCTTCACATATGTTATGATCACGTTCTATCGGGCCTACACGGCGGTCTATACCGATACGATCATCACAAATATCACGCGGCCTCACAGGTTGAGGCGTACACCAAGGTACAGATATTAACCTTGGTCATCCACTCCCAACGGATCACCCTATCGTTGGTCGAGTATCACGGGCCTATTGTATTAGCGGGCATGGAACGCCGCCTTATAAATTACTCACACGCAGGGCATGAACCTCCTAGTCTTTCCTGGCCGGAAGGAGACCAACGGAGAAGCACAAGAGTAGTCGTTATTGAGAGAGACGACTTAGAGAATACCTACAGATACGTATTCGGTATTCTCACGCCCTACTTCCTAAAGTAGTATAAAAGGCCCATAGAATAGGCTGAGGATCTTCAGTCTATTCTCTTCGTTCTACTGCAGTCTTCCTACTGCAGCCTTTCGTTCTCCTGTATCTCCACATACAGGAACCTTCGCTCAGTACTGTCTTCCTACAGTACCTTTCATTGCTATATCGCAATACACTCCTGGCTCCTGTGCTACACGTACAGTCGAGACCACCGTTCCACACATCCTCCACGAGTGACCTAGGGAAGAACCTCCTACTCTTGAGGTTACCGACGAGCAGTCGTAACACTAGAATAGACTCTTCTGCCCCTACCTTGCTCGCACTAGCTTGCTGCCACACTCTCTCTCATAACCTTGCTCAGTGGGGATATAGACCCCCATTGAGAAAGCGTTACTGCACACGCTCTGGAGCAAGACCTAGGCCAGGAATACCCACCCGGCACTAGACGTATCAATAATCAACTCCGTCACAACAATCGCCCTATCCGGCGCGAAGGGGACTTCTGGGTCTACGAAGACAATAACGGAACTGCCCCTCCGAATTACGATAACTGCTCATACCGAAACGGGCGTTATTACTTCACACTTGAAGACGGAACAGAAGAAGAGGATATTTGGAACGAAACAGAAGCTCAGTGGGAACTAGCCCCACAATACAGGGAACCGGCGCCGGTAATCCCCGAAGACTCGGAGCAAGAGGAAACAACCTCGGAATCAGACTCCGACTCACTAGACCAAACACCGATCAACACCCGAAACGAACCACTCGCCGAAATGTCGGGACAAGCTTCGACTTCTACAAACACCCCTTCCGCAACAGTACAACCCGGAAGAGGAAAAGTCAAACTCCCAGACAGTTACACGGGCGACCGCATTGAATCCCAGAAATTCATGCTCCAATGCCTCCTTCTTTTCGCAGCAGAATCCGATCGGTACAAGACCGATCAAGACAAAATATCCCTTGTGCTCTCATGCATGAGATACGGCACGGCGGGAGCCTGGGCGGAGAACTTCCTCCTCAAATCAGTAGGAGCAGATCCACCTACCGATCTAGGCACCTGGAAGGACTTTTTAGCCAAGTTCAAATTACAGTTCAGGGAGACGGGCAAGACCGACAAGGCGCGAAGCGCACTTATGGCCTTCTCCCAAGGACGAATGACGGTTGACGAATACTCCAACCAATTTATTCTCATCGCCGCCGATGCCGACATCTCCGAAAAAGAGCAGGTCCCTTACTTCCAACGCGGACTAGACCCGCGCGTCATGGACAAAATATACGACAAGGAAGTTCAGCCAAAGGATACTATTCAGGACTGGATCAATACAGCCTGCGAAATAGATGGACGACTGCGAGCCAGAACAGCTCAAAAGGCCATCCTCGCCAACTCCACCTCCTTTCGAAGCGATTATCTGAATCGTTTCCATAACCAAATCTCTCCCCGCTACAACTCCACAAACGCCCCTCGAAGAATGAATAACCAGGTGGTAGATATGGACATCGACGCCACCAGGAAGCGTAATGCCGAAAGTCAAAAGAGGAAGTTTGACGGCAAGCAACCAAAATGTTATAACTGCGGGCGCAGGGGACATTATAGCGCTGACTGCCGATCCGCTCGTAGAGGCGTTCCACCAGTTCGAGGAAACTCGAAAAGACGCCTGGGTACGACAGGGAGAGGAAACCGCGCAGTTGATTTGGAAGGAGAAGACGACACACCCGCTATGGGAAACCAAGCGGGAATATATCGAGGAATGGAGACAGAGGATGTCCCTCGCAACGACCAGCGGGTACCACAACCTGGTCCTTCGATGGAACGTCCTCACCCTACCTCATCCGGACGACCCCAAACGAACCATGGGCAACGCGCTATGTTACCTAACGGACGATGGGGAGACGGAAGCGTCAGTCATTCTGCTCGAATCGGAGCAGTGCTCGGAGAATTAGGGGAAGATGAAGCCAGAGAAGTAATCTTGGGACACGCGGAGCGTTTTTCCTGACCTCTCCCTCACCAGCGAAGGAGAGAGGTCAAGGACGACCCGAGTTTGATGCCCGCACTTGTATTCGTATCGGAGCAATGAACGACCGTATCATCACCCCCATACGCCTGAACGTGAAAGTATCAAACAGGAGTCAAAACGCTGGAGCAAAGGCAACCATCGACTCGGCCTGCGAAGGGGTTATAGTAAACGAAACTTGGGTCAAGAGACATCGTTTCCCCACCTATACACTCAATAACCCCATTCGCGTCCGGAATGTCGATGACACCATTAACAAAGCAGGTCTCATCCGATCCGCCTTGGATGTGAACCTCACCATTCGGGACATCAGTGGACGAACGCATACCGAACGCGTCCAGATGTTTATCTCCAATCTAGGGAAAGACGATCTTATCCTAGGAACAGATTGGTTGAAATACCACGATCCCTCCATCGAATGGAGGCGACGTGAAGTGCACTTTGATCGGTGCCCCCAGAAATGCCAGCAACCATATGGGTTCACTAGGGCAAGGGAAGAACCGCCATACAGCAGGCAGTTATCAGACGTGGAGCCACGGCACAAACCACGCATCAATGAGCGCGAAAAACAGCGCCTCGAACATCTCCGAAGACTATCGGAAGATGTAGGACTCCGCGATCACAGCGGAACGTTTGGCGTCCGACTACGAGCATACCTCAAAAGGAAATGGCTCCTAAAGGACATAAGGAAATACGCAGAAGAGAAACGAAAGGCTCAAGACAAGCCATCTCTTTCACCAAACGGGGGAGAACCTGATCTCCCAGACAAACCCTCAGGAAAACAGGCCACCCGGGACCCGGTTATTCGGAAACTGGCCCCCGAACCGTCAGGATTTGCCAGTTTCGACCAAGACTTGGAAGACGAAATTATCGTCACCAATCTAAAGGAAAGAGTTCCCAAGGCGCATCACGAATTTTTGGACATCTTCAGCGAACGAAAGTCGCAGCGACTCCCAGAACACACTTACTGGGACCATGCCATCGACTTGAAACCAACCTTCAAACCTCAAGTGCCCAAAATCTACGCCCTGAGCCCAGAGAAACACGACGAATTAGGAAAATTCATCAAGGAACATCTGGAGAGAGGAACCATCCGTCGATCCACCTCGCAAACAGCAGCCCCATTTTTCTTTATAGGAAAAAAGGATGGAAAACTACGCCCGGTACAGGACTATCGCCACTTAAATTCGCACACCATCCCGAATGTGTGCCCCCTTCCACTAATCCAGGAACTGCTGGATGTGATAAAAGGGGCCATCATTTTTAGCAAATTGGACGTGCGATGGGGATACAACAATATACGCATCAAAGAAGGAGATGAGTGGAAGGCGAGCTTCATCACTCCGTTAGGTTCTTACGAACCCACGGTGATGTTTTTTGGCCTGACCAACTCACCAGCCACCTTCCAAGCTATGATGAACATGATCTTCAGAGAGCTCATCACAGCCCGGAAGATAACCGTATATATGGACGACATCCTCGTCTTCTCCAAAACCATGGCAGAACACGTCAAAATCCTGAACCAGGTTTTCCAAATCCTACGCGACAACGATCTATATTTGAAACCCGAAAAATGCGAGTTTTACAAGGAAAAGCTCCAATACCTGGGATATACAATTTCAAAAGACCATGTCGCCATGGAGGACTCAAAGGTGGACGCAATAAAAGATTGGCCAATCCCACGTACAGTCCGCGACATTCGCTCCTTCCTGGGTCTAGGGAATTTTTACAGGCGCTTTATTGACAAGTTCTCACTCATCGCGCGCCCCCTACATGACCTCACCAAAAAGGACGAGAAATGGAACTGGACTACAAAATGCCAAGAAGCTTTCGAACGATTAAAGAAAGCTTTTATCAGTAAACCTGTCTTGAACTATCCAGATCCCATGCACCCATATCGACTAGTAACGGACGCATCACTAATCGCCTATGGAGCTACCCTTCTACAAGAAGGAAAAGATGGTGACTGGCACCCAGTCGCGTTCCTCTCTGGATCGTTTTCACCAGCAGAGCGGAATTACGACGTTCACGACCGGGAACTCTTGGCTATAATCAAAGCGTTGGAACATTGGAATCACTACCTCGAAGGCGCACGACACCCCTTCGAGATTTGGACAGATCATAAAAACCTGGAACACTTCCAAACGGCACGAGACCTATCACGACGACACGCCCGTTGGAGCCTTTATTTGAGCAGATTCGACTTTACACTCAGCTATAAAGCAGGATCAACAAATCACTCTGATGCTCTGTCCAGGCGTCCAGATCTAAGTGAGGGGGTAGAATCTGACAACAAATCTCAAATTTTACTCCCGGCCAAGCTTTTCAACAAATCCGACGAAACATTGGTAGAACCGTCCCCGACACGGCATATAAAATCCACGGAAATTGCCTCTTCAAACCTCATCTCCCTCATCCGACACTCGAAATCGGAACATGACGCCTTAACAAGAGTAGCTCTTGCAAAACTCTTACGAGTAGGACCACAAGGGATGAGAGGATTATTGGGACATTGGACATATGAGGACGGAATCACCAGACGCAATGGCCACATATGCGTCCCCAAAGATGACGTCATCCGAAGACTCATCGTCAAAACACATCATGATGCACCCGCGGTAGGACACCCGGGCAGAGCAAAAACATTGGAAATGGTGCAACGACACTACTGGTGGCAAAACATGACTAAGTTCATCCATGAATACGTGGATGGATGTGCGGTATGTCAATCAACCAAGAATTTGACACACAAGACGCACCCTCCTATCCACCCTTTGGAAACCACCAACGTCCCCTGGCGCTTCATCTCGACAGACTTCGTCACGGACCTACCCGAAAGTAAGGGTTTCGACTCAATTAACGTGGTAGTGGATCAAGGTCTGTCAAAAGGCATAGTCATCACCCCATGCAAGAAAACGATCACGGCAGAAGAAACAACCGTGCTTTTCCAAAACAACGTTTTCAATCGACATGGACTGCCGACCAAAATAGTGTCCGATCGGGGCCCTCAATTTGCGGCCAAATTCACCCGAGAACTCTGGAAACGGCTAGGAATCACCGCCGCTCTCAGCACGGCGTATCATCCCCAAACAGATGGAGAGACGGAACGGGTAAACCAGGAGATCGAGCAATTCCTGAGAACGTTCTGCAACTACCATCAGGACAATTGGGTAGACCTTTTGCCGTTCGCCGAATTCTCACACAACACACGGAAACACTCGGCCACCGGGAGATCCCCTTTCGAAGTGCTATACGGTTTCAACCCCCCCTATTCAGCTGACACGGCGCTGGAAACAAAGGTACCTGCGGTAGCTGAACGCATTAGGACGATCACAGAAGTTCAGGAAGAAGCCGCTGCTAGCTTACAAATAGCCAGCAATTACGCCAAAGACCGGGATCTTCACAGGAAACTTCCCCAATGGGAGGAAGGAGACCAAGTATGGTTAGAAGGAACCCATATCCGGACAACCCATCCTAAGTTCAAGCTTGCCCCTAGGCGATATGGCCCCTTCAAGATACTGGGAAAAGTGGGAACCCTGGCGTACAAGCTCCAAATTCCTCCGCAGTGGAAAATCCACCCGGTGTTCCACGCCGCCGTGCTCACCAAATATAGAGAAACCGAAGCCCACGGAGAAAACTTCGCGCGACCAATACCGGAGGTATTGAACGATGAAGAACATTACGAAGTAGAAATGATCGTGGATTCAAAACGGCAAGGACGGGGAACCAAATACTTGGTCAAATGGATGGGATATCCCGAAGCAGACAACACCTGGGAGCCCTACACTCTCCTAAAAGGAACAGCGGAAGAAGCCATGAAAGATTTCCATGACCAATACCCAGACAAACCCCGTCCGGGAACAGCCTGAGAGGAGGGACAAAAAAAAAAAAAAAAAAGATTATAAAAGGAGCGACAAGAGGACTCCAACAAGAACATCTTCTCACCTTCTTTCCCTCTCAAACACTTTCCCCCATTCGAATGCTCCTCCACGACGACCACGATGCTTCGTCTCCATCCAGAAACTCCTCCCCCGATGTCGTCCTTATGGTCGCCAATCCAGATGTCGAACGAGTGGAAAGAGGGACAAGTCCTCACCGACCAGATGCTGGACGAATTGATAGAGGAACAAGTCCTCAACAACCAGGATCTACCGGGGTCCTCCTCACCCCCCATACCAACAACTTCTCCGACGACGACGCCGAAGACTATGCCAAGTTCAAGGAAAGGGAAAGAACCCGAAGATCCTCACCGGAGAGGGCCTCACGAGGTGCACCACGGCATGAAAGTTCTGATGACCGAAACCAGTCGAGCCTTGGCCCATTACCAGTGGGAGTTCCACCTCCTAGTGAAGGCACGCGTCCTAGTGGAGTTGCAGGTCCCTCGGGATTTCGAGCAAGAACGGCAGCTCAACTCCCAGGCCATGGAGAAGCTGAATCAATACCAGTTCTATCAGAAACTGCACCTCCGCCAGTACCAACTAGTGGACCGATTCCCAGCTCCATGGGAGGACCTACCCCTCGTACAGATCCTCACACCGGAGAACTGGAGCGACACGCGGACGCGCTCCTCCAGCGGAACACCATCTCCGCGGTAATACAAATGGCCACAGCCATGGCCCTCCAAAGACTCGCTAACTTCTCGGCAGGACAACCCGGGAATGAACATAGCGACGTACCTCGACGACTGGCCAGTGCCAGTCTCCAGATCAGGACGCTTGCCCTCCAAACCGACCCGGACACAGCCTCCTGGTACGCCCATAATGACGGGCGACCCCGAGCCCTCCTCATCCACCCTGACGAGTTCTCCCAATATGTCAACCGAGAGCTCCTTCCAGCTCTCCTCTTCGGAGGAGAACTGGGAAACGTCCAACCGAGCAGAACCGACCCTTTCCGAGTTGTCACTTGGAACGTACCACGTCCCGGAGAACATCCCACGCCTGTATCAAATCCAAGAAGGGTTCCGCGTACGGTCGTGGAGCGCCCTCCACCGAGACAACGAGAGGTTCCTACAGCGCATAGCCATACCGCGACTCCCCCCTCTCACCGGATACGAGGTTTTCCCTTATCCCAAGGAAATACCGACGAGGAGGAACCGCCCGTCTATCGAAGAAATGAGGGAAGGCGGAGTCGGGGAAACCAGACAACCCTCGGACGCGGAACAACTGCTGGCCGGAGTATTCGACACCGGCCTGGATCGCCTCCTCCTAGTGCTCGATTTCGTACGAACGAAAGAGAGGATAACCGAAGTAGCCGCAGAACTCGCCGCGCTGATTCGGAGGCTCGAAGAAATAGCTCTTGGACTAGATCCGAGCTCGATGCATGGGATGCTCTAGACGATCCAGGAAATTACGACGACGCTGACCCCTACTACCGACCTGACGAAGGGGGCGGGGATTACCAAGGACCCTTTGATTATTAAACGGACTAATAACAGGGCATAGAGAGAAGAAAGGGGGTAGGGAAGTTGAGGAACTCCTTCCCCTGATACAAATTACATCCGAAACGATGTAAAACTACAATCGTCCGCAACGACGTAAAACTAGGATCGTCCCTCAAGACGTTAAACTGTACGACCTCGTCCGAAAGAGACGTTAAACTACCGCGCGTCCGGAATGACGTCTAAACTATCGGACCTGCATGTCTTAAAACTGTGAAAAGACAAGAAGGCAGGGGAAGTACCTGACCACTAGTCCTAGGTTCAAATGATGGTACGAATCAAGGACAACAGCGGGCATAATTCCACGTATGACCTACGGCGGAATCCTTTCACATCCTCGCTGTCAAGGAGTAATCTGACAGATGCATCGAGCGTCCCATTTGGATCCTCAGTTTTACAGGGTTTTTTCCGCATTAGGGAACCCTCTACATGACATATACTCTACTCGTAGGTGTCGACAAGCAGGCCCTTCGCCTTGGTACAGCGAAGTGCCCATACATAACCGGTTGCAAGTCCGAGTCAAGAAATTATGATGCATAACTCGTATCGTGAACCCTCACAGTCAAGGTCTGACTGGTGTTTTGGGACGTCCCACTTTGGATCTCCCGTTTTACAGGATCGTTTCCGCATTAGGGGATCCTACAGCTGGCGCATGAGATGATGTAGAGAGCGGGCTGCCTCTACCTCACAAGTTTTCCTAATGATGCGAGGCCACAAAATACATCCGGAACGATGTAAAACTACCAAAGGCTTGGTCCGCAATGACTATAAACTACTAGGGTCCGCAATGACGTTAAACTAGTCATCGTCCGAAACGACGGAAAACTATCCCCGTCCGAGATGACGTTAAACTACCATTGACCAAAAGGAGCGTGGTTGCATTCTGGCGAAGCGCGGAAGGACTCGCGTCACAGAACCCTGCCTATAAAAGGTCGAAGCGCTTCCGATATTCACTCGCTTTTCAGTAAAAGAATATCGGGTCGTCTTGGTTCAAATCCAAGCGAGGGGTCTGGGGACATGGAAGAGCAGGCATCTCTTCATGGAGCGCTCAGTCTAGTCCTGGAGTCGAAGTACAAGAAATTCCGCTCCAAGACCTAGTCAGGAGGCAACTAGGACACGTGCCTCGAGTCAAAGATCTAGTAGGAAGGAACTAGATCATACGACTCTCGTCTGGCCCACATAGCGGAAGAACGACAAGAGCGGGCCACTCATCCAAAGTCTATTCCGCCACATCGTCCGCGACGACGTAAAACTAGGTCTCGTCCGCAACGACGATAAACTACGAAGCGTCCGGGATGACGTTAAACTAAGCATTGTTTTTCCACAACATTTGTGGCAAAACAACGTCCGCGATGACGCTAAACTATTGTCCCTTTCCACATAGGGATTGTTCGAGGCCAATGGCATCGACGTCCGCAACGACGGTAAACTACGGGCATCCGAAACGATGTAAAACTACTGTCCCTTCAAGCATGGGGATCGTGCGTGGCGATCTTGACAAGATACCGCGCGTCCGCGACGACGTTAAACTAGGTGCCCCCTGAACCTAGGGGTTGTCATTGACGTCCAATCCCCTGGCCGCCAATGCGTCCGCAACGACGGAAAACTATTTGCTCCTTACCGAATAGGAGTTGTGGATTGACCGCCATGGTGTCAATCGGTCCGCAATGACACTAAACTACGTGCTCCTTACCGCATAGGAGTTGTGATTCATCACTCTGGTGCTGAATCGTCCGCAACGACGTTAAACTACTTGTCCCTTTTAGTATAGGGATCATCGGTCGACATCATTCTTGACGAGAATATGTCGACAACGTCCGAGATGACGTTAAACTACCCTCATCCTCGGAGGAAAAGCCTATCGTGACTCGAGGGACATAGTCAGACGATAGCCCGCCTATCGCACGGCGTTAAACTGCAAGCCGCCTAATGCACGGCGTTAAACTGCAGGTCCGCCTACCTCACGGCGTTAAACTGAGCGGTCTCATAACTTTGAGGCGTTACAAGTTATCCGGTTTGATATAGTATAAACCGTCCATCATGCCTCAGTGGAATCTGGAGCGGGCAAAGTCTGGTCTATGGCCCTATGCACACAACCGATGGAAATTCCGGCGTGCAGAAACATCTTTCCCCACAGGTATTCCATGTTGATGATGAAGGACGTCCGCAAAGACGTTAAACTACGGATCGTCCGAAACGACGATAAACTACGGACCGTCCCGCATGACGTTTTAAACTGCCAGTCGTGGATATATCTCGCAACCCGACAAATATATCAGCTGTGGTCTAGATGTCCATTCGTGCAAGCGAACGGGCAGACTTGGGGAAGGAGTCAGACTCCTCCTTATCCCTCGCTGCACCCTTCAAGTCTAAATTCTCTTCACATCCTTGCCTCGAACCCAACACTACACGTGGTATTCCCCACCATAGGCCCACGTTTGTGAAAAACAAACTCTGGACGCCGTAAACTGCCTCACCGGAGATGAGTCCACCGTATGGGGACAATACTGCTTGGGATTTGGCTGCAACCTCACCGAAGATGAGCTCACCGTATGGGAGCGATACTGCTTGGGGCGTCATGACTGGTAGCCTGGAGAAGTAGGCCTAAGCCTTCGTAAAGCGATCAACCTACTTGTCCATGGGCGCCATCCACTGTCGTCAAGAGGAACAACAAATCATGAGGATAGACGACTATCCTGGAAACACTGAGGTTTGGCCCTCGGAGAAGGAAGAAGAAGAACCTGATGACACGAATCGGAACCCACATGCTAGAGTTTCTATTCATCCACACACCACTCGCATTCATACGCCTTTCTTGACACTATTCCAGAAGAGGGCTGGAAGTAAGACCGCGACAAGCGGCAAAATCAATCCCACGGGTGAAGGAAGAACATCCTAGAGAGCGGAGGCTTGGATACCCTCACGACTCGACAAACAAACAGCTCAACGGAGATGGAAAACTCCTAGAGGATCAAACGACGTAAGTCGGTCTTCCTCCCAGAAAACGAAGTCATGTCTCGGAAGTCGCATCCGAAGACCGTCTTTGGATCAAGAAAGCAAATCGTATATGGAGTGGCGATGAAGCGCACAGCGCTGTCCTACCAGGCGAATAGGACGTAGAAAGGGGGTATTGTTATGATCACGTTCTATCGGGCCTACACGGCGGTCTATACCGATACGATCATCACAAATATCACGCGGCCTCACAGGTTGAGGCGTACACCAAGGTACAGATATTAACCTTGGTCATCCACTCCCAACGGATCACCCTATCGTTGGTCGAGTATCACGGGCCTATTGTATTAGCGGGCATGGAACGCCGCCTTATAAATTACTCACACGCAGGGCATGAACCTCCTAGTCTTTCCTGGCCGGAAGGAGACCAACGGAGAAGCACAAGAGTAGTCGTTATTGAGAGAGACGACTTAGAGAATACCTACAGATACGTATTCGGTATTCTCACGCCCTACTTCCTAAAGTAGTATAAAAGGCCCATAGAATAGGCTGAGGATCTTCAGTCTATTCTCTTCGTTCTACTGCAGTCTTCCTACTGCAGCCTTTCGTTCTCCTGTATCTCCACATACAGGAACCTTCGCTCAGTACTGTCTTCCTACAGTACCTTTCATTGCTATATCGCAATACACTCCTGGCTCCTGTGCTACACGTACAGTCGAGACCACCGTTCCACACATCCTCCACGAGTGACCTAGGGAAGAACCTCCTACTCTTGAGGTTACCGACGAGCAGTCGTAACAACATACAGGGATCTTCGTTCAGTACTGTCTTCCTACAGTACTTCTTCGTTGCTACATCGCAATACATCTTTGGCTCCTGTGCTACACGTACAGTCGAGACCATCATTCCACACATCCTCCACGAGCGACCTAGGGAAGAACCTCCTACTCTTGGGGTTACCGAACGAGCAGTTCGTAACAATGATGTTATAAGAAAAAAGATGTGTAAGCAGGGCCTATAAGTGAATAGAGAGACTACTAAAGAAAAAAAAACTTCTAATCTAATTAGTAATATCCAATAGGTAGATATAAAAGAACAAACTTATAAAAATGGTATCTAAGTCAAGTTTTCTGCTAAGGATTAGATAAGACTGTGATGGCCAATTCAATATTCTAATAGGACATAGCCAAGTTTACCTGCACTAGGAAACACTACTATATAAGCAAGCCAAACTTTAAATGAGTATTTGTAGTATCAGTCTATATGAAAGATAAAGCCAAGCAAGATATAATTTAATATAGATAGTATGTAACTACTAGCCAAACTATCTAACCAGTTATATTTGAATAGGTGGCAGGCAGGTTTTATAGTGTTTAGCTTATAATACAAGAATATATCTTTGATAAAAATATTGTGATTGGTAAGTGCAAATTTGTGCATGTACTTATATAATATTATGCTGATCTTGTAATGCATAGGTGTGCCTAACCACATGAAAATCCTCAGTTGCCTAGTTATGGAACCTAGATACTACTAGTTGATGATAGAGTTAAAGATCAGCTTATTGTACCCTAAAAAGTAACTTAGCACATTTCAAGATGCAAAGTAAAGATAAATACACTATTAGCATATTTTTACTATCAATTCAATTTGTTGTCAATAGTGAGCAAGACACCTTTAAATCCTCTCTTAGAGTAAATGGCCTAGCAAATAATATAACTGTAAAGCTGAATATAATATAATTAGCTATTGTCTTGAGAATCAATATGGCATTTGACAAACCTATAATCAAAGCACTATATTGAAATCTTCACTTATATTGTCTCCTAACTATATTTTCATTTTGTAGTTATTATTCTCATCTTTGAATACAGTGTCTTAGATTGTAGACTATTTCAAAGTAGCATTATATCCAATAAAAGATATAACCTTGCCATTTGCACATCCTATCAAGATAAACTTGTTAATCCAATGTGTAAAATGAGAAATACCATTCTTAAAGTAGTGGTAAGCAACTTGCATGATATTTGCAAATGTCTTAGCTTGAATGTGAAGACTAGTTGATTAGAAAAACATACCTGATTTGTGTTGGATAATAATGACCTTTGAAGACTTAGCTAACTCTCATCCTATATTATAGAAACAATTTTATTCTAGTGTATTAAAAGAGTGTTGAGTGCAATAGAAAAGAGACATGCCTTGGGTATAATAGTGTCAGAATCAATAATGAGGATAATTTCTCTAATGTAAAGCACCTTTATATTGCTCATCCAAGGTTTGAACTTTTTTCCACTCTCTTTATAAATCTTCTCAATAGCAATACTTCAGGCCTTTTCCTTTGACTTATTATCCCCATTATCCTTAGCCTCTATAGACTAGCCATTTTTTTCCTCTTCCTCTTTTTGCATCTCTAATCTCGTGATTCATTTCTTCATTTTCAAATAGAGTATAAGTCCATGGTATTAGGACCATGTCCTAATGCATTGATATACTAGAGGTATCTCTAAGGACTGAGCACAATACTAAAACAATCTTTAGAGTAGGGAGTGCTAGAGCTAGTATCTAATACACAAGGAATTGTTAGTAATGACTTTAGAAATCAAGAGCATATTAAAAAGCAATAGGGAGTGTGAGATTATAGTGCCCAAATAGTTTTGGGACTGTATTAAACACTAACCAAACATTTGGTAAGTTATTTCAGGGATTTGTTTAATAATAAGAAAGAAAGTGTCATAATCAACAACTATATGCTTTAAGAGCCACATAAGACTTTGGCAATATATAAGGAAGAATAAGAGGTATAAGCAAAGAAACAAGTATAAACACAAATGAGGCCAAATAATAAGGATGATGGGTTTTTGGGAGTTAATGAAGATAATTTCAATAGTTAAAACAAGTGCAAATAAACTCTGAACTATGGAATGTGAAAGCAAGTTTATTCCAGAATTGTATATAGGTTTTTATAGCAAATAGAGTCCCTAAGTAAAATGTTGAACAAAAAATAAATAAGTGCCAAGATATAGTAAACAGTGAGGATAAGGTGATAAGGTAAAAGTCTATTAGTGATGACCAAATCCTGAATGTTTATAATATATTATCCAAGTATTGGTAGCAGGGACAGGTATTGAAGAGCCAATGAAAAAAAAATAGTAAATATATGACTTGGATAGCCAAGCAATGGTATAAAACTGTGTCTAACTAAACATATAGAAGTCAGGACAATAAGCTGTAAGAACTAACCAAATCACAGACCATATTAGCTAAATGAGCTATTGGCTCCCAATCTTGTAAATGTCTATGATAACACTCCTATGCAGTTATGGTAAGTATGTAAAGTATAGGCAAACTGACCCAAGTACTACTAAATATCCTTTAGTGACTTATAGTCATTTAAATAGGGACCAACCACATTTGGCATGAGTTGGTATCTTTAGTACTTATCTAGAGTTGTTTAGTCTTTTTTCTAGAGCTTCCTAAATACCTTTCTCAGACTCTAGAGTAGGTGCCTGCTTATTAATAGAATACTTAATATATAGCTCTTATAATGCCTTTGATTTTGGAGCTGCAGCTGATAATCAATCTATAGATAGTATGAAGCAATTTGCCCTTGCACAAGACTAATAGTACCCAACATGGCTAGTAGACAATAGTGACCAAGCTATAATTGTGTATGTGAACTTACACACACCTATCATAGACCAAAACTTACCTTTAACATAATGCCCCTTAGTAACTATATAAAGATATAGGAGCTATGTTGAAAGTATCAGAGAGCCTGTAAGAATCCTAGGTCCATGAACATCAAGGGGCTTGATGACAAAATTGGTACCATGTTACCATGTTTACATGAACTCAGATATATGATAGACAAATTCAAGTAGTGATCACGCTATATATAAACTCTTCTAAGTAATGGAGATCCGGTATGGTGTAACGGCTAACATTGCCGCCTTTCATTCGAATGATGTTGAAGGCTCGCGGCAGCTCGGGGTTCGATTCCCCGTACCGGAATATGTTAATGCAGTTTTGACATTTTTCCCCGGTATCTTGTTCCGCCTACAGCTTGAGATCCGCTTGGACTTTCTAGTGGTTCTCCTTGTGTTCCCACAAGCGTTCAATAATCTCATCCTAATTGGGACCTGCACTGACCTCTACTAACCTGCAGGGCAATGACTGCGCGTGGAGTGTCATATCACAAGTGACTCCGTCACGGTCACTCTCTTACGGCTTTCCCAAAGCTCTCTGGTTCCAAAGAAGCGTCTTGATTTTATTTATTTATCGAATTATGTCCTTGTCGAGGACAACTACGAGTACGCCTCAAGACATAGGTAAGTCGGCTACTCATTCCATCTGGTATACATCTCAAAATTTGTCGTTGTCTGCGCTGGGCAGTCGCAATCTTCCATGCTTCATTTCATCCAACGCAGGGCAATATTGTCGATTGGTCTTTGAAGGCGGACGACGGCAAGTGCAGGGGTGCCTTCGGCCGTCCCCATCTCGGCCCTTCTCATCATCTTCTGACTGGCCGCCCGCTTTCCAGATGTCGATCTCACGCATATTGAGTTCAGCGCGTTGCCCAGTGGCTTGCACTTGGTAGAACAGGATGTCGTGTATGTCACACCCCGGCCCCGACCATATCGTGTGCGGCGGCTGACGGCGGGTGCTCAGATACTTCAACCGGGACAACCGCGAGGGCGTATGTGTGTTTCGGCGGCGAAAGACGACAGAAGACGGCCAGCGTGGTTTCCGACTCTCGTCTCTTGGCATCCTCCTCGCGCGGTCTGCAAAGCCGCGCCCATGGCGGCACCTGCGTGCTCTGAAGGAGCTCGTGCAGGCTATTCATAGTGATGCGGAAGGACGGGATGATTTGGGCCCTGTTGACGCGGATTGGGAGCCTGCGCGGCGGTTCTTTGAGGAGCGCAAGGCGCGTGAAATGCGAGAGGCGGCGGGGACGTGGACGGGATGGAGTCATGAATTGGACGGGGTAGGTGGGCCTGTGTGTGTATTGGAGGATTGATACATGAGCGCTCACCCATATGTAGCCCGATGCAGACTTGTCATCGTCAAGCCCGACTCTCCATCTCCCTCACCTCCTGCGTATCCTCGGACCGTCATGTCTCACGCTGTACAAGCACGTTCTTGGCCGCCGGCGCATACTCATATACACGCTACCGCCTGTCGAGGCAGCATGCATACTCTGCCAGGTCGCTGCGGACATATGTTACGAAGACCAGGTCGAGCTCGAGCCGACCGACACTGCGAGCTCTAGCACGGACCCGTTAAAGACGCGGTTGAAAGGGAAACATAAGAAAAGCGTTAACGTGCTCGGCATGGTCACGCTTCACGACCTAGACAAGATGAAACAGGGCAGTATGGGCGGACAGGGCTGGATCGCATGTGTGCTTCATTACATTGCGTGTTCCAAATTTTGGCTGACATCACGCATGCAGGTACGACCGACGCTATTTTCTTGGAGAAGCCACAGTATTACGATCTCATCATTGATCTCACGACATCTACCCCTGTGAAAGCGACGAGGCCAGCCATGTATACTTCTCGACAGCAGGTATCGCCTGGCTCTCGCAGCCCGTCATACAAACTATCTTCGGTACGGTTTACGTGGAGTGACGTCAAGCTGGTGAGTGTACTTTTATGGAGTAGCGTTGCTGCGTCGCTTACGCCGTAGGCGCAGTGGACGGAATTGGATAGGCTGCTGCAGCTTGACGCCGAAGAGGCAGGACACCACACTATGCATCAGTGCGGCGCCGCAGCGGCTGCTGCCGCGGCGCAAGGAGGGGCAGCCTGGACGGATGCGTGGCGCCTGTATGAAGAAGTTTGTATCGTCTGCGCAGGGCTCTGGATCGGATCCTGGCGCGGGAACTCGATCGCCTCCTATTCCAGCCGGGACGGGGACTGGGGCGCGGCGCAACTCGAGGGCGACGATGACCTGACTGTCGGCGGGAGCTACATGCGGAGCCTCGGGAACGGGATCGAAGGTCGTCCCGTACAGATGCCTGGCGCACTGCCGGTGACAAGCCGCGCGATGCGGCGGTCGAGCGGAATGTCGGTCGGAAAGGCTGCGGGCCTGCGCAGGGGGGACGGTGCGGCGTTTCCTGTTATTGTGGACGCGCCTGGGACTCCGCCAAAGGAGGTGCAGGACGCGCGGCGCGATCGGCAGGTGTTGACCACGCTCGCGCTACTGCAGACGTTCCATGCGCAGACAGGGTTCTTGTTCTCGAGGCTCGCGACGTTCATGTCGGGCCCCGGCAGCGGCGCAGGATCTATTGCGCTGACCCCACGGGACGTCTTATCGTTCGAGCTTGGGCCGCTGAGCAGCTTGGATGCGAAGTTCTTGGAGTGGCTCGGGGACGAGTACGGTGGTGGCGTGCAGGTGGTGATTCGCAAAGGGTGGCGAGATCTATTTGGGCTGGTATTTGGATTTGGAGGGTAAAAGCGGAAGCGGTGATTTACGACGAGGAGCATGAGATATGGACTGGTTTATGTGCGTTCTTATATGATCTTTTATGCCTATACACTCTCGTATCCACTGCCTGACTTCCTGCCTTCCTACGATGATACCCATAAGTTAGTGGGCTGTCTTTTTTGTGATCTTAGACGTATACATAGATAATCTAGCTGGAGTACCAAGGCGGATCGTAGAGCTGTCCTCCTTGTGTTGCTGTGTTCCGTCTGGGGCTGTCTGCCGCCACCGCAACACGCAGTTGAGTCAAATTGAAAATACAGCGGCAGTGCCTTTGGGCGGTACCACGGCCACCGTATGGTGATCGGGGTCCCACTGCGTCCGCATACCAGCCATATATGTAGCCTGGGCTTACAGGCCCATTCCATACACCGACCCCCACGGCAATAATCATGGCAGACACCAAGGTGCGTATTCCCTCGTACCAAGTGCTCATCAAATACCCATTTTATGTCAGGGAATCATGAATAACAAGCTTGCAATGTCTCGAGCGCTCGGCGCAGCCTTCCTCACACACCAAGTTGAACAGCTCGAGAAATCCGTCTCCGCGGGACCAGGCGCTCGCAACTGGCGTGAGCGGAGGCCCGCACCGGATTCCAACGTTCCCAGTGGCAGAGGCGTCATCAACTACGGGGGCAAGCGATCACCCGTCCCGACCGGAGCGAAGGTGGCGAGAAGGAAGCCAGGCGAGGGAGAACGGGAAAGGATGGCCGGCGAGATCAGGATCAAGAAGAGAGAGGAGGAGAGACGGGAGGAGCGCAGAGAGCCGAGTAAGGATGCAGATGTCGTGGTGCTAGATTCGAGCGTCTTGATCCATGCGCTAGGCCAAGTGAAGAAGTGGTGCAGGGACGGCCGCGAGGAGATCATCATTGTGCCGCTTGAAGGTGAGTCTTTGTGGATTGTGGGGCTTTTTTGAGGTATACGGGGCAGCTATGCACTTGGAGGAAAACTCTATCACGGGCTACAGAGCGCCCGGATATGCTGAACTCATCCTGCTGGGTCTTGATGTTGGTGAAGCCCTCTTAACCCCGCCAGGGCAAATGCAGGACAGGTCCAACGTCATGGATGTCTGTACCCACAGCTTTCATTCACGGGATGGAATGTATCGACGGACGTCCCCTGCGACTGTCTGCCCGATTATCCATCAAGCAGATGATGATCACTGCCCTGTACTCCTCGCTACAATCATTCCACTCCCATGCCATAGCCTGTCAACCTCTCCTTAGTCCCATGCTAACCCTTCGACTTTCCCAGCCCTCAACACGCTTGATCTCCTCAAGAAAGGCACGAGTCATCTTGCCCAGCGGGCCCGCGCAGCCTCGCGCATCCTCGAGGCCCAGGTCGGCACGAATCCCCGCATCCGCGTGCAACAGGACTCCGCCTTTGTCCTCTGGGATAGCATCACATTCTCCGAGCCCGCCGCAGATGACAACAGCGTTCCTCACGCCGCGAGCTCGCCGGAATGGGTCCGCCGCACGATCTGCTGTGCCCGCTGGGAAGCCGTTAACGCAGCGACTGAGCTCCCTGCGGATCGTTCGGGCACACCCGGGGGCCCACGCATCGTCCTCGCCGTGCTCTCGCAGCCTCCCACGCAGCCAGTGCAGCAACTCTCGCCCAAGTTGGCCAACGCAGCCGCATCTCCCGTCCCACTCCCGGTTCCGCACGCCAACAAGCATGAACCTCGCACGGCCGGCGCACTCGTAGCTCACTGGGCACGACGCGCAGGGATCGACCTCATGATGGTGCGGCCCGCACCGGCCGGCGAGAGTGTAGGCGCGCGTGGGGAGGACGAGGAGGAGCGAGAGAGACCGAAGCGCGCGCCTGTGCACCGCGGGCGCAAGAACTCTAGCTCACACTCGGGCAGTGAGCGGGAGCGGGAGCGGGGCCCGGGTGGCGGCGCACTAGTCGAGCGCCCACCGGCAGTCAAGGCGATGATGGAACTCGTCGCGCAGCCTAGCAAGGTCGTTCGCGTGCTCGCACGCGGGGAAAAGTTGGATCCCTGACTCGGTTGACGTGTACATCTCAACGACGGTGCGCGGATTCCCTTATCGCTTTCTTGTCAGGTTGAGTATTGACGAATCGGTGTGAGCGCAGACACGATTCATGAGTGACTGTCAGACTGACGTGCGCTAGCGTGTGCCCTGGATTTCAAACCGGGGCGAGCGCACACTCACTTGTAGGTGGGCTCGAGTTGCGGCATCTCTGGACTGGGCAATATTCTGCCTTGTCCTCCTCTGCGTGCGTGATACCGTCGTGTGTTCTGTTTCTGTCAGCGAACCTTCTCGTAGACAGGTGGATCCTCTCTGGTAGCGTGCTGCCCCACTCTCTTGTACCTCCTCTCCTCTCTCAAGGGCCATTCGCCCTTTGTAGGCTGGCTTGGATTCTCAGATGTGAATGAATGGACTACTGGGTCTGTGCTATGAGCGGAGTGTCGTACCCTACGTTTTTTTTCATCTATGTTGTTCCTTCCACTTCCCTTCTCGGATCTTTCTTTTCTTTCGCCCGTATCTTCCTTTCTTTCCTTCATTTCTCTTTCTTGAATATTGTGGCTCTATGCGCGATTCGTTCTTCGAATTATCTATTCGTCCGCGATGTATGAGGACGGTTTGTGACATACTGGGGTTATATCAGTACACATATTTGCCTAAACAACAGGTCTCCGCGACAGCTTGTCCATGCCGCTCAGATTCCGAATCAAGATTGTATCATCCCATTGTGATCCTGGGCGTCTGTCCAGTGTCCTCCCCTATCCTCCCAACTTGAATGATTCCCTCCGTCAAGGTATGCATCATTTAGACAGCGGCAGACATGTATTTAAATCTGGTCCACGGCTACAACGCTCTTTCAGGGCCGAACCATTGGCAGAGATGTTCTGCGCGAAATGAGTAAATTTGACCGAGCCGGGTTTGGCCAATTTATGACCAATTTCGACGCGGGCAACCCTTCTCGATGTCAACAGACAGCTTCATGTATTGAACATCTATCTTGATCATTTTTCTAAGGACTGGCTGTAGGTGCCTAGCGGTCAGATACGGATATCTGGATATTGAAACAGCTTGAAACGGAGTCTTCGTAGCTGACCTTACACAAGATTCAAACGTTGAAGGAGCAGCGCCAACGTCGTCGCCTTTGGAAGACTAGTCCTGACCTCCGTTTCCTCCCTCCAGAGGCCCTACGAACGCACACTGTCGCGTTCTTGGTTGGTGGCGTCCGTATCCATGGAAAACATGGAGGCAAAGACTCTTCCTATGATTGAGTCAAGCCTAGGGGATTTGTGTGAGTTGATTTCCTCCTGACTTCAACAGAGTTTCTCACGACATGTTGCGCGCGCACCGGCATAGCTCCTGACACTGGTCATGTAGAAGAACCATCCAAGGACCATGTCGTCTCCAAAAGAGACGAGCAGACAAATAAAGAGCTCACTAGTGAGTCTCGCAAGTTCGCAATCTACCCTCGATCTCCATTTAATGCGCCACACAAGCTCCTATCCCAAGCACGCCTCCCTCGTTTGCGCAAAGCGAGTTTCAAACCGTACGCGCTTTTTTTTGGCTGTGTTGAGCCTGTCTAGTGGCCTAGATTTTCTTGGATGGGTGCTCACTGTTAGTCTCTCAAAGATCGTCCGCCGCCAGCGTCATGCCGACGGACCCAAGATCCGCCCCCACCTTTCGCGCTCGCCTCATCTGAGCAACGAGTGGGAATTTGCGGTACGCCCCACGAATGAGTATATGTGTACTCGTGAACTTATCGTCAAATCAGGGCTGGGGATCCATGCGATACTTGGACATCACGCCGGTGGATTTGCATGCGGCAGAGGAGTCCTTGAACCACCCAGTAAAGTCGCTGAATGAGATCAGAGCAACCTCCGTTTCTGGAAACGGTGTGACCGGAAGTGTATTCTATGCTTTCCCAGTGGTCGCAGCTGCTGCAGGTACGCGCTTTGTAGGCATGACACGTGTCTCCATCCTTAATTTTCCCCATTTTTTTGTTACTTTGAGGCATTTACTCTCCTCTATGCTTGGTTGTTGCCACATTTCTCCTCCTATTTTTCCGTCCAGTCATGCTAGAGCTTGCGAACGCAGTTCACTTAAATGGCGCGTAAGTATCTACTTTCTCTCACACCCTCCTTTGCCATACACGTTTATTCTAGGAATTACGTCTACCTACTCCAGGCCTCAGGCAAATTTCTTGCCATCATTGGCGCGGCTGGAACATTACTCGATGCAATTGCGACATCGGCCGTTTCTGCAGCAACAGCAAGCACCTACCTCGCGGGCGAGTTTGCTCACTTACCAATCTCGACTGGCGTCCTTGCCATTCTTTTTCTCATTGCCCTTGGGCTTTTCGCTCTTGCTGGCCTGCGTGAGAGCACGACGGTGACCGCCTCAGTTTTCTTATTTCACGTATGGTGTTTTCGCTGCTCTCTCGCACGCGCTGCGTGCCATTCTGCATACTGAACAGGGGTTTTCATGCAGTTGTTTAGTATGGCTATGCTTGCGATCGCATGTGTCGTTCATTGGGCTCGTGCAGACACGACGTCTGCAGTCTTGCGCGCCAATTGGGCGCTTCGTCCGGTTGGCGCGCTCGAAACTGTGCGCGCCATATTCTATGGTATATGTGTTGCCTTTCTCGGTGTGACAGGTGCATATTACTCCTCCGCCATTGCCATTGACTAGGCTCCGCTCACAATCATTTACTCCGCGATAGGGTTTGAGTGCACGCCCTCGTACATTGAGCATATGAGTACGAAAACGTACGCTGCGGCTCTACGTAATCTCGTGGCCATCGCGGTGGCACTCAACGGAGTGCTCTCACTCATGGTGTATGCCATCCTTTCTACTGAGACCATTGCAAGTGGCGCAAATATCTTGTCAGTGCTTGCGGAAGTGGCTGCCGGACGCTGGTTGCGTATCGTCGTTGTTGTGGATGCCGTAGGTGTGTTGCTGGGCGGGGTCCTCACAGGTGTACTCACTGCGGATGGGCTGATTGGGCGACTGACGCGGTACGTGCTAGACACCACATCCATTGAGCACGGGCTGAAGCTATATTCAGGGATCGAGTGCTCCCGCAAGTTTTTGTGAGTGAGCTACCGATCACAGGGAGTACGTGGCTCGCGACATTGTTCTCGCTCCTTCTGGCCCTGCTGCTGTTCCTTGCTTCGGGCATGAATCTGGCCACTGTGTCATCTATGTTTTCGATCTCCTTCTTGTTCGTCCTCTTCTTGGTAAGTTAACCTATCATGCTAGTTCAATTATTTCTCCTAATCATAACTCTTTTTCAGTTCACCATTTCAGACATCTTACTTAAAATCAACCGCCCGCATCTCCCACGACAGCCATCCGCGAACACAATGGTTCTTCTCGGCGCATTCACCGTCGTTTGCGTAACCCTTGCAGGGAACATAGCACGGGAGTGGGTCTTCTCACATTCTCCTCTCCACCTCGGAAAGATTGACACTGCGTCGCTCGATCGTTTAGCCCAACCGCGATCGGACTTTTTGCGGCCTTCTTTTTTGTCGTGCTGATCATGTTCTTTGTCCTTGACTCACAACCGTACTTAGTACGACTTGCTTTGCGCATTCATAGCACAAGCGGACTCGAACGCTGGGCTTGTACACGCAAGTGGAAGCAAATGCTCGTGCGGTGGTATCAACATACGCGCGACGCTTCAGTCTGCGTCTGGATCAAGCATGACGACGTGCGTGATTTTTGCTAGTTTTCTCATGCACCAAATTGTCTTAGGCTGCAGATCTGTGGGAATGTTTGAATTAATTCCACGGCACCTTTCTGGATACAGATTCATACGATGCTCCAGACGCTTCTGTCCGTACAGGCCAACACACCGCATGCGAGTAAGGTGGTCTTCGTACATGCATATAGGAGCGCAGATCGGATCCCGAACGAGCTCCATCCAAACTCACGGTTGTTGGACGAGGCATTTCCCACGATTACAGTCGAGTGCGTTCAATCATACACTTTTTCCCTGCATCTGCGTTCTCGGTCTAGGATCTAGCTCGCTCATTTTGCCTTCCATTCTCCCTCCTTTGTCACAGTCTCGTTTTTGTGCTAGGCGTCTTTAATCCCGTGGTACGTTCCCTTCTTTTGTCTTCATTTAGGACTGTTGATCGCTAATGAGTTGATTGAATGACTCATGGGTCCCGATCTATCCCACGTCGCGCTTCTTCATGTCCTCGGCATGCTGGAACAGCTTGTTGAGGCTGTGTCACGCGAGCTGAATATCCCACGCAGCAGGATGTGCATCGTTACACTTGGACCTAAGCATCCGTGGACGCTCGCTGAGTACGGTGGTGTGAGGATAATCAAGTAACCGTCCATCCCATCTTCGAGACTTTCGAACAAGTCATTGAGAACGGAAGCAGGGGTCGCCATTGAATGGAGTTTGTGAGAGTCTGTTGTGCATGTTACGAAGATTTTTATATCATGGTTGGAGATGATCCATTACGGGAGGTTGCATGTATGATTCAGGTTCTGATGTACCAGTTAGTCTGGAGTTCCTTGGCGAGCTCCTTTCTTGCGACGGGGACGTACTTACTTCCCCGTGCTGGCTTATGTCCGTATGAGCAAATGCATGTCTTTGCGTTGCTTCCTTTGATGCTCAATTTCCACACCGGTGAGTGCAGGTTCGTTCCTTCCCTACACCCATTGCCATGCTTATATGGGTTACCAGGCATACCGTTGAACATTGAGTATATATCCATATATGTACTTATATCAACTTGCTTTTGGCGATGACCTTGCAAATTGCAATTTCCAACTGCGCCTCAGAGTTCGTCAAAGATGGTCGCAGAGTCGGTGGGTTCATTGTATTTGTGCAAGACGCTGACTTTAGTTCCGGTGAGAAAGAAGTTTTTGCCACCTGACATCCACCTCTGTTTTGTGTTTTCATTCACGGCACTGCAAATGTGCAATGGCCTCAAGTGTAAGTGCGTTTGCAATGGTTCCGTCTGATTCCGCTCAAAGATTGTACTCGAGCGACGAGCACTCGGGCCTGTCGATCTCGCCCAGGCACCCCGGTTTTGAAATACATGACTCATTATAGGATCTCCCGCGTCCAGCCACATACAGCCCCGGATGATCCGAGGCGATCTGAATCTGTGGCACCTGGTCGCCTTATCATGCAGACGGAAGCTTCAACTTCTTGCCGCCTTTTCCGTCGAATTGAACCATCGGACGACGCGATGTGCCGCGAGCGTCATGACAGACCATGCCCCTCTACTTGTGGTGTTGACATAGAAACCATGCGTGCATAGACTTCGAAAGATCTCGATTATTTCTTTAAAGCCTCGTCTGTGGGATCGATTGTTACGTTTTTCCCCTCTTTCCTATTCCTCCCGTTCGCGTTCAGGACGGTCCGTGCACGCTTGCGGTGCAGCAGCAGTTGCTGGCAGGGAGGGGACTGAGGCCTACAATGGATGCGGAGAAGCTCATCTCGGCTTTGAAGAATGTCAACGCTACTCGATACCTCAGTGGTGAGCAGACGTCCTCTATTTTTCACTTTTCACCATACACTCCAACTGACCTGGATATGGCTCTTCGCTCGGTACGTAGCGGCAGGCCTTGTCGCACTGCTATATGATCACCTTCTCACGATCAACGACGAGATCGAGCTTATTTGGCGCGCCCGTAATACGCTCCCAAAGACCCTATTTCTCATCAATCGTTACCTTGTTCCCATTCTCATGCTTGTCACTATCTATCGTGAGTACCCTTACGCTCCCTTCTCTACGGCTTGATTAATGGGCGGGCAATTTCGTTGGCTGATTCTGCGAATTGAATTTGGCGACGGCGCGCAGCTCTTGCAGCCCTTTCACCAGGGCCATCGGATGCTGTAAGTCTGTCATTTCATTGGAAAATTTAAACTCTGACTCGCTTCAATTTTGCGATGTAGTTGTAGGCTCTTTTTCATGCTTTTGTCTCGTAACTTATAATGATATCCCTTGTTTCGTAGTTGCAAAACGTGGTTTACGATCGCAATTATTCTCGGTATGATTTCTATCGCGAACGGGCACTGTACGTCTTTATCATCTGTCTTCGCAAACTGTCCTACAGTGACTATTCTCATCGAGCTGACCCACTTCCGACCGCTCTCCAATGCGAACGCATCTGATGTGTCTAACAAGTCATCGTTCTTTTACGGCTCTGGATTCTTTGGAATAAGCAGCCGCGTCTCGTTTGCGCCTCGCTTGCAGTCTTCGTCATCTCCCAGCTCGGTACATTCGCGATGGTCACCTGGGTCGCAGTGCAGATGCGTCGTACGTCTTTTGTCTCTGCTTCTAGCTTACTTCTAATTAGATTGCTTCCGTTGACGCGTACACAGCGGTTTTAGAGTACAATGCTACTTTACGCATATGCTCCCTGACACGAAAAGTCCACATCGAGGGTCTCTGGGCGCCTGGGGTGCGTTTCCTCCTTTCAATACATATTCCATCGGCTTCACTATTTCCGTCCATTTCGCTATCAGTTTCTGAAGTGCAGCGTGTGGACTGCGTTAACTGTACTCTTCTTATGACTCAATCCTGACATTTCCCGTCCTTCCGGCGCATCTACAGGTTTTCTTTGAAGTCGTCGTTTTTGTGACGGTCTGTTGGAACGCGATGGCGCGTCCACGGGAGTCTGACCAGGCTCTTACGCGCGTGCTTTACCGCGATGGTCTCGTCTTTGTATTCGTGAGTGACATTCCTCTCGCTATAAAACCATTCATGGACAGAGGTCTAAGACCGCTATCTTGCATTTCCTCCTCTTTTGAATGGGGCGCTTTATTTTTGTTTTTCTGCTCTAATACCTTGTGAAGCTGGAAGCTGATTGACGCGCTCGTGATATTCTCAGGTGCTGCTGTGTGAGTCTTGGTTTAATCATGTGCACACAGAGAGACCTAAGCTTGGTGTGTGCGAACAGCGTTGAGGGTCACGAACCTCGTACTGGCTATCGTTGCGCCGGTGTGTATCTTTGCCACCATAACATCCGTAAGAAAGTACTACCGGCGAACTCACACAAAAACATTCAGCTGTCTCTGGTTTTCTTGGGAGTATTGTCAGTACAATTCCCCCTTCTCCGGGGCACACGTCTCTGAATTCTAGTTATTATCGTATTTAATACAGTTTCATATGGTGCGCGACAAACATCACGCTCAGCCGTCTTGTCCTCAATGTCCGTCGGCATTCTTACACGGAATCCAACGAGACTGCTGCCTCATTGTCGTCGAGGACAAGTCATGGGCATGAACACATGCTCGGAGATGGGCGCGAGGACAGTCACGGAGAGCGGCAATCAGCAGCAGTGTATGATAATGTCAGGTTCTCGCATCTGCGGAGCCACTGGGATAGGGAAAGGGAGCGATGGGACTCGGGTGCGGCGGGAGTGTATGAATACGAGTTGCCGGCCAGGACATAGACTTCAAGCCTTGATCAGTGGCATCACTGTCTAATGGAGGGAATCCTAGTTTGGCAGTGCGTTCCAAGTCGCTGGTAGATTTTACTTGGACTTTGTGCCGGAGGACATGCCTCGACGTGATACCACGTACGGTGCTAGTCGTTTTGGTCATGTTATTTTATACCAGTGTTATAGTCGATGTCTCCAAGCGCCTATGCGCCCATAGTTCAACTGATTACTCTAAAATCCGCGCCCCTGAGTTGCACAAACATGACGACGACGCTGATCCTGATCTTGTTTGTCAACCACCACAATCTACACACCATTCACGCCTTCTAGTTCTCTCACGAATATTCTTGAACACAGCTTATAATTAGTATCTATCTAACGAATTGCAATGAGCGATCGCATGCGCGAGTGGGCGGAGGAGCTGAGTACATTACAGAATAAGGCGGTCGACACGCTTGTCAATGTTCGTCCACCTGCCGACGCGCACATTAGGCTGAGCGAAGACGTAGAAAAGTTTCTCGAGGAGAAAGGAGAGGTGAGTCTGAGTTTGTGGCAGTTTTGACGTGGACATAGATTGATGGAATGGTGATGGGATGATGCAGTCAGCAGACGAGATTCTCCAGCTGCCCGTCATCGTGCCATTACCTGTGGATGATGCTCGACCGTTAAGGGATTATTTCATTTCGTGAGTTCCCTGTTCTGCATTCGAAATAGTATGCACTGTCGACTACCCCTGAACCTGACGATCTTCCTACCTCTGGCAGGTCTTCTCATAACACCTACCTTCTCTCGGGCCAGTTGCTCGGGCACTCGTCAGCGCTCTCCTATGTTCACGTCCTTTGGCAGCATGCGCGCTGCGTCGAAATGGACGTCTGGTCATCTGCGCGCGGGCTGGTTGTCACGCATGGCTACACACTCTCGAGCGCGGTCTTGTTCCGAGAGGTCTGCGAGGCCGTCGGGCAAGCCGTGCGTGAGCACGACTGGCCTGTGCTCGTTAGCCTCGAGTGCCATGTGTCTGTTGAGGGTCAGCCGGAAATTGTGCAGATCATGGAGGAGTGCTGGGGAGAACGGCTCGTTAGAGGGCCCTTGGGCGTCGAGGGCACCAAATCGGAGGTTACGCCGAAAGACCTCAAGGGCAGGATCATGGTCATGGTGGGTCGTGAGTACCGGTCAACCCATAACAGTGTTCTGATACCCTGGTCTTAGGTCGAGTATTATCCTCCTAAAAACTCGGAAGATACGGAATCCCAAAACGCGCCACCAAGCTCCTCGTCTAATGATTCCTCTTCTGACGACGAGTCACCAGGAGTAGAGGCCAAACTTGCCAAACCGCCCAAGCCTTCGCCTATCTCAGACACTCTCGCCGAGCTCGGCGTCTACGCACGCAGCATGAAACCAAGCAAAGACTGGCTCACGACCCGTCCGTTTCCTGTCCCTCCCTCCTGCCCCTTCCATGCTGACGGCAACCCACCCGCTCCCAGACATCACGTATCCCGCACACGTCATGATCAACATTTCTGAGTCTGCGCTATCTGCACTCATCCCTCACTCGCTCGACGCGCTCATCGCCAACGCTCAGCGTCATCTCCGTCGCGTCTACCCACGCGGTACTCGCATCGAATCCAGCAACCCTGACCCGCTTGCCTCATGGAGCTCCGGTAGCCAAATCGCTGCACTTAACTGGCAGCGGTATGATCTTGGTGTTCAAGTGCGTCTGTCTCGGAAAGATGAGATTTCACATACTGATGAGCGTTTTTGTCCACGCATATTTATAGATGAACGAAGCCATGTTTGCTGGGACACCCGGATGGGTCGTCAAGCCCAAGAAGCTACTCGGCCAAGTACCTTCTACAGACGGTCGGAAGATGAGGCTCAAATGCCACGTGGTCGGCCTCAGCTCACGTACGTCTATCACCTTGGGGCTTGTACTGCACTCGTTGACATGACCCATCTACGTGCTCTGTAATGGGCGCGTAGTTCCTGTTGGTAAAGAAAGGACCAACGTAGCTGCATATGTTCGCGCTCATCTTCTATACACTGGCGTCCCAAAAGACGCCAGCACGCAATGGCGGAGCGAAACAGTGCTATGCAAAAACCCTGAGGAAGGGTTAGCTGATTATTTCTGGGACGCGCGTTTCGCGTTTGAGTACGACGCGGACAGTGTGACGTTTATACGGTACGTTTTTCCAGTCCAGTCTCCATCATATCTAGTTTGATATGAGGCTGTTGCAGCATTCGTATCAAGGAAAACATAAAATATGAGAGAGATGCAGAGAGAGCTGCAGTTGTCGCGCGGGTGGAACAAGTGCAGCCTGGGTGGCGGCTCATGCGTATGCTGGATAACCAAGGGAAATATTTGGGCGCGACACTACTCGTGCATTTCGAGTTTGAGGACGTGGAAGCCGCATAGGCAGAGGCCGATGAATAGGAAATTGTGGCGGTATATACTTATTACATATCTTGCAACTGAACATTGATGATGTATGAAGAATGTGTACTACGAGAGTCTATAGATCGTTAGCCAGGAGCAGGATCAAATTTGGGACGCACCGCGATGTGCCAATGTCGCACTTGGAATCCTGTGAAGACTGAAGAGGTAGCGAGTGCCTCATACAACTGTCGTGCAGTGAATGAGCACGGAGTCGATTCTCATATACCTTTCGAATGATTAATGAACTTGCATCAGGGAAAAGTGAATAAGTAATCCAAAACAAGACCAAGCACAGCACATTTTACCTAAAAGCGAACATCCTTACCAGGCAGCCAGGCCGAAATGCAGGAATACCCTCAAACGACCTCCTGCAGATCTCCACCAGCAGCTTTCTCAATGCCCTTGGTGAGCGCATCCAAGCGTTTATTCGCCTCCTCTTTTCTCTTCTTGGCCCGCTTCCTCGCAGCCTCTCCATTATCGTCCTCGTCTTCACTTTCACTGTCATTGCTGGCCATCCGTTCAGCGATGAACTCTGCCACGAAACGCGCCACCGGCGCCTCGCCGATCTCAGTCATCGCGCGCACACCCCAACGCCACTCCCAGGCGACCTCGCCGTCGCCGTCGTGCTGCGTCTGTGCCTGTGATTGTGTCGTGCGCCCACGCTTGTTGCCCCCTTTTGACCCGCCGAGACGGATACGATCGAGGTAGCCTTGGCGCAAGAGCAGGGAAAGGTAAGCTTCGAGCTGTATTGAGCGGTGAGTGGAGGCAGCTGAGAGGGGTATAGAAGCCGTTGGCACAAGACGGAGGCGTTTGAGGGCCGTCCGGAGGTCCACTACGAACCAAATCCGGATGTCAGTCACATTCCTCGGACTGATCATAGACATACTGTCGCTAATAACCCTGCCATTTACCAAAACGATGGCAAGTACGACATGCAAAATACCGAGGGCGCCTAGCTGATCAGAGCTATTCCATGCGATGATGCTCCCGTAGAGGTTTGTGCCGACTTCATCATCGTCATCGCCATCTGGCGCGTCAGCGGATTCCTGAGCAAGTATCGACGCGTCTGTTGCTGCTGCAGACTCTATAATTTTCGAGTCTAATGTTGAGCGTAGGATGTATGTTTTGGATCCTTGAATGGTAGCTTCCATATGCACGACGATGAGGTAACCATGTTAGCGTGAGGAGGTCGTGGACGAGAGGCGTACCTTTCTTTTTGAGACCTGTGAGGGTTTGCCGGTTCTCGTCCCCGCCGTTCTGCTCGTTCTCTGTCTTATCTTTTTCAAATTTCTTGTCTCTTTCGGATTCCTGTGCAGCTGCGCGAGTTGGGAGTTCGACAAGCTCCATCCCGAAGGTATCTCGAAGGATGTTCTGAGCTGCTTCGAATACGACCTTGAATGAGCCGCGTTTACTTCCTAGAACTATTGAGAGTCACGATAAAAAAACTGGAGATTAAATAGCGCGATGATCCAGAAAGTGTGAGGATATACCTTTCTTTGATATCTCCTCTCGACGTAGAGGAAGACGCTTCTGCTCCTGGAACAGAGCCAGACGGACTAAGGAGTAGGCCTTCTGGTTGAGATCCTAACGAAGGCGCCCATAGATGTGAGCACGCTTGTTATGAAAACCGCAGTAGATGTCACAGACCTGATCTTCGTTTGAGTCGCTATCATCATCGTCAGGATCAGGATCATTCTCTTGACCTGCTTCTCCCTCGTCGTCTTCATCCTCCTCTGGGGTACGAGGCTTTCGACGCGTCCTCTGCGACTGATTAGGTTTACGAAACTGGGGCTGTGATTGTGAAGGTTGCGTAGCACGTTGAGAACGAGAAGGACCTGCGCGTGCCATTGTGGGCGTAGTGCAAAAAGAAATCGTGACGACGACGCGCCAATACCGTTGTGATTTGATGTGACATGACGCGTCAGTCACGGGGTGTCACATCCAAACACGGTCTTCTCTCCTTTTGACCGAATTTTCATCCCAGCGTCAATCGTCTCCCCGCCTAGCTACACACATGATAATACTTGACCTTGTCTGTGCTCATTTTCGAATCACAAAATCGGCTCAACGTCGACTTCTTCTCGGATCTGCCGACAGCAGAACCTTAGGTGCGAGTTGTAACATCTATATAGGATCAGTCCGTCGAAATGCCTTCGACGGTCTCACCGATTCGGTCCCACCACACTTCCACCACTCAGCAACGACAAATAAATGATATTGACCCCGTAAGTGGCCGGTGTTACCCCGCAGCCCAGCTACAGGCCGGCAGTCAAACCCCTTGATTTTCACCTGCCTTTCGCAATAGTCCTTCTCGTCATTGCGATATTTTGTTCTCCTTATGTTTGTGAGTCGGCCGCGCGAGGAGCGAACATGAGTTCTGTTCCCCCTAATTTTTTTTTGGCCTGAAGACACTCAGGGAGGACCCGTTGGCGACTTCATCACGAGAACAACCTCGCATTCTAGTAGTTTCCTCTCACGAAATCGCCGAGCTTTTTTCACCAGTTACTCCCCTGGCTCAAATAATCTCCCAGTATCAGCGTCCCTCTTGAAACCCCGTGCTCATATCCATTCATATGGTGGTTGAATATCGGATCATGAGTAGGTATCATGCTGAAATCTCTCTCATGGATTTCAGAGGTTTAAAGCCTGATGGAATGGTGCTCTCAGAGACTGCACCAGCAGCTCCGTATACCGACACATCATGATTTTGCCCTTGACTGCAGTTTTCTTAGGAATTATACATCTTTTCCCGGCCGTCCTAGCACAAACGACAGGCACTACAACCACGACGTGGGATTGGTATGCCGCTTCTGAGGTCTCATCCGCATGATGCTCAACGTCTTTCACGCAGCTGTGAACCCGCATGCGGCTACACGTCGAACCTTTCCCCAGGAGCCAGAGGCCCCGTTCGGTCCTGTAACAAGAGTAACGGGGCGGCATCAGCGGGCGCGACAAATGCGTGCTTCGCCAACGGCGCGACGAACCTCGCGTTCTCGTGCTCCTCGTATCAGCCGACCATCGTGAACAGCACATTCTCGTACGGATTCGCAGGACATGGCAATACAGCGACTGCTACATGTACGTGAAGACTACCTGAACAGCGGACCATTGGGATTCTGTCGCCTTACTGACCTGATTTTCTTTTTGGTAACGACCAAGGTTGTATGTGCTACCAATTCAAATGGACCTCCGGCGCAGGGTCAGGCAAGTCGATGATCGTACAGGCCATCAACGCTGGAGGTACACGCGTTGCGAAAGTTCAGCAAGGACAATGCCTACTGACTTCAAAATTATAATCTTCCAGGCATAACCGCAACCGATTTTGATATCTACGTATGTTATATCTCTGTTTTGCATGCTCTTAGATACAGATCAGTGTATATGTTTTCAGACCCCTGGCGGCGGCGTTGGTGGTAAGCGTAGTTCGATTCACACTCGAGACAACAAATCTGGAGCGCTTTTCTGACTGTTTGTTTTGGCCGCACAGATTACAATGGCTGCGCAGCACAGTACAATGCGCCTGCAGAGGGCTGGGGAAGACAGTATGGCGGCGTATCTTCCGACGCGGAATGCTCTCAACTTCCATCGGGGCTCCAGGCCGGATGTCATTGGCGCTGGCAGTGGTCGGTATCCTCTCACTTCTCACGCTTTGATCCTGACTCGCTCTGCTTGCCTTCTTTTTCGATCATCGTTTATGCGTGCAGGGCTGGAGGCGATATCAATAACTGGTACGTGCTATACGCTTTCTCACCGGACCTGTGTGCCCACGAAGATATGCTGATGCTTGCGCTTGCTTGCTGGGCGTACAGGCAGGTCACGTACAAGCAGGTGAATTGCCCCTCGCAGTTGACGAGCATCTCGGGGTGCATGCCTGCGGCAATTTGACATGTATATAGTCAACGGCGACCAACATCTAGAACCAGTTGTACTGCATGACAATGGAAACGCGGTCCGTGATAGTAAGTAAAGAGAATTTGCTCGCATGCAGACTACTCCGAAAGTATAGAATCGTGTTCATAATCACTATCCGAGTTTGACTTCTTGACAAATCTCAGCGGGTGCTTATCAGGTCATATATTGACAAGCAAGGATGATGAATTTGTTGTCGGGCTTGGGCAATTCGTAGTTTTCCCATTACGTGCGTACTCATTGATATAGGCCGACACGTCTTCGTCTTCGAAGCTTCAATGTCACGGACGATATTTCGTGTGATCCGAGAGAGAGGAGGATGGATGGTAGTATGTAACGCAGCTGCTTCTGGGTTCTTATGGCTCCCTGATGGTTCCCTGACACCGCGCTGATCAGGTCGCAGATACAGCAGTAAACCTATAACAGTATCCTCTGTTCACGCGCTCAGTAGAGGTCCTGCTAAAGGCTTCAACTCGACACAGGCGCGCTTTCGCTACTCACTGAGGGCTCCCACTCCATGAATACGCCATTCCTCACTCCGCGCGAAGGTAGGATGCGTCCTATCCTATGTACAATCGTCCTCTACACATTCCTCTGCGACGTCAGACTATATAGACACGAGAGCAGCGGCCGGGTTGGCCAGAACCAATAAGAAAAAGCCCCTGGGAGCAGAGGATAAAAGCGCAAAACGGACCTCGAAGCCATTCACCAGAGCACCTGTATGCCACCCCGACGCGGATGCCGCAACGCAACGTCGTCTTCCTCTCTTTTTCCCGCGATCAAACTTGACCTCGACGGGCTCATTGACCCTCGGAGGCTCGATCCACCAGTTTGTTCGAGCGTCCTCAACTTCTGCTGCTGTCTGATACCCGCCGGGTGCACCGAGAGGCAACTCTAAAGGATCCCCGAGGCCGAGTGCGCCTTTGGAGTACGCACCCCATGTCAGGAGCTCTCCGGTAGAGGTCACAGCGCCAAAATGGTAATCCCCAAGAGTCACCGAAACGATAGACCGGTACTGCAGAGCGGGCAATATCTGGGGTCGAGAGCGGACATTGGTTGATTGACCGCCCATGAGGACGACAGAACTGGGACCCCTGGAGTAAGCTACGAATGTGCGAAAGTGCGCAGAGAGCTGTACACGCAAATAAACACATCTAAGAGAGCTCAGTTTGAAATGAAGGAAGAGAGATATCATATCACACAGACATGGGTTATACGCATCGTCTTTGGCGGCTCGCATACTGCGTTCTGGCCGGCAAATGTGGGGTGGCTGCAGACACGGGCGGCCTCGCTGAAGTTGGGCAGCTACGATGTAAAGATCACCTCCAAACATGAGAAAATATGAGGTAGGCGCGGGGATTCCACGCACATATTCCCAGCGACTTCGGAGATACTCTTTCCGACTGCCTAGGCCGCCAAACTTGAGAACGTGGCCTTTATTGGTAAGGCCAACCAGATTATTGTCGTATGCGGCAATTTTGATCAATCTTGTCTCTCTGTCTAGCTGCTCTTGGGTAAGCCCAGTGTCCGGAAGGTTAGGAAGGGCGGGAATAGCAGGGAGTCTGTATGGGTCAGCCTGTATGACGCTCGTCACGCAGGGGATGGCACCATCCTCCGAAGCACGAGCCTCGTTACCATCGCCCTGCTTGTTCAACGCCCTGTCATTTGCGTCTATGAAGTGTTGTAGATTGCCGCGGTGAGGCCAATATAACAACACGTCGCCCGAGCCGGTAAGAATAGTCGAAAACATCCAGCCACATTCGATCTGTACTGGAGTCGTTAAAGGTGAATGACAGTCCAACAGAGTGGACTGGAGTCGGAAGGGCCGTCCCCAGCTAAGGAATGTCCAAACTTGAGTCTTGTCATCGAGCGCCATCATATGATGCCTACCACAGCTGCCAAAGAAAGCCGCTCTCAGTGATCCAGAGTCCAAGGTGCTGCAAAATATATACTAACCTGATCCTTCGAACGGTTTCGGGGAGAATAAGTCTGTGAGGGGTTGGTGCACATTTGAACGGACTATTGAAGCCCTGGCCATGTGACGTACTCTCCCCGTTCAAAGTACCTGAGGAATTGGCTGGGTACACGCACACACTATAAGTATTGGACAACGTACCCCAAACGTACACAGAGCCCTTGGAGTCCAACGCATGAAACGACCTATCGTGGGGAATCGGCCGTCAGTTTTGATAAGAGATGCATGGATGGTCCCAACCATCCACTCGCGGCCAAAGAGACGAGGCGTATCCCTGGAATCTCGATCTCGGTAGGGAAAGGCACACCCGAACCTCTTAGCGGCCGATACGAATTTGGACCAAGCCTGCCCTCGCTGCGGCACCTAGGATTGGAATGCACTCAGGCTTAAGACAAAAAAATCTTCAAATGGACGTACCCCCATACAAAGAGCTTAGGGTAACTGAGCTCTCGATACAATGCCTTCCATCCATGTTGTTGAGCGGTCTCGTTTCCGAACAAGTCGAAATCAGCGGCGCAGCGCCCTTTCCAATAGGCGTCATCCTCGCATATGCGGGAGAAGTATTTGCAGGTCAACGAGAGAGCGATGAGATCAGAGACGGGAAGGAGATGGAAGATGTTGTCGAGGAAGACTTCGACAGGAACGTAGGCTATCGAGGGCATCTCAAACGGCTAGGGCGACGCTGAAGGTGAATAACTTAGAGGCTGAAGCAGATTAACGCTCTTGGGGGATCTGTCCCCGTCTAGATCTCGGGAGAGACTACCGCGGAACGGATTGAGATGGCGGCGAGCGGCATTACAGTACTACTGATTTGGGCGTGCTTTGCTATATGTTATGACTCAGTCCCGTGGATTGCAAACAACAGATCGAAAGAGCTTTCGGAATTCTCCGGCCGAGTCCCCATCGGTTTGGAGCTCGATTCACTGCTAGGAACCCTGCTTGTGAGACTCAACGAGACAGCGTGCAATCTTAGTTATTCACAAGCGTGGGCCTCCGAGGAGAGCTTCAAGAAAACTAATGTACATAAGCTCAGACACAACGTGGGCGGTATCACGACAAACGAAAAAAGAATTTGATCAGACACGACGGCTCCAGGGACCAGCGGACCACGGCATCGAGTATGCCCCACCGATTCACTCGGTCGATATCACCTCTTCCATCGCAATCGTGTTCTGCTGACCTTCACTATTCTGGATGCGGTAGTAGTCGCCTTGTACAACGCTGGAACCGGCGTCCAGCACGGATGCTTCCCGAACTTGGGACATACGGCGATCCTCATATTGTATGTTCTTGCCGACAACTTCAAAACGCTTCCCACCATTACCGGTGGCTTTCTGACGGCGCTTGAGTTCGTTCAATCCGTCAACACCCACCAAGTGCGCTATCCTAAATAATAACACCGAGCTATATGCAACAAAGCTCGATGGCAGAAAGGGCGTACGCTATATCATCACCCATGTTGGCTATGGTGTACCCACCTTGCCACATACACGGATTTCAAAGTCCATCATGAATTGCGTGGCAGCCGCCGCCGCGAGGTACTTCAATATGACGCTAGCCAAATTTCAGTGATAGAGGAAAAGAATGACGCGAATGTATGAGGGTCCGTATTGGACAAAACTAAGCACAGACGGACACGTCTCCGAGATCCTCCCAGAATCTGCGCGAATCTTGCCGCTTTGGAGATCCTCCACGAATTGGCCAGACCTGGACGAAATGTGACTAACTTGCTCGGCACTCTTTATTTTTGTCCAATACAGACCCTGAAACGAATGATGTACTTTTCATCATCCGTAGACGGCAGCGCAAGTATAGCATCACATTTCCTATAGAACTCCCTGCAGCTATCTGCGTTCCCATCGGCAGGCATCACGCTAGGGTATTCCGACTAGTTAGTCATAAATTCCCTCGTCAGATCGTTGTACAGATCACGGTACTCGTCGGGCCCGGAGTACAGGACCCTCAAGGCTTTGGAACACTCCGAGGAGACGATGAGAAAATGAACGAATTTGCGCATTATCGAGTGGTAGCGGGTGGGGATGGTGTTGAGCATCTCTTGTTCGGATTGTGCGGCCATGGCTGGGTCTAACAGGAGGGTGGAGGAACAGAAGAAGTATACCAGTCTTTTATCATAAGGGAGGCGTGTGTTTTGAGGCATCTAAAATGTTCCAGCTTTAGGCATAGTGACAGGAACACCTTCGGTGCCGCGCTGTGCCACGTCGTCGCGGGCCGTGATCAACAATAGAGAGGAGAAGAGCAGTAGAGCGTTGTTGTGCTTTGAGCCTTTGTTCGCAAGAAACTGGAATTTTGAGGAGATCACCCGATTTGGCCGGGGCTCGATATTTCCGGGTCCGACCAAACGTAGCTGCTTGAGAGACTCGCCCAAGGAACCATGCAATGATTGCTCATAAGCCGGGCATCTGAAGCTTCGAGCAATGCAGTTTACATGAGCTCACACACGGTAGCGTCGCGGGTGGTACTTTGACAGACAAAAAAGGGCCTTTGGCAGACGTCATGGAGGAAGTGGGTCATGGCAGCGAGCACGCTCGTCGCCCGATTTACTCATTCCTTCAAGACCTTCTCAACGTCTTCCATCGATACCGTCTTCTGCTGCCCTTGGGTATCTTGCGCACAGTAATACTCACCTTGCACACAACGCTGGACCTAGCGTCGATCACGGATGCCTCCATGACTTGGCAAGTCTCGCGATCCCTGTATCGGATCTTCGAGCCAATTACATCCCAACGGCCCCCATCACGGCTGCTAACTGCTGCCGTATGACGCTTCTTCGAGCTGACAACCTCGAAATGCTCGCTAGCTTTCTCCCGGCGCTTGAGCTTATCCAACCCATCAACGCCGACTCAGTTGACTGTCCTGGACAATGACACTGAACCACGTTGAAGCAAGATATCAGACAGTAGAGTGCGCATACGCTATATCGTTAGCAATGTTGGCCATAGCATCCCCCCACCTTGCCGTATGAAGGGAGTGCCTGGCCCATCAGGAACTGAGAACCAGCAGCTCTTGTGAGGTATTTCTAGGTTATACTGGCCAAAGGCAAAGTCAGAAATAGAAAGATGACTGATGCGATTGGTATACTTTCTAGCTCCCGTAGAAGGCAGCGCAAGTACCGCATCGCATTTTCTGCAAGAATATTTTGCAGCCGTTTGCGTCTTTGTGATTAGGGAGTGTGCCGGGATACGTCGCGTTGGTCCTAAATTCCACAATGAGGGTGTCGTACAGAGCCTGGTACTAGGCCACCGTAGGATATATAACATGTAGGGCTCTGGTACACCCCCCGGAAACGGTGAGAAACCGAGCCAACTCACGCACCATGGGGCCGTGCTTGGCGGGAAGAGAATTCAGCAATTCCTCTTCGAATTGTGCGGCCATGACTGAGGTTGCTGTGAGGACAGAGCAAGAGAGAGCAAGTAGGCGTGCTTTATAACCAGTCGAAAGCTGGGTTGTGAGGTAAGAGATACGACGTATGAGATGTTCCGGCAGGCTTGCTTTGGATGACGTATACGAACACGGTATTTGGTGCCACGCCGTGCATCGAAGAGCGTGATGTAGCCATGTGAACCATCCCATACCGACCCCCTCTTTATCTACCAGCCGTGACAAGCGACAAACGTTCAGAGGGTATAATCCACGATCCCAGGCGCGCGCGCTTCCCACAGCTTCCTCACGCGCATATCCGCCGCCCCATCCTCTGAAAGTTTGTACCACGGCTCGCCGCCAGGCTCTTCAGACTCGCGGAAGCGAACATTATGTCTCTACACGCCAAAGTAAGAATCGGGATCGAAGAAGACAGCCCGGCCAACGTACCTTCCCGAGCGACAGGTGGATCCCGCCTGGTAGCTCGCCGTACTCTTCGAGCTTCAGGTCCCCGGATTTGCTTTGATCAAGGCTTGGGTTTGCGTTCGCGAGGATGAGCGCCTCGATGTTGCGCGATACGATCTCGGCGTGTGCGAACCCCGGCCGCGCGGCTTTTTGGTGGGGTGTCGCGGCGGCGTCGCCTATGGCAAAGATATGCGGGTGCGCGACGCGTGTTGAGTCTGCGGGCTGCGCGAGTTGGAAGGTGCGCAGGACGGGAATGTAGCCGGATGCGGGAATTGCAATGGGGGTCGGTGTGGAAGATTCGGGGTCAGAATGACACGAAACAGAGATGGGCACGGGCTGCGGGGTTTGGCCTGTCGCGAGGATCTTTCACAAAGGCGGAGAAGATTCTTGAGCGTGAGGAATGGAAGGGGGAGAGTGAAGCTTACGACAAAATCAACGTTTGAAATCGCGCGCCCGCTGCGCAGCGCTACCTCAAACGGCTTCGAATCGTGGTCATCTGCTCCAAGTTGGACAGCGCCAGGAAAACCGCCCTCCGGAACGATGACGCGATCTTCGAGTACTACGTCGATGCCGAGGTCGTTTACGCGCTGCATGATGATAGCATGGAGCTTTGGGTGGAAGGTGTGCATTAGCCGCGCGCGCGAGTGGATCAGAGTGATATGCTTGTTCGGGTAGTGCTCTTTCAGGTCGGTGGCTAATTCTGTTGAAAGAAGTCAGTCCGGGCTCGAAATATGATGTCGATCGCGAGTAGATCCAACAGAAAATGAAAAGAAAATGGGGTTTTGCGTAAAAGGCGGAGGGAGAGGAAGCAAAGACAAATACGTACGCACGCCGACCGCTCCTCCTCCAACAATGACGATAGATTCAGCACTGCGCACGCGCTCCTGGTGCGCGCGGTAGTATGCGACCCCCTCGCGCTTTGTTGTGCCGCCGTGATTGGTAGCGGGAGGCACGCCGGGTGGGGTCAGCTGCGTCCCCGTGGCGAGAACTAGGAAGTCGTAGGGGATGGTGGTTGGTGTTGCGGGCGCATCGTCAGGAGACGAGGACGGGTCGAGCACAATAGACGATGGAAGAATGGAGGTCGCACGTGCGTGGACGACGGTGACCGAGGTATCTGCCGTCACATTCGCATCTGACGAAGACGTGTCAGGAGACTCGAGCGCCGCGAACATCCGCGTGTATGGGATGAACGCAAACTGCTCGAGCCCGATTTTCCTGGTCTCAGCTCCGTTCGCGGCCCCGATGGCATCCGTGAGTCCGAGCTCGTCCCCAGGTACGACGGCACAGCGCGGAAACGCGAAGCGGTGCTGGAAATGGGAGTTCTGCTCGATGAGGAGGATGCGGTGCGGGATGTGGGTGTTGGCGTGTGTACGTTTGTAAGGCTGGAGGCGCTGGGCGATGAGTTCTGCCGCTTTGCAGCCTGAGGGGTAGAGTGATGGTCAAAGCAGAAACAAGAATGTGAGAAGGTGCAAGTGTCGAAGGAAGACGGAAAACACGTACCAACGTAGCTTCCGCCGATGATGACGATGTTGAGCGTGGGTTTGGAGGTGGGAGACGTGGACGTCATTGTGCGGTAGCGAATGAGCGATCTGAAAGGCGTCGACAAGCTAAGGAATGAGATGCGTCGTGTCGAGCCCAGCATCACCGCTAGGGGGTTTAAGTATATGACGGTGGAGAGCCTTGTCGAATGCCATAAGGTCGCCTTATGTACGCAGGAAAGACCTGGCAATTAAGCTATCAGCCGGATGGAGAAGTCATGTCGACGCGTCCGTTCGGCGGCACAGCGATAGATGAGTCTAAAATAAAACGCAGAGGTCAGTGGAAGCAGCAGGAGTGTGCCAGCGGAGGCCGCGATGATGGGGAGTCAGCGCATATCTTATCTGATTAAGCACAGTTGGAATTGACCAATCGAAAGATGTGCTTACGCGCGTCGATGAGCTCGGACGATTCACCGCTGGCCGTGTTGGCGTCAATGGGTCCGCAGTGGCTCCGCGTATGCCTAGTCTTACTCCAAGACCGCTCACCTTCACCTCACGCGTTCGGCGTTCGGCGCTCGGGAGGGGTCGGTCGAACCTACGTTTCATTCCGCCTCCGTCCCGGCAAAAAGTCGAGTGCTTTTGGAGGGGCGGCCTATCTCCGAGTCTGGACTCTGTAAGTTACTACTTAGTGGCACTTTCAACTGGCAACATAAATATCATGGATATCCACTCAAATGCGCCCTATTTCAACGATCTCACAAAATTCTCGAAGGACTTACCATAGAATTCATGTTTGATTGCACTTGGCAAGGCTATTCATAGTGAATCACACTGCCCCAGCCGGCCAATATTCCCACGGTTATAAGGTGTACGCGTCGCTGTAACAGATATTCCCCATACTACGCGTACTCTTCTCGCCTTCCTTCCTACTTTCATACGCCTGTGCGTCACCAAAGCTCTGAAATAATAGGGCTCGTATATCGCACCACCGAACGAACACACGACGTCGATCGAACGAATGTCGGATTCTAACAACCCGAACGCACCGCGCACACTCGGCGGATCTGCGTCTAACGAGCCCATCCCCACGGCCTGGGCGCGCCCCGCGAGCGGTGCCTCCTCGGGCTCGCGCATCGGACGCATCGGTGGGCCCTCGTCTGGGTCTTCTAGGTGCGTGCGCGGCCTGTGGTGGCGCTCTCTCCATCGTGGTGAAAAGGTGGTGATCAGTGATGCTGATGCTCACGCGTGTATTATATGGCCATGTGTAGTCGAACCAACTCAGGGCCAAGGGTCGCGACGTTGAGTGATATCACCAGCGCCAGTGGAGCTGGAGCGCCGCCGATGGGCGCGGGCTCGCATCGCGGACACGGGCATGGAGACGATGGCGACGACGATAGCGATGATGGCGAGCCGCAAGAAGCAGAGAGCTGGTTCGCAGGTGGCGAGCGTAGGTACGAATCTCCTTGCCCATCTTGCGGCGGGCTGCTCCATTTCCGATGCATACTGATCCTGTATATGCACAGTGGCATCTCGGTGGAGAATCCTGATGCGGTCAGGAATATTCCTGGAGGGGATGTCGTGCGTGATTTGCTGCGCCGTGCTGCAGAGTACGTCCTTGACAAATGTCTATACATTCTGTTCCTATACCCTTCGTCGCGTATCGTGGCGTTCTGATGCTGACGTTTTTTACAACGTCTCCCTCTGTACTGGACCCTTGTCATCTCTTTCCGTCCCACCGATATCTCCGCATAATAGAGCAGGACCTCCTCCCGAACCTGCTCGCGGTGCCCCAGGAGCACGTCAGCCTGGCTTTTTCTCTGGCGGCGGACACACACTTGGCTCAGACGAAGTTGAAAGCACGTTCATCCCCGACCCGACCGCTCCCGCGGAGGGTAGTAGTGAGTCGCTGTCTCTCCCTTTTTTCTCCCATTTGGAATGCCTCTCTCGCCCCTACTTGAATTTCTCTCAACATCGTCCCTGCGTTTCTTGAATTTCATCTCGATCTGACCCTCCGATATTTACTGACTCACTCGACTCAGCGCAACAGGAACCGACCATCCGCCACCTCACGTTCTGGCGGGACGGTTTCAGCGTAGAGGATGGTGAGCTCTTGCGGTACGACGATCCCGCGAACGCGCAGCTCTTGAGCGAGATCAATGCTGGGTGCGTATAATCCCGAAAAAAAACAGACGAGGCGATGATCAATGACGTGCCTTGTCTTACTCCGCTACAACTGGATCTTGATCTCATACTGATGGCTTCTCTCCCTCCTCACGCGTGCGATCGGCCACTTACGGCCACGATCCGAGCAGACGCGCGCCGCTGTCGATCCTGAATGTCCAGCCCAACGAGCCCGTCGAGCTCCGCGTTGCCAAGCGCCTCAATGAGGCATACGTCCCCACCCCCAAGAGCCGCAACCTCGCCACGTTCGCAGGGAGTGGGAACCGGCTCGGCGCGCCTGTCCCAGCTGCTACGTCCGCCTCGACATCATCCGTGCCGATGCCAGGGTCGTTCCCAGGCGCGAGCGGCAGCGGAGGGGCGAGCGCTGGGGCGAGGAGGGAGCCAGAAAGCGTAGGGACGAGGTTCGAGGTCGACCAGACGCTGCCCACGACGAGCGTGCAGATTCGGTTGGCGGACGGGACGCGGTGCGTAGCTGTTTTTTTATCATCTCCGAGTTGCTGACAAAAAGTGTTCGTTGTTGCGCTGCAGGCTGGTGTGCAGGATGAACCTGACGCATACCGTTGGGGACATCCGAAATTTCATCAATGCGTGAGTCGAATGCCCCAGTACGTTTTCTCGAGTACAGCGCTGACCGAATTTGTGACACAGTGCCCGCCCCGAGAACCTGATGCGTCCGTATACTGTCGGCACGACGTTCCCGAATCGCGTGCTCGAGGACAACGGCGCGACGGTCGAAGCCGCTGGCTTGGTGAACAGCGTCGTGGTGCAAAGGTGGGTGTAGGTCGGTGAACGTAAACGCACTAGTCGAAAGTCGTTGGGGAGGCAGGAATTTTGCCGAGGGAAGTCAGGAAGGGGACTTGTGGTCACTGCATGACATGTCATCTTCTGGGAAATGTTGTTGTATTTTGATGTAGTCAACCAAAATTTGTGTATTGAATGACAAGTCTCATCGGAGGTGTTTCGGTTGACTGTTCGGCAAGTGTTCGGCAACGCCTGGCACTGCGTTTTGAAACTCAGGGCGGCAGCACGAAATGGCTTCTGCTCGCTTGCTGCATCGCTCGATTTGTCACAGTCGTCATCTGTCACAGTGACACGGCATCCTTTTCGCAGTTACCGCAATGAGCACCGAAACTCGCCAGTTCGGCGACCTCGCAACTCAGCTCGTCACCGAATCTCGACGCTCTACGTCCACCGACACCCTTCTTAAATACAATGACCTCCTCGTGCGCACCATCGTGCGCGAACAGCGCTCACTCGAAACGCTCATCGCGACCGCCATCGACGCGCAGGCCGCCGACGCGTTCACGGGCGACGCGCCTGCGCTCCTGCTATATCAGACCGCGATCCTCCGCAACAAGCGATGTCTACTCGCGTACCATGCCCATCGACTCGATCGCCTACGCGATCTCTATTGGGCCGCGGGCGGCGCGCTGCCACACCTGCTCGGCAACGCCGACCTGCGCGCGCGCCTGTCCCCCCACGAGGTCGATTTTCTGCGCGCGTACGGCGCGTCGGTGATGGAGTACCGTGGAGATTTTAGCAACGAGTTGGATATCATGGCGAGCGTTGTTAACCCGCCAAAGGATCTTCACGTGCTCGTGCGCGTAGTGAGGGATTGTGGGGTTATACAGACGGAGCTGGGGAGCATCGATTTCAAGAAGGGGCAGAGGTTCATGGTGCGTCGGGCGGATATTGAGCATCTGATCACGCAAGGGTATCTGGAGGAAGTTTGATCTGCACTGCCGCCCACATTCACTCGCCCCATGCACCATCCTCTCCTCACCACACGCGACTCTACACACATCATCGGCACTGCCAGCCGACGGACTCACTTTTGCAGACACATCAGAAATTTGCCCTTCGCAATGTCTTCCTTCCTCATCATCTCGAAGAGTCTGTGACACACGAGGCTTTGGCACAAAATCAAACCTCCTAGGCCCATGATCGATAGACGGTCAAGACTTAAGAACCTGCCTGGATCCAGACTCTATCACGACAACGGACGTGTCCGAGAATGCTGGCATGCGTTCATGAGCGACAAGATATATCATCGCTCCTCCTCCCCCTTTTGGTTTCAATGGTACGTCCAACTTGGGCTGAAAAAGATATGAGCGTCTGATCTATTTGGCAAGAACGTCTGTCTCGCGCGATCAAACTATTCATCAGCATGGTCACAGCGCTGGGTAGCGCTTGGGGTTTTCTGAGAAAATGTTATGTAAATTGCCTTCAAAAAAATTGAAGCTTTTCCAATCGTCACGCTTTTGTCAAGTGAGTTGTAAGAGTGGGTAAGTTGCTTGTCCTTTTCTGTAAATTTTCCAAAGCATTTTCATTGAAAATTTCAAGCTCGGACAGTACGAGTAGTTCAGATAAGATCACACAAATACTCTCCTGATTTTGTTTCGAAGAAAAGCTTATCGCCTAGCAGGTCATCAGTGAAGAGTGGCTCGTTGCAATAATAACTTGTACTATGGACAATCCATGACCGGTGGGCCAGGGTATAAGATTAAAATAAGTGTATCCATCCATATATCCATCAATCCTTATACCCAATAGAAGAGAGGGGGGGAAGAATATAGAAGAACGAAGAGATAATTGGCCAATAAAGCTGATAGAAGCTGTGGAACAGCGCCATTAAGCGCCACGAGTATGGAGCGCACTGGTGTCCGAGTGACGGCGTAGCTTCCTAAGCTTGTTAGGAGGAGGATCGCGAACAGCCAGGTTTCGTGGGTGCGAGGAGGGCTTTGACTTGACGAGCTTACCGGAAGAATTGCCTATCTGTCGCGATGCGGAGGTATCAGGGCGCGGGGTATGAGTTTCCGTGCGATGCAGAGGTATATCAGCAGGAGAGCGCGGTAGACGCGCGCTGGCCTCAGGGTGTGATGAAGTCCGGTGAGCGTGTACGCCCTCTGAGTGAGCTCTCCGATGTGGGGGACGATGGCTAGTGGATGCTGCTGAATGGCCATTGGCATGTTGGCTCGATTTAGATTGTGGAGGTGTCGTGGTCGTTCGAGGTCGACTGGTCGTCGTGATAGATATGCGGCGTGAGACGTCATGCGTGGCTTGCGATGGACCAGGATGATGCTGGCTGGCGAAAGCTTTCGGTGAGGGAAGGAGTGCGTCATTGCGAGACTTGTCATGGCTTGGGGTAGATGCTTCTGGGACTGATGACAGAACTAGAGATCCACGTCGTGGATTGGGCGGCTTGGTATGCTGGTAGGGTGGTCAGGATCCCAAAATTATTGGATATCAAGGCCAACTACTCACTTCGTCCTCGTCTAATTTCGTTTCTTGAAGGTGCTCAACAAAGTAGGAACCTGAATGCACCGCAGGGTGATTCGGTCGCTTGATTCCGCGTTGCTGTGTGAATACGATCTGATTGACAAGGCCAGCCAATTGGCTTTAATACGTGCGTCCTAATCTGCTACACAAATGCTTGCCTTTCGTGTGAATGTTTTGAGAACGACAGAGTCGCGGACAGACGAGAACGAGGCTGAAGCAGCTTTCAAAGCCGCTAAATAGAAGCACGATGAGGATCGCTGTTCGCGGAAGGATGCCTGGACAGGGACACTTGCCTCGTGGATCATATTTAGTATGCCGATCGCCGTCCATGCTGGATCTTCTGATACAAGAGTGAAGAAACAGAAATGGGGGAGCGCCTAAAACTCCAACATGTGGCTCTCAGAGCAAGAAATGGCTGAACCCAATAGATGACTCACCTGCCCACAGCCTCCGGAGCACAGACAAAGTTAAAGTTCAGTAGATAAGTTGTTCGTGGAAATTCTTCCCGCAGACAATATCGATTATTTGCAGGAGGAATGCGGTTGAATCAAGGCGAACCTCCACCCGGCAATCATGTCAGGAGTGGTTGTTAAAATACAGTGGGATTGAAGACGATGAGTGGCCAATAGTAATTGTGTCCCAAACTCGATCTCGTTGAAACTCGATCACGTGTGTGGTGTCAATTGAGGACTCCTCGAGTTCTCAAGAACTTTCGTCGAAGGCCAAATTGGATGAGGAGTCTGCGAGGTATCTAAGTATTTCAAGAAAGAAGTCCGAGCCTATCATCTCCACAGCTACTACTTACTCTGACTACATGACTTCAGGGTGCGGTGTAAATCAAGAGACACAATGAAGAGATCATGCTGACATGCTCTACGAAAGCTAGTAAGGAGGAAAGTCGAAAAGCCATACGATATGTCTGCAATATATCAACAGCTAAAAACGACTCATCCGTCGTTTTGCCAACCGACACTTTTCTGCCGAAGTTCGTATGATTGCAAATGAGGAAAATTGCTGAACTGTAAAGAATTTTTCAGGCTCACGGAGGCAATCCTATCGATCTTATCGATCCTGTCGCTTGAAAACGTCGTGAGGCTTGCCCCATCGTCAATTTCTGCGATTGTTGAGGTCGGCATGGTGGCAAAGGTAATACCAATACTCTGTGTAGCATGGTTGATGGGTGGCTCTTCGTTGTCCCAAAGATATGCAGAGTCCTTGCTGTTCCCCATCCGCATTCGGCTATTCAACAGCGACAGAAGCGATACGGTGTAGACTTTGCTGGTAATAGCGCCGAGACTCATGTAGTAGTAATCGTCCTTAAAGACCAAGTACATGATAGCTTCAAGGACAACAAGGCTCGCTGGTAAGAAAACAGTAAAACGAATCAGCGTAGCTCGAGGTGGATTGCGTATCACGATCTGAGTAGGCCTTACCTGTGAGCAAACCATGGCCGACCGTGACGCGTATCAATTTGGTCAACATACTCTCGGTAGATCGGTACACAGTCTCCTTCCGAGCACGAGTAAGCTGAGTGGAATCGAGGGAGCGGTTAGTGTCTGGCGCAATATAATTTCGTGGTTATGACTCACGCAATATAACATAGAGATGCTGATGAATGTGTCACAGATCGCATCGGAGAAGAGGCAGATCTGAACGGAGGCCAGTGAGTGAATGCCATTGCGATGCCTGAATCGATGTTGCCTACGGCTGAGAGATCGAGCACGCTGACAGGCGCACGGCCATACGATTCGTCACGGCTAACCACCTTGGTCGAAATACCCCAGTATATTGCAGTCGCAACACCTAGTGCTATCATCTGTCAACACAGAGTCATGGACCGTGAGCTTGCTCAGAAGTGACAGGCATAAATTTATAATGCATACCAATGCAATTCCTCCAACCAAGATCCTGGACTGGGTCAGTTTGAAAATGCGCCAGGCATAGAACAGCTGGACGACACCATCGGCTACTCAAGGCATTAGATGATAGAAGCCACGATCGTATTGGAGCATACCGATGCCGCTCATGATCGTAGAACTAAACCAGACCATACCCAAGCTCAATAATTTATCAGGGTCACCCCACCCAGACGCGTACAGGTTGTATGCATCGATCGTGAATAGAATTGTCTGAACCATTTCCCAGATGTAAAGGCCGTATACCATTGCCTTCGTTTGAACCCTATCCTTGGGATAGTAGTAGGAGTACATATCTATCACATAGCCAGCCTTCTGAGCATATATTGTATTCGGTAGCCTCAGCCACTCACAGACTTGTGATGTGAGAACACCATAAAGGCCCCAATTAAATAATGCTCCTAAGAACTGACGAGCGTTCAAGGTAAGATCTAGTGAGCAGGGAGCTATTACTGGCACAGACTCGCCGCTGGTCCGATGCTGAAACGTGTCAAATCTCAGGTCGAAGGGACAAATCAACGACTTGAATGTGACTCACTATCTGCCGATATTGAACATACGCGGTGACATTGCAAAACGAAGGAGTAAGTTCTAGCGTGGTAGGTAAGATGTGGAGTGTGCTCGTGACGCATATAGTTTTTGTAGCGAGGTCAAATAGGATCAATACCACCTTCGTAACGATCAGGAAATTGACAGTTCGCTGTAGACTGCCACAGAGTTGTGATGTGATGAATGTTGAGGCAGTTCGACTTGTTAGGGAACCGCGCTAGAGCCACGGCATGGCACGGACGGCGATGCCGGGATTCAGCACCTACCGATACGACGATTGATGCCCTAACCACGAGGTGCACCGCTTGTTGAAACCTCATCTGATGACTGCCGTAGTTCGCTGCATCCAACCCTTCAATCTTCACACGATCAAGTTGGCTGACACGGGTGCCATAAGTTCCTGTCAACCAGCTAAACGCAAAGTCAACGAGTGAAGGTATAATTGACCTGGTCGAGATGGTAAGAACAGCAAACGATGCCTGTTTAATGCAATCAAGCCATCGTCGGGCTAAAAGTACACAAAATGTCTCCGACCCTTGATGCTGAATCGCCTAATCGTCATTTCCGACCAAAGTCGCATTGTCTGTGAGGATCTTGTTCAACGATTCGCGGTGCAAACAGTTCTCGAAGCTGAAACTTTTCGCGATCTCGTCGATTTCGGCCTCGGTCTTGCCGCGGAAGTGTTCCGCCCACTCTTTCACGAGAAATTCGGAGACGAGGATATTGCGCGCAAGACGTCCGACGCGGTCGCTCAGCTTCCAGACGGGGAAAGGGTACAAGTTCTGGAACTGCGTGGGGATCTCCTGCTGAATGAGGTCGATGAGCGGTTGGTAGACGTGCTGGACTTGCGATACGTCAGCGCCCCAGGCATCAACAGCGAGTCGATGTTTCTTGGCAAGGAAATCCTTGAATAGCTTCATGTAGACCGTCTCCCTTGAGACATGCACCATGCCCTGGAAGCCGATATCTTTGTAGAGCCAGATAGACCAGCTCAGACGGTCCTGCCGCTGATGAGCTGACGTCGCGATAGAAAAAAGATCAAAATACCTCATTGTAGATTCCCAACTGATCCTTCAAGACCTTCAATCTGACCTCGTTGATCTGATCCGTCTTCTCCCCTTCATACTCAGTCCTCGCGTACACGGGACCCCACTCCCCGTTCCATACGCACAAACCATTCTGGTCCATCCATTCTCGCTTCTTCTCGTAACTTCTCCTCAACCTTTTTTTCTGCACGTCGCTGCTCACATAGTCCTCCGGAGATGCAGGGAATCCGAACAGGGAGTAATCGTGAATCGCGTAACCCACATTCTCCCATTTCTTGTAGATATCTCCAAAGTGCGAGAAGTCGGACGCAAACGTGTTACCGTCAAATAATATAGCGTGGTCTTTGTCAACTGTGCGAATCGCGCTGTACACGCGGTCGTAGAACTGGATGACACGGGTGTGAGTAGGGTCGGTGGGTTCGTTGAGAGGATTATAGCCAGCGATCCAGGTATTATTCATATAATGCGTCGCCAACTCCTGCCACAGCCATACGGCCCTGTCCTGGAAGTCTTTGTGCAGCCAGAAGTTTGCGATGTGAGTACCCGCATCGGAATGCCAATCCGTGTTCTGTCCTCCTGGAGCAGTGTGCAGGTCAAGGATAGTATAAATCCCATACTTTGCGCATGTGTCAATCACGCGATCGAGGTGTTTGAAACCTTCCGGTTTGAGAACGCGTGGGTTTAAATCATCTGATTATGATGTGATTAGTGGAGAAACAGGAAGTTGGATCGCCATGCATACCCTCGAAATGACGATAATTGAATGGAAGACGGATACAGTTCAACCCCAAGCTCTTGAAAAATTGCGCATCGGCATCTTGGAAAAAGTAATCCAAAAACTAGAGACGAGATCGACTTTTAGAAGCACATGAAAAGATACAGATACAGATACAATGAACCTTGTCGAAGAACAACTCTGACTTCACAGGCCCAATAACCTCGGCTAGGCCTTCGCGTATCTGAAACTCACATCCAGGGTATCCTGCATGAGATTGAATGTTTAATGCAAGGACGATAGAAACTGAACATAGCCCACCAGAGATGAAATTCTCCATGCTATCATTTGTTAGGTCAGTGCGGTATCATCGAGTGAAAGGAAGGTACGGACTTCATCCATCCTCCTAACCCCGCACCTCGGAGGATGACCTCTTCCCCATCCTTGTTAACGATCTTTGCCCCAGAGATTTTGAGATATGACATGATTGGGGCGCAGAGAACACCCATCGTCTGCCCTTCCGTTCGTTAAGTAGAGCACCAAAGAGGTCATGGGATGGCGCACTCGTTTGGATGTGGAGCCAATCCCGAGGTTTGTCCGAAGGGAATTAGGTGATGCATCTACCCACTAGCTACGTCTAGCTTAGGAATCGGCTGTATGGACAGTTATTCTCGGCGTGTGATGACTTGCATAGCACAAGAGTGATCTGGGAGTGTAGTTGCTGCGTCCTTGCGCAAGATAATGAATGTCATCAATCGGGACAGTTTGTAATCCAAGGGCTCTAAGAGTCTTTCGAGAAAGATACAGTATAGGCAAAGCTAAGGCCTCAGGAGGCTTGTTGTATATCTTTATGGCCAGTCATGATGAGCGTGAGCTCTGCAGAGTGTACCGTCGGCCCGTAACTCCCGGGTGTGAGGAACGAAGCGGACTTGCCATTGAATGCCACAAGTGACCTGGTGCCTTAGTATACATCGCTTCAAGTTTGAAGTAATCCGAAGTCAAGCCGAAAGGCGGACGTAGATATTGAGCTCGTATTTTGATGGTTGAGAGTGGGAACATGTAGACCCCGAAGACTGCTTCACTGGTGTCAGAAGTCTCCGCGACATCATGCGAAGTTTCCGGCTGTTTCAATCTCCGCGACCGGGACCTTGCATCCTGCCCTCACTAATAGCCAGTGTCGTTCATCCCTAATTAAAGGCGTCGATTTCAGGTGCCGATTGATCCGATGCATCTATAAAATTTGTGCTCAAAACAGGGATTCGCTCCTATTTTATTCTCATTATCTCAGAATAGGACTTCCGCATTGGGGTCTGGGCTGCTTCGAGGTGACACCCAGTGACAGTCGCCCTTGTCTCCCTCACAGCTCATTGGCGGTCTGTCGGTCTGTTGTCTACATGGGTATGTCATGAATTCGTATACTTATATTCATACACCAACTCTTAAAGGCAGTTAAAAGGCAAGACTAGGCAATCACAGACAGCGCATAATCAAGATGAGCGGGACAGATACGAAGAGCAGTGAACATGATGATCGTCGAAAACACGACCTGATCGGCAGTCCATTTTCTGTCATTGAATCTGATCCAGGTATCTGATCACAATAGACCGTCATCTTCAAATTCGCTGATATCTTCTCATTGATAGGTGTCTTCACTACACTCGTGCGTAAACTGGGCATCAGTGGCCTCGAGGTTGTAGAACTCTACGCCATAGAACCATGGGCTGTCGAGAACCTCAACCCACATGGCCTCATATTTTGCTTCTTATGGCGAAAGGACACCCACCGTGCGGGCGACTTCGAGGACCCTGCTGCGGAACAGGTTTGGTTCGCAAATCAGCTGAGCGACGATTCCTGCGCTTCACTTGCCATCTTAAACGTTCTGCTCAACTGCCCGGAGTGCAATGTTGGTCAAGATTTGATTGACTTCAAGACTGACACGCAGAAGATGTCGTCCGTTGTAAGTGTGGGACCCGTATGTTTGTTATAGGCTGTCTAGGCTTAATGGAGGCGACTTTATCAGATGAAAGGTCTCGCCATCTCTAACTCTCGCTTCGTTCGTGACGCGCACAACAGTCTCTCTCGGTAGGGACTCACCTCAAGTGGTATTTGATGATGTTTAATCTTCAAACAAGCCCCGCGGACCTGCGCAGTGCCCTGAATGCGATAGCAACCACCACGGTCGAAGAGCACAAGTCATCTCAGTCTAAAATTAACAAGCCGCACCCTGCGAAGCGACGCAAAACTACAGCGTCCACAAACGCTCGTGTGAGTCAGCAGAAGGCAACGTCATCTGAAACCCAAGAAGAGGTTTATCACTTCATTGGCTATGTTCCCGCGCACGGCAAGGTTTGGGAGCTTGATGGACTAAAGTCTGGTCCCCTCGAGGTCGGCGAGCTCCCTGAGGACTCCACTGCAGAGAGCTGGATGGACGTAGTCCGTCCTGCACTGCGAATGAAGATGGAGAAGTACGGGGTTGACGCAGGTGGCGAAGCGAACATCCGCTTCAATCTTCTCGCGCTGGTTGATGATAGATACCAGGTTGCCAGCGATGAATACGAGCTTTTGTTTCGCAAAAAGTCTTGCTTGGAGAAACGCTTGGACGAGCAATTTTCCACCAGCTGGAGGGAAGAGGTTTGTTCTTTTGCGCGTCCACGTGGTTTCTCAAATATAATTTTTAACTTTGCAGTTTGGGGCGGATTCGGACGCTGCGGGCGGGGAGCGTGGCCCTACGTTTTCGCCGGACTTCGGTTTGCGAAATCTTGAGCAGGGTAGGGCCATACTCGACATGACCCCTCAGGACTTGAAGAGTAGTTGGGCCGAATGCCAGACAAAGCTTTTATCAGCGAAGATGGCAGTAGAGGACGAATTTAGAAGCGCGAAGGCAGCGAATGTGCGTGTTCCTTACTTTTCCCTTACTCTCTAATATTTATGACCATCGATCCACCGACAGACCGACGCAATCAAGAGAACTCACGACTATGAGCCTTTCATACGCGAGTTTATCACCTGTCTACATAACGAGGGGCTGTTGGATGCCTTGATTTGACTAGTAACCCAGACAGCAAGATCGTTCATTTGTTTTATCCGACTATGAAACCTTTCACTCTCGCCTGTCCATTTGGGCATATACACTTTTGAAGTTTTCTATGGTCTCCCCCTTTTTCGAGACAAGAGCTCACTATATAGAGCAACTTGTGATTGTACAGTCCATGAGGCTTTCGAAAAACATGACACTGACCTATGAATCCTGCTGAGCATGCTCCCGCAATACTCTGTTCAATCCCTCTCTCTTTGTACAATTATCGAGATGAAAGCTCTTCGCCATCTCCTCCAGCTGAGTCTCGTCCATCCCACGAAAATATTCCGCCCATTCCTTGACTAGAAATTCTCCTATCAGAGTTGCCCTGGCTAGCCTGCTGACTCGCTCCTCGACGCTCCAATTCGGCCAAGGGTACAGACGACAATCTTCTTCACGGGGTACTGCTTCCTTGATAAAGTCGACTATGGGCCTAAACACATGCTGCACGCCAGCATCATCCGCTCCCCAGGAGTCAACAGCAAGACGATACTTCTTCTCCAAGAAGGGTTTCAAGCGCTGCATGTATAGTGTCTTTGGAGAAACATAGACCATGCCTTGGAAGCCGATGTCTTTGTAAAGCCAGATGGACCAGCTCAGTCGGTCCTGAACGACCAATATGAACGAGTGAGTATTGTGGTCGGTCGGCGCTTCGGGTTTGCTCACCTCCTGGTAAAGATTCAGCTGATCCTGAAGGACCATATATCTCCGTTCATTGATCGTATCTGTGTTCTCGCCTTCGTACTCCTTCCTTGCGTACACAGGCCCCCATTCGCCGTTCCAAACACATAACCCTCGCTTATCCATCCACGCCCGCTTCCGTATGTATCCTCTCTTTATTTTCTCCTTCTGTTCTTCTGTTCTCTCGTATATTCCTCCCTTCGGAAAGCCGAACACTGAATAGTCGTGTATCGAGTATGCGACATTCTCGCCCCATCTTTCCTTCACGTTGGCCGGAAACGCGGAAAAATCTGCAGCATAAGTGTTTCCATCCAAGAACAAGATATGCCGCGTATCAATGGCGCGAATGGCGCGCACGACGCGATCGTAGAAAAGGATCAGCTGCTTCGCGCTGGGGTCTGCCGGCTCGTTTAAAACATTGAAACCTGCAATCCACGGCTCGTCCTTGTACCGTTCTGCAAGACGCTCCCAAAGCCAAACCGCGCTGTCCATGAAGTCCTTGTGCCGCCAGAAGTTGGCCAGATGGGTGCCATGATCTGCGTGCCATCCCCCGTTTTGCCCACCAGGCGCAGTGTGCAGGTCGATGATGGTATATATCCCTTCCGCGGCGCAAAGCCTGATTACGCGATCCAAATGAGTGAAAGCATTAGGCCGAAGGTGTCGTGGGTTCATGGGAGATTCGAAATGTCGGTAGTTGATGGCAATCCGAATGCAGTTCAGAGAAAGTGATCGAAAGAAACTAGCATCGCTCGCCGTAAAGAAATTCTCAAGATACTACGATAGATCTAGCATATCAGATGCTCAGACGACTTGGAGAACAGTACTACAGAACTCACTTTCTCAAAGAATAACTCGGCTTTCTGAACCCCAAGTACCTCTGCAAGGGCTTCGCGAACCTGAAACTCGGATCCAGGAAACCCTTAAAGAATGTTTATCAGCAATGGGCACGGGCGCGAAGGCAATCGCAGCTACCAGAGATGAAGTTCTCCATACTGAAATAACGAGCTTGAATTTAACACGAAGGCAAACAGCAGAAGAATATTAACGCTCACCACATCCATCCACCCAACCCTGCGCCCCTTAGCACGACTTCGCTTCCGCTATCAGCGACGACTGACGTGCCCAAAACTCTGAGGAAAGACATGATGAGAGCTCTTGAGACCGATAACAGCTGAGTGTGGAAAGCCCCGAGCAGACGAAAGCAGGAAGACGGCCCGCTGTGGGAACAGCCTAAAATTGCCTGAACTCATGACTGGTAACGCTGTAGTAAAGTCATGGGAGTAAGTTTACCAGTTTCAATGGAACCTTCGACATGAATAAAGATTATTAGGATTGTGGGGATTGATGAGAAATGAGAAAACAGGACGATAGATACAAAATATGTTATAGGCCGGGGTCTGAGTCAGTGAACCCAACACCATCAACCACATGTGCAAGAGTCAAATTATGCGAAAGTGAGCGCCCAGAAGGGGCAACATAAGCTTCACCAATGCATTGAGACCTGCCACATGTAGGTGGTCAATTTGTAGAGAACAGCTTTCCGCAGTGCAAATTCTAAATAGCTCGATGCCGAAAAGATAACACAGTCAACATAGGCAGTCAATGACTCGGAATACTCACCTTAAGATCAGACCAGCTCGTCTCATGAGAAGACAGTGACACAGTTCTACATCTCTAATGAATCTCACCAAAGCAGCTCAAATTTCGTTATATGATTGGCAGCGTTCTCGATGAAGGTCCCAGTCACTCGAATGGTAAGCACCTGATGCGCACAAGTGACAAGACATATTCATTGTGTCGTGCGACAGACACAATCATGACTTGGATACAGTAGTGGAGAAGTCGAGGTTGAAATTTTGAAATCGAGTAGGCGAGAACGACTCGAGCTCAGGACCCCGATGCTTTTAGCCTCCGGCGGAGTAGTAAGAACGGCCTTTGCCGGAAAATCACGAAACCTGAACCTGGTCTCCAACGTACTGGACTGGAAAATTGCCATTTATACTGGCATGAGTGTGGCATATTATCAAGCAATATGTCCAGCTAATTGATCAAGGGAGGTGAGTGAATACATATGGTCACCACGATCATGATATAACGCGAGTCTGATGATACAGCAACCTAAAACCCAAATAGAAAATTAAAATAACACTTCATGCCTCTTCGATCTCGGTAATCCTGGCCCGCGGTCCCCAATCTGGACCAGCATTCCGCGGTAATGTTAAATATTGTGGTAAGGTCTCGTCTACTCCATGTTCTTCGGTCTGCATATGGTGATGCAATAGTTTGACAAGTTCAACTTCATCTGGCGTCAATTGAAGAAATCGCAAAGAAACAAGTTCAATACTGAAATAGTTGTCAATAAAGTAGTAGGGAGATTTGTTAGTCGCATTTACCTATCCTGAACATGGACTCCCTCCAGCGAAGCCTGAGCGATGATCCCTGGATGATTTTGGATATTCTCCGGAGAGTACGAGGAGTTTTCTGGCGTCATTAGTGGGCGAGGGTCAAATGACCAGTAGCCCCAAGGAGTCGGTTGTCCTTCCTCTGGGTCCGTACCCAATGCATGAAAGTATAGATCTGACACATCTGCAAGGGATGACTTTCTTCAACCTGAATTCGTAGTCTTCGACACTCGGAAGGTAATTCACCATAGGATGGATCAACTGTAGCGGTTGTAGTATGGCGATAGGTTTCAGAGACAACTGGAAGCAAGGTCGTTCAGGAGTGGTTCAAAGCGGAGACGAACAAGCGACGTCGCACTCAAGATGAGTTTATCCATCTCTACTCCATATCTTGAGGAAATAGACGGAATATTCGAGAGAAAAATGCACATGTCTTGTGATGTAGATGAGCTGGCCAATGATTCATAACGCTCCCTCTGGAAGGAGCGCCTGCGATTCTAAGTTGATAGGTAGTGGCAAAAGGAGGTTTAGGCAAACCTTCTCTCTTCCTGGACTTCGGGGTCAAAGCGCCATTCTGATCTGTTCGTTGTTCCGAGCGCTTGAAATATAACTTCCTGTCGATGTGGGTCTCTATCATCGAGGAAAAAGTAGCCAATGTCACCGCATTTCAGGCCTTCTGGGCACAGCCATGCCCAGTGAGACTCCCAGGAGAGGGCATTTGGCTCGAAATATCGCGACCAAAGATCCAGTACTTCCAATGCATACCGAGATGTGAAAGGATTTTGGGGTGATGATTGCAGTATGGGAATGACATCCAACGCCCTCTGCAAGCTTGAGATATCCAGGTTATATGACTCTGCATACCGTTGTCGGGGGTCGAATGATACACCGAAGAAACAGATTTAACTATACCTCTAGGCCAGGACGGGATATCTTTGTTGTTAATGGTCTGCCGATCTGAAGTCAGCCAGATACATTATCTCTCAAGTCGCATGGACATACACGTAGTCTGAATCCGTAACTTGACCGGTAGTAGAACGTATAGGCAAGTTCGCTTGGGGTTGAGAATAGGTTACTATTCTTCGACAGCCCTTCCGGGCCAATCAGTACCTTGCCGTCAGGGGTGATGAGTTTGATATGAGGCTTGCGAGGAGTATTAGACAGCCTGTTTGCGCAATATTACAGAGGAAAAAAACTCACCTGTCCGTTTCTGTGGTAGATATTTAGATCGTGGAGCCCTAAGAATTCGGCCACCTCCTAAGGTAAGTGTTCATTCGATGCTTCCAATTCTCGCGGGAGTATCACACGAACCGCCATGTCCAATGCCTGTATAGAACAACTTCATCTGAATTTGCACATATGATACGTGTGTATAGCTTACGAGTTGTAATTTCTTCACCCATCTCTCGAGCCCCTCGAAGGGTGCCATGTACGTTGTGAAGGTGTACGGCGTTGAAGCTTGAGCTTCAGAGAGAGGTAATTGAACGAGTCAGGAGCTCGTTCATGAACAGGCAGTGTGATCTCTTACTATCGTTGAGAACGTAAAAGAGGTCGTCGCTGTTGCGGCGACTGTGTCCAACAAGTTGGCGTACATTACGATGCCTACGGCGATGTCTTGAGCGTCCAGCACTAACAGCATATAAACAGTCAAACCATATCAATGGCTTCATCATTTTCACTTCTTCCCAGAAAGTCTGTCAACGGAGATGATTGAGCTGGAGATGCGACAAGCAATGTTGGAATCCCACCTGAACATCAGAATTACTTCGCCGTCGTAATTTATACACTGAAACTTTCTCTCCCGTATCTCTCAGCTGCGCTTCTCCAACATCGACAGCGCTGTTACCATCAACTGGTGTCCACCTTGAAAGAGGACGGAGATCAGAGGCTCGAAAAATGCGGTACTAGAACGCCCACAAGCACAAGGCTTCAGTTACGGCGCTAACAGAAAAATGATTGACGCGTCATACCTCCCCTTCATATTGTTGAGAGTTTTCTTGATTTTGTTGTATCTGGATCAGAGTTTTCGTCTGAAATGGAGCATCAGTATGGGCAGAAAACGATGATAACCGAAGATGCTTGCATCGAAGATTCTCCAGGCTTCGTCAAGGTCTCTCGAACATTCTTGCATTGCGTCTGAATTCTGAGCTTTCATCCGAAATTGAGTCCATTTTTTGCTGTTTACGATCTTCGAAAGTTTCCCTTCGATCTCAAGTAAAGTTCTGCATAGAACACGTTTGGAACATAACTCAAATCCAAAATCAAACACAAACTTTTCGAGTTGTGCAACATTATCGAGCATTTCATTCGAAGCGAGGTCGGTTCTTCTGCTGATCACCTCGTTCACATGAGAAACGAGGCGGCCGACTTTTGAGGTCAGCGTACGGCATTCTTGCTTCGTAGCTTTTACTTCCTGTTGATTGTCCAAATTTCAGTACTAGAGAAAGGGATGTGAAGACGACATCACTAGTCAACTTGCTTCGACGAGTTTTATGATTGCGCTGGCCGCAACAAACACCCCTGCCAGCCCAAACCCGTTGAGCGGTGTCGAATTAGATAGCTCTTTGCCTATTTCGAGGGCTGTTGTTGCAAAGGATGGAGCTATGGACGGCATTGTCCTATGTGCATCAAAATCCGAGATGGGGGTGCAAGAAGAAGAACTGCACGCTATCGAGGCCGCAAGGTGCGAGTTGTTTCGTCTTGTGTCTAATCTTCTTGTATTAGGGCACTGGTGGCGACGAATTAGCGCTTGCTTCAGAGTGTGTTCGAGACCGAGTATTCAAAAGGATTGACTCGCCTACGTTTCAATACGTCACTTGACTAAAAGTTCGGTTGCTGTCCGGTCCCATCAGTGGGTTAAGAGAGAAATGATCGAAGAACAACACTTTGCACGTTTTGATGTGCTGTCCATGTCCACGGGAGTTGCCGCAGTCTACAATAGATAATGTATCATAGGCGCTAGGAGATAGACTTGGTACGAGCACGAGCCCTCGACCTGTTGTAAGAACATGTGTAACCTGATCCATGCCTGATATGCCTAAGCACGTAATCTCTGCGCAAAGCAAACACTCATATACAGGGAATTCAATCGATGATGGAGCGAGCGCGAGATAGTGGCTCACCAAGGTCAAATGATCAGGTGGTAATGAGGCGTTGCCATAGGGCTATTCCCCATATGCAAAGTAATTGGGATATAGCAAAGCAAAGCTGACGGCTTCACGTTACCGACACATTTTGTTGATGGCTGCATAATTCAGGAGCCTACAATGCCATAGGTGACGGATTTTTGCGACAACTCAGCCGACTAAATCAAGACACTGTTGCATTCTTGCTACCAGATCTTCTCTGTTCGACGTCGAGGAGCAATTGCGTGGCGCATGATAAGTGATCTGGACGGAAACCTCGAGGACTAGCCCCTATCAAGTTGATTTACCGAGAAAGGAGTGAATACAGCACCCAGAGACGCCCATAATCTTCATTTGGTCAAAGCACCACGCGTAAGAAAGAACAAAAAAACTCACCTTGTTACTCGGTTCTGATGGACCCATATTCCAAGCCCCTCAAACTGACCTGACCACCTTTTCCCTGGTTCAAAACAATAGGCCCAAGGTTCGAGAAAAAGGACTCAGTCGGAGCGTCGAATTGGAAATCCAAGCAGCCGACAACGTATGCCAGGCACCTGCCTTTCCAAATGCCTACTGGATGAGATCATTGCAAAGCAAGTCCTTGTTACCGAGAACCACGAAGGGAGACTCGAACACGTTCGATCACCCCATCATTTGCCACATATTAATGCGCTAGTCGACCATCCAGCCTATTCAGGAATAGGACGGTATACCATTCGGTTGGATGAACTTCCAACTCGATCCACCCGTGATCCACCAAGCTTGCATTGACCGCAGTTCACGCCGCACTTTGATGCATTGCATTGATGATGGCTATTTTTGAGTCAGGCAACGGACGCGGAGACAAAACGGGTTGATACAACGGATGTAATGTTTGCACCCGTGCCGACTCGATCAGAGAGATCGCGGGACGCCCGCGCGCAGCCGCGCTCCAGGTGATATAGCTGCATAAGCCTGGAAGCTGTATCTGGATGTGTCCGACACATACATACCCTGCATGCATGGTACACAGGCTCGCCATGACCCTCTTGAAACGGACTAGCCTGCAAATGATACGATGTAAAACGTTAGTTACTAAAGCAGAACACAACAAATTGGAAGAATCAAAGCTGTGTCGGGGTGAACAGAACATGTATAACGATAGCAGCCGCAACAGATTGAAGCCTACGACGACAAACAGACAGACCGGTGGCCAAGTAAGTAGGGAGTAAAGCCTAGTCAACGACACATTAAAAGTATCAGCTGAAACGAACACAAACGACGATGATTAGATACCCCAGTGAAAAATTCAAAGAGGCGAGCCCAAAACAGAAGGGAGAAAGCGCCCCGGTCTTGAGTTCGAATGAGACCATAAAAGTCAGTAAAGTAGTATAAATGGAATGAATCGCGTCGAGCGACACGCCACTAAGTCCTCATACACAGAGCTGAGTGGAAGCCCAGCTCGCCCGCGAGCAAGCCACCCATCAAGCCACCAATCAATCAATAGTCGAGCAATCGCCCGAAAAGTCTATTTACTGGCGTCTATCAAGAAAAAGAAGGAATGGCGATGCGCATGGATATCTGCGGCTGACAGTTCTGTCCGAAGCGAATCCGAGAATCGAAGGAATGGACCGGTGAGGGCAGGGAAGGAAGGGTCGTTGAGGGACTTCAAAACGGCAGCTTAGGAACGGGAGGGATTGTCTCCCTCTCCCGCCCGTCTCCACCGTACATCGCCGCTACACCGCGCACGAATCGCTCGCGCACCTCGCCGCTGCGCTCATCGTCGAGGAAGCTCGCACGCTTACTCCACACTGACTCACGTGAGCCATCAGCATGGAAGTAGTAGGAATCGATTGTAGCGCGGTCGCGGTTCGTCTCCAGCGTCCGAGTGTCATCGGGGTAGAGCGACCTATCATCGTCGATGTAGCTTGACTGCTCGTCCTCTGTGCCGTACATCGTCGACGCACGCATCGCCGCCGCCGCCATGTTCTGGCCAGGATCCTGAGAGCCGAAGAAGAACGCAGCAACGTCTGGGCGGACGTCGTCTTCGCCTGCACCCCTGGACACGGGCGTAGGACCGTCGTCCTCGTCCGCGACGGTGATCTCGGGCGTCACGAACGCCGCGGCCCCACGGACACCGAGAGCGCTGGCGGCCCGGCCGTCTTCGGATTCCAACCCCATTTCGGGCTGCAAGAACTGCACCCGCCGCCGGCTTCGCCCGTCCGCGCCCGCGCCGATACCAGAATCATCCTCAGCGAACGCGCGGGTCGCCATCATGCGCGCCCGCTGGGTGATTGAGGTGCGCCGGACGAGCTCGGTGGACTCAGCCTGTGGGAGAACCGGTCGTGTTGGGAAGGGCGACTCGCGGCCCCGCTGGATCAAGGGTATTGGCTGTGCAAAAAGGCTCGGACTCGGGCTCGGTGTATTTGAGCGATTGATGCTGCTACCCTGCATGAACGATGATGGTGGCGGGCGTACATCGAAGGCTGGCTGGTCAACAGGGATCTGTGGAAGTGGCCCTTGCGGAGGTGGACTCGGCGGAGGGAGGTCGTACTGTGCAAAATGTCCGCGCGGACTAAGGAGCGGACTCCGTCGAGACCGTGACGGCGAGGGGACGACGAACTCTGCGGATGGGACGATGATATAGTCCGAGGGCACAGGTGAAGGTGACTCGGGATTGAGAAAGTTGGGGGAAGATAACACAAGCGGAGTAGGAGCCTTCTTGATGTTGGGTGTTGGCCGAACAAGAATCGGCTGAGGAGACGATGCACCAGAAGACGACGAAGAACCGGACGAAGTGATGGGAAGTGAGATGATCAGGCGTGGTGGACTAACGGGCGTATCAACTTCCCCACTGCGCTTGGGAAACTGGGTGGACAGTGTGAAGTGTACGCGAGGTGCAGGACCCTTGGTGCGGTCCGGGGAGTTCTGCGTGTCGGGCGTGTTCGCTCTGATGGAACTGAGGGTCAGTGAATTATTTGATTCCGAGGCGGTGAATGTTTCCGCCATCGAGCTCGAGCTCCCGATGCTGCCGCTATGCCCGCCGAAGTTGCGCATGAGTCCAGGAATGGGTGTGACGCTTCTCGAGCTGGTGTCGACAACGAGCGAGGGAGCTTCGCTTGTCCACTTCTCTGCGATGGGCAATGGCATTAGCATTGGAGGCATCGCAGGAACAGGAGGTATTGGTTGTGAGAGGTCCTTCGAGCCAGACTTTTTCAACGTCTTGTTGAGGCGGAAGAAAGAGCGCTTCTTCTTCACGGAAGACTCAGAGAGGTAACCAGCGTCGGAGACGTCGCCGCTGTCAGGCGGTGATGCTGTTTTCGTCTTGTGCGATGACTTGGGGCTGGGCTTAGCGTTGTCAATGGCCGAGGTATACCCATCGTGATCAGTGTCGTCTCCTGCATCACCTTTGTCCTTCTTGGTCCGCTTCTTCTCTTTCTTCTTTTTCTTTCCCGCGTCGCTTGCGTAGCCGCCGTCGCTCTCGTATCCTTCCTTGCGGGGCTTGCGCAATTTAGCCGGTCTATGTGGGGGTATCTGAGTGGTCGGTTTATCTGCAGAACGAAAGAGCGGAGGTTGATCGGCGACCTTGTTCTCGACACGGAACGAAGGCTCGTAAGGCTTCGAGCCGTTGAAATGGTTCGGAGGCGTTCCTGTCACGGGGAGGACGAATGGGGATAGAGCGGATTCCTCGGAGGTAGCAGTTGAGGCGGACGTGAGGCCTGGTGACAAAATATTCTACGCAGCGAGTAAGATATCCTTCACAGTAATAGGTGTGCAGATACCGGAGACACCAGAGCGCATCAGATGAGTAACGTTGGGGCATTGGTGATGTCCCTGTGCAGCTCAGCTCATCGACGAGACAGTGTCTGTCGGTTTGACGCGACATTTGTGCCGCTGGTGCCGCCGGTACTACAGGTCATGCTCACCTCTTCCTCATCTTCCTCATCCTCGTCGACTGAGTTGAACATCCAGTTTTCAACCGTGCGACTGGAACCAATTCCCAGTTGCAACGCGACGTCGAGCACGGACGCACGGAGAGCATCAGAGTGACGGTTAGCATTCAAGATGGTGGTTTGCGCAGGCCGCCTTTGGCTGGCCATTGGAAACAACGAGCTTTTGACAGAGACAAATTCTGAAGCGAAGTAGTACAGAAGCAAAAGCAAGGACCGGCCGTATAAAAGAGAGGAGGGTGGGGAACAAGTTCACAGATTCATCGTTTTGTGGTGTGGGACAGCAAGCAAGCCTCACAAGAAGCCGCAGCGAAGGGCGGCAACCAGTTATCTCACGTAATTGCACTTGTGATCGGGCGCAATCCACTTAGCCGTCGCTTAAATTACGCATATCCCCTGCGTCTCCTCTCCAATGGCCTCCTCTCTCTCAAAGGCTGAAAAGGCCTTTGTGCAGTCTTCGCTGAGAGCAGACCCCGTCGTGCGAGCAGACGGCCGTGGCCTCCATGATTTTCGCGCAATCGCCATCGAGACCGGAGTCGTCCCATTGGCGAACGGGAGCGTCCGCATCAACATCGGCACGAACAGTGAGGCAGGAGGCGGCACAGAAATCCTGGCAGCCGCAAAATTGGAGGTTGAGGACATCGAAACCGGCGAAGGCGTTGAGGGCGGCCGCGTGACCTGCTCCGTCTCTTGGTGCGTAGCGTGTATAGTCTCACAGAGCCGCCTCTCCGTCTTTTTTTCTTTACTTTTGTTGAGACACTGACTTGACCGACGGTCGCAAAGATAGCTCCCCATCTGCATACCCACACTTATCCGCCTCCGCCATCGACGATCTACAGTATGACTACACGACCTTGCTGCAGCAGATACTCGCCCATTCGTCCCTCCGTCCGTCCAATCTCGGGATTCTACACGCTAAAAAAGCATGGCTGTTGGTCCTCGATTTCGTCGTCCTCTCCGACTGCGGCAACGTGTATGACGCTCTGTTCGTGGCTGCCCGCGCGGCCCTGTGGGATACAAAGGTACCGCGGACGCGCAGCGTCGAGTATCGTGCGGGCGGCAGGCTGCCAGGCGCGATCGGGAGCGCGGACATGGACGTTGACGAGGAAAAGCAGAGTGGGTTTGATATGAGGCAGGCTCACGCCGCTACGGACTTCGAACTGGAGGACTATTGGGACGAGGGAGAGCCTTTGGATGGACGAGATGGGTGGCCTGTGTGCATCACACTGAACCTGGTAAGGTCGGATTTGATCTCTGGGAACGGCTCTGCCATTAATTTATTTCCGCTGGTACAGTTACCACCTGTGCACCTGCTAGATGCTACATTACAGGAAGAAGCAGCCGTACCTCAGAAACTACTCCTCGTTTACTCGTTCATGCCCAACAGCACGCCTACACTCCAAGGCATGCGATTACTAGGGCCTGGGGAAGTCACCCTTGCCCAGATCAAATTCTTATTGAAGGTATCCCAAACTCCTTTTTGAGAGTCTATTTGACGCCTATTGACTGTCGGCCCTGCAGGACGGAGAGAACTATGCATCAGGGCTGTTCACCGCTCTAAATGCTAAACTGCACGACGAAGACGTGCGCCGCAATGAGAAAGCGCACATCAAATTTGCTGCTGTGCGATGATGGTGACAATGCATGAGCCCTTGTCTGCTAAAGAAAAAAGTAATGTGTATGTACTGCTTTTTGGCCATTGTTCTTCGAGCGTGATACTGGCATGTAGGTATAATCGGATAGTAGACTGCCATTGAGGTCTCTCGCAAATTTGACTGCTCTCCTTCACAATCCCTGACCGTCAATCAGTGACCTCATAAGCCAATGAACGTATACTCGCGCGCAGACCGCGTTGCAAACATGTTCCGATCGGGCTTTCGACACACTGACTGCCTCACTGACTATGTCATTATGCAGAGCCGCCAATGAGCGGCTGTTACGGTGCGGACAGGTTCAATAGGTGACTTCTGTGCTCTATTTGCCGCAGGACGGAATCTGATGACAGCGGGACCCCTAACCTTGAAGCAGCCAGCCCCCAGAACGACAACGATGTATTACCAACAATCACGTCTCCTGAGTGAACCCCTTGACCTATCCTATCTCATTCGCTCCTGGCTGTCATCATCCCCTCATCTCCGTCTGTCGCGATCACACCGTGTCTGTGTTCCCGATCAGCACAATCGTACTCCTGGTGACGTTCGAGTGCGTCATAATCACCATGTAGTCAAGCATGCAGTCGTCGGGCTTGTTCGCGATAGCTCGTGTGCGCGAAGCCTTACACATCATAGGACTGGGTTCGTCATTGAAGTGCTGCGCATCCCTGGACCTTCTGTGGCTGATCGCGGAGCGCAAGAATCAAGATGGTGCTACAATCCACGCGCATTCGAACGGTGCCTCCATTATGAGCCTCACGTCATGGTCAAGCATTCCATTCCGCCGCATGGCTCTTCATCCACTTTTCACGCGTGGTATGTCTCGATAAACGGCGACGACACGCTTTTCACGAAATCCGACATGCCACCGTGAACCAAACAACGGCATCACTTGATACCAGACAGGTATCATGCGCAAAACCTCGCGGATTTTGGTGAGTCAATGCTTTGTGAGCCAGTGACTCGGAGGATGGCCTTTCCGACTACATCCTAAAACGAACTCAGACGTCCGGCCATCCTGAACCACGTAGCATCCCCGACATGGAGATGTCCTGACATCTGAAGCCTAAGCTGATCGACTCTTTACAGCGCAGACGCCTGGTATCTTCTGAAGATTTTGATTATTATCATACCGATCGAAGACGGTGGGCGCTGCGAATCATGGTAAAGAATACGTCACGATCGATGGATGCCTGTTCCTGTCAATCCCAGGTATCAACTGTCATGATAGCGCACGCTCAGGGAAGGTAATTGGAGTGGGGTGAGGGCCCAGAGCTGAGTTACCTTCAATCGTCAGATTGAGATCAGAGAGCATGGCGCTTGAAGGTGCTCTCTTCCTCTCTTCATAGTACTTCTCAGGAACCCGCTGTTCAGCCTTCTAGATCCTAAGAAACAAATTGATGCGGCGCAAAGGGCTCATATGTCTTGTGCGAGAAGGATGGAGTCCATTGGTCAATGGCAATATCATCGATTGACGTAAGATGGTGGATGACAACGATAGTAGAGCCAGCCTTCGAAGCAACTAGTGGAAGCTTGAAATTTGCAGCATGAAGGTTTGTGGTTGACCGTATATTCCGAAGATCCTCTTCCTCCTCATCATGTTGGAGTCAGCTTCCTGTCAACAGGAGAGAAAATGGGTGATTGCTAGCCGTGCTCGTTGCCGCCCAAGTTTAGCATGGTTTATGGGAAACCGCAATATTTGCCACAAGATCCCGTTTTAGAAATCACTCCACACTGCGCGTCTATGATGTCTACCATCACATCTAATTCCGTCTTCTGCCACCTACTCACACATCCCTCCTCACTAGGTCACTCATTGCCTTTACAATGTCGACACTGGATGACGTTCGCAAAAGACTCACTGAGTTCTACACGAGTACCGTTTTGGACCCATCGGCGTGCACACTGTCACATTCCAACCCCTTCGTTCTCACCTCAACGAAGACCACATGGTGATAGAGGAATGGGACATCGAAGGCGATAAATGACTTTTTCTGGCAGTTTGTGATGGTATGCATACATTCAGCATCTTGGTTCATTTTTTGGAATGTGAATGTCTAGGTCACGGCGGGGCCGCAACATCCGAGTTCACGGCAATCACTCTGCCAGCACGAATCCGCAATGCACTATGCCAACTAGATCAGATTGAGTTTGGTGGTCTCCTGGATCGCGACAATGTCGATAACGGGGAAAAGGTATCAGCAATTCGTCGACAGGAAATATTATCTTTCGACCACGATATCGGCAAAGCTGTCAAGAAATTGTGCCGCAAGCCAGGCGATCTAACAGAAGAGCACGCAAAAGCACTCATACAACAGCATCATGAAGCCTTGCAGCGCGCTCTTTGCGGGACCACGTTCGCTGCTGCAATCGTCAATATCAGCCGGCAGTTCATGTGGGTTGTTGGTGTCGGCGATTCGACCGTAGGTGTGTCTCTTATATCTACTTTTGTTCTTTCCTTTGAGTTGATGCAATAGACGTGATTGAGCATTATGTACCAATATGGATGGCAATTACAATTGCCAATGTCTTACCGATATGCACACACCGAAGAACCCACAAGAATATTTCAGAGTGGCCATGGCACATCCAGCAGCTGAGAAAGATGTCCTGTTCGCAGATCGTGGGATCGGTTTTATTTCAATAACAAGAAGTAATTGCACCCTTCCAACACCAGCAGAATTAACCATTCGAGCTGTTGTTCGCTCTTCACAGCTCGGCGACTTTACGCTGAAGTTTCACAAAACATTCTTAACTCACCTCTTTCGCTTCATGTCCGCCACATTCGGCGATATTGAAGGGTTCAGCGAGCGCATCTTCACCCCGTCTTATTTGATTGCCGAACCCTCAGTAAAGTACATCGACCTACAACCAATCTGGAAGGACAATCTGGGCCTCATGGTCTTTTCTGACTGCGTTGATTCTCTGGTTGATGGATATTTTGTCTTTCGACCAGAGACTCACAGTGGAGCAGACCCGTGCAAGGTAGTTGCCGCTCTGCTGCAAGAGAATATCGAGCCATATATTGAGGAGATCTTGGGCCATCCTGTCGAACCAAGGTGGAATGGGCCAAATGGAAACAGAGCTATCGCTGTGCTGGGGAACCTGCTCGGCGGCACTGATGTGCGTAGGCTGGAGATGACAATGGACCAAGAGAGGTTGGCTGACGACGAGGATGACTGGATCTTTTTTCATATTGACGACACATCTATAATTCTGTGTGATATATTGCAAGTGCATAACGCCCGACGATGATATGGTTCATGGCCTGGAACCTGGGATTTCGAGTACCGAATCCATATGTACTCAGCGGATGAGTCTGAAGAGCGTCCTAACCTTCTCTATGTCTGAAAAGAGAGCTGGTCAAGTCAATGCGCATGCATCGAACGGGCGGGTGGCGATCTGCCATGGATGTAGTGGAGAAATATCATTAGTTCTAACTGAATTCACTTGAGTGCGATTTTGAATACTTCGAAGATGACTAGACGTGTCGTCGATGTAAAATCCAGGCGATGCGCTCTTATCAGCCAATAGCTCCTGGTTCATGACCATCTCCAGCTTTTACACGTCCATACCGCCCACAAGATCCCCCAGCACATCGACAGTCTTATTTCCGTCGGGCCCTGTTCGCTTAGTTCCAATTTGTGGCCCAGGGTCTCCTCCGCATACAAATCAACGCCATCCTGCAGGAGAGCGGCAACAATTTGGTAAGGGTTGCCTCCACTATTTCTCCGCGGAGTCAAGTTGAAGTATCCATCGATGAGGCAGTCAATGCCGTCAGTGAACAGCATGATAGTTGGCTTGGCTTCCCAGTAAGGTCGGAGGTCGATAAACTGTACTGATGGCTCAACTATGAGATAGGGAGGTGTCTTGATCCGTGGGATCACGGTCTCGAGAGGTGCTGACAAGGTAGTAGGCATGTAACGTAAAAGGTGGCTGAGAAATGCTCGGTGATACTTCAGCGAGAAATCGCCAATGGCCGATCAGATATAGAAGTCATATCTCGAAATGAGTGAGGGTGACTGTTGCCCGGCGAATTTTCGAAAGATGACAGTGACCTCTTGTCATTGCAAGGAACCCGAGTGCACGATCTTCAGCTAAGACTTCCTCTTGGCTGGATGTGCCATGGTGACACGAAAGTATTCCAAGGGAGTCTTTGGGGAGTGTACATCAGTCAGTTGCTAGCAGCTTGGCTTGCTATCCTCACCGACAGTAGTCAATGCTGCGAAATAAAGGATGGGCAAGTATCATTCGCGTGCAAACGCGGACACTCACCTACGGTCGAGTCGCCCACGCCTACGGCCCACGTGAGCTTTTCCTCGACATTCACCAAGGCGGCTGCGAGAGTTGTACCGCAAAAAGCACGTTGAAGCGTATCTAAGTGTTCTTAGATCAACGTTCGAGCACCTTCCTCCGTAAGCTTATAGGACTTGCGACAAAGGTTCTTCACGGCTTTGCCAATATTCGTATCGAATCGCTGTATCTCCTATCGGAGTGTGAGAGACACCTGTTCTCCATGTCCTACGTTGCTGCGGTCCAGTCGACCATGTGAATGATTCTGAATGAGTAGGTGCAACGCGGTGCGGATTTGCAGCGGCAGTTCGTTCATCGCATACTCGACAGTGGCAGTACCGCCGTGACCTAGAGAGCGAACAAGGTTCACGCGGATGATATGCGCGAGCATGTTGATCTCTTACCACCGAGAACTGCCAAGAATGCCCAATGCTGTCCTTGTATGGACCACTCTTCTGTCACTATGCGATCCTCGCTGATGTGTGACTGAAGCGGCTGGAACATGACAGTGTGGATGCCCAAGGCTACCAACTTTGTGCTCGTGTAGAAGTTTGTGAGCCTCTTGCGAGCGTCATCCAGTAGCGACATGCCTCGAGGTTTCACTTGATGAGATAGGCTGCCGCGAGTGAGGCCCTCGAGCGCAGAGAGACAATGGTGTGAGACTGAGCATCATGGGTTACTCAATGAGTCCGATGTTCAACCTAATCTTGATGGGCTTCTTTGGTTCTCTAGGGTCCTTCATAGGCGTTCATACGCAAATGCTGGGAAACGACATCTGGCTTCCAGAACTCGAAAGCCCCTGATAGCTCTGATGAGTTTGATCAACAGTGGAAATAATACCTGCGAGTCATGAACTCACTACATTCTCCCACAACGCCCGCCGCTGCGTCTCGATCAGCTGCATCGTGGTGAGCGCCAGGAAGCATGCGATCAAAAGGGCTGATAGGGGGCGTTTAGAGTCGCAAGAAAGAAGACCGACATTCAGAACCGTGGGACCTTGATTAAAGTGATCTGTTCCAGCCTTGGATACGTTAGTCAGAGAGATGTAGCCCCATCGCGCTAGGATCTTCTGCGCCTGAGTCCTGACGGCCGTGACCAGGCGTAGTTCCATGCGGTGGATGACTTTCACGGCGTAACAAGAACTATCAGGCTCTAGAAGGGCCACTGTGGAAATCACCCGAGATCAGAGATAGTAAATGGCGTAAGTGAGAACCAGATGCTGCAGGATCGAGTCCTTGAGAGCTGGATAGGAGTGAACAAGATTCAGAGAAGACACAAGGCACGGATCTTCAGAACGCAGATGATGTCCAACTGTGCTCGACTGGGCTGTACCCGAGGCGAAGTAGCATCAGTCCCATGATTTCAGGGAATTCCGTCTCGAGCATACGATGATTCCTCACAGTGTAAGTATCAGTCATGCCCAAATAAATCTTGTGAGAGTCATTCTGTATTTTGAAAATAAGTTAGCCTGTTGTAAATCGAGGTTTTGCGAACGTGGAAAAGGGGCAACTAAAGGCAAACGTGGTCGCTATACTTACTGGTCTCCGTGAACTATTGTGAAAAGCTGTTTTCCTCATGTAAAGCTCGGCCTTCGCGTCCTGTAAAAAGTCTAAGTAAACGTCACCCTTTCTTATAGGCGGAACATTGCTGAAGCTGATACATTCTGTCAGCAGATCCAACTTTCGAAACTGACCAGTTGTGTTGAATGAAAATGTCCTACCGAGTGCGAAGTTTGGCTTCCCCAGTGATCATCAAAGATGACATAGGAAGCAAGTGCATCCTCACAACAGCTGAGTGCAGCCGAAACTAGGTTCCCGCACAAAAAAAATAGATAGAAGCAAGTTTGGGAGTTGAGAACACTGTAAAAAAACCTGTAGTAAGTACATCAGTACTAATTGGAACGGCTACGTCAGGATGTTTTGGACACTTCGAAAATAATGATGGAAACGTCGTCAATATAGAAACCGGACTGTTCAGTTCTATCAGCCAAGATCTCCTGATCCATTACCATCTTCAATTTATCCACATTCGTACCTCCCACGAGGTTGCCGAGAACATCAACAGCCTTATTTCCATTTGGACCAGTCCATCGCAATTCCACCTTGTGTTCAAGCGCCTCCTCGACAAATGGATCGACACTGTCTTGGAGAAGAGCGGTAACGACCTGACAAGGATTTGATTTTCTGCACATATCTGGGCTGAAGTTGGAATATCCATCAACGAGACAGTCGACACCGTCAGAGTATAGCATGACGATAGGCTCGGCTGTCCTGTAAAGCTGCAGGTCAATAAAGCGCACTGATGGTTCCACGATCAGGTAAGGCGGTGTTATGATCCGCGGGATCACTTTTTCGGGAGGTTTCTTTGAAGTAGTGGGAACAAAACGGAGAAGGTGGCTCAAATATGTGTGATGGAACTTGAGCTTGAAATTCCCGATGGCTGCTCAGATTTGGGGTGGGTCAAGTATGTTCACTGGATAATGTTACGAGAGGACCAACTAACCTCTTGTCATGGCAAGGGAACCTAGTAGCCGGTCCTCGATCAATACCTCTTTTTCAGTCGCCGGATGTGCCATGGCCACCCGAAAGTACTCCAAAGGATTCTTCGGAGAATGCAGGTCAACCAGTCGCTCAAAACTGCGCTTTCCGTTAGTGCCTAGTGTACTAAGTGCTGCAAACACTCTCATGTGTGAGTATAGCTTTCACACAGACACTCAATACGCACCAACGGTGGAGTCGCCAACACCCACAGCCCACATAAGCTGTTCACTGACGTTCACCAGGACAGCGGCAAGGGTCGTACCACTGTGAGCACGTTGCAAGACTTCCATGTGTTCTTGGATCAATGCCCGAGCAGCATCCTCCGTAAGACGATACGGCTTGGGACATATGCTCTTCACAGCTTCGCCTATACTTCTGTCGAATTTCTCTATTTCTTCTCGTAGCATCATAGAAACAAGTGTACCATTCCCAGAATTATTGCGGTCTAGTCGTCCTCGTAAATGGTGCTGAATGAGGAGATGCAGCGCTGTGCGGATACGTGCTGGCAATATGTTTGCTGCATGCTGGACTGCGGCAGTTCCTCCGTGACCTAGAGAGAAAGCCATGAGTATTAATTGCATCTCGAGACACAAAGTAATCAGCATACCATCTAGGACTGCCAGAAAGAGCCACTGCTGTCCCAGTATGTTCCATTCTTCCGTCACCAAACGATCTTCGCTGATGCGGGATCGAAGTGGTTGGAATGTGACGGTGTGGATTCCCAAAGTGTCTATCTTGCTATCTGCATAGATTGCGGCAAGTTCTCCACGAAGGTCATCAAGAGTCGACATGATACCCAGAGTGGCCCGCTTGAGCTTCAAACGAGTCGGAAGGTATGGCAACAGGGACTGGACTGCTCATTTTGCAATCCAATGCCGTGCTTTGACTAAGCGGCATGGTCTTTGACGCCAGAAAGCCGTCGTCTGAGTATCTGTGATTAAAATATCAGCTTTAGTATTAGTAATTGTACCGGCTATGTCTGAAAGTATGCTAGCGAGATATGGAATTATACTGGCGAGATATGAAATACGGACATCAGGGTGAGCAATTCATCCAAGTAATATTGAACCATCTTATATGATCACTTATGTTTACATGAAAAAATAAACATTTATGGTAGCTAAACAAATCAGTAAAGGGCACAGCATATACAGGGTATTGTATATGAGACATTAAGGTGCAGTTGTCATGACCATGTGAGACCCACAATAGAGGCAGGGGCTATAGGCTGAGATCCGGACTCTTCAATACTTTGACACTGAGTTACATTGTTAATAATGCATGATATGTGATAGAAAATAGTTAATTACTCACCAAATTTGACTGCCTCTCCATATCATCATCGTAAGTTGACAGCACTCCAAAAAACACACAGAAGGCATTGCATGTGTGGTCCCTCTCGAAATTGGTGTAGGTATTTTGAGATTGCCATTACTGAAGACCTGGCCCAAATCCCTTTGATAAAAGGAGATATCAGCTTTGGAGAAAACTAGGCTATAACTAGAAAACAGGACCAATGGGTGAGTAATTATCTGAGGGTCCAATAATAGATATTATAATCTGCCTATATTAGTTTCCACTCTGCTCCATACAGGAGGCAAAGGCCTGGGAAATCACTCTTTTGTATTATGCTCTAATTAGTTCTCTTTATGCATAATTAAGAATGATTAGGATTAGAGATTATTTGCTTACCCCCCCTAAACCCATTTTAATTAGACATAATCTTCCTAAATTAGGAATTATTAGGATTGATTATAGCTTGAAATTTCGGAATAATAATAATAAATCAAGCATTATAGTTCTCATAGCCTTCTTATAGAGTCATATTTATTAGAACACTAGTTAAATACCTAAACATGGAATATACCTTATAACCAATCTGCCTTTTGCCAGAGTTGAACCAACAACCTCATATATACAAGCACCTGGGATAAATACTCTAAGCCATTAAGCCACAAGATCTAATATATAAACTTGGTAATCTAAATAAGTAGACATAATATAGGCAACCTCAACATCTCAAATTTTATTCAACATTTATCTTTCCTCTCTCTTATAAATCAATAGGTCAATAAATACCCAAAAAGTCAGGTCTTTTAGGATTTAGTTTAAATACCAGCTAAGAAGATAGATAATAAACCAATGGAAAATAAATAATACACTTTATATAGGGTAAAAACAAATTATGGCACTGACACAATTTGGATTTAGAATTTGTAAAACTATGATTGAGTATAATATTCAATGGGACTCTATGAGTACAGACAATGCTACCTTAATTTGCAAACACTGTTAACTCATTATCCAGAAATCAACACCAAACAATCACCTAATCTGCTTTGCTCCTCCTGCCCTCACTTGCTTGCTCACCCACCCTCAATGTGTTTGCCATAGCTATGTCTCTGTTGAGATCCAAGATAACAGAGCTGACTCTGCCCTCACCAGCTAGCCCATACATCCTCTGCCACCACTCTGCCATCTGCATCTGCTATCTTTCACAGGTTCCATCAAGACCCATATGAGTGCCACCATCCTCCAATCCGATTGCAGGGGCCTATTCTGCTGGCCCTCTGTGTTGCCCTGTGAGTGGTCTGTCATGTGACGCAGCCCTTTGAGCTCTTTCTCGCACTGTCCTCCTATGCCATGCTATCACTCTTGCACTACACCATCCTTTCATGCCATGCAGTCTCTCTCGTGCTGATGAGCATGCACCCATGCTAGGGTCCGAGAGAGGTAGTCAGGAAGCTTTGGGGAAATACTAAATAGCACTAGATGAGTACTGAAGATGCCGACTTGCACCAAACACAGTTGGTCCCCACCCGACTGACCACAACCCTCCGAATGATGTTTGGCAGCACTTGGGTCAGTTTGCCCACACTTCACATACTTACCATGACTGCATAGGAGTATTACAATAGGTGTTTAGAGATCGGTGATACGCTAAAGGTGGCTCTAAGTGCCGAGCACAACACCAAAACAACCTCTAATGCAGGGGTGCTAGAGCTAGTATCTAATACACAAGGAATTGTTAGTGATGACTTTAGAAAGGGAAGGCGTACTAAGAAGCAACGGGGAGTGTGAGATTATAGCGCCTGAACGGTTTCGGGACTGCGCCAAACACCGACCGAATGTTCGGTCGGTTGTGTCGGCAATGCGGTCGGTAACGAGAAAGTAGTGTCGCGACCAACAACTACGTGCTTCAAGAGCCACACGGGACTCTAACAATATATGAGGGAGGACGAAGGGTACAAGTGAAGAGACAAGTACAAACGCGAACGAGGCCGAATGATGAGGATGACAAGTTTTTGGAAGTTGACGAAGACAATTTCAATGGTTGAGACGAGTGCAAATGAGCTCTGAATGGTGGGGTGCAAAAGCCAGTTTATTCCAAAGTTGTATGTAGGTTTTTATAGTAAACAGAGCCCCTAAGTAAAATATTAAACAAGAAATGAAAGTAGATGTCGAATGGGCGCCAAGCCTTAGCGATCAGGGAAGATAAGAAGGTAGGTGAGATGTCCATATGGGTTCCAAAGGTGACAAGGTAAAAGTTAATCAGCGATGGCAAAATCCCAAACGTTTGGGATCTGTCGCCCAAGCGTAGGTAGCAGGAACAGGCATTGGAGAACCAATGAAAATAGAGAAGAGGTATCGTATAACTAGGGTGGCCAAGTAATGGTGCAAGATTGCGTTTTGACCAACCATGTGGAAGTCAGGAAGATAAGTGATAAGGACCGACCGACTCATGGAGGACATCGGCTGATACTGAATACTGGCTCTGATCTCGTAAACACCTATTTTAACCCTCCTGTATGGTCATGGTAAGTACGTGACATATGGGCAAACTGACCCAAGTGCTGCCAAATGTCCTTTGGTGGCTTGTCGTTGGTCGGGCAGGGACCGACCGTGTTCAGTAAAAGTTGGCGTCTTCAGTACTTGTCGAGCGCTGTTCAGTATCTCCCCAAAGCTTCTTGAATACCTCCCTCGGACCCTAGCGCGGGTGCATGCTCATCATCGGGGCCAGTATTCCATGTCGCCCGATGTCCTTCATGAGTTGGTCGGTCCTTATCACTTATCTTCCTGACTTCCACATGGTTGGTCAAACATGACCTTGCACCATTTTACTTGGCCACCTTGGTTATACATTACATCTTCTTTATTTTCATTGGCTCACCAACGCCTGTTCTGACTACCTACACTTGGGTGATGGATCCCGAATGTCTGGGGTTTTGCCATCACTAATTACCTTTTACCTTATTATCTTCGGAACCCATATGGACATCTCACCTACCTTCTTATCTTCTCTGATTGCTAAGGCTTGGCACCCATTTGACATCCACTCTCATTTCGTGTTGGATATTTTACTTAGGGGCTCTGTTTACTATAAAAGCCTACAGACAACTCTGGAATAATTTAGCTTTTGCACCCCACAATTCAGAGCTCATTTGCACTCATCTCAACCATTGAAATCGTTTTCATTAACTCACAAAAACTTGTTATCCTCGTTGTCCGGCCTTGTTTGCATCCATACTCATCTCTTTGCTCATACCCCTCATCCTCCCTCATATATTGTCAGAGTCCTGTGTGGCTCTTGAAGCACGTAGTTGTCAGCCATGACACTATCTTCTCGTTACTGACCAAATTGCTGACACAACTGACTGAACGTTTGGTTGGTGTTTGGTACAGTCCCAAAACCGTTTGGGTGCTATAATCTCACACTCTTCACTGCTTCTCAGTGCACCATTGATTTCTAAAGTCATTACTAACAATTCCTTGTGTATTAGATACTAGCTCCAGCACCCCTGCATTAGAGGTTGTTTTGGTATTGTGCTCAGCACTTGGAACCACCTCTAGCATACCACCGTGCTGCCCTCTATGCTGTCTCTCCCTCTCACACCGTGCTTCTGTCTCTTATGCCATCTCTTGTGCCATGCTGTTGATATGCTAGAGGTGGCTCTAAGTGCTGAGCACAACACCAAAACAACCTCTAATGCAAGGGGTGCTGGAGCTAGTATCTGATACACAAGGAATCATGAGTTAGGACTTGAAAAAGCAAGAGTATACTAAAGAGTAATGAGGAGGGTGAGATTAAAGTGCCCAAACGGTTTTGGGACTGCACCAAACACCAACCAAACATTTGGTTGGTTGGGTCAGGTCAGGGAGTCGATCAGTGATGAGAAGGTAGTGTTGCAACTGACAACTATGTGCTTCAAGAGCCATACAGGACTCTGACAATATATGAGGGAGGATGAGGGGTATGAGCAAAGAGATGAGTATGGATGCAAACAAGGCCAAACAGTGAGGATGACAAGATTTTGGGAGTCAACAAAGATGATTTCAATGGTTGAGATAAGTGTGAATGAGCTCTGAACTGTGGGGTGCGAAAGCTGGTTTATTCCAGAGTTCTATATAGGTTTTTATAGTAAACAGAGCCTCTAAGTAAAATATTAAACATGAAATGAGAGTAGATGTCGAATGGGTGCCAAGCCCTAGTGATGAGAGAAGATCAGAAGGTAGGTGAGATGTCCATATGGTTTCCAAATGTGATAAGGTAAAAGTTGATCAGCAATGGCAAAATCCTGAATATTTGAGATCTGTCACCCAAGTGTAGGTAGCAGGGACAGGTGTTGGCAAGCCAATGAAAATAAAGCAGAAGTAACATATGACCAGGGTCACCAAGTAATGGTTTAAGATTGCATTTGACTGACCATGTGGAAGTTGGGAAGATAAGCAATAAGGACCAACCAACTTATAGAGAATATTGGCCAACATGAAATACTGGCTCTGATCTCATAAAACCTATTGTAATACTCCTGTGTGGTTATGGTAAGTACATAAAGTGTGGGTAAACTGAAACAAGTGTTGCCAAATGCCATTCAGTGGGTTGCAGTCAGTCGGGTGAGGACTGACCATGTTTGGTGCAAGTTGGCATCCTTAATACTCATCTAGCGCTGTTTGGTATCTCCCAAATGCTTCCTGAATACCTCCTTTAGACCCTAGCATGGGTGCATGCTCATCACCATTGTCACAACACAAACAAGTTTGTGCCTTGGCAGGATAATTTCCAAGAGTGTTCTATAGAAAGAAATAACTATGCAAGTCTAGGCCGATGCAAGGAATATTAGAGAAGAATGGGAAATTGAGGAACAAGATGATTCAAGAACTGCAAGTAATCACATCTGAGCATTGTTCCCTCACATTATGTCCAATGACACCTCTGCACACTTATCACTCTGGGGCACATTCTCTTGACCATTGTTCTATTTTCATTGCCACACAAAGCTTCAACAGCCACCACTGGACTTCCATCCACTAATAGTCCCATCAGGTCTGCAACCTGACTTGCTTAATGTATCCTCTGTCTTTCCACTATCTCACTCTTTTATAACCATTCCCTACAAACCCACATACTGCATTAATGTTGCCTCCAATACTCTTCTAGCTCCATCACCTTTGAATGAGCCACCAATGATGTCAATCCCTTCCACTGAAGTTGAAATTCAACTGCCACCAGTCTCGGCTGGAGGAGTATCAATGGAAGTCTGTGTCCTTCCTAGAAAAGAGGGGATTTAGTTAGAAGATGGGGTTTCAGTGGATGTGATTGAAAGAAAGCCAGATGGTGACTATGAGTTTATGACTATTGTTCTTTCCAAAATAGTCTAATGAGATGATCATATTGCCATCTTTGGTGGAGCAGGCAACGAGCAGCAGTTCATAGTGGTGACATCTAATTTCTATGTCAACCCCCCTCCCTCACTTGGCTATGTGATGTATTACACATTCAGTCAGTACATCCAAGATCTCTTCAGCTCTAACTATGAATGTGTTCCTGCATCTGATGGCAATGTTTTGGAAATTGTGAGGCAAGCGTTAGTAGGAGTAGGAGGCATGATTTTTTGTCGATTTGCTAGGCCATGAACACTTTACCCATTTATGATTCATTAAGTTCTTATTTCTTTAGTCCAGTGTTTCTTGTTTATTTCTTTCCCTAAAATCCATATAGTCTTTATATTTCAAGCATCACACTCTTACTTGGCTCCAGTTTCATGCTTAGGATATTGATGGACATTTTGATCTATATTTGTGAATATATGCAGCTGTCTTTCCTTAAACCTTGACTTATCAGGGACTTAAAGTATCTATATTTATTAACAAAGCTACATTAGTGCTATTTTAACAGACTAAATAAAGCCTAGAAAGGACCAGAGTAGAGCCAAACTGATCCAGACTCTCATAGAATTGCATGGACCTTGTGTGCTTTCTAATGCACTGAGAGGCTTTGTAATGGCTTAGTGAGTGGATGAGGAATCAAGAGGCTAGAGAACCTAGAGCTGCTCAGGTGACTAATAGAGAATCTGAGATAATTCCAGGCCATGCTCTAGAAGAATCTAGAAAAGCCTACTCTATTCTAGTTTAAACCAGACACTTCATTCTAGAACCTTTAGCACCTAGATACATCTGTAAATACCCAAATCTAGGTCTCATGCACAGCCTCTCCAAAAACACATAAAAGAGGAGTGCATGTGCCCTGAAATACAAGCAGTTTGTTGCCCCTGTTGTTAAAGTTGCTCTTACCCTATAAAGTGATCTTTACTTTGTAAGGTAGTCTTCACTAATCACTGAAGTCTCTGAAGTCAGCACCAAGTATCTTCTGATAAGTCTAAAGCTGTGTTAGTCCAAACGGGACACTGAGTTAGTTCTAAGTCTGATCCAGTTAGAAAATGTCTGAACTTGCATCAGTAAAAAAGCTCTGAAAACACCAAGTTCAATACCTATTAGTCTGATATCCTGGTCTTTTCTCTCCATCATACTCATGCTCTGGATTCTTTCAAATGGAAAGAGTCTGAATTTAGGAAAGTATTTCTCATGCTGCTCTACTAATCCTAATGCACAGCACCTTGATAGGAATAACACACTTCACAGCATGCTAGTAACCACCCTTTTAAGATCCATACACCTCCTGACATAGGCACACAGCTTTGCATATTAAGATAAACTGGTACCACTATATAAACAAGAGAAATTACCCTCAACAATGAACAACTAGGCTGCTCTGGGAAAGAAGGAAAACCTAAGTTAGTCTAGGCGACAATTCTTTAGAATTGGTTGGCATGTCAATGAGACTATTTCCCACCCTCCAACTTCAAACTGTCTCATTGCATGGCACCATCCATCCATGAAAGCCTCCCTCAGCCCCCACCTGACAGCTGCAAACACACAATACATGCTAACTAGTAGAACCCCACCCAAGCCATGGTACTCAACATTGGCATATGTACAATGCCATGTGAGGTGGCCACACTTACAATAGAGGTTGTTGTAGTATGCAAGAGCCACTAGGGTGTATGCTTGTGGCTGGTGGGGGACTACAGGGATATTGTCCATGCATACATAGAGTTATTGCATTTTCTTTCATATCTCACTTATAGCAGTCTGCCTTGTATTTAAGTAATCTCAGTTGAATGATGAGATAATTACCCATCTGTTGTAATATGTGATCTGTCAGTTATGATGGACAGTCAATTCAAGGGAGCAAAGAAGGTGAATTTTGAATGTGCAAGCATGTATATTTGCGTGTGCACTTGCACTTCAACTAATTACAATGTATCCTCCTCCTTTTCATCATCATCATCTCTCTCTGTCTCATCTGGTTACCCAAGGACACCCATGGCCATCCAGACCCTTTCCACCACAAAGTATACCATATTTTCATGGTATACATTCTTGGCCTCCCTTGCAAAAGAAATGATTAATACCACAGCCTCAATGTCAGTCACCTTGACAACTTGGATGCCTTCATTGCCTAAATGACAACATGTCTAAACTATCCCATATGAGGACTTAAGATTATCCTAATCTAGAGGAGAAAAAAGGTGTACAAGTGCAAGGGCATAGATCTGGTCCAGAATCTTGTACTGAAAATAGAAGTCTACCTCTGCAAATTCAACAATATCTTGTGTTTGGAGTTAGAATGTGCATAAGGCAATAAATATGAACCAGAGACTGTAACGAGTAATATACCTTGACATAATGTGCAATCCTTGTCTCAAGCAAAGCCTTTGTTTGCTCTTTCCATGCAGAGCATGCAATATAACCATTGGAAAGGAGAAGATGTGCCCACTTGTATGTCCTTTCTATCACCCAATTTGCTAGTAGCTCTGTACCACACTCTTCAATATAATTCCAAAGTGCCAGTGTTCAATTGCAGGGAAGAGATAAGCAGTACAATCACATGCATGCAATAAGATATATCCATCAGCATATACCTATAATCTACATGGCAGAGATGGCTTGACAGGCTCCAAATCAGGTACCAAAGCCTTGAGTGCATTAGCCTGAGAGCACCAAACACCACACAAAGAAAGATTTTCATATGGATTTGATGGTTGTTTGACCTCCTCACCAAAATTCTCAATAGTCTGCTCCATCATCCACTGAGTGTGATAGATAGGTGGTCCAATATGAGGTATCTCAGGAGCAATATGAAGGACAGCATGGATACAAGGGCACATAAAATGGAGATGTGAGGTCTTGTGCTAAATATAGAGCTCCTTAAAGCCCTTGTAAAAATCCATGAGATGCTGGTGAGCTTTAAGAAGCTAGGTATAGGTGATAGAGTACTGATGAATGAGTCAAATGCCATAGACAAGATGACAATAGTTATGCTAGTAGATGTTGGGTAGAATACCTCACAAAAGTGCAGGACCTATACCAAAAACATAAAGCATCCTCTCCCAAGCTTTATACCCACTGTTCATCTTCTTAGCAGGATTTTGCAGTGGACAGTCAAAGAGATCAGGAATAAATAAGTGGCAGCAAGCAATATCAAGACTATGGGCCATCTATATAGGACCCTGCAAGACAGCTTAATCCCAAGAGTGCAGGTTGTCAAGTGGATTGCAATGTATAGTACCTGTCCAGAGCATGAGAAGGAGTTTAGTGAGATTGAGGCATACAAGGTGCATGAGGTCAGCAGGAAACATGGAAGGAATGCCTAGAATAAATTTAGAAGACAGTCCAGATAAAATACTTGGCTTTGCAATCCCAGTTAATTTTTGCTACAACTCATACTCCACATTCATCCTTGATTGCAGAAGCCAGGCCAGATTAATGCAGTATTCCTTTTGAGAAATAGCAGAAAGATTGGTGACATTAATATCATTATGATTGCAACCAGCAATAGTGAAACCATCAGGTTTCAGGAGAGCAGGATAATACTTTGTTGCCCCAGGTTTATGCTGCCCTTGTATTGGATAGTAGAGTCGACAGCAATACATCCCTTGGTGTCCTACAAAGCCATTGACTGTAGCAATCCCTGGTCCATCCACAAGCACAAGAGCAACAAAAATTAGAAACATAATAATAGTTGTAGTCAGCAAGTCCTAGACTGGGAGACCTTTCTTCTACAGTGCTGAGATATAATGGAGACCAAGATGGAGGAAAGAATCTAGATTTCTCAGATTATTAGGCCTAGGAATAAACTCACTGATGAGAATATGCTTTTTCTTGTAGCAAAGGTCAGGAGAAAGGTCTAGGATCATCTAGATATAAATCTAGCAGTCAGAAGCCTTGTGCTCATATAATTGGTACCCATTAAGCAATAGCATGACCACAAAATAATTCTTAGTGATATTGCTATTAGTAACCCGGCCAAGATAATCAGAGCCCAAGTAGAAGTTGTTGAAGCAATCAAGGTTGATAACCTTTTTACCATGCTCATCAAGCATGAAGTTGTTGAGAATGTGCTGTGTTGTGCAATGCCAATGCCCAACATTACAAGAGCTGTCATCAGACTGCTTGAGCACCTGAAGCTGCAGACCTAGAAAAATGGTATGAAACTGTTGCCTAGGTATCTTCTTGTTAGTCTGTCCAGCTTTAAGAGGATTGTATCAAGACAATGAACATTCCAGATAAGATTCAAAGTCTGTAAAGGGGCCAGTATAAGCAAGACATGAGTTTTGGCACATATCATGCACCACAGACAAGACTCCACTAAGTTCTGCCACCTTCTGTTTGACCTGATCTAGTAAGAGAATCTAGTTGTCCAAATTTTGTTCCATACAAGCATCTTGCATGGTGGTGTAAACCTCCTCAAAAGTAGTTGATGAGCAAAGGAACATTTTGATCAAGCACCATAGATTGGGGTCTGTCATGTCAGTGTGATATTGCAAAAGGGTACAAAAACACTAAAGAACCAATTACAGGAGGCTGCTGTTGTTTAGGGTGGCATTCTGGAGAGATTGAATGAAAGTGAGCAAGTTCCTGAGCAATAGGAATGGATGGTCAGCAGAAGCAGCAGCAAGGATTGTTTCAAGCTGAAAATTAGGTAATTTAATTTCTGAATATCAATGGAGGTTAATATATTGATCAGTCCAAGTAGAAAAAATGGACCTGGGGTCTGTGAATAGTGCAGGTGTGGCCCTGGTGGAGATGGGCTGTGAGCGGGAGGCTATGGCTCAATGGATAGGTCATGCGGGTCTGAATCTTCCTGTAAAAGTAGATCCTCAATAGCCCATATAGATAAAAAGAGAATGTATTGTTTTTTTGGTCAAAAAAACAAAGGGAACAATTAGGGGAAAAGAAAGACACACCAAATTCCCTTGTTCTCTTGGAGACTCTGCACACATATTGAAGGCACCAGCAGTCTTCCTTCTCTTGTCTCAATGCTCTAAGCTGTCATCATTTGATGTCCCGTTTGATGTGGAGGGTCCAACAGAGGGTCTTGCATTGTGAATCAGTTGCTGCTGGAGGTATGAGTACCAGGTCAATCTGGTAACATGCTTGCCACCAGGGCCTCGCAGCAAACAAGCAGGACACTTGTATATGATGCAAGAGTCTGGCTCTATGTGTGAGGTAATAAAAAATGCTTGCTAGTGCATATATTGAGAGTGCACAACCATGCAAAGGGTGTACTAGCAGAAGTTGTAAGGCATCACAAATGCTACGCATGTGTCACATAGCCATGATAACCTACAAGCTCCTAAGTTGTCTCTGCCATACCACTCCCCTTCACAAGCCACAGCCATGTTGCTTGTTAGCCAGGCTTTTCCCTGTATTCATCTCATGCCACCCATTAATCAAATGCCTGCCTCCATATGTGCCAACCAACTGAGCACATAGCAAAGGTAAGTGCTTGGTTTATCTCACATCTCTTTGTGTGCCCCAATACACTCTTGTCCCTCTCTGCCACCTCCACCCCCCCTTGCCACTGAACCACTTCTTTGCATATGCCCTCCATTAGAAATGACTCCAAATTGCCATCACCATCACCTCCCTCTACCTCCTCCAGTAACTCAAGGCCCACTTCCCCACCACCAAAGGCTCCTAAGGCCACCATTTATTTATTTCAGCATTCATGATTGCCTCCAATATTATCTATGATAACACCTATTCCTACAATGCCTGGTGCACTATGAGCCAGGATGCTCACCCTTTGCAAGATCAATCAGATGGTGCATGAGATGTCTAGTTATCTCAAGTGTCAGACCAATATCAAGCCCTTGGTCTTGTGAAATTTTTAGCCATAGGTACATTATTACTTTGCTAGCCATAGAACTTAACATTTTCTTCAGATTATCTTGCCACTGTTATTGCCCTCCTTCATGCACTCTATCCCCACCCCATCTCTACCTCCTTCCCTATGTTTGGCCCACAGATACCCTTCAGCACTAGCAAGGTGCAGGGCGACACTGTTTTACTGTTATTTCATACACTCTCTTCTGTGTGCAAGTCTGGGTCAACCTCCCAGTTACCCACATCGCCCACTGCCACTTCCTCTATCCTCTACACCTCCACACATTCCTTTGAGCTGTGTACATTCTCCTTCAAGTCTACATCTGGAAAACCACCCCCTTGTATTAGCTCCAGATTATATCTAATAGTGTCTAAAAGTATCTAAAAGTGTTAATAGCATCCAAAAGTGTCTAATTTCCTAATTGGGAGCAACACATTGTGAGCATTGGATTGGTTTCTAATTTCATGATATTAGCACTAATTCTATACTAAGAAGTCTTTAATTAGCAGTAGGAAATAGTAAGTACTACTGCTCTATTAGTGAGAAAATAAAAATGTGGCACATTCTATACTATTTTAGCACATTACTCTCCTTCATATATGCCAGCACCATGATTCTGTAGCTCTTTTGCTGACTTTCTAGCTGCCTTTAAAAGGGACATAGAAAGAGAGAAATGTGCATTGATGCCCCTAGCCACTTTATTGGCAGCTTGGCAGCTGCCACAAGAGGCTATGAAGACCTTGGCCTTGCATACAAGATCATTAAAGTGGTCATTGTTAGCCAATGCCCGCTACTGGTCATTACAGGACACAACATGCAAGTTGGGCTTAAGGATATGCTATATGCAGCCTTGTAGACCTTGTCTATTAGTACAGTGATTAATACTGTCTTGTGCAGCACACAATCATCATCACTATTGATATTACAATTTTGAGCACTATTTATATTGTTCATTGCCTTGTTATACAGAAGATGCTCAAACTTGGTGTTTTCCTCTAGTTATTAGGCTGTGGAAAAGACAGTCATATTGGTATGTGGTTCCAGAATGATATATTTGCCTGCCATATAGGAAATATATGTATTAAGCATATTAAGATCACCTTCAACAATCTTGTGCTTATTTATATATAGGCATGCCATACATATACTCTTGTCCCCACCCTCTACCTCACTAGTGGCTGTTTGGGAGACCCCTCTCTCTTATTGGATCTTAATTATTTATAATCATGTTTTTAATCAAATTTGCAAATTCAGGTAGCATTGTCTATACTAGTAAAGTCCCATTGAATATTAGACTCAATCATAGTTTTACACATTCTCAGTCCAAATTGTATAAGTGCCATAATTTGTTTTTATCCTATATAAAGTGTATTATCAATTTTCCATTGGTTTATTATCTTCTTAGCTGGGTGTTTAAACTAAATCCTGAAAGACCTGACTTTTTAGGTATTTATTGACCTATTTATTTATAAGATAGAGGAAAGATAAATGTTAAATAAAATCAGAGATATTGAGGTTGCCTATATCATGTCTACTTATTTAGATTACCAAGTTTATATATTAGACCTTGTGGCTTAGTGGCTTAGAGTATCTGTCCCGGGTGCTTGCATACATGAGGTTGTTGGTTCAACTCTGGCAAAAGGCAAGTTTGTTATAAGGTATATTCTGTGTTTAGGTATTTAATGAGTGCTCTAATAGACATGACTCTATAAGAAGGCTATGAGAATTGTGATGCTTGATTTATTATGATTTTTCCGAAATTTCAAGTTATAATCAATCCTAATAATTCCTATTCTAGGAAAATTATGTCTAATTAGAACAGGTTTAGAGGGGGGGTAAGCTAAAAATGTCTAATCCTAATCTTTGATAATTCAGTATAGTAGAGTGTTAATTATAGCTAATTAGAGCTTAATACAAGGGGGTGGTTTTCCAGATGTATGCAGCCCAGGTTCATGCACTAATCCACCTTATACACACCTAATTCCGAGACACCCACCCCATCGCACTCAACCTCGATGTCCCACCCCTCCTCGCATGCACCCTTTACCTTGGCCTCGACCTTCAGGCTGCAGACGTTGTTTGTTGGCTGCTCAGCCTCGACGTGTAGATGCTGGCCATAACTCATCTTCAGTGCCCAACCAGTGTGAAGCTAGCCTGCAACACATCTCATTCGCAGGAGCTGCTGACGTGTGCCTGCCGTGCACATATGTAAGTTCCACATGTTTTTTGACTTTTCATTTCTTTACTTGCACATCTATTGAATAGTCCCTCTGCTACCCACTAATGATTGTGTATGTAATGTAAATATAATAGTTGCGGGCACTCGTACTTAGAGCGCCAGCGAGCGCGCGAGGACAACACAGACGCGAGTCGCGCCCAGTCGCACGGGTCACATGATAAGAAATAAAAAAGTCTGCGACGGAGAAAACGATTCAGAAATACAGAAGGTTGAAGAAATCAGAAGATTCTGTATAGTTTCTCAGTTCTTTCAGAAGTTTTGGCAGCAAAATCTCTTTTTTCCTACCAGCTCCCACCTGGTCACATTTCCGTGTAAAGCTTCCTACCTCGTCCTCTCAGCCGTGGGGGGATTCTCACTGGGCCTGACCGTCGATTGGTGACCTCATAAGCCAATATATGCACGCGTACCCACCACGTTGCGAACATGTTCCGATCGGACTCTTAACACACTGACTGCCTCACCGACTATGTCATTATGCAGAGCCGTCGATGAGCGCCTGTCACGGCGCGGACAGGGTCAATAGGTAACCTCCGTGCTCTATTCGCCGCAGAATGGAGTCTGGTGACAGTGGGGACCCCTAACCTTGAAGCAGCCAGCCCCCAGAACGACAACGATGTATTACCAGCAACAACGTCTCCTGAGTAAACCCCTTGACCTATCCTATCTCATTCGCTCCTGGCTGTCATCATCCCCTCATCTCCGTCTGTCGCGATCACACCGTGTCTGTGTTCCCGATCAGCACAATCGTACTCCTGGCGACGTTCAAGTGCGTCATAATCACCATGTAGTCAAGCATGCACTCGGGCTTGTTTGCGATAGCTCGCCCGCGTGAAGTCTTACACCTCATAAGGCTGGTTTCGCCACTGAAGTGCTGCGCATCCCTGGAACTTCTGCGGCTGATTGCGGAGCACAAGGATAAAGCTGGTGCTACAATCCACGCGCCTTCGAACGGTGCCTCCATTATGAGCTCACGTCATGGTCAAGCATTCCATTCTGTCGCCTGGCTCTCCACCCACCCTTCCTCTTGCGCGCGACATGTCTCCCCGGTAAATGACGACGCCGCGGTCTTCACGAAGTCCGACACTGATGTCGATGCCCGCGTCAATGTGCCCCTTCTGTGGCGGCCCCGGCGCTACACAGAACGTTGAGACATCAACACTGGGTGAGATGGTGCAAACGGACCTTTCGAAGCACCAACACGTCGCCGTTAACGGAATCATTTGATACTAGACAGGTATCGTACGCAAAGCCTCGCAGAACCTGGTCAGACGACGCTTTGTGCGCCAGTGGCTCGGAGGATGGCCTTTCCGACTACATCCTGAAACAAATTCAAGCGTCCGGCCTTTCTGAATCACGTAGCTTCCCAAACATGGAGATGTCCTGACATCTGAAGCCTAAGCTGATCGACTCTTTACAGCGCAGACGCCTGGTATCTTCTGAAGATTTTGATTATCATCATACCGATCGAAGACGGTGGGCGCTGCGAATCATGGTAAAGAATACGTCACGATCGATGTATGCTTGTTCTTGTCAATCCCAGGTATCAACTGTCATGATAGCGCACGCTCAGGGAAGGTAATTGGAATGGGGTGAGGGCCCAGAGCTGAGTTACCTTCAATCGTCAGATTGAGATCAGAGAGCATGGCGCTAGAAGGTGCTCTCTTCCTCTCTTCATAGTACTTCTCAGGAACCCGCTGTTCAGCCTTCTAGATCCTAAGAAACAAATTGATGCGGCGCAAAGGGCTCATATGTCCTGTGCGAGAAGGATGGAGTTCATTGGTCAATGGCAATATCATTGATTGACGCTAGACGGTGGAAGACAACGGCCTTCGAAGCACCTGGTCGAAGCTTGAAGCTTGCAGCATGAAGGCTTGTGGGTCGATCGTATATTTCGAAGATGCTCTTCCTTTTCATCATCTTGTTGGAGTCAGCTTCCTGTGATTAGGAGAGAAATTGGGTGAATGCTAGCCGTGCTCGTTGCCGTCCAAGTTTAGCATGGTCTGTGGAAATTCCGACACCAAACGCAGCGGCTGTTACAGAATCCCGTTTCGGAAACTGCTCTTCTATGTCTGGGCATCAAAAGGGTAGGTGGTGATAGTGTGGTGATCTGCTATGTGGTGCAGCAATGTCATCATTTCTGACTAAATTTATTGAGATGTAACTTTGAATACTTCGAAAATGACTATGGACGTGTCGTCGATGTAAAATCCAGGCGATGCACTATTATCAGCCAATAGCTCCTGGTTCATGACCATCTCCAGCTTTTACACGTCCATACCACCTACAAGGTTCGCCAGCACATCGACAGCCTTATTTCCGTCGGGACCTGTCCACTTCAAATCCACTTTATGGCCCAGGGTCTCCTCCACATACGGGTCGATCCCGTCCTGCAGGAGAGCGACAACAATTTAGGGTTGCCTCCACTGTTTTCTCCTAGGGTGAAGTTGAAATATCCATCGATCAGGCAGTCAACGCCGTCGGTGAATAGCATGATGGTCGGCTTGGCTTCCGAGTAAGGTCGGAGGTCGATAAACTTAACTGATGGCTTCACTATGAGATAGGGAGGCGTCTTGATTCGTGGGATCACAGTCTCGAGAGGTGTTGAGAAGGTAGTAGGCATGTAACGGAAAAGGTGACTGAGAAATGTTCGATGATACTTTAGCGAGAAATCGCCGATGGCTGATCAGATAGGGAGGCCATATTCCGAAATGAGCGAGAGTGACTGTGGCCCGGTGAATTTTTGAAAGATGACACTGACCTCTGGTCATTGCAAGAAACCCGAGTACACGATCGTCAGCTAAGACTCTTCGGCGGCTGGATGTGTCATTGCGACACGAAAGTATTCCGAGGGAGTCTTCGGGGAGTGTACATCAGTCAGTCGCTGGCAGCTTGGCTTGCCATCCCCACCGGCAGTAGTCAATGCTGCGAAAGAAAAGATGAGCGAGTATCATACGCGCGTAAACAGAGATACTCACCTACGGTCGAGTCGCCAACGCCTACGGCCCATATGAACTTTTCCTCGACATTCACAAACGCGGCTGCGAGAGTTTATAGGGCTTGCGACAAGGATTCTTCACGGCTTTGCCAATGGTCAGGTCAAATCGCTCTATCTCCTGTCGGAGTGTGAGAGACACCTGCTCTCCAAGTCCTATGTTTCTGCGGTCCAGTCGACCATGTAGATGATCCTGAATGAGTAGGTGCAATGCGGTGCGGATTTGCAGCGGCAGTTCGTTCATTGCATACTCGACAGTGGCAGTACCGCCGTGACCTGAAGAGTGAATAAGGTTCACGCGGGTGATCTAAGCAAGAACGTTGATCTTCTACCATCAAGAACTGCTAAGAATGTCTAGTTCTGTCCTTGTATATCCTACTCTTCCGTCACAATACGATCCTCGCTGATGCGCGACTGAAGTGACTGGAACGTGACTGTGTGGATACCTAGGGAATCCAACTTTGTGCTCGTGTAGATGTTCGCTAGCCTCTTGCGAGCGTCATCCAGTAGCGATATGCCTCAAGATTGTACTTGATGAGATAGGCTGCCGCGAGTGAGGCCCTCGAGCGCAGAGAGACGATGGTGTGAGACTGAGCATCATGGGTTACTCAACTAGTCCGATGTTCAACCTAATCTTGATGGGCTTCTTTGGTTCTCTAGGATCCTTCATAAGCGTTCATACGCAAACGCTGGGAAACGACATCTGGCTCCGAGAATTCGACACCCACTGATAGCTCTGATGAGTTTGATCAACAACGAAAATAATACTGGCGAGTCATGAACTCACCACAATCTCCCACGACGCCCGCTGCTGCGATCTCGGTCAGCTGCAACGTGGTGAGCGCTACGAAGCATGCGATCAAAAGGACTGATAGGGGGTGTTCAGAGTCACAAGAAAGAAGGCTGACATTCAGAACCGCGGGACCTTGATTTAAGCGATCTGTTCCAGCCTTGGATACGTTGGTCGGAGAGATGTAGCCCTATCGCGCGAGGATCTTCTGCGCCTGAGTCCTGACGGCCGTGATCAGGCGTAGTTCCATGCGGTGGATGACTTTCACGGCGGAACAAGAGCTCTCAGGCTCTAGAAGGACCGCTGTGGAAATCGCCCAAGATCAGAGGCGTCGGGATGGTAAATGGCGTGTGTGAATCAGATGCCGCAGGATCAAGTCCTTGAGGGCTGGATAGGTGTGAATAAGATTCAGAAGACACAAGGCACGGATCTTCAGAACGCAGATGATGTCCAACTGTGCTCGACTGGGCTATACCCGAGGCGAAGTAGCATCAGTCCCATGATTTCAGGAATTCCGTCTCGAGCATGCGATGATTCCTCACAGTGTAAGCATCAGTCATGCCCAAAGGAATCTTGTGGCAGTTCATTCTGTATTTTGGAAATAAGTTAGCCTGTTGTAAATCGAGGTTTTGCGAACGTGGAAAAGGGGCAACTAAAGGCAAACGTGGTCGCTATACTTACTGATCTCCGTGAACTATTGTAGAAAGCTGTTATTCTCGGCCCTCGCGTCCTGTAAAACATCTAAGTAAATGTCACCCTTTCTTATAGGCGGAACATTGCTGAAGCTGATACATTCTGTCAACAGATCCAACTTTCGAAACTAACCAGTCGAGTTGAGTGAAAATGTCCTACCGGATGCGAAGTCTGGCTTCCCCAGTGATCTTCAATGACAACATAGGAAGCAAGTGCATTCTCACGACTGAGTGTAGCCGAAACCTGGTTCCCGCACGAAAAAAAAAGAGACAGAAGCGAGTTTAGAAATTGAGAACACTGTGAAAAACCTGTGGTAAGTACATCAGTACTAATTGGAACGGCTATGTCAGGATGTTTTGGACACTTCGAAGATAATGATGGAAACGTCGTCAATATAGAAACTGGGCTGTTCGGTTGTATCAGCCAAGATCTCCTGATCCATTACCATCTTCAATTTGTCCACATTCGTACCTCCCACGAGATTGCCGAGAACATCGACAGCCTTATTTCCATTTGGACCAGTCCATCGCAATTCCACCTTGTGTTCAAGCGCCTCCTCGACAAATGGATCGACACTGTCTTGGAGAAGAGCGGCAACGACCTGACAAGGATTTGATTTTCTGCACATATCTGGGCTGAAGTTGGAATATCCATCAACGAGACAGTCGACACCGTCGGAGTATAGCATGACAATAGGCTTGGCTGTGCTGTAGAGCTCCAGGTCAATAAAGCGCACTGATGGTTCCACGATCAGGTAAGGTGGTGTCATGATCCGCGGGATCACTTTTTCGGGAGGCGTCTGAGCAGTAGTGGGCAAGAAACGGAGAAGGTGACTCAGATATGCTTGATGAAATTTGAACTTGAAATTCCCGATGGCTGCTCGGGTGAGTGGTGAGTAAAGCATGTTCACTGGATGATGTTACGAGGGACCCTACTAACCTCTTGTCATGGCAAGGGAACCTAGTAGCCGGTCCTCGATCAATACCTCTTTTTCAGTCGCCGGATGTGCCATGGCCACCCGAAAGTACTCCAAAGGATTCTTCGGAGAATGCAGGTCAGCCAGTCGCTCAAAGCTACGCTTTCCGTCAGTGCCCAGTGTACTAAGTGCTGCAAACACTCTCATGTGTGAGTATAGCTTTCACACGGACACTCAATACGCACCAACGGTGGAGTCGCCAACGCCCACAGCCCACATAAGCTGTTCACTGACGTTCACCAGGACAGCGGCAAGGGTCGTACCACTGTGAGCACGTTGCAAGACTTCCATGTGTTCTTGGATCAATACCCGAGCAGCATCCTCCGTAAGACGATGCGGCTTGCGACATATGCTCTTTAGAACTTCGCCTATACTTCTGTCGAACTTCTCTATTTCTTCTCGTAGCATCATAGAAACAAGTGCCCCATTCCCAGAATTACTGCGGTCTAGTCGGCCTCGTAAGTGGTGCTGAATGAGGAGATGCAACGCTGTGCGGATACGTGTTGGTAATATGTTTACCGTATGCTGGACTGCGGCAGTTCCTCCGTGACCTAGAGAGAAAGCCATGAGTATTAGTTGCATCTAAAAACGCAGATTGACCAGTATACCATCTAGGACTGCTAGAAAGAGCCACTGTTGTCCCAGTATGTTCCATTCTTCCGTCACCAAACGATCTTCGCTGATGCGCGATCGAAGCGGTTGGAATGTGACGGCGTGGATTCCCAAAGCGTCTAGCTTTCTATCTGTGTAGACTGCGGCAAGGTTTGCACGAAGCTCATCTAGAGTCGACATGATACCCAGAGTAGCTCACTCGATCTTGAGTGAATGGGCAAAGAATGGCTTGATGCTTGAGCGCTTGAGCAGTGAGCGCTGAGCAGTAGACAAGTAGTAAACATCGACGACTGTTGGCGGTGTTTGGCTCCGGAACGCTTCCGACATGTTGGGAACTGCCGGGGACTTCCGAGCAGGTCTCACAACTGTCTCACAGGGTCTCGCCAGTTCAACGTTGACGCGTTGATGCATTGACACCGCGAACGTTGCACGTCTACTTTACTACTGAACAATAGGTAACATTTTCACAGCACATGGTCTTCTCGTAATACGGACAAGTGGCCGATTTCAGTCATAGCAGGGTCATCTCCAAAGGTATGTGGTCATTGATTTTTTCGAATCCTTTTTGTACAAATTTTGCGCAGGAATTTAAATACGGACTAACCCTCCACATAGGAATCAATAGGCGGCCCTCGATACGCGATGAAGAGGTCTTTGCGCGCGAGCGCTTACGCCTACAGCTTGCCGCGAATCTTATTTTTGCTGGCGCCACGGCCACTCGACCAGGCGCCCTTATCAGCCATGTGCGTTACGAGCACATCGAGTTTCAGCTGTTCCCACCGCTGCCCGGAGAAATCCGGCCACGTGTTGTGCTCGAGGTCAACCTCACCGACATCAAGAGATCTGGAGAGAGATATTCAACAAGGGTAATGTCTAATCGCACTCAAGTAGAAGCCGAGATCGGGCTTGGAAATAAAGAAGCTGAAGCTGAATGAGCTACATAATGACAGGGTCAAGGCGTACATCAGTGCTAGTATGAGCGGTCACGTCAGATTGCTTTTGACACTTCAAAAATGATGATGGAAACATCGTCAATATAGAAACCGGACGTTGCGGTCCTATCAACCAGGATATCCTGATCCATGACCATCTTCAATTTGTCCACGTTCGTACCTCCCAAGAGGTTGCCGAGAACATCGACAGCCTTATTTCCATTTGGACCAGTCCATCGCAATTCCACCTTGTGTTCAAGCGCTTCTTCGACAAATGGATCGACACTGTCTTGGAGAAGAGCGGCAACGACCTGACAAGGATTCGATTTTCGGTGCATATCTGGGCTAAAGTTGGCATATCCATCGACGAGACAGTCGACACCGTCGGAGTATAGCATGACAATAGGCTTGGCTGTGCTGTAGAGCTGCAGGTCAATAAAGCGCACTGATGGTTCCACAATCAGGTAAGGTGGCGTCATGATTCGTGGAATCACTTCTTCAGGAGGCGTCGTGGAAGTAGTGGGCACGAAACGGAGTAGGTGACTCAAATACGTTCGACGAAGCTTAAGCTCAAAATCTCCAATAGCTATCCAGATAGGTAGTGAGCAAGGTATGTTGACACATAGCAAGAATCTGAAAGCCCACACTGACCTCTTGTCATGGCAAGGGATCCAAGGAGCCGGTCCTCAATCAAGACCTCCTTTTCAGTCGCCGGATGCGCCATGGCCACCCGAAAGTACTCCAAAGGATTCTTCGGAGAATGCAGGTCAGCCAGTCGCTCAAAACTGCGCCTTCCGTCAATGCCTAGTGTACTGAGCGCTGCAAAGCCTCTGATGTGTAAGTATAGCATTTGCACAGACACTCAATACTCACCAACGGTGGAGTCGCCAACACCCACAGCCCACATAAGTCGTTCGCTGATGTTTACCAGCACGGCGGAAAGGGTCGTACCACTGTAAGCACGTTGCAAGATCTCTAAGTGTTCATCGATCAACGTCCGAGCAGCCTCCTCCGCGAGACGATGCGGCTTGCGACATATGCTCTTCACAGCTTCGCCTATGCTCCTGTCATATTTTTCGATCTCTTCGCGTAACATGACAGACACAAGCTGTCCATCCCCATTATTACGGCGGTCTAGTTTGCCTTGTAGATGATGTTGAATGAGGAGATGTAATGCTGCGCGGACACGTGTTGGTAATACGTTTACTGTATGCTCTACGGCGGCAGTTCCTCCGTGACCTAGTAGACAGAGTTATGAGTTGAATATCAAAACACATATAGCCCGTTATACCATCTAGCACTGCCACAAATAGCCATCTTTGTTCCAGTATATTCCATTCTTCTGTCACCATACGGTCCTCGCTGACGCGAGAACGAAGTGGTTGGAATGTGACTGTGTGAATCCCTAAAGATTCCTGCTTTCTGCTTTGGCATAACGCAGAAAGTTCTGCGCGGACATCGTTCAAAGTCGACATGACGAGCTGGTAACCACGGTGGCCCACCGTGTTCAATCATGGAGACAAGAATGGCCCCGTGATCGACTGATACACTTTCAACTCCGAGACCTTCCGTCACGCGGATGTTCCGAGCGCTTCTAAAAGTGGGACGAGCAAACATCACCGACACTTTTGGAAGAGAGAAGTTAGAATGAGACAAGCATAGGCTTGGTTCAGAGTTGCCAGGAGCCACATATGGTGGTTTTTTGAGCGGGAGCAACGCAGACGCAAACACCGGGAAACTGGCTTTCTTATTCAGCTCCGAGCCCTAAGGCCTAATGCAGCACGCCCTCTCACCTTGTGTTCGTACACTTCATCATCTTCTGCGCGGTCAACTGGAAAACAATTTTACATACAAGCCTTAAAGCTTTCCCGAACACACCCCTTCAATCCATTCGACATCGCTCTTGACCGTGGTCAGATTTTCGTATCCGACTTTCGTGATTACGACGACGTCCTCAATCCGCACGCCACCCACGCTCTCGTAACGCTTAAGCACTTCATGGTCGATGTGCTTCGAGTCGCGCACGGGTGCCAGGAGGTGTGGCGAGAAATAGCACCCCGGCTCGACAGTCTGTCGGAGACGGACAACGTTCAGATCTACAGTCCCAAGCAAGCAAATTGGGAAGCACGTACAACGACCATCCCTGCCTCTAGCGGCAGTCGCAACCTGAGATATGTGTAGAAATTCTCATGGCCAAGCGCGACCCCTTTGTCGATAGTGTGATTTACATCTGGCTTGCTAGCGCTGGGCACGTCGTGCACGTCCATCCCAAGCGAGTGGCCAAGCCCGTGCGGGAAGAACGCGCTGCTAACACCGGACGCCAGGATCGCCTCCTCGGAATTCCAAGATCCTGATCCGGGGGAATTGGGGGACTTGAATATACCTAGACGTTGGAATCCCTGAACGAGAGTACGATGGCAGAGCAATTGCACAGCATCCCAGTGCAAGCCGGGCCTGAGGAGTGCCATCGAGAGCTGAAAAATGATACATCAGATGTCCTTGTCGAAGTGATCGAGCAGCCGTGTCGTTACCTTCTGCATCTCGAGAACAAGCTCATAGATTGCCTTGGCCTCTGGCGTAAATTTGCCGCCATTCCCAACAGGCATAGTGCGTGTAACTACCATGATACCTCTGTGGTCAAAGTCAATATGCAAATGATGGATAAAGAACGCACTGTCTGAGGCATAGCACTCCCATTCACAGCCTGCATCAATGAGCAGAACCTGGGGCTGCAAATCACGTGCGCTGCCATGGGCAAAGTCGTTCTTGTTGTGATGATCGTGAGGTTTCACAGGTCCCCAGGCAAACTCTTTATCATTACAGCAATAGTGAAGGGTCGAAGCGCGAGTCGAGGCTGCGACGATCGGGAGATACGCTTGGTGGACGGCGCTGCAAGGTAAAGAGAGTTTATAGAATCCGAAAATGAGTGCCAAAAGCAAGACGCACCCTTCGCGTCTGCATGATGCGACGAAGATGGCTTCTGCCTCCGCCTCTTTCTCGATCAGCCACTCGCTAGGCAGAAGAGGCCTGTCAACCCCTGCTCCTGCCCCCTTCTCTAAGCCCCGCACTCCATTCCCCAACACGCGCATCACAACTTCGTGAGCCCTTGAGCTGATCGCGTTAGCTTTGCGTATCTTCTCTATCTCTTCATCCGTTTTGAGAAGTCTTGCGCGGTGGAGTGCGGGCAAAAGGTACGCGTCTGTCACGGTTGCGCTCTTTGAAGCCGCTTTAATCAGCGCCTCTGGAAGCTCCGGAAAGAGGGGTGACTTGGAAGGGAGCGTGTGTATCAGGGCATCGGGAAACGCGGTGAGGGCGTCGACAAGGGCCTTCGACAAATCCGATGTGTGCAGGACTGACGAGGCGTCGTGGATTTCGCGTGCGGCATCAAGGGATGGGGGAGGGACAGACCACATGAGGTCTACGGGTTCGGCTTTCGGTATGAAGAGAGTGATCGAGGACGATTCCAGCGCGGCGGAGGACGTCGTGAGAAGAAGGTAGGAGGCCGGCACAGTGCATCCCGATAGATAGAAGAAATTAGATTCCTAGAGCGGTATTAGATCGTGACACGAAACGAGGCCGATGTCCTACCTGCCGATAGGGCATCTCCCTGTCGGTATCATTTCGATACGGGGTCACTTCGCCTGCAAGGAGGATAACCTGGGGCTAAACCAAGATCCACGACGAGGAATGTAAGTTCAAGCCAGACGATAAAGAGGGTAGATATTACTTTGTCCCTCTCTTCAGCGGAGAGCAGGTCCGCTAGCTTCTCTAGCGTCTTGGTAGCATGTTGTCGACCTATATGACAGATCTGTCAGTGGTCTCTGACACAGCCTGTCAGTATGCGAACTGGGGTAAACCATCTTGACTGCGCTCTGTATGTCGAATGCTAACAAGCGAAGGCAACCCAGGGACTCAGGAAGCCGTTGCGGACGGTGAGCCGGTGAGGCCGTGAGGCGGAGGAAGGAATCCGGAAGTCAAACTTCTTTTCGGAGGTCCAATTCACTGCACATCGCCGCATCGGCATTTGGCAGAGCCAGTGGTTGAATTTCCACGCCCTGCTATCGTTGCACCGGAGTTGCAAATGGTATGAGAGGTTCAAAATCGAGCTCCTCGCAGTAACTCTTGAGTTTATTTAAGCACTTTTCAAGTATCAGGGTTTTTGCGAGAACATAAATTAGGTGCAGCAGTGAGGAGGCAATGAATAATGGTTTTTAGGGCAGAGGTGTCTGAGAGATGCTCAAGACCTCTCAGATCCTAGAGCTCAATTACAAAAAAAAAAAAATATGAATATGGAGAGGTATCGCTAATATTATTCAAGTTATTTTTCCTGACCTTGAGGGCTCCGCTGCTCTTCACCAAATTGTTTTCGACGGGCAGTGCGCGATGGCAGGCAGAGTGACAGAGAGTCTCGGAGCGTGTGACGCTTGGTCATTCTTTGAATCTCCGCATAGTAGGTCGTTCCGCAGTGCGCGCCGTCGGAGTTCGAGTTCAAACGTGATGACGTGTGACCCGTTCGTCGGCAAGATTTGCAACTCCCAAGATTTGCTCGTTTTCGGACACCCCTTCTCAATCATATCACAATAATTCTTTGAGTTTGCTCAAAAATATGAAAAAAATAATAAGATACATTTTAAGAAGCTTCCACAGGTACCATGAAAATTTGGAGCGAGAGAGAACCCAATTTAAGATGCTACAAAGAATTTTTTTGCAACTCCGGTGCAACGATAGTAGGCCTAAACTTCTATGCATTTTCTGACTTCATTACGAATGCATGTCTCAGGAATGATGGTGGCAAGAGAACACCCGCAGTACACAAGCATGAAATTGAGATGTGCCATGATTGTTAATACACAGATCCTCAAAAGGAGACGACAATACGAGAGATAGCAACAACAAAGCGGGGCGACAATGGGCCATGGCGGCGAGAGAGAGAGGTGATGGTAATCAAAGTGTGTCACCAAGCGGTGGTGAGAGAAAGCAGTAGGACCTGGAGGGAGATCTCACGACCATACCTACGGAGATCAAGACGCGGGCCACCCACTGCCAATGGATCTCAGAATATCTCAGAGCCCATGTCCCAATACCACATCGGAGGCGAGTCGATATCCAGCTCCTTCTTCATGATCTCAATGATCCGCCTCTGGCTTTCATCATGATACTGATATGTTCTGAATGAATGATTCGAGTAGAGAGCAAGTAGCATGTCGTAGTGTGGAGACATAGGTCGGCGGTAAAACAGTGACAAGCCGCGAATCTTTGTTCTCAGGTATCTGATAATCATAAAATAAGCCACTATGGGACGAGTGATAGGTTCATCGGGAGCCCATGGAGCTCGAATGTCGCGCTTGTTAACGAATCCTAAGAGCTGATCGTAGGTGACACCGAGACCGAAGCTTAGGATGGCGGACGTCTTTGTGATCGCTGCATCGTATCGAGCGGGGAGCTGTTCCATAGGAGGATACTGTTTTGTTTCCTCTACGAATGCCTGTGATGCGAAGTCAGAATGAAGTCGAAGGATTGACGGGCAGGGAAGGACCTGTAGTCGAGCTAGCTCGCCGCGCGGAGTCAATTTCCAGCCATGCGTGGTGCTGCGAATTAGGTTTCCTCCATCGTCGCGCTGAAGCTCGTTGACATAGGCCGACAAGTCCTCATCTGCGATGTCTGGCGCGATGATACAAGGCATCGTAGAAGCAGTAGGTAACTGATTTTGGTTTCTCACGGTCGGACGGCGCCAACGCAGCCTTTATATATACTAGGAACCTGTAGGAGTCAGCTCGTCTTTGCCAGCCTTGTGATGGTTGTGCCGCAGTCACCAGGTAACCGAAGGCGCCTCTCTTCTACTCGTGACGAAGAAGTGATCGATGGTTTGCCATAGGGGAGGGTATGTGTCTACGACGTCTTTTCCTGCTCGGATTGCAAACTCGACGGTCTCAAAACCATTCAATCCAGATGCATAATACGTGTTCTGCTTCCCTTGCAATGCATCAAACTTGCCATAAAACCCCGCGCGTAGCTCTCGCGGATCGTAGTGTGCGAAATAGTCCCACTTCTCAAACTCCTTGATGTCGTCATCGGTGACAGGACGCGGCAACTCCGTCGCATTTCTTGGGTCCTTGTTGACTTTGGAAAGCGTTTCTTTGAGGAGTATCCGCGCCTCTTCCATCGTCTGACTGCCCCTGTATTTCCCCCATGACCATGTCGTTGCAACAGATGACTCGTTGAAGAGTCGGACGAACGCAGAAGGCTGACCCACAGCCTCGTATGTCTCTGCTTCATACCTGAAGCCACCGGGGGCTGCAACGCTCACGGCACCTGACCAATACTCGGTGATCCCGACAGGAGAGAACACGATGGTTTCGTCAGCGGAAATGTCGAGGTTAGCAGCTTGGAGGGCATGCATGACAGGGGGGAATGCGAGGATGAGCTTGGAGCAGCTTTGCGATGCTGTGGAGCCGGTTTGGTTGGTGTAGGTGATGACAGGATGATCACCAGAGCGATCTCAGTGGCAAATCAAGCCTAGTTGTCAGACAAACGATCATGCAATATGGGCGGAGATGCGCACCTATCTTGGTGATATTCGTGTTCGTCAATATTGGACCCTTGACGGAATTTTCGGCATATTGATGCTTGGTGGTGTACTGAGATCAATTTTTTACTCTCAACACAATATCCTACTATTACCATGCTTTGTCACGCCCTCGGCCGCAAATTCGTCGCATTCTTCGAGGATTCATGTATTTACTACATTGATGCATCTCAACCTCAAAATCAAGCGGGTCCACACACATGCTGTCCATGATTGAATCAAAAAGTTCGCTCCCACTCACGCCACTTTGCTCTTGCCAGACATGGCCTGCTCATTTTTGGCCCAGTACTCTGCTCATGGTCTCGGGAACAACTGCCTGATGCCGAAATTTAGTGAAACTAGCCATACAGCTTCAGGTGTTTATCTCTCAGTGGCAGCGAAGACAACTTGTCCTTGCCATGGAGGTCGCAGTTCATTGAGAGCTGATTATTTTTTCCAACAGGCTCGAAGCTATTTAACTTCGGAACGTGTTTAAGTGGTAGAAATTTCTATTCCATCACAAAGCACACGTGCATCCAGAGCAGATGAGAATAACCAAGATTATCATTTGTACAAGCTTGAGAGAGAGAGGTGATGATAACCAAAGTCTGCCACCAAGCGGTGGCAGGAGAAAGCAGTAGGATCTAGAGAGAGATTTCACGACTATATCTACGGAGATCAAGCCGCCGGCCACTCACTGTCAATAGAGCTCAGAACAGTGTATCGCGGTCCATGTCCCAGTACCACATCGGGGTTGAGTCAATCTCCAGCTCCTCCTTCATGATCTCGATAATTCGCTTCTCGCTTTCGGGCCTATACTGATATTTTCTGAACGAATGATTCGAGTAGAGAGCAAGAACCATGTCGTATTGTAGGGACCGAGGTCGGCGGTAAAATAGCCGCAAACCACGGACCTTTGTCGCTAGATGTTTGGCAATCATAAAAAAGGCCACTACAGGGCGAGTGATAGGTTGATCGGGAGCCGATGGAGCTCTAATGTTGTGCTTGTTGACGAATCTCAAAAGCTGGTCGTAGGTAACCCCGAGACCGAAACAGAGGATGACGGATGTCCTCGTGATCGCGGCATCGTATTGAGCAGGGAGGTGTTCCATAGGTGGATACTGTTTTGTTTCTTCCACCCATCGCTAAAATGTGTATTCAAGAGGTCAGAATGGAGTTGAAGCATTGACGAGCATGGAAGGACCTGTTGTCGTGCTAGCGCGCAGCGCGCAGTCATCCTCCAACCTTGTGCGGCGGTGGGTATTGTTTTTCCTTCAGCATCGTGCTCGTACTCGTTGACATAGGCCGATAAGTCATCATCTCTGATGTCAGGAGCAATTATTTCGGGCATCCTCGAGAAAGCAGGTGGAAGTATAACCTGGCTTCTCACGGTCGGTACCAACGTAGCCTTTATAGGCGTCAAGCGAACACACAGCACAGCCTCCTTGTTATTCTCATCAAATGATCAGAAAAGGCACCTTTATTCTACTTGCAGCTGAGTTCTGGAGTATTCTCAGCATATCTCAATGATTCTAGTCCTCATCGAAGAACAACGAGGCCGAGCCACCGCGGGCAGCCCGAGCGACAGCCCGCTCCACAGAAGTCACTCGTTGCCGTCAGAATCTCATCCCCGGAGATCCACAGGAAAATGCCGGGCGTAGGCTGGCGTAGGAGCTCTATAGTGCATGAGAAGCTATGAATGAGAACGGCTGGAAACCATGAGGTCTGATCGTTCGGTCCTTGTTTTCCTGGCCACCTTGTTCCTACTGCTGCAATACCTCACCGCATGTGATCAGATTTCACTGTGTTCCCTTGACAGCACGATTTGACAAGGAACGGCTCAAACAAAAAGCAGTCTCGAGTGGAACAAGCAGGTATCCAATTGCTAAAAAGCAGGACCGCAACCAGCGTCGGACCCAAACTATCGCTCACTTTAAGCATTACTCTGTCTGTTTGTTCATGGCAACAAACAATCATACTGTAAGTGACGCATAGCTTATCCTAGCGCTCTCGTCACCGAATACTTGCCAACAGGACGGAATCGTGATTACTCGCCAACGACTCTACGCCGATCTTCAAAACTTTCTGACTCATGCATTAGCGGAACCTCATCTTGAATCTCGCTTATATGCCTTTTATAGCCTCTCTCTCACAGCATACTGCTTGGACTTGGTGCCTCGCTGGAGTAATGTATCCTTTGGCTGCCATCCCCAGTCATACTTCTCCCATCACGCAGGCACAGAGCAGTCAGATGAACACCACAGAATGATTCCCGATTTTGCGGCTATCATTACATCCATCAGTACTACAGGCATCGTTCATGACACTCTGGTTTTTTGGGTAGAGGTCAAACCCTTGGATGGTCATGCTGCTGGCAACCCTGATAGCGTAAAATCAGTCAAGGATATTGCAGATGCAATAGCTGTTAACTCAATCATTCAGGTCAACAAGCAGGCACTGTTCTCCTTCCGCCACTTTGAAGGCAACATCCATTATGCATTCTTGATGGTTGGAGCCTACTTCACATTGTTGGAGTATGAAAGGCCGGCGAACCTTACGCCATATGTGCGGCCTGCCGGTTCCCTTCCCACATCACCACAGAAACGAGCGAGGAGTGACATTCGAAAAAACATTCACGATGATCTGGGAGACCCTGCCTCTATCGAACCCGAAGTCTTGTATTTCAACGAGCCTATTTTCATAGATCGTGTAGCGGGCTTTAGCCCGTTGTATCTGAGGGCACTAGATGCCGTCGCCGAGGCATCTGTGGGGCTTTTTCAGGACTTCAGGAGGCCTACCGTTTTCGGTGGCCCGCGCGCTATCGCACAACCTCCAGGAGAAAGGGTAAGCTTTCGTATCATTGCGCAGGATTATTATGTGCCTGACTTTTTGGTGCTACACACTGGTGTGGCGGATTACAGTCAATTGGGCAGGACATGGTGCATTCTAAGCTACTCGGGGAACAACAAAGATATGCCGAAACGCAGTCTCCTTTCACTCAGAATCCTCCCATGCTATCAGTGGCATCTACAGTATCCGTCTTTGAACCTGGCGCGCCCAACTTTCCAACCGTACGATCTCCGCCTATGACGCGCTCTCGAGTACGTGCAGCAACAGAAGCCGCCCTACGAGCAACGAAAGAAGCAGAAAGACTCGCACAGTCCAATCTATCAGCGGACGCCGTCATCGGGGCAGCACAGGAAGCAGGAAGACTTGCTCAGGCCGTTTTAGAAGCAGTCCAAGAAGAAGAGAATGCTCAACAAGCAGAGTCCAAAAGGTCGCCCTTTTCGTCATCGTCTCCTTGGACAGTTCTCTCTTCCCCGTTGGCTGCGGAGAGTTCCCCGATAAATTTACGGGGATCTGCTCGAGCTCACGAGTATGGAAGCTTGCTTGCACCGATTGATATTCCTCTTGATTACCGGGCCCCCTCGACCCAAACCATGGGAGGCATTCGCGACGAAGACGAGCCCATGTCATATGCCGGAGCATCTACCGAATCCTTACTGTTTAATCCCTCGACTCCAGCCATTATTGACGAAGATGAGCCTATGCCACTTGCCAGAGCATCTACCCATCCCTTATTTTTCCCCTCGACTCCATCCTCAAGTGGCGATGTTAACGAAGGCGGATCCACGTCGTCTGCTGGACTAACGTCTACATCGAGGGGTCTGGCTGCTCCTCATGTCGTCCTTGGGTCCCCCTTTGATGCAATACCGCGCCTCGCTCTTCCCAAAGATCCTCCAGCCCTCAAGGGAAGTGGTAAGAAGAAGACTCGTAACTAAATTTGCCAGGATGTACATGATAAGGGGTCCGCCGCAGGAATGCATGATGATTAGAAGTACAAATCTGCTTGTCCCGTGCGCTCACTGAGCCGTTCGCAACATAGTTGTCAATATATACGACGTAGGTCAGATCAATCACGAGCTCAAAAAGTACGTGTCTACGATGTCCTTTCCTGCTCGGATTGCAAACTCGACGGTCTCGAAACCATTCAATCCAGATGCATAATACGTATTCTGCTTCCCTTGTAATGCATCAAACTTGCCATAAAATCCCGCGCGCAGCTCTCGCGGATCGTAGTGTGCGAAATAGTCCCACTTCTCAAACTCCTTGATGTCGTCATCGGTGACAGGACGCGGCAACTCCGTCGCATTTCTTGGGTCCTTGTTGACTTTGGAAAGCGTTTCTTTGAGGAGTATCTTCGCCTCTTCTGTCGTCCGGTTGCCCCTGTATTTCCCCCATGACCAAGTCGTTGCAACAGATGACTCGTTGAAGAGTCGGACGAACGCAGAAGGCTGGCCCACAGCCTCGTATGTCTCTGCTCTGTACCTGAAGCCACCGGGGGCCGCCATGCTCACGGCACCTGACCAATACTCGGTCATTCCGAGAGGAGAGAACACAGTTGTCTCGTCGGCTGAGATGTCGAGGTTAGCAGCTTGGAGGGCGTGCATGACAGGGGGGAATGCGAGGATGAGCTTGGAGCAGCTCTGCGATGCTGTGGAGCCGGTTTGGCTGGTGTAGGTGATGACAGGATGATCACCAGAGCGATCTACGTGGCAATTCAACCCAAAAGTCAGACAAACGATCATGAGATATGGGCGGAAACACGCACCGATCTTGGTGATATTCGTGTTCGTCAATATTGGACCCTTAACGGACTTTTCGGCATATTGAACAAACACTTCATGAAAGTCTTGAAGAGAATGCATAAGAGAACATACGATACAGAAAATTCGGCATTCCTTACCTACAAGGTAGCCGTCATGCTGACCCGCGAAAAAGTGCAATATATCTGGTGTGAAGTATTGAAGCATGTAAATCTACAGAATCAATGTTAATTTCCCAGAAATGAACCATAATGGTGATAAAACACCTACGGCCGGTGTTTCCGTGATATCTCCATAGCCGTATGGAACCATACCCAATTCAAAAATTGGCTGTAGGGACGTGAGATTGTTCGCCGACAACCACTGGAGGAATGGGACGGTATACTCTTCAGGAATGCCGTTCTGTGAAGGTTATTAATTCCAGACGACACTGATTGCAATCAAGTCCAAATACCTTGTATCCAACATTCGTCATTTTCGGAGAGAAGATGTTGTTCCAAAACTCTGTATATCTCTGCGCGTCTCCCTGAACTAAGAGGAATAGCTCTGGAGGCGAAAGAGGGGCCTCTTGAACCTCGCCTGTTATCCAATTGAATAGCCAACTTTTGGCCGTGCTGGTGTAAGGCAGAAGCGGTACACCTGACGCTTCAACAACTGGTAATGTCTCTTTGTACGTCTCGTTCGAAAGCAAGAGAGCTCCCAAGGGATGAAAGAAAGGGCTGTAGACGACCATCAAATCTTTTGGTGGGACTAGGATGATGAAAGCGCATGCTCACTCGTAGTAGTACGCCTGACATTTCCCACCGACTACTGGGTTCTTCTCGAATATGATGGTGCTGAAACCTTTATTTTCGAGCCCGTTGGCAATCGTCAGGCCACTTGGCCCAGCACCCACGATGCATATAGGGTCGGGTGGGGAGATAAGGGTGGGGGCGACGAAAGCGGCCATGAAGCGAGACCCTATCATGATGGCTGAGGAGGGGGGTCGGTAAGTCGTTGCGCATATTCTTCCTTGTCTTTATACCGTGCATGCAGACAATGGAATGAAAGGATGAAACATAAGCTTGACAGAGGATGACAGGTAGTCCAGACGATACCAAAGTATACCCAATAAGCGCTGTCAGCTTGAAGCCAGAAATCACTGGTGGAGCGCTCATATGACGAACTTTGAATGGAAGAAGTTTCCCATCTTCCAAATATCCTTTGATCGTCTGAATCACGGTTGAGAACCGATTGGATGATCGTAATTTACTTGAGGGTGGGGTTTGAGAAGTCGAGGTCCTGCTCATCGAAAAAAACCTGGATTGAGGTGAAACTGGCTGGTGAAATGAGTATTAATTGACTGACTTGTGGGATCCAGAAAGTCAAGGAATGTACCAGACAAGCACTTGACATCTTCGTGTCAAGATCGTGAGAGGGCTTATTAAAATGAGTGAAAATAGAGCAGTACTCGTGTCGGCGCCCACCACAGTTTGTAATCTGACGCACCATACTCAGCGGAGCTGTCTGATGCCCAAGGAATTTCTATCAATCGTGACAAGGATTCCAATAGGTGCCAACTGAGACAGCATCGAACCTAGATATCACGAGCTTCGCATAAGGGGGGAGAGGCGTACTCGAGGCCCAGAGATAGCTCATCCAAATTGAGCACATGATCGTGAGATTGACAGGGACCTGTGCGAGGCGAGGGGCATGGATTCGCTGGAGTTTCAATTGCCTAAGGAGTTTTACAAGTGGATGTGCTGACTCACGTCTGGACGCATTGAACAAACGATCATCCCGACGGGCCACTCGATGTTTGCAAGACTAGGTTAGAAGTGGATAGAGTACCGGAGAGACGAAGAACAGGGCCAGACAAAAAAGAGATAGAGAAGGATGGAGACCGTCCAGAGTTGGATCGATGTTGTAATGTGGCCTTTCGGCTTCCATGGTGCCAACGGCACGCTGCACCCCAGACTTCCTCGACTGCGACATGTCCGACTCTGAGATATCGCAATCCCGAACGACCAGTTTCTCGAGTGGCCCCGACTGGTTCCTGGCCGCTATACCCTCCCGTCAGCAAGGTCGAGGCGTAAAAGTCACCTGCTCAACACGGAGGCTTTTCAAGGCTGGGAACGGTGTGATGAACGACAGTCAATTTGGCAGGAAATGGTGCATGACAGGACACTAATACTGAGAACAGCGAAAATATGCTGAAATGCAGTACACTTCCTATAGATCGGGAGTCAACGTGGCAGTTGAGCAGGAGGGGTCGTCATTGGCGCAGCACAAACAGCAGGAAGACTTGCTCAGTCCACTCTTATAGCAGTCCAAAAGAAGAGGATGCTCAACAAGCAGAGCCCCGAAGAGTATAGTCACCCTTCGCGCCATTGACTCATGGAATAGACGCTGAACATTTAAAATATATTCTGAAGGGTTATAAGAGGGTTACATGGGCCAAGCAATATTGCAGCAGACTATAGGCAGGTAAAATATTGTATGAGCTATGTAAGACTACTTTTTTTTTTTGACAAGTGATTTATTTATGTAATGACTAACAATGGGTACAGCCTTACATAAATACACTACAGCGAGAAACCCTTTAGGAGGGGTTCTCGGCTGAGGACAAAATGCATTGATGCATGCCCTTATGTGGGCAGTGTGGGGCTCAGGGGGATTGGATTGGCCCTTTGAGTCAGGCTTCACAGTCCCTCAATACCCACTAAAACCTTGGAGTGGTCCACCTAGTCTTTTGGTATATTTTCCTAGTTTGCTAGTATTTTTGTCCAGGTGTCTCTCACTTTTCTTTTTATCTTAGGTTGTCGGTCTATTTTTGCCGCTATTATACAGTCAACATATAGTCTTCTGGTTAGTTTATTGTGCCATCTCTGCCATATTGCGTTGGTTGTGTGGGTTCTTCCTTGTATGGCTCTTTCACACCTTATGACCCATATTAGGTGAGCCGCTTCTGAAATTAGGATCTGTAGTAGGCACTCTGGACTAGTGTTTTTCCTCCTCCTGTCATTGTCCTCTTGTTCATTGTGGTTCATGGATTTGGTTTTTAGTGAGCCACATCCTGTTATCGTTCCTAGTTTGATGTGTGGCCATTCTAACTGTCCATGTGGCCACAGCTTAGCTGCCATGTCCTATATAACTTGTCTTGGTGCGTATGTGCAGTACAGTAGTATGTGTTCCATGTCCTTGTTAGGATGGCCGCAACTGTTGCACTGCGTGCAGTGCTTGTATTACGGTATGTTCTCCCAGTACTGTCCTACCCTATGTGTGTTGTGTAGAGCTTTGTATATGAACTGGCGTACGTTTAGGCTCAGGTCATTGTTTCTGATGCCACACCAGATCGCCTCATTCATTTCTTGCACTCCTGTCAGTTCTTTGAGTGCTCCTCGTGTTATATCCAGGTGAGTCTTTGTTCCTGTTCTTTGTTTCAGTTCTTTCTCTTTTAGGTTCCTTATTCCTCTATAGGCTGTGGCTTGTGATAGGGTCACTAGTTTCGCTCCCTGCAGGTCGAAGTGAGGGGGTATAGTTAAGTCTATGTCATCTACCATGTTCTTTCCAGCTCCTTTTTTGGCTAGGGTGTCTGCTCTCTCATTTCCAAGATCTCCATTGTGGCCTTTTACCCACTGGAAGGTTATTGGCGCTGATCTCATCCTTAGTTGGTAAGCTGTTGCTTTGAACAGTTCTTTGTTGTCTATGTTTATCCAGTCAGTGTCTTCCCATGTTTGCAGGTGTTTTGTTAGGCCATCTATAATATAGCGCAAATTAGTGCATATTTGTAAGGGTGCAAACGTCAGCATTTTTTGTATTGCTATGAGTACCGTGGCAATTTCTCCCGTTTGGTTGGATTGATGTTTCCCTGGTGTACATATTGCGCAGTTGCCCGGGTGGTCATCTGCTATCCATAATCCCGCTCTACTCTGGGCATTATTCTTGCCATTGTTAATGCAAGACCCATCGGTGTAGATGGTGATGGCATCAGCTTATATGGCGGCGCCTCTTGTTGTTACTGTTAATCTGTGTGCAGGGTTATTGGATATCTGGCTTGGGTCGGTGAATATCCATATGCCATCAGATAGGTTTGTGCAAAGTGTGACAGAGGGATCGAAGATTATGTCACTTTGGTTCTGATTTCTGTTGGTGCTGTTTTTTTCCTGCCTCCTGTGAGTGAGCATTAGGTCATCTGCTTGCAGTGCCTCATATGGGTTATATTTAGGCTGCATATCCCGCAGGATGTTGTGTGTTGTGCAACTGCACTTATCAGGGTTGTGGCATCCATTCCTTTGATCCTCTTTGCAAGGATCACAGGTGCAGGTTCGTATGCAGTAGTGCCTTCTGTTTCCACTATCTGGGTTTTTGGTGTGTTTGGCCAGTTGTACTAGATCTACTACTGTCTTGAGGGAGTGGTTGCTCACTATACATTCACTACATTGTTGTCTGTAGTTCCTTGGTGTTAGTCCTAGGTGGTGCCACGTGGGCATTTGATTTTTCATCTCTTTTGACAGCTTGATCGCTGCAAAGTTAACCTTAAGATCTTTTGCAACTTTCAGCATGCTCAGCACATAGGATGGTAACTTATTGGCTCTCGGGCCTTGTGTCGGGACGTCCCAGGATTGTAGGAAGGTGTTCACCTATTCTAGGCTTTCTACACTTGGTGGTATTATTCTGTTGATCAGGGAATCAACAAGGAAAGCCCATGTGGGTTGTTTCTTAGTGAGGTCAAGGTATCGCTTCAGCCATGTCACCTGTATTGCAATGTTGCATGCTTTTATGTCTAATAGGTCAATGCCCCTATCCTTTTTTGGTAGGTATAGGTACTGTAGGCCTATTTGGGGTGTGTTCTCATTCCAGATAAAGTTTCTTATTGTTTTTACTAGGGCTTCTTTGATTCTGGAGGGCATGCCCTGCACCTTTGTTAGGTATTGGATAGATGCACCAGCACTATTAGTTGCTTTCTGTCCAGTGTTGGGTGCCCTAGGCTCCACCGGTTTAGGTGTGTGTTTATCTTGTCCAGGACGGGTTCCCATAGTGTCGTGTTATCAATTTGTTTCCTATCCATGCCCTTAAAGAGCGTATGGCTTGTCTATCGGGTGATATTCATATTGAAGCGTATAATGGTTCATCGTCGGGGTGCAGTTTGTGGGTCATGAGGACCCTGGCATAGTGGCCTGTGGGGCTGATTGGGATGACTTCCATTTTGGTGGAATTGAACTTGGTGCCTGAGATTGTGCACCATTGTGATAGTATATTTTGTAAGTCTTTATACTGGTCTTCTTGGCCTAAGTACATCTGGAAAAACACCCCCTTGTATTAGCTCCGGATTATATCTAATAGTGTCTAAAAGTATCTAAAAGTGTTAATAGGGTCTAAAAGTGTCTAATTTCCTAATTGAGAGCAACACATTGTGAGCATTGGATTGGTTTCTAATTTCATGATATTAGCACTAATTCTATACTAAGAAGTCTTTAATTATTAGTAGGAAATAGTAAGTACTACTGCTCTATTAGTGTGAAGATAAGGATGTGGCACATTCTATACTATTTTAGCATATTACTCTCCTTCATATATGCCTATACCATTATCTTGTAGCTCTTTTGCTGACTTTCCAGCTGCTTTTATAAGGGATATAGAAAGAGAGAAATGTGCATTGATGCCCCCAGTCGCATTGTTGGCAGCTTGGCAGCTGCCACAAGAGGCTATGAAGACCTAGGTACCTTGTCCTTACACACAAGATCATTAAAGTTGTTATTGTTAGCCAATGCCTGCTACTGGTAATTATAGGACACAACATGTGGGTTGGACTTAGGGATATGCTATATGCAGCCTTATAGACCTTGTCTATTAGTATAGTAGCTAATACTGTCTTGTGCAGCACACAATCATCATCACTATTGATATTACAATTTTTAGCACTATTTATATTGTTTATTGCCTTGTTATACAGAAGATGCTCAAACTTGGTGTTTTCCTCTAGCTATTAGGCTGTGGAAAAGACAGTTATACTGGTATGTGGTGCCAGAATGATATATTTGCCTGCCATATAGGAAATATATGCATTAAGCATATTAAGATTACCTCCAACAATCTTGTGCTTATTTATATATAGGCATGCCATACATATACTCTTGTCCCCACCCTCTACCTCACTAGTGGCTGTTTGGGAGACCCCTTTCTCTTATTGGATCTTGATTATTTATAATTATGTTTTTGATCAAATTTGCAAATTCAAGTAGCATTGTCTATACTAGTAGAGTCCCATTGAATATTATACTCAATCATAGTTTTACACATTCTCAGTCCAAATTGTATAAGTGCCATAATTTGTTTTTATCCTATATAAAGTGTATTATCAATTTTCCATTGGTTTATTATCTTCTTAGCTGGTGTTTAAACTCAATCCTGAAAGACCTGACTTTTTAGGTATTTATTGACATATTTATTTATAAGATAGAGGAAAGACAAATATTGAATAAAATCAGAGATGTTGAGGTTGCCTATATCATGTCTACTTATTTAGATTACCAAGTTTATATATTAGACCTTGTGGCTTAGTGGCTTAGAGTATCTGTCCCGGGTGCTTGCATACATGAGGTTGTTGGTTCAACTCTGGCAAAAGGCAAGTTTGTTATAAGGTATATTCTGTGTTTAGGTATTTAATGAGTGCTCTAATAGACATGACTCTATAAGAAGGCTATGAGAATTGTGATGCTTGATTTATTATGATTTTTCCGAAATTTCAAGTTATAATCAATCCTAATAATTCCTATTCTAGGAAAATTATGTCTAATTAGAACAGGTTTAGAGGGGGGGTAAGCTAAAAATGTCTAATCCTAATCGTTCTTAATTATACATAAATAGAACTAATTAGAGCTTAATACAAAGGGATGGTTTTCCAGATGTAAATGGTTGTGTCATCTGCGAATAGGTTTATGAGGATTGGGTTGGGTACATTGGGGATGGTGAATTCCTTCAGCTTCCTTGAGTTTCTTATCATGCAGGCTAGCGGCTCTATCGCCAGGTCAAAGGTGAGGGCTGATATGGGGTCGCCTTGTCGCGTACCCCTGTATACTGTCCATGTGGTGCTCAGGACTCCATTCACCATCACTTGGGTGCATGCTCCTGTGTACAGGGACTTTATTGTTTCGATGAATCATTCTGGCAGGTTAAATGTTTTCAGGGTTTCCCAGAGGTACGTGTGGTCTATTCTATCGTATGCCTTTTCCTGATTGAAGGCAATGATCTGTTGCCTCCACCAGGTCAATCATGGATTGTGCAAGTCATGTCTGGTCAAAGATGGAGTGACCGGGGATGAATCTAGCTTGGTTCTCATGTAGTAGAGGTGGTATTATGCTGGCGAGTTGTACAGTGAGCACTCTGGTGAGTAACTTGTAGTCCATATTTAGTAGTGTTATTGGTCGGTAGTTTTCAATTTTCGTTCTCTCATTTTTTTTGTAGATAGGGCACATCCAGCCTAGTGTGAAGTTGGTTCTGAGGTCCACTTCATGTGTTTGAATATCTTGGTATACGTTGGTTAGGGTGTTCATTACATGGAAGCATGGTGTGTCTAGTGTTGTTTTCTCTTGTAGGATCCTCTTACACAATAGGCTTTTCCAAAGTTCATACGGGATGCCATCAATTCCTGCTACGCTGCCTGCTTTTGCAGCATGTATTGCCTCTAGTACGTCATTAGCTGTTATGAGGTTGTTCAGTGTTGATCGGTTAGGGTTTTTTAGCTTCTGTTCTAAGGGTATTTCTGACCAGATTTCAGCTGTCATTAGTTCAGTAACTTCCTTGGGTCATTGTTCAGACATTGGGTTCTGCTGAATTCTGTTGTGGTAGTCCCGTGCTATTTTAGCGATTTCTGTGCTGCTTGTCATGTGTCGTGGGGGTGTTGTGTTTGGGATTTGAAGTTGTTGTATGAGTTCCCATGGTTTTTTTTGTTTGTTTACAGCTGACCAGTATTTGCTTATTTTCTCGCCTTTGTGTGCCCATTGTGCCATTGATTTGCTTCTCGCATAAGCACACCTTTTCTTTTCTAGGTGGTTGAGTTCACTATGGAGTAGGTTTTCATTTTTTCTCGTGTCTTTGTCACTGTCTATTGAAATATCATTCACTAGGTCCCTGATGTCTTTTTTCAGTGCTTTCATCTTGTTGTCCAGCTTTGCTGCATTGGATTGTGCGGTTTTTCTGGCAATTTTTGTAATGTCGTCTTTGAACTGTTTCCACAGTTACTGTGGGTTGTTGGTGACTGTACGTTGGTCTTATATTTGTATCATTTTGTTTTCTAATTTGAGTCCCATGGAGTTGATTATGTCTATTAGTTTCTTGTTGTGCATGAGGTGCAAAGGCCATGTCCACCTTTTTTTACCTATGTGTGGGGCGTCACTGGGGGCAAAGCGCACGGTTACCATGTCATGGTTAGTTGGTACGTTTGTTGGTCCCAATTCCCAGTGGAACAGACTTTGTTTGTGCATAGCTTTTGTGTATATTCTGTTGAGTCTTGACATGGTTCCGGCATGTGTTCTGAACGTGAACAGGCACTCCATTGGGAAGGTGTGTTGCCACATGTCTTGTAGGCCATAGGTTGCACAGAAGTCTCTTAGACTGTTGGTTGCTTCTTCGTCATCTGATCGGGCTGGGGTTCAGTCTATAGGTTCTTCAACTATGTTAAAGTCTCCCATTAAGATGTCTGGACATAGATTTGTGCTATCCATTTGGGTTCTGATTTCTTCCCAAAATAGTGGGTGGTTATTGTGCCCATTGGGTGCATATATATTTATTAATGTGATTACTTCTCCTTGGTGCCATTTGGTTGTCAGGGCAATCGCCCATCCTGGAATTATTGTGTGAAAGTTCGCATGAGAGTGATTAGTGATTTCCTTGTTAAGGACAAAGGCAACACCTGCCGAGTTGCTTGACGGGCTGGAATTGAAGACTTTTAGGCATTGTCTGTAGATGCGGTGTATTCCTGTTACCTGTTCTTCAGATAGGTGTGTTTCCTGAAGGGTAAGAATGCCTACGTGGTGAGTTTTCATCAGACTGTAGACTTTGTTCCATTTTGATATTGGACTTGGGTCCAGTGAGATCAAGGAGCGTCCCTTCATGTTCAGAGTGGCAAGCATGATGTTTGCTCTTGTATTACAACTGATGTGGTCGTGCTGGTTATTATGTTGATTGGTATTGCCATTGGGCATGTTTATTGGACCTGGTATGTCCCCCACTGTAGCAGTTCCGCCATTGTGTTCCTCAGACACTTTCTCTAGGGGGTTCCTGGCAGCAGTTGGATTACCCCCTGGGTGTCCTTGGAAGCTCAAACCATTGCCTGTCAAATCTCCCTAAATAGTATGTACACTTTGGTTGCTTAATATGCTCGTAGTTGCTCTTTCCTGTTCACCTATGACCATGGGCGAACTTGTCTGACATATCCGGTCAGCGTGGTTAGACTCAGCACTTTGTCATGTCTTCATATGTTGGGGCATAGTCAGTTATATCTAAGCACCTTAAGGCTCTCGCCGTGGGTCATCCAGGCCTAAATAGGTCTCCATCTGACACTTGTGCCAGTCGCAGAGGTGAGCCTTTGGCTTTCCTGTCCTGCTTGTGGTCAGTAAGTGTGGGCCTCAGCTCAGTTGGGTGCTAGTCCCATTACCTCAGGTAGGCTAGTTGGCTGATTGCTGTCTCAGTCACTCTGCTCTCACTCCCCAAGGTGAGATACAAGGGTGGGGTTGGAGCTCTGGTGCTATGTACTGTGACAAAGGGCGACAGTATGTACTACATTGTCTACACATTTTGGGAGAAAGGGAGTGAGATATACAGCCAATTGTTTTTATTTTATTTTTATTTTTACAAGGGGTGGGGGTGATGATCAATCATTAGTGCATGGGGTAGCATGGGCTGTTGCCTTTGGGTTGCATGCCTCCGGTTCTGCCATACTGCCCGCTTCCTTTGCCCTGTATGGCATTTGCTTGATGCCATTGGTCGGTGTCTAGGTCCTCTCTAACTTGGGAGGGTTGGAAACAGGCAGAGGCCCCTAGGGCAGTCTGCAGCATAACAGATGGAACAGTGCATCATTGCTTGCGTGATTCCCAAGCCATGAAAGTTGGAGGAGTACTTGATGGACCATAGGTAGTCACGCATGCGGAACCACCTCTTGTCGCTTCCTCATAGCGGTCCATCTGCTAGGACGTTGAAACATGGGGTTAGCACCCCACCTATGCTTTGGTGTCAATGCACTCAACCTTCAGGGAGTTTATAAATGTGAGTACAGTGTCATCATCAAGTGTGTTTGTGGTGGCCTTTGAGTTGTTGACCAGGTTGTTGAAGAACTCTGCCATAGACTATTTGGTCCAGTGGTTTTTCACCGTGTGTAACACTAGCTAGGGGTCGTTGGTAGTAAAGCCCACTAGTGTGAAGAGTAAGAAGGGGATGTTCATATTGAGCGATAGTGTTTGGAAGGTGATGTGCTCCGCTGACCAGATTTGTTTGTCGATGAGGGTGTTGGCGGCTTTTTGGGAGAGGTTGTAAACCAGGAAGGTGGTGGGGTAGGCTCGTGCACGTGCTGCCTCTGCGGATCTAATTGGCACTGCCACACCTACGGACTCCTCCTGCGTGACTTCACGTACTACCTATAGGATGCGGTTGGCCACTGAGCTGTGGATTGCAGGGCCATTCAGTTCTGTGTCAAAGGGTATTGCTAGCAGCTTGGTTGATGTCATCCCTTCCCATTCGGCAATCTGACTTGGTTTGATGTGGTCGAGTGGGGCCGTGGGATGTGACATATGGATGATTGGGAAGGGCCCTTGAGTGAACATGGGTACGATAACTCCATCAGCATTCATGGAGGTTGCAATTGCCAGTGTGTGGATGGACGCAGTGGCTATGCATGACATAAGGCTAGATTTGGGAGGGGGGGTGCTGGTCGCTTCACTTCACTTCATTGTCATGGGCTTTTTAGGAGTGCTCGGTTCATCAGGGAGATTTGGGTGCTTAGCCATAAAGACGTCCTCATCAGTGTACGGGGACGTTGGGCTGATTTTTGGGGGTGGGGGACGGCATGCCAGCTGGTCACTGAGCTTCAGGAGGATTGCAACGGTGTCAGGTGTCCAGCCTTTGGTATTGACCTGTTCATAGGACTCCCCAGTGTGGAAAAAGATGGTCGCATCTGTGGTGTTGGTGGCGGTTGTTATCTGGATGGAATGGCTGGCTAGGGTTACTACGGCGTGGGGGATTACTCCTGTCTCGATAGGGGCTAAGGAGTTTTCCTTTAAAGTGGGTTCAGGTACACTTGCATTAGTGTTGTCTGGGGTCTTTTCCTCTAGTGTCTGTCTTGCAGTGACATTGCCTTCAGGCATTTGAGTTTAGTGGTCTGGGTTGGACTCCGTGGGAGTGCTCGAGGTCTGTGCTATTTTTGATCATCCCCTTCATACTATCTCTGTCCAGTCATCATCTGTCATATTGTCTGTGAGCAGGGTTTATTAGTTAGGTTTGTGGTTCTTACCTGTCTCAGGATTGTCTGCCACTTTGTGTTTGCTTCTCGTGCTTTTTGTTGCTGCGGCAGGGCCGGCAAGTACAGATTTCCTGATGGCTGTAACGGACTTTTCTGGGCGGTCTTCCGGTGATGGGGCTATGTCAGACATGGAAAGATGCTGGCTAAATAGAGAATGACATTGTGTTGATGTTTGTCAGCTAGTTTAGGAAGGAGGACGATTTGTATCAGCACGCTTTCTTGTTTTTTCTTTCGGGAAATGCTGTGGTGGCTGACTTACAACTGTACATATGTCTGGTGTGTCTAACTGCTGTGGTTGGGTCACATGTTGTGCCCTCAAGGTTTGGATACAGTTGGCTCGTCAAGTACGTCGATTTTGCTCGGGGAAGGTGTTATGTTTGGTGAGGGGCTTATTGGTTATGTTGGTTCGTCGTCAGCTCTAGGGCATTAGGACAGAAGGTGTTGTGCTTATTATGTTCTTATGTTAGAGTTCTCTTGTAGTGTGGTAGTGTTAGTGTGGGGGGTGTTGTGTTTGAGGTGCAATATGGGCTGTTCATATTTACTTGTGTGGTGTAGCCATCTGTGGCTCTGCGCACTTTGGTGCTTAGTCTTGGATCGTGGCTGTTTAACCATTTACAGTTGGTCATAAGACCTTAGGTCCCTCAATTCCTCCTGTGGTATGCCAGATGTTTTCTGAGGGTTTCTGTGTACCAATAATGAATGAGCTGAATGTGTTGGATGCGGCAGTTATCTTGTACGGTGGTATAGAAACCTACCCTTGCCCAGCTCTGTAGCATGGGAAAAACCCAACTAGGTAGTGGTTTAGGTTCAAGAGGTGCCCTCAAGACTACTTTCTATATTCCAGCATGCCAACAAATATCCTATATGAAATACTCAATATGGTTGTCATCACATGTCCCGCTTTATTAGAAAATGTTGTCATATTAAGGCTATCATCACACAATTATTACCCATTGTAGTAGAGTGGATCAGTCAGTGCTTTTGTGTTATGTGGCTGCTTCTTGCATGTTTGATTCTTGCACATGCCTAATTTCTTAAGCTACTAGCTTCTTACCAGCTGTGTTGTGATAGTGCAACTATGCTTAATTTGAGTTTTTGTTGCAGTGCTTGGTCTGATATGCCTATAAAGTCTAGTGCCTGTAAAGTCCAGTGCCTGTAAAGTCCAGCACCCATAAAGTCTAGTGCCTATAAAGTCTGTTGCTCCAATATTTCTATATAACTCTTCTATGACATTCTATAAGGTCTTTCCTATATAAAGCTTCTTATAAGGTCTCATCCATAAGATTTCCCTATGAGATTCTGCCCTATGAGGCTCCTCTGTGAGGTTCCCTATGGGGTGCCAGAATGCTATTTTGAGCCCCAATGGCTGCTGAGGCATGGCCTGCTCCAGTTGTTGGCATTGCCAGGCACACCAAGGCAGACCAGAATGCCATATGGAACCCTGATGGCTGCTAAGACACGGCCTACTCCAGTTGCCGAGGTTGCCAGGCAGCTTAAGAGACAGCTCACTCTGCTTGCCAAATTTGTCATAGCACTTGCTTTGCTTATGTGGTTTCTTACATGGCCTACACAAGCATAAGTGACAACATGCAACATTAGCCAGCAGAGTTTTGCCACAATTCTCTACTCTCACCCTCCATTTAGGGATAAATGGATTATTTATAGACAAAATATTTGCAAACAAAACCAAGAGCCCAGAGTTGTTGCTAAGCTAAGTACTTGCTGAATGCACCCTCATAGTTCACCTAAAGAAATCACTATAAGACAGTGCCAGAAAAAGAGAATTCCCTATGCTTATGTCAGCCCTGGGCATGCACGCACTGACTAGCTCTGTTTCAGACTCCAACATGCTCCATTTTGCCTCCCAAAGCCTATGGGACAGCGGTCTCACATGGTTTGTTGCATAGAATTAGCCAATGGCTGGTTGCCACCAGACCCCTACTATCACTCTCTATTTAGAGATAAATCTTGTCACTATCATCATTTAAGTGTGTAAGGCTATGTGAATTCTGATCAATATCTGAGTTATTGTTAGCTTAAAGTAACTAAGCTGTATAATTCCTAAATTACCTAATTCATTGAAAACCGTATCGGATGGATGGCCAGCATAGCCTGGATATGTAATAGCATTGTGCTTACCAAGTAGAATAGGCCAAGTAGGCATTGAAAAGCCATGGTGCATTTTCGTCAGAGTCATTACAGCTAGGCAAGCTAAGCTGGCTCTATACTGCCTGGGCTCACTAATCGTAGTTTTGGCAAGGCATGCCAAATATGAGTTTGACTCAGCTGAATTTTGTGCAATTTTCAGCCACTACTACTATACCTTGCCTCCACACTCATTACTTCTCTTAGCAAATAAATATGTATGTAGATATTTTAACAAATAAATTGTTTATCTATATTATTCTGCCTCTAAATGTTCCTAAAAATTAAAACTCACAACAGGGCACTCTATTGCACCTCACAAAGATGCTGAAGGCTAAGGCAGAGCAATACGGGCAACTAAAGGGTGCTAGGATGATGGTGTCATTGTAGGATACTATCCATATAGTGCAATACTATGCTATGGGTCAGAAGGCAAAGAATACAAGGGGCCAAATGATGACAAGGAATAAGAATAGAAGAGGGATTGGGTCTAGTTTAGTACATAGAAGGATGCTGTAGGCAGAAATGTTGCTGGAATTAGTAGCAGATTGTTTGCAGGAGGTCTATAGCTTTGTGAGCAATGGTCTCAATAATAGGATGTGTGTGGTGCTATGTCAGTCATCTATACTCAGGCATGCTCTACAATATTATATTGGTATGATAGAAGGGGTCCAGCACTGGAGGCCATAGGTTGCATGCATCTTGCTTGTTTATGCAGAATTGAGGTGCCCCAGGGTGAAACTGTTCTCTCACTTGTCATGTTGCTGAGCAACATAGGGCTAGCTATGGTTTAGGGAGCAGCAACCACATTGAAGCAATTCAATTCAATGTTCACAACATTATAGCAATGGCACTAAGTTAAACTATTAGTCAGTGCCATTGAATATTGTGAAGGTAAAACAACCCCTTCTAATACTAGTAATAAGCATGCACCTGCGCTAGGGTCCGAGAGAGGTATTCGGGAAGCTTTGGGGAGATACCAAACAGCGCTAGACGAGTACTAAAGATGCCGACTTGCACCAAACATGGTTGGTCCTCACCCGACTGATGGCAGCCCTCCAAATGATGTTCGGCAGCCCTTGGGTCAGTTCACCCACACTTTGCATACTTACCATGACTGCATAGGAGTATTACAATAGGTGTTTATGAGATCAGAGCCAGTATTCCGTGTTAGCCGATGTCCTCTGTGAGTCGTCAGTCCTTATCGCTTATCTTCCCGACTTTCACATGGTTGGTCAAACACAATCTTGCATCATTACTTGGCCACCCTAGTCGTACATTATGTCTTCTTTATTTTTCATTGGCTCGCCAACACCTGTTCCTGCTACCTACACTCGAGTGACGGATCCTGAACGTTTGGGATTTCACCATTGCTGATTAACTTTTACCTTATCACCTTTAGAACCCATATGGACATCTCACCTACCTTTGTATCTTCTCTGATCACTAGGGCTTGGCACCCATTCGATATCTACTCTCATTTCATGTTTGATATTTTACTTAGGGGCTCTGTTTACTATAAAAACCTACATACAACTCTGGAATAAACCAGCTTTCGCACCCCACAGTTCAGAGCTCATTTGCACTCGTCTCAACCATCAAAATCATCTTCATTGATTCCCAAAAACTTGCCATCCTTACCGTTCGGCCTTGTTTGTGTTCATATTCGACTCTTTGCTTATACCCCTCATTCTCCCTCGTATATTGTCAGAGTCCCATGTGGCTCTTGAAGCACGTAGTTGTTGGTTATGACACTACCTTCTCGTTACTGACTGCTGATACACTAGTGATGCCTCTGAGTGCGAAACACACCCAAGAAACACCCTTATAAGCGCAGGTAGGCAGGAGCTGGTTCTAGTGTGCAAGGAACTATAAGCTGTGCAACAAGAGCATACTAAAAGTGTTTGGAGTGTAGTGAACAAACAACTTCAAAATCAAAATATTCGGTCGGTTGGTCAGTTGGTCGGTCAGTTGGTTGGTTGGTTGGTTGGTTGGTTGGTCGGTCAGTTGGTCGGTAAGCCGGTTGGTCGGTTGGTCGGTAGGTCGGTCAGTTGGTCAGTAGGCCAGTCGGTCAGTCGGTAGGCCGGTCGGTCGGTTGGTAGGTTGGTCGGTCGGTTGGTAGGTCAGTCAGTTGGTAGGTCGGTAGGTCGGTCAGTTGGTCAGTTGATTGGTTGGTATTTGATCAGGATTTGATCTGGACACAAAAGAAAGGGAATGGGTGCAAGGCCACACTGGACACTGGCAGAGGATGACAAACTAGATGAGAGGGAGAGAGCAAGACGACGAGGGCTCTGACAGAGGGCTGCAATTGAACGCAACAACACAAACAAAAGGGCAAAATGTGAACAAGGATCGGAAGGCAATGGCTCAAAGTCTCATGGACACAAGCGCACAAATAGAATCGGAACAAGGGGGGAGCCAAAGCTCCTGTATTGCAAGGCCATGGGTGCTCTTTTATAGTAAGTCCGAACAGGTACAAGATAAGGAGATCGGCAGAGGCATAGAGCAATTGGAAATGCGTGCCAAGAGTGATCAAAGGTAAAGAAGATAAGGGAGTGATGTTGCAAACATTATAAGATAAGAAGCAATAACTCTAAAGTCTAAATAAGTGGAGAGATTGCCAAGGTTAGTCCACATGGACCCGGAGATAAGAACCACATGCCACATGGGTAAACCATTTAGAAACTTGGGAGCTCTGAAGATAATGAAGGATAGGTCAACAGAAGGCATAAGGGCGATAAGAGATAGAAAGACAGATCCGTTCTGAGTCAACAAAGTGTTCGGCCACCTCCGATTCGGGACACCGAAGCTGACCGAATGTGCCGACTATGTGAAGTGTACCAAACCAATTGGTGATCGGTCGCGACAGTCTGTGGAGAGCCCCTACTGCTGAGAGTGATGATAGATGGATCGGATGACTGTGAACAGCTCCGAACAACTGTGTGGAGGTCTAAATGGAAAGTCGGCACCTGAAAAATGGCTGAGATCACCGAACAGATCGGGATTGGTTGGTCCTAAGTGTGCCAAATGGTCAAAGAATACTGAAAAGCTGCAAAAAGTGGGGTATTGGTGCCTAGAGCATACCCATGCTCATCACCGCATTGCCGACACGACTGACCAAACATTCGGTCGGTGTTTGGTGCAGTCCTAAAACCGTTTGGGCGCTATAATCTCACACTCCTCACTGCTTCTCAGTGCACCATCAATTTCTGAAGTCATCACTAACAATTTCTTATGTATCAGATACTAGCTCCAGCACCCCTGCATTAGAGGTTGTTTTGGTATTGTGCTCTGCACTTAGAGCCACCTCTAGCATATCACCGGTGTCATGGATAGCCATCTATTGATGGGTATGTTTATATAGCTCAAGAGTGCCACGCCAATGTGGTGGCTTTCTCTAACTGATAGCTTGGCAGATGACCACCAACAATAGTAATGGGCACAGTGATGCAAGTGTAGATAATTTTGATGAGGTGGATTTCAACTAGGGTGTTTGACCCAACCTGAATTTGGCATTTATGGAGGATGTAGCACTTGATATGGATGGCTATGCCAAGGAGAGGGATGATAACCTTGTATTTGATGATTTTGAAGATGAATTTCCAGATGATAATCAATCAGATTCATATATAGAGACACAGTTAACCATATGAATGATATATTACACTGTCAATTTAAACAGGAGAGGGAGAGAGGAAGGAGAAAGGCAAGGTATAGTAGTGGTGGCTGAAGATTGCACGAAATTTGGCTAAGTCGAACTCACATTTGGCGCGCCCCGCCAAAACCGCGACCAGTGAGCCCAGCCGGTCTCCCATGGAGCCCTTGACGGAGCATAGCGGAGCAGCGGAATTTGAAAGACCGGCTGTGTCCGAGCCTAGGTATGTGATATCGTAATTCTGGGATAGCCTGGGTGACGGATGAATATTTTTTCATATTTGATGGTGATATTGCGAGCAGCATTTATACACCTCACAATATTGTGGGTCTTCTTTTTAAGGGAGATACATGCACTTTTTCAGGGCTCTAGATCAAATGAGCCAGCCCTTTGGTTAATTTTACATATTTTACATCTTTTATATATTATAAACAATTAAAAAATATCTAAATACTCTTTTTCTTTTTGCAGTCATTTCCGTGATGGACGAAAGCGGATTCCCGCCGTCTGCTTGCCTATCATCCGTATCAGGTGTTCTGGCTGCTAGAGCTCTCAGTGAAAGGGGGAATAAGAGGGCAACTCGTAACTGAATTTTCCCGGAGAATGTACACTGTAAGGGGTCTGAATACCTCAAGAATTCACTATGATTAGAAGTATTGCCTGTCCCATGGGCTCACTGAGACGTCCGCAGCATGGTATATATGACGTTAGTCAGATGCAAAGCACCAATCACGAACTCGAAAAGTACGTGTCTACGACGTCCTTTCCTGCTCGGATTGCAAACTCGACGGTCTCAAAGCCATTCAATCCAGATGCATAATACGTGTTCTGCTTCCCTTGCAATGCATCAAACTTGCCATAAAACCCCGCGCGTAGCTCTCGCGGATCGTAGTGTGCGAAATAGTCCCACTTCTCAAACTCCTTCACGTCTTCATCGGTGACAGGACGAGGCAGCTCCGTCGCGTTTCTTGGGTCCTTGTTGACTTTGGAAAGCGTTTCTTTGAGGAGTATCCGCGCCTCTTCTGTCGTCCGGTTGCCCCTGTATTTCCCCCATGACCATGTCGTGGCAACAGATGACTCATTGAAGAGTCGGACGAACGCAGAAGGCTGACCCACAGCCTCGTATGTCTCTGCTTCATACCTGAAGCCACCGGGGGCTGCAACGCTCACGGCACCTGACCAATACTCGGTGATCCCGACAGGAGAGAACACGATGGTTTCGTCAGCGGAAATGTCGAGGTTAGCAGCTTGGAGGGCATGCATGACAGGGGGGAATGCGAGGATGAGCTTGGAGCAGCTTTGCGATGCTGTGGAGCCGGTTTGGTTGGTGTAGGTGATGACAGGATGATCACCAGAGCGATCTCAGTGGCAAATCAAGCCTAGTTGTCAGACAAACGATCATGCAATATGGGCGGAGATGCGCACCTATCTTGGTGATATTCGTGTTCGTCAATATTGGACCCTTGACGGAATTTTCGGCATATTGAACAAACACTTCATGAAAGTCTTGAGAAGAATGCATAAGAGAACATACGATCCAGAGCATTCGGCATCTCTTACCTACAAGGTAGCCGTCATGCTGACCAGTGAAAAAGTGCAATATATCTGGTGTGAAGTATTGAAGCATGTAAATCTACAACCAGGATCAGCGTCAATCTCCCAAACATGAACCAACGGTGAAAAAACACCTACGGCTGGTGTCTCCGTGATATCTCCATAGCCGTATGGAACCATACCCGCTTCAAAAATCGGCTGTAGGGACGTGAGATTGTTTGCCGACAACCACTGTAAGAATGGGACAGTATACTCTTCAGGAATACCATTCTGAGAAGTGTATCAATTTTAGACGACACTGATTGCAATCAAGTCCAAATACCTTGTATCCAACATTCGTCATTTTCGGAGAGAAGATGTTGTTCCAAAACTCTGTATATCTCTGCGCGTCTCCCTGAACTAAGAGGAATAGCTCTGGAGGCGAAAGAGGGGCCTCTTGCACCTCGCCTGTCATCCAATCGAATAGCCAAGTCTTGGCCGTGTTGGCAAAAGGGAGAAGCGGTACACCTGAAGCTTCAACAACTGGTAACGTCTCTTTGTACGTCACGTTCGAGAGCAAGAGAGCTCCCAAAGGATGAAAGAGTGGGCTACAGACAACCATCAGATCTTTTGGTGGGACGAGGATGATGAGAGCGCATGCTCACTCGTAATACTCCTGACATTTCCCACCGACTACCGCGTTCTTCTCGAATATGATGGTGCTAAAACCTTTGTCTTCAAGCCCGTTGGCAATCGTCAGGCCACTTGGCCCAGCACCCACGATGCATATAGGGTCGGGCGGGGTGACAAGGGTGGAAGCGAGGAAAGCGGCCATGAAGCGAGATCCTATCATGATGGCTGAGGGGAGGGCGGTAGGTCGTTGCGCGTATTCTTCCTTATCTTTATATCTTGCATGCAGACAATGGAACCAAAGGATGAAACATGGGCTTCACGGAGGATGGCTGGCAGTCCAGGCGATACCAAAATAAAACCAATAAGCGCTGTCGGTCGGAACCAGAAATCAGTGGTGGAGCGCTCATATAACGAGCTTTGAATGCAAGAGCTTTCTCATTCCCCGAATATCCCCTGATCATGTAAATCACAGTCGAGAACCGATCGGATGATCGTCTGAGAGGTCGAGGTCCTGCTCATCAAAAACAACCCTAGATTGAGGTGAAACTAAGCAGTGAACAGAGTATCAGCGGACTGACGTGTGGGATCCAGAAAGTAAAGGAACGTACCAGACAAGCACTTGACATCTCCGTGTTAAAATCGTGAATGAACTCATTATAATGAGTGAAAATAGAGCGGTGCTCGTGTCGACGCCCAGCACGCATCGTATTGACGGCAGTATACTTAAGTGGAACTGTCTAACGCCCAGGAAATTTCTATCAATTGTGACAAGGATTCTGATAGGTGCCAACTGAGAGACAGCATCGAAGCTAGATGGCATGAGCTTCACTTAAAGGGAGAGGTGTACTCTCAAGAGACCGCCAGAGACAACCCATTCAAATCAAGCGCTGCGTCGTGAGATTGGCAGGGACCTGGGCGAGGCGAGGGGCATCATCGGATGGGTTCGCTGGGGGAACGTGTTTCAATTGCCTGAGAAAGAGATTTACAAGTGGATGTGCTGACTCACATCTATACGAATTGAGCAAAGGATCATCTTGACGGGCCACTCGGTGTTTGCAGGACTAGGTTAGAAGAGGATGTTGCGCCGAAGACGAAGAACCGGGTCAGACAAAAAGAAATGGAGAAGGATGAAAACCGCCAAAGTTCGATGTTGTGATGTGGCCCTTCAACTTTCATGGTAGCAGGAGTTGGGAAGAGACACCCCGCAGACCTAGTTTCCGTGGCTGGCCTTACACAGAAAATCAGTTGTTCTATTTATAAGACCGCAGACCCACGCCTGAAACAACCTTGGAAAACATATCGCAAATGGAGTGCATCGAGATGGCAACACGAAAATAACAAAGAAAACATTAGCGATCCAAGTCTATGGTGTACCTATGCTCTGTCCGGTAAATATTGGACAAGCCAATGTCCACACCATCCCATTCAAACGAACGCACCCCGGACTTCCTCAACTGCGAAACGTCCAACTCTGAGATATCGCAATCCCGAACGACCAGTTTCTCGAGCGGCCCCGACTGGTTCCTGGCCGCGATACCCTCCCGCAAATTCGCCGGCAAGGTCGAGGCGTAAAAGTCTACCTGCTCAACGCGGAGGCTTTTCAAGGCAGGGAACAGCGGAGCAGGCCTCCGGTGGTCTTCGCCAGACAAAGATAGAGACCCAGGCTCGCCACGATCGTCCGGGCTGCGCTCTGGGTCTACTGGCAGGCTATCCTCCATATTGCTAGGGTTGAACACGCGACCGAAGCCATATGCAGCGTGGCCGTACACCAGCAGCTGCGACACGCTCTTCATGTTCGCCAGCGCCACCCTCCAATTTTCAGCCGCGGTGAACATGAAGCCTTGCACGCGCAGGGACTCCACGTTTGCGAACGACGGGAGGGTGCACAAGCGCGAGAAGAGCGTCTCAGTCTCTGTGACCGGAAGATACTCCACGTTCCATTGGAGGGACAGAACTATACGCGCTGTCCGCTTGTCAGAGGGAAAGAAGGTGGATGGTGGGTGCGCAGGTCCGGCGACCAGCCATGCCTTTCTGTTATGTGAAAATCCAATGGACATACTTTCGATGGCGCCTGGACGCGTTCGAATTTCCCCTTGTCGCTGCATCATCATGTGACGGGTGATGGCATTCTCGATCAAGTCTATAACGAGCGTGAGGTCCTGAGTGGAAGGGGAATGGATACATTCGAAGACGAGGTCTGCGTCGGCAGGTATCATGACGTGGTTCAGAAACTGTGAGCATTCTCCCGGTGTGCCAACGAGGTGCAGTTTTGTGATGGAAGGCAGTGGTAAGTTACGGCTGGGATTCGTGATATCGAAGTGCTGAGAGATATGACAGGGAGGGAGGGTATTCGAAAGGATGAGCGTGTCGAGATGCGGCATAGTTGCAAGGACGTCGAGCATTTGAGTCGTACTCGGCAAGAAATCTCTGTGTGGATTCCGGATTTCTAGATGCGTGAGCCCAGGACGTAAAAGAGAAGACGACCACTGAATCGTGACGCGATCCAATTCCAGCTCCTGCAGTACGGGCGTATGCCCTCCAAAAACATTGTCGGGCAGCACGCAAGGCAACATGCTAACGCTCTGCACGAGACGCAAAGATTCGAGACTCGGCGCCGGCCGGTCCTTGAAAGACTCGAGCAAATGACGCAGCATTGTCACTTCAAGCACGAGCTCGCGCGCACGCGACACCTGGCTGAGCGCATCGAGCAGCGCAGCTCGGAGAGGACGACCCTCAAACGCAGCACTGATGACGATGGGAAGCGGTTTGGAGCGCTCCAGCATGGCTGTGGTCCATGCTCTGTTGGAGAGTATGATGTTCGCCCACAGGTGTGGGTAACCTATCGCAATTTCTCTCCAACGGCGGCATACGTGTGATATGGCGATCCACGTTGGAGGCAGGCCCTTGCGTGGAACAAGGGTCCAGGGTCCAGGAATGTGATATCGAAAAATGTCGATCAACAGCTCCGTTGGTAGACGAGACACTGGAGGTAGAGATTGTGATTCAACATCTTGTATAGGCAAAGCACCCAAGTCCAACAACGACATGTCGCACTGCGATGAACCCACTACGTTCAGTAAATTTAGTGACCACCACGAGAAAATGAGCGCACACCGGAGAGGCAGCAATTAATGACAGAGATTATAAGGCGCTCGTAGGAAGGCTGCGCGTGTTATATACGCCGAACCGTCGCTCCCACATTGACTAAAATTGACAGCCAGGAGACCTGTTTCATATTAACCCTGCATCATCGGTTGGAGGTCCGATCAGCGCTTCATTGCCAGTCGGTGTCCAATGCGCCGCCCACTTTGCCTAATCCATGCTCGACGGCCCCACCCATTTCTCTGGAGCAAACTCCGAGTACGGCGCTCGCGCAGTCTATTCTAGCACCGCAGACCGTAGACCATCGCTCTCATTCGACTTCCAGCGGGCTCGTCGAGCTCTCTACCGTGAGAGCAGCACAAAGCTTCGAATCGAGATGACAGCACTGGGGTGACTTTGGCCACGATGCAGCTCGGTCGATTGAGTAATGGGGATGTGTGCAGTACGTTGCGCGCCAGTCGACCACATAAGCGACGCATTTGCTCGGCCATCAGGACAGTCCGAGAGAGTATCCATGAAAGTGGCCCGGGGTGTACAATGTCATGACAAGAGGAAGTAGCGCGAAGATTCGTCGTGCACACCGCCAAAGGAGATGGATGACCGCCAGCGCCTACATACGCAGGTGTCAGCCCGCTGCCGAAATGCCGAAGCTCAGAGACGCCCTGAGCAAGTCAACTTCATGTTTTCAGGTCACCGTAAGGAGAAGATGTGTGATGGCCGAAGTGTTTCGAAAGCACTTTGGATGCCATGCACATATCTGCCAGACGCCCGTGCGGACGTCGATCCCCGAATAGTAAGGAATTGTGAGGCGCGACGCTCTCTATTACAATTCTAAAAGTACAAAAGGTTTGATGCCGCAGTCAGAACACACCGCCCCCATCACATCATATGTCGTAGTAGCTGCAGCTCCGCAGATAGAACAGCGTGTTCCGCTTCTCCCTGCCTCCTCTCTTCTCGCCGGCCTCGAACCCGTCTTCCCGCCATCGCCATACGACCAGAGACTTCCACGCGTTCGAGTTGGGTCGCTGCCCGCGCTCGACGCGCCCGTCGAGGTCGAGGATGGTGCTTTCAAGGTGGCTCGGACTCGTGATTTCTGCCGAGCGGAGTGACTCGCCGTCGACGTTCATATCCGAGCCATGCGCGAGGATGTGCGCGGGGAGCGAGCTCGTGGTCCCGGATGGGAGTAAAACGACGAGTGACTTGGGGCGGACGACTTCGATCTGGGGATGCATAAGAGTGATGATTTGATCGATCAGCGTACGAAGAAGGTTCAGAGGGGCGAGAGCGCTGACCAGGACGTCTTTTTCGATTGTTATGCCCGCCTGCACAAAGTGTCGTCTGTAGACCAGCACGTCGCCGGCTTGCACGATATGCCGTTTCACGAGATCTAGTAGTCTCAATTCCTTTGGAGCTCTGATACCAGACATGCATTCCTATCACAAAACGAACGCTGGAACCTGAATGTAAGATATACGCACCCTGTACGAACTTTTGATGCCGGCATTTGGGCGCGGGCGGCAGCGGGTGCGGCAGCGACCACATCTTCCTCGTCTAGCTCGTCCCCTTCCCAAGCTTCGTCTTTCCATGACGCATGCAGCGTCCCGTTCTCAATCCCCGATTTATAAAATTCTACCATCTCCTTGTGCGCATCCGTCATCCAGCCCGTGTAGAGGTGATCTTGGAAGGTCTGCATGGCGGAGAGGAAGTGCCCATCTTTGAAGCAGCCGAGGTCGAGATCCTGGAGCCGAGATGGGAATGAAGGCGAGGGAGGCCGGGAGGAGGGTGGGGTGCTGAGCGGGGAGGAAGGCGGCTCGATGCGCTCGAGGGTGCTAGATGAGAGCGACGCGATTGAGAGTTCAAATTTCGGCTTGTGGGGAGATGAATCTGGAGGTGGGACAGCACACCGTACGTGCTGCTCGTCCTGCCAGCGTCGAAATGGGTGTGTCGGGTCCAAGCTCAGCTGGAACCCCCTAAAGGCGGTCGGAGGAAATAGGGAGACGAGGCGCGCATGAGACGCTGAGGACAGCGCGTTCCATGTATCGGCATTGATAACGTCCTGCGTCAAGAATACATGGCTTCACGGGTGAATTTGTGCAGAGAACGGCTGGTGCGACGTACGCTCATGTCTAACTTCGTCAATGCGCTCTTCGGCTCGTGGAGCAAAACTCTGAGCTTTTCGGCTGGATCGCTCGCCTTTGCCTTACCACTCCCGCCCGCCTTTGCCTTGTCCGCAGGCGCAGCTTTGGTCCTGCCGTTCCTCGTTGCTGCATGTCGTGGCCGCGTGTCGACGCTCTTCGTCGTCGTGGACGGGATGCGTGTCGGAAGACGAGTGGAGCGGCGCGGTCGAGTGCCCGACGATGCGACATCGTCCGCCATACTTGCTTATCGCCCAGTATGCGGTGTGTGGAGATCTATATCTGGGATCAAAAGGTCAGGTCGATGGAAAGCCGCGCAGCATGTAAATACCTCGGAGACGAGGCGTGCGTACTTATGGCCGTTCGGTCGACCGTGGGGTTACGACGACCGTTGGTTCGCGCCACCGCACGTAAACCGTTACGCTAGCTAAACGTCGAGTCAATGTCCCTTGGGAGACACATTGAGGCCAGATTTCTAGAATGACAAAAGCCTATGCAATGTTCTGAGATGGCTTTTATGCTGGAGGAACAAGTTTCTGAGGCGAGCAGTCCTCAAAGACCTAACCCTAGCATCAGTTTTGTGAGCAGATTCACAGCACCGGTATTTCGGCGGGAAAGTAATGCTCATGTAGCGCAATGATGATGAGCATTTCCAAAGAGCAGTACAAAGGAAGGACAGGGTTCGCTGACAGTGTCGAGCACAGGGGGTAGTGATAGGACGGAGTATATGAGGAGGTACGGAGCAACCATTCGGAAAATGTAAGGGCCTTAATCAAGTGTGAAATCCAAGAGAGCGCGAAGGATAGCAAAAACAATAGTGTAAAGTCCTCGCCATGCACCGAACCTGTTATACAAGAGGAAGCCTGGTTATGCAGTTGACAAGACACACTGTTGACTTCATGGCATCAACTCGACTTGGGCCTTAGAACCATCCTATCGACTTCAGTACATCACTGGATCGTGATGATGCGTTGACGGCGCGAACGGGCGCCCGTAGCAGTCGTAGCAAGTCGAGTCGCTGTGTGGCACGTCAGTTAAAGCCGAGTCAACAACCACGACATAGAATAAAACTCCCTCACCTCTGTGGAAGCTCCAAGCAGCACCCCCTGCACACAATCCTCCCGCACCCTGGCGTCCACCCAGCAGACTCGAGGCTATCCTCGCCACCCGCGTCACTGTATGCGTTCTCGTCCTTGACACTTCCATCCTCGCCGTCCCTGAACTTTCTTCGGCGTGGTGTCGCTTGGCTGTTCGTATTGCTTAGGCTAAGTGCGGCGCGGCGGGGAGAGGGCGCAGGGGTCGCGGGAGGCGTGGGTGAGAACGAGAGCCGTGGTGTGGGCGGGTACGAGGGTGGCGCGGCGGCACACGTTCGCGAACAGATGGTGCATGTCGGCGCATTGCACCTGCACGCGTATTTCAATGATAATATAGAGGTGCGCTCGTGGGCTGTGCGAACGCAGCGTACCTCGCGCACAGGAGAACATGTCCAGATTTGACATTCAGACAGCGGTGGCACGACGTGCAGGTGAGGACCTTCAGGACTCGGAGCAGCTGTCCAGAGTTATCAGAGGATTCTGTTGAGGAATGCAGTGGTACGTCTGTGCGTTCGGTATGGGATGCGTTGGGGGCTAGACGGCGGCGCTTCGTCGGCGGTTCTTTCGCCATACCTGGTAGGTCGACCGTTCAATAAAATATATGAGGATGATTGAGTGGGATTGAGCACACACTGGCCGAAGCAGATGGTGTCGAAGACGGTGAACAAGGCATTCGGTGGACAAAGGAAATAAGAACAAATCCCAGAATATACAAGAGGGTCGGTTCTGTCCGAGAGGAAGCTCGCTTGTGGAGAGAAAAAACATCCATCAAGTGTCTATACGCCGAAGGGGAGTCGAACCCCTGCCGTCTGCTTGGAAGGCAGACATGATAACCGCTTCACCATCGGCGTCATGCCTGGTGTGACACTAGCAGTTCTATAACACTTGAAAAGCCTGCGCAGTCAGACCTACTACGGCCGCGAGCCGTGCCGCCGCTCTCCTCCCCATTAACCCACTCCTCTCCTCTCCGTAGCCCCTTCAACGCCATGTCTATACAACATTTCGGCAAAGGGGCCCTCCGCGTCGCTAAAAACTACACGAAAGGCTACTCAGATGTTCAAGCCAAGGTCCGCGAGGCCACTTCCAACGATCCTTGGGGACCGTCGGGCACGCAGATGAACGAGATCGCTCAAATGTCCTACAATCAGTGCGTAATAGTGCACCGTCATCGTGCAAGAGGTTTAATTGCAGAATTTTGATATCCCTCTATCGCACACTGTTTCTACATCCAGAAATGACTTCGTCGAGATCATGGAGATGCTGGACAAGCGGCTCAATGACAAGGGCAAGAACTGGCGCCACGTCTTCAAGGTCACACATCGTCTTTTCATCCCCATTTGCGCTCATATTCAGCCTCTCTATAGTCTTTGACTGTCCTGGACTACCTGCTCCACGCGGGCTCCGAGAACGTCGTCATCTATTTCCGCGACAATATCTATATCATCAAGACGCTCAAAGAGTTCCAGTTCGTCGACGAGTTTGGCAAGGATCAGGGCGCGAACGTCCGTCAAAAAGCAAAGGACATCACAAATCTGCTCACAGATGAGGCTCGTCTGCGGCAGGAGCGCCGCTCGCGCGCGAGCATGCGCGATCGCATGTTGAGTACGCCGGGCGAAGCCGATGGGGATGGCGAAGAGTTCCCGGGCGAGAATGAGAATGCCACACGGAGGACCTTGAAGCAGGGCCCGAAGGACGAGGATGAGCTGAAGCGGGCGATCGAAGAGAGCAAGAAGACGTTGGCGGAGGAGCAGGCGCGTGCAGGTGAGGATAGGGATTTGGCGCAGGCAATCCGGCTGAGCAAGGAGGAAGAGGAGAAGAGGAACAGGGCGGTGGTGGATTCGAACGGGGCGTCGCTCTTCGACGATCACAGCAATCTGTGAGTGCTTTCTTGCCATGGCTCGCCCAGGGTGTCCTCTGAATCTGAACATGTTGGTCCCTCGTCCCTCGGGCTCCCAGAAATCCCAACAACAATCTCCTTGGCGACCCGTCTCAATTCAATACTGGTCTCCAGGCGCAGTACACATCTCTTCAACCCCAGTTTACGTCCTTCAATCCATACCAACAGCAGGCGCAACAGGAGGCTATGCAGGTGAGTATTGTCTATGACATCACTCATCTGTCGCGGGAAGATGTCCACACCATTGTACCCACTTGCTATGCTTGTGGCATGCACGTTCTTAACTGTCCAATGAGGGCATGGTTGCAGTTACGTTTATCAGTGCTCTGCATGCTTATGGAACATCGATCTTTAGGCCGAGTATCTGCGACAGCAGCAGGAATGGATGCGCCAGCAGCAAGAACTGCAAGCTGCGCAGGCCCAAGCGCAGATGCAGCAAGCCCAGCAGGAAGAATGGATGCGCCAACAACAGCTCCTCCAGATGCAACAGCAGCAACAGCAACAGCAGCAGTACCTTGCCGCACAGCAGCAGCTCATTCCACAGCAGACCTCGTTCGGCTCGAACAATCCCTTTGCGTCTTTCTCTAACGCACCACCACTCCCAAGCCAGCCCTCACCTGCGCCGCCTGCGTCGTCGCTATCGAATTTCTCCCTCCCGTCAACGTACGAGACGCACTCGCCCCACACGAATCTGTCATCGTCGCTATCGCCTGCACCGATTTCATCCGCGTCGTCCTCACCCGGCCCAAGTCGGCCGACGCGGGCAGATCAGGAACATGCGCACCTGGCAAACTTGTTCGCAGCGCCAAGAGACGACGGGCTGGACACGTTCGGGAACATTGGCCAACTTCGGTGCGTTGTCCATTCATGCTTTGTTGGCTCTTTTGGACGTTATCGTGGCGGAGGTTTTTGGTGCCTTTCGATGGCTACCATTCCGGTCACACGAGGCACAAGGCTGCCCTTCGATCGCCTCCGGCATAGTCCCGCACCTGCTTCGTGTTCTCACCAGTATGGCCCGAGATTAAGTTTCTCAAGGGCCCGAATCCTGTTCGGCCCGATGCAATTTTATTTCATGCTGATCTTCCGCACGTTTACTTGGAATCCGTTACTGACCCTCGTCCTTTCTCTAGTTATGGGGGCACAGACGCTGGGCGACTGGCAGTACAGAAGACGGGGGCGCCCAACAACGGCTACAACCCCTTTGCGCAGCAGCAGCAACAACAGCAGCAACAACATCAAAACGGTGATCAGCCATTCTTCTCCGTTTAACGACACCATCCAGCAGTACAATACGGCGTCTGTTTCTGCCCTCCATATTATTTGTCTCAGGTCTCCAGTAATTGGCGCACAAAGCACGTTCATTCTTTTTTCTTCTGCCTTTCTCCTCGTCCTTTTCCACCTCCACCTCCTAGTCTACACCCTCGCTTATACCCCCTCGCTCGTTTATCAACCGAACTTATTGTGTCCATCCCTCTCGAACAGGTTCTATCTCCCGACTTTCTGTCTTCCGTCTTCTTTTCCCCCCTTTTGTGTGTGTGCTGTTTCTGCTTCATTCTTGTTTATGACGCGGCTTGTACAAGTCTGTAAATTCACGACAAAGACTAGTTTCTACCGTATACCGTCCAGTGTGATGACTCGCAGGACCGGGACGGCCTGAGTTTTAAGGTGGTATGGCTTGTTCAAACTAAATGTTTTCTTTGTTCACTATTTTGGTCTTCATGGGTCAGCTATAGGAGGGGTTGGTGCGCAGCAGTTCTCCTTCTGGGTCTAGCGGCTGAATTTGCAGGTTTAAAATAACATATTACAGGTGGAACTGTTTTTGCGCCCTAGTCATCTTTGGAAGATCGAAGCGCCGTGGGCGTACGCATACAGGCAAGCTTCTATATCACAGCGGATGCTGTTGACTAGAGACCGAAGCGACGCAAGCTCTCGTGTTGATCCTACGTCCGCTCGAAGTATGCTCTGCACCCGTCGAAAAGCCTATACTATCTTTCCCATGGGCTTCGGAATGAACAACTATAGCAGCCAAACGGGATGGAGGGTATGTCCCCGTTGGACCCCTTCTTTTTGTGCCGCTTATCAGATTCCACAAAACCTCGGACGGGCTTGTTTGATCGGTCAATCGATTCTTCTGATGCGTACCGATGGCGTCCTCTGCTGGGATTGAGAGGGGAAATGAGCTTTCTAGGTACGGGACACTCTTTCAACGGCAGCGACCATTCACGCTTCTGCCCGAGGATCTCCCAGTTCTAACACGTATGACACCCGCCCATATCGCCTACTCTGTCCGCACTACAGTAGCAGGGAATCGACGAGACAGATGACCTCCGTTTGCGCGGCATTTTGTCGGCTCTCGCAACGAAGTGGAGGAGCATGGGCTTCACGATGATTATAAGTATCGAATTCACGGGTGCTGGAAAAGGCCTTCTCCGCTTCGCTCATGGCTTTAGTGATCTCGCAAGTCGACCGCGACGAGAAGAGATCCATTGAAAAAGATAACGACGTCGTACTCGTTGAGAGCCCCTTGCGCGGAGTCTCGGAAGTTTTGAATGACAAGGCGAAGATCAAGAAGGCCGGTGATGGTGTGGTGTTTTCTATCTTCTCTCGTCTGACCCAGCTGCTTTCCATGTACTGACTTCGCGGACACAGTGGATTATGCCGCGGCCGTGAAGACGGGACGCATTGACCCGTTGACGCGGTCTGCGTTCGTGTTATACGCTTGTCAGTTGGTTTGTTTGCACCCCAGCCTGATGAGACTTGACCGAGCTCTGGACAGGCGCCGCGGCGGCGTTCTTGTGTTCGTGTGGAAATGGGTGAGGGAGAGGTTGCCTGGAGTCATGTTTTCTGTGCAACTGATGCGTGATACATGTTAGGTACGACGGGTCGTTGATGACTGGTATCAACGGGATGCCTTAGTGAGTCGGGCCGTAATGCGTTGATCAATTCTCACAGATTCTCCAGCTACCAGAACAAATTCAATCAAGGTGGGAGATCAAGGATTCAAATATACTCTATAAGCGCATTTAACATCTGATATAGGCACACTTGATGTCTCCACTGGTCTCATCTTCTCCATCTACACGGTGTGTCTCTTTCATGATTCTACTCTTTCGACATGGCTCATACGCATGGTCCCTGAAACAAGGTTGGGCAAATGGCCGGATCGCTGTTTGCAGGACATATATGTGACCGGTAGGTGGCTTCTCTTTTTGAGTGGGTGAAGCTGATGTTGACCTCTCTGGTACTCAGTTGGGGACGTCGTGCGGGTATGTTTACTGGCGAGTCACATTTTCATACATTGTGGATCATCGTGTGTATAATTATACGACTCCCTTCACAGGATGTGCAATCATAATGATCGGGTCTGCCATCATCGCTTCATCCGAGGTCAAACGTCAGGTGATACTCAACCCTTCCTGGTCCTTCGGTACCAGTGCCGTACTCACGTCGTGTCGACCCAGTTCGTCGCGGGTCGGTTCGTGCTTGGCTTCGGGATCGCGATTGCGACAATCGGTGCACCGACGTACACAGTCGAAGTCGCGCCCCCTCAATGGCGGTTCGCATTGAATTTTTGAATTTGTGACCTACACTTTTTGAGACGATCCCTCGTTTTCATTGTATGCAGAGGCCGTTTGACGTCCCTTTACAACACTGGGTGGAATGGAGGCGCCATTCCTGCTGCGGCGATCACGTTGGGGACGTCTCGGATGCTGTCGGATTGGAGTTGGCGGATCCCATTGATCATCCAAGTGAGTAAATGTGGTCTGTTCACCGCACAGCGAATGCGCGTAAATTGACGTATGCGTCCTGCAGGCCTTCCCTGCAATGTTGGTTGTGCTTACCATCTGGTTCTTGGTGGGTTTTATCTAAAGTCGAGGGTTGCTCTTCTATACCTTTATGACACCCGACGACAGCCGGAAAGTCCTAGGTAGTCATCCAATCTGAGACCCTCTTCCCATCGCGTTGATCATTTGTCTCACAGATGGCTCATGGCGCACGGGCGCACGGAAGAAGCTTTCGAATTTCTGATCAAATATCACGGTGAGCATTTCCCCTACGTTTTCTGGATTGCTCACCGACCTTTCGAGTCTTTGGAAAATGGACGTCTGTAGGCAATGGCGATCGAGAGCATCCTATTGTCCAACTCCAGATGCGGGAGTTCACAGAGGGCATCCGCACGGACGGGTCTGATAAGCGGTGGTGGGATTTCAAGTACGTCACGTTGTATTCCCACAAGCACACGTATCCGCGTGCTAAGCAGTGGTGGGTTTTTAGGGCCTTGTTTGGTAGGTTTTGCTTGGCCTCGAGGAGGATGCCGATCAGCATTGACTTTGAGTAAAGTGACTAGCAACGCGCGGTGGAGAATTTTGGTAATGCCAGGGCATCTGCGTTGAGTGCACCGTATCTGACGCGGTGTCGGTTTCAGATGGTCTTCCTCATGGGCTTCTTCGGTGCGTGGATCGTGGCTGCGCATACATCGAGGCCTGAGTACTTGCTTTCAGGACAAATGAGCGGGAACGGTCTAGGTGAGCCGTCTGCTTTCGAAAGTGACGAACGCACGCCCGCTGAAGGCTCTTATTTATAGGATACTTCAATGTGAGTGTAGTCAGGATGTGCCAGTGGGAGGTCGACTGAACCTACTTTGCTCGCCTGAATCCAGCTGTCGATATACGAGGTCAGTCGCATAGCGCTATTGTGAGACCGACGCTGACCTCGTCAATTTGGATAGAGTCTAGGGTTTGGCAGTAAGTGATTCCCTCGTGGGGAGGCGGCAAGGGTTGATCACCACGTGCAGAACAAATGCAATTCAACATGAATCTCATTTGTGCGTGCTCTCGCGCTTGTGCCTCTTCCCCGGGCCCTCACCGCGCACACACACGCAGCGACGTGCGCCAACGCACTCGTCGCCTGGATTGCCGTCTCGCTCGAGGGTGCGTCCCCTTTGCGCCTCGTCTGGCCGCGTGCATGACCGACCCTCGTCTCCATCCAGATCGGATGCCGCGGCGCAAGGTGCTCGTGGCGGGAACGTTCGCGTGCGCTGTTATGCTGGCGCTCAACGCCGCATTCAGCGCCAGATGGGCGGCATACACGGCGGGGGAGCAGAATCTGGTGCGTAGTTTGGTTTCCATCGTCGTGCTGTGCTAAGTATGGCGGCGCGCGGGGACGCGAGTGCAGGCGATCGGCGACGCGGGGATCGCGTTCTACTTCCTATTCGGGGTCGTGTACGCGTTCACCTACACGCCGCTTCGTGAGTCGCTCAGCAGCGTGATTACGAAGGACCGATGTTGACCCTCGGACAGAGTCGCTGTACCCCGCCGAATGCCTGGAGACGACGACGCGCGCGAAGGGCGTGTCTTTCAAGATCTTCGTGCGCCTTTCCGTCCGCGCGATCCCCCCGCAGGAATGTGCTGACGATCTGCCCGCAAACCTCGCCAGATTATCGGCTGCACGTCGTTCATCAACCTGTTCTGCACGCCGTGAGTCGCCCCAGTCTACGGGTGAGGGGTCGTCCGTTGTGCTGATGCTCTTGTTCGGGCTGGCAGCATCGCGTACGGCCGCATCGGGGTAGGGTGTCTGCTACAGTGCCGTACAGGGACCACGCTGACGTACGGCCCCTTCATGCAGTGGAAATATATGTTGGTGTTCGTCGGCTGGGATACCTTCGTGCGTACCTCGACCGCGGCCGAATGTTCCATGGTGCTGATGGTCGGTCGGTCGGTCGGTCGGCCGGTCGGGACTGCAGGAAACCGCGGTGTGGTATTTCTTCTGCGTGGAAACGCAGGTGCGTGCGCCATCGCGCCTGCTCACGCTGATGTCTGACTCGCCCGTCCACGACAGGGACGCACGCTGGAGGTACGCCGTCGACTCGCCGCTCGCACGCGCGAGGGGCACGCTCACCGACGTTCCTTTGTCTTTTGCTCCGTCTTTGGCCGTGCGGCGCGGCGCGCAGGAGCTGGACGCGATCTTTTCCGCGCCGGACCCGGTCGGCGCGTCGAAGCGGAAGCGCAGGGCGAGTACCCACGCGTCTCTGAACCGTAGACCAGTATATAATCTCTGACGATGTCGTTTTTCTGCGCTCAGGTGGCGGTCGCGGATGCGGAGGAGGACACGGGCGCCGGCGCCAACGGCAGCGCGTAGAGGCTGCATTGGGGGGAGGACTGGGCGGTCGCGGCTGGTTGTGGCAGAAACGCGTTCGTGTAGCATTACGTACCTCTATACTTCCTCTCTTGAAATAAGTCGGTCGTGCGTCCCTCGGTCATACACACGGTGCTCCGCGTGGGGAAGATCCCCGCACCGCCGTCGAGTCCAGCAGCGTGATCGTACCCGCCACTGGGCGCACGTCTGTGCCCACTCTAAAGAAGGGTACTCGAGGGAAAAAAAACAGCCCGGCCACCCGCGTGCGCTCGACGCGGGCTGCTCTGCTCGACGGCTTCTGGCTTCTGGCCCGCACGCTATTTACGGGGGGTGGGCCTTCGCGGTGCGCGGCGCGCGTCGGCCGATGACGTCTAGGGGACATGAAGCATGCGCCCGCCCATCCTCGGACGCGCGCTCCCATGCATCGCGGTACAGTCGACGGGCAGGACCGGAGAACGCCGCCGCGCGGGGCTACAAGTACGCCCACCCCCGTGCGCCCTGCGCCCCCTCCACACCTCGCTCTCGATGGTGTTCGCAAGCAGCATGATCGCAAGCAGTATCGCCCTCGAGTCTGGCGTGGCACTCGCAGCGACGCTCGCCGCGCTCCTCCTCGCGCTCCTCGGCCTCCGCGCGCGCGCGCGCAGGCTGCCGCTCCCACCTGGACCCAAGTCACCGTGGCTCGGCCTCGGGCGCCCCGCCATCTCCCGCGCGGCGCCGTGGCGCACGTACACCGCGTGGAGGCAGGTCTACGGTGCGCACCCCCCCTGTCTCGTGTCGTGGTGGGGGTATGGTGGTGGTGGGCTAACGCGCCGGGCGCAGGCGACTTGGTGTTCTACCGCGCGTACAGGGACCCCGTGCTCGTCGTCAACTCGGCAGAGGCGGCGGATGAGCTACTCGACAAGCGCGGCGCGGTGTACTCGTCGCGCCCGCGCCGCACGATGACGCGCGAGCTGTGAGTCCATGCTCCCCAAGCACACGTCTCTCCGCTGCCGCTGCTGCTGACCACCCACGCACCCACCCACGCACCCAGGATGGGCTGGTACTGGTCCTTCTCGCGCATGCCCTACGGCGAGCCCTGGCGGCGCCACCGCGGGCTCTTCCAGAAACACTTCCACGCGCGCGTCGTGCCGTCCTACGCCCCCATCGCCGCGCTCAACGTCCTCACCCTCCTGCGCGGCCTCCTGCGCGCGCCGGACGCGTACGAACGGCACTTGCGGCGAAACGCGGCGGCGCTGGTGTTGAAGATCGCGTATGGGCACGACGTTGCCGAGGAGGGCGAGGGCGACGCGCTGGTGGGGCTCGCGGCGCGCGCGACGGCGGCGCTCGCGCACGCGGATATATACGGGACGTATTTGGTGGACTATGTGCCCCTCCGTGCGTGCCCCGCGTCTCTTTCTCTGTGTGTGTATGTGTGTGTGGCTGTGCGCTGACGGCGGAAGGGTTGGTGGGCGCGTGTGCGTGCAGTGAAGCACGTGCCCGCGTGGGTCCCCGGGGCGGGGTTCAAGCGCAAGGCGCGCGAGTGGCGCGCGCTGTCGCGGGCGATGCTCGAGCGGCCGTTCGAGATGGTCCGGCGTAACATGGTGCGTGTGCGCGCCCTGAGACGATGCTGACGCCTACGGCGATGCTGACGCGGGGGCGGCGGCGGTGCGGGCGCAGGAGGCGGGGACGGCGGCGCCGTGCGTGGCAGCGACGGAGCTGGAGCGCGCGGTGCGCGAGGGGCGGGAGGCGGACGTGCGGATGATCCAGGGCATCACTGCGATCTCGTACTCCGGTGCGTGCGTCCCCGTTCGACTGACTGACTGACGGCGTATTTCGCGCTGGCTCGGCCGCGGGCACGCAGCGGGCGCGGACACGGTGAGCGCCCGTCCCCCGTCGCTTGCGCGTCTCCGAATGACCATGATTTGGGGATCGGGGGGGTGGTGCAGACTGTGGCGGCTGCGCTGACGTTCCTGCTCGCGATGCTGCTGTACCCGGACGCGCGGCGCGCGGCGCAGGCGGAGCTGGACGGGGTGCTCGGCGCGGGGCCGGGGCGGCTGCCGACGCTGGGGGACCGCGGTGCGCTGCCGCTGGTGACGAGCGCGGTGTGGGAGGCGCAGCGGTGGAACCCGGTGGCGCCGCTCGCGTCGCCGCACGCGACGGTGCGGGAGGACGTGTATGGGGGGTGGCGGATCCCGCGGGGGACGACGGTGCTGCCGAATGTTTGGTGAGTGCGCGTGTGTAGGAGGAAAGGGAGGAGACTGACGCGCGGGGTGGGGCAGGGGGATGTGCCACGACGAGGAGATGTACCCGGACGCGTTCCGGTTCGTGGCGGACAGGTTTGTGGACGCGGACGGGAACAGGGCGCGCGGGGTGAACGGGGTCCCGCTCATGGCATTTGGCTTCGGCCGCCGGTGCGTGCCTCCGGCTCTGCGTTCGCGGGGGCTGGCTGACGCGCGTGGCCGCAGAGTGTGTCCCGGGCGGTGGCTGGCGCTGGACAACATCTGGCTGACGGCGGCGAGCATCCTCGCCGTGTTCGACGTCGTGCCGGCCAACGACGCGGACGGGCGCGAGGTCCTGCCGGAGGAGGCGTTCACGACGGAGTCTGTCAGGTGCGTCGTGCGTCGGGTCGGTGTCGCGCTGTCGGCGTTGGTGCTGACGGCGAGGGCGGCTGGCAGTCGGCCGAGGCCGTTCAAGTGCGCGTTCGTGCCGCGCTCCGAGGCGGCGTTGGGGTTGATACGGCAGGATGCAGAGTGAGGCGAGGGTGTACGAGCATCGTTGCTCGACGTTCTGTGTATTTGTTGTATGTGTCTTCAGCCGTGTATGCCGTATGTATGTCGTCAACGAGGCGTGCGTCATTGCGAAGTCTGCGTGCCGTGGGCGCTGAGCTCGTCTGCGATCGCAACACTCTCCACAACACTCTCCACAATGCACTCGGCTGGCCCTCGCTTGCGCCGCCGCCATCGCCGTCGACGAGAACACTGCGCATGACGACGAGACCCCGGAGAGCGCTGGGCAGCCCCGCCCAAAAGGGGCAACCGCCTATTTCTCCTGCTCCCACCGCTGACGACCTGTCCTCCCACACATCCTCCTCCTCCTCACCGTCGTCGTCGTCGTCGTCGACGCTACATGGCCTCCGACGCCGCCCACCGCGACCAGCAGCCGTCCAGGAGCTCCTCCACCTCCTCCGCCGTCGACCTCGGCTCCAGCGCCAGCATCTCCAGCCTCTCGTCCCCGACACACACGCACACGCACGCCGCCCCGTCCCCGTCCTCGCCCTCGCTCGACCCCGCAGAGCCCCACCGCAACCTCGCACGCCGCAGGACAAGCTGGGGCAGGGTCGAGCACGGCCAGGACCCCCTCGCACTCGCACAATATGTCTCCATCCCGATCCCGCGCTCCGACTCCCCCCCGCGCATCGTCGGCGCCACACCCGTCATGCCCCTCGACCCCCGCGACCGCGACCGTGACGGCGACGACCCCTTTGCCGCACGCGCATATCACCGCCCGCGCGGCCTCGCCCTCGACCTCGACGACGACCCCTTCCGCGTCCGCGACCCCGCGCGCGACTATGGCCCCTCGACCGCCACCATGGCCGCCGCTGCCGCCTCTTCCTCCTCCACCACCTTTACCACGAACCCGTACGCGACCACCGCCGCTACCGCCTCCGCCGCCTCCCTCATCCGCCACCCACTCCCTCGCCCGTACCCCCGCGACTCCGCCGCCTCCTCCGCCTCTTACACGTACACTCTCTCCGACGCCGACACCCTCCGCCAGCCCGATCCCGACGCGGACGACTACAATGACGAGGACGATGACGGCGCCCGCCTCACCACCCACATGGCCGGCGCCGCCGCGTACGCCCGCGGCCACGCGCGTGTCGATGCGGAAGTCGACGCGGAGCGCGCGGGCGCCGCGCGCAGAAGGACGCTCAAGTACGGCGGTGGCGGTGCGGGCGGCGGGAGCGGCGCGGGCGCGTCGCCGCTCCAGCGCACGGGCTCGCGCCTCAAGAGCGTCTCGCGCGGTCTGCGCCGCGCATCGCTGCGCGTCGTGAATCTCGCCGGCCGGGGCCTCGACGACCACACGCGCCTCGCAGACGGGGACGTGCGCGTCGAAAAGGGCGGCGGCGTCGACGACGAGGGAGACGACGCGGGCGTAGGTGCGGGTGCGGTGGACGGGGCGGGGGTGCCCGATTTAAGGAGGGGGATGCCGATTCGCGGGCGCACTCTGGGGTGCTTTGGCCCGAGGAGCGCGGTGCGGCTCGCGATGTTCCGCTTCCTGGTGTACCCGTGCGTTGCTCCCCCGCCGCTGTTCGTGTGTGATGGGCGACGCTGATGCGATACCCGGCGGCGGCGCAGGTGGACGGAGCCCGCGATCCTGTGCCTGATCGTGTTCAACGCCGTCGTGCTCACGCTGCAGGCGTCGCACACGCTCACGCTCGACGCGGGCGCGGGTGCGAGCGCGGCGCCGGCCGCCGTGCGCGGGTACTTCCACGCGTGGGAGGACTACGCGCTCTTCGTGCTCTTCGTGCTCTTCACGTGCGTCTCTCCCCTCCCGCAATTCGCGTCTTGTCTGGCTGATCGCGCTCGGCTGCGCTCCCTGCACCGCACCGCACCACACCACACGCAGCCTCGAGGCCTTTGCGCGCATCTGCGTCACAGGGCTCATCCTCGACCCCGAAATCCCGCTCTCGCTCCTCTTCACCCCAGCACACCCAGACCCCGCCGCCGCCGCTCCTGCCCCTACCTCCGGCAACGGCGCCGACGCCCCGCTCCAGCGCGCGCACTCCCAGAGCCAGAACCCGCACTCGAGCCAGTACCAGGGCCAGCTCGCCCGCTCGCGCACCCTCACGCAGCGCCTCCGCCGCCTCTACGCGCGCGCCGCGCACCCATTCGCGCTCCCGCATGCCGCGTCTACCGCCTCCGCCGACGCAGGCGCAGGCGCGTGGGCGGGGAACGCGCGCGTGCCCGCGAGCGTGCTCGCCGCGTCCGTGTCGCTCGGCGTCGCATCCGCGTCCGCGTCGAATTCAGGGCTCGCGTCGGTGTCCGCGTCGGGGATGAGCTCGGGATCGGGTTCGGATTCGGGGAGCGCGACGCCGTCCGGGTCGCGCGTGGTTCGCGCGCGCTCGGATACGGCGGGGTCGACGACGCCGATCATGGAAAAGGCTCACGCGCATGCGCACACGGCCTCGCAGCCCTTTCGCGTGCCCCCCACGAGCACCGGCGCGAGCGCGAGCGGGGGGCTGGCGCTGCCGTTCCGGTTCAGCGTGGCGCGGGCGCAGGCGATGACGGTGCGGAACGTGCCGTACCTGCGGCACAGCTGGTCGCGGCTGGACTGCGTCGCGCTGGTCGGCTTCTGGGTCGCGTTCGCGCTCGCGCAGGCGGGGGCGGAGCGCGGGCCTGGGGGCACGCATGTTGGGCTGTTTAGGGCGCTGAGCGTGTTGCGCCTCGCGAGGCTGCTGGCGATCACTTCTGGGACTACGGTGCGGCGGGCTGTTTTTTTTTGTTGGGGAAGAGGGGGGCGCTGATTGATCGTGGTTTGGGGGGCAGACGATTATGCGGTCGTTGAAGATTGCGAGGCCGCTGTTGACGAGCGTGCTGTACTTTGTGTTGTTCGCGATGGCGCTGTTCTCGTGAGTGGCCGTCCTCGTTCGGTCGTTCTGGGCACGCTAATGCCGTGCGCGCGCACGTGTAGGATCATCGGCGTGCAGTCGTTCAGCGGATCGTTCCGGCGTTCGTGCTACCTCCTGCCGACGCTCGGGCAGGACGAGATCCAGCTCGACCAGCAGTGTGGCGGGTACGTCGATTCGGGGACGCTCGCGGCCACGGGGTACGTCGCGCTCGACGGGACGCCGCAGGAGGCCAAGGGATACATATGCCCGCTCGGGCAGGTGTGCAAGGTGCGTGGGGCGCGTTTTTTTTGGTTTGGCTCTAGCGTTGGGAGAGACGCTGATTGCTTGTGCAGGAGGAGCAGAATCCGTACGAGAATATCGAGAGCTTCGATACGATTTATTTTTCGGCGCTGCAGGTCGTCATCGTGGCGTCTGCCAACGGGGTCGGTCCCTTTCACGTCTCTCACGTGCGGTTCACGGGTTGACGTGTGTGTCGCGGAACAGTGGTCGCCGATGATGTACTCGATGATCGACTCGGAGTTCTTCGTCTCGTGCTTCTTCTTCATCGTCTGCATCGTCGTGCTCAATTTTTGGCTCATCAACCTCTTCGTGGCCGTGATCACCAACACGTTCTCCGCCATTCGCGAGGAGACGCAGAAGAGCGCGTTCGGCGCCGCCCCGTAAGCGTTTCTGTTTCTGCTCTGCTGAGGTGCGGTCGTGGTGCTGATGGTTGACGGTGCGCGTGGGGTCAGGCTGCAGCCCATCGTGGACGCGCGCGACGAGACGTGGGCGATGGTCGACGGCCGGTACGTGAAGCACAACCGCGTGCGCGAGATGTACGAGCACATCCGGTGGTGCTGGGTCGCGCTCGCGCTCGCGTCGCTCGTGCTGCAGGCGACGCGCGAGGTCGGCATCTCACCGACGCACGCGGCGATCCTCGACAACGGTGAGCTCGTGCTCACGATCGCGTTCGACGTCGAGATCGCGGTGCGCGTCGCGGCGCACCTGCCCGACTGGCGCGCGTTCTTCCGCAAGGGCACCAACTGGCTCGACCTCGTGCTCGCGCTCGGCTCGTCCGTCATTCAGGTCCCCGCGGTGCACAACTCGCCGGTGTACCCCTGGCTCACCATCTTCCAGCTCATGCGCTTCTACCGCGTCATACTCGAGATCCCGCGCATGAAGCCGCTCCTGGTGCGTCGCGCCCTTGCGCCCGCCGCTCGCTGACCCACTGACTGACTGACTGACCGTCCGGTCGACCCCGCCGCGCACAGCTCTCGGTGTTCGGCAACATGTACGGCCTCGCAAACATGACGCTCTTCCTCATCCTCGTCAACTTCCTCGCCGCGCTCGTCGCGGTGCAGATCCTGCGCGGCGACCTGGGCGCGGACGAGACGATGAACTTTGGGCAGATCTTCACTGCCTTTCTGGCGATGTACCAGGTGTTCTCGTCCGAGAACTGGACCCAGGTGCTCTACAGCTCCGCCACGGCCGAGGTCCCGCTCGGCCAGTCCGCCATCACGGTGCTCTTCATCAGCGCCTGGTTCTTCTTCGCGAACTGTGAGTGCCCGCGCGCCCGCGCGCTTTCCTCCCTCTTCCCCTCCTCGCGGCCGATTGACCGACCGACCCTCCGCTGCCGCACAGTCATCGTGTTGCAGATGTTCATCGCCGTCATCAACGAGAACTTCAACGTCGCCGAAGAGTCGAAGCGCGGGCAGCAGGCGAATCACTACTGGGCCGCGCAGCAGCCGCAAAAGGCAAAAGCGACGTGGATGCGCAAGTTCAACCCGTACAGGTGGTTCAAGGCCTCGCCCAAGGCCATCGTCGTCGAGAACCTGCCGTCCAGCCTCGTCCTGCCGATGCAAAAGGCCCTCGTGCTGGACTATGGCCTGCCGAGCCAGGATCGGCGCCCCAACGCGGTATATTTGCTGCTTTGTTGCTTTTCTGGCGCGCGCGCGCGCTGGCTCATGGTTTTGAATGACAGGTTCGGCCGGCGGACGGGCGCAGGCGCCCGGTGCGGCATTATACCACCAAGTCACTGAATATGCTGCAGCAGCTGTTCATCGGGGACACACACGCGAACGATATGCCCATGACCGCGCTGCGGAACGGCCGCAGGGACACCATGCGCGCGCAGGACCCGAACGATGAGGAAATGGAGCGGCATCTGTACGTGGCAGCGTCGATGGCGGGCGCCGTTCAGCGCTGACCGTCCGTTCTCGACCTTAGGGACTTGCTCGCAAGCATCAACAACGAGGTGGCAGCGGTCGAGGACGCGAGCGACGCGTTCTACGAGCGCCGGGCGCAAAAGGCGGACTTCATCCGGGACCACCCGTCTTTCGACAAGACGTTCTGGCTCTTCTCGCAGAAGAACGCGTTCCGCCGGCTTTGCCAGAGGCTGGTCCGCCCTGCCAACGGGGACCGCATCTTCGGACGGCCGCCGGCGCCCATCCCGCACACCATGTTTCAGTTCGTGCTGCTGCTGACCGTGATCGGCGGTATCGTCACGGAGGCGATCGCCACCCCAATTTACCGCCGCAACTTTTATATGCAGCACGGCCTCCTGCGCGGGTCGTGGTTCGACATCGCGGAGGCCGTCTTTGGGCTGATGCTCGTCGTCGAGTTCCTCATCAAGGTCGTCGCGGACGGGTTCTTGTTCACGCCCAACGCGTACATCCGCAGCATATGGAACGTGCTCGACTTTTTCATCATGCTTGGCCTGCTCGTCAACGTGACGACGGGGCTCATCTTCATCGGCGGCCTCAGCCGCTTCACACGCGCGCTCAAGGCCCTGCGCGCGCTGCGCCTGATCACGCTCATCGAGAAGATGCGCACGACGTTCGAATCGCTCATCATCTCCGGCGTCACCCGTATCCTCGACGCCGCGCTGCTCGCCATCCTGTACATGATCCCTTACGCCGTCTGGGGCCTCAACATCTTCGCCGGCCACACGAACACGTGCAACGACACCTCGGTCGGCGGCACGCGCGACTGCGTGAACGAGTTCACGAACAGCGTCGTCGGGGACGACGGGACGGCGTTTCTGTTCCCGGTCCCGCGCGTGTGGGCAAACCCGTCGCCGTCGACGACGTTCTCGTTCGATAGCTTTCGCTCGTCCCTCCTCATCTTGTTCGAGATCGTCTCACTCGAGGGCTGGACGGACGTCATGGGCGTCGCGACTAGCATCACCGGGTTTGGGATGCAGCCGCAGACCAACGCGTCCCAGGTCAACGCCATCTTCTTCCTCGTGTACAACTTGCTCGGTGCCGTCGTCATCTTGACGCTCTTCGTCAGGTGCGTTGCCGCGTCCTTCTCACTCGTCCCGCCCCCCTTGCTGACGCGCCGCCTTCGCCCCGCAGCATCATCATCGGCAATTTCAGCTCTAAGACGGGCACCGCGTTCCTCACGCAGCCCCAGCGGGAGTGGATCGACCTGCAAAAGCTGATCAAGCGGCAGAAGCCGTCCAAGCGGCCCAAAGTGAGGCCGCGCTGGCCCGTGCGGGCTTGGTGTTTCGACCGCGCCGTGCGCAAGCACGGCTGGTGGTCCCGCATGATGACCGTGCTGTTCGCCGTCCACATCATTGCTCTCATGTGCGTCCCGTCGCCGTCTCGGGCAGCCCGCCATTCGCTGACAAAGATCATGTCTCAGGACCCAGACGTTCAAGCCCCAGCGCTTTGCCGACCAGCTGCGCAGTGAGTTTCCGTCGCGTTTTTTTTCTCCCTCGAACGTGCCGCGTCTCATTCATCGCGCCGCCGTCGCTGTGCAGGCGATTTCTTCATGTTCATCACGTCCGTGTACGTGCTGGACATCCTCGTGCGCCTGTACGGGCTTGGGTGGTCCAGCTTCCGGGCGAACGGCTGGAATATATTCGACATCATTGTGGCCAGCGGCAGTCTTATCACGACCGTCTCCGTCCGCGTGGGCGCGAGCGGGTACGTGCTCGATCAGCTGCAGAAGCTGTTCCTCGTCAGCATCGCGTTCAAGCTGATCCAGCGCATGAATAACCTCAACAAGCTGTTCAAGACCGCAGTGTGAGCCCCCGCGCGTCCCCCGTCGTGTCGCGCGTTTCAATGCAACACTGACGGACGTGTGTGTCCACCCCTGACAGGTCGAGCTTGCCCGTCATCCTGAGCCTGCTTTCGCTCTGGATCACGTTCTTCTTGTTCTTCGGGATCCTGTTCGTGGAGATCTTCAGCTTGACCAAGTGGCAGTCTGCCGAGACACGGAACCAGAACTACACGACGCTGGGCACCGCCCTCGTCATGTTGGCGTTCATGACCGCAGGGTACGTTTCTGGGGCTCTCGACCGCCAAGCCCGATATTGACATCAGCCTCTAGGGAGGGGTGGAATCAATATATGCACGACTAGTAGGTCTGATTGGTTCCAAGCGCGCGGTTCGCTGACGTTATTCAGTGCGCTGGTGTATCCGAGGTGCACCAACGCCTCGGCTAGTGACCCAGATTCCGATTGCGGCAGCGTCGGGTGGGCATTCACCCTCTTCATAGCGTGGAATCTCCTGAGCATGGTGGGTCCCTTTCCGGTCTCGAAGCCGCGCGCACGCTGAACGATCGAACAAAAGTACATCTTCGTCAACATGTTTACTGGTGCGTGACCACAAACTTCGATTCAGCCCTGGACTCACCGCTCGCTCGCAGGTGTTGTCGTCGAGAACTTTTCATACGTGTTCCAGATGACCGGGGGGACAAAGGCGGTGACGCGAGAGGAGATGCGCGCGTTCAAGAAGGTCTGGGCTGAATTTGCGAACCCGAGAACGGGCTTTCTCGAGCGCCACCGCTTCGTTCCCTTCTTCGCCGTGAGTGTTTTCGCCCCATCGAGGACGCAGGACAAGCTGAAGCGGATCGTATCAGCGGCTCAGCGGCATCTTCGAAGTGCGGATATACCCCGTGGAATACAGCGTCCCAAATATTCTGAGGACTTTCACGGACGCGGGCGACTCCGACTATTCCTGGCCCGGCAGGAAAGCTGTCGTCGAGGGCGTTGACCTTGACAACCTCAACAAGACGCTCGGCGCCATCGACTACGGCGCCATTCGGAGGCGGCGAAATCTGTACAGCCGCCTCTACCACGAGGCGAGCATCTCGCACCACCAAGGAAAGGGCATCTCGTTCACGGACATGCTTCTGTTGCTGGCCCATCACAAGTTGATCGTGGACAAGGACGCGCTCATGTCAGAGACATCCTCCTTCCCCCTTTCGTTGTCGACTCACGTTCATCTGCAGATTGAAGGACCTAGTCGTCCGAACGGAGACCAACAAGCTCGTCACCGATCTCGTGAACCTGGACCGCGTGCGGTCCTACCTCAAGTGTATCACCTATCGCCGACGCTTTTTGGCCGAGAGGGAGCGTTCGCGGCAGGCGAAGATGGAGCAAGGTGACAGCTTTTTTCAGTTTCCGTCCACCCCCTACGATCGTCCTCATCCGACAGTGCACCCAGACATCCCTGCCATCATCGTCGACGACTTTCCCACGACGCCGCCCCAAAGCACCCGTGACATCACGTCGTACCCCGCCAGTCCCTTTAGCGACCCCGAGTCGCCCGGGCGATCCCCGGGAGAGGCAACGAGAGACCCCTTCGATCTGTCGTTCGGAGGTGGCAGCCCTCGCTCGTCCGCGCTTCATAGAGCGCGCAGGACGAGCGATGTCAGTATGCTCTCGACGGACTTGGGCCTCCGTTATGCGTCAGTCGCCTCATCGCGCAGGTTTACGTGCATTTCTGACGCTCTTTGCAGGCGCGACTTGTCTCCATCTCGGGATTCTTCGTTGATAGCAGAGGACGACGGGCAGGACGTCCTGGCCGCGGTCCAAAATTCATCATGGGGAGGCAAGTGTTGCCGTCGACATGCCCTTTGCCTTTTTCTCACCGTCCGTTTCTTTGCAGATTTGATGTTAGAAGCCGAAGAAGAGGAGCATAGGCAATAAACCTGTTGTACCCCCTGCGATCCATTCGTTTGCTATATCGGACATTGAGTTTTGTGTTGACTGTACCTAAACCGCATATGTACTGCATTCGTTGTTTTCAGATATTTATCCGAGGATTCATAGAAAGTTTCATGGTGCAAGATGTAAAAACAGAACATGAGGACATGCAAATGCGCGAATGGAAGCATACGGATCAAAAGACAGACAGAACCTCAAGATCGCACTACTGCTTGCCCCTCAGCCGCGACGGACGCCAGACGTTCTTCGCAGGTTGGAAACCGTCGTCGTCGGCCTTAGTCTCTTCCTTCTTGGGCTCGTCTTTGGGAAGGGCGGGGGATGCCGACCGAACAGGGGCAGCGCCAGACTGTTTAGCCTGCTCTCTCGCTCTCCATCCGCCGCCATTGGAGACGGCAGGTCGGCTGACTCTTGGTTGACCAGCGGGGCTCTCCGACCGCGGTGGAGGCGTGGCCATGGATGCCCGGATCGGGGTGGGCGGTGCGGCGGACTCGCGACGCCTCCAGGTGTCGGTGGCGACGGGAGTGGCAACAGCCGCTGGCGCCACGCGTCCAGCCGCACGCCGTGCCATGGCTTCTTCCTCGCGCTGCGCTTGCAAACGCGCCTTTTCGTTTGCGGCTTCCCGCTCCTGTTCCCGCTGTTTGCGAAGGGCTAGTGCCTTTTCCTGCTCTTCGCGCTGCTTGGCCTCTTCAGCGGCTTGAGCGGCCTCCTCCTCTGCGCGCAGTCTCTCCTCCTCCATCAGACGTTCTGGAACGTTGGAATCAGACAAATCAGTTCAATCTTCGTATCAACTATGGGAAGACGAGACTGACCTTCTTCGAGCCTCTGCTCCTCTTCTTCCTTCTCCCTTCTGATACGCTCCTGATTCTCGCGCTCGATCCGCTCCTCCTCGCGTGCCTTGAGGACAGCCTTGCGCCTCTTAGCCTTCTCCTCCTCGATCTTAGCCAACGCTGTCTGCCTCCTCTTCTCGAACTCCTCTCCCCTCTTCTGAAGGATCAGGTCCTTTCGGGCGTTGAACTCGTCCAGCATACGCGAGAGACGTTTCTTCGTGGCCAAGTCTTGTTGGTGGGCAACCTTGGAGTTTTCGAGGCGAGCGGTTTGTACAGCGTCGAAGGTAGCACGATCGTTCTCCTGCTGGACCTCATAATCCTTGGCGAGGAGAGGACGTTCTTCTTTGCGGTAAGCGCGCTCGAGATGGTCGAGACGCTTGGCGATAATTCGAAGACGTTCCTCGCGGTCCTTCTTCTCCTTCTCCCACTGTTCGACTTGAAGACGCATGAGATTGTCCGTGTTGAGGTTCGTGACATCCTATGAAAAGGTCAATGCCGTGTTAAGCGGAAGAAAATAGACGGGATCACTCACCTCGATGTCGACCTTGAGATTGCCCCTCTCCTTGAGACTCTGAGCCAACTTCATTGCCTCCTCCATCCGGATGTTCTCGATTTCCCTCTTTGCCTTCTCCTGTTCTCTTCGCCTGACCTCCTCCAGTGCCCTTCTACCCTCCTCCTCACGCTCCCTCCGGCTGATCTCAGCGCGCCTACTTGCCTCTTCCTTCTCCTTACGGACCGAGAGCTCAGATAGAAGCTCTCGTCGTCTCGCAACGAGCGCGCGGCGGAGCTGTAGAGCCTTTCGCTCGGTCTGGGCTGCAGCGACCAGAGCCTGCACACGCTCCTGCTGCTCCTCAGGCGTGAGCTGTAGAGCCGGGTCCAGAATGGCGAGGGAGTTGTGAAGACTAGTAGCAATGGTACTCAAACGTGTTCGCACGAGCGTGGATGCAGACGCTTGAATGGCTTTCTCGTGCGCAGCCGACGTCGAGGGCGCATCTTCGTAGGCAAAGGCGTCATCGACAAATTCAAGGCTGCCTGCAGCGTGATCAATGCGGACATTCAGCTCGCCAACCCGCGCGCATCCCATGATGTAGGCCTCGACTCGTTCCTCCTGGTAAACCGTGGCGTCGCCGGCACCATCTGTGGCAGCATCGCGCAGGGGCTGGAGTAGCGCGAGGAGTTTGGCAATCTCGATCGAAGAGTAGACTTGTGCGAGCTGAGAGAGAAGGCGGGAGAGAAGAGCACGCTGAAGCAACGGGAGATACGGGGAGTAAGCGGCATCTTGGGAGAGCGTGACCAAGAGCGGCGCAACGGCACCGCAAAGAGTCAGAGGGTCAAATGTAACCTCGAGAATCGTGTATAGCGAGCGAATTGTCTCAGGGGCTAATTTGAGAACATTTCGAGACAGCTGTACAAATGTCAGAATCGGCAAAAGGCCTGGAACAAAGTCGACCCACCGCATCCTTCAGTAGTCCGCCGCGACTGGGTGGTTTCGAAAGACCGAGAAGAGCGGTCAATCGAGCTGTTTTGCCTTTACCCTCCACGGCGCCAAATTCCTCCGCCTTTTGCCCGACAGGCACAGCGAGTGCGCTCACCAATACTTGTCCTGCCAACCGATGCATCTCATCCTCAGATCGCCCACCTATTGCCGTCACAAGAGAGTAGTATTTTGCCCAGGCCGCGGCATGATAGAGGGCATTTCCGCTCATCAAGAAAATTTTCGTCAGTTTCTCATAGTAGTTCGCCATCATCCCCGGTCGCGGTGCTTTCTTCGCCATCGTCAACAGATTGTGCACGTCCTCGACCGACCTGAAAGCCTCCTGCCATAGTTCGAGCTCTACAGATGTGTTGAGCTGCGCAAACCGAGTATCAAGATAATGTTGAAGCGTCTCTGGATCCTGTAAATTGATCGAATGGGCCTGGTGCGCGTATTTTGCGACATTGCCCAAGTGCAACCGGAGTGTCTCACACAAGCGACGAAACTCGACCTTGCGCTGATGCTTCAAGCAGAACTTGAACGCTTGTTGCGCTACTTGCTGGTGGAGAATGAGAGGTTACGACGCCCCACAGAACTATGCGTACGCACCTGATAAATGCCCTCTAAACGGGCATTGTTCTTCAACGTCTCCAGTGCCATTCTATAGCTCTCCCACAAGAACTTGAGCCAGGGCGTCACTAAAGCCCTGTCCGTGCGGTCTTTGCTCTGATCCCCGCTGACCGCTCCAAGCAAGATACTCTCTGGTGTCTCAATGGCCTCTAAATCGTCCACATCAGCGACCGCATCCGCTACCGCCTTGTCCGCCATATCCTGTGCCTCCTGCACCTTCGCGTCTGCCAAGCTGATGAATTTCTGAATGACGATCTCGATCGAACCGACGCTGGAATTCTGCGCGATATTTTTGTACTGCATTAGTCCTTCCTTCGCAATGCGCCCCTTGCGTAGATCAACGCAGAGCTCCACAAAGCGGAGCATGATGGGCTCGAGCAAGGCGAGCGGGGTCGAACGGAATCGTTTTGAGCTGAACATCTCTGTCAGCGCCTGGAGAGCGGTGAACTTCTGGCCAACGGTAATGAGACCCTCAGCCTGCTTGAGGAGAGTTTCGGGTTTTGAAGTAGGAGCCATGTCGGCTGTTCTGCAGAGCGTGCACTGTAACGACCGACGTCTTTATGAAGTTGGGGCGATGGGAAACTCACTATTTTGAGATATACTTCAACAAAGTAGTTATACAGGTCGTTATATCGTCAGGAAAGGCGGAAAGGATCGCCAACGTCGAGTGCAGCGTGTAAAACAGCTCGTTGTCGTTGTCGACCGCGAGGAAAAAGATTGTTAGGATTTGGCGGCAGTTGCTGGATTAGGGCAGGCTTCGATGGATCCACGTGACATCATATGTGTCCACCGCGATTACTTTCGAGGCATCGTCGAAGGCTCTACTTCCTGTACCTTTGATGATACTCAAGCAACAAGACTCACTCTCTACAGATCATCTCAGTTCATGTCTGTCAGGGTGCTGGCTATAGTATCCCCGGTCGAGAGGACAGTCAAAGGCCGCGCATGGATTCGGTCACCTTAGCTCTCCCGATGCTCAGAAGCAATACAAAGTGCGTGCAAACATTGCTCTTCTGAACTTCTTTCTCCATGCTCTGAAACCCTTTTTCTCCTGTCGCGGTCTGCAAGATTCATGTGTGCCGATGGACCCACATGGTTCTATTTACCGTATCACAAGCATTTATGGACACCTATATAACGAGGGAGTCCGTTTTGTTGAGCCTTGTACCTTTTCCGATTTGTGTCTGCCGCTGACACGAATATTTGCGATATTGCACCCCACCATCTCTCACCTTGGGTAATTCACTGTACAGGCTCGATGCTATAATGATTTCCATCCTGTTCAGCGTTGACTGCGCTCGTACCTGTTCATGACAATGCAGCATGATAATCAGTAACTTATAAGGTTTGGAAGCCCAATCTTAGAGAAGCTGCATAGCAGTCCATGACTGTATCTAGTATGTGTTGTACGTGCGCTTGACCTTTTTGTTTGATCATGTGCTGATAACTTCCTGATTATCTGGCATTTAACTCTACTGACACGGTACGACTGGGCGAAATACCATGAGCATACAGCGGACTGTTCTCTTATTCTCTCTCATTGTCTTCACGTTTCTTCGGCGTCCAGGCTTTGTTCGTCGCTTCGTCTTTGCCGGCTAATCATGGAACGCGTTGCTTTGCTTAAGCTTTCTGAAATCGGGGCTCATCGTTGACTCGCATTGATCTCAGAGTGGCAGTGGCAGCGCACAGGATTTTGACTTGGGCGACTGTGACCGTGTTGACTATCCACATCTCTGCCAGGCTAGTGTCTCAAGCGTACTTCTGCCTTGTGGCGGGGAGAATCGTCTCAAGCGTTCGTCCCTACCGTAAAACACTTTTCTCTAGATTTGACAGACGATCGACTTCACCTTGACTTTCTTCTCGACACTATCTCATTCTATCCTGATCCCTTGCATGTCATCTTTATGGGTTACCACTCTCGTGATCGGCTTGTTTTGAGAGCGTTCCAAAGCGTGGGCAACTACCGCAAAGAGACGCTGGGATCTTTGACCAGTGCCGCGGCTTAGTAATAGTCTCTGGCTTTGGGCGATACACGGCCTCCCTCACGACTGAATAATGTGGCATGGGTTGTCGCATTAAGTAAAATGTGGCGAACAGGCAGGTCATCCGCAGCGTGGACCGCCGTGTTACAGGCCTCGGCTTCTTGGAGCTGCCCCCTGTCATCAATGTGCCCCGTCTAGTCTTACAGTTTCTTGTACTGGTCTCAGCAAGGTATGGTTATTCAATGCGCACCGATTGACGAGTATTTGTCATGGACGGTATCGAAATGTACGTGTCCATATCCCCGTATTGGCTTTTTTTGACCCGGTCCTCGTGTATCAAACAGGGCTTGGACCTGCTTATCCAGGGGTCGCCAGGACGCCACCTGCCCAACCGCCACCTGTGTCCAATCCGAAGCTCAGCCACCACGCACAAAGAGAACATGGGCACAAAGCGAGAAACTGACAGCGGGCACGCCAAGCTCAGATTTGACCCGTCAAAGCGAAGAGATCCTTGGAGTGTATATAAACCCAGGCTTTCATTGCAGTCACCAATTTCTTGCTCCAGTCCAGCATCCTCCGTTGCATTACAGTGCATACACTGCTATACGCACCATATCGCGCCGTCATGTCTCAACAGCGGAGTCAACATTTCGATGCTATCATCCAACAACTCGATGCGCCGACCTCCAACGTGAGGAAGATGGTCGACTACCTCCTAGGTAATAAATGGGAGTTGATTGACGCAGCCACTGCGAACGCATTAATGTATCAGCTTCCATTTTTTGAAACATTCTTCCGGTGCGTCTTCGCAACGACTGACCTTACCTCTGGCTCATTGCTTTTTGTTTGGACAGAGATTATATCTTCTCCAATCGGTTTGACACTCAGGATCGTTACGGCGGTCTTCGAGGCCGACTGCATGATCTATTTGACGGCGCGACAATAAAAGAAATTCAAGTATGGCTCAAGAAACGCGATAGCACGGCGTCAAAAGCCCGTGCCTTGGCGATTTTCAGCTGCAGGATCATCGTCAGTGATTACTCTCAACTTGGATAGAACGCTAACCGAAATCCACGACAGTTGATAACCTGGATGCTCGAGAAAGGTAACACGCGTAAGCTGCCACTTATCTTATATCGTAGGGTAGCTCTCATTCTTTGCTTTATCTAGAACAACTCAATGGCTTCACGAACAATGCCCTCAACTCGCTGTCTGGATTGATGAATGAGTTTCTATGGAAATATAGCTCCAAACGCATCCAAAGAACTCCCTTCAAAGCTATGGCGGAGCTGCCTGATATTACCCCAAATTATTGTACAGATCTGTGTGAGTTTTCCGACATCTCTCTCCTCTTTACGAGCATTGCATTCAATATGGAACTCTGCAACTTCAACACAGTCAAGCCCATGATTTCAGGGCCCTTGCCGCCGTACATGGAATCGAGGTCCAGACAAGTTTCCGCTTATGCAGCCAACGGCAGGAAGACTCAGATGGTCGGATATATCGGTCAGATAGGACTCGTCTTCGGATGTGAATGCCTGCCAAGTTATGTATATAGGCCTTCGTAAGGATAGCCTTGTGTTGTGAACTAGATCGAACTTGTTTGAGCGCTCTCGATATTCAGTGTCATATACAAAGCTGCCGAGGTCGAACTGAAAGTCCTGCATATTCGTTGCCTAAGTCTACTGCCTCGCCCATGTCACGATCGCCTTCACAAACTCTGCAGCGTGCAAGCGGCGAGGCCAGCGACGGCGATAGCCACAGCAACGATCAGAGGGCGATGACTTAGAAATTGGTGGAACGAACCGCTTGAGTTGCTGCCGAGACTGAGCCGAGCTGATGATCGATGAGCGCTGAGCTTCATGAGCTGGCCGCTGCTGGCCGACGTCTGGCTTGCACCATCTCATAAAGGACGATCCTATCACGATTCACGATTTCAAACTCCACACAATGAGAATTGCGCTTGACATCTCGCGAGACCGCGTGTTTTCATTCGAACTGAAGATACACAATTCTCACTAGGCTTCAAGCTTCAAGTCCCAAGGCCTAAGCTGAGGCGGAAGAGTCGCCACTGCTTCGGTAAGAATTATATAGAAGGATTTATGAATACACTTGAGGCGACTAGTCACATACAGGTCTGAGTTGGGTATCGCGACACAAAAGAATATGTCTCGGCGTTTGTCTCGTTGTGCAGCCTTTGAGTGGCGCGCACGGATTTGAGATGAAGCAGAATGTCGTTTTAGCCCGTGACAAACGGAAGAAGCAGATGGGAGAGTTTCGCGAAAGACCTAGATCTAAGACGAGGGCATCAGTACCTATTAGTCTTGAGCAGTCTTCTAGATTCCGAGACTCCTTGATAAGTGTGAGCTCGAGCCGGTCGGAAGCGCTTGAGCTCGAGTAGGCCTTATCTACAAACGAGAGAGTTACTGTAAGAAGCTGAGGGATGCCATAAGGCTTCATGGGCTTGTAGAGTCTGCCTGTGTATTCCTGTAAATAGCTGAGGTGAAGAAGATTGTTTCATGCATTCCGCAAGCCAGTCTAAGGCCCATATATGAGTAGCGACGACATCGACCACACACCGATTGGTATGATACAAGTCGTGGCGGCCGTTGAAACGTCGAGGTCTTTTAGACAAGTGATCGGACAGAAGAGGGAAAGATTCTGCGAACCATGTCAATCAAAGGATGCGCGTGATGAGTATCAGCACTGATCAGCGCGCCATGCGGGCTGCCGTTCCATCCCACACGCTCACACACGTTCACACGTCAGAAAAGATGGCTGGGACACCCTTCGTTGAGCAGACACGTTATCCGAGATGCGAGAGAGAATTGTGACCAAGCCAGCAGTGATATGACGTTGCGACGAGGCCGTGTGGTCCATGGTGGACGGAAGCGTGAGACAACACGTACCCGGACACAGAAGAGGAAAGAAGGTGAATCACGCAAAGCATTGGTAATTGTGTCACTGTATCGCGCACAATTATAAGAAGGCGTCCTCCATATCGATTTCGCCACCCCTCTCTTATCCGCCTTCGCACACCTCCAATCGTATACGCATTCTGAGCCATGTCGATCACCTCCACAAGCCTGCTCACCAAGGCCCAGGTCACACCTGGTGAGAAGATCCCCACCCTGACCGTCAAGGAAACCAACCCCGGCGAGACCATCACGCTCGACTTGAAAGGAAAGAACATCATCGTGTGTCCTATGTTTTCCCGTTTACCCTCCTATGTGCTCATATCGAATGTCGCTGCTCTATACAGATCGGCGTACCTGGCGCGTTTACCCCGCCGTGCAGCTCGCAAGTTCCCGGCTACATTGAGAAGTACGACGAGTTCAAGGCAAAGGGTGTGAACAACATTTACGTCGTTGCCGTGAACGATGCATTTGTCACCAAGTAAGAGTTCTGAGGAGTATATAGTTTCTACAACCTCACGTCTGTGCGAATAAATAGGGCGTGGAAGGAGAAGCTCGCTCCCAACGGAACTTGTGAGTAGATCTGTCGTTTAAGGAATGGAACGCTGATGCCATCATATATATTCAGCTGTGCGTTTCATTGGGGATGATCAGGGCCTGCTGGTGGGGTCCCTAGGACTCCTCCAGGACGCTACCGGCCTTTTGGGTAACCCCCGATCCAAGGTACGCAGTTTTTGACGTACGATTGATGCTAGGTACATTAAAACTTCACTACAGCGGTTCGCTATCGTCGCCGATGAGGGAGCTGTCTCTTCCTTGACCATCGAGGAGGACTCATCCACCGTGGTCTCCACAGCTGCTGACAAGATCCTCGCTGTGCTGTAAATATGTAGTCTGTCCTCCTAGAAGTCTCTTGATCTGCTGTAAGCGGTTATACGAATAAATGTATTTCGGAAGTTAGACCAAGTCTTCTTTCTCGTGAACATGTTTCGTCAAGTACGATGACGTGGGGATTGGGCGTCGTTGGAATGGAACCAATCTAAATGTTGTACATTTTGAAGGTGGCCAAAAAGGGGGACACATATTCCGCATCTTCGAAAGCGATGGGACATATCCGTTTGAAGAGAGGAATACTGGCCGTATCATTCGGTCACTGTACTTAGTGGGCGCTTGATATCGCTTGATGCTTACGCTATTTGACGCCGGGATTTTTCATCTTCCTCGAGCATGCCATGGTCGAGTCAAATCCTAGGTTTGATCCCCTGCTAACTCAAGGACCAACTGCTAAGCTATTGCTTGCTCCGTATACTTAGCCAACCATCTGGCTACAAGTGTGCAGTGACTTGGCTTTTGAATCTGATCTCTAAACCTTCGGGTCTTGCGTTCTCGGTGCATTCTGTCATGTCTCGTCAAATGTAATTATGGCTGATTATGTCTTGATACAGGATGCCTGAATTCAAAATTGTCTCATCAGTGCTCGACTATTCGAGTACCACAATTCATAGCATTTTTCGAAGAGGCTCTAGCGCACCTCGGGCTCCATCGGCCCATTCTGTCCAGGATGAATCTCAGTTGCCAGCGGAACAGGATCCAGAGCTGAAACTGCCTTCCCTTCTATCACTTGTCCTCGTCATTGCTATGAATGCTTTAACACAGGTATGTGCTCCATCCGGACTCTGAAGCAAATGGGCTGATTGAGTCTCGACCATCTTTAACATCCGTAGATCTCTTTCTTCATCATCGTATCGTCATCAAGCAAATATGCGGAATATCTAGGGGGTACAGCAACCTTTTCAGGTCTCGTTATCGGCATTCCAACAGTTTTCTCTGGTATGGCATTGATACCTGTCATGAAAATAGATCAAGGTTAGTTGTCAACTTGTCACCAAGCGCAGTGAAATCCGAGTCTTTACAATAACATCGAGGTCAATCTGACGCATGCAAATCCAGGTGCATACACTCGACCAATCCATTTCTCCTGTGCGACGATGATACTTGGCCATATACTCTACGGTCTAGCATATAAAGCCAATTATCTCTACCTGATCCTGATTAGTCGCTGCGTCAGCGGCCTGGCGTTCACCAATTTTATGTACAGCAAGCGCTTCTGTTCGGATCCTCGCATCGTCGGCGTGCGACGACGGACTACTTTGGCCGGGTGGCTCGTCGTAGGACAGGGCATCGGGTTCAGCGTGGGTCCATTCATCGGGGGCCTGTTGTACAAGATTGGGTTCAGCAACAGCGTCTTCAATGGGTACACAAGCCCCGGATGGTTGATGGCAGTCATTTGGCTTGTATTTTGGGGTATCTTTGCGTGGTACTTTCAAGATGTACCTCGTACGCGCCCCAATCCTCCGCACACCGAATCCCCAATCCAATTGAACCCCCCTCCCTTCCACCCCCAGAATCCTGTCGCTGATGAAGCGGGTAGTAGAAACCCTCCACCGGACTTCTCTTCTTCGCTATCCAACTCCATTACACTTCGTCAATGGGGCGTTACCGTGACAATGTGCTGGTTCGCGATGACTTGTTTCTTCACACTTGGCGCCTGGGAAGCAAACATCCCCATTTTTACAGCCGCCGTGTTTGACTACTCTCCTTTCGCAGCAGGTAACTTCATCGCACTTGGTGGGATTTCTACATTTCCCCTCCTATTCATGAACATCTACTTCGTTCGACGCACACAGGACAGATATATCCTCGCACTCGGATCTTCTCTCGGCCTCCTTGGCCTCTTGACGACTCTTGCCATCCTCCTCGCCGATCGCGTCACGTTCGGCTCGCTCTTCGCCTGCTGGTTCCTTGTGGCGCTCGGCTTCAACATCGCGAGCACGGTGACGATGAGTCTTTTGTCAAAACAGTTCCCTGGTGAATGGAATGGGAGAATCAGCATGATGATCCAGTACAGTAACTTCACCGGCAGGGTCCTCGGCGCTGTCTGGGGTGGATCTGGATTGCGAGTCGGAATGGTGAATTATGTTGGTCTGGAGATAGCTTTTCTGGGCTTGGGGGGCATTATGTTCCTCACGCTGTGGAGAGAGTTAAAGGCGAAAACCGGGTGATCATCTTCGATTAGTTTTCTTATGACACTTCTCTTTGACTTCACTGGCGAGTGTGGAGTCACACAGAATTTGCCCTGCAGATATAGTACGTGGCAATAAGTAATGTACCCTCTATGTTGCTTCTCATATATTCTGTACAGTACAAGCTGCAAGATAGTGATTTAATAGCTAAAGAGAACACTTATGTATCCGGTATGGTGTAACGGCTAACATTGCCGCCTTTCATTCTATGATCGCGGCAGCTCGGGGTTCGATTCCCCGTACCGGAATAGTCTGATGAGTGTACTCTTTTAGAGCACTCCTCACTTCGACATTCATTTGTGCCGAAATCCATTCGACCATTTATACGTATTGGCATAGTATTGAAATATGCAGGCACCCTCAGATGTCATATATTGGTAAAGTTCAAAGTATTAATTGTCATTTTTCGCAGATGCAGACTGCAGTTTTGACTGCATTACATTCACCAAGTAATTCATATTGTCCTGCTTCTTCTGTATAGTTTCCTGTAACGTTTCAAGGTTAGATCCGATATATTCGACCTTCGACTCATAGTGCTTGACTGCTTGAGGGCGTGTCTGGCGGTGTGTCAACAACGAGGAGACCTGGGCTAAGGGATGCATCTACTCACTTTTTGCACATAGTAACCGGTTCCAACGTCTACGATGACATTTTCTGGATCGCTTAGTTTCCCAGGTACATAGAGGGAATTGGTCAAAGGAACCAATATCGTTTTATCTGTTATAAACACTCAGTCGGGGAAGGCTGATCAGAGTTGCACAGAATCTGACCTTTGTTCGCCGGCTTCACCTCTTGCACACTCTCAATGCATGACCGGAACTTTGCTTGGGCTTGTTTGAGCTGGGCAAACGAGTTTGTCAAGTGCGACAGTTCCTGAAGATGACGATCAGCGCTGGGCTATGTCTCACGAAAGACCAAGAAACCACGCACTTCTTCGAGCTGTCTGCGCACATCGGAGAGCTGGGGGAGATCCAGGTCTGAGATGTTGATTTGCTGAGGTTGTTGTCCTGTCGCTGCCGTTGAGGACGCCATTGTGTTATGAGCGCTTGAAGCTTGAAGCTTTGAAGGCCTGTCTGGGGCCTTGGTAGGTTACTGTATTGGCGAGAAGAGATTTGTAGCGATCATCAGGTATTACGTCATCATCCCGAAAGAAATCTAGCTTGGTGTTCCTTGACTACAACCCTCTACAACGCATTGAATCCCACAAGCTGGGAGCTGGAAAAAGCGAGGCAAGCATTGTACCACCATTCCGCTCAAACTCTTGCCTCGGCAATTTCTTGTATGATTTTATTGCTCACAGTTTCTTGGACACCCTAGTTACGGAGCAACATGCTGAACGGGGTGCTTCCGCAATCGCTGTGGGCGCTGATATATTCTCTCGCACTTTCTGCACCATTCGCCCGTGCACAAAACAATACTCGTTTGACTCTGGGAACACCATTAGCGGTATCAGGGTCCGTGTTATCCTCCGCCAACCCTCAGCTCTTCGTTCTGCCCAGCACACGGCAGCTCTCTGTTTCCGTGGCATCATGCACCAATTCATCAAACGTGCCAAGATTTTTCGTGACGAATTCCAGCGACGTCGGTGTCCCAGGGCCAGATAGTGGCCAGGATGTATGGGAATTGATTTTGGGGGAAGAAGGGTTTGGCAACTTGACGATAGGCGGTGATACTGGAGGAAAGATGGCCATTTGGGGAGGAAGCAGGGATGATGCGATAGAGATAGGCGTGTCAGACGACGGTATGTATGACGAACTCGGTGCACTGCGTTCATGGTCGACGGACTCCCTTGTTCAACATTGTACGTGACTGAACACCTTTTCTAGGACCTCTACACGCACATCTGTCCACCCTCCCATTTCTTGGGGATACCACATCAAACCAAGCGTTGATTTACTCCCCTCCCTTCTCAGGGTCCCGCTTCTCTGATCCGAGTTACCCGAATTATACTCTTCCGACGGCGAACTTATCATTCCCTACCGCGCCCTCGTCCTCGCCCAACTTCACCTTGGTACTCGCAAATACGCTGTCTTCAATAGCTACGCTTCCGAAGACGGCATGTGCTTTGCGATCGGCACAAAAAATTGGTGCTACTGAAGAAGAACAGCCTTGGCTGCGGGATTCCGATGGTTGGCGAACGGAATGGCTAGTCGGCCGCCTGACACCATCAACAAACTACACTGCCTACACAATCCAGGATCATACAAAAGTCAACGGACCGATCTACTTCACCACCAAATCAGGTATGTACTCTTTTCTACGCACCCGACCGCCACTCACTCTCTCGTAGGATCGTTTTCGTGCCCTTTGGTCCACTCTCTACCATATTGTCCTTCAGTTTCCTTCGCTGCTCCACTTCCTGCGCCCGCGTTTCCGAACGTTGCACACGACTCAACAACGTTACCTAGCGGCTTGACCGATCCCCTTCTCTCATACCTGACCAACTTCACGACAAGTCTCTTAACCTTTGCGTGTGGGCGTGACCTTTATTCCCCTTTGCAATCCTGTGCAGACTGCCAACGCGCGTATCGAAAATGGCTCTGTACGATCTCGTTCCCACGGTGTGCCGAATTCGCAACTACCACGACCACTACCGGTAATGCACAGCAAGTATTTCCAGCTCTCATTCCTCAACCGTCTGGGACGACTCCGAGGAATCCGAATCTGGCAAACGCCAGCTACTCGTATGTACAGCTCCTGCCTTGCATCGAGACTTGCACTGCGACGGACCGCGCATGCCCAAACTTCCTTGGGTTCAAATGTCCGGTTGTGGCTTTCAACGCGAATAGCAGTTATGGCGTGGGATACATCGACAACGGAAAGCCCGGCATCGAAGGTGATGGATTCACGGGTACGGCGCAGGATCGGTGGGGGAATATCTATTGTAATGGCAGCTGAATCGGCTCTGGAGTCGTGACACTCTTTTTGTTTTTGCATCTCACTGGGACACTGGACTATGTTTATATCTGTCGAGGGTTGTCAATGCTTTTCTCTGTTCAGCGATCAACAGAGATACATATGTGAGTGCTGAGCTCTCTGCCCGCGAGTCACGGCATCGGTTGACGGATTTTCAAAGGTATTTCGTCCAATCAATTGTTGTGCATGGTGTCTAGCAAAGCCAAAAGCCGTATTGACCATGACATCGAGCGTCTGCGTTCGTAACTTCGACCGTCGATAATATCTCACTGACCGTATCTATCACAGTCGCAAGCATGTCATCGGTCCTTGTACACGTTACCCTGATGCAACCATGCTTCCCCTGAGACGTGAAAATACACGTTTGCAAGCACTATGAAGGTAAGCACGGGCTTGGAATGAGGGCTTTACGGTGATGTGAAGCGGCTTTTACGGATGCAACGAGCTGAGGCCTAAACATGCCGAGTTGCGATTTCATCTAAGTTATCAACATGCCGAACCCAATCGACATACGGCATCGACTTGCACCATCCTCAAGGGTCATCCACTTGTGCGCCGTACGTATGCAGGAAAGGGCGTCATTGTCCCACCTTTTCGATGAGACTGCAGGATGATTTCGAGATTTTGATGTGTTCCCTGCTGCATCAGTTCTTGAAATTGTAGTTAACATTCACAGAGTTCAACGCCAGCAACCAAGCACTATAATTAACATCGAGAATAGACGCTTCACAGGTAACGCGTAAACCCATATTGCCCCTAATTTACCAAACAATGAATCAATACAGTCTAATTCATAGCCATGTATGCTCTAGAACGACGGTTTCAACCCTCATGCGGCGACTGATCATCACTCATATCAACTTCGGCGACCTCCGCCTCGTCCGATCCCTTTGCCTGTCGTCGTTGATATTTGCGCAACCGACTTTCTAATATTTCCAACTCTTCCCTGAGATGGTTGTTTCGGATGAGAGTATCGCGAACCCGAGTGTCGAGATGCCTTCCTTGGCTTTCGAGGTGGTTTTCGAGATTTTTGGCATGTTCTCTGAAATGTTTGACTTGGGTCCACGCGTGGTCCAGTGAGTCGTCTAGTATTCGCAGTTCCTCTTTGACTTGATGAAGTTCTTCCTTTGTTTGACGAAGTTCCTCCCTTTGCTGCTTGATGAGCCGAGCACCTACAAATTGAGCGTCTTGTTAACATCCGTTCATAGACGAGTTGGCTTCTGTAGGACACACCGAGCGCTGCCACTCTGTAGTTGGGGGATGCTGCGTTGATCTGCTCAGACGGCAGGCACCCTTCCAGTGCGGTACGTAACAACTCCATTCCCTGACGTATTTCTCGCTTCCAAAGCCTAGGCCCGGCGCTCGGTTGCGACGACTCAGAAAGTTTCGTGGTCTCGACTGCCTTCCTTTGTGTTGGCGCCGATGCCGACGACAAAGGGACGGTCTGGATGTCCCTCTCGGCGTCCGAGGAAGTACTGGCCCCGGTCGATCCTTTGACTCTCTCAATACTGGGCGGTACTACTACTTGAGTCTCAGCAGATCTTTGAGCTGGCACAGGTAATACATTGGCCAGCATGCCAGGGACGACAGGTATCGGAACCGCGTCCTGTGACTGATGGCTCTGCTTTGGGTATGAGAATGGATGTTGTACAAATGGAGTCGCTGCAAAACGACGCTTTGATCAGAGCAAGCAGTCATGGATGAAACATGAACTCACAATAGTAGGCATTCGTGGGGGTAGGGCCGGGCGTTGGGTATGGATCTGCAGAGCTAAACGGATGAAACGCGGGAAGAGAATAGTTTTGAGGGTCTCGGTGATCAAAGCTTGGATAGTAAGAACGATAGTCGACAGGACGATGCATGGTAATATAGTGATGTTTGAGAGAACTTTACAGACGCTCTTTATACAGAACTCGTCTGGATGCGACACTCGCCACTAAGAGCTGACAGGGTGGTGAATGTTAGAAAGAAAGCAGCGAAGGTCCGTCTAATGCCACTGACAGTCATACCGATCATGGCTGGTTCACGCGCATGGCTCACGCGTGCCTGCATGGCTTGGAGACAATGTTCTTTTTCCAACGACGTGAGGAAGCCACCCAAGCCAATTCCAACATTAATTTGAATCTTCTTCCGGTAAGTGGTTCTTTATTCCCACGGGTGCTATAGTTCAATCATGCCGCCTGAATCCTCCATTGTTTTCCATCCACCTTCTTTGGAGCCAGCTCAGTCGTTTCCATACGTTATACCCCCTTGCTCTGAAACTCCATTCATTTTCCGAAACTCGCGTGCGCTCTGAGTGAAGGACGACTCGCCATACAAGACGACCTGACTGGCGCTTTGACCTGGTTTTTCTTCCATGGGGCACTACGCTGGCAACGATCTGTGCAGTGCATGGCCGGCCGAGTCTTCGATCTCATCCCCTGTCCTGCAGTGTGCAGAAGCTGGCGGGTGCAATATCGGCGAAGAAAACCGCTCGACCCGTCCACCTTTAGAGCGCATTTTCAAATACCATCGTTTGAGGAAATCGCACGCCGAAGAGACGCACGCCAGCTCTGCTTTGCCCTATCACTGCAAGCAGTGCCCCTCATCTGATCTATTCTGCACGGCTCACCAGGCAGAAGAGAGTGGTGCTCGGATCCGGTCGATTACCTCTTTTTCTTCGTCGTCAGACGATCTCCTCTCCCTACCGACCATATCCCCGCACAGCTCCCGATCCGACCTATCTGCATACCTCCAACAAATGACTTCTCGCTCATCCGCACACAGGCCATCTCGGGGTCCTATGCTTTTCTACCAACTGCGACGCACGTTCGACCGCTGTTCTGACTCGCAATCTTTCTGGCTTGGACTCTACTTTGCGTTGAACTTGATGCTCACGCTTTATAACAAAGTTGTACTTGTGTCTTTCCCGTTTCCCTACACTCTCACGACTATCCATGCCTTCTGCGGGTCCGTCGGCGGTCGATACATGCTCCAGAATGGTTTCTATCAGCCCAAGAGGCTAAATAACAATGACTACATCACATTACTAGCTTTCAGCATCCTTTACTCCGTCAATATCGCAATCAGCAATGTTTCCCTGAAACTTGTCACTGTTCCAGTACGTGCTTGTGCTTGGTTTTGAAAATGTTGCATAACCCTTTTTGACGCCCACCACCTTCCCAAGTTCCATCAGGTCGTCCGCGCGGCCTCACCCATCTTCACCACAATCCTATCATACTACCTTTTCAATACACGATTCAGCAAGAATACGCTTGCCTCGCTCGCTCTCGTGATCGCAGGCGTAGGTCTTGCAACCTATGGCGACTATTACTTCACACCTGCCGGCTTCCTCCTAACCCTCTTCGGCACCGTCCTTGCCGCGCTCAAAACCATAGCGACACATACCATCCAGTCCCCACCCTCTGCCCGAAATCCACTCTCATACGCATCCAGGATGCCTCAACAGAAGCGTGTGCGGCGCACCTTCCGACTCCCGCCGCCGTTTCCACGCCTCCCCTTTTCTGTCGTCCTACCCGATTTTCCATCCCTGAGCCTGCCGCGGCTCCACCTCCACCCGCTCGACCTGCTCACGCGTACGTCTCCACTAGCCCTTGTGCAGTGTGCGCTCTACGCCCATCTGTCCGGTGAATTGGATACCCTCCGGCATTGGAAAATAGAACGATACACCACGGCGCATGCGGGCGTGCTCCCTTCTCACGTCGGGCTTCTTTTCGCGAATGGCCTTATCGCCTTTGCGCTCAACGTGGTGAGCTTCGAAGCGAACCGCCGCGCTGGCGCACTGAGCATGGGAGTCGCAGGTACGTGCGTCATGTTCGCTTTTAAAGGTCGGTGACGCTAAATGTACATCTAAAACAGCAAATGTCAAGCAGGTGCTGACAGTGCTGTGCGCTGTCTCGATGTTCCAGCTCACGATATCACCCACCAATGCGTTGGGCATCGCACTGACGCTACTAGGCGGCGCTTGGTATGCCGCAGTGGAATACAGGGAGAAAGCTACACGACGACGATGAAATTCTCATCCGAGTGATCCCGGTTGACTTACTCTATGACTCTTGGATTGCGCTAGCTTGACGCTCTCAGACACTCGGCCATTGCTATCATTCTCATCGACTTTTTTGTATCACATCACATATCTTTATCGTTCCCTTTCATATTTTGTTCCATGATTATGTTTCAGTACGAAGAGCCATTCGTTGCATTCCCATGTACTGTTGTTTGACCAGGTACTCATAACCACTTATCTCGTATTCCGCCGTTAGTTGTCCGCAGGTTTTAAAAAATCTAAAATGAAACCTCCATGAGTGTCTCGCAGCGTATCTATTGATCATTGCGACATAGCTTCCCAGAGTCACAGCCCCGTCAGATAATATCTTTACATCTGAACCGCGCGCACAAACAAGCCCAGCCACGAACAGAACAAGCTCTCTCATCCTCCTATCTAACCCCCGAAAAAGCGAACGATGCGTGCCTACTACTTCGACAACGTCCCCGGCGACCAGCGCCTCCCGCACGACTCGCAGCGTCCCGTGTCGGAGGAGACGCTCAAGGCCGCCGGGGTGCTGCACTGGCGCATCCCACACGACCGCGAGGGCGGGTGGGAGCCCGCGATCGATGCGCTCGCGGTGGAGCGCGGGTACAAGAACCGGGACATCATCAACGTGACGAAGGAGGGCCTCGGGGACCTGTACGAGGCGAAGCTCAAGACGTTCTTCGAGGAGTGAGTGCGACCAAGAAAAACTGATCGTCGCGGCCGTCGATCCTGATGTATGCGATGATGGCCGGATAGACACATGCACGAGGACGAGGAGATCCGGTACATCCTCTCTGGTGCAGGGTTTTTCGACGTCCGTGGTCCGTATCTCTCTTCCGTGCCGACCTAAGTAGTCAGTGCGTCGTGCGTCGCTGACGAGTTTTTTTTCGGCGCCAGAACATCCTACGGATGCGTGGATCCGCATTCACGTCCTGCCCGGAGACTTGCTCGTCATCCCCTCAGGCATCTATCACCGCTTCACGCTCGACGAGCTGAACCAGATCAAGGCTCTCCGCCTCTTCAAGGTAGGCTTGCAACCCCTTCGTCTGCTCCTTGTCTTACGCCCGGCCACCCGTCCGGTCTCATCCCTGACCGTTTAACGCTGATACATCCGCATATGCCCATGTCCCTGACCCTGCCTTTGTCCATCCGCGTCTGCTCATCCACACCCACACCCACGCACAGGAGGAGCCCAAATGGACGCCACACAACCGCAGCGCTGACACGGAGGCCAACCCCTTCCGTGTCGACTACGTCAGCTCCCTCCAGCGCGTCGCCGTGGTCTGACCGAGTACCCTCCACATGCGGTCCCAGGCTCTAGATGTCAATTTATTTTTCGTAAAATTAAATGCGTGGGGACGAGCTGTCGGATTAGGTGTGAGCAGAGTGCTGAGTGGTGGGGTTGCGGGATGTATGATGTAGGGTGTGTGGTGTGTGGTGTACGTTAGTAGATCGTTTTTCAACGACCTAGATCTGCTTAAAACCTGCCTGCGAATAACAAGCACACCGATGGTAGAGATCAAGCGGGGTGTACCTCCGAATCTAATCGCCTGCCGAGTACGCGGTAAAAAAAAATACATTTGACCTGCTCAGATGCGTACTTCTACTTCCTTCTATCACCCTACCAAGCTTCGCTTCCTCCCCCTCAGCCGAACTAATGAGGGTAAAGATAAGTTTCAGCAGAAAAGGGATATGAAGAGAAAAGGATCACCTTCGTCCAAGCGCCGGCCCACCGCGGGCCAGTCCTTGCCCATCCGCTTCTGGTACGCCGTGAGCACCGACGCAAAGAGGGGTTCCGAGGCGGGATGCGTCGACGCGAAGGCGCGCTCGAGGACGTACAGGTCCACCGCCTTGTCTTCGACCAGGGTCGAGGTGTACGCGAGGCCAAAGTCGATGAGGACCTGAGCAGACGAACAGAGGCGGGTTATCAGGGCGCCGCGTCGTCGACGGGTATACGGATGAGGGGGGCGTACCAGCTGGGTGCGGGGTCTGTCGGGGGAGGGCGCCGTGAAGGATGCCGGATGGCGGAGCATCATGTTGGACGTCGTCAGGTCGCCGTGAATGACGTCGGCGAGGTGCATCTTGGCGATCTCCTCTCCGATCATGACCATAAGCGTATCTGGAATGCCACACGACGTCAGTCAGCATGTACAGCGAGCAGCATAGAAGATTTGGGGGGGGGGGGGGACGTACCGTGCGAGATGGTGTACTCTTCCAGGAGGTCCGGCGCGGTGTCTGCAGGCGCGTCGGCCTCTTCTTCTCCGTCGTCGTCGTCACCGTCGGCCTCTGCTTCGCCCTCGGCACCACCGCCCAGCAAAAACCTTACGCTTTTGCCCTCGATCCACTCGATCCCGAGTAAGCCATTAACGGCATCGACCATACGGATGCCCGGGACGTTCACGCCAGATCTACACCGCCGACCACCGTTCCGTTTCACGCGATCAGCAACGCGGCGGGCGAAGGAGGCCGCGGAGGGGAGGGGGGACACACCGCATGCACTTGAGCAGCGCCCTCGCTTCCCCGGCGACGCGCGCGCGTGTGAGCGAGCCGTCGAGCGTCGGGTGACGGTACTGCTTGTGGAACCGGTGCTTCAACAGCACGGGCACGGGCACGCTGCCTCCATCATCTGCGGCGCGCGCGTGGAGGCGCGCCTTGTATATTTTCTGCGGGGGGGGGGGGGGGTGTCAGGATCGGGCGCGGGGACGGAGAGACGGGGTGGGATCTCTACGTGCTGCTTCTGCGCCCTGCGAGACGAACGTGGCCGAGGTCAGGAGCGATGGGAAACCATCGCTGGACATTTTTGTGTATGTTGGAGGCGGGGGACCGCTGGCGTGTTGTGTCCTGAAAGGCTCAGAGGTGGACAGTCGACTCGAGCGGGTCGATGCAGGTCGAGGCAAATAAGTGACATCAGACGCCGGAACCTCAACTCGACGCTTCGGCACGGTCCGGCATCCCTTCGTGCAGACCGCGACAAAGCTGCGGTAGTAGTGCTCCAATACCATGTAAACCAAACAGATAGATAAAATACATCAAGCATCCCGGTACGTATCATCGGCCATCCTTGCAACGATGCTTTTGTTTCGTCTCATGAAGATATCGGCATCATCGGGGTCAGCGACCGGCCGGCCCTCCCGAGTTGAGTCCCAACACATTAATATCACGCATTAACATCGATCATTTCGTTCCATCCATCCCGTTCATGCGGCTCGTCCATGCATGCAGCCATGACACGGCGTTTCGTCGTTGTGAGAGGCGTTCATCACACCTTGTAGGCGCCGTCGCCCGTGCTGGGCCCCGCGCCCGCGGTATCGTACGCCTTCTCGATGCGCTCCTCCTGCGCGCCGCTGAGCGGCTTGTGCGCCTCGGCCGCGCGCGTCTGCTCGATCAGGTCCAGGCGCGAGCTGTACCCCGGCGGCGCCCACGCGCGCGACGTCCAGGGCTTGCACTTTGGGTCGTTGTACATCTGCGCGAGTGAGCGTCCGGGGTTGAGTTAATCTTTCGAAGACGCCCGCGCGGGAGACGTACCTGGTCGACGCCCTCGAGCGAGATGTCGCTCGACTCGTAGAGGAAGAAGTACACCACGACCGCGCCCAGCAAGTTACACGCTGCGACGACGACGACGACGAATTCAGCACGCCGACTCGATGCAATAGACAGCGCACGCACCCGCAAACACGAACCCGTACCGGAACTGGATGTTGCGCGTGATGAACGGCGTGAAGAACGCGAGCAAAAAGTTCCACAGCCAGTTGGACGCCGTCGCGATCGCGCCTTGCTTCGCGCGCGTGCGCGTCGGGAAGGTCTCGCCGATCAGGATCCACACGCCGCTGCAGCCGGTCAGCCAGGTCCCGTCAGTCGGTCGATCGGGTCGAACGAAGAAGCTTGACAGAGGGGGGACTTACGGAGCCCACGTCATGGCGTAGCCGAAGATGAACATGCACGCAGAGACGATCATGACTGACAAGGTGCGCAGCGGTCAACCTTTCCAGAAACGGCGAAGATAGTAGCGGAGGACGCACGTTTTCCGATTCCTGGGTTCTCTGAAGGGACCTTTGCAGTCCCCGCGGCCGCAAACACAAACAGCCACGCGCTCTGCCACAGCCCGCCGACGATCAGCGGCCCCCTGCGCCCAAACTACCCAGCGCGCCCCCACAATGAATCAGCCTCTGAGAAGATGCACACGGATAAAACAAGACGATGCGCACCCGCTCCATGACGTACAGGCCGCCGAACGTGCACACAAAGTTGACCGCACCGAGGATGATCTGCGTGACGAACGAGTCCTGGATGCCGACGGACTGGAAGATCGTCGCGCCGTAGTAGAAGAAATAGTTCGCGCCCGTCAGCTGTTGCAAACTCTGCAGCGCCATCCCTATAGTGCCACCCCCACAAAAAAACGCATACGAGTTTTGAGCACGCGATCCGGAGAAACGAAGGATGGGGGGGAGACGCACCGAGGAGCGTGCGGTAGAGCGTCTTGTTCTGCACGCGGAAGCAGTCGAGCCAGCCGCCGCGGACCTTTGACTCGTACTCGACCTTATTCTGGATCTCCTCGACCTCACGCTGGATAACGTAGTGCGCGTCGGCCTCCTCCGCCGGCACGCCGCGCACGCGCGCGATCGCGAGGCGCGCCTCGGCGAGGCGGCCGTGTGCTGCGAGCCATCTTGCGGCGCCGCGCGAGCGTGTGAGCGGATGCGGGGTGGGGTGGGGTGGGGAGAGACGCTTACCGTGGGGATTCGGGCATGAATTGGATGCCGATCATGAGCATCCCGGGCCAGATGAGGCCGATGCCCACGACGGTGCGCCACGAGCTGGCGCCGGACAGCGAGCGCGTCCCGATGGCGATGCAGTCTGGTAAGTTAGGACAGGGGTGAGCATACGTTCCACAAAAAGCACTCCTTCATCAAGTGACGTACATGCAACCAAAATACCGAACGTGATGAAGAGCTGGTACGTCGCGCTAAGTCCCACGGTCCATCAACCTCACCGAAAGCACGGTGACATAGAAACGAGAGACGCACGTCAGGGTGCCGCGGATCTGTGCGGGCGCGGTCTCGGCCTGGTACATGGGCACCGCGGCGCTCAGCGCGCCGACGCCGAAACCGCTGATGAGGCGCCCGACGGCGAACTGGGCCCAGACGGAAAAGGTGGTGATCTGGATGATGACGCCGACGATGAAGACCATGCACTCGACTTGCATCGCGCGCCGGCGGCCGAGGAAGTCCGCGGTTCTGTGCACGGAAGAGTAAGCGTCCGAGCGGACAGGAGGGAGGCGGGGAGGGGAGGGGGTTGCTTACGGGGCACCGACGAGGGCGCCGATGAGGGTGCCGATGGAGAGGAGGGCGACGATGAGGCCCTCGCGCACGACGCTGAATTTGCAGGTGGAGAGGTCGCCCGGGGTATGGCATTGGGCGAAGCGGAGGACAAAGTCGTCCATCAGCAGGATGTCGGAGATCTGGCCCGTGTCATACTAGTGCACACACACGTCGCGTCAGTCGGCGTGGTCTGGGGAAGCTCGCTGTGGAGTATACGTACACCGAAGATGAACTGTGTGAGATGGAAGAGTTAGCGAACGACAGATCGGCGAGGACGGCTGCGCGAGAGAAGACGTACACCTCCCATGGAGGCCACCAAGGCCAACATGATGGCGACATACCCGATGGGCACGCCTTGTCTGTAGAACATGATAGGATGAGATCGTCAAGTCGTGTAAAATCCGCGAGTGGGTAGGTGGGAGGGGGGAGAGGGAGGGAAGGAAGGAGGACTCACGTGTAGAACAAGGCCATCTTTTTATTTGCAGTTTACGATGGCCGCGACGCCGGGGAAAATAGGCAGAAAATGCGCGGGATCGCAGGCGAAAAAAAGGCTGGCTGAACTATGAAGACTGCGGGCTTTTGAACCGGTCGCGGAGAGCGATGATGTCATGCGCGCGCTAGGACGACTTCCGCTGCTCCGGCGCTCGGCAAACACAACGGCGAAGACTCTCGATCGTCGACGACGGAGCTTGCGACTGCTGACAAAGACTGTATGCGACCCAGGCCTGCGGTGTTGGGCGGCCGACGTTTGGGACCCCCGCCCAGCCCCGCCCTCCACCTCCAGAAGGCGATTTGTGTATGGGGGCCCTGAGTGTGGGGCGCGCGGAGGCGGGCGCCGCCCATCGATTTGTGTCCTGCGTCAGTAATGGCCGATTGGCAAGCACCTTCACTCGTTAACTCCTTTCGACGGTCTCGGAGAGTTCGGCACGACGGCTGCGCAGAGCCCGCGATGAGAATCGGTGAAGCGCCAGGGCGCGACATTGGCCAGCTGCGACATTGCATCCGTTTCAACCGTGTATGAGAAACAAAACATGTAGTACTTACCCTGTAAATCCGTATGTGCTCTCGCCCGGTGCCTCACACGACTCTGGTCGCGCGCCTAGAGCGACCTTCCCCTGAGCCAGCCGTCCAGAAATGCAGCTGGGGTGGGGGCCCGGAGCTGCGAACGAGCTGCCTATTGGAGTTCGGGGTGGGGCGGCAATCAGGAGTGTACAGTCATAGCGTCTGTCATTGCCAGAGGGATGATGCGTGGTGGTTCCTGCAATGCCAGCGTCGGGGGCAGCGTGGACGGCACGGTGGCGGACGGGGGTTCTGCTGAGTGATGGGGCGGTGTGCATTCTACGCAGAAGGAGTGGGAAGCCGGACCGGGTGTGGGGAGTGCTTCCGTCGAAGAGCATGCGGGACGTCCTGCTCGACCACGAAGCCACCCGCGGACCGCGACTCGGTTCGACTCTGCAGTCACGTGGACGATCAGCACGGCAGACCCGCCCCGAGCCGATCGGCGACCTCGGCCAAATTTTGGCGCCCACTCCGACCGTTCCTCCTCCATGGCCCGCATCCGCAAAGACAAGGCCGAAAAGGCCCGCGTGGCCGCCTCCTCTTCGTCGACAAAGCGCAAGCACGCCGCCCGCGATGTCCTCAGGAAAAACATTATCGCCCTCGGCGGTACCGACGCCGACATGGACCTCATACACGACATTGGGGATGGCGAGCAGCCCTTGCACGGAGACGGCAAGCAGGACGTGAGTCGCACCCTCTTCTTCCCTTCGTGATGTTCAATCCGCAGCGCTCCCAAGGCCGGCCTCGCGAAAGACGTGACCAAGTTCCTCAAGGAGCTCAACTTCCCCAACGGCGACGACGTGCCCGCTTCTCAGCCGCAGGACGCGCCGGCCAAGGCGAAGAAGTCAAAAACGAAGAAGGAGACCGTGGAGGACGTGCGCACGACGGTCGCCGCCCCCGCCAAAAGCACGGCCAAAAAGCAGCAGCAGCAGCAGCAGCAACCAAAAAAAAAGGCCGACCCGAAACCGAGCCCTTCCACATCCACGCCCGCTGCACCCGCTGCACCCGCTGCACCGCTCCCCACACCTTCATCTACGGCCACGACCCTCCCCCCGCCCCCCAAAAATCCTAAACTCCTCGTCCAACCCACCCCAGACTGGTACGCCCTCGTTCCTCCCCTCTCCCCTCCCGCCTCCGCCCCCGTCCCCGTCCCCACCGCCACCCAAATCGCCTCGCTCGCCAAGCACGCTGGGGACCTCCACGCCGCAGAGCTCGCAGGCTTCGCGTCGTCCCCTAACGCCGCCCTCCTCTCGTCCTCGTCCGATCACGCTTTCCTCAAGACCATCCTCGCGTCCGGCACGCTCAGCGATCGGCTCAGCGCTCTCACACTCATGGTGCAGAGCTCGCCGCTGCACAACACCCGCGGGCTCGATGTCTTGAAGGGCATGGCGGAGAGGGGGCGGGGCGGCGGCGGGGCGAAGGACGGGAAGGGCGGAGGTGGAGGCGGAGGGAGGGACGAAAGGCTGAAGGCGGCGCGTGCGATCGTCGATTGGTGGGTCGGCGGCGGCGCACCTGCCAGAAAGCTCAAGTGAGTCCTCGCTCGTCCCCGATGAGTGTATATCTCACCGCTTGTTCCAAAGATACTTCCGCGACCAGCCCCTCCTCCATCCGGACGTCACCGACCGGCACTTGCTGGTGTGGTACTTTGAGGATTGGCTGAAGAAATACTTCTTTGCGCTCTTGCAGACCCTCGAGGTGCGTGATTTATTACTCGTATCTGGTGTATGCTGATCGTCGCGTTCTCCTTCTATAGGCGCTCTCGCTCGATACACTCGCGTACGTCCGCACACAGGCGTTATCTCTCATCTTCAACCTCCTCCGCGAAAAACCGGAGCAGGAACACAATCTCCTCCGGCTGCTCGTGAACAAGCTGGTCTGTCTCCCCCCCCCATCCCCCGTCAAAAAACCACACCTCGGCCACGCTAACGCTGACCTGATCCTGCTTCTCCATTCCATGTTCACTTCTAGGGCGACGGCGAAAAGTCGGTGTGCTCCCGCGCATCGTACCACATCCTGCAACTCCTCCAGACCCACCCCGTCATGAAATCCATCGTCATCCGCGAGACCACCGCGCTCGTTATGCGCCCCGTCGGCTCCTCCGCTGCCGTGTCCTCGCTCACCGCGACCCCCGCCGCGAAGCCGCGCACCCACATCCGCTTCGACGACGACGTCGGGGACCACAAAACGCCAAAGTCCGACGCCGCACCGCAGGGGCAAAAATCAAAGGCGAATGCAAAGGCGAAGGCGAAGGCGCAGCAGCCGGAGAAGAGCGCGTGGAACCTGCACGCGCGGTACTACGCCGCGATCACGTTCAACCAGGTCGTGCTCAGCACGTCCGAGGAGGACCGCAAGGCCGCGCGCATGCTCATGGACGTGTACTTCCAGATCTTCAGGGAGGTCGTCGGCGAGCGGAGCGTCCCCGAGCCCGCGGACGACGCGCCCGGCGCGCACGATGGGGACGGGGACAAAGACAAGGCCGGGGACGCGGAGGCAGAGGCGGAGGTGGGGAAGAGAGGGAAGAGGGAGTACGGGAAGGGCAAGGCGAAGGCGGGGCCGAGGGCGAAAGAGGTGCAGGGCGCGGCGGGGTTCGCGGAGGTGCAGGACTCGAACTCGCGCCTCGTCAGCGCGATCCTGACCGGCGTCAACCGCGCGATGCCCTTCGCGCGCTTCGGCGGCGCCGACGTCGAGTGCGTGTCTTTGTGTACTTTGATGTTCGACGACGCTGATCGCCGCGCACGCGCGTTGTGTGCAGGTTCCAGCGGCATATGGACACGCTCTTCCTCATCACGCACACCTCGACGTTCAACATCGCGCTGCAGGCCCTGACGCTCATCCAGCACATCCTCGCCTCGCTCTCCTCCGCCCCCTCCACCTCTTCGGCGGCCGACGCCGCCTCCGCGGCGGCGGCAGTCGCCGTGCGCTACTTCCGCACGCTGTACAACACGCTGCTGGACTTCCGGCTGTACGAGTCCTCGAAGCAGGCGATGTACCTCAACCTGCTGTTCAAGAGCGTCAAGAGCGACGCGGACCCCGAGCGCGTGCGCGCGTTCGTGAAGCGCTTCTGCCAGGTGCTCGTGGGCGGGTTCGGCGGCGCGGAGTTCGTCGCCGGTGGGCTGTGGCTGCTCGGCGAGGTGCGTCTTCCCCGCCCTCATCCCTCTCCCTATGTGTTCGTGGGGCTTGCGGCGGGCCGCTGATCGCGGGTGTTTGGTGTTTGGCGGCTCAGCTGTTCAATACGGAGCCCGGGCTGAGATCTATGATCGACAAGCCGGCGCCCGCGGCCGCTTCGTCGACCGACGGTGAAGCGCAGAAATACGATCCCCGCAAGCGGGACCCGCAATACGCGCACGCGTCCGCGTCGCCGCTCTGGGAACTGGTCAGTGATTTCCGACCGTTGAACTCGCTCGCTCGCTCGCTCACTCACTCACCGCCGTCCTGTATTTTATATTTGCCGTCGCAGCTGCCCCTCGTGCACCACGCGCACCCGACGATCTCCCTCCTCGCGCGCCAGCTGCTCGCGCGGCGGCCGCTCACGACGAGTCCGGACCTCGCGCTGCACACGCTCGCGCACTTCCTCGACCGCTTCGTGTTCAAGAACCCGAAGAAGGCGCGGGCGAAGGGGTCTAGCGCGATGCAGCCCTCGGCCGCGGCCGTAGGCGGCGAGGGCGACGGTGTGCGCAGGGTGCGCGGCGAGGCGCAAGAGGCGCCGGTGAATGAGGACGGGTGGTGGAGGCGTGGCGTGGGGAGCGTGCCCGCTGACCAGGTGAGTCGCGCTTTTGGCGCCGTGGGGGGGTTTCCTGTTTGAGGGGACCTGACGCGACGTGAATTATTGTAGATGTTCTTCCACCAGTATTTTTCGCAGAAGCATGAGCGGGAGAAGGCGAAGGCTGCCAAGGCGGGCAAGCGGAAGCACAGGAAGGACGATTCGGACGCGGAGGAGGCGTCTGAGGAGGAGGGCGATGATGAAGAGGAGGAAGAGGAGGAGGAGGCAGGTGCGGAGCACGGGGGTGTGGGCGTGGATGAGGACGAGGAGGACAGCGATGCCGACGAGGCGGAGATCTGGAAGGTATGGCGATCAGGATTAAATATTGGCTTTGGGCGCGAGCGAAAGGTTGCTGATTTCTTTTTTTGCCCCGCGTGTTAGGCTATGAAAGCGTCCATGCCGGAGCTGAAGGGCGGGGATGTCGACGACGATCTGATGGAGGACAGCGACGAGCTGCCATCGGGGCTGGATGAGGACAGCGAGGACGGAAGCGGCGCTGAGCTCGAGGACGACGAAGATGACGAGGACGGGGACGAGGACATGGCGGGCGCTGTGCGCGCCTCGGACGACGATGCCTTCTCCCTCGTCGAAGCCTCGGACGCGGAGGACCTGCTCGACCTGGACGAGGTCAACCCCACCGGACTCGTCGAGTACGACGGCTCGGACGCCGGGAGCACGCCCGAGGAGGAGTGGGCGGGCTTCGGCGACGGCGCCTCTGCGGTTGCGGGTGGTGGGAAGCGGAAGCGCGCGGCCGAGGGCGAGGGCGAGGGTGAGGGCAAGGGCAAGAGCCAGAGGAAGAAGCGCCGCTCGCTGCCGACGTTCGCGAGCTACGAAGACTACGCGAAGATGATCGAGGATGGGCCGGAGGACAATGTATGATAGTCAAGTACATGTTATACACGACGATGTTTGTTCGTGCGTTTGTGACCTGGCCTGGCTTCATCGAGCTCCTGGTTTCGATCCTGGTTTTGTTCTACCTTCAACGCTTCCTACAAAAGCTGTCGACTCGGGATTTCAGATTGTGTATGAGGACGGACTGGGACAGACTGTTACGATCGTCGGAATGGGCGCAAAAAATGCCCAGTAGGAGAAAAGATTCGGATACGGGGAATCGAACCCCGAGCTGCCGCGTTCTTAATTGAGAGGCGGCAATGTTAGCCGTTACACCATATCCGATCATATGTTTGCCTTCGACTGGGTCACTGATGCAGATTATCTTACAATGTGCAGCTGGTCGTGGGCACTTGGCTGGGCCTGCATTCTCTCCCCCATTACATGATTACATGCATGTTGCATCGGACAGGCTTTCCGCCGGCCAGACCCAATAACGTTTCTCGATGCAGCTTTGCATCGGGCGTGTCATAATGATGAAGCTTGACGGTTGGACGGCTGCGGTGGCGGTGGCAGTGACGGGGAATTTCTGTGCGAGGAGCGCATTTCGGCGAATTTTTGATATTGATCAAGGTGCATTGGATACTCTTAAACATTGACCTACTCCGATTGGCCGCATAGGTGGGTATCTTTGTGAGTGTTCTGTGGACAGTGGAGTCTTGACATCATTCATTGTTCTCGTTCTGTGCGCGTAGTCTTAAGCTGTACTCCATCTGCCTCCGCGATGAAGGTTTGTGGGTCGGACTGCATGTGCACCAAAGTCCAGAGTGCGTTGCATGATGCGAGGGCCGCCATCAACACGACTCGCCACATCAGGCCACCTCTCGCCACCTCTCGCCACGCCGTTCCCATTTCTCGGAGCTTCACCGGACACTATTGAGAATTAATTGGTGTTACTGTATGCCGAGGCATATCCACCGTCGCGCCCCATCTCGTGTTGCCTCTGGAGTGCGCTCTGGAGCCTGGAACACTGGAGAACTCGGCATAAGAGCGCATGTATACTCCAGACTTTACTTTCGACCTCGATGTACACCAAGGGGCCGAATCCTATCATGCCGATTTGTCTGTCTGTCTGTATTTGCTCCCTTGCATCTGGGACGCATTCCTCGGAACTGGGCTGCGGTGCGGCTTGCCGATACTGCTTAATGTGAATGTCTGTCATGACAGGAGCGGGTCTTCCCTTCACGGTGCGCAACATCGTGCACTGGACAAAGTTTAAGGTTCGACGCCCCCCCTCGGCTCACAGTTCATGTATGATCGGGCGAGGCCTGCATAGATCAAGAGATATCTAGTTCGATGCTCGACGGTGATGCTCGTTGGCTACCGTTTGTGCAACTCCTCGCTCGTCTGGTTACTCGTTGGCTACCGTTTGTGCAACTCCTCGCTCGTCTGGTTACAAGGCCGGTCTGTTTATATGTACAGAGGTCCCGAGCACACGCTTCTGCGGGGGAATGTCGCTGCAACCGCGACCCGAACACGTCTTCTCTCAAGTCAAGGAGCTGCTCTTAGCGCAACGGTGCTGGTAGACGGCGCATGTACGCGTGCACCCTCGAACCTTGCGGACTCAGACTTGATTCGCATCTCGCACATCTCCGCAAAGAGTCTTGGCCTGCATCGATCCCACTCGAACAGAGTACAGTAGTTGCTCGCCATTCACCTATCTGGTATCTAAGTTTAGCGTTTGCCTGGGTCGAGTCTTCTATCCAAGTTTAGCTGTCTACTCTTTGCTTACTCGCATCGGCACCGTGTTCCTGTGTTTCTCGAGTTCTGTGCTGTTCTATCTGGAATGTGCAGGGGCTATCTGCCAATCTGTCTGGGGCCTGGTCGCATCCGGCGACTTGGATTGCAGCCGGGTCGCACGCAAACGGGCGTGCAATGGCGACTTGTCCGCTGTTTGCATTGAGAATTACGCACTGCCTCTGTATCCGAACAAGATCACATGGCTGTTATGGCTTCCAAGGAGCGTTATGAAAGGTAATGGAGGAGTCGGGTTGTTATGAGCACTATGGGGTACACCAGTAAAAGACGGCTGCGGGAGGCTGTACTGGTGCCGGCGCCTCGTGTGACTCGGCATATATCGAACCAAGCGCGAGTCAAAGCGAAGGAGAAAGCGCGTCGGAGGACGCCATGATCACGTTGAAAAGGAAACGTGCCACGGGCGGTGGAAGCGAGCTGGAAGTGAAAGGGCAAAGCGCTGGGGGGTCGCGGTTGTGACGGCGAAGAGCGAGTGGGAGGATAAATACGAGCCGGTGTCGCCTGAGCAGAGATTACCCCGCACCGCAGAGCTTTACATAATTGAATTACGTCAGCGGCCTTGGTCTATTTGCCTATAAACGCGCCCGACGGCCTCTACAACTCGCCATATCTATGGTCCCATCTCCTCTGCTCACCTCCATCTCCCCTTCCGCGTCGTCTTTTCTTCTCTCCATCGCCGCCTCTGTCTCACACCATGTGCCGCTCTTCTCCAACCCCCTCTCCGCCGCCCCTGCCGTCAGTCCCGGCTTGCACACCTTTGCGCGTCGCGAAGAGAGCGAGCCGCACGACACCAAGTTCATCGTGTTCGCGACCCTCATACCCGTCCTTGTCATCTTGTCGGGTGTGTTTGCCGGTCTAACACTGGGCTATATGTCTCTCGACGAGACGCAGCTCCAGGTGCTGAGTATCAGTGGCACCCCGTATGTCTCCTGCTTGTCTCCGCGATTCGAGGCTCCGCTGACTGTCTGACCGACTGACTCATCCGGCGCTTTTCGCTCCTGCTTGGGTGTCACAGGCAGCAGCGCAAGTATGCAAATAAGATTATGCCTATTCGGAAGAACGGGCACTTGCTCCTCGTCACGCTGCTCCTCGCCAACATGATTGTCAACGAGACGCTTCCCGTCATTTCCGACCCTATCCTGGGCGGCGGCGTGCAGAGCGTCGTCGTCAGCACGGTCCTCATTGTCATGTGAGTCGCCGTCCCCTTCTGTCCCCCGCGGCCGCTGTTTCTGCGTCTGCTTCGTGTCCTGTTCGGTTCAAGCCGCTGTGTCATTTCCGTGTTTGGAGCACACTCTGTGCCGCACGACGTCATCTAGCCCCATCGGGAGGAACGGAGCCTCACGAATCGGTGTCGGCATCGGCGCGCGTGTTACGACGCGTCGCGCCGCTCAGCGGATATGACGTCACGGCCAAATGCGCCGCGATGCCGACGGTTCTGCCTCGGCGGATGTTTTCTTGATCTGTTGCTCTACGAAGGCTAATGGCCAGATTGCACCCGTTTTGGAGGCACAAATTCACTCTCTGCGCGTCGCTCATGGACCATCTCCTCACGTCGCTAGTGAGCGATCTCTTTCAGCTCTTTGTCTCTGTGTCTTTCCAAAATTCGCCATCTGACACCTTTTCAGTTTTGCAGAGATCATTCCTCAATCCGTTTGCACTCGACATGGGCTTCTAGTTGGTGCAAAGATGGCCCCATTCGTTAGGGTGTTGTTGTATACTCTGGTATATCGAGTTTCTACCAGCCACACTTTCTATATATATGCTCATTCCCGTTATTTTGCAGGGTATTGTCGCGTGGCCCGTTGCAAAACTTCTTGAATTTATCCTTGGACCGCATCATGGTATCATATATCGTAGAGCTGAGCTGAAAGAGTTGATCGCAATGCACTCATCCATGGGCATCCACGGTGGCGACCTTCGTTCCGACACCGTAACCATCATTGGCGCGACGCTCGATCTGCAGGAGAAGACTGCCAAACAAGCCATGACTAAAATCGACAACGTCTTTATGTTATCGATCGACGCGAAATTAGACTACAAGACCCTCAAGCAAGTGTGTGCCACTGGACACAGCCGTGTGCCCGTGTACGAGGAGGTCGAGATGCCCGACAACGAAGGACAGTTGGTCAAGGTCAAAAAGATCGTCGGTGTTCTGTTAGTCAAGCAGGTGAGCGACCCGTGATGCCCAGCCTTGGCCTGTTGAAATTTTTTGAACACCTGAGTGCTCACGCGGGACAAATGCAGTGTGTGTTGCTAGATCCGAAGGACGCCGTCCCTGTTCGCAGCGTTCCACTTAACAAGGTTCCCTCGGTCGCCCAGAACGAGCCACTTCTTGGCATCCTCGATAAATTTCAAGAGGGCCGTTCGCACATGGCGATCGTCTCGCGTTTCAGCGTCGAGAAGGCCGCTAGCGTGAAGAAGGCCGTGAAGAAGGGCCTTACGCAGCGCTTGAAGGACCGTGTCGGGATCAGCGACTCAAGCTCGAGCGATACAGACGAGGAAGAGGACGAGAGTGGGGACGCCGCGAGCGCGAGCAGGGGCTCATCTGACCACGACGTCACACTCAAGGGTGACACGCTCTGGGAGCGCGACTTCACGGCCCCGAAATCGGGCTCACATTCCAACTCTGGGGAATCGCCTAAAGAGGAGCGCGGTCACTTTTCGTTCAGAAAGAAACGCAAGAACGGCCGCAAAAAGCGCCGAAGCAGGCCGACCGACCTAGAAATGGGCGTTGTAAATACCACGGAGACTCATGAGTCCAAGGACGAGAACAAGGAGGAGGTCGCCAAGGCGGCGGAGCTCCAAAAGGCGAAGAAGGATAGTTTCGTTCAGTTGCCGAAGTTCAAACCTGGGCTCGAGCAGAGCATGCCGGCTGACGCGGTGCTGAGCCGTGAGGGGGCGGGCCTGGTAAGCCCATTTCCGCTTGTGTATTGTTGATAGAACACTGATGCTGTCTTCCTCGTCTAGTTTTTGCAAGGCTACGATCCTTTCATTTCACCGCTTGGTATCATCACGCTCGAGGACGTTCTGGAAGGTATGCATACATTTCTGTATCCTTCACCGGTCACTTACCTACTTGTATTGGCGCAGAGTTAATCGGCGAAGAGATCTACGATGAGTTCGACCCAGAGGGCGCTGGTCACGGCGAGCCGTCCGGCTACATCCCGCCCCAGTCGAATTCACTCTCGGCCATACACACTCTCCCGCGCAAAGGCTCAGCTCCGCAACTTTCCAGCACCACCAGTGATACGCTGACCTTGAATATGCACGGCAAACCGGTCAATAGCGCACCGCCCGTTCCCGCGCCGAGCGCGACATCAGGGATAATTCGACCGATCGCAATCCCGGCGCTCAAAGGCCTTAGCTTCTTGACCACGCGGAGCAGGAGTGCGCCGCCTACGCCTAGACCTCAGGACGTGAAGGATCCCAGCAACAGCGGCGGTGACGCTTCTGGTAGCACCTCGGGGTATCTCGCGGAGAAGGTTGCGGACGGCGACGATAGGACTGTAGATGCTGTCAGCTCGGCACAAGATCAAGGGCTCGCGCCGCCGAGCATCATTGTGGATGGTCCTGCCAGCGTGCAGGCGGGGCTTGTGGTCGAGGAGTCGCTGAGGGCTGCGGTTCGCGTACAGCAACAACAGCAGGGCGTGTCGCGCAGCGCGTCGCCCGCACCGTCGATCGAGGCGCGCATCTATGATCGCAATCGTGCGCGAAGGGTCTCGCAGACGCAAGTTGGTGCGGGTGCGGCCATCGGAGTCGGTGGCAGCAGCACTGGTGGCTTGAGCGCTGGAAGCAGCGCTCTAAGGGTGGCAACACCGTCGAGCAAGGGTGGGAGGTTCAAGAGCAGCCCGCTTGGTAGTGTCGGCGGCGTCGGAGTAAGTGGTGTGGACGGAGCTAGTGGAGGTGGCAGCGGTAGAGGAATGGAGGCTGTGGACGAGAACGAGGGGACGGATGTAACCGATGAGGGCAGGCGGATACCGGACGGAATGGAGAAGGTTGGGCCGGATAAGGGTGACGAGGAGGAGCAGGGGTATACGGTGTGAGCGAGGCGGTCTTTTGTCTTCATTTCCCTTCTCTCTTCGTCCAAATCACTTCACCCCAACCCCTTTCTCATTATGCCTCGCACACGACGATTCGAGTTAATGGCAACCATCACGTTCGCTGACGTTTTAATGCTTCACGATTGTAGATAGAGCACTACCACGCGCCCGACATTGTTTGTACATCGTAATTAGGACTAGTCTCTCGACTCTTCTGAATGCAGTCCCTCAACTGCAGATGACTCTTCATTCTTTGCGCCGTATGATAGCGATGACTAGCGATTCTAGCAAGAGTACAACATCCAGCAGGTATGGCTGTAGTGGTTGAATATGCTGTATCGCAAGCACAATCTTGCGAGCGAAGGCGGGCTTGTCGGGTGAAGCACGAAGGCTCAAAGCGCTCACCGTTCAAGATGTGCTTGCTCTGGAAGGGCGGACTCAATGCTACTACAACGATCGTCGTGTTTTATGAGTGTGAGAGTTCTTGTAGACCTACGACGATGACATGAAGAAAATCACATTGGACTCGTTCAAGCTCCAACGACAGTGGATGCGTCAATTTGCAGCTACGACACCGTCAATTCATATGCTATTCGTGAGCAGGAGAGACTAAGTTTTGCGGTGACGAGAGAGGGAATGTAAATATATTATATATAGCACTGCGAAACATCTGGTATCCACGAACGCCACATGTACACTGTCGATTTGTCCAAAGGCGAAAGTCTGATCTATACGACTAGTAGGGAGGGGGAGAGGGCTCCGGAGTAGGGTAAGAAGTATTTTCAAGGGCCTGTGGTGGGTAGTCGAAGCCTCCGATGCGGCCCATTTCCTCGTATCTGCGCCTCTCCTCCGCGATAGCTTCAGCATTGTAAGGTGGATTTAAAAATTCCATAGGCCTTCGGTAAGTGGGATTCTGCACATCGTTCGTTTCGTGGATCGCGTGAGGCCTCCCAAAAGCCTTGTTCGCCCATTCGCGATCGTCCGATAGGTAGACAAATGACCGAGTTCGCCATTGATTCGGATTTAGGGACGTCACCAGTGGTATTGCTGAGAGAGACACCCACGCAGCGCATTCAGCAGGGCACGTGTAGGATGAGGAGGAAGAGGAGAACGCACCAAATAATTCGAGATCTGGCTCGATCGTCCTCCAAGGCGAGAATATATTAAATGTTCTTATATACCCATCAAATTCTTCCTCTAAATATCTGTAGTTTTCTGGTGACAAAAACATAGGTGTCGTGTTTGCTGTGCACACAATATATCGCTTACTTATGTCCTCTTTCAGGTACAATTGTTGCAGCACCAGTTTCACGACTACCTGTAGATGATCAGCAATGAGCAAGATGTGACAAGCGGAAGACTACTCACAAACAGTCTATAGCTAACAATGATGGCAGCGCATGCTCTTTGCGCGATTATACCTTTGCGGAAGAACTCTTCAAACCCGGAAAAGGCCATTCCGTCGAGAAGGGTCAACAGTCGGCCTGGAATACCACCATACTGATCCTCGCACTCAAAGCATCTAGAAGAAGAAAGCACACAACGCGCTCTAGACAAAGATGCTGGTGAGCCCAGAGCGAATGTACAGGACGAAAAGCCGCACAGTTGTTTCTCTACTTTCTCGAGTGCTTCAAAGTTGGGATACACACCCAAGTATTCTGTCGCCTCTTCTCCCAGAACGCGCTGGATTTTGTAGATCTCTTGAGAGAACTCTCCGAAAGTCTTAGTGCAGATAAAAGGAGCGTGGGGGGCAGTCATGATAGCGTTGTTGATTGAAGGGGGCCACAGTGATAACAATATGCGGGAGTGAAGAGAAGAAGTGGGGGAACCTCGCCATGACCTCCCGTTTATATACCACACAGACCTTGTTGCTTTGTCGATGGGTTCAAGCCACAACCACCTGGCACCACGGTGGCTTTGTTTCATGCATGATGTATGTGTACCTGATGGTCTCGGGTGGGGAGACCGCGAGATGAGGCGGCGTTGTTATACAGCAGGAGGAGCAAATTCAATTGGCTCTGCGCGGGTGGTTAGGTGGCCATGCAATTGTTCGAAGACAAGCGCCACATCTCGCTTTGTCGCCATCGCAAGGCCATGGCGAACACTCTGACCGCTTCTATTTGCCAGGATTTGCCGAGATCTATATGTGCGAGCCAATGATGCGATACAAGGATGTGCATACGTACCTTGGGCTCAAGCACGGGGCCCAAGCGAGGACATTTTTGTGCGTTCTCGTCCATCTGAAGTGTGTGGCGGCAGTTGACGGCTTTGAGACGTCGCAGCGTGTGAGCGGGGCATTGAATAGCATGGTATGACCATAGCTGTGATACACTCATAGTATGTTGCCAGATGTTGCCCCAACAACGCCCATCCACATATTGCCAGTTAGCGAAGTGGTGAATCCCGACTCGAACAAGTTCGCGGATCGCCGAATGGTGGCTTGGGCATCCTGAAGGCCTGATTGGTCAGTGATTGGTCACAGTCAGGAAGTAGCCGATGGGTTCGCTTGTCGATTGAAGTATCGCGAATGCTCTCGAATCAGGCAGTCACAGGAAGTTTATCAAGATATGCATTCGAGGCGTGTCCGTTAAAAGTGTGTATACAAAGCAAGGCAGAAACAAATGGCACAGACAGTGTCTTACGTTCAGGGGCAAAGCGAATCGTATAAAGAATGTGATCACAGCGGCAGGGCTAGGCGACGGTATTAACTATGAAAGAAAATATCTAAACAACAGGCATGATGGATCGCGGCCTTGCGGCATGTATGTGAAGAGTGTTCGTACCAATCGTGAAAATGTCGGTTTCGGTCATACGAGTCGTTCAGTCATACGCTCGGCAAGATATCATCAAGAACCATGTCCTTCTGCGGTCGTCTGCGATATAGTGTCAGACAAGTATCAGCATAAGATTCAACAAGAGAAACGAATAAATACACTGACAGTTATCGTAGTACATAAAATCCACGAGGCACTGCGGGACCGCCATCACCGCGCCCGAATTTGTGGGGAAAGAATAGGCTCCAAAGCTCGCAGGACAAGATAGTGAGGGCGAGAGACGGGGTTTCAAGAAGTTGCGATCGCGAGGCCATGAGCCAAGCCCAACATGCCAAAGGAAATAAAAGACGCTGCGTAGGCATCGAGGGAGAATAAGAAGGCCGCCCTGCACCTAGAAGGAGTGTGATAACCGTGGCATATTGCCGATATCTTACTATCGGTAGATGTCGCACACCATACCAATGTGGGGAAAACCCATTAGCAGATCGTACAGCAGGCGGAGTCAAGCACACTCACGTCCTATAACACAACGGAATGACCTCGAAATATACTTTGATATACACTACTCGCGCCCCCGCCATGAAGAGGACGCCTCTCTTCGCTTATTGCACGCCTCACATACGCGCCCTCGTTTCTCGCTCTCGCCACTTCTTCCAACCATCCAATCGAATCCACACCAGTCTTCCGGTGCACCAGTGGTCGAAGAGCCTGAAAGGCTCGACGCGTCATCAAAGTCTGGATACCGCGCGCCAACGCGTATCCCAAGGCCACGGAGCATTTCACGCATTCCAGCATAGTCGGGTATGTCTCCGAAGGCTAAAGCGCGCGAGTACTCGTAGAGCACACCAAACTCGCGGGGAAGATTATGTGTGATTGTGCTTTCGGCCGCGAGCTTCGCGTCCCGGATAAGATCCCACGTGCCCACCACGGTGGTGGACTTGATTTTCCGCCACGGTAGCGTCCCGCGCAGGAAATAGATTAACATGTACGCGAGAGACTCCAGGTCATCTCGCGGTGAACATTCTACTAGACTTCAACACGAGATTGTAGGCTCGAAAAGATAAAGACGCACCGATGCCGAGATGGGTATTGATGGAGGCAAAAAGCGACGTCCCAACGCCGTGGTGAGGGTCTTGGTGATACGGGATGTGTCCTCCCGTTCGTGGGTCGCGGAACTTCTTAGCGAGACCGAAGTCAATGACATTGACGATATACGAGGCACGGTCGGTGCCCATGACAAAATTGGCGGGTTTGATATCGCGGTGTACGAGGTCGTGAGAATGAATGAATTCAATGCGGGATATCTGAAAATGAGGAGGTGTCAATGGACCTTCCATACTCAACAACGTGAATGGTGCCACAAAGAAGCAGATAAATATGTACAAAAAACCCTTATACGGTGTCATCTAGACGAAGACACCCACGAAAGGGCAACGTGCGAGCCTGAGGCGCATAGCAAGGTGAGAGCACAACTGGCTAGCGTGCGTCCCAAACAGGAATCTTCTCGCAATTCGAGCAAAGTATGATATATATACCGGGGTGTACATTGGAGGAAAAAAAAACGCACCAACTGGTCAGCGAGTAAGAGTACAGTCTTGAGAGAGAAGTGTCTATTACACATCTTGAAGAGGTCTTCGAGTGAAGGACCGAGGAGGTCGATGACCATGACATTGTAGTCGCCTTGCTTTCCAGACCAAATGATCCAGGGGACGCCTGGTCCTCCCATAAGAGATTTGTAGATTTTGGATTCGTGCTTGAGAGGGCTATGCTTGGCGATGGCGGGTTCGACTTTGATGGCGACTTCTTTGCCGGCCACGGTGTGCACACCGTAGAAGACGGTTCCTGACGGACACTTAGTCAAGGGAAAGGGAGCGTACATAGAATCAATAACGCACCACAACCGCCAATTGCGAGCTCCTCCTCAAGCCTGTATTTGCCACCGAAGGTGTAGTCCATCCTACCCGAAACCGTCTTGTGAGGCATTTAGAAGAAGGCGAAAAGATGACGATACGGACTTCTTGCAGACTTGTAGTCGGATATATATTCGAAGATCGAGATATAGGAGGCAGACACAGGTGGCATCAACGTCGAGGACGCGGGGAAGATGAAAGGGCCGTTGCACGTCGCACGAGCTCCGTCAACCCCAAAACAAACCTCCCTTCAGCCTTCAGCGCGTTTATTACACAATTATTCATCTACTTGTCCCAGGCTTATCGGGTACTTAGTCTCCTACATTTAGCCCTTGGAATACCAAACAGACAGTTCACGGGTTCAACAGCCGACACAAGGCTGCCTGATCCAACCCTATCCAACCCTGCTCCTCACTAATGAAGTCGCTAGTGCCATTGGTCTCCGCGCAGTGCGCAGTGCGCTCACCCTTCTCATGTACATGTTACAGGGTGGCTACCCATCGACCTCGGACAGGTGCCCGCCCATTATGGCGCCTGACTGCAACAGACCAACACGCCCTTGCCTCATGGTCTGTGAATGTCCTGATCTGTCATCCTGCAGCATTGCCTCTACACGCAAGTCTCGTGGATATATCTCCTCCAAAAAGCTGAAACAGCAGGTGTGTCATTTCATGGGATGGTGGGCGGCTCAAAAAATCTAATCAACCCTCCTTGTCTCTAATACACTCCAATCGACGTATCTAACTTCTGCATCATCGAGTACTGTAACACCGCGATCTAACTGGATGAACTTGTCGGGCAACACGGTGCAGCCATCCAGACGATTTAACAACTCTGGATACCTTTAATCGACTGGTTGATGGTGGAAGGGCCCGAGGAATCTCTAAGAACGAATAGATCACAGGCGCAGGGAACGGAAAACGTATTTTCCCCATCGATGTCGCCTATCACGACGCATAATATGGATACTCTTCCTCGAGTCGGCCCGGAAGAGGCTATCCAGTCAGGTTCTACGAGGACGGTATTGCCCGGCACTCAGATAATGTCTCATCGCTTGGCCTGTCTGATGTAGGTGTGTTCACACGGATCACTCTCTGGATCAGATTTCCGACCTATCCTCTGATAGCTAGCACTGTAGCCGGTCCTTGAGCGTTCAATGCCTCAAAGTCCGAGGGTCAGAGATCTACGCGGTATATTGCTTTTCATCTGATGCGGCTTCCTTCAGCGCTCTGAGATCTGAGAGGCACAGATAAAATCGATGTTCACACTGGCGCCTGCTTTGGGCTCTTTAACAGCGACCGGATTTTTTCGAACCTTCTCACGAGCGTTTTCTATGCGGTGGCCGCTCGAGACCCCCTGCAGCATTCATGGTCAGAGGGTATGCTTTTACAAACCTCAAGTTTCGCACAATGCAATTCGCGTACACGTCGAAGGGCTTCTCCTATTGTAATATTCCTGTGCTAATGGAAGCGTTGACCCGCTGATTCTTTCCCGCCCCTGCATCTCCGTCTGTCACGCTTCTCAATTGCGTTCCGACAAGGTAACGTACCTCTCGTTGCTCTGACCCGTACCTTCATCTCCCCTGGCTATATCAATGCGATGGATCTATGCTCAAAATGTAAAATCAGTCATCCGCACTCTTGCCCCTGGTCTTCCCGGCATGCGAATCCAATCTTTCCCCAGTGCTTCAGGAATTGTGATCCGGACGCATCTGACGCCTAACAGAATGTGCATTCATCACGTCTCCCTCAGATGAAGCTCGATCTGCGCATATAAAACCGACCATGCTCCCTTTCACAGATACCAGGGCCTCGACACAGTCGCGTTCCTCGTGAAGTTGATTCTACCAGCCATTGCACAGCTCGATACACGCCAGCTACAATGCGCTCGCCTGCCCTTCTTCAAGTGCTCTGCCTCTCCCTCATTGCGATCCCCTACTCTGGCTTGGCCAACCCTTTGATCGGTACGTATTGGTTCATCCAGCCCTGTAGCCCACGGACGCTAAAAAGCAGTCCTCCTTACTGGATATAGGCCGCGATGCAGGGACATGTGGGTCCCCCGTTTCTGTCTCCAGTAGTTCTGTTACGATCGGCAACAACACTGTGACACTCGACGTCCTTGCTTGCACCGTGCAGCTCCAGGCTGATGGGCTCCTTGGTATCCTGTGTCCTATTCTCGGTTTGTTCTGCCCACCAAAACCTAGACCAGTCAAGCACACCTCGACGGTCACGATTGTGAAGCCGACAACGATCACGGAAACCGATACAGAAACTTCGATTGCGACCGTGACGCAAACTGAAACCGACACAGACACGATCACAGCGACCCTCACGGTCACGGCCTCGCCCAGCCCTACGCCCACCGCGACCGACGTGTGTGGACTGATCTGTGCGCACAATATCCAACCTTTCTGACATGTTCATTGACTGTTTCTCGTAGGCAATACACTCTGTAGTGACCTCGGTCAACTCCCTCCCATAGACGACGATTGTCAAGTGATCAAAGATTCCATTCAAATCTTCGAAGGAAATTCCGGTTGGTCCCCCTTGTACTCTGTGGGAATACGAGTCTGATTTGCGACTGTTTGCAGCGCCGACATTCATTGTTCAGCCTGCTCACATTCAACAGCTCACATTCGGAACTTGCCGCTTCTTTTTTGAGAATCTTGGTACAGTGCCTTTGGAGTATTGTTGGCAGGATCTCGTGAGTCATTCTTTCTGTACGGTCGGTTGATTTAAAAACCGAATATTATCTCTTTTCCGTCCACATAGGCCAACACAGGATCTGTCGCAGCAACGCAGTGCTTCCCGCCAACCAACCCTGTAAATTCTCTTGCAGTGTGCGAAGCACCGGACAATACCTGGGAAGTTGGGTGCGGTTTTTCATCTTCCTGAAAATGAGGCCTGACGTACTGATTGTCTGATTGACAGTGTAAGCCACTCGTAAATGATGAGATTCAGACGGGAAGAATGAAATCAACGTCAGACCGTCGCTTACAGTATTTCTACAATTTACATACGTATCTACGATGAATAACATTCAAATCTTACATCTATGTCAAGCTACTGTCGGCCACCGTCGATCGCTCATAGGCGCTTAAGCTCTCGTCAGGCTTGAGACAGGCATCCAGTCTTACTTACTAGATACCTGGGCGGGGATTTCCGAGCGAGGCTGGACCGCGCCAGGCTCACATCAGGAACTAGATTCTGCGGAGATCCAAGCCTCGTCCAGCCTCATCCAGCTTCAATCCCTCTTCTAACTTACCCCAAACCGAAACAACGCTGTGCTGCAAGATATGAAGATGTACTCGTCCGTACAGGAGAGAGTCTAAGACTCGACTTGTTTAAGATATCCTTCGCTCCTAGTGCTCTTAGTGCTCATCGTGTTTTTCTGTCTATTCCGCGCAAACAAGAAACGGCTCCCTGTGCTGATCTGTACCTAAAGAATTTCAGGATCTACGGCCGGGTAAGGGAACGGACCTAAATGCGCACGCATGTCATACTGATCTTCACATGCTCTCCCCACCCAGCGTGCCTACATTCAATGTGAGAGCTCTCCAGACCGCTCGTTTTCTATCGTGAATATGATGCGCTGGCATCATGACTGTCACTGCTTCTGTGCCCTCAATCGCCGACAGAGACGTGTAGTTCCGAAGATCATGACATCGGATTTGGATCACACAGGATCCCAGGTGCGGATGTGCAAGTTCCGTCGCCCGCTTTATTCGCGCTGGGAACAAAATTCCTTTTGGACTCCGACGGGTTTCACATGTTAGACTCTTCGCTTCACTGCTGGACTTTACTCTGACGGTTCTATCGGAAAATCATACAAGGTGCATGTCAGGAACCTGTTGGGTGACAGCATCGACATTCGATGTTCACTGGTCAGCGTCTCAGACATCGGTATTCGGTTTGTTTCAGGATTCATGGCATCAGTTCCTGCTTTTAGCTCCGGAGATTATGGTGATCCCATGCTGGGCAGTACTGTCACTGGCCTTATGTTCGGACAAAACCGATGTTCGGACAGTCTGTTTCTCGCTCATTGCTCGATGCATCGACCTCATTCTTTTGACCATAAATCATGTTAAATAGTGTAGACTTGGTTTCTGAAAATTTGAGATTTTTGAAGGGTGATTCATGTTCCTAATTGTTGAAAATGCGCGCCTGCGCGCAGCGGCGCGAGCAACGGAAAATGTATCTTTGCAAGCCCAATGTCACGCCTCGGATGAGTCGGACCACGCGAGGAAAGATACTGCTGGTCCATATTTTTTTGTATGGCATACTGTAGCTCATATATATTGGTTCCAGTATGTGAAGAAAATGCACACTGTGTTGTTGCACTCGTAAGAAAATATAAGGTATCATGTATGACATTCGGACACGGAGCGTTGGAGAAGGGGAGTGCAAATTCATTCTCCGCCCAAGGTTCCACCGGCAACCAGCCGGCATTCCAACAAGTTGTGTCGCAGGTTGTCCCCGCTGTCTCCCCTCCTCAACCGTGCCATAGACTATACTAAACCTACAGTCTCCTAAGTCATAAACTCCCCCCCACTCCTATGTTTAACCAAGGTGACACCCTTGTCTCACAACAGTTCTCCACATCAACCCTACAGGGTGGCAACAAGCATAAACCTCGAATCCGGTACACTGAAGAGCAACCCCAAGTAGCCGTCAAAGAACTAGGAAATGTCAGCCTTAGCCTTTGCAAGGCTAGGAAGAAACATGATGTCCCTCCTTAAATTCATGATTGGGTGCACACTGAGATCCTCGTCTAAACAGTTCGGGCAGGTGCGAGTGTCGGAGTCTGAAATCAGAGGCGGCCGCTTCGGCTGCGCGATGCGGATTCATGACCCGGTGTGACCAGACTGTCCGAACAACGGTCTCGTTCTCAAATTTCTGCTTTTCTCCCCACTTCTACCAAAAAAAAGTATACAGGCCTCGAAAAGGTCTAGCAGGGATTGTTCGTGCCAATTTTTGGGGACAAGGCGAAGTCTCCGGAGGGCAGGATTTTTTTTCGTCCAGTTTGTCCAAATATAGGGCCAGTGACAGTACCATTCCCGCACGGAACATCGAGGTACGGATCACCATCGTTCGGGGTGCTCGACCCAGGCCCATGCAATGCCACGTCCGGAGCGCTTTTCCATTGCATGTGCAGTGTGTTTGCCCCTTGGACCCGCTCTATGTTCGCCCAATTGTCCTTCCCCTTGTCATTCAACCGTGGGTATTCTTCCATCAAGTACACCATTGAACTGGATTCCACGTTCGGTTTTGGCATCAGAATTCACACGACAAGATGTGGTTGTTTCGGCATAGTTCCCTTGTCATTGTGCGGCATTATCGGCGCCCGTTGTGAGTTGAATCAATCTGCATCCGGTTCTTCAAGCTTTAGCTCCCAGCCGCGCTATATGCAAGGTATCTAATTTCTGTCATGCAGTGCTAACAGTTAATGCCCCAGGTGCCAGCTGGGCGATGCGCTCTGGGAAGCTTCTCTATCGGCGCCTGATGTTATTGCTGTCCTGTTTTTCAATAGGTGTTGGGACCTATTTGTTCTCGTACCTTGCGACTTCCGGCGTTGAGACCTTCGCCGTGGTTCGCGATTGACACTACAGAGGCACAGTCGACTCAGGAGAATCGTATAAAGAGTGGGTCTCTCTGGACTGAGTAGCGTAGCAAGAGACATCTCAGGCTTTTTCCTTCTATCCTCATCTAGGTGTTCATTATGTTCTTTGAACGATTGGTCGTCCTTGCTACCTTGGCTCTCATCGCCACAGCGATCCCATTCAACGATTTCGTCTCTCGTTCAGCTCCCCAGGCATCATGCTCCTCTACTAAGCTTGTGGATAGCAGTGTCATCACGGTTGGAGGCAACTCTGTTGTGCTTTCCACTCTTGCTTGTGATAGCTCTACACGAGTTGTCGAAGCAGCAGCTCAGGACACCAACACCACGGATCCTGTGGATGTTTGTGGCCTTATCTGTGCGGATCTCTCGAAATGATATGGCCATATTTTTTACATCTTATTCCAGGTAATACCTTCTGCGGTAGTTTGGGTGATCTCCCGCCTACTACTGAAGATTGCCAAACGATCAAGGATGCCATTCAGATTTTCGCAGGCAATGCAGGTAAAAATTGAATCCTTCCGCTTTTCAGGCTTGTCGAGCTGATCGAAGGGGTCGGATCATAGCCCCAACGTTCGTGGTGCAGCCATCGCACATCCAGCAGCTCACATTTGGAACATGCCGTTTCTTCTTTGAGAACCTGGGAAGCGAACCCGAGGAATATTGCTGGCAAGACCTAGTGCGTCTCGCACTCCAGATGTCATATTATCCAAAGACCTGACCTGTTCATTTACGTTGTACTCTGCAGGCGAATACCGGTTCTGCTGCAGCGGCTGCGTGCTTCCCGCCTACTGACCCCGTCAACTCTCTGGCGTCATGCAAAGCTCCGGATGGGACATGGGAACTCGGGTATGCACTTCTGTTCCTTTGATGCTTGCCCCCTGTTCTTGATTATTTGATTCGTGTCGCGCGCAGCGTCAGCCACTCGTAAGTGGGCGTGACCTCAGACGGACGGTTGCCGTGCTGATAAGTCACGACCTTCAGCAATACAACGGATACGTCTTCTTGAGTGAAGTTGGGTTTGAGGCGGAAGACCAGGGGTAATGTTCTCTCGTTCCGCTATATCTTCGTGTTCGCCTGTTGCGTGTCTTTTATTTGAATTTCTTGGGAAATGAATGTTGTTTGCACTTGATAATCTAATTTTCGACGAGATGTCAAGGCGTGAAAGCATGCGAATGATGTATGTTAAACATGAGGAGACAATTCAACAGGTGTATCCTCGGAGAAATCTGTCAAGTACCCGACGCTAACGTGCATCTCCCCATTCCTTTTCTGACTGGAATGTTGAGCTGTCTAGTAGAGTCCTGGATAGCCATAGTCCCCGATGCCTAGTTCGTAGATTTGTGCTGCTTTGAGTTGTGAGATCTGTGAGAGAACGTATTTGCTATAACGATGAGGTGCGCGCTGAGGTATCAATATGCTAACCCGCACCTAGGTCTCGTTACCATCTCAGCAGTCGTAAACAACCGACATTTTGGTTGTGATTAGCGAAGAGAGTTCGACTCAAAGCGCAAATTGCCCAAGGACTGGCGTTCAGCGGTTGTAATCCATAGATCAATTGACGGTGATCGAGCGTTGGTTTTACCTGGTAAATATTATGCAGATAGAGTATAATTAATTGCAGTGGCTTGCGAAAGTCCACAAAAGATGAAACCGGCGCTTGGCAGTGTAGAGTTATGGGTGATAGAGTGCATATGCGTACAGAAAGTTGGTGCCGTTATTATGGGTATCAAATAAAAATACAACTTGCGTGTCGGCATGAAATTACGTGGTCAGTTATCAAATTGCTTCTCGAGGAATTGACGAATCAAGACTAGAGTTTGGTGTTTGACAGTCTCTGGGACAGAAGCTAAGGATGACTGAACAAAGAAATTGTTTCTCCTCTGGAAAATCCTCACCTTGTGCGCTCGGCTCAACAAGTTCTAATAACTGGCGCAAGGACAGAGGTTCCATCACTCTTGCTTGCTCTGTAAGATGAAGTACCCCCACACTGAGATATCGAAGTACGTTCATAGAGTGATAGGTGTGGAGACACACCTTTGGACTTCCCTCGCAATTGGTCAATCCATCCTTCGTCGTTCAATTTATATTTCAGTGACAAACTGATTCTGTGCGAGAATCAGAGCCTGGTCACCGTCAAGAGTCAATCTCAAGAGATGTACCGGTCCCATTCTCCTGAATCTACTAAGCGTCTGTGTACCTGGCTATACAGCGTGTCTATCTCAGACTGGGTGGTTGCAGGCATACTTGTCTCACGAGCGGGATGAGGTTGCAGGTCACAAGGCTTTCGAGCCCAGACTAAGCGTCGGGAAATTCGGCGTTAGCCGGAGTGACCGGGTTTAGAGAGGTTTAGAGCCAGTAGCAAGACCAGCTCTCTACCGTTTTCCAATGCTCTCGACTGTTGTGAGGGCCAGCGTTCGAATTCGAGCGCGTCTTGCTCTACCCGCGGCAACGCAATGGACACGCTCGAAACAGACAGTGGCTTCTCCGTGAGTTCTCTCTTATTCATGTCCCGCATTTCACTGACAATGTTTTCAAGTTCTGACCCTGTGAAGAAGCGGGCTCCCTCTGATCCCGAGGAGCACGAATACCACTCAACAGTGGTCAATGGACGCGGCAGCCTCACCCCTTTCCGGCACCCCCAAACACACGGAATACCTGTTGCGCTCATCCATTTCCGTTCTTATTTCCCTCCCCTCCTCGCTCTTTTTACGCACTTCGCCTCGCACGCTGCTGCGTCGCTTGGAATCCCTGTGTCCGGTGTTGCATCACTCCCCACCCAGCGTTCTATGTGGACTGTCCCACGAGGACCATTTGTTCACAAAAAGTCGCAGGAAAATTTCGAACGTCTGGTGCACAAGCGTGCTATCAAGGCGTTTGACGCCGACCAGGAGGTTGTGGATCGGTGGGTCAAATACATGGAGAGGCATGCCATGCCGGGCGTTGGTATGCGAATTGTAAGGTGGCACAGACTACCTGTAGGGGTGGGGAAGAAACGGATGGACATGATGGTAGAGCAGATGATGCCTGGTCATCTCACAACAAAAAAGGAGGTCGAGGCAGTGGGGCAGCAGATTGTCAAAGAGGAGATGCAGTCTATCGAGGGCAGCTCTGCGACACTACCGGTCATTGAGCGCTCGTCGTGATTTATCAAAGCACTTATACTAGACTATGTGACTGCACTACATATTATGAGCCTAGTAGCTTAAAAAGGGGGGCAATAGTCGCTGCATGCTGAGAGACTAGGTCCATGGACTGCCCATTGCCAAACGCAGCCAACATCGCTCTCAGCCACAACGCGGTTCATTGCATTCGACGACGACGACAAAGCGATGTCCTCATACGACAAAGACCCTTTCTACTTGAGGTAGATGCTCACCGTATCTCATAATACTATAGCTAATGGTTGTTTGTGCTGTTAGATACTAGTACGCGTCAACAGTCTTCGTCCCCCACGTTTTCGTTAATCCGGCTCCGTCTCATTTGCACAGTACGGGCCACTCTGGCAAACACGGGCACGAATTTCTTGAATTCGAGTACTCGCATGGCCGCCTCCGATATGCTAACAACTCTAACTACCGCAATGACTCTCTAATCCGCAAAGAAAGTGCGTGATCTCACCAATAGGTCTCGACTCCGCTGATACAGTTCATTATTTCTGCCGCTCGTTTCTCGACATGATCACAGTGTGGGTAGGACCGTTGGTAGTGAAGGAGCTCAAGCGCATTGTAGAGCAGAGTGAGATCACAAAGTACGTTTCGTTTCCGTTTGAATTGTACTCCCTTTCTGACTCGCGATCACGCTTTCTTTTTCACTTCTTTAGGGAAGATGACACTAATTGGCCAAAGAAAAATATTGTGGGGAAGCAGGAGCTCGAGATCCGCGTGGGCAATGACCACATCGCATTTGAGGTTCGTCTTTTCCATTTCCGTTGGGTAAATATCTCAACCATCATTATCATAGACCGCGAAAGTTGGCTCGTTAGCCGATATACAGGATAGCGAGGACCCGGAAGGATTGCGTGTATTCTATTATCTGGTGCAGGATCTCCGGGTACGTTGCGCCTTTCTTTCAACCTTGACTTCTGATAGTCATTGCCCACATAGTGCCTCATCTTCTCTCTCATTTCCCTTCATTTCAAAATCAAACCAATTTAGTTATATTGGCTTTCCACCGCATCTTCGACTTTAGAGCACATCTGTCTCTTGTCCCCCTTGAGCCTATAGTCCAAATTTCTCCTTTTATCGTGTATGACAGAAAATTACCACTGTATCCATGCTGTGTGAGTTTTGCCCTCCTTGGCATTAGTAAATGGGCAAAAAAGTTGCCCAGCAGATACACAGCCGAACATCCTTTTCAAGAATTATTACACTACCGGGACCTTATTCAGCATCATGTTAGCTGTTATGCAATAGGGGTTGCTTCCAACTCATACAGTGCAAAAATGCCTCAACAAAGCTAATTAGTTTCAGAATAAAGCTAAATGACTTTGGCCCTATCTTAGCTTTATCAAATCCAGGTAGGTAATCAGTTTAGTAGATATATTCTATGTGTGCCATATATGCCTTGTATATATCCATCTAAATGGCTGAATATATCCCAAAAATGTTAGCAGTCCCAAATCAGAGCTGGCATTAGATACAACAATTACTCAATACATTTAGCAACTAGCCTCTGATACATCTGTTTGAACCCTTACCAAAAGACAACTATGACTATAATTCAAACACATGCCCTTAGCACAAAATGTCATAAACGGCTGTTCGGGATGAGAGTATCCTAGGCCACTTGATTAGTAATGGTGTGGATAGAGTGAGGGTGAAGGGTTTGAGCTAATCAGACTAGTGTCTTTGAATCAGAGAACACTGATTAACAGCAGTTCCTAAATTGGACAGAAGTAGATAGCCTAAGGCTTCCCTGCTGTACCACAGCTACTATAAATATGTACAAGTAGGAGCACGGACCAAGTAACAATGGATCAGGAACACAAGGTAGAGTTGGGAGAAAGGTCCTAGGCACCCTTATATGGATTATGGTAAAACAAGAAAAGATATAGTAAGCAGTTCATAACATCACCCCCTCCTCTAGGCCATCAGTGCCAGAAACAGTAAGTAAAGAGTTCAGGAAAAACATAAGCAATGCGTATAGAATCAGTTACAGGTCATAAGAGAATAATACTTAGGGCACTAATTCTCATTGCCCACTGCCGAGTCATAGCATGATAGCCCTTCAGTATGGACATTATGATACCTTACCTCGTTAGAACTATGTGGGGACTGTATCTTAGAGCTGAGTCCCTCTTCTTATTGTGGCAGTGAGTACTGGCCCAATGGATTTGAACCGTCATCTGCCCCGGCAGTTTAATGTCATACCAGACAATCACCTGCTTTCTTCAGAGGATGCAGCAGTAATTGACAAAGGGGAGTGTGCCAGAGTCGCTAGAATTGTACTCAATAATGGGAAGTCTGGTATATGTGGGTAGACGTTGATACGCTAGAGGTGGCTCTAAGTGCCGAGCACAACACTAAAACAACCTCTAATGCAGGGGTGCTGGAGCTAGTATCTAATACACAAGGAATTGTTAGTGATGACTTTAGAAATTGAAGGCGTACTGAGAAGCAATGGGGAGTGTGAGATTATAGCTCCCGAACGGTTTCGGGACAGCACCAAACACTGACTGAACATTCGGTAGTGTCACGACCGACAACTACGTGCTTCAAGAGCCACATGGGACTCTGACAATATACGAGGGAGGACGGGGGGTACAAGCGAAGATATGAGTACGAACGCGAATGAGGCCGAACGACAAGGATGACAAGTTTTCGGAAGTCGACGAAGGCGATTTCGATGGTTGAGACGAGTGCGGATGAGCTCTGAACTATGGGGTGCGCAAAGCTGCTTTATTCCAGAGTTGTATGTAGGTTTTTATAGTAAACCGAGCCCCTAAATAAAATATTAAACAAGAAATGAGAGTAGATGTAAAATAGGCGCCAAGCCTTAGTGATCAGAGAAGATAAGAAGGTAGGTGAGATGTCTATATAGGTTCCGAAGGTGACAAGGTAAAAGTTAATCAGCGATGGCGGAATCCCAAACGTTCGGGATCCGTCACCCGAGCGTAGGTAGACGGGACAGGCATTGGAGAACCAATGAAAAGTAAAGAAGAGGTATCGTACAATCAGGGTGGCCAAGTAATGGTGCAAGATCACATTTGACCGACCATGTGGAAGTCGGGAAGATAAGCGATAAGGACCGACCGACTCACAGAGGACATCGGCCGATACGGAATACTAGCTCCGATCTCGTAAACACTTATTGTAACACTCCTGTGTGGCCATGGTGAGTACGTGAAGTGTGGGCGAACTGACCCAAGTGCTGTCGAATGTCCTTTGGTGGCTTGTCATTGGTCGGGCAGGGACCGACCGTGTTCGGTGCAAGTCGGCATCTTTGGTACTTGTCGAGCGCTGTTCGGTATCTCCCAAAAGCTTCCCGAATACCTCCCTCGGACCCTAGCGTGGGTGCATGCTCATCAACGTTGGAGGCCAAAAGTCAGGGGGATGGCTTAAAAACGAGGGGAAGAATATGTGAACCTATAGATCCCTCTGTCTGGGCCTGTGGTATAAGTCTCTGGCATCAGGTGAAGTGGACTTCCATTTGAAGCTGAAGATAAGGTGTGAGATACCACAGCTATGGATGGCATATAGTATCCAGTGGCAGAAGTGGGGTCATCAGCAGGGTGAAAAGTGTTATAGAAGGGTTTGGCATGATTGAGTCCTATCAATTTTTTCTCACCTGCATTGATGCGGGCAATGAGGGTCCCTTCTCGCATCTGTAAAGCGCTCTGTGCATGTTGTACAAAAGCCCTTTCTTCCTCCAAAATCTCTAGTGCCCTCTGTATCTCTGGCCAGGTGGGTCCCAAGACAAACTCTGTGCTTGGTGACCCCTCTATGAGCCCCATGAGATATGTGACAGGGGTGCTAAGGTACAATTCTCTGTCTAGAAAGATAATTCCTTTGTTTCCTTCACAGATTAGGGGTGGGGGAGAAGGAGAGTGAGGGGGTGAGGGTGTGGGGTGTGCTGCTTCCTCTTCAGTGTATTGCCTAAGTCTCTCCTGATATTTTAGCTCTTCCATTATCTCATCTCTATACCTATCTTCTTCTTCTTGCAGTCTTGTAGTGGCCTCATCATCCATTCCTGCTTCATAGGCTGCCTGTTCTTTGTCAGAAAGTGAGAACTGTTCTTCTGTCACAGATGACTTGGGAGTTGGAGTCATCTGTGTTGATTCATTGACAAAGGTGCTGTCAGAATAGTTGATGGTGAGGTTTATGATTGAAGCCATTTGGAGCAGGAGGAAGATCATTATAAGAGAAGTGGGGTTGTTGAAGTTATGAGGGGATGGGGAAGATTGAGTTAGAGATTTTATATGTTTCTGGGTTTGTTTGTCTGATGTTTGCGAGGGTCATCCTTAGGGGTATGCTTCCAGGGTGTTGTATATCATAGGCTTCTATGAGTTCTTTGGCATTCTTCAGATTTGACCTTGTGATCCATTTGTTTGACAAGTCCAGATATCCCTTCCAACGTACTAGGTAACAGTATCCGCATCCTTGTTTCCTTCTATTGAGAATTTTTTTGACTTTGTATTCTTCTTGTCCTTCCATGAGGTCAGGGGGCGGTTGTTTGTAGTTGGGGCCATGGGCAGTCATTTCTTAATATGGTGTGATTAGGAAGGCATGAAACATGGGGTGTATTTTCTATGTGGGTGGAAGTTTTAGTTTGTACATTACTAGTCCTAGTCTTTCTTCTATTTCAAATGGTCCATGTAGTTTAGGGGCTAGTTTGTCTTTTAGGTGTGTCATGGTTATGTTTTCTCCTAAGAGCCAAACTTTTTGTCCTGCTTTTAGTCTAACTTCATTCTCGGTGGTTTTCCTTTTCATTAGTTCTGCTGCAACTTCTAGGCTGGCTTTTGTTTCTTTTCATAATTGTTCCAGCCTTTCCAGTCTCTGTTTAATATGGGGAATATCAAATCTTGGTATTATCTGAGGTGTGAAGGATAGGTTATAGCCATACATGAGTTCAAACAGGGATTGGTGCATTGCTGAATGCTCTCTGACATTGTGTGCAAACTCTGTGTATGGTAGGAGTTCGGGCCAGTTTGTTTGTTTGTAATTGCAGAACACTCAAAGGTACTATTCTAATTCTTGATTTACCCTTTTTGTTTTTTTTGTCTATCTCTGGGTGGTACACCATGGACAAGGCTGTTGTTACTGCTAGTTTCTTCCAGAGTTCTTTTGTGAATCTGGCAGTGAATTGTGGGCCTTGGTCTGAGATGATCTTCCTTGGAAGTTCATATTGTATCCAGATGTTCTTCTGTAGAGGTTGGCTGTTCCCTCCACATCTATGGTTTTTACACATGGAGTGTAGATAACTCCCTTGGTGCTTCTGTCTACTATTATGTGTATTGCGTCATATGATCTGACCTGCAGAAGATCTGTGATAAAGTCCATTGTAATCATCTGCCAGGGTCCTTCTGGTATTTCATTTAGAATTAGTAGAACACGTGTAGGGTGTGTGATATTCTTGGTATTTTGGCATGTGGCACATCCTATTATATATTCTTTTACAAATATTGACATTCCAGGCCACCAGAAGTTGTCTAATACTAGGACATATGTCTTCCATCATCCTGGATGTCTGATTGCAGGTGAGTCATGGTATATTTTTACTATTTTTCTTTTTAGTTTGCCACTTGGTGGAACATATATCTTGCCTCTATGCTAGATGAGGTCATCTTCTAGATTCCATTCTTGTAGTCCTTTTGCAAGTGTCTTTGGTCCTGCCACCTTGATGACTTCTATCGTTTTTACTACTTCTTTGTCTTTTGCTATGATGTTTTTTAGTTCTTGTCTGAGTTGTTTATCTAACATCCTGACTGTGCCTCTTCCTATCGCGCTTTTGACAAACAGTTGGGGTTTTAGCAGTATCTGACTTTCGTTGTCTAATTTTACCCCCTTCTTTAGGTCTGGATGCCAGGACAGAGCATCTGGGCAGTGGGAAGCACTAGGTTTATGCACTAATATGAAGTCAAAGCGTAATAAGAAAAGAGCCCAGTGCGCTTGTCAGCAGGAGAGGGTTCTGGCTATGGAGGAGTAAAGAAGGTTCTTATGGTCTGACCATATTTCAAATGGATATCTTGCACCTTCAAGGTAGATGCGCCAGTGGTTTAAGGCATGTATAATAGCTAACAGTTCTTTATCAAAGATGTTATAGTTTTGTTCTGCCATATTGAATGTTTTCAATAAATAGGCTACTAGGTGCTAGCCATTGCCCGGGACTTCTTGTGATAGAATGGCACCTAATACGAAGTCTGAGGCATCAGTTTCAAGTTGGAATGGCCAGTTTCTATAGGGACAGATCAGTACTGGTGTCGACGTAAAACAAAGTTTGAGGGTTTCAAATGCCATATTGCATTCTTCTGTCCATACAGATAGAGTATCCTTCTTTGTGAGGTTGTTTAGGAGTCGTGCTATCGTAGCAAAGTCTTGGATGAATCTCTGGTAAAAGTTTCTGAAACCTAAGAAGGATTGTACTTCCTTTAAGTTGGTTGGTATTGGCTATTTGGACATTCCTTTGCTTTTGACTGGGTCCATGGCTATGTTGTTCACAGAGATAATAAAGCCAAGATCTTCAACTGTGTTTACTTCAAATGCGCATTTGGAAGGTTTAAGGAACAGGTCGTTGATGAGCATGCACCCGCGCTAGGGTCCGAGGGAGGTATTCGGGAAGCTTTTGGGAGATACCGAACAGCGCTCGACAAGTACCAAAGATGCCGACTTGCACCGAACATGGTCGGTCCCTGCCCGACCAACGACAAGCCACCAAAGGACGTTCGACAGCACTTGGGTCAGTTCGCCCACACTTCACGTACTCACCATGGCCACACAGGAGTGTTACAATAAGTGTTTACGAGATCGGAGCCAGTATTCTGTATCGGCTGATGTCCTCTGTGAGTCGGTCGGTCCTTATCGCTTATCTTCCCGACTTCCACATGGTCGGTCAAATGTGATCTTGCACCATTACTTGGCCACCCTGATTGTACGATACCTCTTCTTTACTTTTCATTGGTTCTCCAACGCCTGTCCCGTCTACCTACGCTCGGGCGACAGATCCCGAACGTTTGGGATTTTGCCATCGCTGATTAACTTTTACCTTGTCACCTTCGGAACCTATATAGACATCTCACCTACCTTCTTATCTTCTCTGATCACTAAGGCTTGGTGCCCATTTTACATCTACTCTCATTTCTTGTTTAATATTTTACTTAGAGGCTCGGTTTACTATAAAAACCTACATACAACTCTGGAATAAAGCAGCTTTGCGCACCCCACAGTTCAGAGCTCATCCGCACTCGTCTCAACCATCGAAATCGCCTTCGTCAACTTCTGAAAACTTGTTATCCTCGTCGTTTGGCCTCATTTGCGTTCGTACTCATATCTTCGCTCGTACCCCCCCGTCCTCCCTCGTATATTGTCAGAGTCCCGTGTGGCTCTTGAAGCACGTAGTTGTCGGTCGCGACACTACCTTCTTGTTACCAACCAAGTCCCTGACACGACCGACCGAACGTTCGGTCGGTGTTCGGCGCAGTCCCGAAACCATTCGGGTGCTATAATCTTATACTCCCCGTTGCTTCTCGGTACGCCTTCAATTTCTAAAGTCATCACTAACAATTCCTTGTGTATTAGATACTAGCTCCAGCACTCCTGCATTAGAGGTTGTTTTAGTGTTGTGCTCGGCACTTAGAGCCACCTCTAGCGTATCATCGTTATCTAGGAGTATCTGCATAACTTGGATTGTTACTCGTTGGTGTTTTTCCACTGTTTTTGTAAAGATGATGATATTATCCATGTATACTGCCATGACTTGTGCGATGATGAGGTTGTGAGAGATAATGTTCATCATAGTCTGGAATGTGGCCAGAGAGTTGCAGAGACCAAAGAACATGATGAGGCATTCAAATAGGCCAAATTTGGTTAAGAATGCCATTTTCCATTTGTTTCCTTCTGCAACACAGATGTTGTTGTATTCCCATTTGATGTCAAATTTTGAGAACACCTTTGCTCCTGATTTTGCAATGGTTCTAATTACATCATTGATCAGGGGTAGAGGGTATTTATTCTTTATTGTCCACTTGTTTAGCTTTCTATAGTCCTAAACTGGTCTGAGGTCTCCTTCTTTTTTCTTTATGAAGAAAAAAGGGGAGGCCTGTGGGGACTTGGATACTCTTATAGTTCCCCATTTCAGGTTTTCTTACAGCATTTCATATAGTTTGTCTTCTTCTTGTCCCATTAAAGGGTACAGTTTACATCTGCTCAATTCCTATCCTAGCTTTATGTTAATTTTATAATCCCATTGCAAGTGTTCAGAGAGCCTTTGTGAGGCCTCCTGGCTGAAGACTTTGGAAAAGCATTTAAGGATGTATGTAGAAACTATTTCTTCTATTGTATATTCATCCTTTTTCTTGTTCACTGTTTCTACTAGTTCTTGTAACTTGCTGTGGGTAGACCTGATGTGAATGGCTTTAAATGGGTGCATTTCGAATGGGTCTTTGTTGTACCACTCTTCATAGAATTCGGAGAAGAAATTTTCATCTTTGTTTTCTTTTTCTGGTTCATCTTTTATTTTTGAGTACCCGATTGTCTTTATCGTCATGGGAAGGTTTGTGCTTATATGGTGAATCTGGGTCTGCTGACTAGACACATTGTTGCACACAAAGAGAATGTGAAGTGATTCTTTACCTAATCAATCTATGGATTGTGCTCATGTAGCCAATTTGTTCCTAAAATAACATCCTCTCCTCCTAGGTTGGTAGCAAGGAGTTCACTTTGTTTGTCATGGTAATCTTCTTTGTTATCTGTCATTCTCATCAACAGGCATGCTTTGTCTATGATTTTTCCTCCTTCATTAGCAGTGCCATCTACATTAAATACCAGGATGAGTCTGTCAATCATTTGAAGTGGTATTTTTTGTTTCTGGCAGAATTGTTTATTGATGAGAAGTCCTTTGAATCTGGAAAACCACCCCTTTGTATTAAGCTCTAATTAGTTCTATTTATGCATAATTAAGAATGATTAGGATTAGACATTTTTAGCTTACCCCTTCTCTAAACCTGTTCTAATTAGACATAATTTTCCTAAATTAGGAATTATTAGGATTGATTATAACTTGAAATTTCGGAAAAATCATAATAAATCAAGCATCAGTGTTTTCATAGCCTTCTTATAAATTCATGTCTATTTGAGCACTAGTTCAATACCTAAACACAAAATATACCTTATAACAAACTTGCCTTCTGCCAGAGTTCAACCAACAACCTCATATATGCAAGCACCTAGGACAGATGCTCTATGCCACTAAGCCACAAGGTCTAAGATATGAACTTGGTAATCTAAATAAGTAGACATAATATAGGCAACCTCAACATCTCTGATTTTATCTAACATTTATCTTTCCTCTCTCTTATAAATAAATAGATTAATAAATACCTAAAAAGTCAGGTCTATTAGGATTTAGTTTAAACACCAGCTAAGAAGATAATAAACCAATGGAAAATAAATAATACACTTTATATAGGATAAAAATAAATTATGGCACTTATACAATTTAGACTAAGAATGTGTAAAACTATGATTGAGTGTAATATTCAATGGGACTCTACTAGTATAGACAATGCTACCTGAATTTGCAAATTTGATCAAAACATGATTATGAATAATCAAGATCCAATAAGAGAGAGGGGTTTTCCAAATAGCCACTAGTGAGGTAGAGGGTGGGGACAAGAGTATATGTATGGCATGCCTATATATAAATAAGCACAAGATTGTTGGAGGTGATCTTAATATGCTTAATGCATATATTTCCTATATAGCAGGCAAATATATCATTCTGGCACCACATGCCAATATGACTGTCTTTTCCACAGCCTAATAGCTAGAGGAAAACACCAAGTTTGAGCATCTTCTGTATAACAAGGCAATAAACAATATAAATAGTGCTAAAAATTATAATATCAATAGTAATGATGATTGTGTGCTGCACAAGACAGTATTAGCCACTGTACTAATAGATAAGGTCTACAAGGCTGCATATAGCATATCCCTAAGTCCAACCCACATGTTGTGTCCTATAATGACCAGTAGCAGGCATTGGCTAACAATGACAACTTTAATGATCTTGTGTGCAAGGACAAGGTACCTAGGTCTTCATAGCCTCTTGTAGCAGCTGCCAAGCTGCCAACAAAGTGGCTGGGGGCATCAATGCACATTTCTCTCTTTCTATATCCCTTGTAAAGGCAGCTGGAAAGTCAGCAAAAGAGCTACAAGATAATGGTATAGGCATATATGAAGGAGAGTAATATGCTAAAATAGTATAGAATGTGCCACATCTTTACCTTCTCACTGATAGAGCAGTAGTACTTACTATTTCCTACTAATAATTAAAGACTTCTTAGTATAGAATTAGTGCTAATATCATGAAATTAGAAACCAATCTAATGCTCACAGTGTGTTGCTCCCAATTAGAAAATTAGACACTTTTAAATACTATTAACACTTTTAGATACTTTTAGACACTATTAGATATAATCCAGAGCTAATACAAGGGGGTGTTTTTCCAGATGCAAGTACTTGACTATAGCATTGAGTCTACCCTGCTCCCCTTAGGAGAAGCATACTGTCTACTATTTGAGCCTATTGATGACGTAGAGCACCATAAGAGCCATAACAAGCCCTATCAGGAAATCCTAGGTGCCATCAACTATCTCACTGTTGCTACTTGACCTGACATCTCATATGCTACCTAGGTGCTTGGATTATTTGTGCATGCTCTTGGCACACACTATTGGTATGTCCTCAAGTATCTGTGTTATTATCTCAAAGGCATCATGGACCATGAAATCATATACCATGGAAAAAGAGGAAGCCTATTTCCTATTGGCTACTTTGACATGAACTATACAGTTGAATTGAACTGCTGTTTGTCATTAGGATGGGTGTTTCTCCTAGCTAGTGCACCCATTACTTGGAGCTACAAGAAACAGTAGTCTATCACAATCTCAACAACTAAGGCCAAATATATTGCCACATCTAGTACTACACAGATGGAAATCTGGCTTTGCATGCTCTTCTGTAAGCTAGAGGTTCTAATTACAAATCCTACCCTAATATATAGTAACAACCTTGGCATAAATATCTTGACACATGAATATGTCAATCACTTATAAGCAAAACACATCAATATTCACTATCACTTTGTCTGGGAATGTGTGGAATGCGGGGAGCTCAAGATAGAGCATGTTAGCTTAGCATATAACTTGGTGGATAAACCTATAAAAGGGATCCCTTGGTAATATGCTAGTGATGCCTCTAAGTATGAAACACACCTAAGAAACATCCCTATAAGTGCAGGGAGGCAGGAGCTGGTTTCAGTGTGCAAGGAACTGTTGGATGTGCCACAACTAATAAGGGATCATACTAAAAGTATTTGGAGTATAGAAACGGCTCTGAAACCAAAATCTTTAGTTAGGTAACATTTGTTCAGGATTGATTGGGATAACTGGAAGTGTTTGGAGTGTAGCTGTAATCAAAGTGAGACTGACACAAATTGGCAGGGAGTAGATGCTAGTCAAATACAATGTGGTCTGAACAAACAACTCCAAAATTGGTATTTTTGGCTAGCTGACATGTGATTAGGACTTAATTGGTATGCAAAAGAAAGGGAATGGGCATGAGGCTATACTAGACACTGGTAGAGGATGACAAACTAGATAAGAGGGAGAGAGCAAAATAATGAGGGCTCTGACGAAAGGCTGCAATCAAATACAATAACACAAACAAAGGGGCAAAATGTGAATGAGGATTAAAAGGCAATGGCTCAAAGTCTTATGAATACAAGCACGCAAATAGAATTAGAATGAGGGGGGGAGCCAAAGCTAATGTATTGCAAGGCCATAGGTGCCCTTTTATAGTAAGTCTGAATAGGTACAAGATAGAGAGATTGGCAGAGGCATAGAGCAATCAGAAATACATGCTAGGAGCTGTCAAAGGTAAAAAAGATAAGGAAGTGATGTTACAAACACTATAAGATAAGAAGCAATAACTCTAAAGTCTAAAAAAGTAGAGAGATTGCCAAGGTGAGTCTACATGGACCTGGAGACAAGATAATAAAGGATAAGTCAACAGAAGGCATAAGAACAATAAGAGATAAAAAGACAGATCTATTCTGAGTCAACAAAGTGTTTGGCTACCTCTGATTCTAATAAGTGCATAGGGTGGCTATGAACAGCCCTAAATAACTGTGTAAAGGTCTAAATACAAAGTTGGTAGCTAACAAATCAAATGAATTGGGATCAGTCAGTCCTAAATAGGCCAAATGGTCAAAGAATACTGAAAAGCTGTGAAAAGTGGGGTATTGGTGCCTAGAATACACCTATGCTCATCATTGGGATAAAAAATTGATGATTGGTCTTGGTATTATGGAGGTCAAGGGGAAGTGTTGAAGTATGACTTCCTTTAACCTCTCCTCTTCTTTATTTGGTATTTTCCTACTTATTGATTTCCTTATTCATACTTTGGTATTGTAGACCTACCATTAAGTCTGTAATGCTTGGCACCTACTCCCCTAGTTATTTTACCTCTACCTTAAGTAATGACTGAGGTAAGCTTCTCATTCATCTACATTATCTTACTTATACTAAAAGCCATTCATAGCTCTTTTATTCTAGCCTTACCATCTTGCAGGTACTATTTAATTCAGTTATTTTACCTCTACCTTGAGTGACAACTGAGCTCTTCTATTCCAGTCTTACCATCTTGTAGATCTCACTCAACATCAAGGACTAATATTTAGTAGGTAGGACTAGCTTGTACTTATAAGTATCCTATGTCTAATAATAGGTAGGTATAGATGGATACAAGTTGATAGTAAGGAGTATACTATTACTCTAAGTGCCAAGACTCCTAGTTTTTACGGTTCTACTAGTACTATTATGTGGCTTTATGGAGTACCCCAGAGACTATCAGGAGTTTTTGTAGCCTAGTATGGTTTCCTTTAATGTATACTATAAGCTTGACATTATAATAATAGGCCAACATGGTCTTTCTTATACACTATAGTCATTGACTTGTATTATCTTGCCTGCTCCCCATATATATTGTACACTGACCTTAAGTCTACTATACCCTCTAAAGCATCACCAAGTACCAGCTATATGCACTTTAAGTAAAGACCACACAGGCAAAGCAGTGAGCATTATTGTGCATGCCTATTGGATAGTATAGGTCTTATGATCCACTAGTCTACCTTTCTCACAGAGTTTACCTTGTCTCTCTACTATACCCTTTACTAAATACTCTTTGTTTCTTAATCATAGTATAACAGAACCTCATAGCCTACAAGTATTTCTATATATGTTTTTTTATTATCTCTTGATATTATGGTCTTGGCACAATATTGCTTTCACTTTATCTTATAATCTTGTGCTCACTCTACTTGATTTGATTTACTATAAATACCTATCTACAACACTGTAATATACTAGTTTTGAATATCCCTTTGTTTAGAGCTCAACTTTGTAAGAAGATCTTGCTTATATTGCTCCTTGCTATTAATGAGCATATACTTATGCTAAGGACTAGAAAGCAATATTGAAAGAGTTTAGAAGAGATATTAAACAAAGAAAGTAGGTAACAAAGACATAATTACCTACCAAAGATAAGCAAACACCAATTAAACAATATCTAACTAATAATTACTATTTGGCACTATTTAGTCAGTCTTAAATATCATCCATATGTTTATCATCAGTATATAAGAGTCGGCAAGATAGCATTACATTGCTTAATGATATTCTTAGCATCAAATAGCCAATCAGCTTTCAATAGCTATGTCCAAGTTAGTTCTTATCTCTTATCTCCTTGATTCCCATATATTTGGTCAAATCTAATCTTATACCATCACTTGGCTTTACTATGCACATATTTGTTCTATATATATTCTTATTGGTTCTGGGAGCACATCTAAGTTACTTATACTTGGATACTAGATGCCAATTATTTGGGCATTTGGCATTCATGATAGACTTTCACCTTATCATCTTCTAAACCTATATGGACATTACCTCTAGCTTCTTATCTTTGATATTTACTAGGTCTTGGTGCCTATTCAACATTTACTCTCATTTCTTATTTGGTATTTTACTTAGAGTTGTTCTTACTATAAAAACCCATATACAACTCTGGAATATATCAGCTTTCATACCCCATAGTTTAAAGCTCATTTGTGTTTGTATATTGTCCCTATTGATTGTCCTCTTTATTCTCTATTATATCTCATTAGCTCCCTATGTGGCTCTTAAAGCACACAGTTATTGGTTGCAACACTGTCTTTTGGTTCTCTATTGGTTGTGCACTAGCCAAGACCAAATATTCAGTCAATTTATTAGTACTGTCCTAAACTATTTGTGCATATTAATCTATACCTTTTATTGCTTATCTTGGTATACCTTTGCTTTTCTAGGTCTATGCTAATAATTCTTTGTATATTAGATACTAGCTTTTGTCTACCCTACCCTAGAGGTTGTTTTGGTGATATGCTCAATACTTAGAGACATCTCTATTATATCACCAATATTATCCTTGCTTGACTTATTATTACTTTTTTTATTGCTTTTATTATTATTGCCTTTGCTTCCCTTAAAGTCACCTTGGTCTATGGTTTATTGTCTTGTCTTATATGGGACTAATCGTGTGTCACCTCAATATTGCTTGCTATAGCTCATATACCCTTATATTACCTTACTTGACATCTTGACATTTTGCTTGATACCTTGAGTTCTTATAGTATATATCTTATGCCCCATCTCTCCACTCACAAAGGTCCTTTAATATTCTAGTAAAGTTAGTCCTCCACCTACCTTATTGATAAGTGTGCCACCTCTTTAAGCACTAAGGCCCTTGTTTTTGTACTTTCTTTGGAATTGATCACTAAGTTTGCAGTACCATACACTATACTTTGCTAATATTTAGCTACTACTTGTTAGGCTTGGGATGACCTACAGCCTCATGCAATATATCCTAAAGGTAGTCATGGCAATAGACTAACACAGTCATCTATTACAGTTTATCCAGCAATACCTTATAGTTTATGTAAAGTGCTTATATGTAGTGCAACCACTTAGGAAAGTGCCCTCAATGATGCCAATGCCACTAAGCCCTAATAATATGTGCCATGTACCATTCCATATGAGTGTATCAAAGTTTATCTTTGTGATGCTTTATTTGCAGTAAGCTTTATTGCATATGCTTATTGGACACTGTAGGTCTTTTAATTCATTCCCATTTATACTTTGCAAAGACCACCTTGCTCACTCTTTATATCCCCTCACTAGATATTGTTTATTTTCTTGACTATGGCACAATAGAACCCTAAGATTTATAAGCAACTCTATATATGGTTCTCTTTATCTTTTGAGTTTTTAGCCTTGGTATGATATTACTTGCACTTTATCTTATGACTTTACATTTGTTTTACCTACTTTGATTTACTATAAATACTTATCTTTGACTCTAAAATATACTAGTTTTGAATACCCCTCTATTTAGAGCTTAACTTTACAAGGAGATATTACTTATATTGCTTGTCTTTGCCATTGTCTTTGCACTATTATTGTATCTCTTGCCAAGGCCTTTATTGTTGCACTTAAAGTCCCCTTGGTTAATTGTGACTGAGGTTTATATATTCTACATTGCTCCATGCCAGTTATACAACTTGCACCATTATATTGCTATTGACCTTGTCACTAGTCTTTACTCTAGCTTTAATCTAGCTTCAGTCTAGCTTTGCATAGCTTTGCACAACTTTGTGTATATATATCATACTTCATCTCTCTACTAATAAAAGGTTTGTCAGTCTATAAATAAGTTAGCTCCAAGCCTACCCATGTTTAATAGTAGTTTTGCTGTGTTTTTCACATATAGAACCATTACAGCACATTATTTTAAAGCCCACTATGAGGGGTTTACTTTCAAATTTCCACTAAGGGATTTCTAATAATCTTTATGACATACTGCTAAATGCAATGAGATCCAAGAACCCATTACTAGCTTTAGTACTCTTGGATTTAATGTTGATCTCAGCCTATCTGCCAACACTAACATTGTGCCTTACTACCTCTCTTACCATCACCTTCTCAATTTTGATAACTTGCCAACTCTTTTATTACCTTCACCACCCCCAGAAACCTTGTTTTTCCTAACTTTCCTATTATTACTGAATTGTTTGTCACTTACACCCATTGTTAGGACCATATTCTCATATATGCTTTGCATATAACTTAGAAGGTTAGTTAAGTAATACACTTATGACTTGGAAGCAGACTGTGACTTATATTTGATTACTATTGACATGATAAAGCATGAATACTTACAATACTTACATATTGACATGCTTTGGCATGAATGCTTACTGATAAAGATTGTAATTAGTTCCTGACTTCTAATGATATAGACAGATATTTGATTATGATTACTATAAATGGATAGATTACAGATTATGATTTACAGATTATAATTGGCTTTGGTGCCCTAACACCTATTAAGTAGATTAGCCTTTAAAAGCATAGACTAGATCTAGGTCTAGCCCTAAATAGCTTGTATGTATTAATAGCTAAGATGAGCTTCTAAGAAGCTCAGCTCATTTACTTTGTATATACTTAATCTTTGTACTGTGCCTGACATCTGGCTACCTTCCTAGCTCATGTATTGTGAACTCTGTCAGATCTGAGAAATTATATCTAGTCTAACAAAGCACTGGATTCATCTTATAGCCTCTATCACTCTCTTGTCTCTATAATATATAAAGAGCTCATAGTATATAGGGTCCTTGGTTGGATCCCTCCATGAGTTATTAGTTGGATAGAAAAAGATAGTTACATGCCTAAAGAATATTGTGATATTCTTGAAGATTATCTTCTACATCTCTTTGAAGAAAAGGCTGATAGTAACCCAGAATTTCTTCTATATGCCCAAAGACAATCCATTGTCTTTATCTATTAGGCCCTTATAATCTAAATAGCCTAGGGAACCTCTTAGTACTTAGTGCACATGATAAGCCTACTGGCTTAACACTCATTTCTCTGTTACTCAATCTTGCCCACCTCAAATCTTTGCCACTATCTCCAATCTTATTGCTTTGTTACTTGAGGTTTTCATTGTTTAGTCACACTTCTGAGAACTCTGCTCCCATTTTTCTATTGCCTACTTTTACCTTACCATTAATATTATGCCTGCTTTTTCTAGAACACATTGTGACCTCTTTACACACGGTCAGTGGCAAAAGTACTAAGCAATGTAGAAATGATTGGGTGTCAGTCCATGTCTGTGATAAATGGATCAGAATAAAGAATGAGTATATCTTGTGCATTCTCCTCCCTACTGAAATCATGACTGTCACTAGCCACCAACCAAAGAGAGCAAAAGATGGGAGAGTGGGATTTAGTCAGAGGTTGCCAAAGCTGCATTGTCATCCTCCACCAATTGGACTGAGCTGGTGTTGGTATCTTCATTGGCACTGTCATCTTTAGCATTGTCGTCACTCAATCAGGATTCTCCTATGGCCTGAAGGCATCCTTACAAGATATTAAGGAGGGCTTTAAGATTGACAAGCTCTAGAGACCTGCGAGCAAAATAAGGAATAATGCAGAATGCTGCCACTGGCCAATCAAAGACTGATCCATCAAGTTTGGCCAGAATATATGCTCCCCTTTGGTTCCTAGAAATCACCAGCAATGGTCCCAAGTACTATAGTCACATATTCCAATTGAGCACCTTTTCTATGGCCATGTTATGCATCAGGACAAGCGAGCCTCAGTGGAAATTGAAGTTATGAAGGGTGACCAAATGCTATTGTTCAAATTGGATAGTGGCCTAGACTTGGGCGCTGACTACTGAGCTGTAAAGGTGGGCAAGGTCCGATTGGTGTTTCCACAAAGTAATGGCACATCAGGCAATGAAGTTGGTAGTGCTGAGGGTTGTAGTCAGCAGTGGTAGAAGATAGGTGGCTTTGGCGATGTCAAGTGGAAGGAAAAGATGGGTGCTGGTAGCTATGAAATATGGAAAACAACCCATTCAGTGCTGAACAGTAATGTGATTAGCCCAGAATATGAAATGAGCTGCACAATTCCACTTGGCCTGATCTTTATCAACTGCCTTGAACAGAGCCTATTAAACATTGAAGTAAGGTCATTTGGTGATGCCATTCATATGGGAATTGTAGCCCAAAATGCAAATGTGCCAAATGTGTTACTTCTTTGCTAGCTAGTTAAGTGCTTTGATAAATGCCAGTCCATTATTGGAGACGATCTCTGCTAGTGTTCCCCATCAGTACAGGATATCCTCAGAGGTCCAGTTAGCAAGAGATAAACTTGTTTTGCATTGCAGCATGTGGAATTTGAAGTAGTATGATACCAAACAGTGACCTTGAATGAGATACTTAAAACCACTGATAGTCGGCATGTGCATGGTGTCCATATATATCTTTGCGAAGAGTGGTGCAGGCATGGCAACAGTCAAGTGAATAAGAATATTGTAAGTCTGGTGAATCTGGCAAAAGTGATATGTCCAAACAAACCAGGAAATGTCTTGCCTCATATGTGGCCACTAGAAGTGTTTGGTGACTGAGGTAGTTGTGGCTTAGAAGCCCTTATAAGCAATGTTGCTGTGGGTGGTAGTAAAAACTGTGATCTGACTAGATGGGGCTGCAACGATCTTGTGTCAACTATGTGAGTCTTTTCCCCATAGCTTGTTGGCTGCAATAAAGAACTCAGTGCAATATTGCAGGAAGGTAGCATATTCAGAGTTGGAGAGAGAAAAGGGCCAAACTAATGTTTGGTATGAGTCGTAGACTTCTTTAGCTTCTAAAGCTTTCTGCAATCTTAGGATATCTGAATATTCAATGGTCAGGCCTTTGTCATTGGAGTCAGTATTAGTCAAGGGATTGCCTACAAGTGAGGAAATGAAGATAGTGATTGTCAAGGTTGAGCTAGAGGTGGTGAACATATTGTTGATCTGATGGAGAAAGCCGTAGAGATTGTCGATCCAGTCATCAAAGCTGTCTTTGGGTTTTGTTACAAACTGCTCATTTAGTAGCCCCAAGAGTAGGGAGTTCTTCCTTGGGTCACTTGTGGAGGAAGAGTAAAACAATGGTCTCAACTGTATATATAGCACAGGAGCCAGGTGTGTTATTACAGCATAGGCAATAGAGCAAGGGGCAGTATGAAGACTGCCATAGTTTTATACATGAGGATATAGAAGGAACAAAAAGAATAGACTAAAGAATATTAGCCTATTCAATGGGCCTTTTATACTACTTTAGGAAAGGGCATGAGAATCCCATATATATCTGTAGGTATTCTCTAAGTCATTTCTCTCTTTAAACGACTACTCTTGCTTCTCTGCTTGTCTCCTTCCAACCAGGAGGATAAGGAGTTCTGTGCCCATGTATGGGTAGTATGTAAGGTGGGGAAAGATGCCCACTGCAACAGGCTTATAATACTTGACCAGCAATGAATAATCTGCTAGGAGTGGATAACCAGAGGTATTATCTGTACCTTAGTGTACGCCTCAGGGTATGAGGCCACCTGGTGGTTGTAACAATCATATCAGAATAGACTGCCATAAAGGCCCAATAAGTTGTGATCATAATAATACCCCTTTTTTATGTTCTATTCGCCTGGTAGGGTAGCATATTGCTTCATCACCTATCCATATACAATTTGCTTTCTTGGTCCAATAATGTATCAACTGGATGCATCTTCCAGGATATGACTATGTTTTCTGGGAGGAAGACCAACTTACATCATTTGATTCTCTAGGAGTTTTCTATCTCTATTGAGCTGTTTGTTTGTCAACTGTTAGAGCATTCCAAAACCCCTCATCTATAGGATGTTCTTCCTTTACCTATTGATTTGTTTGGCCACTGGTTCCTGCCTAGTGGTCTTACTCCAGTTTGCCCTGGAATAACATCAAGAATGGCATATGAATGCAAATAGTAGATGGATGAGTAGAAACTCAAGCCTGTGGGTTCTAGTTTGTGCCATCAATTTTTTCTTCTTCCTTCTCCAAGGGCCAAACCTCAGTGTTTCTAGGATAGTCATCTACCCCTGCAATTGTTGTTTCCTCTTGACAGCAAGTGATGTCCATGGACAAGTAGGTTGATTGCTTTATATAGGCTTAGGCCTACTTCTCCAGACTACCAGCATGTTGTCCCAAGCAGTATTGCTCCTATACAGTGAGCTTATCTCTGGTGAGGTAGTATTGGCATCCAGAGTTTATTTGTCACAAATGTGGGCCTATGGTGGGGAATACTATATGTAGTGTTGGGCTCGAGGCAAGGATGTGAAGAGAATCAGACTGGAAGGGCACAGCAAGGAGATAAAAGGAGTCTAACTCCATTTTCAAGACTGCCCATTCATGTGCACGAATAGCCATCAAGACCATAATTGATTTATTTGTTGGGTCTGTAAGATATATCTACAATGGTAGTTTAAACACTGTTCAGGATGTTTGCTAGTTTAACGTCATAGCAGATGTCCATAGTTTAAGGTCATTGCGGACCCATTAGGGTGCCCTACACTACCCGATAGTTTACATTTAAGGTTATTTTGGACCTTCTTCATCATTAACATTGAAGATCTGTAAGGGAAGATGTTTCTGCATGCCAGAACATTTGTCAGTGATGTGCATAGGGCCCTAGACCAGACTTTGCCTTCCCAGATCCCACTGAGGCATGATGGGAACAGTTTATACTATATCAAACTAGATAATTTATAACACCTCAAGATTATGAGACCACTCAGTTTAACACTGTGAGATAAGTGACTGCTATTATCTGACTGAGTCCCTTGAGTCATGATAGACTTGGCCTTCTGAGGATAAAGGTAGTTTACCATCATTTCAGATGTTTATTAATATATCTTTGTCAAAAATAATGTTGATCGAAGGCTTTTGGTGTGCTCAGATGCTCTGCCATGTTTGAGAATTCTCAACGGCACAGCCTGATAAGATCTTGCTGATGCTCTGAGAAAGGCATCACAGCATCGATGCTATTGGACTCGCTCCGGCTTCATGATTGTCCAGGCTGCTGCGCAGCTGATTGTGGTCAAACACTCATTGAGGTTGGGCTCTCTTGCCTTTTCTACCTTTGTCTAGGATCATCGGTCCCTGTTTGTAACCTTTGATTACACAATGTTCTAGACCATCCCCTTCTGTTTTTGTCGGAGAAAGCATTGATGTATATCTAAGCTTGATATACAATAATTTCTAGCTCTCCTAAACATCATCTTTTCTCTCAACTCAATTGGCGTTTTCTATGGCCATTTGGCAATACCCCTGTGGAAAAAGGGGCAAATAGTTTATTATTATTGCAGACAGAGGTGATATTTCTTCATCAATATCCCCCTATGATCCCCATGTGAAAGGGGACAGTAGTTTAAGGTTATTGTGGACCGATTGGGACCCTGGATCGCCAATCACAACTCCTATTTGGCTAAGGAGCAAGTAGTTTAACATCATTGTGGATATGGTGATATCTAATTGAGATATCCCCATACAATCCCTGTGCTAAAAGGAACAAATAGTTTAATGTTGTTACAAATGTACATGACCTTTGTGATTTAAAGACCCTGTATATGATCCCTATGCATGAAGAGATGGTAGTTTAATGTCATTGTGGATGTGGTGCTATCTTTGTGATTAAGATGCCACTACACAATTCCTATTCTAAAAGGGACAATAATTTAGCATCATTGTGGACATGTTTTGCTGCAAATATTATAGCAAAACAATGCCTAGTTTAACATCTTTCCAGATATTATTGTTGCTAGAGTAATTCTAGCTCCAATACAATCCCTAGAACTGAGGGACAGTAGTTTAATGTCATTTTGGATGTATTTTGTTGGTGGAATAGACTTTATAAATGAAATGGCCAGTTCTTGTCGTACTTCCATGATGTGAGCCAAAGAAAGTCATGTGATCTAGCCCTTCTGACTAGATACTTGACTTGAGGCACATGTCCTAGTTGCCTCCTGACTAGGTCTTGGAGCGGAATTCTTGTACTTCAACTCCAGGACTAGACTGGGCACACTGTAAAGAGGTGTGTGCTTTTCTATATCCCCAAACTCCTCGCTTGGATTTGAACCAAGACAACCTGATATTCTTTTACTAAAAAGCAAGTGAATATCAAAGTGCTTTGACCACTTATAGGCAGGATTTTGCAATGCAGGTCTTCTGACAACCTGCGCTTCACTAAAATACAACCACACTCTATGGGTCAATGGTAGTTTAACATTATCTCAGATAGGGATAGTTTATTATCATTTTGGACGCAGACTAGTTTTACATTGTTGCAGACACCTAGTAGTTTATAGTCATTGTGGACTAACATCTGGAAAATCACTTTCTTGTATTATTGTCTAATTAGTTCTATTTATGCATAATTAAGAATGATTAGGATTAGAGATTATTTGCTTATCCCCCTAAACCTGTTCCAATTAGACATAGTTTTTCTAAATTAGGAATTATCAGAATCAATTATAGCTTGAAATTTCGGAAAAATAATAATAAATCAAGAATCACAGTTCTCATAGCCTTCTTATAGAGTCATGTTTATTTGAACACTAGTTGAATACCTAAACACAAAATATACCTCATAACAAATTTGCCTTTTGCCAAAGTTAAACCAATAACCTCATGTATACAAGCATCTAGGACAGATGCTCTAAGCCACAAAGCCACAAAGTCTAATATATGAACTTGGTAATCTAAATAAGTAGACATAATGTAGGCAACCTCAATATCTTAAATTTTATTCAATATTTATCTTTCCTCTATCTTATAAATAAACAGGTCAATAAATGCCCAAAAAGTCAGGTCTTTCAGGATTTAGTTTAAACACTAGCTAAGAAGATAATAAACCAATGGAAAATAAATAATACACTTTATATAGGATAAAAACAAATTGTGGCACTGACACAATTTGGATTTAGAATGTGTAAAACTATGATTGAGTGTAGTATTCAATAGGACTCTACTACTATAGACAATGCTACCTGAATTTGCAAATTTGATCAAAAACATGATTATGAATAATTAGCCATAATTAGCTCAACACTACATGCACTGCATGGTTTTTCTCGGAATAAACCATGGATAAAATTGTGGATATAAATAAAGTTTTTGTTTGGGTTTATCCACAGGAATTACCAAAACAAAAACTTAAAGCTTATCCAAGGTTTTGTCCCAGAACAAAACTATAACATAACCTTATGTTTAAGCTCAGACATTTTGTTCAAGTTTGTCCTACAGTAAATCCTGGGATAAAACTCTGGATAATCTTTAACTCTTATGTCACAGGATTTATGTCACATATGAAAAATCGCTAATAATACCATGAAAATCAGTGATTAATTCAGTTTATTACACAGCCCTTTGGGCACTGCCTAGCACCAAATATTAGATAGCCTTTTTATTCACAACATCTCTTGACCAACCTCAATGAATATGGCCTTCTGCAAAGACTACCTTGCTATAGAGAGTTTCTTAAAAAAACAGTGTGTAATTGTAAATACAAAGTGAAGCAGCATGGACAAAACTGGAAAAGTGACAAACAAGAATCATACTAGCAATCACAAATCATCAAGGCAATACAAGGGCTAGCTCATAGCTAAATTCATTATAATAGTGTCTAGTCTTAGAAAAATAGGGATTGTTAGTATTAAATCAAAAAATCAAAAAAAATAATGAGCTGTGCATATTGTCTAATTCTCTAATAATCTATTAACCACTGGAATAATTGTCTCTTGTAACAAGTGGCAGACACTGCAACAAACCACTGTTGCATCTAGTGCTAAGTGTTTGGCACTATAACAAACCACTGTCATACCCCACAACAAGTGTCCAAAGCTATGACAGACCACTATAGCACCCTGTGCCAAGTGTCCAACATTGTGACAAACCACTGTTGCACCCTATGACAAGTGTCCAAAGCTATGACAAACCACTGTCACATCTTGTGCCAAGTGTCTGATACTGTGACAAACCACTGTCATACCCCATGACAAGTGTCCAAAGCTGTGACAAACCACTGTTGCACTCCATGACAAGTGTCCAAAGCTGTGACAAATTACTATTGCACCTTGCGCCAAGTGTCTAAAGCTGTGACAAACCACTGTCACACCCCATGACAAGTGTCTGACACTGTGACAAACCACTGTCATACCCTGTACCAAGTGTCTAATGCTGTGACAAATCACTGTTGCACTATTAGACACTTGGTGCAAGGTGCAACAGTAATTTGTCACAGCTTTGGACACTTGTCATGGAGTATGACAGTGGTTTGTCACAGTATCAGACACTTGGCACAAGATGTGACAGTGGTTTGTCATAGCTTTGGACACTTGTCATAGGGTGCAACAGTGGTTTGTCACAATGTTGGACACTTGGCACAGGGTGCTATAGTGGTCTGTCATAGCTTTGGACACTTGTTGTGGGGTATGACAGTGGTTTGTTATAGTGCCAAACACTTAGCACTAGATGCAACAGTGGTTTGTTGCAGTGTCTGCCACTTGTTACAAGAGACAATTATTCCAGTGGTTAATAGATTATTAGAGAATTAGACAATATGCACAGCTCATTATTTTTTTTGATTTTTTGATTTAATACTAACAATCCCTATTTTTCTAAGACTAGACACTATTATAATGAATTTAGCTATGAGCTAGCCCTTGTATTGCCTTGATGATTTGTGATTGCTAGTATGATTCTTGTTTGTCACTTTTCCAGTTTTGTCCATGCTGCTTCACTTTGTATTTACAATTACACACTGTTTTTTTAAGAAACTCTCTATAGCAAGGTAGTCTTTGCAGAAGGCCATATTCATTGAGGTTGGTCAAGAGATGTTGTGAATAAAAAGGCTATCTAATATTTGGTGCTAGGCAGTGCCCAAAGGGCTGTGTAATAAACTGAATTAATCACTGATTTTCATGGTATTATTAGCGATTTTTCATATGTGACATAAATCCTGTGACATAAGAGTTAAAGATTATCCAGAGTTTTATCCCAGGATTTACTGTAGGACAAACTTGAACAAAATGTCTGAGCTTAAACATAAGGTTATGTTATAGTTTTGTTCTGGGACAAAACCTTGGATAAGCTCTAAGTTTTTGCTTTGGCAATTCCTGTGGATAAACCCAAACAAAAACTCCATTTATATCCACAGTTTTATCCATGGTTTATCCTGGGAAAAACCATGCAGTGCACGCAGTACAAATTAGTATTATTAACAATATCAATAATTAAGATCCAATAAGAGAGAGGGGTTTTTCAAATGGCCACTAGTAAGGTAGAGGATGGGGACAAGGGTATATGTATGGCATGCCTATGTATAAATAAGCATAGGATTGTTAGAGATAATCTTAATATGCTTAGTGCACATATTTCCTATATGGCAGGCAAATATATTATTCTGGTACTATATACCAATATGACTGTCTTTTCCATAGCCCAAGAGCTAGAGAAAAACACCCAGTTTGAGCATCTTCTGTATAACAAAGCAATGCATAATATGGATGGCACTGAGAATTGTACTATCAATAGTGGTGATGATTATGTGCTGCACAAGACAGTATTAACCACTGCACTAATAGACAAGGTTTGCAAGGCTGCATATAGCACATCCCTAAGCCCAACCTGCATGTTGTGTTCTATAATGACCAGTAGCAGGCATTGGCTAACAATGACAACTTTGATGATCTTGTGTGCAAGGCTAAGGGTACCAAGGTCTTTATAGCCTTTTATGGCAGCTGCCAAGCTGCTAACACAGTGGCTGAGAGCATTAATGCACATTTCTCTCTTTTTATGTCCTTTGTAAAGGTAGCTGGAAAATCAGCAAAAGAGCTACAAGATAATAGTGCAGGCATATATAAAAGAGAGTAATATGCTAAAATAGTATAGAATGTGCCACATTTTTACCTTTGCACTGATAGAGCAGTAGTACTTACTATTTCCTACTGCTAATTAAAGACTTCTTAGTATGGAATTAGTGCTAATATTATAAAATTAGAAACTAATCCAATGCTTACAATGTATTGCTCCTAATTAGGAAATTAGACACTTTTAGATGCTATTAACACTTTTAGATAATTTTAGACACTATCAGATATAATCCAAAGCTAATACAAGGGGGTGGTTTTCTAGATGAAGCCTTTGGTAGTTTTATATCATTCTGGATGTGTTTTGTGGCCTTGCATTGCCTTGGGGCAAGCACTTTTAGTAAAGGTAGCCCAGACTCTACTATCTTATGCATCAGCAGGTAGAAACCCCTAATGCAGAAATGATTCTGTAAAACTGGAAATCCAAAGTGGGATGTCCAAACACCAGTCAGACCTTGACTGTGAGGGATCACTTTACTGAGTTATGCACTATAATTATTCTTGGCTTTAGATTTGCACTAGTTATGTACAAGCATCTTTGTTGTACCAAGACAAGGAGCTGGCTTGTTGACACCTAATATAAATAGCCATGGAGGGTTCCCTAATGTGGAAAAAACCCTGTAAAACTGAGGATCCAAATGGGATGCTCAGTGCATCTGTTAGATTACTCCTTGACAGCAAGGATGTGAAAATTCTATGCATATGTTGCCATATGAAATATGCCTGCTTGTGTGCCACATTCTACTATTCCAAGAACATGGGCTTGTGGTTAGGTACTTTCCCTGTCTTCTTGTTTTTTCACAGTTTTAAGACATGCAGGTCCAATATTTTAGACGTTATTCCAGACATAGGGTAGTTTAATGTTACTTTCAGATGAGGGCATACAGTTTAACGTCATAAGGGATGAACCTAGTTTTACATTGATAAGCTAGAGGTGGCTCTAGGTGCCGAGCACAATACTAAAACAACCTCTAATACAGGGGTGCCGGGGCTAGTATCTGATACACAAGGAATCATTAGTTAGGACTTGAAAAAGCGAGGGCACACTAAAGAGTAATGAGGAGGGTGAGATTAAAGCACCTGAATGGTGATACGCTAGAGGTGGCTCTAAGTGCCGAGCACAACACCAAAACAACCTCTAATGCAAGGGATGCTGGAGCTAGTATCTGATACCCAAGGAATTTGTTAGTGATGACTTTATAAATTGATGGCACACTGAGAAGTAGCGAGGAGTGTGAGATTATAGTGCCCGAACGGTTTCGGGACTGCACCAAACACCGACCGAATGTTCGGTCGGTCGTGTCGGGGATTTCGGTTGGTAACGAGAAGGTAGTGTTGCGACCGACAACTACGTGCTTCAAGAGCCACATGGGACTCTGACAATATACGAGGGAGGACGAGGGGTATGAGCGAAAAGACGAGTATAAATGCAAACAAGGCCGAACGACAAGGATGACAAGTTTTTGGGAGTCGACGAAGATGATTTCGATGGTTGAGATAAGTGCGAGTGAGCTCTGAACTGTGGGGTGCGAAAGCTGGTTTATTCCAGAGTTGTATATAGGTTTTTATAGTAAACAGAGCCCCTAAGTAAAATATTAAACAAGAAATGAGAGTAGATATTGAATGGGCGCTAAGCCTTAGCGATCAGAGAAGATAAGAAGGTAGGTGAGATGTCCATATGGGTTCCAAAGGTGACAAGGTAAAAGTTAATCAGCGATGGCGAAATCCCGAACGTTCGGGATCCGTCGCCCGAGCGTAGGTAGCAGGAAAAGGCATTGGAGAACCAATGAAAATAAAGAAGAGGTATTGTATGACCAGGATAGCTAAATAACGGTGCAAGATCGTGTTTGACCAACCATGTGGAAGTTGGGAAGATAAGCAATAAGGACCGACTGACTCATGGAGGACATCGGCCGATATGGACTGCTAGCTCCGATCTTGTAAACACTTATCGTAACACTCCTGTGCAGTCATGGTAAGTACGTGAAGTGTAGGTGAACTGACCCAAGTGCTGCCGAACGTCCTTCGGTGGCTTGTCGTCGGTCGGGTTGGGACCGACCATGTTTGGTAATAGTCGGCATCTTCGGTACTTGTCTAGCGCTGTTTGGTATCTCCCCAAAGCTTCCCAAATACCTCCCTTGGATCCTAGTGCGGGTGCATGCTCATCAACGGTTTCGGGACTGCACCAAACACTGACTGAATGTTTGGTTGGTCGAGTTGGGTCAAGGAATTGATTGGTGACAAGAAGGTAGTGTTGTGAGCGACAACTATGTGCTTCAAGAGCCACATGGGACTCTAATAATATATGAGGGAGAACAAGGGGTACAATTGAAGAGACAAGTATGAACACAAACGAGGCTGGATAACGAGGATAATGAGTTTTCGGAAGTCGACGAAGACGATTTCAATAGTTGAGATGAGTGTGAATGAGCTCTAAACTGTGGGGTGCAAAAGCTAGTTTATTCCAGAGTTGTATGTAGGTTTTTATAGTAAACAGAGCCCCTAAGTAGCATATCAAACACGAAATGAGAGTAAATGTCAAATGGGTGCCAAGCCCTAGCAATCAGAGAAGATAAGAAGGTAAGTGAGAAGTCCATATGAGTTCCAAAGGTGATAAGGTAAAAGGTAATCAGTGATGGCAAAATCCCAAACATTTGGGATTTGTTGCCTGAGCATAGGTAGTGGGAACAAGTGTTAGAGAACCAATGAAAATAAAGAAGACATAACACATGACCAGGGTGGCTAAGTAATGGTACAAGATTGCGTTTGACCAACCATATGGAAGTCGGGAAGATAAGTGATAAGGACCGACTGACTCACGGAGGACATCGGCCGATATGGACTGCTAGCTCCGATCTTGTAAACACTTATCATAACACTCCTGTGTGGTCATGGTAAGTACATAAAGTGTGGGCAAACTGACCCAAGTGCTGCCGAATGTCCTTCGGAGGGTTGCGGTCAGCTAGGTAGGGACCGACCATGTTTGATGCAAGTCGGCATCTTCGGTACTCATCTAACGCTGTTTGGTATCTCCCTAAAGCTTTCCAGATACCTCCCTTGGACCCTAGCGCAGGTGCATGCTCATCCACATTGTTTCGGATGAACTTAGTTTTAGGTTATTTTGGTGATACACTAGAGGTGGCTCTGAGTGCCAAGCACAATACTCAAACAACCTCTAATGCAGAGGGTGCTGAAGCTAGTATCTAATACACAAGGAATTGTTAGTGATGACATTAAAAATTGAAGGCATACTAAGAAGCAATGAGGAGTATGAGATTATAGCACCCAAATAGTTTTGGGACTGCACCAAACACTGACTGAACATTTGGTCAGTTGAGTCAGGGATTTGGTTGGTAACAAGAAGGTAGTGTTATGACCAACAATTATGTACTCCAGAAGCCACATAGGACTTTGACAATATACAAGAAAAGACAAGGGGTATGAGCAAAAAGATAAGCACAAATACAAATGAGGCCAAACAATAGGGATGGCAAGTTTTTGGAAGTTAATGAAGACAATCTCAATGGTTGAGACAAGTGCAAATGAGCTCTGAACTGTGGTGTGCAAAAGCTGGTTCATTCTAGAGTTGTATGTAGGCTTTTATAGTAAACAAGGTCCCTAAGTAAAATATTAAACATGAAATAAGAGTAGATATCAAATGGGCGCCAAGCCCTAGCGATCAGAGAAGATAAGAAGATAGGTGAGATGTCCATATGGGTTTTGATAGTGATAAGATAAAAGTTAATTAGCAATAGTGAAAACCCGAATGTTTGGGATTTGTCGCCCAACTGTAGGTAGTAGGAACAGGCATTGGCAAGCTAATGAAAATAAAGAAGACATAACATATACATATGACCAGGGTGGCCAAGTAATAGTGTAAGATTATGTTTGACCGACTATGTGAAAGTTAGGAAGATAAGCGATAAGGATTGACCGATTCACAGAGGATATTGGCCGACATGGAATCCTGGATCCAATCTTGTAAACACCTTATCGTAATACTCCTGTACAGTCATAGTAAGTATGTAAAGTGTGGGCAAACTGACCCAAGTGCTGCCAAGCATCCTTTAGTGGGTTATGGCCAGTCAGGTGGGGGCCAACCATGTTCAGTAATAGTTGGTATCTTCATTACTTGTCTAGTACTGTTTGGTATCTTCTCAAAGCCTCCCGGATACCTTTCTCAGACCCTAGTGTGGGTGCCTCCTCATTATCAGACTACCATGAACCTATAGCATATTGAGCGCAGTGACAATGAAGCGACTGGCACAGAGAGAGTGCCAAAAAGAAGCTCTATAACGACAGGGCTGTGGTCCAGAGGGTAAGAGTCTTAGGAAAGAATCGCCCTCGGACCACGGGTATTTAAGCTACACAGAACAATAAGAAACGAAAAAGGAAGGTATGACATCAACAGGTCATTACAGGTGAAACTCCTTACAAAGCGGTCAAAAGCTCCACCGGGAGCTCGGTCCGGAGTGTCAATGACATCACACCGGACCGCCTCAGCTGGCTAACCTGGTGAAACAACTGAAACAAGGTGAGACAAGGTGAAAACAAAGTGAGACAGTCCAAATGGAGAAAGAAAGCAATATGCCCGCTCTAGGAACGGCTGTAGGGCCGCTCCCAGCTGTAGAGGCGAGTAATCAATGAGTCCCAAAGGTGGCACCCATGTGGCATGGATGCTACACCAACCAGAACGGCCACAAACAACATAGCATGTGGATTATTATCCTTTGGGTAAAAAGTTCCACCACTTCCTTACCCTCTTCCTTGCCCTGTTAATATCCATCAATAATCATATCCTTGGTATCTATCCCCTCCTTCATTGGGCCAGTAGTACAGGTCCGCTTTGTCATAGTTTCCTAGATTGTCTAAAGTATCCCAAGCATCAAGTTTAGACTGAGTCCAGAAGCAAATCTCTTTGAGCCTCTGAATTAGCATAGAAAGCTTAGCAGCTGCTTTAGCTATTCTGTCCCTCGTCTGTACAAAGTCGGTGATTAGCAGCAGGTGTTCTATCCCAGTGTCAAATACCCCAGCTAGCATGCTCTCCGCATCGGAGGGTTGCCTAGGTTCCTTAGTTCACCCATTGTTATCTTCATACTAGGATGTAGGATGTGGTATTAAGATTAATCTAGAGGGCCAACCATCTGATCTGTTGGCTTGCACTAGCCAGTTATTGAGGTATGTCACTATTTTTATTTCCTGATTGTCCACAGAGATGGTGTTTCACTATAAGAGAGCATCTGCTTGTTATTCCAGTTCTCCGGAGTAAGGATTTGGACTACTGGTAATTCCTCTCATGGTGCTAGAAGTTTGTCTGTCAGCTAGTACTGTTGGTTATGCAGCTCTTAGTAGAACTGGAAACAGGTGAGCCATTCCATTGCCTGGTTGTTGATCTCCACCTCTTGTACATAGCCTCTGGGGACTTCCAGCTCTAGGAGTTGTTATAATTTTAGTAGCAGGTGGAATTCAAGTTGTAGATCCACTAGGATTGCCATAGTCTTTGTCATTAGGGCCCTCATTCCATGGTGCATCTTGGGAGTTCCTCCTGGATGATTATTTGTTGGTATAGGTCCTCTCTTGCCTCTTGAACCTTGTGTAGTCCTCAGTATCATCATCTGAAAAGTTGTTAAGGTTTTGGGTGAGGATAGTAGTGGTGGTGTTGGACTCCAGTGGTGTTGGGCTTGTTCCTCTATTGATTCATTCAATGTCTGGATTGATGACCATAAGGACAATATCAGGGGAGGAGTTTCTCGAAGGAGACAAGGCAGTGGTGTCATTATAGAGGAGCATTGGTATAATGAGGACTGAAATGGGGAAGTGTAGAGATGTTTGATATGAGGTGTTTTCATTGCCCTTTTTATACCTTTTTGATCAGAGTGATATAAGATGAGGTTTATTGTGGTATTGGTCATGAAAATCCCTCAGGGCTTCTTCTGCTGTTTTCTTTAAGAAAGAGTAGGGTTCCTAAGTGTTATTGGCTTCAGAATATCCCTCTCATTTGACCAAGTGCTTGTTTCCCCGTCCTTGTCATTTTGAGTCTGGGGCCATCTCTACTTTGTGGTGTTCTTCATCATTTAGTACCTCCGGTAATAGTCTCATAAAGTTTTCCCCATGTGCTTCTATTTCTCTATATTTAGTGAGCATAGTGGCATGGAAAATGAGATGGATTTTCCATTGTTGGGAAATTTGCAGCTTATATGCCAAGGGTCCAACTTTGGCCAAGATTTTGAAAGAACCATATCTTCTAGGGGTGAGCTTAAACTTGGGATGCATCGTCCAGATATGGGTTTCTTTAAGCCATACTTTGGTCTCCTTCCTCCCATTAGGGAAGTTTTTTATTGAGGTCCTGGTCTTTGGCATATTGACTTGCTATTTGTAAGCTAGCTGTGGCATCTTCCTAGACTTCTGTAATTATCTATATGCATTCAGCTACTGCAGGTACCTTTGTCTCCAGAGCCATATCTACTGAATAAGGGAAGTTGAAATGGTAGAGTACTTCAAATGGTGATTTCCTAGTGGCAGAGTGTTTCTATGCATTGTGTGAGAATTTGGTGAATGGTCGAAGGTCTACCCAATTGTCCTGGTGGTAGTTGCAGAACATTCTTAGGAACTGTTCAATCTCCTGGTTAACTCATTTTATTTCCCCATCTGTTTGGGAATAGTATGCCATGCTGAAAGCAGTGGTGATGCCTAGCCGCTTCCATAGTTCTCATGTGAATTTTGCCATAAATTGGGGGCCATGTTGGACACTATCTTGGTTAGTAAACCATGTCAATTGAAAATGTTATTTTGAAAGAGTATGGTTGTTTCTTCTGCTGTGATGGTTTTCTTACATGGCAGATGACTATGCCTTTTGACAAGTCCTTTATCCACTATCATATTGATTAAGTCGAAACCTTTGCTTTTAGACAGGTTGGTGACAAAGTCTGTCAAGATCAATTGCCATGGAACATTGGTGGTTTCTAGGGGGTGGATAGGTGGTCATGTCCAATATGTCAGATTTTTGGTAGACTGTCATATGGCACATCCATCCGCATATTTGTGGATCAATTTAGTCATGTTCTGCTACTAATAGTGTCACTATACCAATTCTAAGGTTTTAGCTCTGCCTAGGTATCTAATGGCTAGTGTGTCATAGTATGTTTTAACAATAAGCCTTCAAATGAAGTTATTTTTGGGAACACATATATAGCCATTTTGCCTGGTAATTTTGCCTTTGTATGTTCATTTTCCTAGGTCTCCCTTTATTGCTCATAGGCCTTTTTGCAGTAATTTTGTGAGGCCCATGTCCATTAGGGTATTATGTTCTGAACACAAGTGTTGAATGAGGGAGATGAAGTCCAAGGATATAATTTCCATGGATTTTACATGCATTTTTTGGTTTGGTTTTGCCTCAGTTTTACTTGACTTGTTAAAAAGTTTGGCTGGAAGTAGGATTTGAGCTTTATTGTCAAATTCCACCCCCTCACTTAGATCTGGATGCCTGGATAGAGCATCTGAGTGATTGGTTAATCCTGCTTTGTAGCTGAGTGTGAAGTCAAATCTACTCAAATAAAGGCTTCAATAGGCATATTTTCATGATAGATTACAGGCCATTTGGAAATGTTCCAGATTTTTATGGTCTGTCCAATTCTCAAAGGAATGTTCCACTCCTTTAAGGTAGTGGTTCCAGTGTTCCAAAGCTTTTACAATACCCAATATTTTGCAATCATAGATGTTATAATTCTATTCTGCTAGGGTGAACAAGCTAGAGAGAAATGCCACTTAACCCTTTATGTCCTTGACAGAGTCAATGCTAGCCAGGAGCTTGTCTTCTCCAAGAAACTTGGCCAGAATCTCCTTATTGATCTCAGCAAGAGTGTCATTGCGCCCAAAAGGAATCATATAATTAAGGAAGAAGTGGTCTGGTTTGGGATACTGATCAGAGATATCAGGATAGATCAAGTCAATCAAGGACTTCTTAGTATTGTTATCAAGACACATATTGGGAGGAAGTTCAATAGACTTGTTTTTACCAAGGTTATGGCCAGAACCAACATTGAGGAGCCATTAAGCAAAGGCATTGCTTTCAGGAGTCTGGTCTAGGTGCATATTCTTTTTGAGAGTGAGAAGTTAGATATGATTCCAGAGTGAGGACTTGTGTAAAGATATAGCCACAATCTGCTCTCTGCTTTTTTTGGGAACCACAGGCAAGGTCTGACAAAAGTCTCCAACAAATAACACAGTGAACCCACCAAAAGGAGCAGGGTTGTCCATGAGATCCTGAAAAGTGCAATCAACAGCTTCATTTCCATAGTGATGCTGCATTGGTGCCTCATCCCAAATGACCACCCCAGTCTGACGAATAAGACCATCAAAGTCAGAGTTTTCCTCCCAAGAGCAAGAAGAGTGCTCATTAAGACCCTCAATGGGGATTTTGAAATAAGAGTGAGCAGTGCAACCACTATCCAGAAGAAGCAACACAAAGAGCAGCCTTGCCTTAAGAGCAGACAGAGGCAGCAATGATATTGCAGACATAGGTCTTTCCACCACCTCCAGCACTGTGCAAAAAGAAGACTTAGCATTGGTTGGACTAGACTGACTGCATGATAGCATCATAGGTATTTCTCTGCTTAGCATTGAAGGTCAATAGATTGGTCTCCACCTAATGTGCAAGGTCAGCTCAAGGTCAACTTTGAAGAATGCGTAGTAACTGACCTATTCCCAAAGAGCCACATAATCATGGTTGAGCTCATCCTGAAGAAGCACATTTGCAGCTTGGTTCCAATCTTGCAGAGGCAAAGGCATAGAAGGATAGTCAATGAGGTGCTTTCCCATTCCAGTAAGAACTTTGTCTAGCAGATAGAGGCCATAATCAAAGACATCCTCTAAGTAGGATCAGAAAAGCCCATGGCAGTAAGACGCACAATGCAGGTCATCACAGATTTTGTCCTTGTAGTGGTTCTAAAGAATAAAAGGTTGTGAAGGAATGCAGAAGCAAAGGATGGTGGCAAGGGGGATTTAAGTTGAGTTCCAGTCTACATGTCTGCTGCTTCAGCCAAGGCCATATCACATTCTCCATCATCCTCCAGAAGGCCATATGCAAAGCAGGCCTCATGAAAGGTTGGATGCTCAATGCCTTGATAAGTGCAAATGTCCTTCCAGTCCTTGGCATCCTTAATAATAGTAAGCAAGGTCCTGAGATAAAAGTGCTTTCCTGCTGAGGGATGAACATAGTACATTCTGCCAATAGTTGAGTGTTGAATATGTGGTGTCCATACTCTATTCTTTTGATAAGTGTAAGCATAGGCAGTAGGATCCTTTTGGTTGGCAATGAACCCATTCAGTCAACTTTGTCTTTTGGGACTTGTTGCTATTGAGAAGTTCTTCAAGATTATCATCAGAGTCAAAATAGACCTGCTGCTAATTAGGAAGATGAATGTTGAGCGCAGTGACAACGAAGCGACTAGCACAGAGAGAGTGCCAAAAAGAAGCTCTATAACGATAGGACTGTGGTCCAGAGGGTAAGAGTCTAAGTAGATACAAAGAACAGAAGGGAGCGCACCTGTGGTCCAAAGGGTAAGAGTCTGAGGAAAGAATCGCCCTCGGACCACGGGTATTTAAGCTACACAGAACAATAAGAAACGAAATAGGAAGGTATGACATCAACGGATCATTACATGTAAAACATCTTACAAAGCGGTCAAAAGCTCCACCTGGAGCTCAGTCCGGAGTGTCAATGACATCACACAGGACCGCCTCAGCCGGCTAACCCGGTGAAACAACTGAAAGAAGGTGAAACAAGGTAAAAACAAAGTGAGACAGTCCAAATGGAGAAAGAAAGCAATATACCTGCTCTGGGAACGGCTGTAGGGCCGCTCCCAGCTGTAGAGGCAAGTAATCAATGAGTCCCAAAGGTGGCACCCATGTGGCATGGATGCTATACCAACCAGAACGGCCACAAACAGCACACCCTCCTGATTGCACGCCTCTACAGCATCCAAAACACCCTCCTAATGCGGCAGATCCTCTAGTCCCATCAAACTGCAGCAAATCTTCACCTTCTCAGGTGGAACAGCCTTCGTCAGGATGTCCGCAGCGTTGTCCACAGTAGGAACGTAGGCCAGCACAATCACACCAGCCTCTACCTGGTCCCTGAGCCAAAAGAAACGAAGATCGAGATGCTTCATCCGCCCATGGTGCTCTGGATTCTTGCTAACTGCAACAGCCGACTGGTTATCGACACGGAGAATCGATGGCTCAGGCAGGGAGTAGCCAAGCTCAGTCAGCAAATTGCGCATCCAGACGATCTCCCGGCCCGCATCGACAGCAGCAATGAATTCTGCCTCTGTGGTCGACTGTGCAACAAGTCCCTGAAGCTTGGAGCTCCAGCTGATCGCTCCAGAGCCAATGCGCAACACATATCCACTCGTGGACCGTCCGTTGTCCGGGTTGCCTGCATGATCAGCATCACAGAACGAGGTAAAGAGCTCCTTGGAGTTGGTGGGACCATAGACGAGTCGATAATCCAGGGTGCCTCTCAGATAGCGAAACAAATGCTTCACAGCCTTCCAGTGCGCAATCCCAGGATTCGAGTTGAAACGGCATAGGACAGAGACCGTGTGGGCGATGTTAGGACGAGTGGCGAGTGCAAGGAATAGCAGGGAACCGACAGCAGAGATGTAGGGAACCTTCTTCATGTACTCCTTGTCCTCAGTCGATGCAGGAGCCATGGAGACAGAGAGATTGGTGCCAGGGACCATGGGAGTCTTCACAGGGGTCGAGTCGGCCTGTCCGTAACGCTCCAGCATGTCTGGATGTATTGGCGCTGGGAGAGCATCAGGCGACGATTGGGGCGATCCCTCGCAATCTCTATACCAAGAAGAGCGGTGGTGGGCCCCAAATCGCGAAGCTTGAACGACCTGGAGACCTCAACGACAAGATCATCGAGCAGGGACAAGGAATTTGATGCAAAAGTGCAGTCATCCACAAAGACAGGCAGAATGACCTTGACCTGATCCTTCGCATAGACATAGATGCTGTTGTCAGAGTAGATCGCCTTGAATCCCATCCGCTCCAGTACCGCCTTGAGCTTCTTGTACCACAGCTGACTCGCCTGCTTCAACCCATACAAGCCCTTCATCAAGCGACAGACCATCTCAGGACCTCCCTGCTCAAATCCTTCAGGCTGCTCCATGTAGACCACAGTGTCCAGATCGCCATTGATGAACGCATGGGAGATGTCGACAGAGCGCAGGTGAAAGTCCTCGAGGGCAGAGAGAGCAAGGATGGCGCGAATGGCTGCAAACTTGGCTGTGGGGGCGAATGTCTCGAAGTCATCAAACCCAGGGCGCTGACTGAAGCCCTTGGCGACAAGACGAGCCTTGTAGCGCTTGACAGAGCCATCCGTGTTGTGCTTCACCTTGAAAACCCAACGAGAACCAATTGCCTTGGAGCCCTCAGGCAGTGGAACAATGTCCCAGGTGCGATTCCGAGCATGAGCCTCCATCTCTTCCTCTGCCGCCTTCTGCCACTCATCTGCATCAGGGCGCTTCATTGCCTGACGATACATCGAGGGCTCAGCCTTTTCAGCACCAGAGGTGAATAGGGCACGCTCGACTTCAGCCAGAAATGTGTCCTCAACAATGGGTTCCATCTCTGCCTCTCCAGAAGCATCAGGGGCGTCCTCAGCAGTGTCCGAATGAGCATCATTGTCTGCAGACAGTGTCCTAACCTTCCACCATTCCCCAGGAGCGCGACGAGTACGAGTGGAGCGTCGAGTAACAGATGGGCCTGGTTCAGGGGTAGCAGAGCGATTCCTGGAGCGCGTTCTGAGAGCAGGAGGTGGCGCTGGAATGACAGGAGGGGGAGCATCAGGAGGGACAATGACAGGAGCAAGAGGTGAAGGAGGTGCTGGGTCTGCCACAGGATGATCCTGATCGATGGGAGCATCTTCCAGGTGACCAGCATGAGGAGGAGCATCTGCTTCCCCCCCCCAGAACCGGCACCGGATCGACATCTGCATCCCAAAGACTGAACAGAGACGAAGGAGGGGTGGCAGACTGGGTGTTAGCATCAAAGTGGCGAGTGCCAGGAAAGAATCGCTCATCAAAGTCTGCCCTTTCCGAAATGATGACCTTCCGAGTCACAGGATTGTAGAACTTCCACACCTTGTAGCCCTCAGGATACCCAATAAACACGCACTTCTCCATATGCAATCCAAATCCATCCCTTTTGTCCCTCTGCACATGCACATAAGCCAAGCAGCCCCAGACCCCCAAGTGCGAAACGTTCGGCTTCTTCCCATGGACCATCTCAAATGGTGTCTTGCCCTTCAGGGTAGACGTCCAGAGTCGATTCCAGACGTGCACATAAGCGGCCAGAGCCTCACCCCAGAAAACAAGCGGCAAATGCGATTCAGAGAGCATGGCAGTGAGGGCCTCCATGATAGTGCGATTGGCACGCTCTGCCACGCCGTTCTGTTGTGTCCGATTGCGCGCCGTGTGCCTCCTAGCGATCCCATGCTCCAAACAAAACGAGTCCCAGGCATTGGACATGTACTCTCCTCCCTTGTCATCCTACAGAGCCAAAATGCGCTGTCCAGTCAGGTTCTCCACATAGGCCTTGTAGCGCTTGAAAGCCTCAAACGCGTCGCTCTTCAAGCGCAGGACATAGACCACCTTGAGCTTGGTGAACTCATCAATGAAGGTGATCCAGTAGCGCATTCCAGAGTGAGTGGCAACAGGGAGAGGACCATGGAGATCAGAGTGGACGAGTTCAAGCGGTTTGGAGGTCACAGAGCCAGTGGAGGGGAAGGGGTGAGCGTGCATCTTGCCAGAGAGACAGGGCTCGCACACAGGGTCAGGCTGCACGTCCGAATCGAGCTGTAGGCCAGTAACGAGTCGTTCCTTCACCATCTTCTGCACTCCAGCATGGTGGTGGTGGCAGAGACGACGATGCCACAGGGACAAGTCAAGAGGGAGAGTAGAAGCGGCACCAGCAGATTGCAAAACAACGATGGATGTGGTCCCTTGAAGATAGGCGTTGTTGGAACCATCAGGAACGATTGCCATGAACCACACTGCACCGTCCCGGGAGAAATGCATCGAAGATCCTTCTATTAGCACAGAGAAGTGCTTGTGCTGAGTCAAATACAGCACAGACAGGAGATTACAACCGAGATCAGGGACATGCAGGACGTTTGAGAACTCCACAGACTGCGCCCTCTTGCCTCCAACAATCGGATTGAACACCACAGTCCCAACACCAGCAGAATAGATGACAGACGAGTCTGCAAGACGAATGGGGACAACAAAGGGACGATAGTTGCGAAGCCAGTGGCGATGGGGCGTCATATGAGAGGTCGCACCTGTGTCCGCATTCCAATCGAGGTCAGTGACGAGTGAGGGGGCTGTGGATGAAGGAGATGGAGCAGGGGAACGAAAACTTGCATTGCCTGCAAACTGCATGGGACCAGAGGCTTCAGGGGCCTGAACCGAGTGGGCCTGCTGTGGCTTGGACTTCTTCAGCTCCTCATTGATCCTCTTGAAGCACCTGTCATCAGTATGGCCAGTGGCACCACAGAAGTCGCACTTGTACTGCTTTCTGGGTGGCCTAGAACGTCTGTAGGAGGTGGAGGAAGAGGTGGAGGACGAAGGAAAGGATGCCACAAGGGCCTGTGCAGAGTCTGTGGGATCAGAACGACGCGCACGATTCAAATCCTCGCGCCTGAACGCGTCCTCGAGCTTGGAGCGAGACAAGACGTCCATGAGACTAAGGGAGGAGCGGAAGGTGTCAAACTCGGAGGGAAGAGACCACAAGAGGGCCATGCAAGTGAGCTCCTCGTCCTGCTTCTTGAGATCGAAGCCAGAGTCGCGGAGGTTCTTCAAGACGCGCATAGACTCGTCGACACGATGAATGAGGGACTGGAGGGACTCATCGTTGTGCTTCTTGATCGAAAAGAGGTCCTCCATCGCGTTGAAACGCGATCCAGCAGACTTCTTATTGAACTGCTCCTCTAGTTTGGTCCAAATGGCAATGGGGTCGTCCTCAATGCCATCCAAGACACCTCTGAACTGCTCCTCAACTGAAAGTAAGAGCGCACCAGCAGCCTTCTGAGCATTCCTCTTCCACTCTGCCACCTCTCTTGGGTCAGCAGGCTTCTCCTTTGTGCCAACAGGGGCTGTCTCATCACCAGAGACTAGAAGCCACAGGCCTTTGAGACGAAGCCAGGCCTTGATCTCCTTGGACCAGGAAGGATAGTTGCGATTATTGAGAGGGGAGACAGAAGGGAGAGCGAATGAGGGGTCAGACATGGTGTGGCACGAGTGGCACAAGGAGGGAAAGGTGTTGGAAGCGATGTGTGACGATGGGAAAGGCAGGGAAAGCAATGGGGAAGATGTGGCAGCAATGGGGTGTGGCCAGAAAGGAGTGGCACAGCAGATGGGAGACCAGAAAGTGTGGATAAAACGATGTAGAGCAAAGTCGCTAGAGCGCAGGGCCCATAACCTGTTGAGCGCAGTGACAACGAAGCGACTAGCACGGAGAGAGTGCCAAAAAGAAGCTCTATAACGACAGGACTGTGGTCCAGAGGGTAAGAGTCTTTATAGATACAGAGAACAGAGGGGAGCGCACCTGTGGTCCAGAGGGTAAGAGTCTGAGGAAAGAATCGCCCTCGGACCACGGGTATTTAAGCTACACAGAACAATAAGAAACGAAATAGGAAGGTATGACATCAACGGGTCATTACATGTGAACCATCTTACAAAGTGGTCAAAAGCTCCACCTGGAGCTCGGTCCGGAGTGTCAATGACATCACACCGGACCGCCTCAGCCGGCTAACCCGGTGAAACAACTGAAACAAGGTGAGACAAGGTGAAAACAAGGTGAGACAGTCCAAGTAGAGAAAGAAAGCAATATACCCGCTCTGGGAGCGGCTGTAGGGCCGCTCCCGGCTGTAGAGGCGAGTAATCAATGAGTCCCAAAGGGGGCACCCATGTGGCATCCATGCCACATCAACCAGAACGGCCAAAAACAACAGCGCATTGGCTCTGGAGCGATCAGCTGGAGCTCCAAGCTTCAGGGACTGGTTGCACAGTCGACCACAGAGGCGGAATTCATTGCTGCCGTTGATGCGGGCCGGGAGATCGTCTGGATGCGCAATTTGCTGACTGAACTTGGCTACTCCCTGTCTGAGGCATCAATTCTCCGTGTCGATAACCAGTCGGCTGTTGCAGTTAGCAAGAATCCAGAGCACCATGGGCGCATGAAGCATCTCGATCTTCGATTCTTTTGGCTCAGGGACCAGGTAGAGGCTGGTGTGATCGCGCCAGCCTACGTTCCTACTGCGGACAACGCTGCAGACATCCTGACGAAGGCTGTTCCACCTGAGAAGGTGAAGATTTGCTGCGGCCTGATGGGACTAGAGGATCTGCCGCATTAGGAGGGTGTTTTGGACGCTGTAGAGGTGTGCAATCAGGAGGGTGTGTTGTTTTTGGCCGTTCTGGTTGATGTGGCATGGATGCCACATGGGTGCCCCCTTTGGGACTCATTGATTACTCGCCTCTACAACCGGGAGCGGCCCTACAGCCGTTCCCAGAGCGGGTATATTGCTTTCTTTCTCTATTTGGACTGTCTCACCTTGTTTTCACCTTGTCTCACCTTGTTTCAGTTGTTTCACCGGGTTAGCCGGCTGAGGCGGTCCGGTGTGATGTCATTGACACTCCGGACCGAGCTCCAGGTGGAGCTTTTGACCGCTTTGTAAGATGTTTCACATGTAATGACCCGTTGATGTCATACCTTCCTATTTCGTTTCTTATTGTTCTGTGTAGCTTAAATACCCGTGGTCCGAGGGCGATTCTTTCCTCAGACTCTTACCCTCTGGACCACAGGTGCGCTCCCCTCTGTTCTCTGTATCTATAAAGACTCTTACCCTCTGGACCACAGTCCTGTCGTTATAGAGCTTCTTTTTGGCACTCTCTCCGTGCCAGTCGCTTCTTTGTCACTGCGCTCAACACAATGTTTAAACTACTATCGTGGATATATCTCATGAACCCAACAAATACATTAGCTGTAGTCTTGACATCTATTCATGCATGCAAATAGGCAGTTTTGGAGAAGGAGTCAGAATCCTCCTGTCTCTCTACTGTGCCCATCTAGTTTGATTCTCTTTACATTCTTGCCTTAAACCCAATACTATATGTGGTATTCCCTGCCATAAGCCCATGTTTGTGACAAACAAACTCTAGATGTCAGTACTACCTCACTGAAGATGAGCTCATTGTATGGGAGTAATACTGCTTGGAATTGGCTAGGACCTCAACCAGAGCTTACCATATAGGAGCAATACTGCTTGGAACGACATGCTAGTAGTCTGGAAAAGTAGGCCTAAGCCTTTGTAAAGTGATCAACCTACTTGAGTTTCTACTCATCCATCCACCATTCACATTCATACACCTTTCTTGATGCCATTCTAACCTATGGCAAAACAAATTGATGGATGAAGGAAGAACATCCTATAGATAAGGGTTTGGAATGCCCTAACAGTTGACAAACAAATAGCTTAACAGAGATGGAAAACTCCCCTAAAGGATCAAACAATGTAAGTCGGTCTTCTTCTCTGAAAATGCAGTCATATCTTAGAAGGCGCATCTGGTCAATACATCGTTGGGTCAAGAAAGCAAATTGTATATGGAATGGTGATGAAATGCAAGGCATTGTCCTACTAGGCAAATAGAATATAGAAAAAGAATATTGTTATGATCACAACTTATTGGGCCTTCACAGCAGTCTGTCTAATACAATTATCACAACTACCAGGTGGCCTTACATCCTGAGGCATACATAAAGGTACAGATAGTATCTTTGGCCATCTACTCCTAGCTGATCATCTATCGCTAGGTGAGTATTACGAGCCTGTTATGGCAGGCATCCTTTTTCACCTTATAAACTACTCACACATGGGCATGGAGCTTTTTGTCCTCTTAGTTAGAAGAAGACAAGCAGAAAAGCAAGAGTAGTCATTTAAAGAAAGAAACGACTTAGAAAATACCTACAGATATATATACAAGATTCTCACACCCTTTTCTAAAGTAGTATAAAAGGCCCATAGAATAGGCTAATATTTTTTAGTCTATTCTCTTTATATTGTGCAGTCTTCCTACTATACAATCCTTTGTCTAGTACTGTCTTTTGACAGTACACTTTGTTTTCCCTATATCTGATTAATATTTTAAATTGCTAGATCTTTTAAAGAGAAGAAGTTTTTCTAGATGTTTGATTTACTGTTTTTATTAGAAGAGGTGGTTTCCAGCCCTACAATTTCTAAATTATTGATGAAAATATTGGCTTTATTAGAGATTTTGTCCTATAAAATAAAAACCATGCTATTTTAGAATTCCACAACCTAATTAGTAAATCCTTTTGGCATTAAAGTCAATCTAAGTGCTCTTAGAGAGGTTAAGAATATTATTACATATCTTGATTTAAAACTAAAATATAATGAAATAACTTGATTTCCTCTGACTATAGCTATCCTTTTTTATTAACCAGCAATATCTTTATTCTCTTCTTTACAATCCTTTCTTATTAGCTTAAACTCTAGAGGATTTGTAGTTAATATTGGCAGACTAAGCAACAGGTCCTCTAAAAATCACCTCATAACTCTGGCAAATTCTAGAAAAGTCCTAGTCATTAGCTTGACCTTTTGGTCAACTAGCTTATATATTATTTCTGAGAATTAGTTCTTAGAATACTCTGAGATCTTAAATATGACTAAAATTAAGTATACATGTATAACTTAGACTGGTTCTAGTTCTGGTAATCTAATTAAGATCTTTTACTCATCTTTATCTTAATATCTAAAACCTATTATATATTTGTTCACCTCTTTACTACATTTCCACAATGAAATTGTATACAATATCAATCAATAGAAATAACTATGGATAATTATGCTAAATATAAGGATATGAATATGGATATTATTCTAATCTTAAGTACTTAATACATAATGGCCTATAGAGGAAACATAGTATGGTCTCTGATATAGCAAGAGCTTTTAGTATGGAATCTTCTAAATGGCCTCAATCTATATCAACTATATAGGAAAGTTGTCCTATTGCAGTGATAGTAAGTATTTTGTTATAATTTATTTAATTATCCTAATTATCAATAGCAAATTTTTGCACTATTCAAACTACTATGGTATGTGTTATAAATACTCTACAATATATAATAAGCTTATACTATGGTAATGCCACTCTTCTTAAAAATGATACCTATTTTCTAGCAAGTGCTTTCTCTAATATAAATAACCCATTGCCTTCCATCAAAGTCTGGTCAACTTCTTTGGTATATTCAAGAAACTACTATAATAACAACTATATTCTATTTATTACTATTATGTTCCTTGGCTATAGCATAATACTAAATTATGACCATTTTTTTTAGCCTACACATTACTTATCTATTCTATGCTTTCATCATACTTGTTGCCTCATTACTATATTTCTTCTTAGTATAGTATCAATTTTGGAATGGATAGTATTGACAATATTACCAAAATATGCAAATGTAGACTAATTTTGATTTATCACACTTATTTACTTTACTTTGTGTATCTTCGTCTAGACTCTAGTAGGACTCACACCTCTATACTAATTAAGGTAGGAAGGAGTAAAGCTGTCTATATAAAAGTGAGGCACAAAAATAAGGAAAAGAAGTTATGAATTCTACTAAGATAGCTGTAAGCTGCTGCTGAAAAGTTTCTTCTTTTGCTTAAAGTAAAACTCATGACAAATAGTTACCAGGTGTACCAGTATATATCCTAGTAAGGTCATGCTGGCTAGTATCCTTCTATATTCATTTTGTAGGGAATAAGCATAGAATAAGAACAGATGTAGAAAATAAAACCTTATGCTAGGTCCTTATTGCCCATTAAACAACCTAGGCACATTCTCTTTCACACCCTTACTCTCTATAGTGAATTCATTGACTACCAAACCTACAGACTTCTTCTCCTACTATGTTATTACTCAGGACTAAGAGTAGCATCATATCTTTGCTCATAGATCCCATGCACATTCCTGAGTTAAAGTTGAACCAGGAAATAGACCAGGCATTCTCTATCATAGTAGATATGTATATTTGTCTGCTGAGTTACAAATATTAGGTATATTCAACTATGTTGATCCAACAATAAGGTGGTTTGCTTATAATTCATGTCCTCATAATATTTAGCATATATTGGCTAATTTGAGCTGTAATTATACCTTAATATTAGATAAGGTAATATACCTTATCCAAGAAATTGATACTATCTAGATAATATCAAAATACATAAGGCTGTATAAGATCTATACTTTTTGAAATGGCATGGATCAGCATTATGGCAGATTTCTATATAAGAACCTACAAAGGTATATAGAGACACATGCTACACTTTAGTTATACTTTTTAATAGCCTTGTTCCTATTAATAAGAGGTTAGTATTGTTTTTTGGACCATTGCTGCTAACTTCATAGTTTACATTATGCTATAAGATGCTAGGCAAGGTACCTGAGCTAGTCCTAGGCTTAGCACAGTCTTTCAATAAGCACTATCCTTACAAACAGAAATAAAGTGTATTTTTACAAGACACTAGGCAGATCTGCTTTCCTTATTGTCAACACTTATTGCACCATTATAGGCCACTTGTCAACTATAGTTCTAGTAGGTTTACCATGACTATTACCATCAACTAGCTGACCAATTATACCTAGCCTAGGCTAGGTGTCCTTATACACCATATAATACTATTAGATTTCATATATATATTAAAGACCTGGGTCATGTGGCCAGTCTCACATATTAAAACTGACCTCTTCTAAGTAGTGCATAAGTCTCTTATAGCAAGTCTAACAAAGCCAATACAACCTACCCTCTGGTATATACATGTAAGTTTTTCTTTGATTATTTTGACTTATTGAATATTGAGCACAAATGCTAATCAATGATCTCTAGTTAGACATTTATACTCTGGACCTAATCATGAAGAGGGATGTTGTGCTGCTGGTCAATATATATGTGAGAATCAATAATAGCCCCAAGACTTTTTTTTTGAGTTTTTTTTTTATATAATTTTTTCAATTGAAATCTAGTTTTAATACTCTAGCATAGCCAATATTGACTCCATATTCTATAACATACATCTATATGTCATAGAGATAATCTAGAAAGACATTATTTTTGATAACTATCTCTCTCTTAATAATTTTATGATATTATAAAAGAACATATTATATAGTTATGGTAGACCAAGAAATATTTCATATATACTTATTGTGCATGTGGCCTTATATTAAACATAAAAGATTGTATAAAAATAGATAGCACACTTGTACATGGCCCTTTAGGCATCGCCTAGTCTTACTATGACTCTTGGTTCATTCTTAGTTCAATTGCTACTTATACTTGTTGTCTGTTTTGATTCTATTATATATGTTGTACATCCACAATATCTAGTAATTACCCTATCCAACTATAACAATGGTAGATGCCACCTCATATAAAGATAACATAACATATCCTTTTTCACATTCATTTTTACCTAATCTAAAGCATGGTGCTAGTAGTAGGTAAAACTTTCTTCTTTAACAATCATTCTTTAACAACCTATCTAAGTAAATATCTGTATGTATCCATATTTACACAATGGTCAGTATACTATAAACATGCCTTTATCTCCCTTTTAATTAATACAACTTCTTCCTTTTACCTCTTTGTTTATTGTATATTATATAATAGATAAAGATCTTCTTGTTGATAATTATAGGCTGTATGTCAAGAAATATAGTAAAAGGTATACATGTTATTGGCATTTGTCAGCTATAGATAAGATATATGGCTGTTGTTTATGTGCACATAGGGGGATCTGTAGTGTTGTAGGCTGATGATTTCAAGGTATATTACTATTCTTTATCTACCAGCCTTGTTTTATTAGGGTGCTTAGATGTCCACACAAATTAGGCATGGCCTCTGCCCACACACTCCAGCTATATACACAATCATATCATATAGGCAGTACTCTTTTTACTAATATGAATAATGAGTTTCTTATTATGTATAAGGCAAATATCTATGTTTGGTCATTACATGGCTTCAGGTACCACTTTTTTTCAAGCTTTACTCTGCATCAATGCATTTAACCTTTCCAAGCTTGAGCAGCTTATTGGCAACCATAACATATCTATTTATATAGTCTAAGTGCTCATAAATTATAACTAATAGAGACCCTCTTCTGAATTTCTTTTACCAAAGAAAGGGCTTTAACTATTTTGTTCTAAGAAGCATTAGTAGATAAAGGGATGCCCCTAATGATTATTATAAGCCTACTAGTAATCTCATATGTAGAAGATTTCCTTACCTACTTAGAAAGTACTCTATAATATGCTATTTACCTTTAGCCTTAGAATAATATTCTTAAGAGAACAAAGCTACTGCCTAAGATATGACTATAGTGATATCCACTGGCCTAATACATCCTAGTATTGCCTTGCCTGCATCCACCTACATGGCCTCAATCACTAATAACCTGATTCAAGTACTAGATAAGCACATGCTAATAGAAGACAATGATGGATGACTTACCTGCTACTTTTTCTAGTCTAATAAGCTTCTAAATAGGATATGAATAAAAAGAAAAGTAGTACTATATGTTATTTGTATCATGTCAACCTTATTTCTATAAGATGTAGCCTAGATTTGAGTAGTGATTGATTTGCAGCTATATTAATTAGATGAGCAAGATTAAGAAGAGATATTGTTGATTGCTTACATGCATTAAGAAATAAACATTAACAAAACTTGTAAAAAGGGAACATAGAAGCTGAGATGACTCTAAGACTGCTATTCATAGAATAAGCACAATACTATTAAGAGAAAGAGGTCAATATACCAGTTTTTTCAAGGTATCCAGAGTGTATATACCTTTTATAACAATGGAATCTAGAAGAAAAGATTCTATATGATACTATTTTTTCATATAATATGTCAAGGATAAAAAGTAAAATGTCTAAGAAGAAGATTTAGTGGTTATGATATTGAGACTTCCAGAGATATGTACATTTGTGAATTGATGGTAGACTAAGATAAGCATGGTATTATAACAATAAGCTAATAAAAGATAAAATTAGATATACTTTATAGGTCTATTGTACTAAATGGTAGATTATAAGTGAGGGATGTTGATCAAGATTTTATAGAAAGGGATTTGGATACAGTGGATCTCTGAATCCCTTCTAATATATATAAATAAAACAAACAACTATTTGATTCTTAATCAAGATCTATACCAATAAATAATACCTCAAAGATAGATAAAACAATCTCTTTGTCTGTATTTGTGCTGACCAGCATTCTCTAGACCAATGGATGGTAGATGGATCCTTAAAGAAAGTAGCACTATGCTATATTAATTTGTCTTTAGAAGTTCCTTAGCACTTCCTGAATCAAGTTCTGACAAAGCTTGGTTCCCATATATTCTCTCATACCATATTCTCAAATAATCTATAGCCATATCTATTATATGATCACTATTGGTCTTTCTAATATCTCCCAATTACCCACTATATCTATTATATAATTACTATTGGTCTTTTTAATATTTCTTTCTAGCCAAAGGGCACAATGTTTGGAGCCAAGGCCAAAGCAGTGTCTTCTAGTCTATAGCTTCTCACTCATCAATGTGCCTTTTGCCTATGCTTTCAACCTCAAGTACCAATTATTGCTAAAAGGCATTCAAGCTCTCAACTGAAACAAGTGGTCCCTACCTATATATATTAATTTTTTTTAACATTTACTATGGTGAGAGATCATTTTCCTATCCAATCAACTTATCCACAAGTCAGTCAATCACTATATTGGTCATAATTAAGGAAAGAGGAAGATATAAGTTCTCTAGGATCTTTCTTTAGAGTAATAATTGACATTTCATTAGGCTGTGCCTATTCATCAACTACTCTTCCTTTATAAGCAACCATTAGATGGGTGCCAGAGCTACTGCTTATCTACATAGTTTGATGAATCAGAGAATGTATGTTTTATTTGTACTGATACACAACCCTAATTAATTTCCTTTTAGGATATTTTCACAATCTTGCACAGATTAAGCCTAGTACCTTATCTGAATCTTTAGGATAGGCAAGATTTAGCATAGGCAAATCTTGACCCCTAGCTTACTCTCAACCATAAGCTCAATAATCTAGTTTATTTAATTCTATTAGAATAATGATACAAGTCTCACAAGGTCTCTATTCTCAGTATAAAAAATGGTCTATCATAGGCCTTACTCTAGTATCTGAGACAATGAAAGTGGTACTATTAAGGAATTTGACCCCTCTAAGTAATTATGAAACTCATGAATCACAAAGGTCTGTAATTGAGATCTTTACTACTAAAATATGATTCTATTGCTCTTTTTTTTGGTTGTCCAGTTTTATTTTTGGATAGAGGTATCTCAGGCTATAGCTAATTATGATTTTGAATGGGGCCATCTAGGATGGCAAATCCTACACCTAATATTGTAATTTAAAGAGTCAAATGCTCACTTGCAGAAATGTTAGACAATTTTAATACAAGATTAAGGACACAGATCTCTTTATAACCTAGTTTTAATCTAGTAGTGATCAATCCTTGTCAAAACCACCCAATTGTGTTAATACATCTTATAGGGACCTTTTTATCTATCAATTTATTGGCACAAATAATATATAAAGGTGGATTTGTAATAATTGTGATGAATAGAGAGTTATAAATATAAATGATCAACATCTAATCTTGTAGGATCAACTCTTGTATATATTGCCTAGTGACAATCCTTAGTAGGTTATATTAAAGATTATCATGACCTTATAGAGAACATTTGAAGCGTATAGAAGTAGTATGTTCTTCTATGCTATATTGCTTGTTACTCACATTTATAAAACTTATAAGTATAAGATTATTTGTCTAAATGGTTAATATATTTGACAATCACCTATGTAAGTAGAATAGATATCTTATATGCTTATTAGATTATTCTGAAGAAAGCATGTTATTAGTTTTATCAAGTAGTGGCTAGTTGCATTCTTATGACTTTGAAGTTATTATACAGTTGTGCTTGATTGCTCTAGCATAAATACAGACACCTTTTCAATCTACCCATACTTTTACCCTATATTTCTTTTATACTCAAATTTTCATTTATGAGTGGAATCATAGACAATTTCCTAGTCAATCTCAATGGCCTTGCTCATAATGGAGATTAAATCAATGAAGAACAGGAGCATGCCACCTCACCCAACAGCTACTAATAGCTTGATGCACAAGGCAGATCTGATGACAAGATTAAGAATAGTAAAGGCATAGATAAGAAGCAATTAAGTAGGCTTGTGCAAAAGAAAACCTGTAGATGTTTGGCCTCAAAGACTGTTAGTAGATATAGAGAGATGAATGGAAATAATCCTATATATAGCTCTTGTAAAATGTGAGTACTAAGCAAGCAAAAAATATTCAAGCAGTGCATTGGCACAAACCTCAAACTATCCATGCATAGTGTGGATTAGCCTTTTACAGGCCCTATACTCTAAGCATCTTTGCTTTTAGAGGTCTAATATTAATTCTCAAACAGACCAATGCAATCTACCTCATATTTACCTATGATGGTCCATCCAAAGAACAAATACTAGTTGCATAGTTAATACCAAGATCCTACATGGCAATAGTAAGATATTCTACCTTGTGCAATGATCATCTTGCTTATTGTCTATAATATGGCACAGTATCAACATTGAAATAAAAAGCATTGATAATTTGCAAATTATGTAAGTGTGGCCTAATTCAAATTCATTAAGTACCTAGCTAAATCATATTTGCCTTAGTTCTGCTTATCTTTGTCTAGATTTTGGCAAGGCTTAGTACTATACTAATTATTATGCTAGTCTATACTTAGTGCTGAGCTTGGTGCTATGATTATTGCTTGTCTTCAGAGCTAATTATACTAGGGCTTCAAGATGACTAAAATTTTAAATTTTGCTCTGATTTCAGCCATGTCAAAGCCTTGTAAAATTTGTTATTTTGAATATACTCGTTTATTTTGTGTCTTAGCAGCCCTTGGTACCCTGTCAAAATCCATCCATTATTTGAAATCTCTTTGCGCTTCAGACATTTAAAATCTTGGACATATTTCTACTTTACAGAAAAGCACATGAAAGGAAATGTCTTTGGCATAGCTAAATGAAATTTATAGTTCTCATCATGCACAAAATCTTGAGAAAATCTAAAATTTCTAATGTCTTTTAGGTCAAGAAATGCCAAACTATTTATTTAAATTTTGACAGTCTATTATATATTAGTATGAAAATGTTTTTATTATACAGCTTTCCTCAAAACTAAATAAGTATCAAGAATATTTCTTATCTGCTTGCTTTTTGCTAACTTTTCTATGTGCTATTATAATTAGATGCCTATAGTGCTATTGCCTCAACTTTTAACCTTATACTTTACTTTCTTGAGACAGAGAAGAGTGTAAGCCTTTGGCTTACTAAACCAATTATAACCTACTTGCCTCTGTATCTCCCCACACTTGTACTTACCAATCCTAACCACTCATATAGAAACTTCCCTATATTCACTTACCTCCTTAACACTTATACTTTACAAACATTTGTATGCTAGTACTATATAAATGTATAAATAGCAGACTATAATGGCTATATATAAGAAATAAACCTGCTTCTTTTGTTTTCCCTTCTCTTCTTGTATTTTCTAACCCTCTATTTTATCTGAAATATACTTAACATTGCCTTGTTAACTCTATCTAGTCCTAGTTTCACTTTAATTTCTATCTAATCTCAGATCCAGTCTTTTAATTGAAGCTGAGTATTGGGTACCTCAGTATCCTTTTAATTATACTGATTTTTGAAATTACATACCCATATGCTATTATATTTGGACATTATTAGACACCTAATAGTGATATTTTAAGGAAGCACATAATATTTTGTAAAAAAAAAATGAAGGGAAATGAGCTAGAAAAGAAAAGATATTGATTTCTGATTTTCTATATATTTTTTGATTATTTTTATTATATATATTTAGTCTCTTATCCATTTGCACACATAGATTTTGCTTCTAGACTATTTACATGGCCCTAATTCTATCTTAGAATGGGCTAGACTCTGGTTAAAAAAAAAAGAAACTAGAGGAATTGAAAAGAAAGTAAAAGAAACAAATAGAAGGAGAAGGAATCCTGGTGGAATAATGAAGAAGGATGACTAAAGGATAGGTTCTAGGGAGCTCCTAAATAATAGGAAGAAGGTTTTGTATAGTTCTCAGAGGACCTGCTTGACTATTTATTCAGATTCCAGGTATTTCTTTGGATTTCCACTTAGTTTTCCTACTTTCTTCCTTGATCCAGTTGTTTCTAAAATATTCCTTGTGACCCACAATGACTCTCAGCAGCCTATATATACTATGAAGTAGTTTCTCACTTGAAATAATATATAAGGAGGCTAAATCTCCTTGTCCAAGGCAAGGTGATTTTATCCCTTCACTTTATTTTTAGTCTATCTATACTTGTCTATTTAGTTCTTTGAGTGATATCAGTTGGAGACTCACTTTAGGACTTGAAGAGTTACTAGATAATCTAGTAATTTACCTTTAGTCTGTGGAGGCCCTCTCAGCAGCTAAGAATCACAAAAAACTCTTGCTTATCTGATTATTGTCATCCTCTATGCATTTTGACATTGTTAGTGGTCTAGTACTATGACAGAAGTTTTCTAAATATTCAGTATATTCTCAGGACTGCCTAACACCCGGACTAGCCTCTGTGCAACATACTAAAGCATATAAGTTTTAATTCAAAACAGAAATCGAAAAAACACTAGGTATATTTGGAAAAATAGGAAACTCCAATCATATCTAAGAGTGAAATCATTCCTCAATGCAACGAGCCCACTATGAGGGAAAATTGTTGCCAACATTTTAGCCTATATATCTTGACATTGTTGAGGTATCTTTACATAGAAATTATTATTCTGTTGAATATTCTTTGGTTACTAGTTAGTCATCACTATATTCATCATGTTTTCAGGCTCATAACCTCCCATAGTGGGTGGTGCTCATAACATTACTGCACTACCTACAGTACCTCCTACAGCACCTATCAATCCCATTATCAATACCACAGAGTCTATTCTTACCATACCTCTAACACATTATCAATACCACAGAGTCTATTCTTACCATACCTCTTGTTAGAAACAAGAAAGCACCAAAAAAGTTTACAGGAGATTATAGAGAAGTCTCTAGGTTTATTAGACACTTTGAGAAGCTATATTAACAATATAATATTGCTTCAGACCTAAACAAGTGTAAGACCATCAGGATTTACTGCTCTATAAGTATTGTTGAATTTATTAAAGAATTAAAGTTATTTATGGATGAAGAGTGGAATGCATAAAAGAAGGATCTAGAAAAGTACAATAATGCTGCTCTCTATACTTAGTGTTTTAAGAAGAATAATCTTACAAAGTCTGTGAAAAAGACCAAGTACAAGTATATAGGAGATCTAGCAGCATGATAGAAATATGCTAGGGATTATATCAAGATTGGTAGATGGCTAAAAAGGAAAGACAGGATTATAGACAATAAATTAAACACTTATTTCTGGGCAGGCATTGGATATAGCCTATGGTCTAGGATTGAAGCAAGCTTGCTTGTATCTTAGCCTACTAGGGACAACTCTAAGCCTTATTCTATAAAGGAAGTATCTGACATTGTAGAGAAGATTTCACAAAAGAAAAAGCTTAATGAGTATATAGAGTTAGACAACAGTAATAAATTTGGAATAGATTGGTTGTGTGATTTAGAGTCCTTCTTAAAGGATAGTATAGATAAAGACATTAGGGTGACTAAGGCTAGGAAAGCCAAAGTAGAGAAGATGAAAAAAGAAATAAGGAAGAAGGTTAGATATGAAAGGGATAATAGAGGATAAATAAAGGAACCAAAAAATAAGAAAGAGTAGAGATCTAAAAGAAAAGGTACATCACCCCCTTCTGCTATAAAACCAAGACAGAGTAAACAATAGAATGAGATTGAAAATCTTATCAAACAGATAAGCAAAATAAATATCAATGATCCAATCTATAGACTGGTCTATTATAGGGCAATAAAGCTTAATCTAGCAGTTGTGGCAGTTGTGTGGGCTTCTGGATTAGAATGAATACCACTATCAGTTTTGCCAGATTATTAGGCTCTTTCTAGGAAAGTACTATCCTATATGATATTAGAGATATCTCAGCTCAATTTCCCATCTCCTAGACTACCAATCTCTAAAATGACCTGCTTCAGATATGAAGAAAAAGAACATGAAGTTATGACCTGTGCCAAGATTACAAATCTAATTAGAAATAGATTACTTGCTAGACATAATATAAGAAGAATTATGCATGAAAATAAAGCAAGAACCTAGAGATTGAAATAAGGAATTTATTATTTAGGCTGCTAAATACAAAAGGAGTCAATTGACTAAAAATAATTTGATTACTATTAATAGAGGTTTAAGTTTACCCAATCATCATTCTTTTTATGCAGCATATTTTACTCTAGATTTAGATTTAGAATCTAATTCAGACTCAGATTTAGAAGAGAAGATCTATATAGTACAGCAGGTAGTATTACAAACTTGCTTCCTTACTATACTTTTACCATGATCCACATAGGGACATGTTGGACCCTTCTCAAGTTTACACCTTATATTTCTATCTTACTAATACTTGGTCTGTACTCTTGCTTGTATATATTTATAGTTGCTGTAGCATAGGGGAGGCCTTAGGCTATCCACTTTTGTCCAATCTAGGAACTGCTATTCTCTAGTCTTCTTTGACTCTAAGGTATTAGTCTGATTAACCCCAAACAGTCATTCTCCTCATCACCTATTTTGCCTCTTTACTTGTGTTGTCAATTATGGCCTAGGATCCCCTCATTCCAAACAGCTGTTTATGACAGATAGAAGGCAGCTTATGGGATATGTATCTAGTAGAAAGAATAGAGAAGACTCTTCATAAAAAAAGAAATATGGAGTTTGATAAAATATATCCTTCTCCTAGGAATAAAGGACAGGCAAAAGAGAAACAGAGAGAAAAGAAAGAAATTCCTATGCCTATCAAAGTTACTAGAATTCCAAAAGAGAAAGTAGGACATTCTCAAAAATAAAAATAAAAGGAAGCAAAAAGGAAAAAAGTTCAATAGAAGGAAGTAAAAGAAAGTAAAAAGAAATATAATAAAGATGAGGAAGCAGTATCAATTAAAGTGCTCTATAATGGTGAAGGAACAAGGAGAAATCAGAGAACAGAAGCATTGGAAAGTTGGCCCATTGTGCCTAGGACAATAAAGCTAAAGTGTTAGAAAATTAAAGTCATACTAGTTGAAGAGCTAATAAGATTTGATTCCAATGACAATAATAATTTTCTTATGGAAGATGCTATAGAATCTACCAGAAAAAATGACAAAGCTGAAAGAAATCCGGCAAAGAAACATACTCTTTGATAGTTGGTAATCTCTACCATAGTAGATTCTATGGCAGTTCTTAGACAAATTCTAAGATCACCAGTGCAGCTTTCTATTGGTGATATTTTAGGATTATTAAAAGAGTTGGCTAATTTGCTTACCAAGAATTTGAGACTAGCTATATTGTCTATGGTCAAAAAGAAATTGCTAATAGCAAGTCAGAGTAATTTTGATCAAGCAAGGGAAAATAACAAAAAAACCACCTTTCAACCTAAGCAAAAAAAAAAATAGTTATATTGACCTTTGATTAAAATTCTAGTCATAATTAACAGATAAATTCTGAAAGGAAATTTTGATACTGGATCTAATGTTAATATAATTAGTAATAATATCTGGCAGTAAGTGGCATATTGACTAATAAATATAAAGAAAGAAGTAACAATGAAAAATATAAATGATGGGGAAAGTTACCCACTAGGCCTTTGAATAAATATCCCACTCCAATATGAGAATGATCATACATATATAGACTTATTAATTGTACTATATGTGTTGTTCAAGCTTTTACTCAAAAAAGTATGGCAGGGAACAAATTTAGTCATGCTAGACAAATTACAAGATAGAACTTATCTCCTATTCAAAGATCTAGAAGATCTAGATAAGGTCCTCTATTAGTACTTTATGGGACTATATTAGGGACCAAGCATAGGTACTAGAAAATCAAATAGAACTGCTAAGAGTATATAAATAGAGCAGGTTAATAATATAGAGATAAAAAATAAAAGAAATGAGGATAGCTTACCAGGCAATAACAAACTAAGAACAAGTTAAGAAGGTTCAAGAAAAAACAAGAAAAAGCAAGAAAAAGTAGAAAAAAGAAAAGACAAGTGGCTATTGGCTAAGAATTGTCAAGACTCACTAGACTTGAGACTAGACAAATATATCAGTGTAAAAGCCAAAAATAAAGAGAAAGACCTTAAAGAAATAGAATTAGGTATAAGTATTAGTAAAGAATATAAGAAGAAAAGCTCACTATAGAGCCTTTCTATAATATCTGGGACTATACAAATTCAGCTCAAATATATATACCTTATTGAATCCATTACTAACTTATTACTATTATTCTAGAAGTTTGGCAAGGAATACATAGAATTAGAAACAATAGAGTGGGCACTCTAAGACTTTAAGTCACCTCACTATATAACCCTCTTATATAATTAGATCATCTCTTCCATTTTCCTTATTAGTTTTAATACCAGGGTTAAAAACAGATATCTGTATAATATATCACTTATGCTATATGCCACCTAGTTTACATTAGTAGTAGGCCATCTATTTTTTCTTTGAATAGGCCATTCTTTTGTCAAGAATTACTTTGGGTTATCTTCAACCCTCACAGTACTAGTAGAGCATTTATTAATTAAAATTTAGGTGCTGTTTTAAAATCAGAATCCCTTTATAAATAGAATTAGGGATGTTAGGCCTACTAATAGATATACAAACTTATAGAATTACACTCTACCAATACCTTCCAAGCCTATAAACACCTTTCAAGCCTATGCTTTTCCTTTTTCAGCTTCTTATTGTTGATTCTCTAGTTCCTAGTCTCTAGCTTCCTCAAAATGATTACCTTAAAGTCCTTCAGTGCAAAATAATAAATGAGACACTTATAGGACCAGTTCTCTTATGGCTAGATAAAAAATTGGGTATGTTGAATTTTAGACATCTTTTAGAGAGGATTGAGAAATTGAAGAGATCAGAAGGATAGGATTGAAAAAGAAAGAGCATAATCAGGAAAATGAAAGGCAAAGAATGTGAGGAAGGAAAAATAAGGGATAGACCAAGTTTAACCAAGACTGTTAATCTATGACTTGTTTTTCTGGAACTAGCACTATTTACTCTATTTTGCCCAATTATTAACTCATATTCTTTAGAAAACCCTTATCTCTTACTAAATCATAATTATATATAATTATCATTAATTATAATTATAATCAAATCTGCAAATCAACATAGTTTTATTTATACTACTAATGTTTTATAAGAAAGCACTGTCCTAATTGTTATTTTACATATCTAAATTTTAGATTAAGTGATAACTATAAATATTTTCCCTTAATATAAAGTGTATTTCCAATGTTTTATCAGTTTTTGGTAGTAGTATCTAGTATCTAGCCTTACATTCTAAAAGCCTTATTTTTTTAAGATATTTACCAACTTACTTGAAAAAATAAGGGATAAATGTGAAATAAAACTAAATATATTAAGACTGTCCAAAATGTGTCTATATTTGAATTACCAAGTTAAGTAAGTTAGACCATATGACTTGCTAAAGTGCTTGTAGATATAAGGTCATAAGTTTAACTCTAGCTTAGGGTAAGTTTGTTATAAAGTACAATTTTAGGTATAGATATTCAACAAATGGTCTTTATAGCTAAGCTCTATTTGAAAGTTGTAAATAACTATAGTATTAGCAAGTAATACTAGTGTATAGTTAAGTATTATTCTTTAGAAAATATCCATAAAAGTTCTGTGTAATTAGAGCTAATTGTATATAATTTACAATAATTAGCCTTGATAAACTATAGATAAAAGAGGGGAAAAGCTAAAAATTCATAATAATAATAAGTGGAATTTCTATATAATTATAGAAAATTTAAGCATAATTAAAAGAGTGATTTTTCTAAATAATGAATTAACTCTGGCCTCTTATAACTTATTGAAAACCCCAGTTTTATTATTTGAGCATATACTAACTTACCTAGTTAAGATGCCAAAAAAGCTTAATAGGGGTCCATTAGCCAAAAAGAAATTTGGTCCTCACATATTAGACCACTCACATGCCTTTGTCAAGTATCTATATCTTAATACTTTTACTAGAAGGGCATTATAACAATTCCTTCTTAGCATAGGTATTTTCTCTTATCTCTAGGCAGAATTTGTTTCTTTACTTTCAGACCCTATATAATTCATGATAATCAATAGGTATCCTCACTTTATCTGAGATGATAAGTTTATTTAAGTGGCTAGTATAGGTAAAGTGGTAGCTAGGATAGATAAGCTAAGAATAAACTTTCTAAATATGCGCTACTAGTCTAACATCTCTCATACTCATTTGGTCAGTTTCTTCAAACTTGTAGATTCAAATATTATTAGTTACTCACAAAACATAATCCCAAATATCTCCATCTTTTTGTTCATTTATAGAGCTCCATACTTACTGGCACTAGAAAACACAATAATAGCTATTATCATTTTTTTTAGAAAAAGAGGATCTAGGAATTGGTTTTGCAAGTAAAAAAGCACACCAAAGATAGGGATGAGAAAGCAATAGGAAAGATACTAATAGCAAAGAATATAGAAGTATTAAAGCATTTGTGCATATAATACCTTCTTGAGATACTAGACAATCACTTGGACTTTACTAGCCTACTTGTGCACCTAAATAAATAGAGCCCCCTCTTTATAATCAGGGAAGGAGCTTTTCTATAGATGACAATTGGTTACTTTAAGACAATTGACCAGTTTGATTTTGTAGAAGCACTTAGGACCCTTTTTAATCTTTATTTTGCCAATAATTACCTTATTTGCTAGTATGTCAATAGCTATCTAGCAAATCTAGTACATAGGATGGATCACAGTATATATGACAATTCTTTTTGATATGCTAAGGTGTGGCATGTTATTCTTTATAATCCATTTTGTTCTCTTATAGTTTTATTTTGCATAATCTTTGAGTTTTTAAGTTTTTCCTTTTAGTTTTGCAACATGCCAGTCATTATATTAATTTCTTATCTATGTTTATATATAAGCTTTCATGCTATTTGTTCTTCATGTTGTTTTACTAGTTTTTACTTGTTTAGGCTATTTCTTAATATTCTCAATATACCAGTTATATTGGTCATATGATACATATACATTTTATAAGTATTGAGGTACACTATAGCAATAGCATGACCATTATTAAAGAAATACATGCTTTATACAAGCCCTAGATAAGATAAAGTTGCAAAAGGTTTCAAATTTTCTGCTTTTATGGTATTAATTAGAAAGAATGGTCAAAATGCAAAATTATATCTGTGTTGATAATGTCAATTTAGAATATTGTCACTTTATTAGCACATGTGACTATAAGGGTCCTTTGGCACTCATCTAGTATTAGAGACTCTATGCCACAAGTGGCACAATCCAATATGTTATAAATTAAAAGAAGTATGATGTTACTCTAGAGTTCAATATTATCAATGAAGCATAAGATATAATTGATATACTTACCAAGCCAAGATATCTTTGCCATAGTTTGAGTGTACCATTTTCTCTAACCGTTATTAAAAAAGCATATAATAAAAGATAAGAGTAGTTAATCTATGCAATTGCCAAAATAGTACTCTGTTGTAGCTAAATACTCTGGAGCAATTTCCTTATAAGGGACTATATGAAAACATGGCCATTATCAGCTAGACAAAAAAAAAATTATGAATTAAAGAAGTATAAACTTAAATTAACAAAGCTTTATACCCCTACTAGCAAGCATTAATCCTTTGTGAGAAAACCATAAACAGTTTACTAGACCTGAATAGTTAAAGAGTGCTAGCTAAATATGATAACAAATCAAATACATTAATTTTGGCTATTTGTAGTAGAAAAGAATTGATAAAAATTTCTTGGAGTTAAACATTGTATATTTACTAGCTAGATCAATGATGTAATGTTTAGCACATATATTCACAAAATCCCATAATAATGTTATTAGCCTTGAGATGTTCTTTTCTTTTCTTTTCTTTTTTATCTGGAAAACCACCCCTTTGTATTATTGTCTAATTAGTTCTATTTATGCATAATTAAGAACAATTAGGATTAGACATTTTTAGCTTACCCCCCCTCTAAACCTGTTCTAATTAGACATAATTTTCCTAAATTAGGAGTCATTAGGATTCATTATAACTTGAAATTTCGGAAAAATCATAATAAATCAAGCATCACAGTTCTCATAGCCTTCTTATAGAGTCATGTTTATTAGAGCACTAGTTAAGTACCTAAACACTGAATATACCTTATAACAAACTTGCCTTCTGCCAGAGTTGAACCAACAACCTCACGTATGCAAGCACCTGGAACAGATGCTCTAAGCCACTAAGCCACAAGGTCTAAGATATAAACTTGGTAATCTAAATAAGTAGACATAATATAGGCAACCTCAACATCTCTGATTTTATTTAACATTTATCTTTTCTCTTTCTTATAAATAAATAGGTCAATAAATACCTAAAAAGTCAGGTCTTTTAGGATTTAGTTTAAACACTAGCTAAGAAGATAATAAACCAATGGAAAATAAATAATACACTTTATTTATGGTAAAAACAAATTATGGCACTTACACAATTTGGATTTAGAATGTGTAAAACTATGATTGAGTGTAATATTCAATAGGACTCTACTAGTATAGATAATGCTACCTGGATTTGCAAATTTGATCAAAAACATGATTATGAATAATTAAGATCCAATAAGAGAAAGGGGTTTTCCAAATAGCCACTAGTGAGGTAGAGGGTGGGGACAAGGGTATATGTATGGCATGCCTATATATAAATAAGCACAAGATTGTTGGAGGTGATCTTAATATGCTTAATGCATATATTTCCTATATAGCAGGCAAATATATCATTCTGGCACCACATACCAATATGACTGTCTTTTCCACAGCCCAATAGCTAGAGGAAAACACCAAGTTTGAGCATCTTCTGTATAACAAGGCAATAAACAATATAAATAGTGCTAAAAATTGTAATATCAATAGGATGATGATTGTGTGCTACACAAGACAGTATTAGCCACTATACTAATAGACAAGGTCTATAAGGCTGCATATAGCATATTCCTAAGTCCAACCCATATGTTGTGTCCTATAATGACCAGTAGCAGGCATTGGCTAACAATAACAACTTTAATGATCTTGTGTGCAAGGACAAGGTACCTAGGTCTTCATAGCCTCTTGTGGCAGCTGCCAAGCTGCCAACAAAGTGGCTGGGGGCATCAATCCACATTTCTCTCTTTCTATATCCCTTATAAAAGCAGCTGGAAAGTCAGCAAAAGAGCTACAAGATAATGGTATAGGCATATATGAAGGAGAGTAATATGCTGAAATAGTATAGAATGTGCCACATCTTTACCTTCTCACTGATAGAGCAGTAGTACTTACTATTTCCTACTAATAATTAAAGACTTTTTAGTATAGAATTAGTGTTAATATTATGAAATTAGAAACCAATCCAATGCTCATAATATGTTGCTCCCAATTAGGAAATTAGACACTTTTAGATGCTATTAACACTTTTAGATACTTTTAGGCACTATTAGATATAATCCGGAGCTAATACAAGGTGGTGGTTTTCCAGATGTTAATTCAATACATTTATATCCTATACAATATAAGGCTAGTGGTGGCTTAAATAAGAATAGAGATGAACACCATATGTATGTAATGAGTAAAGGGTTTAGTTAAGATCCAAATTACCCTATGAGATATTTTGTTTCCTTGGTAATGTCTTCTTGACAAACTATAGTACTTAGTACTTATTATAGCAGCACTCTATAAATCCACACTTTTACATTCCATAGAACCCACCTTAATTCTTTACTACTTCATGAAACTAGGAATGTTACTTTCAATATCATTTATAAGTCCTTTGTTCTAAGATCAAACAATGTTGAGGAGATAGTTGACAGATTTTTTGATATCAACAAGTATATCATACATTGGTACTATTAATCTTCACAGGTTTTTACAAAGATTTCTGAAGCCATACTAAATATACAATTTATGTATACTTAGTATCTACTATCGTTTACAATTCTATATCTTTATTGTCTTCTTTAGTGCTGTTGCTTGTTAGAGTAGTAGTTTGAGAGAGGTTAGCTACTGCCTATAGCAACACCAATATAACCATATCTAACACAAATATAGCATTTAGATTGGTGCCAGAATTAGACATTGATATCCAAAAGTTATAGTTATAGTCTAATGTCTTGAGTTGTGATTAACCAGATTCTTATAGACTATTGACCCAAGTGGTGGCTTAACAATTCCTAGGCAAGTGAGAGGGAGTAACACTTATAATATTGACAAGTTCTGATTAAATCCATTTTTGAGGCTCTATGCTAGGTATTGCTTGATAACTTATCTTTAGGATTCTTTCCATATCTATAATGTTATTCAAGGCCCAATGAAAATTAGTAAGCTCATTGTTATAAACTGCTCATTCAACAACCCCAAAAGTAGTAAGTTCTTCTCTAGGTCACATAAGTAGACAAAATAGAAATGGAAGCTTGACTATATTAGGATAGTAATACAAGAGTGGACAATGGTTTGTAGGCAATAGAGAGACTGCCTAGTATCACAAAATACTTAACTGCATTGTAATAGGTTTTGCTGATAATAGAGTTAACATAACATTAAAATAATATGTCATAGGTTATTATAAGATTGAAATGCATTCAAATAATGTCATGATTAAGATAAGATCATTCTACTGTGATTGTAATATGGATGCAATGTGCTCCTACATATTGTAGCCTCCCTTATTGCAGCATTGCTCCCTCACCTTATATACTATTTCTGTGACTATAGTAGGATCTCTCCAATGTCTATGCCTATAAGAATAAGAGACTGCAAGTTATATGGACAACCTTTCAACTTGAGAGGTGTCACCACTCATAAGCAGATGTGCTTTTGTCAAAATGCTGAGCAAGAGAGAGATTGGGCCTTCAAGGCCAAGCAATATAGAGCAACAGGTATGTAAGAGCCTTGTTATAATTGAAAAGATCAGTTAATTTTGCTTTAGGCTCCCCAGTTTTACTGATTGTAGTACATCCTGCTGCTAAGGCATCAGGCCCAATCATTAACCAAGCATTTTTATCAGGCAATAATAGTATGTTATTATTGCATTATAAATGAGGACTTTCCTGACATCAATTATAGATCAATCCCTTATACCTATTAATAAGCCCAATCAACAACAATCAAATCTTGCACCTCCCACTGCCCCTGATGTGCCTATGATTTCCTCTGCCTCTGCATCAATATCTGTACCTTTAGAGCCTCATCTTGACAACATCTGAACTGAATTCCACCCATGAAGTTGCAAAGCAACAGTCACATCACACTTTGAGGACTATGGGTATCAAGTCAAGGACCACATATGGGTCTTTGTTAGTGAAGAGCCATGGCACCCATTCTGAAGTCATTTGGATTTTGATGTTGTGAATTTTGCTTTGCAAAATGCCCTCATTAAAGAGGAGATAAATGCCCTGATTTTATTGATAAAGAGAGCCCAAAAAGATGAGGCTGTCACTTTGTTGTCACATGCAGATATGTATAATATTTTGGAAGAAGCTTCTTGGTATATAAAAGCACATTCTTTGTCTATACTCATCTTTGGTTCCTCATATATAGCACAAAAAGACATCTATTCATGTACCATTCAAAAACACAGTCCAGAACTTTGATATCTATGTGAAACCACTCTGGGAATGGGCATTGGATTTTATAGGAGATCTACTTCTGAGTCCACACTTTGTGTGGGATGCAGAAAAAATCTTGAAGTTCAATGGAACAAGATTTATGCATATATATCATGAACCTTGGACAGCAAACAGCTTCTGGAATGTTCAGGTATGTAAGATAACTATATAATTTACAGATAAATAAGTTATCAATCCCAGAGGGCACAAAATCATTTTGCTTGATTCTCTATCCTAATAAAACCAAGCTGTCTTCATTTGGTGGTTAGACAGAGTATCCAGTAATAGCATGGTATGGGAACTTGCTAGTTGGAATTCAGAATAGTGAAGGTACCTTGGGTGAAGGTTATGTTTTTGGATGGCTTCCAATTGTAAGTTTAATTGCTTAAATTTGCAGGTTTAATATATATATTAATTTGCATAGGTTGAGGAAGATTCAGCAGAATTATCAACACCAGGATGGGCCAATTTCAAGAATGTTATATGGCATAGTGCATTTTATAAGCTTTTGGAGACAATTATCAAAATCTTGAAGACAGGTTATCACTTCAAGTGTGGTGATAATATTATATGCTAGCTTTTTGCTTTTATTCGGATTTTATCAGCTGATTATAAGAAACAGGTTTTTTTTTGTGATTTGATTATGCTCAAACAATTTCCAGACATTTAATGGCATTGATATGAGGTGTCAAGGGAAAGTTCCCATGTTCAGTTTGCTTAGTTTCTGCTAACCATCAAATTGATCTTTCTAAAGATTACCTTCTTTGTATGGCTTACAATACTCAGAAATTTTTTTGAAGAGGTTGATTAAATACCACTTTAAAGAGACAAGGAAGTGATTCTTAAATCCTATGGTCTCTTTCCTATAAAAGTGGGTTTTATCTCATAATCTTTGATTATATTACTAATTGTAATTCTTTATTTGTTAGAGTTCCTTTGTATCTATTGCATATTCAGATGTATATTGTGCACTTTTATGGGACTGTATTCATGCCTATAACCTTGGTTTGTTTGGCAGTTATCTTTGGAAATAGCTTAAGGATTATCTTGCTATTTTGGGAAAAAATGCTAAAAAACAAGTTAATAAATAGTATGTTCAACTTTTTTTCTTTAATATAATGCTTAGATGTGATATGATACCTCAATAGAGGGGTTAAATCTATTTCAAAAATATGATCAAGATTTCATTTACTAATAGTAAAAAGTTTGAATATATATATATCTAAGGTTTGGATCTATTTGATTTCTTATTTACTTTTATACTTAGATTGTCTTATTAGATTATTTTATTTGCATCCCACAATGTCATTAGTGATATGTGCACAAAAAAACTAGGCTATTGTTTATTGCAATGTATCTGGTGCTTTTTAGTCTTGGATATGTATGCTTTACTAAATGTCCACACTGAAGACACAATTATAGTAGGCAAGCAAGCCTTACTTACTTTTGAGCAAGCTATGAAGGTTTTTACATTATTTTATTGTTATTTTTTCTTGTCTAATTTTAGAGTGATTATAGGAGTATCTTGCATTGATAAATAATAGCAAGAATTGGAACTTTCCCAAGATATACTCTTATGAACATCTTTTTGCAGATATCCAAGCAAAAGGCACTACATGCAATTTCAATACAAAGCCAAATGAGAAGATTCATGGTGCTCTCAAAGATATATATGACCTCTAAACTAACAAAAAGGATATGGCCATCAGGTTCTTAGTCCCTTGAATATTTTATATCACATTCTCATTTATGCTTGTTTAGATTCTGAAAATTGACCATTATATCCTTGTCATGTCCTTTTTTCAACAGTGGATTGATTTGCTTGATGAGTATCGCAAGTCTGGTGAGGCAGCAGATGTAGATAAAGGGGATGTAGAAGATGATATCAAGCCATAGTCAAGAACCACAATTTTATTAACAGGTTATATTTTACTTGGAGCTATTCAGAAGGCTTGTTCCATTAATTCCTTGGAGGAAAGGTACAAGGATGATGTTGTATCTAGTAATTTCACATAGTGTCTAGGCTCTTAGATATCATAGTTCCTGCTTGCTAGTGGTATTGATCTCCCAAATAATATCCCAATCAAAGTTCATTCAAGTGATCTTGTAGGCTATTAATTATCTCTATTATATAGAGTGCTTATGACTAATTTTACTTTCTATTAGATAAAAGAGTATTAGTTTCTCAAGGTTAAATATGAATCTAAAGTTGACTAGAGAGAAACAATAAATTACCTCTATTGCAGTCCTGATTTTCACCATCAGGAATGAGTGGATTGTGTTTTTGTGAACACAGTTAGTGGAGATATTTTTGCACAGCTTTTATTTGTCTTTACCTGCTTTGTTAACAAAACCCCATATCTTCTTGCATTGATTCAATTTCTGGATATACCCATACATATACAAAGATAGAAGGATAAAGATCTAGGCTTTATCTGAGTATATGCAAAACCTTAACAATTCTCTAAGTTTATATCTATACAATCAATCATTCAGAGTACACTACTCATTGAGGAGTTTGATTGGAAAGATAGCAGGGAGTTCCTAGTAGTTGATGTTATAGATGGGGATATGTTTCTGCATCTCCAAGAGAAACACCAGTGATCAGTCTGATCTCATTTTATAGCAGAGAACCTTCTAACTTACATGTTAAAGATACGCATGCTGTGCTCTTCCTGCTATTCATATCTGTTGGCATTATATGGATGTTTCTAATAGGGCAAGATGATGAAGATGTGTATGGTGAGGGACTTACAATGGTTTGGAATGTAGCCAGTGTTGTCTCTCTATAATTGCATGCTAAATATAGGGGTTCCCTACCATACACTATTTGATTTAGATTACCAAGTTCATATCTTAGACCTTGTGGCTTGATGGCTTAGAGCATCTGTCCTGGGTGCTTGCATACATGAGGTTGTTAGTTTAACTCTGGCAGAAGGCAAGTTTGTTTTAAGGTATATTTTGTGTTTAGGTATTGAACTAGTGCTCTAATAGACATGACTCTATAAGAAGGCTATGAGAACTGTGATGCTTGATTTATTATGATTTTTCCGAAATTTCAAGTTATAATCAATCCTAATAATTCCTAATTTAGGAAAATTATGTCTAATTTGGACCAGGTTTAGAGGGGGGTAAGCTAAAAATATCTAATCCTAATTGTTCTTAATTATGCATAAATAGAACTAATTAGAGCTTAATACAAAGGGGTGGTTTTCCAGATGAAAGCACTAGATTCATCTCAAAGCCTCTATTGTTCTTATATCTCTACAATATATTAAGGACTTGCTACTTGCTGAGTTATCTCTTAGAATCCATCTAAAGTTGTCTATTGGATTGGGAAAGACAGTCCCATCTATAACAAGCATTACTCTATCATCAAAATTCACCTTCTCTATTTATTTGAGGACAAAATTGATAGTAACTTCGATTTCCTTGCATAAGCCCAGAAACAAGCCATAGTCTTTATTTGTTAGGCCATTACTCTTCAAATAGCCTAGGGAGCCTCTTTTAGTGCTTATAGCATATGATAAGCCTAGTGGCTTAACAGATATTGCCAATTAAGAATAGGACAGTATACACAAAGCTAAGGGATTTGCCTATTTCTCCATTTATGGACTGCATATTGAGGACAATTGTAAGGTCATAGATTAAGGCAAGCTTATTACAGATGCTGTCAGACATTACTATGACCTATAAGCCAGGATCAATAACACACTTGACAAGTTGCTAATAATTGATAAGCAGGATGATTAACCTTGGGACAGAAGACTCTTTAGTAACAATAAGTGGTTGGGGAATCTTACTGGGCAATAACAAGCTAAGATAATATTTATAGAAGTTAGGTATAACTAGCAATGTGGGTGGTAGTGTAACTAGCTAGTAAATGATGTTTGTACAAGAGGAGATAACTAAGGGTGAAGGTTTGAGGTTATTGATTATATAAGAGAGTTCCATATCCTAGTACAGTATCCAGACTTGATTGGGATTCTTTATTGGCACTCTTCTTGCTAAGGTGGCTTTGTAGGCTTATGATCACACTTCTAAAGTGAGCAAGAGAAGTTCACACTAGGTTAGTATCATCTATATTGCCATTGCACAGTTATAGACTTTAGCCACAACCTTGTCATTATAGGTGGATGCTATGGTTTTGTATTCTAGTCCATTCTTCTTTGCTGCTAGAGCACTAGGTAGTGCTTTTATATTGTGATTATGTGGTGGGGCATAGGTCATGCTGAGGACATTAGTGAAGAGATACACTGATGGTTTGGCCATTTCTAGAGCTGTAGTCATCCTAGTCATGGCTGGCTAGGGTCAAGCTAGTGCTTATTAGGTTGCTATAGCTGCTAGCAAAGTTAAGTGGTGAAAGTTGACATCTAGGGTATCTTTGTACATACTACAATCTATCTAAGCTTGGGCTCTAGTCCTAATTCTGCCTCAATTGTATAGCACAAAAAGTTATTATCTGAGGCTTTGAATCTATTTAATGTCTATTAGCTGGTACATGGCTGCTATGTCAATAAATCAAGGCAAATCATGTTATAAGGCAATAGTGACTGCTACTGAGGGTGGGGAGTCTACTACAAACATTATTAAACTTATAATAATCTGGCCTAGGTTGTGGCAGTGCCTTTTAGTGATACAATCCTTGAGGTTGCTATTTGGGATCTTGCATAGCACAAATATACCTATTGACAACATGATCTGCCCCTTTATATTATTTTTGCACTTTCCTACTCAGATATATTTAGTGACCTTTTCACATTTACATATGAAATAATCGAATTCTCTATGGAACATACAATAATCTGAGCTTTTAGGATTGTGGCAAGTACATAGGGGCTATAACATTGTCAAGGCCTAAGCAGGCTGGTTTAAGAGGGCTTTGACAAAGGTCTCTGCAATTTATTTAAACAGGGTAGCAAAGTCTTTAGCCTTGATTGTTAGCTCTGTTGTGGTACTGCTTGTTATGTAAGAACTGTCAGATGAGGCAAGCTAGAATATCAAAGAGGTGCCATGCAGAATAAACTTTATAGTATTGTGGATGTCTTGTAACTTGTATGGGTCATTAGAAAAGTGGCTGGGGAGCTTGAGCTGAAGGCACTATAAGATGTGGCCCCATAATTCAGGTTGGAAGCCATGAGTAAAAGTGTGGCCTTGCTCAATAATAGAGATGTGATCCTTGCTAAGGAGGAAAAAGGTAATTATGAGAAACTGGTAGTAGTATTTGCCTAGATTACTAAGCAATAAAATCTCTATCCTGCCACTCTTTCTGACCAACTTATACATATCTGCTAATAACCACTTTCTTTCTTCTTCCAATCCTGGGTAGAAATGTTAGACTACTTAGTAAAAGTTTTTGTAAGGTGTTATAGCATTGGTATACTTGGCCAGAGTCTCCCAGAGTTTACAGGTATTAACATTAAGGGATTAGTAGGTGTGCTTTTTGTATTCTATAGCATTTACAACCACAAATTGATTAAAGTGAAATTTAAGGTTCAAGAAATATTGCCTAAGTTCTTGAGGTTGGTGAGGGTCAAAAGTAGGTATGGTCCTATTGCTGTAAGCTGGCATAGATGGGTTTGCCATAGTAATAATATAAGAGGTGTGCCAACCAAATTGTTGGCCCTTATTTTCCCCATCATTCCTTCATAAGCCACATTAAATACTTCTTCTAATTTGTGCAAAACCATAGGGTTTTATGCCTATGATGACATACTGAGGCTTCTCCTAGTATTTCAATTTATTTTTGTTATTTCTGCTGAATGCTTCACTTATAGCTACATTTACACATAGTCATTTTACCAACTAATTTTCCAAACAACACTTCTAGTCTTTGCCAAACATCTCATTTAGCTCAAGATAGTCTTTTTACTATCATATTACATTTTACTGTACTACAGACATTTTGAAACTATTCTACACATTGGGCACAAAGTCACCCAACATAGACATGTCCAAATCCTTGGCATTTAATGAGTCTTCCACCAGCACCACATCTGAAACTGCCCATCCACCCAAATGTGCCTCAAGAACCTCCAACTTACCCTGCCACATCATGATCAAATGTGCCAGCGAGGCATACATATCTTTAGCCATAGCAATGTGGTACCAAAGCTCCAATATAATGCCTTGCGCAATGATAGGCAAGATGAGTCAGATAGGGCAGGGATAGCAGAGGAGTAAGGATGGGAAGGGGCCAGGATGATATGAGTGCTGGTTGGAAGACACTGGACTGGCTTCTGAGCCTAAACAGCTTCCTAATACAATAAGCTCACATTCTAGCAATGACCAACCAATTACTCACCTTTAGTTTATGCGGTACTCTCGCCAACAGATCATTTGAGGATGAGTATCTCAACCTTATGCTTTTTAGTTGGGCATGATGGTTCTGGCTCCTCCAACGTTTTGGCCACCTTCACTTTTGACTTCTTTTTCCCCTTCGACTTGCCCTTGTCCTTCAGCATCCACCCGGGCTGGAAGCTGCAGCCTTTCTGCTCCTTGGAGCACTTTGTACACAAAAATTGGCTAGACCTTGTGTAGCACCAAAAGGCCATGATGGTAAACTTGGTTGTGTACCTTTGGCAGGCATAGTCAGCCTGGAAGAAAAAGGATCAGCAAGCAATGAGAGACAGCAAAAGTGAGGGGACTTACAAGTATGTCATCAGGCATTAAGCCCAGGGAATCCTGTATCATCTTCCCAGCACTGTTCCTCTCTACAGGTGGCCAAACAGTTGACATGTGGCTCTTTTTAAAACTGAGGGGAACAATCATCTGACCCTGAGATAGAGTTTGCTAGTGAGCAAACTTGACAATAACAGTGGCAGCATGCTTTCCTTGCGATTTGATCAGAGTGATTAGAGTAGTTGGGTCCACACTCATTTAATAGCCATGGTTGTTGAGACCAGGTCAGTGTTGGTGGAAGATGCAGGATAAAAGAAAGAAGGAACAGGATTGGGGGAGGGAGAGGGAAAGAAAAGAGGGGGAGGGACCACGTTTTCAGCATTCAGCTCAGCTAGCTGATGCTCATCTTTCTCAGGATTGAGAGACCCATCAAACATGTTGCCTACCACAGCATGCCTGTGCTGCTGATGGTCTTCTGTGGCTACCTACAACCAGCAGTCTGTGACACCTCCACTCGCTTAGCCTTGTGTTTGGTGGCAGCTACCCTTTTAGTCTCCTCAGCCAGGGCCTGTGCTTTAGCTTCTTTCTGCTGCTTCACAGCAAAGAGTGCTGCTCACTATAGCAGGATGTGTGCCTCCCATACCAGCCAGTTGTTAATAGCCATGTGGTTGAGGCTACGCTTAGCTTCGGCAATAAGATTGGCAAGTTTGGGAATATCTTCACTATATGCTGAACAATCGAGAAGAGCCTACTAAGGTGGTTGGCAGCTAATAAGAGCAGGAGGGAGAGCCAAATCACCACATGTTGGGCAAAACCTTGGCTCCAAAGCTCATGATCCTCATACTTAGCAGCTCCATCCAGGAGGGAGAGCATGCATTTGGCAAGTTTTGCCTTGAGAACAGAGAGAATGGATGGTATTCAGACAAAGAGATGAAGCAGCAGGAGAATGGCAATAAGGGACTTAGTTGCTGGAGAATTAACAATCAGCAGGTGATTGTGGTCACCTGACAAAGCCCTATGCCACTGCACTTGGCAAAGACTATAATACATGTCACCGCCATTTGCCAACACACTCCCATGCCAGCATCTAGTTGGGGCACTTTAGGCCTCAGCCACTTTCTTACCTAATCAGTGGCCATGCCACAGGAATTTTCTAGCTTAGTCCTAGTCTCTCTTGTATGCCAACCTGGTCCTTTTGATGACATCTCCTTGCAGATTATTCATCTTTGCCACATCTCTCCTATATGCCCACTTCTTTTCACATCACTGCTTATTGCTGATCCTTTCCCATGTAACTTGCCACATTGCTCCATTTTCCATACCTTTGCTCCATTTTCCACACCTCTGCTCCATTTTCCATGCCATTTTTTTCTACTTCACATTATAGCCACTAATTACTGACTAAGGACAGTCAGGATTCAGTAGGGAGAAGATGATGAGCATGCACCTGTGCTAGGGTCTGAGGAAGGTATTTGGAAAGCTTTGGGGAGACACTGAACAGTGCTAGATAAGTACTAAAGACACTGACTGTTACCAAACATGGTTGGTCCCCACCCGACTGACTGCAACCTACTAAAGGACATTCAGCAGCACTTGGCTCAGTTTGCCCACACTTCATGTACTTACTATGACCACACAGGAGTATTATAATAGGTGTTTATGAGATCAGAGCCAGTATTTTGTGTCAGCCAATGTCTTTCATGAGTCAGTTAGTCCTTATTACTTATTTTCCTAACTTCCACATAGTTGGTCAAATACAATCTTGTACCATTACTTGGCCACCTTGGTTGTACATTGCTTCTTCTTTATTTTCATTAGTTCTCCAATGCCTATTTCTGCTACCTACACTCAGGCAACGGATCCTAAACATTTAGGATTTTGCCATTGCTGATTAACTTTTACCTTATTACCTTTGGAACCCATATAAACATTTTACCTACCTTCTTATTTTCTCTCATTGCTAGGGCTTGGCACCTATTTGACATTTACTCTCATTTCATGTTCAATATTCTACTTAGGGGCTCTGTTTACCATAAAAACCTACATACAACTCTGGAATAAACTAGCTTTTGCACCCCATAGTTCAGAGCTCATTTGTGCTTGTCTCAACCATTGAGATTGTCTTCATTGACTTCCAAAAACTTGCCATCCCCATTGTTTGGCCTCATTTGTGTTTGTACTTATCTCTTTGCTTATATCCCTTGTCCTTTCTTGTATATTGTCAGAGTCCCTTGTGGCTTTTAAAGCACATAGTTGTTGGCCACAACACTATCTTCTTGTTACCAGCTAAATCCCTGACTTGACTGACCGAACATTTGGTCAGTGTTCGGTGCAGTCCCAAAACCATTTGGGTAGTATAACCTCATACTCTCCATTGCTTCTTAGTATGCCATTGAATTCTAAAGTCATCACTAATGATTCCTTGTGTATTAGATACTAGCTCCAGTACCCCTACTCTAGAGGTTGTTCTAGTATTGTGCTTGTCACTTAGAGCCACCTCTAGTATATCACTAGGCTATAGACTTTTCAGATACATCTTATATATGTCAGGGATGACAATCACACTAGGCAGAGGTGTTTCTGGCTAATGTAGGACATTGATGATGAAAGAGACAGTTGGTTGTGTTAGTGGTTTGAGGTTGTTGATAGCATAGGGTAGATTGGCATTTTGGTAGAAGGTCCAAATATTGCTAGTGTCTTTGGCAGATGATTGGCATGCTAACATAGCTTCCCTGACCTGTGAATGGACTTTGGTGGAGAAAGAGAGTAGTTTGCACTAGGTAAGCATCATTTAAGTAGCTATTGCCCTATTGTAGACCTCAGATACTACCTTTTTGTCATAGATTGGCACTATAGTTTTATAGGCCAGAGCATCCTTCTTTGCTGATAGTATCTTTGCTGGGGCTCCCATATTGCATTCATGTGATAGTGCATAGTTAGTGTCCTGGACTTTGGCATATGAATGGATCAGGGCATCATCCTTGGTTGGTACTAGGGGCAGTCACTGAGTTGGGGTAGTTGGCCTTGGTTCAGGTTTAGGAGTTTTAGTCATCACTTATTGTTTGGGGACCAGTAAAGGGGTAGGTGCTAAACATCCTGTCTGTGCCATTTCATGTGCCCTTATGCCCCATGCAGAGCACAAATAGTTCATGTTTGAGGCTCACGATTTGCTGAACATTGGTAAGTTGGTAAGTTAGGGTGACATCTAGCAATGAGGGTGAATTGTGATGGAAGGCTATCATCATTGGGTGAGTTAGTGCTATATTTACTATGAATATTATCTGTCTGGTCACCAACTAGCCTAGATTCCTGCAATGCCATTTGTCAACTCAATCCTTCAGGTTACTACCCATAATTTCTCTGGGTATAAATGTTCCACTTGACAATATAACCTTTTCCTCTATATTCCACTTGCATTTGCCAATCTGAATGTATTTGGTAACCTTAGAACAGGCAAGCATAAAGTATTCAGGACTGCCACAGAACATGTAGTTGTCACTGCCCTGTCCTAGCTGTTAGAATAGTTGATTGGCTGGCCTGGATGTCCCTTGAGCTGCAATAGCCTTGATGAAGGTGTCAGTGAGCTGTTCAAATATGGTTGCCAGGTCTTTAGCCTTGATTGCATTGGTAGGTAGCATGACAGGGGCTGCTTGAGAGATATTAGTAGAGGTAGTACTATAGGCAGCCATGGTGCCATGCAAGATAAATTAGGCCATATCATGGATGTCCCAGAGGTTGTACAGGTTGTCTGGGAAATGATTGGGAAACTTGAGTTGTAGACATTGAGAGAATCTTGTCCATAGCTCTAGTTAGAATACTCTAGCAGAGGCATATTCTTGTTTAGCAACCAAGATTTGTGCCTTGCTGAGGAGGAATACCATGATTATAAGGAATCACTAATGATAGTTACTGAGTTTACTAAGAGACAAGATGCCAATCATACTTGTTTCACCAACTAGCTTGTCCATATCTAATACTGACCATTTGCATTCTTTCTCCAATCTGGGGTATAGCCTGTAGACTTCTTCATAAAAGTCCTTGAAGGTCTTTGTGGTATTGGTAAAAGTAGTGAGTAATTCCTAAAGCTCACAGGTATTGATGTCCAGAAATTGACAAGCATGTTTCCTCCTTTCCTACTCATCTACTACTGCTGACTGAATGAAGTAAAAGTCCAGATTGGCAAAATATTATCTTAGTTTGTGGGGTCAATGGGGTCAAAGGTTAGGGCCATTTAATCTCCATAAGTGGGCATGGATGGGGTCATCATAGTAAGCATCTAGAAAACCACCCCCTTGTATTAGCTCTGGATTATATTTAATAGTGTCTAAAAGTATCTAAAAGTGTTAATAGCATCTAAAAGTGTCTAATTTCCTAATTGGGAGCAATACATTATGAGCATTGGACTGGATTTCCAAATTAGGAACAACATCTTTCTGTGGCTAAAAAGATAGTTTCTAATTTCTTAATATTAGCACTAATTCCACACCAAGAAGTCTTTAATTAGCAGTAGGAAATAGTAAGTACTACTGCTCTATCAGTAAGAAGATAAAGATATGGCATATTCTATGCTGTTTTAGCACATTACTCTCCTTCATGTACTCGTGCCTGCAAAAAGTGTTTGAACACCATTATATGAAGCTTTTATATGAGGTGCCAAGCCTTAGTAGTCTTAAGAAATTCATGCCTCCTGCTGGAACCACTGAGTTTACACCCTTAAAAAGAGGTTGAATCCTTGCTTTGCATGATCTTGGATACTCATATCAAAAAATTGCTTCCTTGACTGGTGCTTTTGTCAAGGCATGCCATTATACTGTCACTCACAAGAACCAATTCCATACCTAACACAGTCTCCCTTGATCTGGCTAGCCACATATCATTGATGGCTGCACACAGTGCAGGGTCCTTTGTAAGATCTATACACACCATCTAGACCTTTATTCCATCATTTCTGAGCATGTTGAACATGTAACATCTTGACAAGTTTGCACCATAGCAACTCCTACTGGCTATCACTGCCAAGTTGCACATTGCAAGCCCTTCTTATCACCAGCGGCTATCCGGAAATGTCTCATTTAGGCAAAGGAGAATATGACAAGGGATTGGAATGAGGTTATCTGGACTGATGAGGCAAAGTTGGAGTTAGGAGAGAGGCGAGGGGACAGGAGAGTAACGAGATTACCAGGTGAAGAATTTCTTTCTGAGAATATACAGCCAACCTTCAAGAGTGGTCGCAAATCCATTATGGTATGGGGGTGTATTGCACATAGTGTGAAAGGTCTGCTGATCAAGCTGAGTTTCCTGCCTGTAACCATGAGTAAGAAGGGCCAAAGATGAGGTAGAGGCTTGGGTGCAAAAGAGTACGTTGCACAGGTTCTTGAAGGGCCTCTAAAGGATTTTTTTCAACAGGATAGAGCAGCAGCAGATACATCTCATGCTTGTTATCGAAGATAGAGCACCAGCCCATATAAGCCGCCTCGCAAAATCTGCTTGGTTGAAACTGGGCATCATATCCCTAACACATCCTCTATCTTTACCGATTTTAACCCTATCGAGCCATTATGGCTGCTGCTCAAAAACCATGTTGCTGATACTCCAGGTGCCAGTAATTCTCTCAAGAACCTATGGTTAGTAGCACAGCATGCATGGGAAGAAATTACAGAGGAGGAGATTCAGAGACATACTGGGAAGATGTCAGAGAGAATTGCACAAGTTCAGGCAGCAAAAGGCTGGCATATAAGATTCTAACTACTGTATTGTATAAAAGACATTCCTAGCTCTTCATAAAGACTATCAAATTGTCAATCCATTCACAATTGCTCTCAGGAGACAGTCAGAAACTAGGAGACATGTCATGTCACAGTCACCTGTTCAAACACTTTTTATAGGCACGAGTATGCCTACACTATCATCTTATAGCTCTTTTGCTGATTTTCCAGCTGCCTTTATAAGGGACATGGAAAGAGAAAATGTGCATTAATGCCCTTAGCCACTTTGTTGGCAGCTTGGCAACTGCCACAAAAGGCTATGAAGACCTCAGTACCTTGGCCTTGCACACAAGATCATTGAAGTTGTTATTATTAGCCAATGCCTGCTACTAGTCAATATAGGACACAACATGCAGGTTGGGCTTAGGGATGTGCTATATGCAGCCTTGTAGGCCTTGTCTATCAGTATAGTGGTCAATACTATCTTATGCACCACATAATCATCATTGCTATTGATATTATAATTTTCAGCACTATCCATGTTGTTCATTGCCTTGTTATACAAAAGATGCTCAAACTTGGTGTTTTCCTCTAGCTATTGGGCTGTGGAAAAGACAGTTATATTGGTATGTAGTGCCAGAATAATATATTTGCCTACTATGCAGGAAATATATGTACCAAGAATATTGAGATTATCTCCAACAATTTTATGCTTATTTATATATAGGCATGCCATACATATACTCTTGTCCCCACCCTCCACCTTACTAGTGGCTATTTGGAAAACCCCTCTCCTTTATTGGATCTTAATTATTAATAATTATTAATGATACTAATTTGAGCTAATTATGGATAATTATTCATAATCATGTTTTTGTTCAAATTTGCAAATTAAGGTAGCATTGTCTATACTAGTAGAGTCCTATTGAAATATTACACTCAATCATAGTTTTACATATTCTAAATCCAAATTGTGTTAGTATCATAATTTGTTTTTACCCTATATAAAGTGTATTATTTATTTTCCATTGGTTTATTATCTTCTTATCTAGTGTTTAAACTAAATCCTAAAAGACCTGACTTTTTGGGTATTTATTGACCTGTTTATATATTAGATAGAGAAAAGATAAATGTTGAATAAAATCAAAGATATTGGGATTGCCTACATTATGTCTACTTATTTAGATTACCAAGTCCATATATTAGATCTTGTGGCTTAGTGGCTTAGAGCATCTATCCTGGATGCTTGTATACATGAGGTTATTGGTTTAACTCTGGCAAAAGACAAGTTTGTTATAAAGTATATTCTGTGTTTAGGTATTCAACTAGTGTTCTAATAAACATGACTCTATAAGAAGGCTATGCAAACTGTGATGCTTGATTTATTATTATTTTTCCGAAATTTCAAGCTATAATCAATCTTAATAATTCCTAATTTAGGAAAATTATGTCTAATTAGAACAGGTTTAGGGGGGGTAAGCAAATAATCTCTAATCCTAATCATTCTTAATTATGCATAAATAGAACTAATTAGACAATAATACAAGAGAGTGATTTCCTAGATGAAAAAGTCAAAAATAGGGGAGAAGATATTGTTTGCTAAGGTGATTGGGGATGGAGTTGCTGGTTTGAAGAAGTGTTCTAATAAAGTTGGTTGGATGGTTGGCATCCAGAAGACAGGGCTGCATGGGATTAATAGAGAGATGGAGTCATGAAAAGATGTTATAGGAGACAGAAATAGTTGTTCTAAGAGCACAAGGTCAAGGATGGGGAAAATCAGCAGGAGTAGTAATTCATTTGGTGACAAATGTAGAGTTAAAAAGAAAGTAGAGTTGGGTGGTAGTAAGAGTAATGGTGAGGATTCAGGATCAAGATAGTAATGGTGGGATAAATGTTCTGGAACTATGCCGGTGTCTTCAAACAGACTTTGGTCAGTAGAGGTTTTCTGAGTATCAAAGCTATTGATAACTGTTTGTTGTTCTTTATATTCTGTTGTTGGTTGGAAAGAGTGACACAAATTCCTTGAGGTAGTTTTGAATACTAACCCCTTGTAGTGGGCTCCAAAATAATATGCTGGAGGTGGCTCTAAGTGCTAAGCACAATACCAAAACAACCTCTAATGCAGGGGGTGCTGAAGCTAGTATCTGATACACAAGGAATTATTAGCAATAACTTTAGAAATTGATGGTGCACTGAGAAGCAGTGGAGAGTATGAGATTATAGCACCCAAATAGTTTTGGGACTATGCCGAACACTGACCAAACATTTGGTTGGTTGTGTTGGGGATTCAGTTAGTAACAAGAAGGTAGTATTACAACTGACAACTACATACTTCAAGAGCTACATGAGACTCTAACCGTATATGAGGGAGGACAAGGAGTACAAGCAAAGAGACAAGTACAAATGTGAACAAGGCTGAACAATGAGGATGACAAGTTTTTTAGAAGTTGACAAAGACGATTTCAATATTTGAGACAAGTGCAAATGAGCTCTGAACTGTGGAGTGTGAAAGCTGGTTTATTCCAGAGTTGTATGTAGTTTTTTTTAGTAAACCAAGCCCCTAAGTAAAATATTGAATGAGAAATGAGAGTAAATGTCAAACAGGCATCAAGCCTTAGCAAACAGAAAAGATAAGAAGGTAGGTGTGATGTCCATATGGGTTCTGAAGATGATAAGGTATAAGTTAATCAGTGATGGTGAACTCCCAACCATTTGGTAGCTGTTATCCAAGCATAGGTAGTAAGAACAGCCATTAGAGAACCAATGAAAATAAAGAAGAAGTAATGTACAACTAAGGTGGTCAAGTAATGGTGCAAGATTGCATTTGACCAACCATGCAGAAGTTGGGAAGATAAGTGATAAAAACCAACTGACTCGTAGAGGACATTGGCTAACATAGACTACTGGCTCTAATCTCATAAACACCTATTGTAACACTTTTATGCAGTCATGGTAAGTATGTGAAGTGTGGGCAAACTGACCTAAGTGCTGCTGAATATCCTTCAGTAGGTTGTGGTCAGTCAGATAGGGACTAACCATGTTTAGTATAAGTTGGCATCTTTGGTATATATCTAGAGCTGGTTGGCTACTCCCCAAATCTTCCTAAATACCTTCTTTGGGCCCTAAAATGGGTGCATGCTTATCATTGGTTTTGCTGGTTTTCCTAAACTATAACTTGAATTTTGTTAGGAAATTAGTCTAGGTCCCCAAGTCCTGAGAGAGAGCTGCCCCTACCATTTTAGTGAGGAAGTTCTTTGCCCAAGCTCCTGCCATGCCATATCTCATGCATAAGAGCACAAGAGAAATCCTGTCCTAATTGGTCTTGTACCTATCAGATTCTGCTGCAAAGAGAAGAAGACATTATAGCATGAATTTCTAGGATTCAATACAGTTGCCTGTGTGATTGTCTAAGAGTTTGACCTTTTCTCTTCTGGGTTGTGTAGCTATAGAAGGGGTGATTGTAGAAGCTAATGCTTGTTCCAATATGTTAGTAAGTGGTTAGTTTTGGATGTTGATTGGTATTTGATTAGGTAATGAGTTGGAGTCTGAATAGGAAAGGGATTCCTCTTGTTCCAATTTGTCAGGGATTACCAGCACCAGATCTCTATACTAGGGTAATGCATCCTAATAGTTTTCTGTTTTGTTCCAAAGAAATTCTTTCTCTGTTCAATTAGGGAAGGTAAGATAGTAGTGCCTGTTTTTGTGTGAGCAGTTATCATAATTGGGTAGAGCATTTGTGTTGGTATTTGTGTTGGTGTCTGTCTAGAACCAAAGGCTTCTTTCTTGTCAGATAGGATGAGTATTATGACAGAACTGATTATTGGTTTGTGTAGCACTAGGAGGATATTTCTGGCCTAGGTCTTTCTCCAGAGTATATGCAGTAATGCTTTCTTAATAGGGGTCTATTCCCTAATAAGTAAGGTTGTGAGGGAAAGTGTGGCAGCAAGCTAGAGTTCAAGCAAGGTAGGGATAAAAAAGTCTATTCTAGTGTTTTAAACTGCTTATTTGATAATACCATGAGTAGAAGGTTCTTCCCTAGGTCACTTGATGAGAAAAAGTGGAACAATAGTCCCAACTATATGTGCAGCACAGGAGTAGATGGTATTGCAGATAGGGATAGCATGAGGACTACCTAGGAGTGTCCTACAGTAGGAAGACTAAAGGGTAATGAAAGAGAATAGACTAAAGATCCTTAGCCTAGTTTATGGGCCTCTTATACTACTTTGGGAAGGGTATGAGAATCCCATATATGTATACTTATAGGTATTCTCTAAGTTATTACTCTCCAAGAATGACTGACTATTCTTGGTTCTGCACTTGTCTTCTTCCAACAAGGAGGACAAAGAGCTCTGCTCCTTATGAGTATATATGTGTAAGCCTGTATTGGCCATCTGTACAATGTCCTGTGATGCTCAACCAGCAATGAGTACATCTGCTAGAAGTGGATAACCAAGGACAATACTTGTACCTTAGTATACACCTCATGATGTGAAGCCACTTAGTAGTTGTGATGATCCTATTAGTATAGACTGCCATAAAGGCTCAATAATCATAATCATAACATATATTAGGACACTAGCAATATTTCCCCAATTTAGAGGGCAAGTAAAGAATAAAATTTACATATTTCTGCCCTTACATTCATCTAAGTTACAGACTATTTGCAACAAGATTGTTAGCTATCCTATACACTAAGCTGCCTTTTACAAGCTCACTCTCAAAAACCACAAAGATAAAGTGTTCCTGGATGGATTTCTAATCTATGAGTTGATGCCTATGTATGATGTCCATATGTAGTGGAATAGTATACATACAATAATTGAGTGGGATATGGTACTCAGAAAGATATGCACCTATTTGCTACCTTATCACTGAGGTTTTATAGAGGACAGTATGAAGGTGATCAATATATGGATTTGGCAGCATAAGGAGCTTTACAACCTCCTTTCAACTATAATAGATTGGAAGATCTTTGAGCAAGTCCACTCTATCCTTAATGTATATCCAGATTCTTTTAAGATGCCCTCTTATAGTTAAAAATATGTCTCAATCAGATACACCAACACTGCCTTAGGTTCTTCCCTTATATGCTTACATAAGGAAGGAACTTAAATCTTGTGCAAATAACATCACCTTGCTTATGGATCTACATAAGGCAGTTGCTGTGGGTCTGACAAAGCAATGAGTATTATACCATGGCAATGAAGTCTTAGTACACAAAGCTAGTAATAAGTAAGTCTCTCATTTTTTATCTTAAATTCACAGTATTAAGCTAACTTGAAATAATATAATCTGCTATCCATACCTTTATATTTGGTAATTTGAAACTCTTAGCAAGGACAAGTGTACTCAGGCTTAGGTATTATTCAAGCATATGTATATAGAATACAAATCCAATACTCTGGATATACAAGACATGCCCAGTATGTTATAATATAATACAGATACAGTTCAGACTAACTTCCTTTGCTTTATTGTATATCTAACTTTGATTGGCCCAAGTAAAGATGTTGTTGTTGTCTAGCACTCTCAACTGGATCACTGGGCCAGTTTTAAGGGTGGTAGTGGGAACAAGGATTATCCCTTGATATGGTAGAAGTTAAGAGGCACAATTTACTTATCGAATATTAGCTAATATCTTTTCTAGGCACATGTATTAGAGTTTTATATTATTTCAAGAATGGCAAGAGACTTTTTGGCTATACTGGGAACTTCAGTTGCTATTGAACAGCTCTTCTCAGATTCTTGACATATGTATGCTAATACTTGTTACTTATTAAAAATAGTAACAATCTGAGAATTAATGTTAGAAAAGTGCTGGTTATGGTCTGGTCTACTAGAAATTTAACCAATCAAATAACTACTATTTAATCATGTTTAAACTATTGTTTATCTAAGTCTAATTTGTCAAGCCTATCCTGCCACACATGTGTTACTTTTTATAGCTGTTACTATGCTCACTTTGCTCTTTCTAAAGCTACTTTCACCTGCTATATTGAAATTAGTACCATGCACAACATATGCATAAACCTTCAGACAGGTATTCTACACTCTGATATAACTGATTAGTTATTAATGATAGAGAACTAGATGCCCACTTCTGTCATGACAAAGATACTTTGAGTGCTAAACTCAACCATTATTGAGCCCCAGCCCTTATAACTACTCTTTTAGGTCTGCTTTCTGTTCTATTTCTATGAAATCTACTACTAACTAATATTATAATTGCCATGCCAGGCTTTAGCACACAATGTTCATTAATAATAGACATTACATTTCTTTTTAAATCATCCATGTCCAACTTCATTGTTGTACCAACTAATAACAATGAGTTATTGCAAATATAACAAATCAGTCATGGGTTTTCTCAAGGACCAGCATTCAAGTCAGACATCATTGAAGCCTGCAAAGCCTTTGTTGAGAGTTACTAAGCAGGATAAATTTTAAAGTCTATCACTTCCCATAATATTCTAAATATGCTTGAAGTCACTAGAGTAGGTGACTATAAGCAAGTGCTTACTGCTAAGCCAAAAGACCTCAAATATAATGATTTCTTCAAGCAGCTCAATGAAATTGATCATATCTAATCCTCTATTATTGCACATAGTAATTCAGCATCTATTACTCCTAGGAGAGACATATTGGGTAACCTACAAAAAGTTTCCAGGGTTCACACGGACATTCTTCAGTACCCAGGTTCAATGGAAAGAGTTAAGCACAACAATTGATGTTCCTCTAATACAGTCCCCTTACTCTTGTCCAGACTTGGGTCTACATCAAAATAATCCCACATGAATAAAGAAGAAAAGGATTATCATGATGTTAGAGGGAAAAAACACATTAACAACTTCCTCTTACTTTTCCTTCCTTAGCTAAAGGATATCAATTGGCTCTTTTATATCAACAAATAAATTGAGCAGACCCCCACTCCCAAATAAAATTATAGCTGCAACTACACCCCCAGCGCCTTGTTTGGGATGATGACCAATTCGTAGTATGAGAGTGGTACTCAGGAGCAAAATCAGAATCACTTCTGATTTGATGAGAGTAAAGCTGAGAATCTCAATCTCAGCAACACAACAGTCCAATTCTGAATATAATGCTGAAATTCTCATATCTCAGCATAATGCTGAGATCGAGCATCCCATGCCTTACCAATAGTTTGCTGAATAATCAAACCTCTTCCGCCCAAACTTGATCCAAGCAGTCAGTGCAGAGGGCATGGCACCGGAACCCTTTTGAGATCCTATATGTAAGTACTGTGCCTAACTGAGCCATGCAAAATATGAATACTCACAATATGCAGACTGGCAAGTAGGCATTGGAGTCCATCAAAATTTGTGGACTTGTTTGGCGTGCAAATATACTCAATGGAGGACTGCTTACGACGCCTGCCGCCGTGAGAAAGGTCTGGCACACCTCGATCACGTAGCATTTCTGTATGAACAGTCCGTTGTAAACCCCCCAAATATTTCTTTGCTAGAAGAGCGACTCACTGCAGTCGCCGCTCCCCTCTCCGAGCTCTGTTGAGATCTGGCCACCTCGCTTGACCCCCATACCTCAGCCGATCACCGACGACCCTTTACACCCGCCCCTGCAATGCCGCCAACTGCTTATACTCTAGGTGCTGATCTCATCACCCCCGTCGATAAGGGCGCAATATCTTCCATGAGTCATTCACTGGCCCAATGGCTTGTGGATCCCTTATATCCACCTTCAGCACCCCTTCCATGTGGGTCTATGCCCATCCCCGAGCAATTCATTCCCCACCGTAGGTCTCGGATTGTGTGATTTAATAACTGAGTCTCACCCTTTTCCACTTCAGACAATTTGTACACAGGCATGCCCCATCTCTGTCAGCATCGCGACACTGGCGAGAACACCACGTGGTATCCATGGCCGAACAAAGTCGTAAGTCACCCTTTTTGTTTTACCAAACATTCTTTGATCACTCATGAGCTGTTCAATCAACAGGTTTGCGTCCTTGATATCCTTCGCAACCTCCCTCGGTCTCTTTTTTCAAACTCGCAAATAGAGATCATAGCCTGGGCTATGTTTAACCTCGGCATCTCTAACCTTCCATCAACATCCGGACTCAAGGAAACCGTTAACACACTGCAAGAATGCTACGGTATTCGCATGAATTGACACGAGGGTGCCCTGGGACATATATACTACACCAATAGCCTGGCTGACCAGATCTCTCAAGCATGTGCCCAATTGCTTCTCTCTTGTTCTCATATGCTAATACCTATCTTTCCAGGAATTCAGCAATCCTCGGGTCGGCCCACACTTGTGTGCCTATCCAGAAGATTCTGGCAAGCTGCTCGAGGAAGCTTGGCAGGGCGACCGCTGGCGACACGACCTCAATTCAAGTTTGACAACGCCAATGATACAAATGGGTGCTCAAGACTTCTATTTGTTCGAACCCACCAAACTGGATGATGGACGCGTTATCCTTCCAACCCACTGGTTTTTCCGCACAGAGGTGGATGGAGGTCGGACTACCAAACTGTTTTTTGCGGAAGCATGCCGACTAGAAGCAGTGATATTGGAGGGATCGCCGAGTGGATATGTTGCTCATGAATATGACCGGTTTATCGTTGATGCCCGGCATCTTATGTTTGCATTCCCGACACTCGTAGACATGTTTCATATGGACAATCTACCTGATCCATGTGTGATGCTAGGTCTGTCTCTATGTTACATAGAATCCCTCTGACCAAATTGATGTTGAGTTCTACAGGTTTGATTAAATTGTCGGGGCTGGGTATGCATCCATGGACCTATACCAAGGATCCGGCACAAGGAAACGACTGGTGTATCAAGGGAAAAGGACACCGTGTGCTTGTATTGATGATGTGACTTTATTGTAATGACACCTTGGGCAACTTATCAAAGAAATGGAACAAGCACAATTCATTCCTGTGGACACCGGCAGGACTTCCTTGTTATTTGGCTCAAAAACAATACAACATGCACTTTCTCTCTACATCTAACATAGCACCACTACTTGAAATGATGGATGGTGTGGTTACCCAGCTCGAGTAAGTTTACATGTTTCTACTCTTGTGTGTATCATCACTCAATGGTCAATTGAACTTAGGGATGCTCAACAAGAAGGAATTTGGGCATGGGATGTGGCAGCGCAAGAATATGTATTAGTTTTTTCAGTTGTCCTAGCTCTCCTTGGAGATAACCCCATGTAGAGTAAATTCGCGTGCCATATTGGTCTGCGTGGCAAGTTCTTCTGTCACGCTTGCTGGGTCAAGGGGAAGGATGCAGACGACGAATTAGCAGCACCCATGATGATATCTAGCATGGCCAATGATGCCGGTGAGAATGCCCTTAATGAGATCCACTGTGATTCCCTGGGCAACTCTTCTGCAGATGGTGACTCTCAAGATGGAAATTCTACCTCTGGTCTGTCCACCAAAAGCGCAGCTAATGCAGACTCTCCGGAGCTTGCTGCACCAGCAATAGTGCAGTCCGTGGGTTCGACTCTGTCGACACTTGAGGGACAAGCAGGTGCCATCCTTGACCACCCGCTAACTAAGAAGAAAGGACGCGCTCTTAAAACATTGCAGCAACTCTGCGATCGTGCCCGACATTCTCTCAGGGTGAGTGCCTGGTTGAATTGGTGTATAATGACAAGTCTCACCTGGGAACAGCCCATGGTCATGCGCGATAAAGAGGATACCCAGTGGAAACTGAGGTCGATATTCGACACTTCACGGCGAGTGGGCAGCATGAGTCAGGCTGCTAAGATGCAAATGGCTTTCGGGGTGAAGGATACATACCAAGAGGTGTACACAGACAAGATCCATGTAGTTGCTCGGAAGGTCACAGGATCTATGGCTGTGAGACAGAAAGCCATAGATGACTTGGTCAAATCCTTCCCACCTGTGGTATCGAGTCCAGTCTGGCGTATTAAGAGTATGTCTCGATTTTCTTGTACAGCGTTGCGACTTCATACCTCTTGCTCATTTACTTTATCGAGATCTTGATCCACACTTGGATACCCCTGTGGAGATCCTTCACGTTATTCTCCTTGGGTTTGTGAAGTATTTCTGGCGTGACGCAATCACATGACAGAATGTGGAACAGAAAGCCCTGCTGGCGACATGCCTGGAATCTCTGGATATGTCCGGTTTGGGGTGCTCAAGGTTTGTTGGTCAAACACTTGTCCAATATGCAGGATCCCTTACTGGACGCGATTTTCGGGTCATTACTCAAGTTACACCCTTTGTGCTATACAATCTGGCCGACAGTGATTGCTACGAAGCTTGGCTGGCCCTGTTTCACCTCATTCCCCTTGTGTGGCAGCCATCTATCAAGAACAAAACCGCACATCTTGTAAGTCACAGTTTCATCCCTGACAGTATCACTTCTGCGGAGATTTGCTAAACACACACGCTCCAGGATGAACTGGAGTGCCGGATCGAGCACTTTCTGCTGTGCACTGTCAAATGGACACCTTGTTGGTTCGACAAACTGAAGTTTCATATAGTGAGGCATCTGGTGTATCATATTTGTCGTTTTGGGCTGGCCATACTCTTTGCGACCAAATTGTTTGAGTCATTTAACACGGTTATTCGAGCACAAAGTATTCACAGTAATCGTCATGCTCCCTCTAAGAACATTGCCGTGGGATTCGCATATGGCAATTGGGTCCGCCATATCATGAGTGGCGGGGTGTTCCAGCTGTGCCTCATTGTGCGTTCATCTAGACAGACCATACGTGAGGGGGACTTGGAACTAGTATGCCAGGGTCCTCTGCCCAATGGCTCTCGCACTTGGAGGATGGCTGGACCTGATGCATTGGCTCTCATGCGGGCCAGCGATGTTCGGTTGAACTTCATGGCAAAACAGCTTGGGCTCCTTGATGATGCTGAGCTAGGCATTCCTGGTATGTTCTCCGCAACTATGAATGTATGTACACATTGTGTGGATCTCATGATGCCGCTAGGCATTGTGCAGCACGATGCCACACCCCTGCAAAGGTGGGGTGCTTTGCAAACAAGTGTGCAGGCCCCCCACAGTGTGCAAAATCCCCAACTTCATCTTTTCTTAACATGTGCCTCCGTCAACCTTATTGATGGTCAGCGCGCGGATGCGGGAACATGGGTTCTCAGTACTCACAAACTAGGAGGAGGGCCGGAGTTAGCGCGAGTGTCAAGGATTAAGGAAATCATTCAGGTGTGCGGCACTGAGGCTCAGCTAGAGGGGCGAGTGAACGGGGTGTTAGTGCAGTGGTATACAAATGTGGGGACATCAGCCATATACAAGCTGCCCATACTCAAAGCGGCAGGGTGGGAACTGCTCTCAATAGAGGTGAGAGTGTTTCTCATGATTTATACAAGGCACTCACTTCTCGATCTCAGGCTTTGTTGTATGCTGTGAACATGCAACATGATTGTGCATCGCACAAATGTGATACTTCCGCTTGAATTGCCATGCAACAAGAGAATGAGGTGATGACAAATTATCGACCAGCTGTACGTCACCGGGGGCCGGGAGACTATGTGCTGAACCTTGGTCAGATGCGAAACTCAGCATTGTTGACAAGCTTTCGTGCGCCAGCGGTAACGCTGGACCAGGAAACGTCAGTCCTCCATGGGGCCACTCATGAGATCGACATTCAGCGGTAAAGGGCCAGTGTTGCCTCTAAGAATATGAGCACCTCAGCATTTCGGGGATGAGGACAGACCACACCTCGGCCAGGTGCACGACGTGGGGGCGTGCCTGTGACTGCTGGTACCACAGCGGGACCATCAAGCGCGTGAGGGAGTACTGGTAGGCTTGGCCGCATGTCACACATTGCCGACACTGAAGTTTGAGTAGAAGTGAGGGGACAATATATTGGATTTGTATTGTAAAATAAAGCATGGTTGATAGTTCAACACAAAGCACAAGTGATGAAGCCATAGATGACAAGCTGATGCTGCGAGTGATGCGAGGCCAGCATTACGCCACGTGCCTGGCGTGAGATTTGCTCCCGCCCATTGTGCGCTCTTTGCCATGCAAGCTGAAACTCACTCTCTGTAATGGACGGCTCCTCATGGTCTAGGTGAGAGTCCTCAGACTTTGCAATGTCCCCACTCAACTTATTGTGTCTGTTCTCCCAATCCTAGTCTGGATTGACCTGCATATCTCCTGACCCTCCCGCAACCCTGACCTATCCCACACGATCCACCGGCACCAGTTGTGGCATCAACACCTGCATTTGTGGGGCTCTCCGGATGCTCATTGCTACCTCCTCAGGCAAGGATGGAGGCCTCAGCACCAATGATTTGGCATAGAGTTTGTCGTCTGGGCAAGGATCCTCAAGGACGAGCCATCGGTATCAGCGGTGCCAGGGTTGTCTGTACTCCAATGGTATGAGTCGCATGATCGTGCACAGCTGCAATGGGTGGATCCCCCAAAAGAGTGTCTTGTGTCCCTATTGTCCTCGACAATCCATTTTGGCCCTGATTGAGTCTCTTAAATCTTAACAAAAGATTGATGTTGACATTCTGTGACCAAACATGGCAGATGAGGCATGATCAATCATTGGACATAGTCATTCCGTATGCACCACGGTCACTGTTCCATCACCTCTATCAGTTGCTGTTATCTGAAGCCCATCCCCAACAGTGCATGTATCTCCAGTCTGACCAAGTCGATCCATAGTGCATAGGAAATGTGATTAAATCACTGAGCACTGCCTGCCTTCAGTGAGATACAAGGCCGACTCAAATGTGTTAAAATACTCACAAGGACACGACAGGCAGCCCCCGATGCCACCAAAAGATTTCCACCAATGCACAGAGAGTGAGTGATGCAACACAGAATTTCAATGGTTTTATGAGCAAATTTGGTCACTCAGTCACATGTGTGATCCTCGCACCTTACTGATTTTTTGTCATCCAACCCAGCAACCAGCATTCTTGGAGACTTACCACTAACCACATCCTGCATCTATGGATATGGAATATGAAGACCATGGCTCAACACCTTTTCAACCTCCTGCAACGGGCATATAAGGACATCGCTATGACACACTGGGAAGGTTGTCATTAAGGTCATATATGCCGACCGCTGTGCGGCCCCATTCCACGCAGCTTGGAGGACAGGCAACTACAGAGACTGCGCCATACAACATGTCCTACAGGCACTCAATGACACGCTTGCCTAGCCCCTTCACACAGCCTCCCTCTGCTTATGTGAAAACCACTCCCACACAGCACACTGCGGGACATCGCTAGGAAGCCCTGAAGACATGGTCAGACAGAATCGCCATCCAGAAGAATCTGACAATGCCCCAGATAGAAGAGCTTCGGGCTATTATCAATATAAGCCACTGATATCTCCAGCGGAAGCGACACAGCCTGACCACGATAAATATAGCTTGGATGCAACTTGGATCCTGGTGATCTGTGCATCTGAGTGTGGCAGATGGCGCAGAATTACTAGCTCTTGAACCGCATGGAAAGAATGGAAGAAGAAATCGCACGTATTGTAATGACTGTCACCGAGCTCAAAGTGCAGAAGGACAGCCTTTTCCAGCTCAGCACGGAGCAAAAGGTCTGCTTCTCATGCCCGACTCATTCAATACTTATGCACACATACTGGACAGGCATTGGTAGGCAACTTGGCAAAGGACATGATATTCAACCCCAAACAGATAATATGGATGCAAATCCCTATGGAGCTTCATGTGAGTTTAAGACTATTTGTGAAGACTTGCGACTGACATAGGCATGAATCAGCAAATAGTGATGGCCCATGAGCTTTTCAGCGAGGTTGCGGGCAACGACTTCCGTGAGAAGATACTTCTCAATGAGTGTAAAGAGATGGGCCGTAATGCTCGCACACAAGTACACTTGGCAGTGAGTGATTTTGTTGAGGTATATGATGCACACCTGATCTAAGAAGGTTGTTTAGGTCCTTGACAGTCTGGCGGGCAAGAACACGACAAATTTAGAATGGGCGACATATCACATGGCTGAGAAATTCCGCCAGGGAAGGCCTGGCAGTATGCTGCCTATTGACTATTAGCTCCATGTGGCTGTACTTGTGAGTTCTCCTCCCTCTCATAGTGTAACAGACTAAAACATGCAACAACAGCGCCGGTATTCTATCGAGAACAAGAAGGAATACCTTGAGGGTCTTCAGGCGACCTTTTTGGCAGGAGAGGATGAAGGCAACAAAAGCACGACACTTCAACTAACGAGGAAGAGAAAGGGGACTGGAAAAGTACCCAAGGGCCATGATTTTTGGGTCAAACTGGAAGTGTGGTTTGCCACCAAGGTGCAGGCATGGGGCAGTAACAAAAGTTCCCCCACTTGGGAGCAGTAAGTATCATCTCATCTTTGTTATGAGCTTGGACACATTAACAGACTTGTGAACATGGCAGATACATTATCGAGACAGTCTGTCTTGACCTTAAAAGGTTCCGAGAGGGACCGGTGATACGCTAGAGGTAGCTCTAAGTGCCGGGCACAACACCAAAACAACCTCTAATGCAGGGGGGTGCTGGAGCTAGTATCTAATACACAAGGAATTGTTAGTGATGACTTTAGAAATCGATGGCATACTGAGAAGCAACGGGGAGTATGAGATTATAGTGCCCGAACGGTTTCGGGACTGCGCCGAACACCGACCGAACGTTCGGTCGGTCGAGTCGGGATTCGGTCGGTAACGAGAAGGTAGTGTCGCGACCGACAACTACGTGCTTCAAGAGCCACACGGGACTCTGACAATATACGAGGGAGGATGGGGTACGAGCGAAGAGACGAGTACGAACGCGAATGAGGCCGAACGACGAGGATGACAAGTTTTCGGGAGTCGATGAAGACGATTTCGATGGCTGAGACGAGTGTGAATGAGCTCTGAACTGTGGGGTGCGAAAGCTGGTTTATTCCAGAGTTGTATGTAGGTTTTTATAGTAAACAGCGCCCCTAAATAAAATATCGAACCCGAAATGAGAGTAGATGTCGAATGGGCGCCAAGCCCCAGCGATCAGAGAAGATAAGAAGGTAGGTGAGATGTCCATATGGGTTCCGAAGGTGATAAGGTAAAAGGTAATCAGTGATGTCGAAATCCCGAACGTTCGGGATCCGTCGCCCGAGCGTAGGTAGCAGGAACAGGCGTTGGAGAGCCAATGAAAAATAAAGAAGAGGTATTGTACGACCAGGGTGGCCAAGCAATGGTGCAAGATCGCGTTTGACCGACCATGCGGAAGTCAGGAAGATAAGCGATAAGGACCGACCGACTCACGGAGGACATCGGCCGATACGGAATACTGGCTCCGATCTCGTAAACACTTATCGTAACACTCCTATGCGGTCATGGTAAGTACGTGAAGTGTGGGCAAACTGACCCAAGTGCTGCCGAACGTCCTTCGGTGGCTTGTCGTCGGTCGGGTAGGGACCGACCGTGTTCGGTAAAAGTCAGCGTCTTCGGTACTTGTCGAGCGCTGTTCGGTATCTCCCCAAAGCTTCCCGAATACCTCCCTTGGACCCTAGCGCGGGTGCATGCTCATCACCGGGGATGCTCATGGAGCATCTTCCTAAATCTATGACCCTATCTTGTTCTGGGGACGAAGCTGCACCCAGGACTGCAAACTTCAGCAGCACTGGTGCAGGAAGTATTGTGCCACCCATAGGAAATGCATCTTGCTCGAACATCTTAGGTATGATCATATGATTATTCACGATAGCGAGAAATCATGTAAATAAGGGCATTATCATTGAGCAAAAATTGCCTGTCTCATTTCTGGTGTGTGTGACGAATGGTGACAGTGCCATCGATGTGACGTGAGGGTCACACTACTCCATCTTCTTGTCGCTGCCACATCATCAACAGCTGCGTCCTCCTCTGTTGTGCATTTGAGGCTTCATCTTTTGGCCCACGGACTCTTAATACAAGACACTAAACACTTGTCAAGCTCAGACGAACAATATGCTTTCTGGGAATCTTCTGGCTATGACGCAATATCTGGCTATGACCTTGGACACTGGGCTATTGGCAACTGACTTGCACCTGGCTTATACTAGTCCTCTGTCTGATCTAGGATGTATGGATGAGGACATCTGGGTGCTGAGATAGCTGACAGCTGGGTATCTCTGGGACAATCTTGCTGACATGGGACCTTTTTTTGGTGCAGATGTGCCTATCATCCTTATGGTAGGCTCTTGATAGATCTCTCATGCCTATGTGCTGCTACATATCTGGTGCTCTGTTCTATCTATCGTAAGTCTTTTGATTCCTATACTTATTTGTCTCTCTAATATGAGTATCACAGTCAGCTATTGTCATCAATCCATGGTGCTTTCACTTGACCACCAAAAGTAGTACGTTGTGTGCAAGAACTCTCCTGGGCAATGTACCGGATATGTTGGATGTGATGAGCTGTATAGGGCTCAGGTGTGGTCAGTGCTGGGTGTCCTGCAAAGGCTTTACAGGTACTTGGTGAGCTATCACTATCCACATATTCCGATGCCATTTTGTTGTATGGATATGGTACAATAAATATTTGATAGCAATATATTTTTTATTTCTTTTATTATGATATCACAGTGCGATAAATGGCAAGATAAGTCCTAAATGGGACATATCTGTCAATAGGCAGTGGTGGGGTGCATATGATGCTAAAATGATGATGCTGAAGTGATGCTGAAGTGAATTCAGTGTCACCCTCAATTAAGACATGGTGGGCATGATCTCAGCACCACATTCTTGATGTGACAGCCAGTTCACCTAGACTCCATCCAGTCATTCTCAATCTCAGCATCATGCTGGTTTAGGTGCTGGCGGTGTATGAATATGTCAAATAATGTATTCTCTTATAATATAATTATCCTAATTTCCTTCTTGAATGCTAGAAACATCTGGAAAACCACCCCTTTGTATTAAGCTCTAATTAGCTATAATTGATGCTCTACTATACTAAATTATGAAATATTAGGATTAGACATTTTTAGCTTACCCCCCTCTAAACCTGTTCTAATCAGACATAATTTTCCTAAATTACAAATTATTAGGATTGATTATAACTTGAAATTTTGGAAAAATCATAATAAATCAAGCATCACAGTTCTCATAGCCTTCTTATAGAGTCATATCTATTAGAGCACTAGTTCAATACCTAAACACAAAATATACCTTATAACAAACTTGCTTTCTGCCAGAGTTGAACCAACAACCTCATGTATGCAAGCACCCAGGACAGATGCTCTAAGCCACTAAGCCACAAGGTCTAAGATATGAACTTGGTAATCTAAATACGTAGACATAATATAGACAACCTCAACATCTCTGATTTTATTTAACATTTATCTTTCCTCTATCTTATAAATAAATAGGTCAATAAATACACAAAAAGCCAGGTCTTTTAGGATTTAGTTTAAACACTAGCTAAGAAGATAATAAACCAATGGAAAATCAATAATACACTTTATATAGGATAAAAATAAATTATGGCACTTATACAATTTGGACTGAGAATGTGTAAAACTATGATTGAGTGTAATATTCAATGGGACTCTACTAGTATAAACAATGCTACCTGAATTTGTAAATTTGATCAAAAACATGATTATGAATAATCAAGATCCAATAAGAGAGAGGGGTTTTCCAAATAGCCACTAGTGAGGTAGAGGGTGGGGACAAGGGTATGGCATGCCTATATATAAATAAGCACAAGATTGTTGGAGGTAATCTTAATATGCTTAATGCATATATTTCCTATATGGCAGGCAAATATATCATTCTGGCACCACATACTAATATGACTGTCTTTTTCACAGCCTAATAGCTAGAGGAAAACACCAAGTTTGAGCATCTTCTGTATAACAAGGCAATGAACAATATAAATAGTGCTTAAAATTGTAATATCAATAGTGACGATGATTGTGTGCTGCACAAGACAGTATTAGCCACTATACTAATAGACAAGGTCTATAAGGCTGCATATAGCATATCCCTAAGTCCAACCCATATGTTGTGTCCTATAATGACCAGTAGCAGGCATTGGCTAACAATGACAACTTTAATGATCTTGTGTGCAAGGACAAGGTACCTAGGTCTTCATAGCCTCTTGTGGCAGCTGCCAAGCTGCCAACAAAGTGGCTGAGGGCATCAATGCATATTTCTCTCTTTCTATATCCCTTATAAAAGCAGCTGGAAAGTCAGCAAAAGAGCTACAAGATAATGGTATAGGCATATATGAAGGAGAGTAATATGCTGAAATAGTATAGAATGTGCCACATCTTTACCTTCTCACTGATAGACCAGTAGTACTTACTATTTTCTACTGATAATTAAAGACTTCTTAGTATAGAATTAGTGCTAATATCATGAAATTAGAAACCAATCTAATGCTCACAATATGTTGCTCCCAATTAGGAAATTAGACACTTTTAGATACTATTAACACTTTTAGATACTTTTAGACACTATTAGATATAATCCGGAGCTAATATAAGGGGGTGTTTTTAAAGATGAAGAGGTCATCCTTCAATAGTACATTAACTGTTAAGCCACTAAGCTTATAACATGCACTTGATACACTAAGAGGAGTTCTCTAGGCTAACAGTTATGGCCCAACAAATAAAGACTATTGCACATTTTTGGGCTTGTACTAGGAAGTCTTGGTTACTGTTAATCTGATCCTTGAAAAGGTGGAGGAGATGTTGATTAACTATAGGACAATGTTTGTTAGATACTGGGAGGTCTTCTCTAATATAACAGATAACTTCTGGCAGTGGTAGAGGATAATAAAGGCCTTAAGACAAGTCCAGTGCTTTGTCAGACTAAGTGGATCTAGCAGAGTTTACAAAGTGTGGGCTGAAAGGGCCAGATGCTAGACACAGTGCAAAGATTGAGATGTATACAAAGTGAATGAGCTGATCTTCTAAGAAGCTCAGCTCCCCTATATATAGTACAGGCTATTTAGGGTGGGATAGACATAGGGTCCATGCTTCTAAATGCTAAGTAATCTGCAGTCATGTTTTGTACTCCACAGCTCTTTGATATAACCATATATAGTAAGTATATCAAATGTTTGTCCACAGCAATATCAAATAGAACTCAATCACAATCGATATCAGTAAGCCATATAAGAGGAGGAGAAGAATGAGTCATAATATCATAAGCATTCATATGTCAGCATGTAAATGGTAATCAGTCTGAGTCTGGGTCATGTGCATATCTCATAACCATGTCCTGAGTCACATGCCTAGACATGTGTCAAGTCACAGTCCTAGTCATCAACATTTAAGTCCAAAGAGACACCTGACCTTTCTTTCCATCCATGTGTGAAGCACCTGTTAGAATGCAGTCCTAATATTAACTTTGATCAAATCCTTGCTAGCCATTACTCTATCAAGAGCACTAACATGTAAGTCAAGACCCTTATTAAAGGGGTTGAAATTTACTCCAAAAGAGTCAAAGTCAATTGCTCAATTTCCAACCATGGTGAATAGACCATAGCCTAGAATAGCTATGCACAAGCTGTGCAATATCTCTATTTACACCATGCTAAATAGCCCTCTACCTATGCTGAACAAATCTCTTCTATCTTTGCTTCTAATTAACTAGCACTTATCTACTAAGTCATTAGCTATGACAAGGCAATTAGATCTCAAGTCACATCCTACAATAACTCCCTCCTTATGGATTTCTTCAAAGATCTTTTCGCCCTCTATGTTAGCTATAAAGAAGCAGCTTCTTTATCAAGTGCTCTAAAAGTACAAGGCTTCTAAGGACAAACTCTCAAAATTTGCCAATGCTTCAATCAAGGAATCTATAAAGCCACTAATAGCTGCTATTACCAACACTCTTTACTCTTCTGAGCAAATACTTATACAGCCATCAGCTGCCCATGATCCTCCTCAGAAGTTAAATGAGACTCCTACCTACATAAACAAGCAACCTTGATTCTTTTGTAATCTCCTTTAGAACAATTATAAAACTATCATCACTTCTTTTACTATAGCAATAGAGACCACACCTTTGTTGCCTATCCTACCTGCTTCTGAATTCTTGAACAGTGTTATAATCAAAACAGTTGCTGAAAACCCATCCTTATTTTTAATTATGATGTCCATTAATATCTCTTACTTTGAATCACTTTTTGCTTCTTATTCAAACTATGAGCTTGTTGATTCTATTGCTCATAGTCTCTATGAAGGATTTTAGCTTTACACCAACACTACAATTGAAGGCTATCTTGATACTTGGGATAAATATCTTCCTCAACATAATCTATCGATTGAAGTTTTTTTCTTTTTAGATGCTTAATGCTGGAAGGAAGAATGACTTGGTCATTTTTCTACTCTATTTACTACTATAAATGAGCCACTTTTTCTAGGCATATGCAGCATGCTTGTATATACTATTCTCAAACCAAATTCCTCAAAACTCTGGATAATTGTTGACCACTTTATAGGACTCTTTGCTTTAAATATAATAATCCTATATAAAGCTATTATGACCCATCTAGATAATATACAAGACTTTGGTTATAATTTACTTGCCACTTGGCAATCTTTTGGAAATGCCCTTGTCTAGCTTTTCAAGTAAGATATCTTGTAAGCCTACCAACAGATGCCACTGTATCTGCTTTGGCAATTATAGCAGATTGTTATTGTCAATAGTGTTCATTGTATTGACCATTGCAACAACTTTGGACACTAAGCTGCTAAAAAAATTTAGTATATATTTATGAGTCTAGTCTTGTAGATCACAATTTATATCAAGTATGTCCTTGTTCTCTTAGCATATGTTAATAACACATTCTCTCATAATCATTGTATTTACCTCATTTATTGTATACCATATGGTGTATATAAACAACCTTAACTCCTTTCTCTTTAGGATAAAATAAGTCTACCACATAAAAAACCAAAACAAGAGTTTGGTACTTCTTTAACTATTATTGGCTTTTATATTGATCCTAGGTCTATGACTATTACTTTGGCCAACTCTGCTTATAATGTGCTAGTTGCCCAAGTATAGTTATTTCTTGCTAATGATATTATCCACCACCGCTAACTAATAGAGTAGCAATAACTTATTGGATGAATTTACTGGACTCTTAATATTGCCCTATTGATGTGTCCTACCATATAGTCATCCTATATAAAAATCTTGAGCAAAACTCAGTGAAATCAGTTTATTTATATTGATAAAGATGTCCAACACAATCTTTTATAGTTTGCAGATACTTCTAATCATGAGGAGGTATTCATCTGCTCTATGCTTAAGCCTAGGACCCCTCTGATACAGATATTTGTTTATATTGCAATACCTCATTAATAGGATTGGCTTTCTGGTCTCCTACCTGCATGTTGGCTTTTACTTCTAAAATTCCACCTGTAGCATCTAATGCAGACATTTTTTGGTATAAAGCATTAGCTGTTGTTTCTACCTTATAATGGGCTACTGCTTTATGTGTACTCCCTTGTTTTTTAGCAATCTATACAGACAACCTTAATATGGTGCAAATATTTAACTTATTATATGCATTACCCTCCATTTACAATAATATTCTCTTTCCCACTATCCATCTCCTCTAATAACACTCAAATATTGATCTGCATATTTTTTATATCTCTAGTGAGAGGAACTATGTTGCTAACACTATTTCTTATTACCTTTTCAATATCTCTATCTAACATATTTCTGCTCTGATAGTCTTTCCACTTGCACCCTCTTAAGATAATCTAGGGGCTATGCCCTTATATTGAACATCTTGCCCTTGTTTTGGCAATCTCCTCACATGCCATGGATAAGAGAGTATCTAATTCATGAATATGCCATCATATTAGGGCATGTGATTAAATTGACAATATGAGCTTCTTATTTATTAGCATTACAATCCTACCTAATTTTCTGCAAAGCTTATAATTTTCCTATTGACTCTACCCCTAACACCCTCCCATTCTATACTATCTATATGTATCATCATACACAACTATAGTTGGTTGCTTCTTACCTTTCTAGCATTGCAAATTAGATTAAACCTTACTTTCCAAATGCTCATGTCATCCATACCTCTATATTTATCTTGTAGACTCTTGTTGGTGCTCAAAAAGAGTTTAGCTCTTACACTTTGTGCAAACATCTACTCTCTATCAAAAATTTAACAGATTTTATTATACCTTTACCAAATCTATTCTATAATCTCCTATTCCTTTTGATTATCCTTTGTGGATTTTTTGCTCTCCATTGCCTAGGAGAACTTACTCAACCAGATGATTTGTCTTTTTGTAACTTTTAAAAAGTGATCAAATAGTCTTCTATTACTATCACCTATAACATACTTTCTTACAGGCTTCTAAGCTATAAAGCTAATTGTTTCTTTAAAGGTAACATAATACTCATTGTATGCTGTTTATCTGATCCTGATCCTCATAGATGGTTTTTGGTTATCTTGCTTCTGAGGCTCACTCTTTCCTTTATAATTATTTTTTTGGCTTTGTGCTGATGGCACAATTTCTTTATACTCGTAGTACCTTGGTTGCCTTCACTTCTGTCTCCCTTCTATATTTGCAGATCACTCTTTATATTCTAGCAGTACAACCTTTTTTACATCCACTGGCTAGCTAGATAGCTATATTCCAGCACTTGGGTATTAGACTTTAGAGGCTTTCTATGTATACATTTGCAAAAATCCTGTTTTGATATAGGCTCTACTTCATAGTGCTTATTTTAGCTCTGCTATCCAACTCTGAACAATATTCTATAATTCTCACTACTAGCCTTTCCTATCTATTTTCCAATATAATATACACTCCAAAGAGGGCATCAATTTTGCCTAAAAACTTTGTGCTCACTTTCTAAGGCATAGACTAATTAGTCATGTTTAAACTGTTGTTAATGTAAGTCTAATTGGTTAAGCCTATCTAGCTATATGTGGGTCACTTTCCATAGCCACTACTAGGCTTGCTTTGCTCTTACTAGAGCAGCTTTCGCTCACTGTGTTGGAATCAATGCTATGCACAATATATACATACATCCCTGCTATAGCACTTTGTGGAATTGATCTGTAAGCACATGGTCTATTTTTATGAAGAGGTACCACATGGTCATGGCCTCACACTTTAAGTAGAGGTTCTAGTTTGCCAGTCACCTATAATCTACTAAGCCTCTATGTAGATACTGTATCTGCACCCTTATACCTCCTACCTCTACCATCTTTTGTGATTCTATGACATCTCAATAATGTCATGATCATATTCAAATAAACTCCTTTAAGAAACTCTCCACTTTCACACTGTTATTATTCTAAGCAGCAACATGGATTCCTCTTGCAAAATAGCTTAGCAGGCCAGGAAAATGATATCAGAGTTAGGTTTGTTTTTATAAGTCAAATTTTAACACTGGCATCTATGTGTACTATTTAGATTTTATAAAATGGGGGGGGGGGCTTTGGATAGTCAGACAAGTGACTCCCAAGATGCCTGTTTCCTCACATTATCTCTGTATTTCTATCCTCTTTGTTATAGTCTATCTAAGAACCTAGGATTATCTGGCTTCACCCATCAGGCAGGTCTGCTAGAGTCATCACTGCAGTCTATAGCTGTGACACCATGTGCTCTACTACAAGGGCCTATGCCACCTTATGATGATTTGGTGGCCAAGCATCACATTCTCCTATTACTAGAGTTGTGTGCACATCCCACCTGCAAGAAGCAATAATTGGTGTATTTCCTGAAAGAGCTTGATATAGTTTGGAAGAGGTTGAGGTCCCTGGAAGAGGAGTTAGTTACTGGTACTGATATGCTTACTTGGTCAGTCATTTACTTGCTTATTTGACCATCTCTTGTAGTATCTGACAATTTGGTATATATGACAGTGGGGTCTGCTCATTAAAGACAATGATCAGACTCAAGAGGACCCATAAGGATGTGCATGAAAAGTATCCTAATAATATGAAGGCCAAAAAGCAGGCATTTCATAAGTATGGTCTTTTGAACATTTGATTGTATAACCATAATGAAACAACTTTGAGCCAAACAGATGTCTATGGCCCTCAAATGAGACTACTAGAAATTTGGACAACCTCAAATGACAGTAGAGATTCTCAAGAAGATAATACTGGATCTCTGGCAAGCCATAATAAAAGATGCTATAGCAGCAGTGAGTGGTGAGAGTAGAATGCAGTTACAGAAATAGTGACACTGTCATACTAATTGGTATTATGAGGCCAAGCATAGTGTACTAAATCATTTTATTACAATCTATAATTTTTTACAAGGATGTCCATATCCTAATGGCATTAATGAGTGCGTCTAATAAAGTGGCAGAAAGTGGATGTTTTGCATGAGCTCACAAATTTAACATGATTTAATAAGTGAAATTGAAGATTATATTCTAAAAGCCTTTACATTGTAGCTAGATGGTGAACCAGGTATGTTGTACATAGATCCAATGCCTAGCTACCAGACAAGCTGGAACCAGCCTGGTACTATTACAATAATTAGCTAGATGTGACCCCTCATCTGTATGGAGGCCACATAGTCATAATAGGGTAAGCCAGGGTTACACATGGCATGGCTAAGACACATCATTGCATGTGAGGTGTAGACCTTTAGACAGGAGTTCCACACTCTGATATAACCAATTAGTTATTGATAACAGAGAACTAGATGCCTACTTTTATTATAGCAGGGATGCTTTAAGTGCCAGACTCAACTACTGTTGAGTCTTAGTTCTTATGACCATCCTACCAAGTCTGCTTTCTATCCTATCTCTATAAGATTTTCTACTAACTAATATTACAATTGCCATGCTAGGCTGTAGCACACAATATTTATTGACCTTCTGTTCTAACCCTTATTTTGCAGCTTTTCTTAAATCTTTTGTAGTATACTTTTCACATAGTATGGTCTTTATCCCTAACAACTTGTACTTAAGATAAAAATGCCTGTGGCACTCTCTTTAGAGAGTGCTAATTTTGCCTACAAACTTTATGTACACTCTCTGAGGCACAGACCAATTAGACCATATACATACTATATATATACTATCTAGTTACTATTTACAACTATTTACTTAAAAATATCATGTATAAACTAAATAGTTAGAGCCTTAAATACCCAAAGGTATTATCTGGAACAATAATTAAATAAACACTAGGTATATCTGGAAAAACAGAAAACCCTAATTATATCTAAAAGCAAAACCATTCTTTACCATAATAATGTGCAATCCAATGAATAAGTAGTATGGAATTAGATATCTCTATGGCTAGCAGCCAGTATATATTCTCTTAATACTGATACTTTCCTTCAACCACATATACTTATTTTTTCCTTCAATCAGGTATATATTTATATATTTATAAGAATAGCTTAAAGAGCCTTATCTTACTACCTTATTCCTTAGCTCCTTATTTTCTTTCTTTTTCCCTTATTATAAATGAAACTACTATATTTGAACCTGTTATTTTGTAAAATCCTCCTTAGTGCCTAGTGTTATGAACTGCTCGTTCGGTAACCCCAAGAGTAGGAGGTTCTTCCCTAGGTCACTCAAAGAGGTTATGTGGAACGATGGTCTCGACTGTACGTGTAGCACAGGAGCCAGAGGTATATTGTGATGTAGCAATGAAGAGTCCTGTATGTGAAGATACAGGAGAACGAAGAGAATAGACTGAAGAACCTCAGCCTACTCTATAGGCCTTTTATACTACTTTAGAAAATAGGGCGTGAGAATACCGTATATGTATCTGTAGGTATTCTCTAAGTCGTCTCTCTCAATAACAACTACTCTTGTGCTTCTCCGTTCGTCTCCTTCTGGCCAGGAAAGACTAGGAGCTTGATGCCCGGTGTGTGAGTAGTTTGTAAGGCGGCATTCTATGCCCGGCGCAATATGGCTCATGATACTTGACCAACGATAAGGTGATCCATTGGGAGTGGATGACCAAGGTTATTATCTATACCTTGTTGTACGCCTCACCTTGTGAGGCCGCTTGATATTTGTGATGATCGTGTCGGAATTGACCGCCATTAAGGCCCGACAGAACGTGATCATAACAATACCCCCTTTCTACGTCCTATTCACCTGGTAGGACAGCGCTTTGTGCTTCATCGCCACTCCATATACGATTTGCTTTCTTGATCCAAAAACTGGTCTCCGGATGCGACTTCCGGGATATGACTTCGTTTTCTGGGAGGAAGACCGACTTACATCGTTTGATCCTCTAGGAGTTTTCCATCTCCGTTGAGCTGTTTGTTTCTCGGCCATAACGCAGGGGTACCACTCCCTGGGCCACTAGGATGTTCTTTCTTCACCCCTCGGTTGTTGTGATCTTTCCTGGGTTCTCAAGCCAGGATGTCAGTCCGGTCGGTCTCCGGACAGGTGTCAAGAAAGGCGTATGAATGCGAATGGTGTCTGGATGAATAGAAACTCTAGCATGTGGGTTCCAATTTGTGTCATCAGGTTCTTCTTCTTCCTTCTCCGAGGGCCAAACCTCAGTGTTTCCAGGATAGTCGTCTATCCTCATGACTTGTTAGTTCCTCTTGACGACAAAGCATGCCCACGGACAAGTAGGTTGATCGCTTTATCAAGGCTTAGGCCTACTTTTCCAGGCTACCCTATCGTCGTCCCAAGCAGTATCGCTCCCATACGGTGAGCTCATCTCCGGTGAGGTTGCTAGCCAAATCCCAAGCAGTATTGTCCCCATACGGTGGACTCATCTCCGGTGAGGCAGTTTACGGCGTCCAGAGTTTGTTTGTCACAAACGTGGGCCTATGGTGGGGAATACCACGTGTAGTGTTGGGTTCGAGGCAAGGATGTGAAGAGAATTAGACTAGAAGGGCACCGTGAGGAGCAAGGAGGAGTCTGACTCCTTCTCCAAATCGGCCCATTCACATGCACGAATAGATCTCAAGACCACAGCTGATATATTGTTCGGGTTGCGAGATATATCCACAATGCAGTTTAAACATCTTGCCGGACATTCCGTAGTTTATCGTTGTTGCGGACGAAGACCTAGTTTTACGTCGTTGCGGATGACAGTAGTTTTACATTGTTTCGGATGTCATTAAGGCGCCCTGCGCTGCCTAGTAGTTTACTTCTAGGTCATTGCGGACCTTCTTCATCATCAACATGGAATATCTGTGGGGAAAGATGTTTCTGCACGCCGGACCATTCATTGGTTATGTGCATAGGGCCCTAGACCAGACTTTATCCTGCAGATTCTACTGAGGCATGATGGGGACAGTTTATACTATATCAAACCGGATAACTTATAACGTCTCAATATTATGAGACCACTCAGTTTAACACTGTGAGGTAGGCGGTCTATCGTCTGACTATGTCCCTCAAGTCACGATAGGCTTTTCCTCCCAAGGATGAAGGTAGTTTACCGTCATTTCGGACGTCGTCGACACATTTTTGTCAAAAATGATGTCGACCGATGGTCCCTGTACCAAAAGGGACAAATAGTTTAACGTCATCTCGGACGGTTGATGACCAGGGTCGTGGTCAACAACCACAACTCCTATTTGGTAAGGAGCACATAGTTTAATGTCATTGCGGACGATCAGCACCAGGGTGGCCAATCACAACTCCCATGCAGTAAGGAGCAAGTAGTTTAACGTCATTGTGGACAGTTAGTGGCCAAGGTCGTGGCCATTAACCACAACTCCTATACGGTAAGGAGCAAGTAGTTTACCGTCATTGTGGACGTATTGGTGTCCAGGGGTATAGACATCAATGACAACCCCTAGGTCCAGGGGCACTAGTTTAACATTATCGCGGACACGTGGTATCTTGTCAAGATCGCCACGCACAATCCCTATGCTTGAAGGGACAAGTAGTTTAAAGTCATTTCGGACTATGGGGTGTCCCCACACTGAGGCGCAGCCCATGATCCCTAGAACGAAGGGACGGTAGTTTTACATCGTTTTGGATGCCCGTAGTTTACCGTCATTGTGGACGTCAATGCCATTTTCACATCAAAAATGGCCTTGAACAATCCCTAAGGCTGAGGGACGATAGTTTAATGTCGTTTCGGACACTCCGTAGTTTTTCGTCATTGCAGACGATCGGCGGAATAGACTTCTCCAAATGAGTGGCTCGCTTTTGTCGTTCTTCCACAATATGAGCCAAGGAGAGTCGCATGTTCTAGTTCCTTCCCACTATATTTTTGACTCGAGGCACATGTCCTAGTTGCCTCCTGACTAGGTCTTGGAGTGGAATTTCTTGTACTTCAACTCCAGGACTAGACTGAGCACGCCATGAAGAGATGCTTGCTCTTCCATGTCCCCAGACCCCTCGCTTGGATTTGAACCAAGTCAACCCGATATTCTTTTACCAAAAAGCAAGTGAATATTGAAGTGCTTCGACCTCTTACAGGCAGGGTTCTGCAATGCGGATCCTCCTGAAAATCCGCGCTTCACCAGAATACAACCACACTCCTTGGGTTAATGGTAGTTTTACGTCATCTCAGACGAGGATTAGTTTAACGTCATTGCGGACCCTAGTAGTTTATAGTCATTGCGGACCAAGCCTTTGGTAGTTTTACATTGTTCCGGATGTGTTTTATGGCCTCGCATTCCTTGGAGGAAGCTTGTGTAAGCAGAGGTAGCCAGGACTCTACTTATCTCATGCGCCAGCTGTAGGATCCCCTAATGTGGAAATGATACTGTAAAACGGGAGATCCAAAGTGGGACGTCCCAAAACACCGGTCAGACCTTGACTGTGAGGGTTCACTTAATGAGTTATGCATCATAATTCTTGGCTTCGGACTTGCAACCGGTTATGTATGGGCACTTCGCTGTACCAAGGCGAAGAGCCGGCTTGTCAACACCTACGAGTAGATATTTGTCATGTAGAGGGTTCCCTAATGCGGAAAAAACCCTGTAAAACTGAGGATCCAAATGGGACGCTTGGTGCATCTGTCAAATTAACTCTTTGACAGCGAGGATGTAGAAGAGTTCCGCCATAGGTCGTACGTGGAATTATGCCCGCTGTTGTCCTTGATTCGTTCCATCATTTGAACCAGGATGGATGGTCAGGTACTTCCCCTGCCTTCTTATCTTTTCACAGTTTTAAGACATGCAGGTCCGATAGTTTAGACGTCATTCCGGACGTGGGGTAGTTTAACGTCTCTTTCGGACGAGGTTGTACAGTTTAACGTCTTGAGGGACGAACCTAGTTTTACGTCGTTACGGACGATTCTAGTTTTAGGTCATTTCGGACCCTAGTGGGGAAAGAGTTCCTCAACTTCTTTACCCCCTTTCTTGCTCCGCAGTTAATCCTCCCTAGTAATCATAGGGTCCTTGGTAGCCATCGCCTTCTTCATCAGGTCAGTAATAAGGATCGGCATCATCATAATTTCCGGGATCATCTAGAGCATTCCATGCATTGAGCTCGGATTGAGTCCAAGAGCAATTTCTTCTAGCCTCCGAATCAGCGCGGCGAGTTCTGCGGCTACTTTGGTTATTCTGTCCCTCGTCTGTACGAAATCGAGTACTAGTAGGAGGCGTTCTAGGCCGGTGTCAAACACTCCCGCCAATAGTTGTTCTGCGGTGGAAGGTTAATAGTTGTTCTGCGGTGGAAGGTTGCCTGGGTTCCCCGACTCCTTCTTCCTTCATTTCTTCGATAGACGGGCGGTTCCTCCTCATCGGTACCCCCATGGGATAGGGGAAAATTTTGTATTCAGTGAGAGGAGAAGGTCGCGGGATTGCTATGCGCTGTATGAGTCTCTCATTGTCTCGGTGGAGAGCATTCCACGACCGTGTGCGGAGACCTTCTTGGATTTAATACAGGCGTGGGACGTTCTCCGGGACGTGGGATGTTCTCCGGGACGTGGGACGTTCCAAGTGACAACGTGGAAAGGGTTGGTTCTACTTGGTTGGATGGCGCCCAGTTCTCCGGTGAAGAGGAGAGCTGGAAGGAGCTCTCTGTTGACATACTAGGAGAATTCGTTGGGATGGATGAGGAGAGCTCGTGGTCGTCCGTCGTTGTGTTTGTACCAAGAGGCCATGTCAGGATCGGTTTGGAGTGCAAGCCCTCTGATCTGGAGACTGGCACTAGCCAGTCGTCGAGGTATGTCGCTATTCTTGTTCCCAGATTGCCCTGCAGCGAAGTTAGCGAGTCGTTGTAGGGCCATGGCTGTGGCCATTTGTATTACCGTGGAGATAGTGTTTCGCTGGAGGAGCGCGTCCACGTGTCGCTCCAATTCTCCGGAGTGAGGATCTGTACCAAGGGTAGTTCTTCCCATGGGGCGGGGAACCTGTCCACTAACTGATACTGGCGGAGGTGCAGCTCCCTGTATAACTGGTATCGGTTCAGTTTCTCCATGGCTTGGGAGTTGAGCCGCTGTTCTTGCTCGTAGTCCCAAGGGACCTGCAGCTCTAGTGCTCGCCGCGATCGTAGTAGGAGGTGGAACTCCCATTGGTACTTCATCAGAGCCCGGTAGGTTTCTGTCATCAGGGTTTTCATTCCGTGATGCATCTCGTGGGGGCCCCTTGGGTGACGATCGGCGGATTCTTTCTCTTTCCTTGAACTTGGCGTAATCCTCGGCGTCGTCATCTGAGAAGTTATTGAGGTGTGGAGTGAGGGTGACGACGGCAGGCTCTGGGTGGTGAGGACTGGTTCCTCTGTCAATTCGTTCAGCATCGCCTCGGTGAGGACTGGTTCCTCTGTCCACTCGTCCGACATCTGGATTGGACACCATAAGGACGACATCGGGGGAGGAGTTTCTGGATGGTGATGAAGCATCGTGGTCTTCGTGGAGGAGCATTTGGGTGAAGGAAAAGTGAACTTGAGAGAAGTGGGGGAGAATGATCCGTTAGAGCTTTCTTGTCGCTCTTTTATAGTCTTTCCTCCGTTTTTTCAGGGTGCTCCCGGGCGAGGTTTGTCAGGGTATTGGTCATGAAACTTTTTCATGGCTTCTTCTGCTGTTCCTTTTAGGAGAGTGTAGGGTTCCCAGGTGTTGTCTGCCTTGGGGTATCCCACCCACTTGACCAAATACTTGGTTCCCCGTCCTTGTCTTTTTGAATCCACGATCATTTCCACTTTGTAATGCTCTTCATCATTCAATACCTCCAGTAATGGTCTTGCAAAGTTTTCCCTGTGTGCCCCGGTTTCCCTATACTTGGTGAGTGTTGCGGCGTGGAACACCAGGTGGATCCTCCAATGTTGGGGAATTTGAAGTCTATATGCCAGGCTTCCCATTTTCGCCAGTATTTTGAAGGGTCCATATCTCCTAGGGGCGAGCTTGAGTTTTGGATGGGTCGTCCGGATATGGGTTCCTTCTAACCATACTTGGTCTCCTTCTTTCCACTGGGGGAGTTTCCTGTGAAGATCCTGGTCTTTGGCGTAATTGCTGGCTATTTGTAGACTGGCTGCGGCTTCTTCCTGGACTTCTGTGATTACCTTAATGCATTCAGCTACCGCAGGTACCTTTGTCCCCAACGCGGTGTCGGCTGAATAGGGGGATTGAACCCGTATAGTACTTCAAAAGGAGATTTTCCGGTGGTCAAATGCTTCTGCGTGTTGTGCGAGAATTTGGCAAACGGCAGCAGGTCCACCCAGTTGTCTTGGTGGTAATTGCAGAACGTTCTCAGGAACTGTTCGATCTCCTGGTTTACCTGTTCTGTCTCTCCATCCGTCTGGGGATGATAAGCCGTGCTGAGAGCAGCGGTGATTCCTAGCCACTTCCAGAGTTCTCGGGTGAACTTGGCTGCAAATTGAGGACCGCGATCAGATACTATTTTGGTCGGCAACCTGTGTCGATTGAAAACGTTATTCTGGAAAAGCACGGTTGTTTCTTCTGCCGTGATCGTTTTCTTGCATGGGGTAATGACTATGCCTTTGGACAGACCTTGGTCCACCACCACGTTGATCGAATCAAACCCTTTGCTTTCGGGTAGGTCCGTGACAAAGTCTGTCGAGATGAATTGCCAAGGGACATTGGTGGTTTCCAAAGGATGGATAGGAGGGTGTGTCTTGTGTGTCAAGTTCTTGGTCGATTGACATACGGCACATCCGTCCATGTATTCATGAACGAATTTTGTCATGTTTTGCCACCAATAGTGTCGTTGTACCATTTCCAGTGTTTTGGCTCTCCCCGGATGTCCTACTGCGGGTGCGTCGTGATGCGTCTTGACAATAAGTCTTTGAATGGCATCGTCTTTTGGGACGCATATATGGCCGTTTCGTCTGGTGATTCCGTCTTCGTGTGTCCAATGTCCCAGTAATCCTCTTATTCCTTGTGGCCCTACTCGCAAGAGTTTGGTGAGGGCTACCCTTGTCAGGGCGTCATGTTCTGATTTTGAGAGTCGGATGAGGGAGATGAGGTCTGAGGATGCGATTTCCATGGACTTAATATGCCGTGTCGGAGATGGTTCCACCAGTGTTTCGTCGGATTTGTTAAAAAGGTTGGCTAGGAGCAAAATTTGAGCTTTGTTGTCAGATTCCACCCCCTCACTTAGATCTGGATGCCTGGACAGAGCATCGGAATGATTCGTTGACCCTGCTTTATAGCTGAGTCTGAAGTCGAATCTGCTCAAATAGAGGCTCCAACGGGCGTGTCATTGTGACAGGTCTCGTGCCGTTTGGAAGTGTTCCAGGTTCTTGTGATCTGTCCAGATCTCGAATGGGTGTCGTGCGCCTTTGAGGTAATGGTTCCAGTGCTCCAACACTTTTATGATAGCCAGGAGTTCGCGATCGTAGACGTCGTAATTCCATTCTGCTAGTGAAAATGACCCGGAAAGGAATGCAACTGGATGCCAGTCGCCATCTTTTCCTTCTTGCAGGAGGGTAGCTCCGTAAGCAATTAGTGAGGCATCCGTTACTAGTCGATATGGATGCATGGGGTCCGGGTAATTTAGAACGGGTTTACTGATAAACGCCCTTTTTAATCGTTCAAAAGCTTCCTGGCACTTCGAAGTCCAGTTCCATTTTGCATCCTTTTTGGTGAGGTCGTGCAGAGGGCATGCGATAAGGGAAAACTTATCGATGAAACACCTGTAGAAATTTCCTAGACCTAAAAAGGAGCAAATATCTCGGACGGTGCATGGGACTGGCCAATCTTGTATAGTGTCCACCTTCGAGTCTTCCATGGCGACATGGTCTTTTGAAATTGTGTATCCCAGATATTGGAGCTTCTCTTTATAAAACTCGCATTTTTCTGGCTTCAAATAGAGGTCGTTGTTGCGTAAGATCTGGAAAACTTGGTTCAGGACCTGAATGTGTTCCACCATGTTTTTGGAAAAAATGAGGATGTCGTCCATATATACGGTTATTTTCCATGCTGTGATGAGTTCTCTAAAGATCATGTTCATCATGGCTTGGAAGGTGGCTGGTGAGTTGGTGAGGCTGAAGAACATCACCGTGGGTTCGTAAGAGCCCAGCGGAGTGATGAAAGCTGCCTTCCACTCGTCACCCTTTTTGATTCGTATGTTGTTGTATCCCCATCGTACATCCAATTTGCTGAAAATGGTGGCCCCTTTGATCACGTCCAACAGTTCTTGGATTAACGGAAGGGGGCACACATTTGGGATGGTGTATGAGTTCAAATGGCGGTAGTCCTGTACCGGGCGCAGTTTTCCATCTTTCTTCCCTATAAAGAAAAATGGGGCTGCTGTTTGCGAGGTGGATCGACAGATGGTCCCCCGAGTGAGATGTTCCTTGATGAATTTTCCTAGTTCATCATGTTTTTCTGGGCTCAAGGCATAGATTTTTGGTACTTGAGGTTTGAAGGTCGGTTTCAGATCTATGGCGTGGTCCCAATAAGTGTGCTCTAGGAGTCGCTGCGACTTTCGTTTGCTGAAGATGTCCAATAATTCGTGATGCGCTTTGGGGACTCTTTCCTTTAGATTAGTGATGACAATTTTGTCCTCCAAGTCCTGGTCGAAGCTGGCAAATCCTGACGGTTTGGGAGCCATTTTCCGAATAACTGGTTCCTTTATGGCCTGTTTTCCTGAGATTTTATCTAGGAGATCAGGTTCTACCCTGTTTGGTGAAAGAGATGGCTTGGCTTGAGCCTTTCATTTCTCTTCTGCGTATTTCCTTATGTCCTGTAGGAGCCATTTCCTCTTGAGGTATGCTCGTAGTCGGGCACCAAACATTCTGCTATGATTGTGGAGTCCGACATCTTCCAATAATCTTCGGAGATGTTCTAGGCACTGTTTTTCGCGCTCGCTAATGTGTGGTTTATGCCGTGGCTCCACGTCTGATAACCGCCTATTGTTTTGCGGTTCTTCCCTTGCCCTAGTGAACCCATGTGGTTGTTGGCATTTCTGGGGGCACCGATCAAAGTGCACTTCACGTTGCCTCCACTCGATGGAGGGATCGTGGTATTTCAACCAATCTGTTCCTAGGATGAGGTCGTCTTTTCCTAGGTTGGAGATAAACATCTGGACGTGCTTGATGTGCATTCGTCCACGGATGTCTCGAATGGTGAAGTTTACATCCAAGGCATATCGGATGAGACCTGCTTTGTTAATGGTGTCATCGACGTTCCGGACGCGAATGGGGTTGTTGAGTGTATAGGTGGGGAAGCGGTGTTTCCTGACCCATGTTTCGTTTACTATAACCCCCTCGCATGCTGAGTCGATGGTCACCCTTGCTCTAGCATATTGGTCCCTGTTTGATATCTTCACGTTTAGGTGTATGGGGGTGATGATACGGTCATTCATTGCTCCAATACGAATACATGTGTTGGCGTCAAACTTGGGCCTTCCTTGACCTCTCTCCTTCACTGGTGAGGGAGAGGTTAGGAAAAACGCTCCGCGTGTCCCAAAATCACTTCTCTTGCTTCATCCTCTCCTAATTCTCCTAGCACTGCTCCGATTCAAGCAGAATGACTGATGCCTCCGTTTCCCCGTCATCCGTCAGGCGACATGACGCGTCGCTGATGGTCCGTTTGGGGTTATCCGGATGGGGTAGAGTACGGATGTTCCATCGAAGGACCAGGTTGTGGTACCTGCTGGTCATTGCGATGAGCATCCTCCGTCTCCATTCCTTGATATATTCCTGCTTGGTTTCCCATAGCGGATGTGTCGTCTTCTCCCTCCAAATCGACTGCGCGGTTTCCTCTCCCTGTCGTACCCATGCATCTCTTCGAGTTTCCTCGAATTGGGCGAACGCCTCTACGGGCCGACCAGCAGTTAGCACTAGAGTGCCCTATCTTTCCACAGTTTGAATAAGAGGTGGTTCGCTTGCCGTCAAATTTTCTCTTTTGACTTTCGGCATTATGCTTTCTAGTAGCGTCGATGTCCATGTCAACCACCTGGTTATTCATTTTTCGCGGGGTGTTTGTGGAGTTATAGCAGATAGCTGGTTGGGAGTGAAAACGGTTTAAGTAGTTGCTGCGAAAGGAGGTGGAGTTTGCGAGGATGGCCTTTTGAGCAGATCTGGCTCTGAGTCATCCATCTATTTCGCAGGCTGTGTTAATCCAATCCTGAATGGTGTCCTTTGGCTGAACTTCCTTGTCATATATTTTGTCCATGACAAGCGGGTCTAACCCGCATTGGAAGTAAGGGACTTGCTCCTTGTCGGAGATGTCGGCATCGGCAGCAATGAGGATGAATTGGTTGGAGTATTCATCAACCGTCATTCGTCCTTGGGAGAAGGCCATGAGTGCGCTTCGCGCTTTATCGGTCTTGCCCGTCTCCCTGAATTGGAGTTTGAACTTTGTTAAAAAGTCCCTCCAGGTACCTAGATCAGTGGGAGGGTCCGCTCCTACTAATTTGAGGAGGAAGTTCTCAGCCCAAGCTCCTGCCGTGCCATATCTCATGCATGAGAGCACAAAAAGAAGGAGGCATTGGAGCATGAATTTCTGGGATTCAATGCGGTTGCCTGTGTAATTGTCTGGGAGTTTGACCTTTCCTCTCCCGGGTTGTACTGTCGCAGAAGGGGGGTCTGTAGAAGTCGAAGCTTGTCCCGACATTTCGGCGAGCGGTTGGTTTCGGGTGTTGATCGGTGTTTGGTCTGGTGATGAGTCGGAGTCTGATTGTGAAGTTGTTTCTTCCTGCTCCGAGTCTTTGGGGATTACCGGCACTGGTTCCCTGTATTGGGGTGCTAGTTCCCACTGGCTCTCTACTTCATTCCAAATGTCCTCTTCTTCTGTTCCGTCTTCAAGAGTGAAGTAGTAACACCCGTTTTGGTATGAGCAGTTATCGTAATTCGGAGGGGCGAATCTGTTATTGTCTTCATAGACCCAAAATTCCCCTTCGCGCCGGATAGGGCAATTGTTGTGACGGAGTTGGTTATTTATACGTCTAGTGCCAGGTGGATATTCCTGGCCTAGGTCTTGCTCCAGAGTGTGTGCAGTAACACTTCCTCAATGGGGGTCTATATCCCCACTGAGCAAGGTTATGAGAGAGAGTGTGGCAGCAAGCTAGTGCGAGCAAGGTAGGGGCAGAAGAGTCTATTCTAGTGTTACGAACTGCTTGTTCGGTAATCCCAAGAGTAGGAGGTTCTTCCCTAGGTCGCTCAAAGAGGTTGTGTGGAACGATGGTCTCGACTGTACGTGTAGCACAGGAGCCAGAGGTATATTGTGATGTAGCAATGAAGAGTCCTGTATGTGAAGATACAGGAGAACAAAGAGAATAGACTGAAGAACCTCAGCCTACTCTATGGGCCTTTTATACTACTTTAGGAAATAGGGCATGAGAATACCGTATATGTATCCGTAGGTATTCTCTAAGTCGTCTCTCTCAATAATGACTACTCTTGTGCTTCTCCGTTCGTCTCCTTCCGGCCAGGAAAGACTAGGAGCTTGATGCCCGGTGTGTGAGTAGTTTGTAAGGCGGCATTCTATGCCCGGCGCAATATGGCTCGTGATACTCGACCAACGATAAGGTGATCCATTGGGAGTGGATGACCAAGGTTATTATCTGTACCTTGTTGTACGCCTCACCTTGTGAGGCCGCTTGATATTTGTGATGATCGTGTCGGAATAGACCGCCGTTAAGGCCCGACAGAATGTGATCATAACACCTAGCATATAATACTCTCCCTCTTACTCACTATATTCCATCTCTTTGAATTATGCCTTTTAAAATATTTATTTCTAGGGTTTAGAGACAACATATCTTGTCTAATTTAGTTTGTATTGGCTATTAGTATAATAATATATAAACCTGGGTTAGCCTAACTAATGCATAGATGATGTTAAGAAAAGAAAAGAAAGGTAAGAATACCTATGAGAGTCATTAACTATGATGTATAATATCAATATGTTCATTTACTATCTTATTAGACTTATAACAAACTCTATAAGAAACTAACCTGGACAAAAATCAAAACTTTTACATCAATATCACCTATTTTTCAACAAATCTTAGCAATTCCCGCCAAGTGCCATCAATTATTGGATATTGTTGACAATTGCTAACAATTGGCAGAATTTGCTGGTAATTCCTAGTATCTGTTGGCAATTCACCATAGCTCCCAAACAAAATTGTCTTAAATTGCTGTAATTGAGCCTAACTTATCTAACTGCCAATTTACTAATTTTATTTTACTAGACTTATAAAATTTTAACCCATTGAAAACTCTTCCTAAACACTCAACAATTGTCAATATTTGCCAACAATCTCCAAGTCTATAACCCAGCCCTAGACCCAACAATATCCAATAATTGCTGACAATTAGCTAGGGCCATGGGTGGCATGGCATAGTGCACCCTAATATGACTTGGAGATAGAGTAGTAGGGTATAACAATATCAGACAAGATCCAACAAGATCCAAGAAAGGTTAAAGAGCAGATGTGCTATTAAGATTGGGCAGAATCAAAAGACAATTATGGTTGTGGATAATTGTGGACAATTATTAGCAATAAGATTAAGAACAGATTGCCAGCAATTATTGCATCTTGCTAACAGTGTCTAATTGACATCAATTGCTAACAATTGCTAATAAGAGATCACTTGCCAACTGTGGACAATTGCTGACAATTGTGGCATTTATATAAGATTTGCCATCAATTGATACAAAATGTTATATATTGCTGACCAGACCCTAAAAAGCTTGAATTTTGTCCAAGTCATAAAACTCAAATCAAGCACAAATCAATCCAAATTAGACATGCTCAAAATTGCATATAGCATAACAGGGAAAAACCATAAGGGCATGGCACAAACAAAAATGGGTGATGATCATGAAGTTCAAGGATAGGTGGGGAGGTGCCTTAATTCAGAGGAACCTCAGTGATCACGGGACTTTCTGATTAGGCGGCGTCAGCGAACGATTCTACGGAACAAGCAGAAGTGTACCTGTATTCGCCTTCTGCAGCGACACTGAGCTCTTCAATTTCACCTTGCACAGCTACAAGAGACTCGGCAGCGGTAGCGTAAAAAGTCAACTGCACAGGTGCACCGTCAGTAACATTGTTGAGCCGCACAAGAGCAGACAGCAGACCTGGGCCTTGGCAAGCTCGTTGAGGTTCTTTATCGGCTCGGGCTGGTGGATGGACGTGTTACACAATGAAAGCGGAAGGGAAAAAAGGGCGTACGTTGTCAAGGACGGCTTTCATGAGCGTGATGGCCACTTCAGTCTTCTGCACGAGGTCGTCCTCGGCATTTTCGACTTCTAATCGAGCCTGCTCTTGCTTCGCAGGGTTGGCATTCTTGAGCCTGTGCGCGCCCCCACATATGCATCAGTTTATGATCGTTGTTTTATGAACGGTGTTAACACGGAACACTCCCGGCGGTTCGGAACACAAGCGGCAAGGAAATAAAAATGTAACTGAGTATCCGTAGAAAAAAGTACTCACGTCTGTTTGGCAGCATCAAGCTCGAGGCGGCTCACGCGCACCGCCTGGCGCGCCTTCATCGCAACGGCGATCGAGGCCGTTAAAGTCGTCTGCCAGGGCTGCAAGAACCCTGCCTGAATTGCCGCGTCCTGGGAGACCCTAGCATCAGCGATCTTCTGCCATGCGCTCGCATATTCGGTTAGGCCCCGTGCGAGTTTGTCGTCCGCGCCGGCCGCGGCCTGGAGTGATGTCGCGGCCTGGGTGGCCGAACGCCCCAAGGCATGCGGGAGTGTCTTGTGTTGATGTTCAGGGGCAACGATGGGGGCGGGGGCGGGGAGGTTGGTTCCCTTGAGATTGGTGGCAGCGAAGTTGGTCAGGCCATGTCCAATAGTAGTTCCGAGTTCAGTGAGGGACTCTTGTATTTGGGTGGGATAGTCGTAGGACTCGGATTCGTAAACCTTAGTGACCCTAGGGATTTCGAACACAATCTATATAAACGCGGGGAAAAGAAATTGAGAGATAGCGCACTTAAGCAAGGTCAGGTGAGACTGGCGGAGGGCATCGACCCGAGCCTCAAGGTCCTTGTATTCTGAGCCATGTGAGATGTAATATTAGCGCTATGGAAGGAATAAATGAGACATTTGACGTCTACCCTGCGGCAGCTCAGTGATCTCCTCTGCAGAAATCTGTCCGAGGCGCTCCCTGGTGGCTTGCACGCTCGAGTTGAAGCCCTTGGCGAAGCGATTGGCCGATTGGCCAATGTTGAGGCCAGCGATGCTTGTTTGAAGTTTGTTCCAGCCTTCCATGGTGCGTTTGCGTTGCTCGTGGGAGAGAGTGATGGTGTGGTGAGAGAGCGAGTGATCGTACAAGAAAGCGTTCAGGTCAACGGCGAACGCTGCCCAAAGGCTGTGTGTGTGCTCTATGACGTAAGCTGGCCCCTTCAGGGAGGCGCGACGCGTATCCCTTCATCTCCCCTCCATCCACACACGATGACCTCTGTATACCGCTCCGCAGGTTTCGACTTTTCGAACCAAGTGAGGTGTGTATCTATGCTAACTGCACGGCGATGGAGGCTAACGACATGGCAGGAATGACTTCTTACAGGGAAAGGGCGTGAAGGTGCCGAAAGCTACGAGCACAGGCACGACGATCGTGGGCTGCTTGTTCAAGGATGGAATCGTTCTCGGCGCCGACACGCGCGCAACAGAGGGCGAGATCGTTGCGGATAAGAACTGCGAAAAGGTTTTTACATCCACTCTCTCTAACAGCTCGTGCAACTAGCATTTCCGACGGGGAGCTAACGCGTATGTTACATAGATCCACTACATCACAGACAACATCCGATGCTGCGGTGCGGGGACCGCGGCTGACACTGAATTTATCACCGCCCTCATCTCATCGAACATGGAGCTGCATGCTCTTACCACCGGCAGACAGCCGCGCGTCGTGACTGCCATGACCATGCTGAAGCAAAGACTCTTCCGGTGCGTCGTCTCTACTCCCTGTTGCCCATGTCAACCCAGATCCGTTAAGCTGGTCCCGTCCTGCAGACACCACGGTCAAATCGGCGCCGCACTTGTCCTTGGAGGTGTAGATCCCACAGGTCCACATCTGTTCACGATCCATCCGCACGGATCGACAGACAAACTGCCGTATGTCACTATGGGCTCTGGCAGTCTTGCCGCTATGGCGGTCTTCGAGTCGCAGTGGCGGCCTGACATGGAGGTCCGTAATTCCGTCTGTTCAATCGCGCATACCCGACCACGGTTGAAGTCCTCACCCGATTGTCTTTCGCTCTCTGAATCATTGATCTTGATCAGCGAGAAGACGCCCTTGCGCTCGTCACTGCCGCAGTGTCTGCTGGTATTTTCAATGATCTGGGCTCCGGATCCAACGTTGACGCGTGCGTCATTACCGCCACGCGTACCGAGACACTACGCAACTTCGTCAAGCCCAACGAGCGTGCCGTCAAGGAGAGGACATATGGATTCCGTCGGGGGACGACCGCATGGACGGCTGAGAAGGTCAGAAGTCTCATCGTATCCGAGGAGGTCACGCCGGTAGGCCAGCCGCAGGCAGAGGCGATGGACATCTCGTAGAGTAGGAAAGTGTACAATGTGGTGTAGTGCGATGTATCATCTTGAAGTCTCTCACTTTGGTCTCTCTGCACAGATACGGGCTTCAGGATGATGGTTTGGGATCCTCGGCATACTCCATCTTGAGCGCGGCTTCCAATTCTCGTGAACTTCGAACGGCATGTGCAAGGGCCATCGGGCAGCGGCGTCGAGCATATATCGCAGCATTGAGGCCAAAACCAGTCATTGTATTTACGTTTGTATTTACGCGGTCCTGACGTCTTCTGTGCGGTTCGCGTTCCCACCGTCAGCTTTCTCTTCTCCTTCGACGTTCAACGTTCCCTCTTTGCTCCCTCTCCTCCTCTTCTCTCTCCCCCCTCTCCTCCCGCTCGTCTTCGCTGTCCTTTCCTCGATCGACATCTAGAGATCATCATGCGCCTCGCTCTCGCCGCACTCTCGCTCTTTCCCGTCCTCGCGTTTGGTAAGTCTCTGCGCGAGAGGCAGGCTCTTCCATTGCACACGTTCCACACGTGTCGTCGTGGTTGAGTGGACGTTGTGCACGCCCATGTCTCTATCTCCCTTCGCTTCGAACCACTTTTGAATCGTCATTGGGACTAATTTGGATTTTGGCACAGCCGAGATCAGCATTACCGGGCCCTCGTCTTCCGCGTACTGGTGCGTCTCCTTTCAACCTTTTCTGGGCTGATTGTCTGCTCAGTTACTCATGGTGTATGGCGGCGGCGGGGAACAGGGTGCAGAACACGAGCAACACTATCACCTGGTCTTTCGGTGCGGGTGACCCCAACCCCGTCTCGATCATTGTCACCAACAAGGATAACACGACACTCAACGGCGCATTCTCAATCGCCGAGTCCGTCAATGTCTCCCAGGCAGTAAGTTCTATTTTTTTCTTTGTACAATCTCGATTGGTTCGCGCCTCATGTTCAATTTGCTGACGACACTGCTGTCCTTAGTCTTTTACGACGACGAATGTCACTCTTCGTCCAGGATCAAACTATCAGGTCGTTTTCGTCAACTCGACCAACTTGACCCAGGTATATGCCAACAGTACCGACTTCGACGTCAAGCCCGCCGGCAGTAAGTCTCCTTTTACTTTTACTTCTTCTCCTCGCTTCATCCCCATCACTCACGCGTTGCATCTTCTTACAGCCACCCCAGCTCCGACCGCGTCATCCGGATCTGGCTCTGGCTCTGCCTCCGCGACGGGAACAGGTAGCTCCGCATCTGGCTCCGCATCCTCCACTTCTTCCACTTCGAGCGCGCCCCGCTCCTCCTCCGCCTCACTCGCGATCCGGCTCTCGCTCACCTCTGCTCCCGGAACGCTCCACGCTCTGGGTGCGTGCGGGCTCGCTGCCCTCGCGGGTCTGTTGCTGTAACCAATCCCTGCCCACGATTTTTCACGCCCTACTTGTCGTCATAGCTTTTCACTGTAAACAGTCCCGCCTTGTTGTTGTTGTCTGACTCGCTGTACTACGCCATTGCGTATCTGCCTATCGTTTACAGCCTCCTCCTGTCTTTTCACTCGTAGTGTTCCAGTTTGGTCAGTGTTGGACTGCCATTTTCCCCGTTGGGTCTTGTGATTCTCTATACCTCCTTCCCCCCCTGAATGTTTCCCATAGTCACGTCGCAAATGTTATGCTGTGTTGAAGTACTTAGGCATACGTACGTACATACATAGTGTATGTCTTAGATGTCTCGTGAGCGGCATATATACCCTTCCGTATATTCCTTTCCATCCCCGTATCGATCGCGGATAACGCACCCTTACATCCGTACCATTCTCTGCGAGCGTGAGGCGATAATTTGCTGAGTTCAAGCAAGTTCAAGCATGCTATAAAGCGTGGGAAACCAATCCAGTGGGAGAAGGTCATGACGTCGAACTTGTCTCTTCACCCCCACAATGTCCTCAACGTCGTCCTCAACGTCTTCCGCGTACGTCTCTCCACCGCATAACTATTTCTTTCTTGCTGAGCTGCGTATTGTAGGGTCCTCGATCAATGGCTATCCCCATCCGACCTGCCCCCACTGCCGACGCACCAGCGCGCCCCCGTTTTTTCGCTTCACGAAAACACGCCATACAGCGACCTTCCTGAGCATCCTGACCGCCGATTATACAGCTCACAACTCACCTGGCGCGACTTGAACCCACACTGGCACTCCCCACACGCGCATACAATCCAGCCGCGTTCGACCAGTCCTCCCATACTAGGCCTCCCATGTCGCCCGCCTGCATCTCCGCCCTCCTTTTTCCTTGCACAACGCGCATCCCCAATTGACAACGACACCGCCTTCTTCACGATGTCCAACGTCGATGAAGTTACCCACAACGAGATCCTCCCGCGGTCCCAATTATACCCAGACATGTTTGCCTCGCCCTCACCCCTCCCCTCGACAGCCGCTCTCTCCCGCTCTCCTGCTTTCACATTCTCACCGCCTTTAGAAACCTGCGCATTGGCGACACCCAGTCTTGCCTTCCTGCTGTCGCCTGCCGCCCGCAGTCATGCTCTCGCGCCTTCTCCCGGCATTTCTCCCATTGAGCATGCACCGCCCCACCGTCCCCGCCTCGCCCGTTCACCGTCTCGTCTTCGCGTCCACACCTACAATCCTACGCACTCGTCCAAACGAAGGCCCACGCTCAACCCCGGCAGCCCCGCCCCGCGCGGCCTCTCCCTGATCAGTTCGGGCACCTCTGGCGACTCTTATGCCTCCGATATCGATATTGAAGCCTCGGACGCCTACGCATTCGATTTTTCCTCGCCCACGCGTGTCCAAGGCACGCCTTTCATGGATCGCCTTCTTCACGCGCGTCGCGCGTCACCCTCGATTTTCACCTCCTCGTCCCCGGCCCCTCCTACCTCATCGCTCCCCCGCGTCTCGTCTATCATGACAACGCCTGAGCCAGTATCTCCCATCCGCTGGAGCCGTGCCTCTGGTTCTGCATCCACTCCTGCTACTCGCACCTCCCAAGAATTGCCTTGTATATTCAACCATAGCTCTCCGCTCTCTGCACTCTCCTCCTCGGACTCCAATTTCTTCTCTACCTCGGACGCCGCCTCCGACGTTTCAAGCTCAGATATGAATTCTGATTCTGACTCTGGCCTACCCCTCATCAAACGTGCCCGCGCCAGAGCAGTCGTCCCCAAGCCCACTCCCATTCCTATTCATGGACGTCTACGGTCCGGGAGAATGCGCAACGTGCATGACAAGGAGAACCAGCCTCCGCAGGTTAGTTTTACACTAGTTCATTTTCGCTCTTCCTCAAAGTAAAGCGGATGCTCGTACAATTTGATTAGATAGTTGCAACTGCACCTCGAAAACGCCGCTCCACTACTGTTACTTATTCTACCCGCTCCAAAAAGCCCCGCCTCGCCACCCCCACTCCATCTGCCGCCTTCGCACCGTCTTCGGCTCTCGCTACACCTCTGGCCTCCCCTTCTTCAAATCACAACGCCAACTCGACTTTTTCTCCCCTTCCTCCGTCGCCACTTTCTCCCTGTTCTGCCCCACATCCCGGGAGCGGGTCGCAAAACGAGTGGTATCCCCGCCGAACATTCCCCTCCCACATCCCGCTTGATCCTACATTTCTCCTCTTTTACCGCCGCTTCCCTCTTCCGTCTGCGCTTGAAATAGGCTCTCGCGTGTATGCTCTCTCTTCATATCCCTATCTCGTATATTAATCCTGTTTTTTTTATATCCTTTTGGCTCAGCCCGACCCTCCAGCGCCACCCTGGTGCAACGTATAACGCGCCACGCACGTCGTGCGACCTATACACACCACGATTCGTCCGCGGGCGTGGGCGCGATAAGGTGGGTGTGTGTCCCGTGTGTGTAGAGCCCGTAGCACGAGGTGGTGAGGGCCGTGTTGCATGGCTAAGCATGAAGTTCTCCGCGTTCAAGTGGTGCGCCTAAGTTTTCTTTCCCATTCCTACATCCATCCTTTACCATCAATTCCCAAATGCCAGTCACATGATTCTCTTTTCATCTCTCTATTTCTGCTCATTCTTCGGCTTCTCGCTTCTTATCTTTATCCTCGTTACCGTTGAAGTAAAGCTGATGACCTGGCTTGATGCAGAGTCTTTTTCATCGTAATTGTGTCGCTTTTTTGACCCTTTCGCTGCAGCTACCATATGCAGTACTACCACGGTGCGCTGTTTCCTTTCCACGTTCTTTTTGCTTCCCTTGCTCATGGCTTCCAGGCATCTCCCCCACGACCGGTCTACCTTTTTCACCCCCAACGGCCTTCCGCACTCACGTGCGCCCGAATCCAGGGAAACATGAGCGTGCTACGTTGCGCGAAGCACGGTGTCATCGGTGTCGACAGTGGGTCGCCGTAGAAGGAGTGAAGGACGTTGAGCCGAAGGTGGGTTCTTGTTTTCTTGTCTTGCTTTGGCGGGCTGAGTTGTGCTGATGCGTTCGCTGGTGTGGGCAGGTGAAAGAAATATATTGGTGCGTGCTCTTGGTCCTCGTGCCGCGAGCTGACTTATCTCAGGCATTCTTACCCCTTTCGCCTTGGTTTCTTCATCAATACACGAATGCCTGCGTACGCCCGACTTCTGTCAACTCGAATATGAATGTGCCACTCGACGCACAATCTCAAAACCAACTTCATGCTCTTCGATTCGACATGATGCGCATGCACCCACAAAGGTGGAAGCACGCCGCGGCATGCCACCACGGCTCAACAATTGACGGCGAGAGCGATGTTTTTGTGCATGACGACGTTTATGCGCGACTCGCCGATGAAACGACGCGGTCTCGACCTTGAATGGGTTCCTCCAATCCCTTTTTCGTTTCCCGATGACCTCAATAACGTGATCCAAGAGACTCTTCGTCTCTTTTTATTCTAATATTCTTCTAGCTGTCTTCGATGTTTCGGGTCCGCAAGCCTCGCGTTCTTGGTGATTCCATGCTCGGCGCTCGTGCTCGATGCTCGGTCCTCGATGCTCCCCGTCTTCTCTGCTCGCGTCGTGACGTGGCCTCTCTCGTCAAGCCCTCGTTGTATCCTCCATCCTCGCTGGACTCCGTCCCTCCTGGCGTCTGTCTGCTATCCGTCCTCGTCCTGTCCTGTTTTGCCGTGATCTCTTTCCTGCCATGCCATGCCCTGTTTCTGCTCTGCTGTCGTTTCGTCGTTGTCCTAACGTGCATTTTTCCCGCCGTGGACTTGCTGTGCCATGCTCTCTTTGCCTTGCCTGTATCTGCCTATATCGGGAGGGTTGTGATGATGTAGAAGTTTACCAAAAATTGATGTGCTCGAGATGTGTTCGGGAATATAATCGTATTTTGTGCGTTGTAGATGGATCACCGTGTGCTAGTTGCAAGACCCAGACGGCATATCTTATTTCTACTTCTATCTAATACCCCACACTCTAAATGGTTTTCTACACACAGCTGGTCTGCCTTTGATCCTCCGTGTAAGGGGCAAGTCCAAGTCACAGACCGTAGCCTGTAATGAGTTTCTAGCCAGTGTATAAGCTGGCCGAAAGGTCCACAACCCTACGGCCCCATTCCATCACGTAACGTTATATTGAATGTAACATCGAGTACATCTTATTATAGCTTAGCAAACATCTCCTTGGACAGCTCAATCGTAGCAATTTCTGCCTCGTATATTTTTCTCTGATGAGAGAGAGAAGCTGGCGTCAATATGGTGAAAAAAGCCATATGTTTGTTTACATATACCTTGTCTTCGTTGAGCAACCTGACGTTTTCTGGGATGGTTTCCTCGTACTCGGCTCGGGACTGGATCTTCCGGATCTTGTCCAAATTCAGACGTGCGAGGTCGAGTTTCTTCTCGCATTTTGCGATCTCCGCAGCGATGTCGATCAGACCCTTCAAGGCTTTCAGCTTAGAAATTGGGATGACGAACATTGGTCAGCGACTCACTCGGACGAGTATGTGGACGGCGACGCTCGCGGTGAGGGAACTGGATCCACAGCCAGCAGGAATAGCGTCCAGCGTGCGGACGACTTCAACGGCCTTGCAGCCCTTGATCAGCGTGATGATGGTCGGTATTTGTGACTCGATCAGCGTTGCTTCTGCTTCGCTCTGAACGTGAACGAATACTGCATGATATGTGTGAGCGCGCATTGAAGGGGATGATGCCGGCTAGTTCACGCACCTTGGATATCGGACTGGAGGTTGTAAGACGCAGCAAGCGACCGACTTGTACGAATCACGCTGAACACGAGATCAAACTCCTTGACAGCGTCACTGAACACAGCTCTCTCATCCTATTCCGGTGTAAGTGAGCGGGAAATATAAGCAGCCTCGAGCACTCACATAGACAGGGTATGAAGACAACATGATCGAGGGCGTCGAGTCATTGGGCCTGCGAGGGAGGCGTTGCCAAAGCTCCTCCGTGACGAAGGGCATAAAGGGGTGGAGGAGGCGTAGACCGTGGTCCAAGCAGGTATACAACGTCTGCTGAGCCGAGATGCGAGCTTTTGCTGACGCGGACGGCTCCGTCATCGGTTTCATTGCTTCCTGAAATATAGGTCGTCGATGGTTCAGGATTTAATGAATCGATTCTTTGAAACTCACGATATAAATGTCACACATCTCATACAACCAGAAGTTGTGGGCAGACGTGGTCGCCGCCATGAAATTACGCTCCGTCAATTGTTTGTTGATTTCATCAGCAGCGATATTGAGTTTGTGTAGGATCCACTTCTCGACCAGGCTTTCATTGCCTGTAGGCTAAATTACGGGTTTTGAGGGATGTAGTCACTAATCACGAGATCGCAAGATCCACGCACCTTGGCAGAAGGTTCTGGTACGAATGAAGAGTCAAGCTTCAACATGGCGAACTTCGTAGCATTGAAGATTTTGTTGCAGAATTTGCGGTAGCCTTCCACGCGCAAAATTTCCAAATTGATATCCCGGCCTTTGAAGAGACGGACCAATTAAGCGGGTGACTTGACAAGAAACCCATTTTAGATCACTGACCTCCGCCACTGTATGCGCACAATGCGAATCTCAGGGCATCCGTACCACACTGAGGTATGCCCTTCGGGAAATCCTTCTTCTGCCCGGCCTTCGCTTTCGCGATCTCCTTTTCATCTAAATTTCCCTCGTATAATTTCAGATGGAGTTCCTCCAGAGGGAGACCTTGGATGACATCCAAAGGATCAATCACGTTTCCGAGCGACTTTGACATCTTGCGGCCGTGCGCATCACGAATCATGGCGTGGCAGTAGACTTCCTTGAAGGGCATTTTACCAGTCAAGCGAAGGCCAAGCATTACCATGCGGGCTACCCAGAAGAACAGGATGTCCCACCCAGTCTCGAGTACGGAAGACGGGTAGAATCTCTCAAAGTCGGGGGTCTGGTGTCGAACTGTGAATTAGGAGTAGAATCGACAGGCAAAAGAAATCCTACTTTGTCTGGCCAGCCCATGATAGAGAATGGCCATAATCCGGAGGAAAACCAGGTATCGAGGACGTCCTCATCTTGCTCAAGGGTGAATTTGGCGCCACCAGCGAGCTTTCTCGCACGTTCTTCGGCCTCTTGTAGATTCCGGCCCACCACCCAATTCTTCCCATCGTTCGCCTGAAAATGGTATTAGATGTGTCGTTGCAGAGTGTTGATAAACCTACGTCCTGCCCCTGCCCTTCAATGCGGACGAGGTACGCTGGGCAGCGATGTCCCCACCAAAGCTGACGTGAGATGCACCAATCTTGGATGTTCTCCAACCATCGATACCATTCTGCCTCCGATGTTTTCGGTGTGATGTTCAATTCGCCAGCCTTGGTACGCTGGAACATTCGCAATTAGATCGGCCATTGCTGGATCATTACTCGATGCATTACTCGCTCACTTTGATTGCCTCCTCGGCCAGCGGCTGGCAGCTTAGCCACCACTGAGGTTTGAGTAGAGGTTCGATGATATCACCGGATTTACTAGAGCGTCGTTACTGTATGAAGCGCTGACCTGCGAAGCTGTCCACATCAACATACCTACACAAAGGGATCTGCATGGGGTTGTCTTTCGTTTCGATGTATAGGCCAGCATCCTGAAGAGCCTTGACGACAGCAACTCTCGCGTGGAAGCGTTTCATGCCCTGACACGGTGACATCTTCGCATCGTGCAAAGTAATGATCAAAAGACGGTGCTCACCTGGAATTTCTCTCCCGCGTTAGCATTGAACGTGCCATCATCGTTCAAGATGTTTATGAATTCCAGATTGTGCCTCGTCCCAACCTCATAATCATTCGGATCATGAGCAGGTGTGATTTTGACCGCGCCCGTTCCGAACTCCATATCAACGATGATGTCATCCGTTACAATGGGGATACGACGATTGACGAAAGGGTGCACAGCGAACTTGCCATGGAGATGCTATAGAGGAATATACTGTCAGTAGATTTTTGAGAGAGCGTATGATCACGAATAACCTCGTATCGCGGATCGTTTGGATGAACAGCGATAGCTGTGTCCCCAAGCATGGTTTCGGGACGTGTCGTTGCGACTATGATCTTTTCATCTATATGCCAATTCGTCAATTAATGCTGCGTGGCCAAGAGGAACTCTCACGCACCCGAATTCTCTATGGGATACGCAAAAGACGTGATCACACCGAACTCAAATTTCTCCTTGGGATCGTACCCTGGTACGCTCAACAGCGTACGCCCGTCGAGCTGTTTCTGGTCAACCTGGAACCGCTGATATCAATCTACTCCAATCGAACAGATGCAGAATGTATACCTCAAGATTGGAGAGCGTAGTATTGAGTCTGACGCACCAGTTGACAAGGCGGTTGGCACGGTAGATAATTCCCTCCTCGTGTAATCTACAGAAGTTCTCGATGACCGCTTTTGATAATTGCTGCAAGAGTTTCAGTCTCACACAGACCTATCAACCATTCCGAGGTCTCACCTCATTCATCGTAAAGGCAACACGACTCCAGTCGTAACTGCCTCCAAGTCTACATAGCTGTTCGGTGATGCGGCCCTGATAACTGTCGACCAAATTAATTTCAAATAATGAGAAAGAAATGCTATACTCACTCGTTCTTCCAGTCCATGACGGTTTCCAAGAACTTTTCGCGGCCAAGGTCATGTCTCGTCTGTCCTGTTGACTTGAACAGACGCTTTTCAACAACGGATTGAGTGGATATTCCTGCGTGATCGAATCCTGGTACAAACAACGTTGTCTTTCCTAGCATTCGATTCCTGCGCCGATGATTTATTATGAGCACAAATTCACATACTCACATTGATTCATCTCCAGAGAATACACCACTGTGTCGATGCATTACTCACCAACGAATCAAACAGTCCTGGATGGCCGTGGTCAGCGCGTGGCCAATGTGCAAGCTACCGGTGACGTTGGGTGGAGGTGCAGGGATCACAAAGAGGCCTTCAGGCTTCGGCCCACCGTTCGCATCCAGCTGAGGTTCAAAGAAACCCTGCGCTTGCCACCAATCGTACCAAGCAGACTCGACAGCAATGGGATTGTATCCGCTGGCCATAGGTTGAGACACATCTAGATAGTGTCAGCAATTATGTTACGCTCAAAGAAACATCAACTCACCCTTTTTCTCTCCTTTGGGGGTCGTATTCACGAATGCCTCCTCTTGCTGCTGCTTCTCCTTCTCGACCTTGGCTTTCTTCTCACCGGCGGGGGTGTTTGCGACGACTTTCTTTACCTTAGCAGCGAGCTTCGCCTCCTTCTCGAGGCGCTTTGCCTCCTTTTTGGCTGTTGGACGCTCAGTCGACGCGATGAAGACTCGATCACGTCGTATAAGTCATACCTGCACTCTTCGTGGGGATCGGGGCATCTGAGGAGGCCGACACCTCAGGAGAAGGAGCCGGCTGCGATGAGGCGTGAGCAGGTGTGGACATGAATCTATGGCGCACGCGAGGATAAAGGGATAGCGATCGATGCAGCAGACGCAGACGGAGCATTCGACCTCGAGTCAGTCTCCTTCGGCTATTCGCGCGACAATTTCCTGCACGATCTTATCTTATCGCTCCAGGCGAGGCCTCAGTCTCATACGACAAGTTCACATGCAGCTGATAGATTGCTTTCTTGCGCACAGAGCGAAGGTTTGACTGTATCGATAGCGAGAAACTAATTATGGAATGTTACGAGATACACAGTTTCACCAATGTCATGGAGCTCTCTCTAACTCCTCGTGGATCGAGAACCCGAGCCGACGCTGGGTCTTTGTCGCCTTGCGTCCCCCAGTTTGTCTATGAGTTCCAGCCAATTTCAGGACCGATGCGAAATAAAAATAAAATGCTCGACGCACCGCTGCTCTTGACACACAAAGCTCTCCGGTGCACCCTCCCAATCATCCAGCACATACTTCCCTACGCCTTCAGGCCCGGTACTGTCCCTCTCCGGGCCAAACAAGTCCAAGGCGAGCTGCGTATGACTGACGCCGGCATACGTCGTCACACACCGCGGATTGACCAAGATTCGTGCAGGTCTGAATACCGAGTTGGGTATCGAGAACTTAGCAGGTGCGGCCTCGAGAGGAACATCCGAGTCGGGCATGGCATCGTAGTCGGAGCCAGCGTTCGCATCTGGATCCGCCTCAGCGGGCTGCCGATGCGCAGGCCCTTCCTTAACTTCATCCTCAACCGCTCTTCGTCTATCCTCTTGAACATCGAGATGCACCGCCCGTTTCTTCCTCCTGATGGCCTCCGACCCAGCGTCCACCTCCTTCATGCCCTCGTTGGCCTTATGTGTCCACAGATCCCTGCAGAACCAAGCTTGGCTGCTGTCCAAGCACGGGGCGTCAGGCGCTCGGTCGTTGAGCGGTGATACGCCGGAAACGTTGTGGAAATCTGTACCCGAACGATAAAATATCCCCTCGTAATACGACTGAGCAGGGTCGACGACGTGCGTCCCCGACTCGCAACAGAACACTTGGAAAGGAAGATGCTGTGAGTATCGTTGGGAGCCAACCGCATCCCTTGGCGGGACCGCATCTGGTTTTGAGGATGATTTAGACTGTCTGAACTGGTCTCCATTGATGTCGCGCGTTCTCCACCTATTCGCCATATAGTCAATTTCCTGCACAAGGCGCAAACTGTGAAACATGCAACAACGTACCGATCAGAAAAAATGAAGAAGCCGTTATGCTCCGCCCAATCCATCCCGCATACCATGGCTGCCTCGTTGGCCTCGCTGATTTTGAGTGTCTCGAATATATCATTGGGGCATGTAAATCCCTTCAGCCAAATCACTCGATGGAACTTGATGTTCCGCTTTTGATACAGTTCCTTCAATGGCTCCAAAGCAAGATTCCTCATATGCGCTTCCTCCAATGGATAGTAGGCCGTGTTGGGGTCCTCGGTCATTCCAGGGACTTTCCGTATTCTGAACGGCACGCCAAGTAGCGTCAAGACGGCTTCAGACAAGTCAGTCAGTGTCGCGGTAGAGTCTGTCGAGTCATAGTCGAGCATAGAGACAAAAAGATTAGAGGGACCAAGACGTTTGGCGAGCTGGACAATAACGGCAAGCTGGTCGACGAGGAAGTGGTCGGCAGAGTGTATGACGATGCCGATATAGTACAGATGGTTTTTGCTGATGATGTCGTCGTATGCGTGCTCATGTTTGTTTTGTCCGAATGGGCGGGTGAGTGTAGGACAGAGGGCCGCGACCCAGCCATTTAAGGAAAAAAGCTGCTCTATGGAAGTCACGACGTTCTGAGCATCCATGTGCGCGGTGTCCTTCCCCACGATACTTCACACCGAGGAAAACTTCAGCATGCTTGGGACACAAAAAGTGAAGGCGCTCACTATGGTTTCTGGAACCTTTCCCAGAAGTCTTTCACTCCGTTCGTCACGATATCCCCCAACAAGTCCGGCTTTTCGTCTCTTCCTACTCTCGACTGCAAGAATTTGTACCTTCGCACGTCCAGGACGTTATCTGGACGTGACACCAGGTCTAGCATATTACTGCCTTGGATCTCATGGTCATTTGGCGAATACGACGGTGTGGATGACACAACGAAGAATCGCACAACCAAAGCAAAACCCAAAGCTAGGACCACCCGGGTCAAGTTCCTGCGACGAATGTTGAACGCCATGTCGTTAACCCGTCCTAAACGAGTTCAAAATAGACCTATGAGCATTAGACGGGCACAAAGCGGAGTTGACGCACAACGCGACGGTCACCCGCCTTCAATGCCCAGAGAGAATGGCGTCTAGCACAGCGGTGATGACCTGTGTTAGGTACGAGGAAGACTAAAATTCTTGCTTGTGACGGTGAGCACGGAATGCGAGTTGGATGTCAAAGGTAGGGAGTTAGTGACACCTTTCGAGGACAGCTGTATACTTCCATTTACGGCAATCAACTTTTCTGAGAAAATAGTGAAATCCCAACAACAGCATCAATTACAAGACTACGCAATCGACTGCTATTCGAATTACTTAAGTAGTCCAGAACCTACTAAATAAAAGGGTTCGAAAAATGAGACCCGCAAGAAGTAGAACAAGACGGCAAAGGAGGGACGACATTTGGGTATATGTGAAGACGTCAAGGAGTGTCTTTTCGGGAAGCGAGGCCCAAGGTATATTAAATCATCTACGGCCGCTACCCCTGCCATAGTTGACTTGCATGTTATCCAATTCAGCCTCCAGCTGCTTGATGGTGCTGTGGGCCATCTCCAAGTCTTTATTAAGTCGGTCGCGTTCAGTGATGAGCTGTCAAGAAGCGTCAACATATCGCACAATCGGGAAAGGATACAGAGATAGAACGAACGTGTTGCTCCCATTGCCTGAAACGGGCTTCCTCAGCTTTGACCTGCTCAGTGAAGCGCTTCCTGAGCTGCTCCTCTTCCTCCTGGAATTTGGGGTTATTGAACTTCTTGACCTTTCGCTCGCCGAACTTGCGAGTCTCCATCTGCTGCTGCCGGTAGTTCTCGTAGTGCAGTTCTTCCGTCGTCGAGATGAGGTCTAGCATGTATGTACGGATGAGCAAAGAGCGGAGCTTGCGGAAATCACAATGGTTCTCGTTCTCCACTGTGGGAAGATTGTGAGCTATAAATAGGTATTGGCGTCTGGCACTAACCCTCAGCAACCCCCCACAGGTACTCGCGACCCTTGACGACGCGGCCATCTGGTGTCTGGACATCCTCGGTCGAACCAATGATGGAGAATGGGATAGCCTCCAGCAGCATACGAGCGTGCTCAGCACCAGCCTCATCATCTGCCTCAATGGGAGGCTGATAGATGCGGATATTCTGCGCAGCGATCACGTCACGGATCTGGAAAGAATTCAGAGCTTGAATGGACCAAATGTCTACCAAAACGACAAACTCTCTGCTTGAATGTGATCAAGTCATTTTGAGTGAGCGTATCGGCTTTCGCAATGACTGGAATGAGATTGACGCGGGTTCCAAGACGCTTCATGATCTCAATGTCAAGAGGCTTCAAGCTGTAAGAATACTCATCTACTTCAAAGGGTGCAGTAAAGAGCGAACAATTGATACTCACGTGTGCCCGGTAGGCCTGATGAAGTACAAGCATGCATGAACCCGTAGATCGCTTTTCTCACTTCTCTGAGGCTGCTGTTCCTGGATCATGTAGGCCTCATGCTGGTCGTCAATGAAGTCGACTATAGGAGACCAAGAGTCACGGTTATTGACGTAGTCGCCAAACCCTGGCGTGTCTATCACAGTCAGCTTGACCTTGAACTGCTTCTCTTCAAGTTCGGCCTTGATGATCTCGACCTCCGTGAGTTTGTCGAGCTGCTTATAATGACGGCGACTGTAGTTCTTCGCTGGCGACAGCTCGGTGGAAAACAGCGTGTTTATGAGTGTGGTCTTTCCGAGACCAGACTCGCCTTGAAACCGTTCAGGATCGGGAATGTTAATGGGCAGGTTGCGCGCACTCACCGACAACCATGATCGTGAAGTGTGCACCATGTTTGGCTACGATCTTGTGCCTCTACAAGACGGTAAATAATCAGATTAGTATATGAAAGTCTACAAGATCATCTGCGTCGTACCTGGTTAGGCAAGTTAGCGATACCGATACCGTCAGAGGAAAGGGCAGCCATGTTGTTCAAGGAGGAGGCGACGACGACAGCGACAGGGAGAACACTGTTGAACGATTTGGGCTAAGAACACGGACTTGCAATTAATATTTGCATATATTTGGTCTTGGTGGCGTTTGGACGCTGGTTCAATTTCCGCTCAGCGAAGATTGCGGCAAACAACTGGGAACTTGCCCCTTCATCTCTCATTTCTCATCGATTCAACGGATTGCAGATGCTGCCATTGACCTCAGATCTTGGTCCAATTCTACCCCAATCAGCGATTCATTTGTGACCTCCCGATTTCGAACCAGACTCGCTTCTTACTACATAACCGAGCCTACTGAATGCATTTGCACAAGTTCAACAGAGCGGACAACATAATGCTGGCTACCCAGAAGATCAACCAACCACCCTCCTTTCCTTCACTGACTCCATACATAACTTCGTCATGAATGTCACAACCTTCTCCTTCGGCCACTTCTGTGAGCTCAAAGGCCGAGATTGACGGGGGAACAGCCAATGGAGATGAGGCCATCTGGCGAGGCGAAGGTCAGTTCAAACTCGGAGACTCATCAGAAATAAGCTTTACTGAAGTTATTGTCTTCGCAGCAGACGGGATCAGCGGCGCTAGAGATGGTTGTTATCAATGGCTTCAATCTCTCCCGTTTCGCGTGAAAGATTGCTCACCAACTGGCACCACTCCCAAGACCGACAACAGATATCGGGGAGCAGGAGAGGCCGACGACCACGTCAAGATCCTGTACGACAACGCCGAGGAGAGACAGGACATCCGCAGCATCCGGTGCGCCAGCCGTTGTGGTGCTATCGCAGCATTGCACGGGGCCGGTGTTGCATTGGCTGGCCGGACTTGTCGTCGTCGGCTGGGGGGCCACTGTTACGGTGATGGTCGGGGTCGGCGGCGAGCCCCAGGCGGCTGCAAAGCTAATTGCGGCGAAGATAGTCACAACAAGAAGAGAGGATCTGGCAAACATTTCAATGATCGAGGGTCGGTGAAATGACTGAAGAGACGGTAGGCGGACAAGCTCACTTTATAGAGCAGGGAATCTGCCAGAAAATCTCACTATTAACTTACCCTCGCGCAGGAAATTTCATATGTCCGAGTGAAGCCAGGCTTCGTGCGCTTGAAGAGTGCTCATTACCGAAGGCTCCTATGCAATGGGTGACATCACATATGTTACCGATTCGCGAAAGCTGAATTACAGGTCCGCCCATCAAATATTATGGCAGATCGTACCTTTTGAACGCTACTTCAGGTCGCTCCTTTCATCGTTGAAAATATCTTTGTCCCTAATGGCACCAAACATGCAGTTATGTCTTTGTCGCGTCGGGACAGGGAACGCCCGGTGGCCGTCATGAGGATCGAGTAAGATTACTACTGTTCATGCTATTGGAGGGCCTGGTCCCCCTACGTCTCATACGACGTCGAAGTTTTTCTGCAAGAGGAAAAGCTACTCCACAAACCTCAACTTAGCCTACGAAATCCAAGATCCTGTGAGCAGGACTCAGCTGCCAGATTGGGGTGAGGTTCCACCGATTGCACCGCTCTCTGACCATCTGAACTAAGGGTCAGCATCACACACTGTAGACATTCTACAGAATGTAGTGGAATAATTAGACTTTGCGATGCCCTTCCGGTATGACATTCATATTTGGTGGAGCATCCAGGCATGCGGAAATTTTCATCGCAAGAAGTTCGAAGAACGTTCGAGACCGCATCTACTTCAGTGCTGCATGATCCGTGAGGTCTAGGTTCCCTGATGTAGCGAACATCTAGAACAAATGGTGAGTGGCCCGCTACATAGCAGTTTATGATGACGGTGATGGACACTGAGTAATTCTTTGCTCCGGCGAAAGTCAATTAGCACAGCACACATAACCCAAAGGCAAGTCTCCGTTGATTGTAGCAAACGTTGAATGTCAGGTGCCGATGATAATCGCACAATCTCCTTTGAGCCCGTGCGAGTCCTATTTTTTTGAGGGTCGATCGCTCATGATTGTCGATCACAAGGGTGTTTAAAATCGTCAGCTCCACGCTTTATGCATGACGCCGTGTTGCTGTGCCGTGTCACATCACTGTCATCTGCTAGTTTCTAAGTAGAGAATACTTGGAATACCCTATTTTGGCCTTTCAAACTCTGAGGACATGGCACTCCACAGGTGACGGTATGTTCTCTGCATCACGGTATCCATCGCAGTTGGGACGTTCTCGAAACCACCGTAAGCTGTTTTTCACAGATAAATTCAAATAAGTTTGCTGAATCGATCGAGGAGATCTGATACGTACTGCTCTCTTCCCGCGGACCTCTTCCGTTTTGACTCAACACCTCCAATCGTATTACAGATATCAGACGGGGCAAATATCGATGATCGCGCTGAGTCTGGTTCTATCCGGGTGCAACATACCGAATCAGTTTGGTGATGCCAATACCTTCCCCTCTATTCAATATTTCGCCCCATCCAAGCCTAGCTCGAGGAACTTTTGCGGTGCTGCAGCGATTTACTGAGAAACTCCTTTGCCTTCCCATGGATTCGCTCGTCGGCCGTCAATTTCATCTCTAGATTTGTATGTGTCCTCGGAGTTGGACGCTGTGACCACACAGAAGCCAGGGCCACGCAGACGCTCCTTCGTCCCATGACCAAGACTTTTGAACGCAAATATTTAATTTTACCCACCTAGCATATATTCAGCCACCCGGATTTGGACCACTTGAGTCACCGTTCTACCTCCCTTGCAGTCTAGACATTTAATGTTCTCCTTTGCGATGTTCATCGTGGTCATCTGATAACGAGCCTATACCTCACGACAGTATGTAAGGTGGTGTCTCTTCTTCGGGACTTAATTCCCCTCTCGTCTCTGATCACTGTTATTGAATACTGTGGGGCTGCGCTCAACATGTCAGTACCTATGCGTTGTTGTTTTTTCCTGGGTCCCGGTGAAAGAAGTGTCCTACTTCTCTAAAATTGTCTCTAGTTCCCGCAAGCCTTCTCGAACGAGGAGACGGTTTTCCAGAATGAGAGGATACGGGGAGAGGTGCACGGCATTCGATTTAACCCTCTCCACCGTTCTGATTGTCCCTGTCTGCAGGATCATGAGGGACAATGCGATTGGGCTCCGTGTTACCCATACTTTGATGTAGCCCTACGACACGGAACCGCTAGTGTTGTCGAGCATTGCTGCCCATACAATAAGTTGCTTCGCCGTTTGGTACGTCATATATAGCATGCGCGAAATTTGCGCAAACAGAAAGGAAGATGTCGCAGGCCATCTAAAAGTATATAAAGCCTTCATTCATCCATGCAGATTCCTCAGTCGAACACAATCGCACGCTATTCAACTATTCTAACACTCCAAACATGTTCTCCATACTCGCTCTTATTCCTGTCATCGCCCTCATCACTCTCGCATCTGCGAGCCCTACTAAGCGTACGGAACCTGCCAGCCAGTGTGACACAGCTCCTGTACAGTGTTGCGATTCTGTGCAGAGTGCTGGAAGCCCAGCCGCCGCAAACGAGCTGGGCCTGCTCGGCATCGTCGTTCAAGACCTCAACATTCCGGTTGGGCTGACTTGCACCCCGATCTCTGTCATCGGCGTAGGCAGTGGTGCCTCCTGGTACGTCTTTCGGTTTCTTGTTTATCTGCTGTGCTATGTACTGACTAGTTGAGTAGCGATGCATCTCCCGTATGCTGCGAGGATAATAGCTACAGTAAGCGTATAAAATTAATTTTTTTCACGTCAACTATATTGATTGCTAAATCATGATACTTCTACAGACGGCGTAGTGGCTATCGGCTGCGTCCCCGTCGACCTCAGCCTCTAAACATACGTCGGCGGTTGCCACAGCCGTCCATGATGTCGGATAGAGAGTTTGGAAGCATGGAATATCAATCAAAAACCCCTATATCATTTCACACCTCTGCGCGGATTGTATCTTTTATGCGAATGATCTCCCTGGACCCATTCTCCGATTTTTAAAGCAAAGAATGAGGATGAGAGAACGATTATGGACTCTCAACTTCTTTGCTCTGCTTGCCGAGCGGCCGGAAAGAGAAGCAACCTGGATTGTGACTATACAAGGCCATTTTGTGTCAAGGCGGCATCAATCAATTTCAAAAAGACTTACTCCACGACGACTCATTTCTTATATTGCTTGTTTTAAAATTTACATGCGCTCTACTTGTCGCTGCTTCGTGACAGTTCCTCGGCGTATGGGAGCGGATTTTCAAAAATAGGCAGCCTGGTATCGCCGGGCAACCCATGTTCAAATCTGGGCTGTGGAGTCTCCTACAAGGCCACGGAGTAGGGACGGAGTATCAGAACAAATGGATCACGGATCTTCCAAATCATTGGTCCCCCTGCCATGTATTGAAGCTATTTGTGGGTGTTGCTTCCGGAACCGTACTTGAGTTGTGAAAAATGGGTGTTTGCGTTAATACCTCATACATCTAAAGAAGGAATACAACATGACGCGGAAAGACAAGTTTGTGCGACGCTTTCCAGATGTTATACGCATTGCGAGTCCCTGCTGATTGCGAGACTGACCTTTCACAAGGAACTCGTATTTCCCCTTAAAAATAGAACGAATGTGTATCACCTTGAGAGCAATAAAAATACAGAGTCGAGAAAATTACACATTACTTACATGTACAGTTTGTGGTGACAACTACTCGCAGTCATGCACCCTAGCGAGAGTATTCCTCTGCACTATGCTGCCCCCTCAAAAATACCAATGCCTAACCTGTGATAATAGAAACATGTGTATCGTGACATCAATGTTCTGGCTGCTGAGCAACGTGACGATACCGCATCATGCTTCCGACACATGACGGTCACCGACGCGTGCATCTCCTGTGCCAGTTCCCACTCCTCGATTCACATTTGTTCCCCTGGCCTTACGGCCACGCAGTGGAGCATCAGCAGGCGCTTCGCTCGTACTCCCCGTCATGATGTCTACACCATGAGACTTGACTGTAGAAGCATCGGTTCCGTCTGCGGTCCGCCCACGCTGTCCACGATGTGGATCAATTGTTTGACTGGATGTCTTTTGTCGAAGCTCGACCTCTTTGAAATGAATACGTTGTTCGGTATTTGCGACATGAACGATCAATTTCCTGCTGTAGTCTCGATCACCTGGAGCGTGGAGCCGTGTGAGCGTCAGCAAGGTGAAAATAAATGGTGATATGGATCGTCTCAGATAGTCACCTTTCTCTTCGGTGAAAAGAAGCTCGGTGCCTAGTAAAGACTGATGTCTACCCTTGAAGATTGTACCCGAAAGCTGTAAGAAGGGAGTGGAGGTGTCGAGTCCCTACTTGAAAATAAATTCACTTCTGTTCGGATCATCTAGTTGCCAATCAATATGAAGAGACCACGCACAGTGAAACGACAGGTGGTACTGCTGGGCACAAGTGTTGGTTCTACATTGCCCAAGTCCAACGTCACGTATGATACTTCCTCTTCTACCTCCCCGGTTTCTCCGCATGTGTACTTCTCGTCTATATCAAATGACTGTACCTGCTTGTAGCCAGGATATAATGCGGCCTGGGATGTCATTTGCAGCCAGAGTTTGGAGAGGGGGAGAGAGCGCCGCAGTCGGAGTGTCGACGGTAAGTAGCGGTACGGTGGCTCCGGTCCGGTGGACGGTGTGAACCGAAGCCAACACGGTGGCGCAGTGTTACTTGCAGCCACTTTCTATGCCCTTCAGACCAACACTCGCCCTTTGCAAAGGGAAAAATGCTGCCCCTTCTTCCAAATTCTGGCTCTCGCGCCATTTTGATGACCCATATGTCCGACAACGTCTTTCGAACCCAGAGAACTACCGGTCACGCTCTGCCTTCAAGCTATTAGAGATTGACGACAAGTATTCACGCTTCTTGCGCCGCTCTGATGTACATGCGGTGGTTGATCTGGGAGCCGCTCCTGGAGGTTGGAGCCAGGTCATCGCAGGGTTTATGGGCTGGTCTGATGGACATAACGCAGAAGCGTCAAGTCCATGGGATGTGGGAAGCAGTCCGCGTGTGGATGATGCCGCAGACAAGTGGGGGCTGAAACGGATCGAAGAGGTCGAGCTTCAGGCGGATGGATCGTGGAGTACCGGAGAGGCTTATGCTCTGCCAGAGGAGACGAGAGGTACAGAGAGTACGGGCCGGGGGGTGGTAGTCGCTATCGACAAGCTGCGCATGCAGCCAATTCCGGGTGTGCACTCTATGCAGTTGGACTTCCTATCGCCAGAAGCCGGATCTCTTGTTCAGGAAATCCTCAAGGCGAAGGCGAACAAGGAAGGCAAGGCAGATGTCATCTTGTCGGATATGGCTGCGAACATGTCCGGTAATAAAATTCGAGATACCCAGGCCAGTCTGGACATCTGTGAAGCGGTATGGGCGTTTGCTAGTCAGCATCTGAGAACGGCGGAGAGCATAGGAAGAAAACGTGGTGGCGTGCTTTTGTTTGTCTCTTGTTATTCTCTTCTTTTCTAAGGGTGCTGACTGCTTTTCCAAGATTGAAACATTTTGCACATCCGATCCTACAGGAGTTCCGACAAGTGTATCTGAACCCTAATTTCCACGATGTGCTCTATATCAAGCCTGGTGCGAGCCGAGCCGAATCCAGTGAAGGTTACTGGCTATGCATGGGCTTCAAAGGGTACAAGGAAGTGTCAGCTCTAGTTGCAGCTGCCTGATGTGTGCTCCCGTGCTATTCACATTCGTTTCCGTGGAGTACAGCGCATGATCTCGGTGTTGGATGCCCTCCGTGGGTTACTGAATGGTATGTGTACTATTCATGGACAGGCGACGTATCGTATAGCTATATCGTTTGGAAGCCACAGGGTCTCCGTCTTAAGACACGTTCGACAGCTTGCCTATCCTTGACCTTGAAAAGAATATTTTATCCAGAGGGTCCGTCCATTCTTGATGCCGGCTTGAAGGTGACGTTCATCATGGGTAAGTTTAGCAAGCTGAAACATGGTGACTTTGAGAAAAAGGCAAAATCGGTTCCGCGGAGAGTTGTAACTCTTTCAGTACAGTCAGATACTCTGTTGCGGTTGTCAACGCCTTTCCTTTCGTAGAATGACCATCAGCACAGGTACGTCTAGGTACATTGTACCATGGATTCTAAAATGATGCCCACAATGTTGGATGGAGTGGGGACGTAAATGAGGCGGAAGATCGACACTTTTTGGAGCTTGCATGCAAGAGTTTACTTCATGTATTGTGATGGGTGAAAACAAGTGGAAACTGATTACGGCCAGCGCCATGCAACCAGCTATCTGCCATCATTTGTTCCCATGCTAACTATTTTCCAAGATCGTCCGAGCTCAATTCAAAGAAGTAGGATTGGATTGGATCGTGTACTCGTGCTCACGAAAAGTGTTTGAACACTGTCACATGAAGCTTCTATATAAGTTGCTAAGCCTCAGTAGTCTTAAGAAATTCATGCCTCCTGCTAGAACCACTGAGTTTACACCCTCAAAAAGAGGTTGAAACCTTGCTTTGCATGATCTTGGATACTCATATTGAAAAATTGCTTCCTTGACTGGTGCTTCTGTTGGAGCATGCCATTATACTGCCACTTACAAGAACCAATTCCATACCTGACACAGTCTCCCTTGATCTGGCCAACCACATATTGTTAACGGCTGCACATAGTGCAGGGTCCTTCATAAGATCTGTATACACCATCTGGACTCTTATTCCATCATTTCTGAGCATGTTGAACATGTAACATCCTGACAAGTTTATACTATAGCAACTTCTGCTAGCTATCACCACCAAGTTGCATGTTGCAAGCCCTTCCTATTACTAGCAGCTGTCTGGAAATGTCTCATTTGGGCAAAGGAGAATATGACAAGGGATTGGAATGAGGTTATCTGGACTAATGAGGCAAAGTTGGAGTTAGGAGAGAGGCTAGGACATAGGAGTTATATGGGGGGTCACTCTCTTGTATTATGCTCTAATTAGTTCTATTTATGCATAATTAATAATGATTAGGATTAGAGATTATTTGCTTACCCCCCCCCCCTAAACCTGTTCTAATAAGACATAATTTTCCTAAATTAGGAATCATTAGGATTGATTATAGCTTGAAATTTCGGAAAAATAATGATAAATCAAGCATTACAGTTCTCATAGCCTTCTTATAGAGTCATGTTTATCAGAGCACTAGTTGAATACCTAAACACAGAATATACCTTATAACAAACTTGCCTTTTGCCAGAGTTGAACCAACAACCTCACATATATAAGCACCTAAGATGAATGCTCTAAGCTACTAAGCTATAAGGTCTAATATATTAACTTGGTAATCTAAATAAGTAGACATAATATAGGCAATCTCAACATCTCAGATTTTATTCAATATTTATCTTTTCTCTGTCTTATAAATAAACAGGTCAATAAATACCCAGAAAGTCAGGTCTTTTAGGATTTAGTTTAAACACCAGCTAAAGTGATAATAAACCAATGGAAAATAAATAATACACTTTATTTAGGGTAAAAACAAATTATGGCACTTACATAATTTGGATTTAGAATAAAACTATGATTGAGTATAATATTCAATGGGACTCTACTAGTATAAACAATGCTATCTTAATTTGCAAATTTAATCAAAAACATGATTATGAATAATTAGTCATAATTAGCTCAAATTAGTATCATTAATGATTATCAATAATTAAGATTTAATAAGAGAGAGAGGTTTTCCAAATAGCCACTAGCAAGGTAGAGGGTGGAAACAAGGGTGTATGTATAGCATGCCTATGTATAAATAAGCACAAGATTATTGGAAATAATCTTAATATGCTTGGTACACATATTTCCTACATAGTAGGCAAATATATCATTCTGGCACCATATACCAACATGACTGTCTTTTCCACAGCCCAATGGCTAGAGGAAAACACCAAGTTTGAGCATCTTTTGTATAACAAGGCAACGAACAATATGGATGGTGCTAAAAATTGTAATATCAATGGCAATGATGATTGTATGCTATATAAGATAGTAATGACCACTGTACTAATAGACAAGGTCTACAAGGCTGCATATAGCACATCTCTAAGCCCAACCTGCATATTATGTCCTATATTGACCAGTCGCAGGCATTAGCTGACAATAATAACTTTGATAATCTTGTGTACAAGGCCAAGGTACCAAGGTCTTCATAGTCCCCCATGGCAGCTACTAAGGTGCCAACAAAGTGGCTAGGAGCATCAATGCACATTCCTCTCTTTCCATGTCCCTTGTCAAGACAGCTAGAAATTCAGCAAAAGAGCTACAAGATGATGGTGCAGGTATACATAAAGGAGAGTAATGTGCTGAAATAGCATAAAATGTGCCATATCTTTACCTTCTCACTAATAGAGCAGTAGTACTTACTATTTTCTGCTGCTAATTAAAGACTTCTTGGTATGGAATTAGTGCTAATATCATGAAATTAGAAACTATCTTTTTAGCCATAGAAAAAGGTGGTTCCCAATCTTCAAATCCAATCCAATGCTCACAATATATTGCTCCCAATTAGAAAATTAGACACTTTTAGATGCTATTAACACTTTTAGATACTTTTAGACACTATTAGATATAATCCAGAGCTAATACAAGGGGGTGGTTTCCTAGATGCTAAGAGTGATAAGATCACCAGGTAAAGAATTTCTTTCCAAGACTATACAGCCAACCTTCAAGAGTGGCCATAAATCCATCATGGTATGGAGGTGTATTGCACATGGTATGAAAGGTCCACTGATCAAGCTGAAATTCCCACCTGCAACCATGAGTGAGAAGGGCTGAAGACAAGGTGGAGGCTTGGGTATAAAAGAGTACTTGGAAGATGCCAGAGAGAGTTGCATAAGTTCAGGCAGCAAAAGGCTGGCATACAAGATTTTAACTACTGCATTGTATAAAAGACATTCCTAGCTCTCCATAAAGACTATCAAATTGTTGATCCATTCATAATTGCTCTCAAGAGACAGTTGGAAACTAGGAGACATGCATCAGGAAAAGCGCCTAAATCTGGCGAAGCCTGGCGAGGCCGGCGAATCCCGACATGGGCTTACATGGGCTTGTCAGCCCAGGTATGTTTTTTGAGCTCTCCCCAGGCTTCCCCAGTTGACGTCTCTACGCAGTCTCGTACTGGTCGGTACAAGTACAGTATAGCTACGAAATGCGAGGCTTTTATGGCTCCAACCAGCTTGCTACAGCTACCCTCGTGTGAAAACAACTACTAGGCCATGCAGTTCTATCGACGCACAACAAAAACAAGCACAGGCGACAAGTTAGGTGACCTACAGTGGGCCGTAGCCTTCATGGTCTCGAATGGCCTTGTCATCGGCCTCGTCGTCAGTGTCCCCGCTCTCTGATCCCTTGTCTGCAGCATCCTCTGAGCCGCTCCCATCATCGGACTCGGACTCAGACTCGGACTCATCTTCAGACCTGGACTCGGACTCGCCTTCATGTTTGCCCTTGTCCTCTTCCTCGTCCTCGTCCTTGTCATCATCGTGGGTGTCGCTTTCCCCCGCTGTTTCACGGCTCTTACCTTTTGATATGTTCTCAGGATCCTCTGGCATACCCGAGTCCTCGCTGTCTAAAACCCCCCCTCCTTTGTTGGCAACACCGTCAGCATCACCCTCTGTTGACAGCATGTCCACGTATAATGTCGCTGTGGCATTGGCAGTGCTCATGTGCGTGTCGTTTGACGCTACGTTGGCTTCGGCAGTGCTGACCGTGGCGGCGTTCGTGTTGCTCGGGCCATTCAAAGGTGCCTTGTGCTCTTCGGTGAGATCCTCGGGGTTAAGGGTGTACGTATCCTGTTGGAGGTACTTGTCAACACTGCGTGTACCTCTATGGCCTATTCCGCCACCGCGGAACCTCATAAACATATCACAGTCGGCAAACCTGGTGCCTGTCAGTCATGACTCACAAGATGAATAAGAAATGCGTACATTCCGACATAATAAAAAAGGTAGTCGGTCTCTTCGCAGCGCTCGTCATACTCATTTTGATACATCCATTCAGGGTCTTCTTCGTCATCATTCCTGTCAGGTTTGTTTTCTTCATGTTTTCTAGCAATTGAATGCGCTAAAAGTTTGGACGTGTGACCGTAAGCAAATCCCGGGATCATATGAACACCGCGGTGATGAGCATGCACCCGCGCTAGGGTCTGAGGGAGGTATTCGGGAAGCTTTGGGGAGATACCGAACAGCGCTAGACAAGCACCGAAGACGCCAACTTTTACCAAACACGGTCGGTCCCTACCCGACCGACGACAAGCCACCGAAGGACGATTCGGCAGCACTTGGGTCAGTTTGCCCACACTTCACGTACTTACCATGACTGCACAGGAGTGTTACGATAGGTGTTTACGAGATCGGAGCCAGTATTCCGTATCGGCTGATGTCCTCCGTGAGTCAGTCGGTCCTTATCGCTTATCTTCCTGACTTCCGCATGGTCGGTCAAACGCGATCTTGCACCATTGCTTGGCCACCCTGGTCGTACGATACCTCTCCTTTATTTTTCATTGATTCTCCAACGCCTGTTCCTGCTACCTACACTCGGGCGACGGATCCCGAACGTTCAGGATTTCGACATCACTGATTACCTTTTACCTTATCACCTTTGGAACCCATATGGACATCTCACCTACCTTCTTATCTTCTCTGATTGCTAAGGCTTGGCGCCCATTCAACATCTACTCTCATTTCAGGTTCGATATTTTACTTAGGGGTGCTGTTTACTATAAAAACCTACATACAACTCTGGAATAAACCAGCTTTCGCACCCCACAGTTCAGAGCTCACTCGCACTCGTCTCAACCATCAAAATCATCTTCATCGGCTCCCAAAAACTTGTCATCCTCGTCGTTCGGCCTTGTTCGCGTTTGTACTCGTCTCTTCGCTCGTACCCCTCGTCCTCCCTCGTATATTGTCAGAGTCCCGTGTGGCTCTTGAAGCATGTAGTTGTTGGTCGCGACACTACCTTCTCGTTACCGACCGAATCGCCGACACGACCGACCGAACATTTGGTTGGTGTTGTGTAGTAGTCCTGAAACCGTTCGGGCACTATAATCTCACACTCCTCGCTGCTTCTCAGTACGCCATCGATTTCTAAAGTTGTCACTAACAATTCCTTGTGTATCAGATACTAGCTCTAGCACCCCTGCATTAGAGGTTGTTTTGGTGTTGTGCTCGGCACTGAGAGCCACCTCTAGCGTATCAGCGGATCACATCTTGAGGATTAACAAAACCAAATGCGCTCGGGTCGTTGCTATCGACAAAGCCAACACGATGTGGGCGTCTCGCGGCCTATCCACTTGGCAAGCCCATATCGCGGCCGAACCAGCGGACCCAAAGGAAATCAAGCCGTCTAGGTTCAGGCGACAGGGTCGGGTGCGTGACGAAGACATGGTAGATGCCAATGACACGGGCATACCAGTAGGGGTGCGGAGGGGTTGCATCACTGTCATCTTCATGCGACAGTAGCATGATATCGGCATGACTGTGTGTGTTGATGGAATCCTGGGCTCAACGTAGATCATATGTCGTGTAGTTGATCCGTACAGTGCTGTGTCAGTAAAGGCGGTCATTATCGAATAGAATTTGTCTCCGCTCTGCATCTGTGAAGCTGTGCTCGTCACCGTCCCAAATTTTGCCTAGTAAGCATGCAAGCAGGTGGTCCCGAAGACGCGGAAGAAATTCCTTTAGAAAAAAAAGCTTGTAAGAGGTGAGAATGTCGATCGGGAACTATACATGCATACCTTGAGTGCAGGGTCCCCTAGGTTCCCGGTAAGCCAAGGGGTGATGTAGTCATACTCTTTGACAGACTCAGCAATATGATGGTGTATTTCTGGCCGTGTGCACAGGAGGGCATCACCACGAGCAGTCAACTTCTTACCAGCAGGGGCCGGGAGGGGTTGACTGGAGGCCATCATGCATTCATTTACTTTGCGCACAACACGTTCTCGGCTCTCATGTTGTGCGAGCTGCTTCGTGAACTGGTTTTTGTTTGTCCTTTTGAAGCGGCGCTTTGAGTGGCGGTGCTGAAGTTCTCCCTGCTCGTAACAAGTCAGCCAAGATGCTTCAAAAAAGAGGCTAACTTATGACTTGCGATGTATATGAATCTGTCGTACCAAAGAGCCGGATTGTCTTGGCGTAATGCCCAAGCGCGTGATTCTTGTATGTGGAAATATTGAAGTCCTTCCGTCGTTTTCCTGGCTGTGTGAGTTTTTTCTTCTTTGCACTGAGTGCCGTTGTTTTCTTTTGTTGGTTTGTGGCCTTGGCAACTTGCCATCGTACACGGCGAGTTTCTTCTCCTGGAAGCTCCATTGTCTTATAGGATGCGCAGGTAGTAGCTTTGAATTTGCGCATGTGTTGGCCGAGTGCTGTTGTTGCCAACTCAAGAGATATCAATGTTGAGTCAGTGTGGAGCCGCAGCTTAGCATAAGCATGCCATGTTGCAAGAGCAAAAAGCAGGTCCATAACAATGGCATGGTGGGGTGCAGGTAGCAGGCTGTCAAAACAAGGAATGGCACACTGCAGAAATATATAAACACTGTATAAACTGAGAGAGCATGCATGAACATGTACCTGAATAAGATCTTCGAAGTCTCGTGCAGCTGGTTTCTTCATGGCAGATGCATTGTTATGAAATCTTCGGATGGCGTCTACACCGAATGTTGGAACCCATCGGTATCTATGATTTGTTAATATCCACCAAACACGAGTACGTAACAAACATACCGCTCATCCAAGTGCTGAACCTGGTCACCACCCTCAGTGTACAAGATACGGATCAGGTGAGTAAATGTGGCTTTCCAAACGCCGAGTTCAAATTCATGCAAGAGATCAACGACAAACATCCAGAAGAAATTTGATCCAGATTGATGGAATCGGTGCGAAAATATATTCTGTACACAAAATGAAAAATGAGCAAATAACCAAAGATGTTCTATGAGATGAAGCACCTGTGTCGGAGTAAGAGAGTGATTGCCCAGGACCTTGTCGACTCTCTTACTGTCGACAGGAACTCCATTCTGAAAGATGATTTTACGTGCAGTTTCTAATTCAATACGTCAGATAGGGGTGTCGAGGCGGATGGCTTCACGCCGCCGCATATCCAACTTGGAGCCCATTTGTGAGATCTCGCTCTTCTCGACAAGGCACTGAGGACATGGACAGGTTCCAAGGTACTTAATTGTGGTGAGGAGGACTCTAGAAGTATGTTCATCATCAACAAATATTGTAGACCATGTGAAGACTTACTTCTCTGGATAGTCTGCAGAGTATGTCAGGAATCGCGGGAAAAAAAGGTGCCAAACATTGTCGCTGCATAGAATCTTGATTCTGTGCTTGTGCGCCTTCATGAATTCTTCATCTAGTAAGTGCTCCCAGATTTTTTGCATGAGTTCGCGCTTGCAGTGAGTGATAACCTTTGAAGATGCTGTTTCTCCGTAGACCTTTCTGTAATATTCCTGAATCTGGCTGGGAAGCTGGACAAAATTGAGCGGAAAATAGTGTGTCGTGAGTGTAGAAACATACCGAAGGAATGTAGGCCAGATGATGGCATGCGTGAGATGTTGGCTTTCCACGAACATACTTTGATTGGTTTCCGAACGAGACGTAGATCGGCCAGAGCGATGCATCCCCAAAGCTTGCAAGATGTGTTGAATCGGACCAGGCCATCAATGGGACGACAACACATTCGAGATCGTCACTGGGTTCATGTGGCAGCGCGCAGACCTCCTTGTGGGCCTCAAGCATCACATCCGAGGAGTAGATCTCAGAATACACCCGCTCACGTTTGCCATCGTCTGTGACCCAGAATTGTTCAAAGGGGGTCATGTGGAATGTTTGCGCGACCGGATCTGACAGGGTTCCTTTGATGATGTCGATGAGACAGCGGTGATAGATGTCTTTCACCTCAAACTAAGGGGCAGCCGACTCGCCCAGGAACTTTTTGCCCGTCTTGGGCAACCGGATTTTTACAGACGCCTTGAGCCATCCATCCTCGCCTGAGAACGGATTGTCAATGTCATTAAGATAATGGTCAAGGCGCTCATTTTCTTGGTTGAGGTTGAATTTCACAAGCTCCTTCACATCAAATCGAGGATCGCGAAATGCCTCTACCAATCAATTTGTCTCACCAATAGATTATCAGAAGACCCAGAGTAGTGCCAGCCAGCAATTTTGGCTGAGCTGTAGTTTGAGAATGGAAAAAAACAGTCTTTCGAACCATTGATCCCAGAGTTTGTCTCGGGGCCACGCGAAGTGGCCATTTGATTAGTCTGAGCAAGAGTCGGAGTGTCACAGACACTGTCAAGTGAAAATGCAGATTCTGGATCAATTGTTGGCTGTGTCGGGTAGCGACGGAAGAGTCCAAAACCATTTGGCTTCGTGACGATAGGCTTCGGGGGCTCTGGAGTCAAAGTGGAGGGGTGCAATTGTTCTGCAGAAGGCGGTGGCGGCAGAATCAATGTTGCATCTGCAACGCTAGGATTCCATGCGCGAGTTATATTTGGAATATGCGCCAAGGGAGTCGGTGCGACTGGCACAAAGTCGTCAAATTGCCAAGGGAAACGCACAGCACGTCCAGAATGGCCTGAGCGAGTTGATGAATCTGGGGCTTGAGAGAGAGGCTGGGGTAGATCTGAAATGTGGATTCTCTGATTCTCTACATCCACAGACATATCGTTCTTTGGATTGAGAAAAGGTGAGCTTGTGCGTCCATCCGCAAAGTATGTATACTTACATCGAGATCCCACACCACCTGTTGTGAGCTCCCTTCTCCCTTGTCTCTGCCATCTTCAACACATGCGCACTTTGTGACTTGATCAGCAGTGGTTTCCTCATCCCATGTGCGTTTTTGGGTGATGATACCCTCGACATATTCCAAATAGGCCATGCAAGACCTGATATGCCATTTGAGGCCCTTTTCGGATTTGAAGTCATCGTGCCTGCATCCCTGGCAGAGATGGGGAGCCATTGAGATAATGTATCGAGGGCTGAACACTGAGCGAGGGCTGTAAATGTGATTCATGACGAGGTAAGTATTTGCATTTGTTTGTATGTCCACTTGCACTGTCAACGATGCGACTTACCTCTCTCTCTCTTTGGTAGGGTACCACACGTAGCTGCACCCATAAGGGAAGTGGCCAGATACCCCACCCCCACAGCATTCATACCATGTCCAACGACCGCTCTCCAGGTTGACGCCAAATTTTGACTAGACTTGACCAGTGATGACAAGGTGCTCAAGACGATGCAGTGGCGGCTCTAGGACCTCCCAGGACCCTCTTGCAAGCTCGCTGAGCAAGTTCAAGCCTGCACCATCCACGCTTGCCAGTGTAGGAGAGCAAGGAATGCGATAATGGAGAAGAGAGAGATGGTGAGTCACCCGTTTGTCTGTCTGCCCACCCACGTCTGAGTCGTTCATGCAGAGCTCACCTCGCAGGACCACTTGGCCACCTCCACCTTCCTACACACCCAAAGGTTCTTCTAGAACCCTGGCCTGCCATCCTCCAATGCCGTCCTCCCTCACCCGCTTGCAGGCGAGCTCCTGCTCCCCGCTCACTGCTACCCCGCCCGCCATGGGCTCACCACCTTCCTCTTGCACCTCCCCATCCCACACACCTCCCTGTCCATGACCAACTTCTCCTCCGGCCTCGCACGTGTCCGCTACAAGGTCTGCGTGGCCGTCGGCCTTGCATGGAAAGGCGACAACAAGCTCGTCACCGATAAGTCAACATTGATGTCATCGAGGTCCCGGATGAGCCCTTCAATTGTGCGGATCCCAAGGGTGTCGTCGTCGGCAAGCCTGGTGAGATATTAATCCAGGGTAGCATTGTCGGTGGGTGCCTCATCACCAGTGAGAGTGCGTGTGTCGAGCTCCAGGTGAAAACCCACTTCGACAAGGTGCATCTCCACATTCGCTCGTCCACAACGTGGCCCTCCCACCTTGCCTTACATCACTGAGCAGCACCCCGCACAGAGCCCATCTATCGATGACCCTCACGCGGCACCCGCACCTGCCAAATGCCTGGGGCCCACCGCATGCGCTGCTGCAGATCATGGACACCCTCGCCACTGTGTACTTCCGCGGCCCTGAGTACATCTGGCATCCGGGCATGGGGGGTGTTGCACTGCTCATGCTCGAGGTCCTCTGGGCAATGTTCGCTTTCGTTTGCTTTTTGCACCTTGCCTTCCTTAGCCGCTCACCACACGTCATTTCCTATTGAGGTGCTGCAAGGCCAGAGGAAATCGTCTCATCCCACTGGCAACATGCTTGGAGTCAGAATGGGTGCTGCCAACGGCCTTAAGGGCCTCAACTCGGGTGGCAAGTGAGTGCTACGTGTCTTCCCCCCCGCCTTATCGCTCATACATACACCGCACACAGGCATGGGCCAATGGAACGCCAACCTCAAAAAGTAATGCGTCAATATTGTCTGCTGCAAGCGTTGCGGATGTGCCGAGCAACAGTTCCTACAGAGCAAACTTGGCAGAAGGCTGGAGCACAGGCCGTTCGACTAGCACAACGTGGGAGGAATTCAATGGGAGTCCGCAGAAGAAGGATCTGTTGCAGCTGGGTCAGTGCCGTTGTAATACGTAGCATCACCTTTACCGTTGCTTATAGACACTTTCCCATCCTCACGCGTGACAGCAAACAGTCAGTGCAGGTTTCCCTCCACCTTGTTGTGCAACCTCTGGGCTGGAGCCAGGCCTCAAGGCGGCACAGCCCCTTGTCTTTCTTCTGTTTGTGACGCGCTGAATCGCGCTGGTTCGTTTCAGCCAATCCGCCAGTGATGCCTTGGGGGCGTGAATCTTATGTAGATTACTCTTACCCTTATGATGGAAGAAATTGCAGGAGATATCCTGCCTGCTCGGTCGTGTATCCCATTATCATATCTATTCAGTACCTTTGGCATCTGAGACAAAGCTTGGCCAGCGCCGAACCTCTGGCTCCGCATTTGAAGGAGTGTCGCATTGTTGGCGCTTGAAACGCGTCTCGCTCACGTTCTCCATCACGTCGAGTCTCGCTCGCAAGGCTCGCCCCATTGTCATATCTGATACTGATCACTCCTCCGATGTAGAGTTAGTCATTGAAGAGTCATTGTTAGGCAACAACCCAACAGCATCCAAGCAGGCAACGATCACGAAGACCCACAGGCACATGAATGCTCAGTCAGTTTGTTATCTTTTGATCATGGCTGTCATCTCACATGCCACAGGGTGTCTGAATTTGACCTGAAGATCTACGAGCATGCTGGTTGTTGGGCCTGGAAGGGTATAGACCCTGTCCGACCCCTCGAACAAGCTTTTTGGCATGGCATCAACTGCTTGTCCAGAAGCACTGACAACTCCACCGAACTCCATGCCTTGATGGCTGGAGAAGTGTAGGTCTTCATCATGACCTTTGTCTTCTTCTGACCTTTCCATTGTGCCCCAGATCTAACAAAGAGAAGGCCCAGTACCGGCGCATATACAACGCAATCGTGAGCTATGTCCCGCAGTTGGGCCAATTGGCCAAACAGCCGGGCAATGGTGACCTTGCAAACAAGGCACTCGAGACGGCAAGTGGATATATGCGCTCATTTTGTTTTGAGAGGTCACTATATGCGCGCATACGTTGACCATAGCTTTACAGATGAATAAGGCTGGTGCACAAGGACGCAGTGACGACACCAACACCATCAAAGGCCGGATCCTCAGATTCATTCCAAAGCTCCTCAATGCTGGCCTTGTCCCTCCGCTCTCTGAAGTCACAAAGACTGGAAGAGGGTTTGATCACCCCCAAACAGCATTCTATCTGATGCCTGCATGCTGGGTCAGTGAATGGAAAAAAGATGCTGATGGGTAAGTTTGCATCTCGCAAAAGTATACTCGCTAACATCATTTATAGAACCTTTTGCAAACTGAAAGATGGACAGCTGAGCATCAGCGCGGATCTGATGCCGGCATTCATGTACCAAGATCCCGATTTGTATAATTGCCTCCAGCCATATGAAAGATTTGCGCATGGGCATATTCTCATCCACGTAAGTTTCATTCTAAGTCACTAATCTTGCTAACCAGTCATTTCAGGTTGCCCAAACGTTATACACGTGCCCGTTGTCCGTCGATAGGATAAGTGGCACAATCAACCCCCGCAGCAATGCCCGAAAGCTTGGCATCTAGCGCATGACGCCAATGCTAATTGCTTACGCTGCCGCACATGTACGTCAAGTGAACACTACCATTGCCATACTTATTTCTATTGCAGACACAATTTGCCCTGAGCTCGACAAAGAGCTGGGACACCGAGGGCAGTGATGGCTTCAATTACCGTGCATTTGTCGACAATATCATTGCTGCATTCGAGAATGATCCAGACTGGGCCAAGGACACTCTTCAATATTGGAACAAGCATGTAGTCTCTTTTTTTATACCTGCCTGATGCTCAATCATTACAGGAAAATCTTTTACACTGATAAAGACCTTCAAACCACTGAAAAGTCCCCCAAAGACCATGAAATGACCGATGCAGATTTTTTTGCTGTGCGGCGTGAGGAACGCGAGTTGTGCCGAGCAACAAGTATTCTCCTTCATGTAATTCAATTATGGCAATACTGATATGATCGTGGTTCTAAACAGACTCTGTTCCTGCTGCATCTGAATCGAGTGCTGATACACAACCTGTGCCTGCACCTGCTGTATCTGAATCAAGTGCCGACACATGACCTGCACCTGCACTTGCTGCTATATCTGAGTCGAGTGCCAACACACAAACTCCACCTGCGCCTGCTTCACCAACCATCAAGATGGCTCAAGACAATTTGGATTCTTTAGCTCCCGCGTGCCCAGTCACTCCGCTCCCTGCGAAGACAGTGTCTTTTGTGCTGGATCCCCTGACTCCGTTGTCTTCACCTGGCCCTCAGGCAGCATCTTTGTCTACTATGTGGACCAACTCGTCTCCTCACACATCCCCTAGCTGCCATTTGACATGCCCGCCAGTCGCCAGCAGCTCTGGTGTCACCTCTCGCCCGAAGCCGAGGCCATGACCCAAGCGCAAGCCTGCAGATGACCCTCCAGCTGGCGCTGAGATGAAACGCCCAAAAACTCGTCCTGAATCTTCAGCGAAGCGCCCGACAAGGATGCAGCTGTTACGCGCTTCCTAGATACTATGCATTTCCCCTGATCTGTAACGGCATGCATTGTATGTCTTTCAAACTCCTGTGTATTAGTATAGCTAGTGTATAATGACAAGGACATCGAATTTTATAAACGAGCTTGCCAGTCCGAGTGGATCAGACATGAGAATGTGGAGCCTGCAAAAATTGACAATGACATTCATGATATATCTATTCTTGAATGACCTGCCCAGTGTGGAGGAATCTGACATGAGCTGCCGAGACTGGCCAGACTGGCCAGATCTCGTCAGACTGACCAAATCTCGCCATGATGGCCATTTTCATGTTACCCTTCTCGACTCTTACAAGACTGGCGGCGCCTGGCGAGGCCGTGTCACCACCCCCCGCTTACATAGCCTTCCCAGGCCGTGTCCGGCCATGGAAGATCTGCGCGCTTTTCCTGATGTGACATGTCACAGTTACCTGTTCAAACACTTTTCGTGGGCACGAGTACATGAGACTAGACGGGGGCCAATATCAGTCAATATCTCCAGATATCTTCGTGTGCCATAGCCATGAATTTGTAGACCCGGGAATGATTACCCATAAGTCGATGTACCCCTATGTACCCAGTATGTACTCCCCCGAAAAGAATCGTAACGGGTGTGAATCTGAGATATCTCACCAACAAAAATGTTTCTTATTGGAAAGCGTAGAGTAATCGCAGGTAATAGCAATGCTGGCGATTGCCGAGAGCGCCAGATCGAGTCACCCAGCTTGACGAACACCTGCTGCGACCCGACACCTCAAGCTTCATGGAGCACCAAGCACCTCCCGAGGAGCGATTCCATCTGATTACAAGACGGTTACAGGAGGTACTTGGAGGCGAATCCATAAAAAGCATTCTTGAGCAGGGCAAGACACCAAAATGCTACTGGGGTACGTCGAGTTACTTCATATATGCGTCAATTTAATGCTTAGTGCTAGGCAGGAACTGCTCCTACTGGCAGACGTGAGTTCATGGGCGCTAGGGTTTGGAGAGTAACCCAAAGAATTGACAACCTTGTGTCTGTATAGCGCACATAGGCTATTTCGTGCCTTTGGCCAAGATCGCGGATTTCTTGCGGGCAGGTGTCGAGGTCAAAATATTACTTGCGGGTAAGTAACTTGGAGGTCATTCCACTTCGGTGTCTCATAGGAACTTGTGATCTCATCTGATGTGATCGCACACAGATGTTCACGCCTTTCTCGACAATCTTAAAGCTCCACTCGAGCTTGTCACTCACAGGACCAAATACTACCAGTTCCTCCTCATCGCTGTCTTCAAATCTCTTGGGATCCCCATCTCGAAGCTGGTTTTCGTCGAGGGTTCATCTTACCAGCTCACGAGAGAGTACAATCTCGACAATTATAAGCTCTGCGCGACCGTCACCGAGCACGATGCGAAGAAGGCCGGTGCGGAGGTGGTGAAACAAGTAGAGAGCCCATTGCTGAGCGGGCTGCTCTATCCTGGCCTTCAAGCTCTCGACGAACAATACCTGGACGTAGATTTCCAGTTTGGTGGCGTCGACCAGGTGGGCATCTCTCACTGTGAATCATTTGGCGGCAAACCCATCACACTCTCATCACTCTACCTCAGCGCAAAATCTTCACCTTTGCAGAACTCTACCTCCCCCGTCTCGGCTACGCCAAGCGCGCGCACCTCATGAATGCAATGGTCCCGGGACTCGCGGGGGGCAAGATGTCTTCCTCCGACCCTGATTCCAAGATCGACTTTCTTGACCCGCCCGATGCCGTGCGGAAAAAGATCAAGAAGGCCTTTTGCGAAGAGGGTAATATCGAGGACAACGGTGTACTCGCGTTCGTCGATGCCGTGCTCATTCCCATCAGCGAGCTGCGCCTCGAGCGCGCGCGAGGCCAGGTCGGCGCCGACCCTGAGGAGGGCGTTTCTAAAGACGTGCTCGGTGAACAGAAGCCGTTCGTGGGCAAGGGCGCGCCGGAGGGCACGGTATTCTCCGTCTATCGAGACGAGAAGTTTGGCGGGTCGAGCCATTACGCGTCATTCCAGGAGATGAAGAAGGCGTTTGAAGAAAAGGCTCTCCATCCAAAGGATTTGAAGTCTGCGGTCGCTGATGCGATCATCAGCCTCTTGGAGCCGATACGCAAGGCTTTCTCGGAGGATGAAGAGTGGCAAAAAGTGGAGAAACTAGCGTACCCAGACCCGAATGCAAAGCCAGCCAAAAAGAAAAAGGTGCGCGTTATAGCATATACAAAGGTTTTTTTTGCTGAGTAGTCTTGCTCGTGCGCGATCAGGAAAAGGTCTACCACCCCCCACCGCCTGGGAAGGGCAAGAACGCCAATAAGCCCGAGACTACGGCCGCGGCTGCCACCCTTCCAGGAGAAGATGTTGCTGCAGCCGTTGTCACATCTGCTAATGGATCCGCATAGTGCATTATTTAAGGTGTCTAGGATGCAGGATGTACGAGAAGAACGAAAAGTTTGATGTTCGCGCTTGTTGTATGTCAGGTGGGGGTTGCGGCCATACCTCCCAGTAATAAAGGTTGTGTGGCATTAAAGATCGTCGTGTCAATGCTGTGACAGATTAGGATGTGAATATCAGAAACTTCGATTTCTGGCAATTTGGGATGTCCTGCCTTAATTCATCTGAAGATCATCTCTGTATCATATACTCCTATCGATTGTTATCGTACAAACGGTAATAAGATGCCTTGACATATAACAAAAAGGCGCTTGGGAGCCGAAAAATGATCAATGACCATGATATCGTTCGCGGACGTCGTCTATGCTATCATGTAGTGAGCACATGAAGGATGTGTGCATCATCTGATATTCACTTCAACAACCAACGCTTTCGAGCTTGACTCAGATGAGCATTATGCAAGATCAAGGAAGACAGACACACCTAAACCCTTCTAAATCTTACGACTTCGAGGTGATCGAGACCGCCTTCGATGGGAGCGATGTGAGGCAGATTTCTCTGTTGGTGACTGCGAGCGAGAGCGTCGTCCATGTCGATATAATTGTCGACCTGACTCTTTCTCTTCCTCCTCTCCCCCGATTCTGTCGCCTATCTGATCTTCTCGATGGACCGGACGTTCATCCCAATCACCCCTTGCTGAAGGATCCTGTGGTGGCTTGCGTTCCTTCGCGCGCTCTGCCTCTTTCGAAGAGGACGACGAAGCCAACTTCATGATTTCCTCTTTCTCTTTGTTTCGCTTCCACATCAACTTCTTGCAACATTTGTCACACAAGACCACTTTGACCAGGGCGCTTTTCATTTCTCCGTGTTCCTCATATGCAAAAGGGAGCTCGAGGGTCTTCAGTGAGGTCGAGGGAATACTGTCTGGGTCATGATCTGGAGGGGCATGATGCCGACAGCGCGAATTTCCGCACGTAGTCTCGCCGGCGCCAGAGAGCACCTCCCCTTCTGTTCGCCATCGAAGCGCAAACTGAACGGAGCATTCGGCCATGAGGACGGGACGGCAATGTACAACGAGATGAAGCACTCACATTCCCTGTCTTGTAGTGCTTCAAATCGCACAATGCGAACTCGCGAAAGAGACTGGAGTAATATTTCCTCGCCAACTGCTCGTTCCAGTCCAGATTTTCCGCGTCATCTTCACGCAGGAACTTGTGTGAAGCTCTCAAGATCTCGAATTCAGTCGTTGTCCCGAGCGATGCGGAACCAGAAGCTGTGCGATGGTTGTACGAAGTCATTGGTGGTGAATGAATATGTCCGATCCTGGTGCCGACGGAAATGACCCCAAAATCACACCAACGTTGTATCCGTATGCTAATGGAAAGGGCTGAGATTGGACTTTGGTTCGATCTCGATACCGGAAATGTAGCATCGGCAATATCCGATTTATGTGCTTATACATTTTTAGGTCAGTTTCTTGCGGTATCGCTGTTGACTAGCCTTGGTCCTTATTCAGCGCCAAAAAGGCATCGGGCCTCCTGAGGGTTTTCTGAGGTTTCACACCGAGAAAACTATCGAACATGATCGTCAAAATGGATCGTCAGACACCGAGAAATCGCTCGGAGCTCGTCGCTGACATCCCGAGTTTACGCCGAGTCTTACAGTTTAAACAAAGGTGCTTTGCAGGAGTCCCGCTTTTGCTCACTAAATTTTCTTGTCTTTATATCTGGCCATCAAGCAGAATTACAATTACTGAAGCTTCATCCATCAAGAACAATATCCCAATGAGATACTTGGAAGCGCGACCCAAGGAGCCAATTTAGACTTTTAAACGAAATCGAATCTGAGAGCCCGAAGGCAGATTTATCAATTCGATAGATCTGATATGCGAATGGTAGGAAAGACGTACGAGAGCTGCCAGTCATCAGTGACCGACAGGCACGATCCACCCTTGTTGTTGCTGCTTTGACCCAAACAGACGGTGTAGAGCGTCGTCTCGGTGTTTGCCTGTTTATCGTCGTCAGCGCGTAATAGGAGAGGGCTACGGATATAGGGAAGCACTGACGAAATCATCCCAGCAGTACTCGATCTGCGTCTGTTTGTTGAGGTTGTCCCACTCGAAGCCACAGTCGCCGAAGAAGAACAAGACAGAGTTACCGGGATCGACAAAGAAGGTCTGGCCGATGCCTGCATCGAGGAGTACGCGCGTTGGAACAAGGTAGAGGCGTGCGTGCGAGCGAGTGGGTACTTACCGTTGTTGGTGCCTACAATCTTGAGAGCCTGAGTGAGGGTCTGACAGTTCGAGAGCGTCGGCGCATTGACCGTGTTCGCGTTGCACGTCGCGACACCTGCGATTTGCACGTCAAAATTCAGTCTAACGTGCGCACAGACGCGACAGGGCAACTCACATGTCTGTCCGCATCGGCAGTTGGGCGTCTCCGTGCATTCGGTCGCGTCTCTCGTTGCCAAGGTGGTCAGAGACGACATGCCGCGGCTTGCGAGCGCGTCCGAGGACGTGGGGGCAGCGTCGCCGTGGTCGCAGGAATAAGTCGCGTACGTGACCTTGTCCCCAGCCACGTCGATGTACTTGGTGTCGACCAGTTGCGCATTGGGGCAGCGTGCAGGGTTTGGGACACGACCCGGCCCATCAACCGGGATGTCTTCAAATTCACGGGTAAGACGCGACGCATGAAAACGCGAACGACTGCTTGCGTACCAACAACTGAGGCGGCCGCAGCGCCAAGGATAAAGGACACGACGAGTGCAGTATGAGCAAAGATGGTCTTCATGATGCAGACGGTGCGGGGATGCATCTGTGCGTTGACCTGAGGCCTTAAATACCTCGTCAAGCAGGGTCCAGTCCGACAGACGAGCGCCGAAGAGGCACCGTTCACATGCTCGAGGAGACGTGAATGATGAGGACTATTTCTGAACCGACCTACGACCAATCGGATGGAAATGGGGAGAGCGGCACGCGAGACGGAATGACCGCTCTATAGACGGTAGTGATGGTGTGACGGACGTGAGCGGCTGGTTGGAATGCGACGATATTCTAATCAACGCCGGAGGTGTACCAGGCCGTAATTTTGAGTACGCTGCTCACACGCAGGCTTCGGCTTCCGACAAAGAACGGACGCGGTGAAAGCCTCATACGTACCGCGCAGAGACTGCCGAGACGGCATTCGCATCAGATTGAGGCAACCCAGAAAAAAACGGGCAGAGTTTTGCCTGGAAGAACCAAAAGAATGAAAGCTGTCAGAAGGCGTTCACTTATATGATGTGCGCGCAACGCTCGATTTTTGATGAAGAAGAGGCATGCAAGGGTCGAGTTATGACACGGCTAAGCGAAGGCGCATGCTAGCCAGCTGACCTGAAAATTCCCACCTGCCTGGTTGAGTCAAAGCCTTGAAACAGCTCGAAACCTGCTTGCCGCTGTCCTCTTCGTCGAGCTCGCACACACTCACGATGGCCGCCGTTCCCCACCTGATGACCCTCGCTGACCTTACCGGTCCCCAGATCACTCGCGCCATCTCTCACGCCTACTACCTCAAGCAGGTCTCCACGCCCTGGCTCGCCCCGCAGGCGCCGTACACGGGCGGCAAGCGCACGCGCCTGCGCATGCCGTCCCAGTCGCTCTTCAACAAGTCTATCGCGCTGATCTTCTCGAAACGCAGCACCCGCACCCGCGTCGCCGCAGAGACCGCGTCGGTGCTGCTCGGCGGCCGCGCGCTGTTCCTCGGCCGCGAGGACATCCAGCTCGGCGTGAACGAGTCCCCGCGCGACACCGCGCGCGTCATCGGCGGCATGTGCCAGGGCATCTTCGCCCGCGTCGGCGAACACTCTGAGATCGAGGTGCGTCGCCCCCCGCCCGCGTGTCTCTCTCACAGCAGGATATGACTCGACCGGCGTCACGTTACCACAGGAGCTCGCAAAGCACTCCCCCGTGCCCGTTCTCAACGCGCTGTCCTCTCTCTGGCACCCGACGCAGATCCTCGCGGACCTCCTCACCCTCCACGAGCACGCGCACCTCTTCGAGCCCGCTTCCGCCGCCTCCGCCGCGTCCCCCTCCGAGTCCGAAAAGTTCCACTTCAAGCCGCTCCCGACGCTGCGTCCGCTCACGGTCGCGTACGTCGGCGACTCCGCGAACGTGCTGCACGACATGCTCGTCGCGTACCCCCGCCTCGGGCACTCGCTGCGCGTCGCGACGCCCCCGCAGGCGATGTACCAGTGCCCCGCGCCCGTGTGGGACCGCGTCAAAGAGCTCGGGTGTGACAAGAAGATCTGGTGGGGCTCCGACCCGCGCGAGGCGGTACAGGGCGCGGACGTCGTCGTGACGGATACGTGGTGAGTGTTTTTCGGCGCGCTGGATGTTGACGGCGGATGGTCATCCTCTGTTCATAGGATCTCGATGGGCCAGGAAGCAGAGAAAGAGCAGCGATTGAAGGATTTCCATGGGTACCAGGTCACTGAGGCGCTTTGCAAAGAGGGCGGGGCCAAGGCTGACTGGAAGTTCTTGCACTGCCTGCCCCGCAAGCAGCATGAGGTCGACGACGAGGTGCGTAGACCCCTATGGTCCCTCAAGGAGCCTATCAATTTTGTTTAACGAACGACTAGGTCTTTTATGGACCTCGCTCCCTCGTCTTCCTCGAGGCTGACAATCGGAAATGGACCATCATGTCTGCCTTCGAGTGGGTATTTCCTGGTCCCGTTTTGGCTTCTGCTTACCCCTTCTCCTCCCCGTCCAGCCTCCTCTTCGGCAAGTGGGACATCACAGGCGAAAAATCCGCGAAGAAGAAGCGGGACATGTAGAGGCATCGCTGGCCGCTCGCACTCGCTAGCTTCTCCCGCTCGCACTCACCCACCCCCATCTACCTCGATGTGCATACCGTACGCAAAACACATACGTGCGCCACCTCAGTGCAAGACACCCACCAAAAAACAAAAAATTCAGGCCCGACGCGATCCACTTCTGCTCGCACGAGTGCGAGCGAGCAACCACGTCGTACCAATACACTCGTCGCATACTTAATGTTAAATATTCGCTACACAGCCTGCCTATCTGCCTAGGTATATCCTGCGCTCCCGCCGCACCGCATCTCCATCTCAAAGAAATATCGTCAAAGAAACGTAAAACATGAACGTGAACGTGAGACGGGTCGTTTCCACGCCTTGCGGGCCTTTTATCGGGAGCGCGTGCGTCCGATCGTAGCAATGGCGTCCTGCGCCTCTTCCTCGCCGCGGCCGAGCAGCGCGCGCGTCGTCTCGATGCTGCCCCCCGGCGCGTTCGTGCTCGGGCGCCCCTGGCCCCGCTCATAATCCTCCTCGGCGCCGCGCACGCGCTCACTCCTAACCTCCATCTCGATCTCCTCCTCGACGTCCCCCTCCCCCGCCCCTCGCAGCCGCCGCCGCCTCCACTGCTCGCTGCCCAGCTCGCCCTCCCCTTCCTCGGAGGAGGAGGAGCCGACGCGCGTGCCCGCGCCGAGCCCGTCCGGCGCGCCCTCGCCGGGCCCCCACACCGTCGAGAACATCGTCGTGAGCTTCGCGAAGGACGTGAGCTCCGCTGCGTCCGAGTCCGTGCGCGCGCTGCCGGTAGCGCCCGCGGGCGCGGCGTAGGCGTGGGGGGAGGCGGAGGCGGAGGCGCTGCGGGGATGCGACCCCGCGTAGCGCGCGCGGAAGATGAAGAGGAGGACGCGGGTACACATGATGCTGTGCAGGACGCGCTGGGGGCTGGGTCGCGGAGGGACGGGGCGGGACGGGTGAGAGGAGTCGGCGGGGCGGGCGTGAGGAGGAGACTCACGTTGCGAGCCAGTTGGAGAACTCGACCTGTTAGGCGGGGATCGTGTGAGCTATTGTCTCGATGAAAGTGAGGGGCGGGAGGGGCGCGACGTACCGGCGCGGCTACGGGGACGATCACGTTCATGGCCGTGATGGCTACAAGACCGGTGGCACGACAACAACACGACAAACGCGTGCTCTGTGAATATCACATGGCGAGCGGGCGCAGGGCTGATAGTGCTCACCGAACAGATAGCCGTAGAAGAGTATGCCTAGAGGTGATGGGGACGGTGAAGGCTCAGTTCAGCGCGTGGCGAGAGGGTGCTGTGGCGGGAGAGGGCCCACGCACCGTCTCGGTATAGAGCAACGACCAGGGGCGACCGCGTCGCTCGCACTGTATTTGACGGCAGCCATCAGCCGAGGGCTGCGGAGAGGAATCGACGCGTGAGGGACGCGACTTACGGTGCTGGATGGCCCTGATGCCCGTGAGGGCGACGATGACTGTCGCTGGGTCAGCGAGAGGCGACTTGCGGAGCAGGCGAGACTGACCGGTTTCGGAGACCATGAGCAGGACGTAGGCGATGTAGATGATCCTGCTGGCCTTTTTGAGCGTGCATCCCGGGATCGTGGGGTGTGGAGAGGGGCCGTCTGCGCGCGTGAAAACTCAGTCCGTACCAACACATACCAGGAGACGAACGCGCAAACGCACATTCGAAAGAGGCGACCTCGATGTGGGTGACGGCGATCGCGGCGGGGAAGACAAGGAGCAGGATGCAGAGGAGGAGGACCTGGACCCAGCGCTTGCGGTCCCAGATGGCGTATGTCCGGAGCATCAGGATGGCTGTGGGCAGTGCACCCCATGAAGTCAAGACGCTGTCGAAGATACAACCGACAAGGGGACCGACGCACCCTCGGAGAGCAAGGTGCCTAGAGTGATCAGCCCTTCATGCGCACATAGTTAGGGACCGAAGCAGAGATGGGAAGAAGACGGAAGGACGAACATGCGACGACTTTGAACTGGGCTAGACAGTGCTATTGGGGATGGGGATGAGTTTCAATCACTTCCCGCAAGATATGAAATAAGTTTACCTCAGGGGACTCGAAGCTGGTGAGGACTGACGCAAAGAATTCATTGTAGCGATGGGCGCGCAGTGGACGGAAGAGGGATTGCTTACGGTGGAGGGAGATGAAGGTGTCTATGAACGGCGAGTAGCGATTGGCGAGGAAGAGGAATTTTCCCAGAGACCAGGGCCCTGACCAGACAAACTCGATCTAGCGATCCGGAAAATGAAAAAAAGTGAGTCGCGAGAGGAGGGCGCTATTCGGGCGGTACGGATACGAGGAAGGGGCGCGGTCAGGGATAGGACGTACTTCCTGGTCGAGGGTGCAAATGTAATCATAGACCTGGACGGCGAAATCGAGCGGGGGGATCAGTTACGCGGGACGTCAGACGCGTCAGGCGCGAGGGGTTGACAGGCTTACCAGCAGTGCAGCGATGCCCGCGATTGAATAAGGAGTGATATTCTTGGCAAAATGAACCGAGGGGGGTCAGTGCCAACGTTCAGGACCCGAGACTATGACAGAGGGTGGGGCTCACTCCGTTGACGTTGGTCTGGATGAGGACGCGGGGCATTGCAGACGCATCTGCTTTTTGATGGGGAGGAGAGGAGACGAGTGCTGGACTAATAAACCTATTTTTGCAGATCAGACGTTTGTAGGGGCCGTGTTTTGGGGTCGATTGTGGAACGGGTGCGCGTGCTGGGACCCCTGACAATTCGGCCAAACGTATGTTTTTCCTACGGTAGTGAGGCGGCGTGTAGCGCCGTAGGCCCAAAAATTTGTCCTGTAGTGGACCCTTTTGGCCAAACATACATTTGGCTGAATTGTCAGGGGTCCTCGCGCGCTCGTAACTTATGGGTCGGATCTGATGGGCCCTGCGCGTGCCTGGCGGGTGGCGGTGCTGCGTCGGCGGCGGGAGACCCCGTGAGCATTCCACGTGATCTGGGGCATGGGAATCGTGATGTCAGCGCGTCCAGCCCCATTCTCAACACGACCCTCCGTCCCTCTCCCTCTCCGCCCTCTCCACCTTCTCCACACCCTCGTCGTCGTCGTCGTCGTCGTCATCGTCGTCGTCCTCGCCACTCTTTTTCGTACTCATCCCCATCTCCCCCATTCGCTCACCCTCATGGCCGACGAAAGACGGGACGTTCACAACCCCGTCCTCTTCGAGTGTGCATGGGAGGTCGCAAACAAAGTCGGCGGCATCTACACCGTCATCAAGACAAAGGTCCCCGTCACCGTCTCCGAGTTTGGCGACAGGTACACCCTCATCGGGCCCCTCTCCTACAAGACCGCCCCGATGGAGGTCGAGGCAGAGGAGCCCTCCGATCCCCACATCGCAGCCGCCCTCGAAGCCATGCGCGCTACAGGCGTCAAGGCCCTCTACGGCCGCTGGCTCATCGAGGGCGCCCCTCACGTCCTTCTCTTCGACACCGGCAGCCAGTACCATCGCCTCGACGAGTGGAAGGGCGATCTATGGAACCTCGCTGGCATCCCCACGCCCCCAAACGATCATGAGACGAACGAAACCATTGTCTTTGGCTACTTGGTCGCATGGTTTCTCGGCGAGGTGAGTATTTCTCTCTCTCTTCCTCCCTATTGTCACCATCGTGCTCGGCTCCGCCCTTCTTCAACAAACGTGCGATGGTTGCCTTTTCTGGTGATCCCTGGGTGAAAAACTGGGACCCAGTTCGCGAATGGCTTCGTCTTCCTTACTTCTCTCCGGAGACACCCATTCCTCAGGCGGGAGTTGACGAATCGTGCTGCGAAGCCCCGATGACTGATCCTTGACATGTGCAGTATGTCTCCCGACAATTCACCACCGCCGTCGTCGCCCACTTTCACGAATGGCAAGCCGGCATTGCGATCCCTCTCTGCCGAAAACGGCACATCGACGTGACCACCGTCTTCACCACCCACGCAACCCTTCTCGGCCGCTACCTCTGCGCAGGCAGCGTCGATTTCTACAACAACCTCCAGTACTTTGACGTCGACCACGAAGCGGGTAAGCGCGGGATCTACCACCGCTACTGCATCGAGCGCTCCGCCGCCCACTGCGCCGACGTCTTCACAACCGTGTCACACATCACCGCGTACGAGGCCGAGCACCTTCTCAAACGCAAACCCGACGGCGTCCTCCCGAATGGACTCAACGTCGTCAAGTTCCAAGCGATGCACGAGTTCCAGAACCTGCACTCCACCGCCAAGGCAAAGATCCACGAGTTTGTCCGCGGCCACTTTTACGGACACATGGACTGGGACCTCGACAACACCCTCTACCTGTTCACCGCCGGTCGATACGAGTACAGAAACAAGGGCGCGGACATGTTCATCGAGGCCCTCGCACGGCTCAACTACCGCCTGCAGTCCGCCAACTCGAACGTGACCGTCGTCGCGTTTATGATCATGCCCGCGTCGACGCACTCGTACACGATCGACTCGCTCAAGGGCCAGGCGGTCACGAAGCAGTTGCGCGATACCGTGACCGAGATCCAAAACCGGATCGGGACGCGCTTGTTCGACATCGCGGCGCGGTCGAATGGGTAAGCGCCGTCGTGTTCCTTCCCTGCTCTTTGACAGCGTTTATAAAATGGTTTCGCTCGACTCTTCAGTGACTTTTCGAAATTTCCCTCAGCGGACGAGCTGCTATCCGAAGAAGACAAGGTGCTCCTGAAGCGCCGCATCTTCGCGCTCAAGCGCCACGGCCTGCCGCCCGTCACGACGCACAACATGGCCGACGACGCGAACGACCCGATCCTGAACCAGATCCGGCGCGTCAAGCTGTTCAACAACTCGTACGACCGCGTCAAGGTCATCTTCCACCCGGATTTTTTGAGCTCGAACAACCCCGTGCTCGGGCTTGACTACGAGGAGTTCGTGCGTGGCTGCCATCTCGGCGTGTTTGCGAGCTATTACGAGCCGTGGGGGTACACGCCTGCGGAATGCACGGTGGTACGTCCCTCTCTTTTTTCTTCCACGTGAGATGCCGTTGAGATGAACATCGCGCTCGTCCACGCCGTGAACAGATGGGGATCCCATCCGTGACGACGAACCTGTCCGGGTTCGGATGCTTCATGCAAGACATGATCGAGCGACCCGAGGACGAAGGCTGCTACATCGTCGACCGGCGCATGAAGTCCGCCGAGGAGTCCGTGAACCAGCTCGCGGACTGCCTCTTCGGCTTCTGCACCAAGACGCGGCGGCAGCGCATCAACCAGCGGAACCGCGTCGAGCGCCTGTCGCCGCTGCTCGACTGGAAGAACCTCGGGATCGAGTACGCCAAGGCGCGCCAGCTCGCGCTGCGCCGCGCGTACCCAGACTCGTTCTACGGCGGGCTCGACGGGGAGGGCGAGGAGGACGACCTTGGGTACTTTGGGGGCGGGCAGGAGAAGTTGGCGATGAGCATGCCGGCGAGTCCGCGCTTGAGGCATACGGGGATGGCGACGCCTGGTGATATGGGCACGCTCACGGAAGAGGTGCGTGATGATAACACAGCGGAGACAGCGAAAGCTTGTTCGCTGACCCAATGATGCCGGCGTAGATGCAATCTCTGGGAACGAGCGATTACAAGGGATACGTGTGGCCGACGAATCAAGACGCGGATGACGACAGCTATCCCTTGTAGGTTTCCCTTGTGCTACATACCCTCCCTACGCTCACGGCTCCGCGATGCTCTCGTCCGTCTAGCCCGTTGGTCATGAAGGTCCGCTCACGCGCTTCGTCGGTTATGTCGGGCGCGAGCACCCCGGGCGGCGGGCCATTCAAGTCCCTCAGCGAAGGCGACCTCCGCCAGGCGGACGCCGCGCTCTCGCAGGTCAACGGCACCAACAGCAACGGCAACGGCTCCGCGAACGGAAAATCGTCCTGATCGCTCCCTTTTACACCTTTTGCACAGGCAAGTTTGTGCTCAAGCTCGACGACGACGACGGTGGTGATGTGCACGCAATTCCCCCTGTCACCTGTCTTTTTTTTTCAATCTCACTCTCTGTGTCTTTATGTCAATGCATCTCCTCAACACTATGCTTCACATGTTCGGATAGCGCGCTAGATATTGCTGTTGTTCCCATTTGTAGACCCGCATTTACGCTTTGGCGGTGCGTCTGTTATACGAGCTTGTACGGGATGTACTGTACTGTACTTCTGTTGCAGTCAAATCATGACCCTTGTCGGAAGCTTTTTTGAAACTGGAACTGGAACAAGAATGGAGAAGACTGTGCTGCTTCGCTGTATGGCAACACGTACCGATATGATACTTGCACTTCGGGAGATGATCAGACGAGGCACTCTGAACAAGAGCCATACAGTAAATCTCGGTTGAGTGTGCGAACACGTCTTATAAGAAAAGACTCTCGATTGTGCAGCACCTGTGCAAAGCCCACTCGTGAGGGTTGCAAACACATCGGCCACAGGCTTCCTTGCCGAATCGTCCTGATTCCCTACCACAAAGAACAGCTCTTTGGCCAGTGCTGTACCTCTGGCAGCCAAGTTTGATGGGGCGATCATGACCATCAAAGTTTCCTTCACGCGCCGTTCACGTTACAGGGTCTTGCATAATTTTTGAGAGGGCCGCGCCAGAAAAAAACGGGTTCCCGAGCGCTTCATTGTGGATATAAGAAAAAAGCGCCGGACTTCCCTGCGTGACTCGTCTGTGACAACCACTCTCCACTGCTGTCTTTGATAGTGCCAGTCAATAATTAGCTCTCAAATTCAATGATCAATAGGTGGAGACGTAGTGAAGTTTAATAAGGTACTACAAAGAGGTGAGCACACAGTGTGCTCGAAACGATAGCCCTGAGCCATGAGAGCGTGACAAGGTTTTGCCGATCATCCCGGCCCACAGTGCCCAGTTAGGCAAGTCTTGGTTCAGGAACCCGGTTTTTCTCTGATGCAACTTTCTCGAAAATTATGCAAGACCCTGTACAGTACTACGCGACTGGATCTTCTCCAGAACTGGGATTTGACGTTGATCCGGTGAGGCAGGCAGTCGCGTAGGTGGCGTGGGTTGGCGTGGGTTTGGCGGTGATGTAGATCATCGCCTGACCTCGCCTGGCCATCTTCTGTGTAAAGTGTACAGGCTGCTCATCCCTTCTGGTGCCTATGCCATACTGTGATGTTACTAGAACTTGCATCACCTGGAGTGAATATGGCACCCGCAGCCGTCTTGATAAGATACAAGTAGGATTTTCCGGAGCAAATCATCCCGAAAATGGAACTCGAGCTGTGACCCCAGGTGCCGTTACCATCAACGAGATTCGGCCCGCTTCACCACTGGTTTGTCGCATACATTTCCGTGATCTGTTGAGATAACAGAGACGTGTCATGAATCGAAGAGTTCTAGTCAGGAACTTGGTGTAGAGGACAACGGACGACGTCTATCCTTCCTATGAAGTATAAGGTTTGGGAAAAGACCGCCCAGAACGAGTGCTCCTCATCTAGACATTGGTACTTAGCTCCGCCTGCAGAACACAATGACGAATACTTAATCATATTTTACGCTTCAAAATCTACAAGGCCGGTGAAGTCATGTACTTTCGGCCAAGTTAACAAGGAAGGGTCGGATGTCCTGACTCATATGTCAGCGCGGGATTCGCTCGACCGTCAATATCATGACGGGTGCAGAAATATCTGGAGCTGATGCCTATCGAGTGAGGACCGGAAACAATAAATCACCGCATCGAAACTCACGTATTCATCGTAATGATGCAGCACCTCGCGCAACTGCTTCCTCGAGATCTCCGCGCGGTACAGGATCTCGTCGTCGCAGCACTTGCCGTTGAAGTATCGATTGATCCTGTTCGATCGTCGGCACGTCACGACAAGATTTTATCAGCACTGGCGAGAACAATTTGCTCACTGTGCGAAACGCTGAGACACGACGGCGTCCTTGCCTTCTGACATGGCCTCGAGCCACTTGTTCTCCTGGTAGGTCGCACGGCCTGGGTCCGCAATAATGGTCGGCACCGTGATGTCTTCCTCGCTCGTGTCTTCCGCTCCCGCCTCGCCGCCCGTTTCGTCCCCGGTTTCCTCCGCGTCCGGCTCGATGTCTTCGTCCGTTTCGATGCCTTCTTCAAGGACTGGAGGCCCCGAGAAGTCGTCCGGAAATATATATTGTGACGCCGACGGATACCTCGTAGCCTCGCGCGCATCTTTTGGCGACAGCGGCATCCACTTCGGAGAGTCGAAGATCATGTCCATGTCCCTCTCGCTTTCGGACTGCTCGTCTTCTTGGACCATGGTCTCCTTTTCTGGACTCGACGCCTCCCCGCGCTTTTTCTTTGGAGATTGCTTGTCTTTGGTCATGCGCCGCGTCCTTTCCTTGACTGCAGGGGTCGCGACCACCCTGATCCATACGTGCAAAGTGACCAAAAGGTCCTTCTTGAGCAGCCATTGGACGACGAGATGGTAGGCCGGGAGGAACTCTTTCGACTTGACTACAGCAGCATAGAATTGAGCAGAAGAGGACGTCGAGATTGTGGACAGAAGTTGAGGGAGAGGCGGTATGAAGGGGTCTGAGAACGCTCGGCGGAATTCTTTGGACAGCTCAAGAATTCTTTCGAGGGCGATTTTGGATAGCTATCAGTAATCAGGATGGATATTGCGGAACGCACGACTCACGGCGTCTCCATCTTGAGAGGAAGAGTAAAAACGGTCTTGAGTCCTCGATGCACTACGTCAACCACCTTTGCTCTTCGATGATGGACAAGCCATCGCACGATAGGGAAGACCTGAGATTCAAGATCCCAGTCGAGGAGAGTGCCCATGTCGGCGAGACTTATGGTAAACATTACATAGTGGTTGGCACACAAGCTTCATCGAAGAGCTCGACACTCACGACAGCGTCACGTCGGCCATCTTCAAAAACGTGATCAACTTGTCCGCCAGCATCCGATCGTCTTCGTTCACCCTTGACGCCTGCAGGCTGGCATCCAGATCCATCCACTCCTTCCCTGGGCCGTCTAACAAAAGCAAGCTTTTCCAAGGCTCCAATCTCGGGAGCCTCCACGCAGAACCCAGCTCGCGAGCCCAAGAACTTCTGTCTTGGCTCGAGTCGTCACCATGGTAGGCCTGCTCGATTGCCTCGAAATCATCCTCGCTGTGAAGAAGTGAGTCAAGATGGGGTGGAAGTTGGAGCTCGAGCGGGAGGTTGTGGATTGTGATGTGCGCGAGCGAATGTGACTTGATAGCTTCGTAAAGGATTTTCATCGCGGGAGCGATCGACGAAACGAGAAGAGCCTGCTCCATATAGCTCTCAAATGACATTCCTAGAGTCCATCAGATAAGACATTCTGGCCTCAAGGACACGACGGACCTTTTGCTGTATAGTCGTCTTTGAGGAGTCCCAGAGCGTCGCATTCTATCTCCACAAAATTTGAGAGCACTTGTTCCTGGAACAGGACGGCAGTGAGAGTGAAGGCAACTTGTTCGTATATGACGTCGAAATATTTTTCAATGTTTCCTGAAGCGGAAGAAGAAGGATCGGGCAAGTCAAGGACGAAGACGAGGTGGAAGGTCTGCAGCCAAGAACTTCGTTGAAATGCCAATACAGGAGCATTGTGCGGATCGAGCTCTACGGACGATGCAAGGTCCTCGCCCGACGCACGCCTCTTTCTCGAGCCCCTGCCACGCGTGTCCCCTTTAGACTTGTCTGGTTTGAACTTCCAGACATTGTCCGGCTCGGAGCATACTGGGTGTCCGATGAAGCACAAATCGTCCACCACCAACTCGAACTTCTGGTGGCATAAGGCCGGCTGAGGGCAGAGGATACTGGCGAGGAATGCAGAAGAGTAACCGAGAAAGTCGTCGTAGTCGCCCTTCAACGGCGTGTCCTCTGGCGTATCGTCGAACTCGTACCCTTCCTTGATCGGCGAGGTCCTTCCAGAGGTGGAATGAGAGTTCGAATGGGAGAACGACACCGAACGATCGCGCATCGTGTTGGGACGTTTCCATACATAGTCCCAATCGCCCGTGTCGATGTTCAGGGGGCCGTACACTGTCTCACGTCCACCCGGAATGTCAGACAAGTTCGCGGCGCGCCAAGGGTTGTCGTAGTGTCCAGCGTCAGTACTCAGCATGGGCCGAGCGCGAGCCAGTCGGGGAGAGGCTCGAGGAGATGGCGGCCAGTGGCATATCAGACTGCTTCCCCTAGCTGACGATGTGACCAAGGCTATAGCAAGCAGCGTCTCGGCCATCCGTGCAATTATCAGCCGGATTTCGTTTCAGCGACCAACGGAATTCCGTCCAAACATCGTGAGAAAGTCATCCTTCGAATCTCCACGCATCGCTCAGAATCGAGAAACACAGATATCTTTGTGTACGTGGCCCGTAAAATCTCTGCTAGGGTTTGGAACTGATATTGCTATCCTATATCTTTTGGGTTGGGTGCATGGTCCAAGTCCACCCAGTCGAATGTGCTTCGCGCATGGTGGTCTCTGGGACATAAGTCGCGCCTGCCCTCACACCTTCCAAGCTCTAGCCCCATAACATGGACCAATGATGCTATCTTTACAGGACAGGGACATGGCATGAGGCTTCGAGAAACATACGGTTGTTCGAGAGTTGACGAGAACAGCCTATCATGATCGTGCTCGAGGACCCGATGCAGTGCTCATTCCACGGTGCGGCAGGAAGATAGTGACTCAGAACGAGGAGCCCGCCAACAGATGGGAGGATCAACTCAAAGAGGATCCCGACACGAGTGGAAACCATGCGTTTCCCGTCGGCCGTTTTGGAGCGGTAATCGCACCCATGATGATCTTGACGTACCAGTACTATATTTAAGAGAAGCAATGCACACCACGCTCCGATGTTGCTCCACTCTGAATGTAAACGGCGTTTCGTTCAAAACTTGTTGGAAAACACGATCGAGGAAAACAAGGAAAGCGAGCAAAACAGGAAACAACGTGTTTCGAGAGCTATGTGAACAATTGCAATATACCTGGAAACTCTAGAACACGAAGCCAAATGTATAGTTCGTCAGACAGTGCCCAGGTCTGTGCTCATGCTTGCGTCTATGGTCGTATCGATGTGGAGACGAGCAGCCTCGGATTGGACGCTCAAGCTGGTTAGCCAAGCTTAGCCACGGACTTACTAGGGAGGTCAGCTGGGCCGTGAGCGATCCGAATTGGAAAGACAGTCAGTTGGACTCCGTTTGAAGTGGGGCATATAAGTATAAGACGTCAGGCTCGCGCAAGTTAAGAATAATCACTGCCTCAAAATTCGATGAGGTGCTGAGGCCCGTTGGAGATCTGTGAAAAACGACGTATTCATCTTATGAAACTTGGAGAGATCAACAGCCGCTGTCGCAGCATATCATCGCGAGTGACAGCATAGAACAGCAACGATCCACGGACGTTATAGGCCCAATCAGCCTACCATCTGTGACGTCAACTGTGGAGACGACGAAGCATGTGAACGGCAGGTAATGGCACGGCTTTCCTTGTCAACTCGCTGAGCTTCAGGGAGAGCGCATGAACGGCTGGCTATGAGGAATTTCATGATTTTGCGATTTTGTGTGCATTTTCGAGGTCGTTGGCAGAGCAGAAGGAGGCGGGGGTGCAGTCGTCTGAAGGACGCGGAAGAGAGGACCGGATCCACAAGCTCTTTTGGGGGCTCCACCTTGAACAAACAGGAGTAAACAGCGGACGAGGTGAATTCACGGTGCTGCTTTCTCTGTGCCGACGCCGCAGACAATCAGCCCCATCCACTATACCATGATTCCACGCTTAGGAAAACGATGGGCGAGCACAAAGAGCCCTGCGCGCAAGGGAAGAAAGGGTCACCTCTTCAATGCCAACCATGAGCACCCTCCCACTCCTCCCGTCGAGCTCATGAGGCATACCAAGCGGCGAATTGCAAAGGCAGAGCGCGATGAGCGCATGGACATCACTCTTGCCCTCACCCAGGTCAAGACGTACGCTCTTTTTTATAATTCGGGTTTCATGTGTCTGCGCCTGTAATTTTCACTGACGTCTTTTGTGCAGGTACATGGGAGGTTTCACCCGTCCTAGAGATCTCAGAGCGTCTAACTGGTTCCCAGGTGGCCGTTACGGCAAAGAAAGGGTTTACGAACTTCCACCCGAGTCCGCGTACGAGCCCCACACCGTCTTCGTTCTCGAGTCTCGCTACTTGGTCAAGCATGGGATAGGTCGCACCGACTCTCTTGAACACATCGTTGGCATCTGTCGCGAAGGCGATTTTCCCGAAATCGCCGCCATGTTCAACAGCTCACGTGCAACCTCAGAGGCACTGACGTCAATGGACAATGCGCGCTGGCCGTGGACCCGTCAGTTCAAGATCAAAGAGACGAGGTGGTGGGCGCCAGGTGAGGACCGAGCAGAGATCGTTCGCAAAATGAGAGCTGGAGAGGAACTCGAGCCCGCGGATGGATCCGCTTCCCGATCCTCTGAATCAGAATTCCCGTTGTATAGTCTGAAACCCCATCAGCCGCCTCCAGCGCCTCCCTCACAGGCCCGTGAATACCACACTTCGGCACGCGACCACACAAAAGTCTACGTCTTCGAACGCCGCGAGATGCACACCTCTCGCCCGCCCTCCGCCGCACCCAAGTCTTCACGCATCTCCAAAGACCAGGACGATCCGGACGCCGTCGTCCCAACGTACTACGTCGAGCGCAAAAAGCAGCGCGACTCCATCGAAGAGCGGAAGGAGACTGAGGGCTCCCTTATGTACGAGTTGAACGCAGGTGTCCTGTCGAATGACATCGCCGCGTCCATGCGACGCGACCCACGTAAGGTGCCCACAGAGTTTGAAGTAGACGATGGCGTCATCGTCCACCCTTCTGGTTTTACTGTGCCGAGTCCTGGGGAGGCTGGGGAGTCCATGGCGGATCGCCGCCCGCGCGATCTAGCGCAGCAGACAGCAGCGGTTGCCGAGAGAGTTGGCGAAGAGGACTACACGGGCGTCAGTGCGCAGCTCAGGACGCGCGTGGAGAAGGTTCCTTTCGAAGTCACCGAGATGGATGGAACAGTGCGGCACCCGTCGGGCTTTGAGCCGCCAACGCCTGCCCATGAGTTCCGCACTCCTCCATTCAAGGTGCCGGCGCCGAATGCTTTTACTGCCGAATTGGATCCAGATGAGGTCGTACCAGAGTACTACGTTGAGCGCAAATATCAGCGAGGCGAAGAGGACGAAGAGTTCTTTGCCTTTGAAACTGGCATGACACGCCCTCCACACAAGGTCCCGTTCGAGCATTTAGACGAGCACGGAAATCTGGTACATCCCTCCGGGTTCACGGTGCCATCTCCCGCCGCTGCTGTCGTACCTCACTCGGAGCTCAGACTACGCGATCCCAAGAAGCAGACTCTCGGCGTGCTTGAGCGCGTCCTCCAGGAGAACGTGCTGAAGAAGAACGTAAACAGCGGTTTTAGCGCAGCCACTCAGCCGAGAGATGCGAAGATCCCTGTCGAAGTCGAGCACCCAGATGGCACTATCGCGCATCCTTCTGGCTTCGTCCCTCCAACCCCGCAGTCAATGTTCAAGCGCGAATTCCATTCCTCTCCAAGAGCGCTGGCGGAAGAAGTCCACATACCGAATCTACCCATCTTGCCCCCTGACGTGCTCGAAGGGGTAGATGTACCCGTAGAGGGGCAAGAAGGTGTTGCTGCGGACGTAGTCGATGCTGACGCTGATGCCGAACCCCAGGAGGACGACGCATCTGAAGAAGCTCCTGTTACCCAATTCCCGGTGAAAGAACTTCGAGCACAGTATATGCCGACGCTGCGCGATACACCATTCTGGCGCCCGCTGATCAGCGTGACAGTCTCAACGCGCCCCCTTGCGCTGTCACTAGCCCGTCTGTGCCGCTCGATGCCGCGCGGACTCCCGTTCTACGCAAGCATCACGAACGACGATCGCAAGTGTCATTATTCCTTCTCCTCGCGCATGCGCAACCTGCGGCTGAATCGCTTACACGAGCTCTCTATTGAGATGGCGCGGCTGCTCAACGGTGAGCGGGGTGGGTTTGTCGGAATGCGGTACTGCCCGAGCGACAAGGGGCGCGGGGTTGATGGCGAGGGCCTTGCGGAACCTGTTCCTCTCGATAAGCGCGTCATGAAGGTCGGCGTGGGCGAGTGGTATCCCCGCATGCAGGAAATCAAGGAGTTGTTCAACGCCTCTGCGCAGGCCGCAGGGGTCAATGCAATGGAAACGTTCGCGCTGGACGAAAAGTGCAATCCGCTGGACGCAGAAGGGAACATCGTGCCATGGCCCAAGAGGCCGGCGCCGCAGAGGTTCCGAATGAACGATTGGTTGCCGGAGGAGCTGAAGATTAAGTCTGAGAATGAGAGCCGAGGGCTGGAAGAGGAGCTTGCTAATGACGAGGAGGACGACGAGGAGGACGACGCGCAGGCATTGCGGGAACAGTACAAGGCTGCGGAGAAGAAGATTATGTTCGACAGGAGGCAGCACAACGAACGGCTCCAGTATATCGCGCGAGAGCACCCAATGGAGGTAGCAAGGCTGCTGGCCCAACGGCACCGCAGCGTCTACATGCCCGACAACCATCGCCTTCAGTGATGGATGGGTCTTGTCCACCTGGCCTGTGGTTCGTTCCTCATATCGACACGCGCTCTTTTCAATTTCATGATTAGTGTATTCTTAATTCTTCGTCTGATGACGAACTCCTAGTTTCTCTACTCATTAGGACACGGCAAAAATTGATATGTTTCGCTCTGTCGGATTTTCATCTGAACTGATCTAAACCTAACCCTGAAATAGGGCTTAGACCACTGCTGTCACCGATGAAGTCTAATTCCAATTGAGGGGAACTTTGCTCATAAACGCCTTGGGTCGCCTTCGCTGGTCTCAGCACGTTAAGCTTATTTCTGCACAGCGAATCATAGGGGCTCTTCTTCACGTTGCAATGTCTACTAATTCAATGCAATTTGGGCGGTATCGTGCCCGCTTCTGTCTGTCAAGATGGGGAATGCGTGCGCATGGCCACGTGTAGAGTCGGTATATCATACCTCGATCTATCCATCTCTCTCCCATCCTCCATTCCCCTTCACGCACTTTTAACCCCTTTCCCTTCCATCGTGCAAATGTCTCAGCCTATCGGACGGGTCGTCACTGTTCGAACGAACGCGTTCGAAATCACAAAGCTACCTGATAAAATATTTTATCATTATGATGGTTTGTTGAAGCTATCCATCATGCATTGCATCGGACTGATATCCCATGTCTTGTTCTTCGCGTCTAGTTGGTGAGTTTTTAACTGTCAATCTACGCATGTATCGCGAATAACCGTCTCTTTTTCCCAGTCATCAGCCCCGACGTGCCTTGGGCGCGTCGTCGAATAGAAATCATTGACAAGTTGCAAACATCTACCGCGCCGCTTGACTTCCAGCCCCGCGCCGCGTTCGATGGAAAGAAGAACCTATATACTGTGACGGACCTCGGTCCTGGAAAGGACGTATGTACCCCTGTCGATGATCACACTTGATGTCATTGACCTATCATTTTCAGTATGAAGTTCATATGTCAGATAACCCTGCGGTAACTAGGGGTGTCTTCCACGTCCGAATTGTGTGCGTCCTCAGAATTGATAAAGGGTCTGTTTCTCTTTCTGTCCGCAAGTGCAACTAAGTATTGAATTATATTAGCATGTTGACGGACGTCATCCGAGGCAAAGTCAGCGTCCAACAGGCGACGCTGGCTATCAACATTTTACAACTGTTTCTCAGGCAGGCACCCATGATGTCAGAACCTTCCTGATCGATCGTCGATCGTAGCATTGATCAATGACTTAGGGCGCAATCGGCGTTCAATGCGCGCTCGGTCTTCTCCTCGGAAGGTAAGCGGTCCATCGGTCGCGGCCTTGAATTATGGCGTGGGTTCTACCAGTGAGCAGCCTTCATCCTGGTCATATCTGCTCGTGCTCACATAGTTCGTAGGAGCATCCGTCCTACTGTGGGCAAGATGGTCGTGAACATCGACACTACCACGTCTGCCATGTAAGCTTGACACTCATATCTGCATTCTTCTCCGACTGATCCACCACCTAGCTATTCGAGTGTTCTGCTTCCCGAATTCGCCATGGAGTTCCTGGGCATCAGGGATGTCCGCGAACTCACGCGCCTAACGCCTCAGAATCCTCAATGGAAGAACCTGAAGGCTGTGTTGAGAAACGTCAGAATCACCACAGTCGTCCCCGCTCACAGTGCGCGGCGTAGTCGTGTGATCAAAGACCTCGTTCCACATGCGGGCGAGTATGAGTTCGATAAGGATGGGGTTGGCATGATCAAAGTCAAGGTTTGTACCGAAGATGAGACTCGCTGTCGCTGTACTAAATCATGCACGTAGGACTATTATCGACAGACGCATCAGAAGACCGTAACTCAGCCAATGCTTTTCGGCGTCAAGATCAATTCCACCGCGGTCATTCCTGCTGAGTTCTGTCAGATCGTCAAAGGGCAAATCTACAAGAAGAAGGTACCCCCGGAGCTGATGAAACAAGTCTTGGACTTTGCAGTCAAGCCACCAACAGAACGCCTCAACAACATCTTGGATGGTGTCAGAGGAAGAGTGAGTGACCCGATATTTGACACTTTTGAACTTCTAGTGTTCAACGTTTTTGGACAGTTCCTGAACTATTCCCAATCCGACTTCATCGGTAGGATCGGTATGCAGATCGACGAAGCACCCATGATGATTCAAGGCAGACAGCTCCCTTCACCAGCTATACACTACGGCAATCAGGTCGTGATTAACCAGATTGTAAGTCGACCACTTCTGAAACGATTGCCGTATTTGATAGAACCAGGACGGACGCTGGAATGTGAAAGAGCAACAATTCTTTCGACCAGCAAAGCTGAACCGCTGGGGAGCCGTGGACCTCAGTGGTTCTCCTCAACAAACCCTACGGACATTTTTGAAGAACCTCTACGACTGTTGTCAAGCTTTGGGTACGCATCTTCTTTTTTTCAGGTTCCTCTTGCCTTTTCTCACTCAGAACTCGATCAGGGATGAGTAAGTCAAGCAATGACTATCTTGATCGGAAACTCTGAAACCATAGGGCTTTCCAGGCCCTAATCCGCCAAGCGTGATCGACCAGATAAATCCAAGCGCGGATCTCACAAAGGTAAATTTGTCATACTATCATTTAAACTCAACTCGCAGAGTTTCTGACTTTCTCTTCAGTCTCTGAACGGACTGCGTGCAACCCATCAACTTAACTTGTTAGTTGTCGTCCTCCCCGATAACGCGGCAGATCTTCGCAGGGGGGTTAAAGTCTGGGGTGATTCAGTCGCGGCCTGTGCGACGCAGTGCGTGGTACGTATCAACCTGGGCTTTTATGTAACTGCTAACGCCAAATTTCAACGGGGAAAAAGAAACGAGGAAAGATCCTGAACGCCAATGACCAATACAACAATAATGTGGCCCTCAAGTAAGTGATCTCATTGTTTTCATCATCAGACTACGAATGCAAATGGTGGATAGGATCAACACTAAACTCGGAGGCATCAACAACTCCGTCGTAAGTCAAGCACTGAATGACCTTCGTAAGAAGCCATTCATGGTTGTTGGTGCGTCCGTCTTCTTCTCTCAACTTGAGAACTTGCTGAGAGGACCTTATAGGTGCCGACGTTGGCCATGCGTCGGCCGGGACTCAAAGGCCATCTATCACAAGTTTGGTCGCATCGTATGACCGCGATTGCACACAATATGCGGCATCTATTCGTGTGCAAGCGCCGAGGCAGGAAATCATAGAGCACCTAAAAGAAATGATGGTGGTAAAGTGCTTTCACTTGCATTTCTACGACTTCGGTGACATCTCTACGTTTCTAGGATGCGATCAACTATTTCGGAAGCCAAAATCAAGTGGTGCCATCCAAAATTATCTTCTACAGAGATGGAGTATCGGAAGGAGAGTATCAGCAGGTTCAAGATAAGGAGACGAAGGCGATCCAAGGTATCGTGCCATCAGTTGCTCTGTGACGCTGCATCTCTGATGCACCAATCCCCAGCGGCGTTTGACAGCATTGTCGAGCAGAGGATGATAAAGGATGCCAAATTTCAGCTCATCTTCATCGTCGTTGGAAAACGGTACATGCATTCCTATCGTTCCTTCCTACCTTGGTTATTCACAAATGTCCATGGTCAGTCACCATATTCGTTTCTTCCCCGAGAGGAGCGACAGACGAGAGTAAGTCGAAATCAAGCATTTTCATAGCGACCTAAGCTCGCTGATATGCTGACTTCAAGCACGACGGACAAAAGCGGCAAGATGCCGGCCGGCCTGGTGGTTGACGAAAAGATCACCAGTCCATACGTCCCTCTCGGAGACTTCTACCTGCAGTCGCATGTTGGTCTCAAAGGCAGTGAGTGTCATCTCTTCATCTTCGTCCTCACCTTCAATTTATGTGGTCTCTAGCGAGTCGGCCTGGTCATTACATCATTCTTCAGAATGACCCCGCGTTTTCCATCCCAAAGTAAGTCGACGTGTTGGGATGCAAGGCCATCACGACTGCCCTCAATCTTATATCATATATAGGCTTCAAGACTTGTCTTACGCGCTGTGTCATTCATATGCACGTGCTACGAGATCGGTTTCCATACCTGCTCCAGTATATTGTGAGTCGTCCATTTCATTACTCTGTTGGTGATTCGAGATTGACATACTTCTTCTGACAGATGCCGACGTAAATTTCCTCCTCAAAATACCCATGATTTTCATGACTGAAATTACCCGGTCATCTAGATTGTGTGCTCACGCGCTGCCTTTTACTTTGAAGACAACCTTCACTTCGACTCCGATGTGGCAAGTAGCAGCAACAAACCCTTCGATCTCGAAGATTGGAAGGCTGGTTTCAAGAAGGTCCACGCCAATATCATCTCGAAAATGTTCTTTGTCTAGGCAGTCTCAAGTCCTTGGCGGTGGTGGCTATAAGATAGCAGGCCACGTCCATTCCAATGCCTGGTCGAGTCAAGTGTGTTCATGTATGTGTTTGCGTGTTTGAAGTATCCGTTGTGTACGATTCGATCGAATGTATCGTCAAATGTGTTTTCCGAATGTATCAGTGTTGCACGAACTAGCGTTGGTCGTGATTTCGAGGAACCAATGCTCATGGACACTATCATTGGTCGCCCGTCCCCCGAACATGGGCTTACTAGTACAGAGAACGATCACTCATCATAACAAACTTCCACTTCCCTGCGCAGACACTTCTTCCAAAGAACACAGCACTTAGCAATAGCAATAAATCACTACGTAATCCATCCCCGTTCTCTCCGCGGCTGGCAAACGAACAACACATGGCACAAACGCACGATAACCGAGGCGCTTCTGTCAACCACCAGGATCGTAAGAAGGGCCGAAGGCGGTTCGTGTCACCGGTGTCGCGCATTGACCATGACCGGCGAAGGGGGCGGGATGGCATTTCGCAGGTGGGCAGGCAGCTTGATTGTTGGGTCAGGTGGAAGGGCATGCCGATCAGGACGTTCGGTTCTGGCTGCGTCCATGATCCGACCCAGAGCGGTTCTGTTCACGGCGCACATCTGAAACCACGGAGACAGGCCCCAGTCGTGAGGATCTCCAAAGGTATGCGGTGGAACATTCGGGGGTTCTCCGGGCCCCGGGTATTCTATGCCATTAGCAACCGAGAACAGGTGAGGCTGGCCCTTTTTCAAGGGAGGAGGGAGCAAACTGACCAGGATGGCAATGGCGGCCGGATGGCGGTGTGCAGTGCGGAGATACTGCCGTCGCAGAAGATACGGGGGGAAGCGCTTGTATTGGATCATCGAGTGCGGTCGCCAGGACGCGCGCAAGCATGTCATAGACGTCGATCAGCTGCGCCAGGTCGACGAATTTGTAGGAATGCTGCACTCCGGGTGCGTGAGAAAATAGAGAACTACTTGCTCTTTCCTCTTCGGAGACTGAGGTGGACGGAGCTCGGATCCAGGGCACAGTGAGCCGATGCCAGCAGTCCCAGGCTGAGCGTAGGGGTCCGGAAGTAGAAGGGCGTAGGGAGTTGAGCATGTTTGCTATGCGACTCCAGTCGTGGTGGTCGCCGTCAAGGCATATATCGTAAGTGGAATCGTGGTGGGAGACGTAGTGGACGAGTGAGAGTAGTTCAAGGTACTCTGGAAGTGTCCAAGGGGTGCTCGAGAGGTGTGCATATGGATCAGATGGAAATGGGATTGAGGAGTGGGTAGAGGAAAGCTCTGGCGAAGAAGAGGAGAGAGGAAGTGCTGTGTGATGACTAATAAGATCTCCAGGTAGTCTCAATCTTGGGAGTAACATACTGGTTCGCGCGCGTTCCTCAGGCCATGATTGTGCAGCGACATTTGTACTCGACAAAGAACTTCGAGGACGTGATGTGTGCGAGGTCTCTTTACCCATGTCTTGAAATGGCTCTGGGATACAAGCACTCTCCACACTTGGAGAGACTTGGAAGGCCGGAAGAGCATAATATCGAGTAGATTTGTCACTGGCAGAGCTCCATGGCGTTCCCGGAGTCAAAGCACTCGAGTCTGACGCTTCAGACGAGGAAAATGAAGAAGCTGTCTGTGCTGTGTTAGGAGGGCCGGGAGACCAGAGGACGGTGTCCGAATATTCATTGGACCTGGAAGGAAACAACCAATGATGAGATAGACGATCTCTGGAGGACTGCGAAACCTATTACAGCAATATTAAAGGAGGGGGGCGCTTCTTATGACTCGCTCTGACTTTCACGGACGGTGAATAGGGCGCAGCCCGTCTCCGCGAATCATAGGAGCTTTGAGCCATCGGAGGCTGTTATGTGAATAAGTCGAAAGAAAAAGCAAATGCAAAAAAAAATTGAGAGAGCTGAGAGGGATACAAGAACAGAGATAAAGGCGATCGCAGCAAACTGGCGGGGTTTGGGCACGCATTATGAATCCAACTAGCCTATTGTCTTTGACGAGCCTCGTCCGGACTTGATGTCCGCGACCAAGTCGCGTTGTCACGCGCCGTGGTAGTCACCCGTCGTGTCACAGAGTCTCACGCTCGCCATGGCCGGCATCTGCCGGACCACCATTTTCCAACTCAACCGCGCGCACTGCTCAACGCGCAGCCACCACCATCCCTTGCTCCAACCCTCCCTGCTCGACATCGCTATCATGGCTGGCAACAGAAAGCAAGTTGATACCGACATCTACTCGAAGGAGCCTCTGTTTGGCTTCCTCCCCCGCAAAGTCAACTCAGAGCAGGTCACGAAGGCGATGGTGCGTAGAACTCTTCAACAAGCCCTTTGTCACGAATTTTCACCGGAAACACTCCAGGATGGCGATGTCAATCCATTTACGAAGCGTCCCCACACGCCGCAGTACAAAAAAATCCTGGCGGTTCGCAAAAAGTTGCCGGTGTATGCTCAGATGGAAGAGTTCTACAACATGGTGAGTCTATTGGTCGGTTTACTGTTGAGGGGGGCATCAGAACCTGTGTCTCAGGTCACCCTCTCCATCAAGGCCCCGTGTCACTGATGTTCAAGCAAAGTTCAGTAAACATCAGATAATTGTAATGGTGGGAGAGACGGGATCAGGCAAGACGACTCAGTAAGTGCCATCAATTATATGTATGTCCTATGGGACTTGGGCGGGTCGGAATCAGCATCGGTGCAGACGTGGGAACTGGGCGGCACAACAAGGGTCTATTGTTAAAAACGAAGTTTTGAGTACAAAGTTCGGTCAGTAAATAGGCTTCATGGAAGGGCCTACCATGAGGCCTGTCGAACTCTTGACTGCTTGAAGTTCTTGCATTCGCGCAGAGCGATCTCATTACCCTACCCAGAATCAGTGCACCCTGCCCAATTACCATCAGACCGACTACACCTTGTTCACCGATTGAATGCTCATTCTTATCCGTATAGGATACCCCAATTTGTGGCCTACTCCGATCTCCCGCACATGAAGAATAAAGTCGTTGCATGTACCCAGCCTCGACGAGTGGCAGCCATGTCTGTTGCCAAGCGGGTTGCAGACGAAATGGATGGTATGCTCTCATCATGATGCTCTTCGTACTAATTGCTAAACTTATATCTCGCAGTACCACTCGGGAAGCAAGTCGGCTACTCAATCCGTTTCGAAGATATGACAGAGCCGGGCACTACGTTCCTGAAGTACATGACAGACGGTATGCTTCTTCGTGAGGCTATGAACGATCCGGATCTGAACCGATACTCAACCATCATTCTGGACGAGGCGCACGAACGCACGCTCGCAACCGATATTCTTATGGGACTGCTGAAATCTCTGGTTCAAAGGCGCAAGGACCTCAAGCTGATCGTCATGTCTGCGACTCTCGACGCCCTGAAATTCCAGAAGTATTTCACTGTCGATGCGCCAGCACCATTATTCAAGGTTCCTGGGCGAACCCATCCTGTCGAGATCTTCTATACGCAGGAGCCTGAGCCGGATTACGTCGAGGCTGCAATCCGAACCGTGCTCATGATTCATCGCGCCGAAGACCCTGGCGATGTCCTCGTCTTCTTGACTGGAGAGGAAGAGATCGAGGATGCCTGCAGAAAAATCAAGATCGAAGCTGATGATCTCCAAAATCAGGACCCAGACTCCGTTGGCCCGATTGTGTGTATCCCACTGTACTCTTCTCTTCCCCCTCAGCAGCAGCAACGTATATTCGACGCAGCGCCAGGTTCGCAAACTCCTCACGGCCCGCCAGGTCGCAAAGTCATTGTATCCACCAACATCGCCGAGACGTCTCTCACGATCGACGGTATCGTGTACGTTGTAGATCCTGGGTTCTCAAAACAAAAGGTCTATAACCCGCGAATACGTGTCGAATCGCTCCTGGTATCGCCTATTTCGAAAGCTTCAGCGCAACAACGCGCAGGTCGAGCTGGGCGAACACGACCAGGAAAATGCTTTCGTCTGTACACGGAGAGGGATTTCATGAAGGAGCTGGAAGAGCAAACTCACCCTGAAATTCTGAGAAGTAATTTGGCGAACACGGTTCTGGAGCTAGTCAAACTGGGCATCAAGGTAAGTTTGATCATATACGACGATCTCGAGTTTGTCAGGACTGACGTAATGTGCAGGATCTGGTGCGATTCGACTATGTAGATGCGCCTGCACCAGAGACTCTCATGAGAGCTCTCGAATTGCTGAATTATCTTGCTGCGTTGGACGATGACGGCAATCTGACTGCGTTGGGTGGTATGATGTCGGAATTCCCGCTTGATCCTCAAGTGCGTTTTTAATTGTCTCGTTCTAATGCATCGCTGACTTGAATCATCTCTCAAGATGGCGAAGATGCTTATAGTCAGTCCTGAGTTCAAGTGCAGTCAAGAAATCCTCACCATTGTCGCTATGCTTTCTGGTATGTTCAATTCACATCTGAAATCGGGGATATACCGATCATATGTATCTCACCAGTGCCCAATGTCTGGGTTCGACCAAACAATCAAAGGAAGGAGTCAGATGCTGCAAAGCAGCTGTTGACCGTTCCTGATGGCGACCACCTCACTTTATTGAACGTTTACAACGAGTACAAGACCAGTACGCAATCACGCACTAGGTACCCTCGCATCCATTTGAACTCACTTCGCCCTCAGATCAGCACGACAAGAATTGGACATGGTCAAACTATCTTTCTGCTCGTTCGCTCGCTCAAGCCGACAACGTCCGTTCGCAGCTTCAGCGGATCATGGAGCGGTTCGATATCGACCTAGTGTCCGTGGAATACAAAGATCAGCGCAAGCATTACGAGAATATCAGACAGGCGTTGGTCTGTGGGTTTTTCATGCAAGTAGCACATAAGGAAGGCGAGAAGGGGAGTTACTTGACAGTCAAAGATAACCAGGTCTGCATTTTCACGATGCTATCTAATCGTACGCCATGAGTTGACACTACTTACATAGGTTGTTTCGCTGCATCCATCATGTGGTCTTGACACTCAACCTGAATGGGTCATCTTCAACGAGTTTGTGCTCACCACTCGACCATATATCCGCACAGTCACAGAAGTCAGACCCGAATGGTGCTCTCATTTCATTCCTGGCTCTCGAAGCTCCCTTATCTCACGCTGTTTTCTGCCATAGGCTTCTGGAGTTTGCGACCAGCTACTTTGACCTCAAGCAGTTCCCCAATGGCGAAACGAAGCATGCATTAGAACGCATCATAAAGAAGAGGCTGGGTAAAGCGGGCGGTCCAAATGGCGATGGAGGCCGGGACAGGAAACGTAGAAAGATGTGAATTTTTCGTGGCTGTAGAACTGCTTATGCTTTTTGTACATGAACTCTACTCTGCTCGTATAGTTCTATATCGTGTCCGAGAAGAGATTGACTCTGTGTGATGCTACGTAGCGTACCTGCAGCTTTGTTACTACTCAGTTGTAAATCTCTCGGCTTGGAGAACCAAGAGTCAGAGGGCAGTCAGAGTCGCGTTCACTCCAACATCTCCGCCGCGATCGGAAGTGGTCAGAGCAAAAGTATATTCTCCCTGCTCTACCTCCCATGTCTTGGACCGAGTGTATGTGAGGAGCAATCGAGAGGGATCCAAGGTCATCTCGACCTCTCTCTTCTCGCCGACGTCCAGGTAGACGCGCTGGAAAGCGACCAGCTGTCTCAAAGGCTGGACAACAGATGATACCCTAGAGAGCAGATATACCTGGGGCACGTCGCTCCCCGGAAGCGGCCCCACGTTTTGGACAGTCAAGTGGAAGGTAATGGTATCGTTTGCAGTGAACGCCGTTGGTAGATCAGTTCGAGAGGACGAGGCGCTGAAGCCCAAGCGGGAAAACGTGGAGTAGGAAAGCCCGTACCCAAAGGAGTACGCGGAATAGGAGTCGACGTCAATGTAGTCAACGACGTGGGCCGACTGCTTGTAGTTGTATATCGCGGGGAGAGAGCCGACGGATGGAGGGATGGAGAGAGGGAGACGGCCACCGGGGTTGAACAGCCCGAAGAGGACGTTGGCGATCGCTCGGCCACCTTGCTGTCCTGGAAAATACTGGGACAGACGTCAGAGTCAGAGCGGTGGCCGCGAACAGCGAAGATGACGCGAGTACTGACTGCATACAGCACCGCAGCCGCGCGCGCATAATAGTCCGGAATGGCAAATGGCCTCCCGCCTTCTAGCACCATCACGACTGGCTTGCCCAGCTCGAATATCTTGTCAAGGAGACGAGCTTGACCAATGGTTTAGGAAACCCGCGGTTTCGCACGAGACCGGGAGTGAACACTCACTTTGGTTCGCCGACAGGGACAGCGTCGCTCTGTCCCCATTCTCACCATCGCTGTTCCACGCCCCGCCGCCCGCGAAGACAATGACGTCGGCGTCCTCCGCTGCGCGTGTAGCGAGTCCGACGGGGTCTCCGCGGTCGACCAAGTTCCAGACGAGCTGAACCTGCGCGTTGAGGCTATCGACGTTCTCGACCTTCTGAGCGTTATTCCAGACTTGGAAGCGCACGCGCACAGAATGCGTCGCGCCCGCTCTGAACGCGAACGGCGCGCACCCCGGGGGCCCCAGCGTGGAGTTGACGCGGGTGAAGGAGCGGGGCTCGATATTTCCGATGAAGGTGCCTTGCGATGAATACGGGACCTCGACGACGGGGGAGCCGTCGACTTCAAGTGAAGCTGTCGAGTTGGGGCCGATAGCCAGACCGAGCCAGCCATCGGCATCTGAAGGGACAGTGAAGTGACCCTCCCACACGGCAGAGAAGTTGTTCGATGGCAAGCCGTTGGGAGGATACAGCCCCCACTGCATATTGGGGACTTGAATTGTCTGGAACGCGGGCTGCGAGAATTGGGTGTCAGAGTAGTAAGTGGTCAACAGGCCTCCTCGCGTCCCGTTTGGCGAGGACAACAGGCTACGAGGTATGGGATACTGTCCATTGTACAGCCAAGTGTTGGCGCCCCAACTGGTGACTAGATTCACGAACGAAGCGTTTGCTTTTAGATATTCCGAGATACCATCCCGAATTGTCGTCGCGCGGTCAATGGGCCCGCTGCCCCAAGGGCCTGAATAGTCGCCAAAGTTGAACGTGTCAGCCATAGGGCCCACCAACGCGATCTTCTGGATGCCCTGTTCCGAAGGCCGTAGAGGGAGCGTGTCACGTCTGTTCTCTAATAGGACGATTGAATGCTCAGCAGCCTCCAGGGTCAACCCATCGTGCGCCTCGACTAGTCCCTCCACAGACACATTCCCGGGTATGTACGGGTCGTCGAACAGTCCGAGTTCCCATTTCGCGTTGAGGACGCCTCGGACTCGTTGGCGCAGAGTAGCTTCGCTGACCGTCTTGTTGTCCACGAGACCGAGGATGGCATCACGCCACACGTCGAGAGAATAGTCATAGTACTGGACCGCGCCGCCGGCGTTGAGCCACTGTGAGATTGCGCTTGCAGGCGAGTCGGCAACCCTATGTAGGTACTGTAAATTTCGGATTGAAACGTCGTCTCCGAGAACGAAACCATCAAAATTCCACGAATCGAGCGCTTCGTATAGATCGGAATCTGCGTTGTCCGGATGTTCAGAAAAAAGTTAAAATCCAAAAGCTTTCGATGCCTACCAACAACACACGGAACACCATCTATATCATGATATGCCCTAGATTGTGTGTATGGTGTTATTCGTCGCAAATAGACAAGACAGACGGAGCGCACATCATCACGCCGCGTGCTCCCCCTATTTCCACCACTGCTTTGAAAGGAACAAGCATCTCTGACATGATCTGTCGGATGCCAAAGCCCGTGAACGGCCCGGCGTTCACACCGCCACTGGGACTCCCGTGGCCTGCAAAGTGCTGGTCGAGGCTTGGTGAACAAGACGGGGATATGCGGGAGATACTAGGCTAGGACCGACTTTCATGACCGGGATGACGGCGTCGTGGGCAGACCAGGTGCCATTCTTGGAAAGCCCGCGCGCGTACGCGACGCCCATGTGGGTCGTCAGAACGAAATCTTCGCCTCTAACACGTCGTTAGAATCGCTCCGCAGTGCGGAGGGCATCGACGGACGACTCACAAGTCCTCTTGCACCCTGCCCCATCGCGGGTCCTTCCCCAGATCAAGCACGGGTGAAAAACACGCCCGCACGCCGATCGAGCTCGCCTCAGCCCCAATCGCCCGCCCGACGTGATACATCAGCTCCGGGTCGAAGCTCGCCGCGAGGCCGATCGGGGAGGGGAATAGCGACTGGCGAAATGAGCCGACGCCGTGCAGGCACTCCGCCGTCTGCAGGAGCGGGATGGGCACGCGCGCTCTCGAGAGGTGCAGCGCCTGGAGGTCGTTGTACTGTGACTGGTTCGTCGGGTACCAGTCGTGGATGAGCCCGATCCCCGACGGGCCGATGTACGCGTCGTAGAGCTCGTTCGTGGAGCTGGGGCCGATGATGTTGTCGGCGAAGGTTAGGTGCAGTTGGTGGGCGAGTTCCGTGACGGTCAACTGTGAGAGGAGGTCGTCGACGAAGGAGTCTCTGTCTGTTTTGCGCGCGAGGGTGCAGACATGGGCAGAGTCCAGTGATGCCGAGGAATCTGCCTGGCATTCAGGATAGGCCAGGGTCCATGAGGCCAGTGATAGCAAGGAAACAACTGTGATACACTTCATTGGTTTGCTAGAAGAGACTGAACTGACGAGGGCAGTCCAACGGTGACAAGTCCAGAATAAAGTGAACCGAGGTCAGGGAAGCCGACAACCTCCAGGGACAGAAGCTTGACACCACTATGAGAGGATGCTGCGTCGCGCGTGATCACCACCTGATGAATGCAGAAGCATAGAGCCGAAGACTGCGGTCCGGTCAGATCAAACTGGCTGAAGGTGTCGTTTGGCTTGAGAAGCGTTGTGAAAAGCGCGTGAGGAAACATTGTCCTGATAGCCTGATAGATGGAGCAAGGTGAAGCCAAGCACATAGATTTATTATCGTGTGCGACCTGGTAGACGGGAACATGACCTTGAGGATAACAATGCGATAGACCAAGCCCAAGAATAGTAGACTCTTGAAAGAAAGAGCCGAGCAGAAAACATGGGATCGAGGGACACCGACGGCAGCCAGCAAGAAGGATATAAGCCTGAGCATATGAGCTCCTTGACTTACGGCATTTGCCGAACCTGCGCGTGAGGAGACGTGACTTTCAACCTTCTCTTACACTGAGGTCACTCACCATATCTTCGGTGATTCCGTCTTGTCTGGCGCGATTCTTCATCTATCTATTTGCCGAGATCATCCGCTTTTTCGCAGATGGTCGCCGGTCGGACAGAGGACCAGCCTGGGACAGCGCTCAGATGATCTGCAATCAGACTCGCCGTTCTGAAAAGCTTGTATGCGGGTAAGTGCCTACCACATCCTCTCTTTTGATGTGGGCGCGTAGGTATGATTTGGACCTCACAAGCTCACAAATCTGTTTATCAACACTTGAATTGAGCCGATCTTTGGATCATTTTCTGCCTGTGACCCGTTTCAGAAAGGCCTTGTCCAGCGAAGGACGCAACGGGTTCTAGCAGGAACTGTCCTGTTGCTATAGATTCGCATCCGTTTGACCACCCTTCACTAGCATGGGTTCCTTACGCGGTCCGTCAGGCCGTCAGGACTCAGCAGATACATAGAAGTGCTTGTATTATTCGAATGCTATGCTGCCGACACGCTCGTGATTAATCGATAGTCAATGTCCGCCAACATTCCGAAATATCCTCAAGTCCGCTGAGGTCCTGCGAGTCCGGCGTTCGCGCTCACGCCTGAGATGTTGGCGTCTCACGCATTCTTCGGCTCGTTCGAGATCTGCCTGTACCTCATTGAGGAAGGTATCGAACTCCTCCATCGTCACCATCGGTTGAAGAGGATCTGAGGACCGATCAGGGCGCGCCATGAGATGGATCGGAGTAAATCAGGATCACGCACCCTTGAGCCCGAAATGGGTGGCGTAATTGTCGACCCAGACACCAAATTCTTGAACCGTCATCTTCGAAAATGCCTCTGGTGCAGACGATGTGACATTTTCGGGCGCGCAATCTGATCGTCGCGCAAGTCAAGACACACCGTTCGAGCAGTCTAAGGGTGGTATATACATTCCTCCATTCTCTGGCGAAGACTCCAGTCGAGTCCAGGTCGCGTTAGCTCTGGAACGGGCTCACACTTGCTGCACGCACCCCTGCGGCTCTTCAAATAGTCGATTTTCCGACATGGCCATACAGCAGTGTTTATAGATTGAGATGCTGCAAAATACGCGCGACTGCTGACGAGACCACGCCTTGTAAGTGAGATGGGAGAGAATAGGAATTGTAAATATACCGACGGACAACACTTACTATTTATACACGGACTGCTCTTCCCTACGCAAAGTTCGACTTGAGCTTGGAGATCGGCTATGATAGATATAAAAAAAACAATCAGCATAGACGGTCATAGCATACCATCAATCGATCGGCATCTACAATGCTCGACAGACTCACAGCAGCCAGCGCTCCAGCGTTCGAGCAGGTCGCAGCACAAAGGTCTGCAAGCACGGTCACTGAGGGAAAGGAATACGGCACCGTTTCTGTGCCGCTTCCACACCAGCAAAAGCCAAGCTACGAGGCATGCGGACACCTAGTCCCACGAACCTTCGAGTCAGGTAGTGTTCAGAGGTCCTGAGATGATGGGCCTGTAGAAACAATAAGATGACGCTGCTGGGATGTCATACGGCCAAGATATTTCGTCAGAAGTATGTGAGGATATGATATAACTTCCTTCGCGCTTGATGGTGAGGTGGGCATTATATATAGCTTATTGTGAAGGCGATGACGGCCCACGGGCCAGTGGTACTCACAATTGTTTGGGCTTCGGCCCGTGATTGAGACAAGCTGCGACGATTTCGCCACCATCGAGACAGAGAGACAGGTTTGGCACCTGTAGATAGCTGCAAACATAGAGAACATATCGCGTTCCACGCTCGCGGTTCAGATAGCCGAGACCAAAGGAATCCACAAGCGCGACAGCGCGGCGAGGGAAGATAGTAGTTCGTCTACGGCGTTTGCCGAACCAAACTGGACGTCACTTTCCACGACTCAACCAGTCTCCACCTGTTCTGTCTCCAGCAAATCCTTCTTGTCTTGTGCGACCTTTGGTCTATCGACGGACGCGATCGTCCGTCCTTCCAGAGTCCGTGAGAACTCTCAACGATCTCGAACTCTCACAGGTGGTCCAGGTGGGCTCGTCTCAATCCGGTCAAAGGGAGATCGATCAGCGCTGGGTCCCCCAGAGACGAGCGCAAAAATATGAGTATGAGCGCTACAGAGCTGCGCTTTCGATCCGGAAATCGCTGCATGTCGGGTACATTCATTCCCACCCTGTGACCTGTGCCCTCTCACCGAGCTGGAATGTCTGCTCCCTTGTTGCGCTGTTGCGCGCGCCCGCCGGGTGCTTTCCTCACGGAATCATGATTCCGATCCGGCCTTCAACGAATCCGCGCGTCGCCCTGCTCGAATCGCGCGGAGCTCGTCTGCCAGCGCGCTGCGACTCGCTTCCATGAGCAGTCGTCTCACCCGGCACCGAGGGAAGCAGACGCCTGGTGCCGTATTCACGTCTGTTCGACCGTCCTTGACTCCTCACGCGGTAGGTGCCATCTCATACCGTGGGTACGTCATAGGGCACACTATATTGCAAGCCTCGTGCAGCGACTGCGCTACCAGCCGCCCGCGCGCGCGCGCGTTCCATCACCTAACATCACCTCAAAGCCTCCAAATCGCGCTCGTAGACACCAGTCCATCGGAGTCGTCCCCGCAACCGGACGCCTCGCGCGTGTCTCGCGTTTCCCATACCAGGAGAAGCAAGTGCCCTCCCAGGGCAGGGTGGGCACGCAAGAGCCGCGCCAACCCTCGCTTCCACACCTGACTTCCACACACCCGCTCACGGCAGAACGCTGGCACCTGCAGGCCGCACACCCCACGCGTGCATCACAGCCGGCCTCGCCTCCCATCCATCCCGCGGCACTCTCGCGAACGCCGTCACCGTCGCGGTTCGCCCGGACCCGAGCGCATCGCAGTCGCCCGCCGAGGTCCCCAGGCGCTCCCGCACTCGCGCGGACACAGCGGTCGACGACTGGTTGCGCCCACCGTGCCGCGATAGACCCGACGCGAGCCTCGCCCACCGTCCGCGCAACAGCCCGCCCCACCTTCGACAGCCCGATCGGCGCGCGCACGCGCGCCCCCTCCCCCATCCATCGTGCCGATCGAATCCTCCGTGGCTCCACGAAGCCCCACGAAGCCCCACGACCCACCACGACGGCCACGAAGCGCCCCGGCGCCAGACACGCCCACGCGTGTCCCCTTACACACCACTCCCTGGGCCGCACAATCACGGAACGGGCGCGGAACACCCGTACCCACCCCACCCCGCGCCCCGCGTTCCACAACCGTCAAAAAACACCCCAGATCGTCCAGATCGCTCACCCCCCGCGCGCCGAAGACACCCCTCTTCTCCCGCGCAGGCAGATGAGAGCCGATCGCGCGCCTGGATCGCACCCTCTCGCCGCCAGCACCGGCGACACGCCGGCGACACTCTCAGGACTGCTTCGAGGATCACTACTACCACTACTACTACTACTACTACTGTATCGCTATCAGCATCAGAACGAGCCGGCGCAGAACCCCCCCCCCCCCCCCCCCCCCCCCGTGCGCAGAAGTCTCCGCTCGGAACGCGCGCACGGCGTGGACGCGAGGCAGGCAGGCAGGCAGCCGCACGCTCCAACGCTCCAGCGCTCCAGCGCTCCGCTGCAGGATCCACACGACGCACCCCAAGACGCGCCACAACGCCTCCACATACCACACCCGCACATACACCCCGACGCGGCGCGCAAGCGTGTCTCTCTGGAAGCACGACGGCGACGACGGCGACGGCGGCGACGGCGGTGACGGCGGGGAGGAACGAACGCTCGAACCCGTCGTCCAAGATCGCATCATATCGCATCACCTCACATCAGGACGCCAGCGACTGAGGCTTCGCCAGGGCCGTGATACCGATGATACCGATGATACCGACGATGCGTCGGCGTCGGCGGGGCGCTGTCGCCTATGCACGCACGCCGTTCGCGATACCGATCTCAGCGCGTCGCGTGACGCATCGTATGGCCTCGCATCTCGCATGGCTCCGCAGCCCGACGTCGACATCGACCACGAACCCTCGTTTCGTACAAAGATCGCAGCCACGCACGCACGCACGACCGATCCTCTCCTCAGCTCAGCTCAGCTCAGCTCAGCTCAGCTCAGCTCAGCTCAGCTCAGCTCAGCTCAGCTCAGCCCAGCTCAGATCAACGCAAAGCCACGCACACCCTCACATTGCAAAGGTATAAAAAAGCACAACAGAAAAAAAAAAAAAGGCCCAACGCGACCCGAGCACAAACCGCTAACGAAAAAGAAAGCGAGAAAAGAGCAACAAACAAACAAATAAACAAACGAACAGCGAACATGTCAAAGCAGCCACATAGGCATTCCGAACCGGACACGCGATAGGATACAGGGCGCAGTAGTAATAGTAAGATACGGCAGGCGACTCGCACAGGCAAGGAGACGCGCATGAGCACGCGGACACGGCGAGCGGGAGGAAAAAAGAAGGCAGGCAGGAGGCGTATAATATTACTCTAAAAGAAAAGAAAATGCGAAATCGAAGAAGGGGGACGTGCGTGAGAGGCGGGTGGCGGACGTGTGTGGGCATGGCGTGACAGATGCGGCGTGATGATAGAAAGAAGGAAAGCCTGGGCAAGCATGGAGAGCGTGTGGCGGATCGGGGGAGAGTAGAGGCAAGGCGAGGCGAGGCAAGGCAAGGCGAGGATGGGGGTATGTCGGCTGTGTGCTGTGTGTTGCAGCGGGGGCATGTCGGTCGCCCGATGGATGTGATTTTCGAGGCCGGGATTTGTGATCACACCGGCAAGCCCATCTTTTCGTTGCCACGATCATGATTCGCATGGGACGAGCGATTCCCGTTCGCCGACCTGCACGCACGCACGCACGCACGCACGCGCGCACCGTCAGCCGCAAGCGCGGGCAGCACGACCCGAACCGAGCAAACTCACCTGCCGCCCTCGTCCTCGGCGATGCCGACGTCGTTGCTGCCGAGCATGGCCTCGAGGGTGTGCCGAAACGAGTTGAGCTCGCGGTCAAAGGCGGCGCCGACGGCGTGGCCGTGGTCGAGCTCGAACGCGCGGGCCTCGCGGATGAAGTGGTCGAGCTCCTTCGCGCGCTGGAGGCTGTTCTCCGGCTCGTTGGAGCCGCGGGCGCGCGCGAGATACGACGCGACGAGGGTCGACGCGCCACCTGATACGCCAAAGGGGAGCGTGCGTCAGCCACGAGCGACGAGCCACGACGACGGGAGAGGGAAGCGGCGGACCGAGGATGGATATTGCGACCGAGGTCTAGCGCCGCAGATCGATCAGCGCGCGAGGCGGAAGCGAACAGCAAGTGTCAGCCTGTCTGTCAATCGGCGGGGGCGGATCTGCTGCGGGCGCACCTGCTTTCCCGTGAGCGCGGCGCCGAGCCCGGTGGTGAGCGCGCCGAGGAGCACCTGCACCCCGATGGCCGCATTCAGCGTGTAGCCCGTCCACTTTGCTGTCCCCGCCCGCGTTCGTCAGCACACGTGCCCAGAGAGATCGAGTCGCGGTTGGACGACGCACCCTTGAACGCCGCCTTGTCGCGCTCCGTCTCGGCGGCCGCGATCGTGGGCCCCAGCCGTTCGCCGACGGTCATCTCCCGGCGCTGTTGTCACCAACACTCCCCTCAGCACGTGCATCCACGCCGGCGTCGCACGAGCAGCCACTCACCACACGCTTCTCCTCCGCTGGCGGCACGATCCAGCCCACCCCGCCCATCCCCGCCCCGGCCCGCCCCTCCGAGTACCCACCCGCGCTGGGCAGCCCCCCGCCCTCCCACGACACAGGCTTCGCACCGACGCCCCCAGGCGCCCCGCCATACCCACTCCCCACGCCATACCCGTTCCCCGCCGCATACCCGTTCCCCACGCCATACCCGCCCCCCGCGCCCCTCCCCGCCCCCACGCCCGCAACCCCCGCGTCGTCGTCGCCGAGGTCCCGCTCGTACCCGCCCTCCTGCCCCAGCCCCTGCGTCGGCAGACTCCGCGTGTGCGCGGGCCTCGGCCGCGCAAGCGCGAGCACCGTCGGCGCCGCGCTGCTCGGCCCGCGCGCGTGCTCCTGCGGCGCGTGCGGCGACTGCGACTGCGAGCGGCGGTAGCTCCCGCGATTGGGCGGCGCCGAGCCGGGCGGGGTCGCGTGCGTGAGGGACTGGTGCGGAGACCGGTGCGGGGAGTGCGACTGGGTCGCGGCCGCGGCCGCGGCGACGGAGTATGGGGAGTGCAGGGCGAGGGGGATGGGCCCGGGCGGGGGCTGTGCGGGGGCGGGCTGTGCGGGGGCGGGGGCGGGCTGCTGTGGGGATGGGGACGAGTGCGGAGGTGGGGAGGGGAGGTCGCGCTGCATCTGGTGGGGAAGGAAGTGCGGTTGCGGATGGACGAGGATGCTGGCTTGCGCTTGCGACTGCGACTGGGGCTGGAAGGAGGACTGTGGTCGTGCGGGGGATGGGGATGGCTGTTGGGCCTGTGGGCGGGGAGGATCGGGGGGTGGGCTGGGCTGGTGCGGCGTTGCGGCGTGCTCGTGCGTGGGCGTGGGCGTGGGCGGCGACGGCGACGAGGTGAGGGGCGGGGGCGGAGGCGGGGGCGGGGGCGGGGTGAAAGGCGCATACACCTGCGTGTGGCGAAGCGTGTGGGGAGAAGCAGACGCAGACGCAGACGCAGACGCAGGCGCAGGCGGCGCGTCGGACGCGGGCCCCGTCTCGGCCTCATGCGACGCCTGTTGTGGATAGCTCATGCTTGTACCTGTTCGGACGCTGCTTGCTGGTCAGGAGGAAGGGCTGCTGGGGGGGCGACGCGGCGAGGGCGTATCGGCCGGACGCGCGTGGGCGATCGAGCGAGGCAGCGGCGAGGCGAGAGGCTGCTCGTGCGACCGGGTGCTCGCGGGGGAGGGACGCAGGCGCAACGCACGCGAGGGAGGGCCGCTGTCAGGGCCAGCGACGAGACGAGGATACGTGAGCGTGCACGCGTGATCGTCTGGAGAGAAGCCAAGCGGTGCGCACGCGGGAGGCCTCGGGGTATATATAGGAACGATAACAGAGCGGGGGGACGTGATGGCGAGGGCGCGCGCTGGGCCATGGCACAGGGCCCGGCTCCGGAAGGCCAATACAGAGGGGCAGAGGCAGCGCGAACAGAAACAGAAGAACGTCGGCGGGCGACGGCGACGGCGATGGCGAGCGATCCCGTCTCTGCGGCCCCTGCCAGCCCGGCACGCGCCGTCGCGCCGTCGCATCTGCCTCCGACGACGACGTGCACTCTATTGTTATTGGAGGTACAGTGGTGGCGCGCTCATGTATCCACATCCGCTCGCCACTGCCACCGATTCAAGTCGTGCAGGGGCTCGCTGCAGGCGTGATAAATTCTGCGCTTCAATATCCAATATCCAAATGCCAAGCCCGTCCGACCGAATCCCTCGTCTGTTACCGAGTTCTGTCCGGCCCTTTCGTCGTCCGCGGCGCCGGGTCGGGATACATGCTAGTGCAGCTGTCGATCGTCTCTTCCTCGTCACGGCGACCGCCGACAACGCGGAATCCCCTCAACGCTCGCTCGACGGACGGACATAGGACGGGACAGGCGGAACAGACGGGACAGGCGGAACAGACGGGACAGTCGACTATCTGGCAGCGGGGCGTTGGGCCGCCTTCCACTCCTCCACGACAGCCCGCGACGACAGCAGCGTAGCGCACGGCGGCCCCGTCATCTATTCCAATTTCCCAGACCCGCTACAGCATAGCGCGCCATGCACGGTGCGCGCCTCCCCGTCGACACCGATGAATGGAACCTTAATGATGATCGGAAACCCCTTCAGCACCCCTTCCCGTCGTCTTTGCCGTCTCCTTTGGGATAGTCAATCCAGCGCCCCACACGCGCCGGACTTTCTCGTAGTGCGCGTGCCTCGCGCAGCTCACAATACATACCACTACAGCACTCACTACTTATCTGCATCCGCATAGCGCGCCGCCGAATCCGAATCCCTGGCAGGCGTGGAAGGCCTCCCCCTCCCCGCTCGCTCAGCGCTCAGCGCTCAGCGGCAGCGGCAGCCTCACACTCGACGACTCAGCGGACAGCACGACGCGTTTCGCCGGCGCGCCTCTGCAGACCGAAGTCCCCAAGGATACCGAAGCACCGCAGAGGCGCGCCGAGCACGGTGCGCTCGGCCGGTGCGCGTCTGCCGCTCGCCCCTCCTCCTCGCCCCCCCCCCCCCCCCCCCCGTGCCACCCTCCCAACTGCTAGCCCCGTCGCCCGTCGCATCCCGCATCCCGGCGCCCACCCACGCATCCAATCGCCCTCATCTCAGACAAACACCGCTCGCTTCCCGCACGCACGTCCCCGCACGTCCCGCGCCGGCCCCACCTCCCCTCTTCCTCCAATCGCCACGCACACGCACACGCACACGCATGGAAGGCTGCAAACGGACAGGGACAGACAACAGCCACAGCCGCACGACGCGCACCACGACCGTCTCACCCACCCACCCTTCGCAACGCGCGCGCACCACGCTCCATCGCCCCATCGCCCCATCACCCCATCGCCCCATCACACCCTCCCGCCGTCGCCGCCACGATAGACGGCACGCGCGGCACCTTCCGCAACTGGAAACTCCCCGCCCTCATCCCCGCCCTCATCCTCATCCCCATCCTCCCGTCTCCACGCACCGACCCGTCCCCCGCGTCCGCAGCCAAGACAAAGATGCCTCCGCCCGTCCTGTTTACATCCGCCCGGAGCTATCGTGCGCCGTCCCCGGTGAGGTGAGTAACTCCACGACGTGCTGACGCGCGGAAACTTCGTCCAAGCAGAATCCGATCTACTGATTCGATGCATCAGGAATCCACTCCGTCGCCCCGCTGCCTCGCGCAGCTCACTTCCATTCCGCGGAGTCTGGCACTCATATCTCCTTGTGCGGAACCTGGAGCGCTGATCTCGGCGGTACCGGCAGTACGGGTACGTCTTTCCTGCTTCCATGCAAGACAAGCAGCGTCTCAGGAACACGGATCACCAACAATGCATCAAACCCCTCGACGGGCGGCGCCTCGAAATTAATCTTATAGAGTTCCCAATGCAGAGATATGAGTTATCCAAATTCGCAACTTACTTCCCTGGGCGTGCGCTGCCTGTGTTTCACTCTCACGTCTCGAGACAGATGCCGCGCATGGGAATCACTACATTCACCATGCCACCGACAAGCCATCGGCGAAGCTTCCAATGTAATGACAGACGAGGACAGAATAATATAGATAAAAATGTACCAACGCTCTCTCGCCCTCGACGACTCGACTTCTCGCTCAGAGAACGATGTTGATAGGGCTGCAGTTGATACCCAGCCCGCCCTGTGAAAATCACGGTGAGGAACGTCCCGACTCATCATGGTCAACACTCACAAACTCAGTCCGGTCGCAGCAGACGGTTTGTGATACGCAGTTGGATCCCGATCCAAAGCCCGCAGCGTTAAGTGAGTCGCAGTTGAGTCCGATGGGAGTGTTCAAGTCGTTCAGGACGATGCCGAGGAGACCAAGAGCCTTAGCAGCACCCTCCGAGCGCGCCTGAGGATTAACACGGGCAGACGAGTCAGACACAAACGGGTAAGAACGCGGTCAGATACTCGCCTCCTCAACCGTGTTGCAGCACTGGACAGGGCCCGAGTTGCACTGCATCTTGTGCTCCTCCTCGTTGTAGATGTCGTGCGCGTACTCGTCCTTCACGTCCTTGACCGACTTGTAGTCCTTGTCCTTCGGGTCGTACTCCTTCTTGGGGTCGTACTCCTTCTTGGGATCGTACGGCTTCTTCGGGTCATACTCCTTCTTGGGATCGTACGGCTTCTTCGGGTCATACTCCTTCTTGGGGTCGTACTCCTTCTTGGGATCCGCGTAGGGCTTGTCGTTGACGGGGTAGCCCTTGGGAGGCTCTGGGGCATAGTCGCGCCGCCGGTAGTCGTCCAAGTAGTCGGACTTGTACTCTTCTTTTTTCGGCTCGTACTCGTCCTTGACAGGCTCGGGGTACTTGTAGTCGTCCTTGGGGTACTCCTGGGAGGAGTAGTCGTCCGTGGGGTACGCGGGGGATGGGTAGTCGTCCTTGGGGTATGCGGGCGCGTAGGCGGTGGTCTTCGGGTACTCGGGCTCCTTGTAGTCGTCCTTGTAGGGCGTGGTGGTGTACGCAGGAGCGGCGGTGTACTCGGGGGTTGGGACGGGTGCGGGGACGGGCTTGTACTCGGGCTTCATGGAGCCCCAGGGGCCGGCCGAGACGACGACGGCGAGGGTGAGGAAGGAGACGGCGGAGACGGCGGAGATGCGAGAGAACATAGTGGGCGTGTGTGGATAGTAGTCCGGTGTGGGTAGGGTAGGGGTGTGTTGTTGCTGGAAGGGTCAGAAGCGGGGGCGCTAGAGAACTGGGAGAGGGACGGACGAGCGGGGCCTGCCCGCCTTTTATACGGCCGCGGGAGGGCTGGCGGGAGGGCTTGCGCGTCGCCCGATACGGTTGGGGGCGAGAATGACGAGTGGAGAGCCCCGTCTCGATTTGGTGCGTACGCTGTCGCGCTGGAATCCTGCTCGGCTCGGCGCACGCGGGCACGGTCTCTCCAAACGCGACTGGGAGGCCGCAACGGGACGACGCGTTGACATCACGTGTCGACGCTAACCCACATCGTGACACTTGCGCAAATCCGCATCGTCCACTCGGTCGGCGGCGGGCGTCGGCGTCGGCGTAGGGCTCGGTGGTCGGTCTTCATGTCGGCCAGGGCGATCCGCCAACTGGCCACAAGCTTTTCCTTCTGTTTGTCCAGGCGGTGGAAGCGCAGGGGTACCTGAACAATTCCAGCGGGACTTGGTTTGGCCGTCGACGTGCCTTGCGACGTTGACGCTTGACTTGTGCTTCTGAGCGTGCTTCTGGCCCATCGACGCGAGCTCGATCCACATCACGTGCTGGGAAATGACTTTCAACTCCGGTCCTCCTCGACAGCGGCAATTCGCGCGCAGTGGGTGCTCGGTGAAATTGGAATGTCGTCCGCAATCGTGGAAGTGGAGGTCTTGCGGCTGCGGGAGCTACCCTCAACACCGCATTTGGAGGGTGCTGGGCTCATCACCTCGCTGGCCGATCATTTCCATGTTTGCTGGTATGTATCGATATTATGAGTTAAAGGTTTCATAGCTCTTTGGTAAGTCTCGAAACTTGTACAGTCGCGGACAAGCAAAGTCGACAAAAAAGAAAAACAATTGTAGCGGCTGACGCGCCTAAAATTTACGAAATCTGACTGCAGATTCAGACTCAGGAAGTCAAAAGACGTCTAAAAACGCCCCTTTGAGGATTTTCCCACGAGAAATTGGGACCCGCCAATTTTTTGGCGAGGTTTTACGGGCGCTAGATGCCCCAAAAAAGATACATGTGACACCATGTGAAGTAAACTAGTTGAGAACTGCCTCGATGCTCATCATCGCACCTTGAGAAACAGTGCGATGACTTTTCTGCTTGCGAATAGCTCATTCTACCACCTTCCTGGTCAACCCTCTGCGATATGCATCTATAAAATGCCACGAGCAATTGAAGAAGTGACAAATGACCTCAACAGGACAATTGTCGAGGCATACAAGCGCATGCTTCTTCGCGTCATCAAACCTCTCCTTACAGACTTCACAATACCTGTACTTAACAAAACCCCAGTATTTCCAAAAAAAGGGAATCAATAAACAGAGAGAAATAAAATTGAAAATGGCAGAATAAGCAGTTTACTCATCATCTCAATTGGGTTGAGCTCACAATGGAATTTTGGGAGAAACATACAGATGTGACCGTGAGCGGTAATCTACTGTTCAAGAAGGGAGACTTGATTCTTGACACCGGCCTGGTTTGAGAGAAGACGAGCCATGCAGCAATGCTCATTCTCAATTGAGCACACCAGCAAGCACTTAGCCCATATGCACATCACCTTGACAATTTTTTTGGCGATAAAATATAGGTATTTTTAGCAAGTTTTTTGATGGATTCATACAGTACTCATTGAAAGGAGTCGATTGGTGTATTTTACATGATTTATAGACCTTTTTCGTGGGGTCAGCCAATTTTTGGAGGTTTCCGGGTCAAAAATTTACCTTTTCTGGACTAACGGCTCGTAGGATTTTACTCAAAATATTTCCACGACATCTACTCAAGCATTGCTATCGATTCCGGTGTAACCGGGAAGCCCTAGAAATGGGTGTCGAAATTTGTCGACTTTGCTTGTCCGCGACTGTATCAGCCGCAGTCCGGATAGCTAACTCTCAACTCTGTGAGCGCGGGGTGCAATCATATGGTAAAATTCATCGGCCGACTCCATCGCAATAAGCTACTTATTGTCTGCACCTCTCCATCACAATGGGTGCTAACATGGTCTTGGATGGGCTTTCGACGGTATCGAAAGGTGGAAAGAAACAAGCGCCCTGTCTTTCTTCTAACCGTGCTTGCAGACCTGCTGAGACGTGTCGACCGCTGTAACTAAGCTGTCGGTTTATTGTGAGTTGTTCTCTTCGGCGTCGATTGTTTGTATGCTATGACCATCTATGCTAATTCTCTAGTCATCATAACGGTCACAATCGATCTGCATGCTCAATCTCGCTTTTGCTTGCGGTGCCTATTGAATATCCCGTGTCCATATAGCGAGTATCAGGCGCCTCCCATCTCATCTACAACACTTCGTCAAGAGTCGTGCGATTTGCAGCATCTGCGAATCCGATAAACATCGTTGGCCATATCGACTACGCTGTGTCCTCTTCAGAGAACGAAGAGATGTTTATACCGGTCTACGACTGCTCAAGAGATATGCCTTGACTTGACCACTAGTCTCCTTGCATCCTCTTAATCTCTGCATCATCCCCATCAGAAGGATTCACGAAGATGTCCAGTGCTCGGTTCGCTGCTTGAGCCGAGAAGCATCTGGGTATAAAAAGTGCGTGACCGTGATTTCCCCCATGACGCACGCTGATTGGGACTCAGAACGGTCTCACGAACCAATGACGAAAGCGCAAGGGGACACTAAGGGGACGCTGTCACTGCCGAAACTCTCGCCTTGCTGAAGCGGAAGAAGATTTCAAACGATCTGACGAACTCGAAAGACGTGTGGATGCCAAGATCCTTCGGCTCAAGAGCCCAATCGTGAGCGCCGGATTCGCTTCTTGAGACACCCTGAGGATGGCGTCACCTCAGCTGACTAGAGGGGTTTCGAAATGTTGGCAGATGCATTTGTCATTCTATCCCGGTGAATATATTTCTAACCATTAAGCGCGTTGGCCTGTCCAAGGCTTTGGCGTACAACTGCTGCGCACTTGTCTGTACAGTGATACTAAGAATCCAGTGAAGACCATGCATCATAACCCTGATGATGCTAAGCAAATATTTTAGCTCAAGGTTCCTTCCTCTACCTCCCTAGCCTCTCCTGCAATTCCATTATCCGACCCCGATAGCGCAGGATCGTGTCCCGCACTGATTCGGCATCTTGAGGATCTTGGTTCAATATCCGCTGATCTAGTAATTGCTCCCTCAACTCGTCTATTTCCCTTCGTTGGCGTTTAATCAGATCGGCAGCTGGGCCCATTGTCAGTTTCCAATGATACTCGAACGAGACGCTGCGTCGCACCAAATTCATCAAGACTCTGTTCCAGTCCCGGCGGCAAAAAGCCACTTAACGCATCCCGGAGGAACTTCTCTCGGTAGGCCTTTTCTGTCTCCCATGCCAAATTAGCTTGCCTCAGGTACTGGATATATTCAACAGCTCAAAACGAAACGATCTCATGAGCCTCCGAGCATGACGGCAGCGACAACACAGGCTCATGCACGCACCATAGGCTTCCAATTTTTGCTTCGTTACGTGCCCCGTGACTTGCTTGGCGCTGAGAAACTCAGCCAACGCCTCACGAAGCGCATCCACAGACCTCTTCTCCCCGCTCCGCCGGACGCGCGCGCGCTCGGCCTTCACCTCCCTAAGTGCCTTCGGGTCCGCCAGCATCGCGGAGCTTGGCCCCGACGCCGCCGCATCCCCAGACTCGTCGAGGTCCTCCGCCTTGCGCTTCCCCTTCCTCCGCGACACGACCGTCTCGGGCGGCGCGCTCTGCACTTCGCGGTGGTCGTTCGAAGGCATCTCCACGGGGGGCGCTGTCCACTCCCGCGTGAACTTGTACTCGATGGGCGACGCTGGAGGCTGCGTCGGCTCTCGTTTGGGCAGTGGCGGACCATCTTGTGGCGGAACCGAGGAGTCCAGATATATGGGATCATACGGGGCTGATGCTGTGTGAGATCTGAAGTAGGAAGACGAGGCGCGTTCAGAGGCGGCTGGCACGAGGGCGCGTGATGAACGCGGTCAGAATTGAGAAAGAGACTCATAAGGAATCGAGACATACATGGAGGCGCATACCCGTACTTGTCATTGACTGTAGCTGCAGACGCAGACCCGATACCAAGCTGCTCCAACCCATGCGTCGCCCTCATATATGACTCTAAAATTGTAAGCTCATTTTGTCAGCGGAGCGCACGCAAACGGAATCTGATAAGGTCGCACCTGCATGACTGAATCGAGAGTCTGCAGTAGAGCTGGGCTCAAGGGGAGGATACGAGGGAAAGGCGCGGAAAGGAGGCAAGGGCAAAGCTTCTAGGCTGCTCACGTCTGAGTCGTAAGGCGTCGATGACCCCGTCGCGCCCCCATGCATTGGTGAGGAAGAAGCTGAGGGAAAGTTGACCGTCTCTCTATACCACGATGACGAGTCGTTCGGAAATATAAACCTGCACGAGCGCGTTCAGCATGCAGGTTATGATTGTCGATATATCAAATGCGTACGGGGGCGGAGGAGGGTCCATGCTACTTTTATAAGTGGCCTTCTCCGTGCTAAAGGCATCGAATGGCCAATTCGCCAGTGTATGTTCATTGTGCCCGCTAGTGCAAGCACGCGATCAGCACATATGCAGATCAATAAAGCGATTCGACACACACCTTCCCAGCGAGGGCACCTCAGGCGGCGGGAGCGCGAGATCCGATGGCAGATTATAAGAAACCGTCCCAGACGTATCCCAGCCTGGACCAGCCTCGATACCCGTGCCCGAGAACGTCTTGGATTCGAAATCCACAGGAGTAAATGAACCAGAAGGGTCGGAAGACATCGCAGCGTCAACGCGATGTATACTTTACCAGAAAGAAAAGAAAGTTGTGAATGATGAGACCCCGCACGACATTGTCGTATTTATGGCCATGCTCGACAAGGAGGCCTCGTCCAAGAAAGTCGTAGTTCTCCAGGCGCAAAGCTGAGCCCTATGACCTCCACGCCCTGCTTCCTGATGGCACCCACGTCAAGCAAAGCACAAAGCGGCGGTGTGCCCTGACGCTAAGGCCTGTGGGGCAGAGTACAACGTCGTCGTGCGCACTGCCAGTAGCATAATACAAGCACCTACAAGAATCGCATACGTGCGCGCCTGCTTACCGAGTTAGTCAAATGTCAGACGTCTGCCACAACCACATAGCAACAGGGTTGACCGTCGCAGCATGTCGGTGATGCAGCGCCAATAGCCAGAAGCAATCAACAGTCTTACTCAACTGGGATAAGGAGCAGTGCGATCCTGTGTCAAGATCGATCCAACATCGCACGTTGATAGGATTCAGGACCCCGTCGAACGGGCGTGCCTTTACTTGATAAAATATGCACTGACAACAATGAAGCGGATCACCGAATATGGAAGGCAGCTAGGCGAAATACAAGGGCTTTCCTAGGCTTTCCCGTTCTCGGAAAAACGCACGACCTCGCAATGCGTTCTGCTACCCATGACTAAAAAAAAATAGGGCATAAGTCGTGCATACAGTATATACCCAGGCTGTCAAGCGACCCTGTCCAGTATGCCGCAATCCGGAAGCTGATATGAGGAAAGAAGAACAAGATGGACGACTCTTAGGTCCCGATTTCGCCGGTCCGCCGACGATTCATAACGAGTTGATTCGGAGTGGCTGTTCCCAGTTGCACGACTGCAGAGCGTCTGCATCTTGATTCTTGACACGGTGCTGAAGAGTCTTCAACGTCAGGGCTCTGAGGGATGTGATGACCAAGCGATTATGAGCGGGGGATGCCGAGCCGTGCTGGCGGCTCCCATCTCTTTGTCCTAGTACGTGGTCACCCAACGGCTGCGACAGACACCCTAGGACGTGGAGACAGAATGCGCTGGCAGACAGATAAAAAGCAAGACATAACTTCTATATGCATAACGATCCAAAAAAGCAGAGACAACAACGACGACGAGATACACATGTGTAGACAGAACGGACGATCCAGAAGCGAGCAGATGCTTGACATGATTACACGACACCAACGCTTCTTGGTCTTACTGTTGCACACGTCAGCACCAGAGTAACGAGGAGGGCGAGGGGTTTGGAGGGTTGAGCGCCCGCTCACGCACCTGGATGTAGCTTACTCAGAGCTCAAACGGCGTCATTCTCGACGAGGCGGCCACAGATGATATACTTGTTCGAGAAGTGGTCGATCCAGCCCTTCATGTTCTCGCTGGAACGGATGCACAGGGACGCTGGTCAGCCAAGCAGCGGGGCAAAGGGATTTACACGAAGCCACATGGCGGGGCGGACTGTAATGGAGCGAGACGGAAACGAGACGAGAAGAGAAAAGGACGCACATCTCGTCAGGCGTGAGGTCTTCGAGCTTGTCGAGAGGTTGGTCGATGGGAGTGAGCATTTCTACAAGGATCCGCGGGGTGAGTGAGTCAGCACGTCGGGCGTCGATTGTCCGAAAGAGGGGGAAAGGGCGCGCACCGATATCGAAGGACTGCTTGGCCATGCCGCGCGAGGCGTCGCGGCCTGCAAAGTTGCCATACATGCCGTCTACGCCACGTCAATTCACCACAGCTCGACTCAAGCGGTGATGGGCGCATGACGCACCGGGCCCGTAGAAGTTCCTCCCCGCAGTCACGTCAAACACTGTGCCGGCGATAGCCAACAGGATGCGGCCGCCGTCGCGTCCACTGAAGGGCTCGAGGGTATTTGGGGTATACGTGGTGAAGAGGAGAGTCGGGGGGTGCGCCTTGGGCATCCAGGAGTAGCCGGCCTTGAACTCTGCGGGGGCCTCTTTGGGAATGGAGGTGCGGGGGAAGATGACACGCTGGACATAGTAGACGATGTAGAGGACGAGGGCGGTGTTGATGGGAGTGGAAAGCGCGAAGGAGGACATGGTGGGCGACGTCGGTGGTGGGGAGAGGCAAGGGAATGATGCAGGGATGCTTGGAAAGCCCGGTCGGCGCGCGCTCGCACATCTGACCGACACACTGGCGCTGCACCCCTGCGTGAAATCTCGCACTCATCCCAGTTCACCGCAATTTGCGGGCTGTTCGAAAACCTCAAGTAAAAGGAGCGACTTTTTCGCTGCCGTGCAGGACTGCAGCAGTGTCGTTTGAGCGACCTCCTCCTCCGTCCTGTCCCAGAACAATTGCAGCTTGCGGATTTCAGGTACAAGGCGCACAAGTCTCCTCTATCTATCTTTTATGAAGTTGCTACTATCACGAGATGTTTTCGCTGACCGGTAAACGATAAGAGGCATAGAGTGTGCCGAAGAGGCAGTACATGCATGGAAGAGTACAAAAGGAGGAACAAGAGCGACAAGCGGAGGATATGCTCCATACGATCTTCGACATGAAGCATGCGTGATGGAATCATGACACAATCAGACATTCAGCTGGTCAGTGACTGGGTGACTGGTGCGCATATATAGTATTTACTCATTGCCCTCGTCTGTATCTCGTCCCCATCTCTCTCCGCTTTCCGATCCGTCCCATTTTACGGACGTAAAGTGACGCTTTAAGACTCTGATGTGAGCTTCCTTGATCGAGCATGATCGGAGCGACAAGGCCAGTGAGCGGCCGTCGTCAAAACCTGCACACAGTGCGCTGCAGAATGACTCCGGGCTGCCACGAACAAATGCGGCATTTTCTATGCGCAGATGCCGAAGCCGAGGATAAGGACGCACGGTATGGTCCTGCTGGGATAGCGTTGCTAGCGCCTTCGCAAAGCCATCCACCATGTTTCCGCCTACTACCAACGTCGTTACGTTCTTCGACTGCTGTATGAGGGGGTACCAGTCTGCTTCCGCATGGTTGAAGTACCCAGCGAGAGAACAGGAACGCATTTCGTGAAGGGGAAGTATAGCACCCAATGCTCGGAAAATAGCCTGTCCAAGTGAGTGCGACTCACCAGTCAGGTAAATTTCCAGACTACCCGGTAACGAGGACACCGAATTGTGGTTAAACAGGTCAGACGATGGGTCTACGGGCGAGATATTGAGAGTAGCCCCGGGGGCTTGACGTTGGTAACCGTCTGTAAAGCAAACAGAAGCAACTCTGGTGTCTCCAGCCAGGTTCCCGATGTATTGTCGTAGAAATTGGGTCGCAGCAGCTACAGCGGCGTTCTCGACGGTTGCTTCTATTGGGGGTATTGTCTCCCACAGTTCTGAACTGAGCTTCAGACGAGTGAAGTAAGGGAGGACAAAGTGGGACACCAATCCGCTGCAGTAGTTGACATGGGCCTCGAGGTACAGGAGCTTCAGGTGAGGTAAGGGAATGGTGGCGTGACTGGCAAGGTTGCTATCGACAACAACCCACGGCGGCGACGGCCGCGATATGTGCAATTCAAGTAGACATGGCAACTCTCTGAGGGCATTGAGAAGCTCTGTCGTGTAATTTTTCGTGAACCCATTTTCTTCATCAACAAAGGCACAAATGTCGATCAATGTTAAATGTGTCAGCTCGCAATGGAACAGAGGGGAGGAAAAATTGACGAAGCATCGTCTCAAGGATAGCGAGCGTAAAGGTGGACAAGTGCCCATGAACATATCTGAGGGAAGCTGGTACTCGATGTCCGTTGTGGACACCAGTTGGAGCGATTGCAAAGCCGGAGCTGGCTTTGACATCAGAAGAGAGTTGCACCATCTCCAGTTACGGTAGTCGATTTCGAGCTTCAGCGTTTGGGTACGACCGATATGTGTCACCAATTGGCCCAGTATGACGTTTGTTGTCGGAAAGGTCTCGTCGATGTCAAAAGTGAGGTCAACGTTCTTCGCTCGGCGGATTAGTTCCAATATACCGTTAAGGCGTCGGAGAGACGTGACCTCAGACCAAAGATATGGGCAGGCAAGAGCGACTTCTCTCCAACGTCGGCAGACATGTGTAGCTTTCAATCTGGACGAATCATGCCGGCCGTCTAGACGGAGCAATGATAGGATGTGTGTGAGAATCTCGGTCGGGAGCTGAGATATAAGAGCTACGGTGTTCCGTTGAGATTTGAGTATGGCTAAGCGCGCTTTCAATGCGCGGATCTCAGAATCAATTGCTTCACGTCGCGAATGAAGGGATTGACTGTCTATCATGGTTGCTGGGGCCGATGGTCTAAGTGGATGAGCTGTCGAATCATCAGTGCCCAAGCGGATAAAAGATTGGATATATGTTAACCTCAGAGAGTGGCAGGGACAATGCAACTGTATCCAGTTCGTACGGATGGTGTTTGCTGGCAAGAGAGGTGAAGCTATTCAAAGTCTCGCCGCTGACGCGACAAAGACTGCCCAAACCCTAGGACCCCTAGCACTTGCGAAGGTCAAACCGCCCGCCAGTGACAGCACGTGATGGGGACGCGCTCGCACACATGACCGTGCCAGACCGTCGAGCAGCGGCCCGCACTCGATGGCCTTCCTGGCCCCGTGCGCCTTCCCCAGCACCCCTCGCGAATACTTGCGTCAAATAAATAAATTGCACTCATGCACCCCCGCGATTTTCGCGTCTTTTCCAGCACCTCCGAGCTTGAGCTGACCCTATGCAGTCCGTTGCTCACTCGCTCGTCGCTGTCTTGCTATGCACGGCGTCCGCGGCCAGCGCAGTCCGTGTCGTGGCCAACTCCACGCTCGGCTCAGACCCGCAGACCGTAAACCGTCTCAATGGCGAGTCCTTCCAGCAGGACGCGCTCGTCACTTTCAACGGTACGCGTCCAGCCCTCTTCTCGCTTGCTCCTTCATCTCATCACCACCTTCAGGCTACCAGTATGCCGCATTTTGGACCACAGACGCCGCTAACGCGTCCGTACGCCATCCATCTCTCTCGCGCCAGACACTCTCCGCCTCTGTCAATGCATCGGATCCCACCTGGGAGACGTTCACCTTTACGGACTATAACCAGACAGAAGACGATGGCCATGATATGTGCGTCTGTTTTCAATTTACTTCTTAGACTTCGTCGACGCATTATGCTCTCATACGCTGATAAAATAATGCCCTCACCCCAGAATTTCCCTCGGTGTCGCCCCGAGTGACGGCACTGTACATCTTAGCTTCGATCACCACGACAACGTGCTCAAGTACCGTGCCTCCAAAGCTCGCACGGCCACAGACCCTGCCTCGACGCCTTGGTCCGCCGACCTCTTCGGTGCTACGCTCGTGCGTGTCCCCTCCCCCTCCCCTTTTTCCTCTTCTCATCTTCCCATTTAATATTTTCATTTTGTTCGTCTAACTTTGCTCTCGCCGCCTTTGTGATTGGTATCACAGGACTACCTCCCCGGTACCGAATCGCTCAACAAAACAACTTACTTTGGCTCCGTTACCTACCCACGCTTCCTGCGCTCCTCGTCTTCTGCTTCAGCAAGCTTCCTTTTCGAGCTGCGTATTGGCCGCTCGGGACTCGGCGATGACTGGCTGTACGAGTACGATGGTGGTGGAAACTGGACGCTCGTAGGCAAGTACCTGGAGGTGCGTGGAGGTATGAACATATTTTCCTGGGTTCGAATGCTAACGGAGTATCTTTTTCTTACCGATTTAATCTGGTTGACAGGGAGTGAATAGTGCGTGCACCTCCTTGACGTTGTCGTCCGCGAAGTACCGGGAAGTTCTGACGGGCCCATGATAGACAATGCGTACATTAATGGCCTCGATTTTGATCACAAGGGGAACTTGGTCACGACCTGGTGCGTACGCAGTTGCAGCCGCCTTCTTCTCCTGCTCATTTTGCCCTTGACGATGTACATCATCTCCTTACACACGATCGTGTATCGTGCAGGACATACCGCGACTACGTGAACGACACCGGCAAAAATGTCGCCGTCCAGGCAGGGCCAAACGGCCCCGAGAACGTGCGCTCCTCCTTCCCCGCCCTTTTTCATCTCGCTCATAGATCCCGTACGCCAGAACCACGACATGGACTTCGCGACGAGCCCCGATCTCGGGCGCACCTGGCTCAACACCTGGGGCCAGCCGATCGCGAACACGACCGCTGGGCGCCCCATCTTGCCTGGCTCGGCGGGCATCACGGTGTTCAGTATCCCGAAGTACGGGTGCGTGCGTGAGCCTTCGCGTTTGCAGGCTTTTTCTATCCCTACAATCCGGATAGGGAAATTGACGTGTGCTGTGTTATCGTAGAGGGATTCTGAACCAGGAGGCACAGACGGTGGATGAGGAGGGACGCGTGCATGTGTTGAACCGCGAGAATACGACGGGGACCGAACAATGGTATGGACACCCCTTTCTGTTTCGTTCATCCGCACGCGTGCTGATTTTGCGCGTTCCTCTAACAACGCTACAGGTACCACTACTGGCGCAGCACGACCTCCCACTGGACGCGCACGCCCCTCCCGCTCACCCTCTCCAGCGCCAACGCCTCCCAGGCGCTCCTCAATCCCAACATCACCCGCACCCCAACCGTGATCGGCAAGCGCGGCAAGCTCGCCGCGCTCTCGACCTCTCTCTTCGCGCTCCTCCCCTCCAACGCGCCCAACTCGACCGCGCTCTCCGTCCTCCGCAGCACCGCCGCGGGGCACTTCCGCAACTGGCAGGTCGTGTGGGAGGCCGCGAGCGGATCGCGCGCGGAGGTGCTGTACGATCGGTACCGCCTTGCCGCGGACGGGGTGCTCAGTCTGTTTTTGGTGGACGGGGTGGAGCTGCGGGTGGTCGATCTGGAGTTGGAGCTGTGAGCGGAGCGGGGCGAGGAGGGTACGCGTATCTTTATTGTTCAGGCTGAGTTCGTTCGGGCTGAGTTGTCTGAGGATGTGGATATAGGTCCGGCTGAGAATTTTATTCTCTCTGTTATTTTTTCGTGGAGTCTTCAAGCTTCAATGTTCAACCCTTGGACGTCGCGTTGGATTTTTCATGTTTGTCTTTCGCTCTCAAGATTGATTGCAACAAGACATCGGAGTCCGAATTTGAAAATCTTAAAAGGCCCAGGCCATATTGCGCGGAGATGAAATTGGACGAGGGTGAATTGCCGCATCGTTGCAATATTTAATTCTGGCCACCTGCTTTACCGAGAACAAGCTCGAGGACCAAGTCGCCTGTTTTGCACAGGCGATACAATTCCAATCTGAGTATTCTATGGACTTTGATCTCGCGGCAAAGGGACGCAAATCGAGAACATTGTATTTCTAGCTCATGCTGAGCTTGAGTTTATAGGAATGAGTGGGGGTACGCTTGAACTGACGTGATACAATTAGGTGAACAGAACGGGATACTATGTCTTGGCTGTGATGTGGTGCTCAGGCCGAGAACACACCGCGCATATAACGCGTCAGGCCCTGCACGGTCCCTACGATGCCACCGATGACCCTGTCCGGACGCACGATGACGATAGTAGGGACTCCTTCTCCCGCACCCGTGCCTGCGATGGCACTCGCGTAGATTTCGCGCGCACTCCCTTCTCTGTCTTCCAACACATGCTGAATCCTTCGTCCAGACGGCGTCGACGCGACCACCGATCCCCGGGGTAGGAGGACGACAGGGCGTACCAGATCCGCGGGATACTTCGTAATCTCTAAAACCACCGCGGCCGCGGCGTCCATCGAGGAGGCGAAGACGAGCACGGTGTGGTGCGACGCTCCGAAGAGCTCGAAGAGCTTACGCGTCGTTCCCGACGCGATGTCTATGAGCCCAATGGAATCCAGCGCTCTGTCACCCGCGCGCAGGTGGCCGTCTCCGTCCACGCCATATACATCGTCGCGCTTCTGCTCATCCGTCAGGACCGTCTTCTGCTCATCCAAGACGATGGAACTCCAGCGATAGTGCATGCCCAGTAAGTGCAGCATCTTCGGGCGGCGCCATGCGACATCGGTGGGCTTGGTCAACGTATTGTCCAACATATGGCTCGTGCGTTTGAGCATCTCAGAGATGACGGGTACTCGCTCTTCACTGTAGGTCGACAAAAGGGACGGGGAGGCGTGTCCCTTTGAGACGAGAGCGATCTTCCAAGCGAGATTGATCTAAGAGAGGTTATTGAAGGGCTGGTTGTAAAGGGCGGAGAGAAGCGGAACTTACTGCATCTTGTACACCAGAATTGAGTCCCTGGAACGCGAAAGAATGATTCAGTATGTCAAAATCATGCAAATTCTGAGATATGATACCTGGCCGCCCGTGAAACTGTGGACGTGTGCACTGTCTGAGTAATTGTATTCACATAAGACAGATGTCATTCGTCACAAACAATGTCACGAACCTCCAACCAAGAACGCTCTGCCAGACCCAAACGTGGTCGTCATCCTAACATTAACACTACGGATGATGAGCCGTTTTGACAAGATGGGCACAAAGGAAAGCACGCACGTGTACGCGGTTGCCCACTCAACCTTGCCCAGCTCTAGTTCCTTCTCTCCAGTGGCTTCGCGTATAAATTGTCTCACTGTGTCGTGACTCGAGAGGACTTTGTCGAAGTCTATATCTGGTCCATTGCCGATATACTGGAATATGTCGGCCGTGGAGGGTAAAATCATCAAGCTAGAGAAGCCCACAACGCAATAGATTGAGTCTGTGACCTTGGGCTGCGTTTACAAAGGACACTGACCTTCTCGAAGTAGAATTGCCCCAACAGTGCATGCCCTAGCGAGCAACCATGTTAGATAAGTTTCTCCTCCAAGAGATCACACAGACATACATCAACGTCCAGACCCTTGAGGTGGATCTCTCCGAGCAAGAAGCGACCCTCATTCCGGGTGACACCTGCGAACGGCAATCCCAATTGCTTCCGCACCATTCCTGCAAACATAAATTGTTAGATTCCATCTTATGAGGGGAGCGCAAGAAAGAAAGAGCACCCTTTCCGCCATCAGCGCCCACAAGCCACGCAAACTCGGCCTTTTCTTTCATCTCTTTCCCATCGATCGTCTTGATTAGACTTGCGACGACATGATCAGGATGCTGCTCAAAAGAGGCCAACGTAGTACCAAATTCGACATGGCATGAATATTCCTCGATAGGCGCGCGAAGCACAGCCTCAATCCGGTTCTTAGGCATAAGCACCGAGTTGGCCTATCAACTGCGTATGAGCGGCCAATCTACATTGAAAATAGTCTGCCTCGAAACTTACCAGAGGAGTATCCGGGGTAGGATCCTCGTGCTCGTAAAACTTCCACGACTTGACCGGCTTCACTCCTTTGTCATCATCGTATAAGTGCATAGTAAAATCTGCTAGATACTTGTGCTCAATCTCCATCTTTGAGAGAACGCCTAAGTCAAGGAAGTTCTCCAGAGAACGAGGCTGCAAGGGACACAGAAGCATAACATTCAGAATTTTCAAGACTCAGAGAGTGTAGGTGAAAAACCTGTATTCCCAAGGGTCGACTTGCGACCTGTACACTGGACTCCTTTTCGATGATTCGGACCGAGATGCCATTCTTGAGCAAGGCCAATGCCAGAGTGAGACCGGAAGGGCCAGCGCCAACCTGAGGAGCATATGATCAGTAATCATCCGGCATTAAGGCGGAAATGGAACGTATTACAATGAGTACTTGGGTAGTGCGGGATGAGTTCATGATAAGATCTTGGGAGTTGCTCTGTCGAGGGGGTCAAAGGTGATTGATGCCTTTTGGACGAGCGAGAGGTATGCTTTATATACCGCTTGAATCGTTCCTCTTACCAGACGGGCGGTAATCGTACGTGTAACGTCGCATACTCGGTTCATACCAACTGTACCATGTTCCTTCGTCTACAGACTCGTCAACTGGTTCGCCATTGGAAGAGCATCGGAGATTATCAGATAGCACGCTCACATTAGAAATCAATGACACAGCGTGGTGATGCTTAGCGCCGATGGCATTATCAGATAAGATGTCTGTGCCAGGCGGAAATTTCAGATGATCACTCATCAGACTCATGGAGTACTCATGGCTGACACGCGCCAAGGACTGACATTCGGCTCGCTAGACCTACCGCAAGGCCCGCAACGACGCGCAGCCATACTGCGGACGGATGACGCGTCAGAAATTGTGAGCCGGCATGGGTTACCTGGAGTCATTCACAGAAGAGAACCAAATCAGCATGTCATGAGGGCTGTGTGAAGCTGTACCTCAGCCAAACTCAATAAAGATCCGGAGTTCCACGGGGAGATGAAGTGTCGGAGAGTCTGTCATAACAGGCATCACGTCAAAGTGCTCAATGTCGACCTGCTGGCACTGTAAGTAGCACTGCGCACAATGCCAACGAGAATTAAATCCAGTCGAGTTGGCTCACCTGTGATGTTCGTCTTGACATGCGTAGCTGCCCAATCGAGATGTAAGCTGCGTGCATCTCCAGTGCGTGCTAAGCATGAGTGTATTTGCCGAGCGCTATCTAGATCTGGGTTCGAAACCCAACGCTCAAAATCTCAGCGATTTGCAAATTGAAGTACTCTCGTCAATACCATCCGCTGCGGCTAAGATCCATAGACCTAAGCTTCTGGTCAAATATGAGGACCAGCAGCCCATGACCTGGCAACGGAAGCATAGAGCATGCAAATATTCATTCCAGCGTCAATACATCTTGCTGGGCATGATTTTCGTCGGCCGGGGCCATCCGACGATTTGCAAGTCGCTGCTATGTTCTGCCTTCGGCAGTAACAATGCGTACCATAAGCTGACAATACAAACGAACAACTCCGCAAAATGAAAGTAAGCTCATTCTATACTTGACTGAGCGCAACAACATGTGTAGAACAGAATGCTAAAATATAAATCATGATGCATGATGTACAATGGCGTTCGACTGGCAGCGACGCCGTCACTGGGGCCGAGACGCGCGCTCTCGGCTGCTCTTCGTCTCTACGCGGACGTACTCAGCCTCTTCCTTCGCCTCGTCTTGCTCTTTGCGCACAGACGTGTATGCTTGACCGAGCATCTGGAGGGCGACAGCACGTAGGTGCGCTTTCTCGCGCGGAATAGACGGATCGCCAAGAACACGGTCGCACGTCTCGCGCAAGACTGACTCGACTTCGAGTTTCGTACCCTGAAAACAAACATTGACATCAATACATCAATGTCTCCTCGTCAAGCAAGAGAAGTCCTTACTTTGAAAAGCGCTTGAATGCCCTTCTCTGCAGCCTGGTCCTCCAGTCGTTTCTTCTCTTCCGGGCTCAGATTGCCGGCTGTCTCTGCGGCCTGAATTTGATCGAAAACGGCTTTGAGCTCAAGGGCCGCACGTAATGTCGATACGCTGTACGGGTTCTTCACATTGAGAAATATGGAAGGAGACACCAGACTCACGTCTCGCTGAAAACGTGGTATTTCCCTTGTACGTTGTGTAACCATCCACCAACCCCAAGGAAAGTCTGATTTGTCGCGAGGAAGTGCTTCGCTTTCGACACGTAGACGAAACCGATTGTATGCAATAGGTCTGCACCATAAGATTCGTTCTTCAAATCTCTGTTCAGACGTGAGTATATGATCCGCCCACGGGATACTGAGGACTTACTCCGCCTCAAGAGAACATATCGTCCTCCAACTCTCCCCGACATCCTTGTCATTCGGACCCGTCGCCGACTCCGTGAAAATGCCCAGCTTGCGCTCCAGATTCCGCACGAGCTCTTGTACCCGCTCTTCCCTTGCAGCCGCTTTCTGAAGTGTCGGTTCGACCATCATTCGCACAGATTGACCCGGTCGCACTCACCTCCGCTGAGACCTGTTTCGCTTTCTCATCCTTCTTCGCCTTCTCCTCTGGACTCAAGATTTCCCGTCCCTTAGCATCACGCTGTACAACAGCACCCTCGGGTCCTGCTTCATCTGCCTCCTGGAGGGCGGTCTTCATATCTTTCCCGAGGCTGATGTGGCCAATAATGGGCACAAATCGCTCTCCGCCAAAAATCGCCCCAAAGACCTCTTCCGGGTCAACATAGCCCCCTTCAGGGGCGCTCTCTTTAGACCCAAACTCGTTGTATTTTCGACGCAGCTCGGGATCTGACAATGTCTGGTAGGCAATAGCGATCTCTTTAAACCGTTCTTCGGCGTGCGGGTCGTCGCGATTTTTGTCTGGGTGATGCTTGATCGCCAACCGTCCTATATGCCACAATTGACAGTTTTAAAGTCGGGACGGGTACGAACTTGTTGTCACTCACGATATGACTTCTTAATATCATCAGGTGTGGCATCAACCGCAACACCCAAGATGTCATAGTAGCCTGTTTCAAGAGGCCGCTCCTGCGTGCCAATCTTTCTGCCGTTCTTCCGCTGACCTTGCGACGATGATGACCCTGGGGTATCTGAGATCCTTCCAGTAGTTCCGCCTAAGACTTGTGTTGGATAGAATGTGTGCGTGAATTCTTCCTTGCAGTTGCAACATCGCACGTTCAGGATGGTGGCTGGGCGCGGGGTTGGACTGGGAACAGGAAATTCGAGTTGATATCGGCATTTGGAGCAGCTTGTTGAGACGCATGGTTGCCAAGGGCGCGACTGTATGGTAGAATATGACGAGGCCATCGTCGAAAGCCAAAGCACAATACAGAAGGAATACTATCAGAGCCGCAGCCCGCCTGAAGAGCGGAGTGCCCTCGGCAATCTCCGAAAGTATCCCCTCGTGCCCCCATTTGTTCAACTTGACTGGCTTCACTTTTTCTGTTCATTTATCTCTCACTCTCTCTACACACATGTCTATATCGTTCGCTCGTTCAAACACCCCCATAAGTCATTTTGAATATGTTCATACGTCTACTCGAACTATCGTCCATCAAAATCCGATGGACACTCCACCAGTGCGGATAAACGCTACTCGGCCAAAGCCTCTCGTTCAATCTTCTGGCCGTCCCCTCCCTAGATCAAATATAACACTAGCTACACAGCGGATCTTCTCTGATGGAGGTGTAGAGCATAGACCTCCAAGATCAAGAGTTCTAGGCATCACCCCGCGCCCTGCTGTCCCACTCATGTTTCCAGACGCTCGAACTAGGTTCTCTGGGCTCCGTTCAAAGGCCTCACAAAACTTTCACGATGCTGGAAACAGTCGCTTCACCAAGCGCTCTCTCGCAAGGGCCCGTGACGTCTCTCGAAAGTTGCCTCAGTTTCCAAGAGAGGGTTGTACGATCGTATCCTCCTCTTCCAGTCATACACATCGGCTCGTTCACATCAAGTCATCCTCTAGCATGCGTTCAATCAGATCCTTTCGCACCGCGAGGATTCGAACACCTCAGATTTCGTCTGACGCTGCTGAACTTATGTCTGCACCGCGGCTCGCGGCCGGAGGGACTGCTCTCCCGTACAGCATTTCGGTTTCTGCAAGCACGACACCGATACACTCGATGTACTCGTCTCATTTCAGCTCTTTGTCTCAATACTCTCGCTCGTACTCTCAACCGGTCTTCTTAGGGAACACAACAGCTCCGCCGATGAGTGTCCTGCCTGTCTCGAACTCTGTCCTGGTCGAAATTTTGTTCCCCATCTCGACTGCGACTTTCTTTGTTCACGCCTCTTCTGAGAGCCTGTCTTTGAGTTCTGGCCTGTCCTCATCGTATTCTTGTGACCTCGTCGACTGCTCGCTTCCAAAATCTGCGGAGTTTAGAGAGCTCGATGCTGAATCCTGTCTTGCACATCTTGAACGGGACCTCAAGAAACACCTGAAAGATGTACAGGATGGGCTGCCCTCGCATGAAGCAGTCACTCGCTCTACGGTCATCCGGCGTGTCAACCATGTCACAGATATGCGCATTGTCGAAGTCCAGCAGCAACGCTTGACAGCCTGGTCTTGTTCTGCTATGGTGGACTATATGTCCTTTCCACCTGGAGCGAAACGGCATGTTCCATTCCCTTGTACGCCAGACAGGGCCAGAAAATATAGTCATACAGCCAAGCCGGTTACTGCGGTCGACACTTCGGATGACCCTACCCCTAAGAGTTCTTTTCAGGAACAAAACAGCACAGCACCAAATCATGTCACCGAGGAACGAAAGCGCTCAGTTTCCACAGCCAGTCGTTACCAACGCGAAGGGCCCTCCCGCTCATCGTCTGCACGCCCAAAGAGCATACCAGCGCACGGATTCTCTCAGCCCCCTCCTATGCATTTGCAGAGCATCTCCAACACTTACGATGCCACGACGTCCATGATGTCTCACGGCAAATACAGCTCTAGGAATCGAAACTCGCATATGCGCTCGGAACAGCCTCACGCCGTCCAGCCTTCCGCAGCCATCAAGCCTGGATCTATCTTTGGCAAATTCTCTGCGAGAGCTTCAGGAAGAAGAAATCTCTCTCTCGCATCACCTGGTGAGCAGGAGAATGCCGGTGAGGTTTTTGGTGTGTCCCTTCGATATCTTTTTCACTGAAAACCAATCGCATGTGGATCAACAGCGCCGGCATCTTTGTCGCGACTAAGGTTCTTCAAGAAGCTGTGAGCGATTGATATACACGTAGAGTCGGCTGCTATGGGACATTTGCCCTGTATTGTGATTTTCTTATATGCAAATACGAGGAACGATTCAACTGTATTCGATCACGGAAATCAAATAAGATTCATTGTCGCGGGACATCCGACATGAAGATCTTCATTCCCTCATCAAGCCCGTAGATATGTCAAGGCTCGATTTGCGCGATCAATGCCTCGGCCTGCTTATCTCTAGGTGAGATGGAACATTGGAATGGAAGGGGGTGGCTGAAGCGAAGAGTCATTATCTAGGGTACCATAGGGGACGCCGAACTCTACTCACCAGAGAAGTCTATCGTCGGTGAATTCTACTTTGACAGGCACTTCATTCCCATCCGTATCTGTCGCCTTTTTGACGGTGAACGTAGAAATAACGGCTGAGACTACCTTCCATATGGTAGCATCAGCAAAAAAGCGACCAGGACAGATTCTAACGAGAGAATCCAAAGTTAAGGCTGCATGAATTCATCAGAGGAGATGGGCTGACCTCCGACCGAACCCAAAGGCGGATATGAGGTTGGGATCCTCAACAACTGAACCGTCAGGCGCCAAAAATCGTTCGGGTCGGAAGACGTCTGGGTCGGGATAGACAGCCGGATTATGGAGAATGGACCTGCCATGATGTTGAGCTTGGGCGAATCAAGTGAGAGAGACCCGATATGTGGCTTACCAACTATTAACAATGACTTGCGAGCCTACAAAATGTGAAACAATTTTCAGATGGACTATGGCGAAAGGCTGACCTTTGGGAATGAAGTAACCCCCATATGTATCGTCCTCTGTGGTCGCATGCGGAACAGCTTTAGCACGATTGAATGTGAGCTTCGGGCAAGACGAAGGCAAATAAAAAAGACACACCCATAGGTGTTACCATCCTCCATCTCAAAAGTTCCCGACAGATAGCATCGATATAGGGCATGTGAGGTCTATCGTCGAATTCGGGGAGACGCTTTCGTCCCACGATCGCGTCAACCTCCGCTTGAGCACGCTCCTGTACACTTGGATAAAGTACGAGGACCATGAAGAACGTTGATAATATTGAGACAGTCTTTGGGAGGCAGTTAGAAGATGATGAGTGATCAATCACCGACAGAATGTACCGTGTCAGCACCAGCTTCGTTGTAACAGAGATTAGAATGGTCTCGGAAGCCAATGAGAATACTCCGCTTCGCTGCTCACCTAAATAGAGAGAAAGCGCAGAAAATTTGATCACTTTCTCGTCAATCTCATTATTATCCGACTCTGCAGATGGATCCAAGCTTTGGAGAACAAACGACGGTTCTGCGGTCCCCTTTTGCTAGAAATGATATAGATGGTTTGAGGATGGTTTTCGTGATATATCAAAGTATGAAGACACCTACCATTTCATATTTCACAAAATCAAACGGAGCGTTGGCGGCTTCCTGAATTTGCTGTATGGCAGTCAGAACATCGTTCTTGAAGCTCATGCCTGGAAACCATGCTGGTAGGGAATTTACTGTGTCAATACCCAGGCATCAGCAAATCCAACATCTATAGAGCTGTCAAACGTGACATACAGATTGGGAAGGCGTTGATGAGCATGCCGCCAGGTATGGCAGCGATACTTCCCCTTTTGTTTGTATCTTCTGCGAGTGCAACGTAGTGGTCATTATAGTCGGCGATTTGCAAACCATATATGATAGACATCACAGCAGAGGCACTAAGACTGTGAATTCATCAGAAATATACTTTGAAGTTGTCCAGAGTCCATGACTCACTGTGTAATATGATTGACAACGTCATTAGGTTTATGGGCAAGCTTCCTCAGAAATTGCTCGCTCTTGCGAGTTTGTATGGATCGGTAGGTAATCGCAGTTCTCTGGCGGAAGCTACGATCGATGATTCTTCGACAGGATTTCCACCATTGCCCAAAACCCGAGTTAGACAGAATAAGGTCATACTGCATCCTGATGTTACGTGGGGATGTTAGGTACAAAGATTGGCTTAGGATCAGATACAGACAGTTCGTGTGATGGAATGACCGGGCGATCAGAATAAACTGAGCTTCGTTGTTCCAAAAGCTCGCGTGCAATCTCAACTGAATTGATGATCACAAAAGTCTGTCCGACTATACGGACGGACATGATATCACCTGAGGAACGGAGTTCAGCAATAACGCAACGAGGAGCAGAGCATCATCGGAAAATGACCATAACGCCTTGCCCAATCAGCATATGTTTCCCAGGCCGCTCGTCTCGGCACATCTAAGAAATTGCCAAAAATAGGGAGACCTCTGGGACCGGGAGGAAGCGGCAGCCCTGAAGGGTTTCGTCGTCTGTCAAAGTAGAATTTGACGAGAAGAAAGCCAATTAGTATGACAACGTAGTCCGAGGTAGTGACGGGCATCATACAGATGAGAGTCACCGTCGCATTTACACTGCCTACTTATAGGTAATCCATGTGTCCTCATTATAGCAACTTCCTTGCATCCCAGTAACGCCGATGGAGTTATCGAAAACATGCGCCTAATACGAGCAGCAAACAGCAATATTCCGCTATTGGCCAGTTTATCGGACTCGTCGGATGGTATCCACATCCCTACCCCTCGATCTAAGTTGACTCATCATCAGGTTAGCGAAAGTAAACTGTAGGATGAGCCTGACAAGTTCCTATCCCCAGTCCATGCTCGGATAGACACTCTGCATCTCGATATTCAAGAAAGTTAACTGTACACACTGCAGAACTTCATATAGCACATCCCTCAGGCCTCAGACGCAGTCTGAAATATCAACCCTTCGGCCCGCTTATCTCGAGGCGCAATGGAGCATTTGAACGGATAGGGGTGGCTGACCAAGCACCACACTTTTAGCACCGTCTTCCCGCCAACAGAAAACGGAGTTGTCAGACTGACCAGAGGACCCTATCGTCATTGAATTCAACTTTGACAGGTATCTCGTTTCCACGTGCGTCTATTGCCCTTTTGACGGTGAACGAAGAGAGGACTGAGGACACGACGGTCCATATAGAGGCGTCGGCAAAAAATCGACCAGGACAGATTCTGCAGAACACTTGTCAATGGGCGACGTCATCAGATGGAGTAACCCACCTTCTTCCAAACCCAAAGGCGGACGTAAGGTTGGGATCCTCGACGAGGGAACCGTCAGGTGCCAAAAACCGTTCGGGTCGGAAGACATCTGGGTCGAGATAGACAGCCGGATCATGGAGTATGGACCTGTCACAACGTTGGACGTTGAACATGGGTAAAAAAACAAGATAAGCAATATTTGACTGGCCAACTATTGACAATGACTTGCGAGCCTACAGAATGTGAAGCGAATTGTCAGATGGAACAAGGTGGAAGGCTCACCTTTGGGAATGAAGTACCCCTCGTATACATCGTCCTCTGTAGTCGCGTGTGGTACAGCTGGCGCACGGTCGATTGTAAGGTTCAAACGTCACAAAAGAAATCGCATACCTAATGGCGTGACCATTCTCCATCTCACAAGCTCCCGACAGATAGCGTCGATGTATGGCATGTGAGGTCTATCCTCAAATTTGGGGAGGCGCTCTCGTCCTACGATCGCATCGATCTCCTCTTGAGCACGTTCCTGGATGCCTGGATGCAGTACAAGGACCATGAAGAAGGTGGATAATATTGAGACGGTCTTCAAAGGTCATCAACAGAAAGAAAAATACAGAACCGCTGAGAGGATTTACCGTGTCGGCGCCGGCTTCATTACGCTAAGAATTAAAACTATCTTCTAAATAAGAGGGGGATGGTGGCTACTCGCCTAAATAGATAGAACTAGCTGTATTCTTGATGACCTCGTCATTGATATCGGTCTCATCTGATTCAGAGGACAGTTCCAGGCTACGGAGAACGAACGACGATACTGCAGTTCCCTTTTGCTAGTGGCCACGCATTATTCATCTGGATATGCTTTGATGACGTGATAACATATGAAAGACAAACGAGTTCAGATTTGACAAAACCAAAAGGAGCGTTGACAGCTTCTTGAACATCCTCTGCGGCGATCAGAGCGTCTTTCTTGAAGCCCATGCCTGGTAACCATGTTGGTAGGTATTTCACTAGATCGATACTCGATGTTTAGGTGTTGCATGCACTGCATAGAATATAACGTACGCATTGGAAAAGTGTTCAGGGGCGTGGCACCAGGTAAGACGGTACCACTTGCTCTGACATTAGTAATCTCCGCGAGGGCTACATATCGGTCGTTGGAGTCTGCAATTTCCAGCCCGTAAGTAAATGACATGACAACGGACGCAGTGAGACTGCAAGTTTGCATATGGGTAAGAATAAGGACTTTGCGGGTATATGAATCGGGACTGACTGTCTGATATGATCGAAAACATGGTCAGGAGTTTGGGCAAGCTTTCTCAAGAATTCTGCGACTTTGCGGGACTGCATTGGTCGATAAGCCATTGCAGCACTCTGGCGGAGATTGTGGTCTGTGATTTTTCGTCCGCTCTTCCAGTATCGTCCGTATCTTGCCATGGAGAGATTAAAATCATACTTCATCCTAAGTTCATCTCACTCGTAAGAACATCGGATGAACCAGTGCAGGATACGTACAGTTCATACGCTGGGATTGCAGGGCGGTCAGAGTAGACTGCGCCTCGTTTCTCCAAGAGCTTGTGTGCGATTTCAATCGAATTGATGATTACTATGGTCTCTCCAAAGACTTCAATAGACATGATATCTCCTAAAATTCGGAGGGAGTGACGATTCAGCAACCATATGACCAATGATAGAATAACACTGCGAAGCCGACCATATTGTTTTGCCCAACTGGCGTACGTTTCCCAGGATGCTCGCACTGGCACATCGAAAAAATTACCGAGAATGGGAAGGCGCCCGGGACCAGGAGGAAGAGGTAGGCCGGAATGATTTCGTCGTTTTTTGAGATAGGCATTGAGGAGAAGGAAGGAAATGAGTAGAACAATGCAGTCCGAGACAGTTACCGACATTATGGGCAGAAGAGCGTTGTTGAATCAAAATCAAGCTGTAGATTATATAGAGAATCACAGGTCTCCGTAGTCCTACTTTGGTAACTTCCCTGCCCCGCACCAGCTTGACGTATCGTCATAGATAGTCAAGTGCGTCTGAATAATCAGTGCATGACAGGCGCAGTGAGAAGAATGAAGCTGTTCGAAGTCCATAAATGGTTTGAGCAAGGAGATAGCCTGAGCACGAGGGGAAAAAATCTAAACCCATGCTTGCACTTTGGGAGAATACTTAAAGCTGCTCGAACAAAGCTCAGTAGTACTTGCCGACAAAGTAGCTCAAGGAGAGCCCAAATCAAGTTGCATGAGTGTTGCATGAGGTTATTGTCCTGCCGAAAGATCATGCCATCAGAGATGTTTGGGTTAAACAAAACGAAGTTCAATTATGAACGGACGGTGGCGCTGGCAGGAACGAACCAGAGACGGCCGTTTTTTATTTCCAGGTCAGCACCGAAGTGCGCTGCGGCTTGACCGGGCCGTCACTTCAGCTTCGCCGATCCACCAACTTCAAGACGCGTCTCTGGCAACTCCTACTCGAAAACGTAGTGTCTCTCATACCATCGAACGTAGTTGGCTCAGGTATCTTTTGTTATGTGAATTATAACAGGGCCCTCTGGCATGGAATATACAGCTATGAACGTAAGCAAAATCTCTTCTTCGGCAGTCGGCAGTCGTTCACCACAACTGGTCGTGGCCTCAAGAGAGGTCAAACTACTCAAGTACTCAAGAGGTGACAGAAGTATCTCGTCGGGCGCAAAGACCATGACATCGCAGCGAACCACGAGAAAGTCTTCCACGACCAGTAAGACAATGTTTTCTGAGATAGTGACGGGCATTGAGCAGATGAGACTCACCATTACATTCACACTGCCTACTTATAAATAATTCCCGTGTCCCCATTCAAGCAACTTCCTTGCATCCTAATAACACCGATGGAGTCATGGAAGACATGCGCCTGATGCGAGCAGCAAGCAGCAATATTCTGCTATAGGCTAGTTTATCGGACTCGCAGATGGTATCTATAATACTACCTGTAAGTCGACTTATCTAGACAACGTCAGTTGAGTAAGGCTGGGCATGACAGGCTCCTATCACCGAGCCCTAACTCCATGCTCGAATAGACACTCTGCGTCTCGTTCTTCAAGAAAGCTAACTGTTCACACAGCAGTACCTCACACTGCCACATCACATCCCTCAGGCCTTAGACGCAGTCTGGGATATCAACCCTTCAGCCCACTTATCTCGAGGCGCAATGGAGCATTTGAACGGATAGGGGTGGCTGACCAAACACCATACTTTTAGAACCGACATTCTGTCAACAGAAACCGATATTATTAGACTGACCATAGGACCCTGTCATCGCTATATTCCCCTTTGACAGGTATCTCGTTTCCGCGTGCGTCCGTTGCCTTTCTGACGGTGAACGAAGAGAGGACTGAGGACACGACGGTCCATATAGAGGCGTCGGCAAAAAATCGACCAGGACAGATTCTACGGACACTTGTCAGTGGGTAACGTCATCAGAGGGAGCAACCTACCTTCTTCCAAACCCAAAGGCAGATATAAGGTTGGGATCCTCAACAAGCGAACCGTCAGGCGCCAAGAACCGTTCAGGTCGGAAGGTGTCTGGGTCGGGATAGACGGCCGGATCATGGAGTATAGACCTGCTATGATGTCGAACAAGGGTAAATGAACAGGGAATGCGATATGTTACTTACCAACTATTGACAATGACTTGCGAGCCTACAAAATGTGAAGTAAATGATCGAACGGAACAGGCGGGAACTATACCTTTGGGGATGAAGTACCCCTCATATATATCGTCCTCTGTGGTCGCATGCGGAAGAGCTGTCACACAGTCGAATGTGAGGTTCGGACACCACAGAACACTCACGTACCCAGAGGCGTGACCATCTTCCATCGCAAAAGCTCTCGGCAGATAGCGTCGATGTAGGGCATGCGAGGTCTATCCTCAAATTCTGGGAGTCGCTCTCGTCCTACGACCGTGTCAATTTCCGCTTGAGCACGTGTTTGAATTTCTGGATGCAGAGCGAGGACCAGGAAGAAGGTTGATAATATGGAAATTGTCTATGAAAGATATCAAAAGCAAGAAAGAGTAATCATTGCCGATAGAATTTACCGTGTCAGCACCGGCTTCATGTATCACAAGGATCAGCTCTATCTCAAAACAATAAGATCGTCATTTTTGCGACTCACCTAAATAGATACCAGTTGCGGTATTCTTGATAACCTCGTCACTGATCTCGGTATCATCTGTTTCAGAGGATAATTCCAGGCTTCGGAGAACAAAGGATGATTCTGCGGTCCCCTTTTGCTAGCGTCCGTGTATCATTCATGGAGATCGCTTTGATGATAGACAGAGGAACGAACAAATTCAGATACGGCGAAATCAAAAGGAGCGTTGATAGCTTCCTGAACTTCCTCTGCAGCGATCAGAGCCTTTTTCTTGAAGCTCATTCCCGGTAGCCATGTTGGTAGGTGTTTCACTAGGCCAAGTCAGAATTTGTGAGTATTTTGGGTACTGCAGCGAATATGGCATACAGAATGGGAACGTGTTGAGGTGTGTGGCACCGGGTAAGATGGAGGCAGTCCCTCTGATATTAGTGGTCTCTGCGAGAGCGACATATCGGTCGTTAAAGTCTGCAATTTCCAGCCCGTAAGTAAAAGACATAACAACGGACGCGGAGAGACTGCAAGTTTGCATATGGGTGAGAACGAGGGCTTTGATGGTATAAGTTAGGTACTGACTGTTTGATATGATAGAGAACCTGATCAGGCGTATAGACTAGCTTTGCCAAGAATTCTGCGACTTTCTGGGTCTGCATCGATCTGTAAGCCATTGCAGCACTCTGTCGGAGAACGTGATCTGTGATCTTCCGACAGTTCTTCCAGTATCGACCATATCTTGTAACAGTGATGAAGTGATCATATTTCATGCTAATGCAAATTTATCCTAAGAACATCAGATTGATTTGTACAGGACGAGATACAAACACTTCATATGCGGTGATTGCGGGGCGGTCAGAATAGATTGCGCCTCGTTTTTCCAAGAGGTTGCGTGCAATTTCCATAGAGTTGATGACTACGATAGTTTCCCCGAACACTTCGAGAGACATGATGTCTCCTTGATTTCACAGAGATTGAGTAATGACATGACAGAGTATGAGATGTCGACATGATGCTGACCATAACGCTTTGCCCAACTAGCATATGTTTCCCAGGATGTTCGCACTGGCACATCCAAGAAATTACCGAGAATGGGGAGGCGCGTGGGACCAGGAGGAAGGGGTAGGCCTGAAGGGTTTCGTCGCTTGTCAAGATAGGTCTTGAAGAGAACGCAGGATATAAGCAGTGCAACGCAGTCCGAGACAGTCACCGACATCGCACTCCGTGGGAAGAAGAGCGCTATCGAATTAAGCTGTAGGCTCCTGTTTATATAGAATATACGCCTCCCCCTTTGGTAATTCCCCTGCCGTGCACCAGCTTCGTTGACATATCATTATGGAAAGCCAGGCGCTTCAGAGTATGAGGCGCTTCAGAGTCCACGGATATCTTGATCATAAGGATATCCTGAGCACGAGAGGAAAAATAGAGCCCGTGCATGCAATTCTTTGGAAGAAACAGAAGTAGGTTAGCCAAGCTGCAAGCGGTGGTTAATCAGCTGGTTGATCGTTCTATGACACGGCGGCAGAGCGCGTGCATGCGTGCATACCAGTTGAGTAGTGTATGGTGGATGCGGAGCGTTAAAGTGTTGGAGCTTCAAAGAGGCAGCCGATGAATGATGATAAGATGCAGAGGGTGCAGTATGTGGCCACGGGCAGAGCAGGCTTGAGAGCAGGGAATGATGACACTGCGGCTTGTCCGGGCCGTCTCTGACGCGCTTCGTCGATCACCGAGACGCGTCCAAGTTCGAGCGTCTTTCACGCACTCGGCTCAGTCTTTCTATGTGGACTATATCAGGGCCCTTCGACATCGAAATCACAGCCGAAACTATCCATGAAAGTGAGCACACTCTCTTCTTCGACAGCCGGCAGTTGTTCACCATAACTCTTCGTGGCCGCAAAAGAGGTCAAACTGCTCAAGAGCGGACAGAAGTATCTCATCGGGCGCAAAGACCGTGATCTCGTAGTGAACCACAAGAAAGTCTCCCGCGACCATGGTCAGATCATTGTTGGAGGCTGCACAGCCGAAGATGTGGTTCGTTCTCGCGCCGCTGAATGGAACTCGAAAGCGCCGCATCTTACCCTCTATTTAGGGAGACCCGGACAAAATTCCTGTACTTCAGATGCTCAACAGCAAGTCCAAGGCCATGACAATCTCGAGGGCGGGTGAACGCCTAGTATTCAATCCGGGCGCATTGGAGGACCTACAAGACGGAGACGTGGTGGATATTGTGACCGGACTTCCTCTGAGGTGTGTTGACTGCACATATATATATTGACTCATACCTACATGTCCATGATAGTTTCAGGTGGCATAGAATATGCTGCTTCGAATCCGCCTCCAAAGGGAGAGATCCTGTGTCAATTGACGGATGTGCATCGCTAGGTATTTGCTGACGCGCACAATGCTTTCCCCCTCATTGACCACCATTGCACCACCAAGGTATCAACCTCGTCCGCATACTCCACCCGAACGTGACTCATCACCTCACTCCTAACTACAACCTCTCCCCAACACTCTCCATCTCTCTTCTTACTGCTTCCCAATGCGTGAAGCCTGACTGGCTGCGAGAAATCGTTCGACTCGGCGTGTTGCCCAAGGATGACCCAAAGTCGCTCGAATTCACCTTTGCTTTACCGTCAGAGACAAAATACCGACCCGCATTCTCCGCTGTGCTGCCTCCGACCCTGAAAACGTTGAAAACATGGGAGCCCAATGAAGAACGCTTGAACATGTTTCGGGAGTGTCGGTTCATCTTTGTTGGCGAAAAGGGACTAGAAATCCCGAGTGACTACGAAACCTTGGTGACGCGAGGACAGGGCGGATGTGAGGCATTCTATGTGAACGCTGGGTTGCTCAAGTGGACCAACACGCTCTCAAAGGCGAAGGCGTGGGCAAATCAGAATCACGGGAGGGTGGTGCTTGTTGCTGACAGTAAGGCCATGGAGGCGTCATCCAAAGAGAAATGGCAAGAGTTGGTCGACGAGGCCAAGGAGTGAGTAAACGGCATTCCACTCGCGGGTATGCGCGTTGATGGCCCCACGAACAGTACGGGCCTGCGATTCATCTTGCCAGATAACATCATCCAAGCGGTCGCGCACGTCGACAAATTTTACATCGATTGCACTGTTCCTGTGGGCGATCGCAACCAAGGTGAGGATCCTCGCTTCGGTGTCGCAGGCGCTTCGACCTGCTTACATGCAGGACTTTAGATGATCGGCAATCTTCACCTCTTCCCGACTTCGTACCAAACACACATCCGGACGAACCTACGATCCCACCGGACTACGGTATGAACCCCCAACCGAATCAGGAGAGGACGCGAGCGTCATCCCGTCGCGCGCCGTCGGCAACGCCTGACCTAGCTATGGAATTCGAGCAGCCATCAGACTCTGCACCTGCAGAATCGTCACGTCCACTGCGCAAGGTATATGCAGATCCGCAATCATTCGAGATAGCCGCGCCTTTTGACAATCTACTCTGTATTTAGTTCACCAAGAGAACCACCCAGACGGCAATGGCCTTGCTCGGCTTTGACGATGATATCTCTGTGCTAGATACCAGTTCTGCAGCGATCCCCGAGACGGCCCCGCACGCTGTCCCCCAGCCAACTGCAGCTGTGAGTTCTTCGCCTACTGGCGCGTTTAATTCAAACTCACTGTATCTATAGCCCATAAGCCAAGGCCGGCCTAGTAGATTCCGATCGAGAGCAGCGACCGGCCCCAAGAATGTTGCTAATCTACTTGGTCTGGACGACGACCTCGAGGACATCGTCAAGGGGCCGGGTTTAGACAAGTACAAGGCTCTGTTCGAGGCGAGCGACCCCGACAAGCTCGGCACGGCCTCGAGTCAGACACAGGCCGACACGCAAATGCATGCGGTGAGATCGGGCGCGATGAGCGGGGCTGCGGAGACGCTGGCTATCGTCCTTGAGGAGGGAGAGTCGAGCGCCGCACAAACGCAGACGCAGATGCCGATGGAGGGCGAGACCCAGACGCAGTCCCGGGGCCAGAAGAGGAAGGCCGTTGACTCTGCGGAAGATGACGACATTGCGATGGAGGGGACACAAGGTCAGGGAGAGACGCAGACGGGTACAAGGACGGGCAGTTCTTCGAAACGCCGAGCACTCGAACACGTCAATGCTGTCGTGCCGAATTCTCAGACACCTCCCTCGAGTGCGCCAAACTCCAAGAACGCCGAGGCCATCCCTACGAAGTCAACAAAGCCGCCGTCGTCCTCTCACCAAAAGAAGCCCACGGAAGCAGCGAAGATGGATATCGACGAGAACTTTCTGAAAGCAGTCAACTCCACAAAGCGGGGCAAGAAGATGGAAGATGCCTTCGATCGCGAATTCAACAACCTGAAGATCTCGAGGCCCGAGCTAGAGAAGGACGAAAAAGAGCAGGAGTGGGCGTTGCTTGCGGACTTTGGGAACGAGAGCGTGAGGGGCAACTTTATGGTCATTCTGACGATGGAGGTGGATCGCGATCGGGAGTCCAGGCGAAATGCGCGTGTCAGAAGTGGGAACGTGGAGTGGGCGGGACGGTCTGACTTCAAGAAATTCAAGAAGGCGAGGATGCGTGTTCTAGATTCCACGTGCTGAAGCTGAACCCCCTTTTCACAGAAAGCCCCAGGAGGGAGGTCCCGAGCTGTTGACCTGCTTGTCAGCGAAGAGAACGACTATGGCGTTGGTTCCTGTGAGAAGTTAATTTAGAGGATCTTACGATTCACTTGCTGACAACCCCCTCACAGCATACTGGAAACCCCAAACGCATTCTCAGCCCGAGTCGCAGAGCCTGAGCTTCTTCGGAACGGAGAGCGAGAAGGCGCCGGGTCCAAAAACGCAGCCCCGGACGCAGTCGTCGAACAAGGCGAAGACCCGCACTATCGTGATCAGCGATTCAGATGAAAGCGACGCGAAGCCCACACAGCGAAAAGCTGCCGGCAAGAAGCCCATCTCCAAGACAAAATCCCAATCTTCCGCGAAGCGCTCGACACGATCCACGAGATCCCGCGGGGCGTCGCAGCCGTTGTTCCTGGACTCCGAAGACGAATACGGCCAGGACGCGAGTCAAAAGCTCGACGATATTGGGGAGGAAGAGCACATTGATATCGACGAGGGGCTGTTAGGGCCCAGCGACGATGAGGCGATGGACGATTTGGACGGGATGACCTCGACTATGCGCACTGGGACCGAGTCACAATTGACAGCCCCGAGGTCCAGTAGACGGACCGGGGCACAGAAGAGAAAGGCGCCTATCATGGACGAAGATTCGGACGATGTTAGATTTGCAGGATTCAAGAAAAGGAGTAGGTTTGGTTGAGTTGAACCCCAAAGTCAACTGGATTTTCCATACGCCTCTCGAATCGTTCAACGGATTCTATCTAGACAGGATGATCAGTCTATGCTCCTGCCTTCCACTCCTCTCTTTTCTTGCGCACACTGGTTGATCTTGTTCTATTCTCCGCTCTGAATACGTCGTCGGCGTCGATGCAATTCAGGGTATGATTATAACGACTGATAACACTCCTTAGAATACAGTATAATCAACACAGCAGTACGGAGTATGAATAAAGAATCGGAAGAAAACCCGACCGAAAAGCCTGAAAACAAAAACAAGTATCTGCAAAGCGGGGCTCGAGGAATCGAATGCACGCCCAGAAGGAACATATCGACCACCTCTATGGCCATCTACGATGTAGCGCCCTCTACTGCGACAACCTGGACATCGGCCGGTCCCGCCTCCGTAGGCGTGGTCAAAGGCGCCGATGCCACGGGAGATACCGTTGATGCGGCAGTCGGCTCGGACGACGGCGCCTGCCCTGGGACATGACTTGACGACCTGCTACCTTGCTGGCTGGTCGAAGCCAATGGCTCTCTGGGACCTGTATAGGGCTGCTGCCATGTAATTCTAGTCGAGACTGGGGTAGGCACGACGCCAGGGACAGCGCCAGGGACAGAGGCGGCGGCGGTGGGATACGTGTAAGATGCGTATGCGTTGTTCGTGTATGCAGAATACCTGAGATACTGCGACTGTGGGTACGTCGGATGGCCGTACATCGCGGCCGATGCCCCATACGCTCCTGGAGTGTACTGCGACGCAGCTGGGCGCTGTTGATAATGCGAATACGAGTGTCCCCAATGGTTGGCGTAATAGCTGTACGATGCCGCAGCGGAACCCTGTGGCTGATACGGGATATACTGCGTTCGTGCAGAGGCAGCGGGATATCCTGGGAGCGCAGCCGCCGGCGTGTTACTGCTTGAAGCCGCCATGGACATGTTCAAGGATGGATAGGTGACTGCCGGGGCTGCGATCGCGCGAGGCTCAGTGTCTGCAAAGATGCTCGCTTTCAATCACGCCCCCGGGCTCACTTCGAAACGAGCACTTACGTTCCGGGTCGGGCGCAGGCTCGGTAGGCTTTTGACCAACGATCTGGCCTTCGGTGTTCCCGAACACGACGCTCCCCCACTTAAACTCCCTCTTGCCGCCCCTATCCCACACCACCTCGACGGACTTGGTTTCTTCGATGACGCGCACGAGAGACACCTCGAACACACCAGCGCTGATGCGCACTTTGATCCTCGCCAGGGGCTCCAGAGCGAGCAGTTGGGTGCGGATCTTATCTTGCTTGTTGGCCTTCTTTGCTTCTGCGACGGCCTACCAAATATCAAGGTCAATCCATATGAACAGTCAGTTGGCTTTACTCGTACAACATACCGGATTGTGCTGGTGACACAGACAAGAGACCTCGACTTTCTTGATGACCTTGATGACCTTCACGGCATCGGAAGCATCCGTGACCATGCTCTCGGTAGCCACAGCCTGCGGCGCAGCAACTGTAGCATCGACGTTCATGGAGCCTTCGTTCGTATGATCCACGGATGTCGAGGGAGCAGTGCTGGTCACAGGGTCCACGAGAATGACTTCCTTTTCCACCGACCGAAGGACTTCGTACGCAACGCCCCCGCCGCCCTCTCGAGCGCAGGACACATGAAATGCCTTCGGACACTTCCCCTTTGTGCACTGGATCGGGGCCCCGTGCAACTTGGGCCGATTCTTGGTGCACGCGGAGCATTTCTGACCATCATCGTCAGCCCTGGCACAGCAGAACAGAACAGAAGATAGGACAAACCAGGCTCCACCGGTCCCTCACGATAGCATCCACGCCAAACACACACTTTTGCTTCGCCCTCGCCCCATCTTCACGCACGGCGCCCACTTCTACTTCATCCACCCACGTCTCCGGAACGACGTCCGCGCAGTGCTCGTGAGCCCGCCACACCTTTGTATCGGCATGCGCAGCATGGTGGATGGTCGGAGGATCATGCACGAGGAGCAGCCCGTCTTCGTTCGTCGAGACGCACAGGCAGCACGGGAACGTCTCAGGCTCCTTCGGCTTCGGCCCGAGGAGCTTCAGGGTCACCTTGTGGGTCGAGGGACCGGCAACGGACGTCGAACCCGACGAGCTCGGTTTCGTCTTTGCCCTTTTGGGTTTGGGCCCTGATTTGTGCTCTTCGGATTTGCGCTTGCGGGAGGACCTCGGTTTCGCAGGCTTTTTCGCTGCAGCGAGGCGCTCGGCCTCCCGCTCCCGCAGCAGTTCGTCGACGTCGATGCGAACGCTGGAGAGATGTGGGCGTCAACATGGATCGCTGCGAGAGACGAAGGAATAAGAGTCCGAACCTATCGCTGACACACTCGCATGCTTTCGCCTTCCTGCCGAGGTCCAGCCAGCTGTCCAGCGCAAAGTTGACGCTTTCGGCGCAGTTGAGTCCCAAGTTGAAGCCAGCATGGTAGCCCCTCGGGTACGTGATCACGAATTCCCCGGCGTGTTGCACGAGGGTGTTGGGCCGACACGACGACTCTGCGAGCTGTCTAGGCGAGACCAGATACGACTTGTGTCGGAGGAACTGTGGGCAGCGGATTGGACCGTCAGGGAAATGGCCTAAAAAGGAAATCAGATACAAGCGGCGAAGTTTGGAGCTGGCTACGTCTGCGTACCCTTCATCGTTTCCTCCAGAGCGACGGCTCTCCCTTGCGGAACGGCATACCAGAACTTGCCAGCACCGAAGTGAATGTAGTTGATGCTGAAGAGGTCCATGTCCTCGACGTGCCACGCGAATGTCGCCCGCCACATCCCAAAATACAGGTACGGCGTGTTCACGCCTGGCAGGCCATTGGAGCTGGGCAAGATCCTCGACAGAAGAGACGGAAGGTGCGCAACGTTCCATGCTTTGGTCTCGTCCGTGAAGAGGGATCCTGAAGCACATATTCGTTTGTTTCAACAACAGTCACACACAAGGCGACGGAAGCACATACCAGCCATGTCAGCGCCGTACCACGCAGGTTTGTTCAGTCCACAATTCCGCCAGTATTGGCGCTCAAGCTTTTGGCAAAACTCAGGTGTGTAATCGAATGGCGTAGTATTCGGAGGCAGCCATTCTGAATGGGGATCAAAGTCCTCGAGGAAAGCTGCGTCTTTAGCCTCGCGCTCCCTCAGCTGAGCTTCCTTGACCTCGCGAGTCGGTGCCTGGCGCCGACCCTTGGCTTTGCGTGCTGATGCCTTCTCTGACCCGCCCTCATCGTCTGTCTTCTCTTCTTCTTCCTCTTTCAGATCTTGTATCATTTGAGAGTGTGCGTTGGCGGTGTTGGAGTCAGCATCAGCGGGTTTTAGTTGAGCATCGTCTTCAACGATAGCAGCTGACGAAGAGACTACGAGCGCAACTGCGCTATGAGGGGGTGTGATGGGGGATATGGATGGCATATTATTCTCCTCGTCGTTGACGGCCTCCGCCTTCACCTGCACAAAGTCGGCGGCGTCCGGACCGGGGGTGGCGTCGGCTTTCTTCTTGCCCCTCCTCGGCCTCGAAGTCGGATTATTTCGAGGGGCATGGTGCAGCCCGACGTCATCGACCCCGGGTGCCCGCCAATCCTCCTTGTTGCACAGCTCAACCCACTCGCGCACACTCATCGTACGGCGCTTCTCGATGTTCTGCTGGTGAAAGAGCCCCCCGCGCCCGATCATGTGTTGCTCAATCGGATTCTTGAGTTTTACGGCCGCGAGCTGTTCGTTCACCGGGGGCAGCGCGTCTTTCCTGAGTCGATATATATACATGAACGTCCCGGCCTGGGCGCCAACGCGCGAGAGTCACTGTAGAACTGACCATTCCTTCGGAGGTATGACCTTTACGATACCGCTCCGCATGCCCCAGCACTCGATCTTCGTCATGTATCCCTCGAAGTCTGCAAACTCCTCCATCGAGGGCTTGAACACGGGGATTCCTCGCGTGGCCAAAAGGTCGTCGGCAGGGTCTAGCCATGTCTTGCCTTGAGAGTCCGGCGACGGCGGGAGGGGCACGCCCTCAGAGCCATAGAAGTGGTCGGGTTGGGTCGGCGGCTCTGGGGATGGAGAACGGGAGGGTGTGAGGGAAGGTGTTCGGCTTGCGGTTGACATCGGATTGTTTGCGGGGTGGGGGTTTGGTAGATGTTGTAACGTCGACTGGGGCGATGGACCACCGAGTCAAATGAGAAAGTACAGAGACAGATCGTTGAGAACTAGAAAGCAGGGGGACAGCACGACGAAAGAGGTGATGGTTTGAGTGGAAAAGATGGGCCGAGTTCGCTGTTAACAACGGCGAGCAGAATGTCTGGACGGCACTAGGTCTGCATCGGCCCCTCGGAGCTCCAATTATCGCGCTCAGCCACCCGGCAACCAGAGACGAAAGTATTGTTTTTTCTCCCGTGTCTCTGCCTCACACCTTCAAGAAGTGCGCGCTCTGGAATATCCTACTTATGCCCAGCCATCTGAGCGCTTTTTGGTATTTTTATTGTTCGCTCTGAAAGGCTACTCATTGAAGCTGCTCGAACGCCTGACAGGCTGATCAGCCGGCCGGGACCCCACTCACGCAGCCACGGTATCTGATAAGATTGCGACGATCGCGACTTCTGGCACCGCGTGTTCATTCCCTCGCCTTGGCCCTTGAAGCATTCTGAGCTAACCCCACTGCTTCATGGACGCGGATGCAATTCTCCGATGCAATTTACCTTGTCCAATAATAGGTCGCCGTCGGAGTCATAGGAGACAGACCACGGACGGTTCTGCTGGCATTGAACGGTGATGTCCTCCCCGGTGTCCTGATATTTTCCCCCACCTGCGTCCACGATTGTCGGACGCGTCACTGGATTCAATGCATCGCCGAGGCAGGCGCCCTGCGCGCCTCTGCGCGTATTCCATGGATGCTCTGTTTGGGACGGGCCCCACACGGGTGCTTCTCCGCCGCCATCCTCGGACGAGGGCGCCTTCCGCGTTTCGACTTCTTGGACGCCGGACCGCGTCGCAAGGCGTCCCCCCGTGCCCCCGTGCGTCTCCATCGAGAGCGCCCACGCCCTCTGCGGACCGATCGCGTTGCCGACCACGTTCGACGCGGCGCGGGGCCACCTCGCTAGGATTGGGGACTCCCTGACCCAAATAGCCCAGCTGGAAGCGTCGGCACAGTCATCATACCGCGTCGCCTCTCTAGCCCCGGATTTAGCATATCGCAGGCAGCGTGGGGCGTCCCCGGGCGTTCTCCAGGGACCGCTTTGCCACGTCCTCCGCCTTCGCCTCCCTATATATTCAGCTCCCCCCTCAGGGCCGGATCAGGTTGGATTGGGTCCCCTCCCCCTCAACACCACCTGGTAGTCAAGATGTCCGCTCTTGCAGGTCACACCATGTTCTTCCTGTTCATCTTTTCATTTTCGATCGCTTTGCAATGCGTTGCACAGGAGAGACTGTTCCAGTGGTCGTTTGTCAACAACGTGAGTGTGTCTGGATCTGGATCGCGCTGCGCGCCCCGCGCTCACATCGCCCCGATCGGTCGCCGCGCCAGTCGACAAGCCTCGTTGAGTGTCAAAGTGCCGATATCGTCGTGCAGTCGCTCGCTGGCGAGTCCAGCGTCGGCCGTCCCCCTTACTACATGATCGCGTACGAGGTCAACGGCCTCGCGACGGTGAGCCCAGCGGGCTCAGACCCGGCCCGGTTGAGTTGGACGGTGGATCATCGCGCAGGTGAGTCGGCGTGCCCGTTTCGGTGTCCCCCCGTTCGCGCGCGCGGGCGCTGACCGGCGCTTGTGGGGGCGGAGGCTCCGACGTGATTTTGAGCCTCGTAGACTCGGCTGGCAACAGCGGAGGAGTCGCGCCCGCTACGTACTCGATCACCGGTGCGCATCTCGAGCCTGATCGTAATTTCATCGGTCTCTCACGAATCGTGTCGGCGATAAAGACGGATCTTCCTCTTGTCTCCCGTCCGTCCCTGCCGCTTGGCCGTTGATCAATGCCAATACTACAAAGGACCTGGACACTTGCCAGTCCTTGGGGCTCGTCATGGCAGGTGGCGTCCCTCCGTACACGGTGTCCATTGTGCAGCTAGGGGGCTCCGTCAGGAACGTTACCCTCGGGTCACAGGACAATGCGTACACGTGGATCAATCAAGCCGCCCCAAATTCGGACCTGCTGGGTACGCCCGACGCGCTCTGCTCCTCTCGAAGCTCTGACTGAAGTTGCACGTTCCGCTCTATAGTTACCGTCAGCGATTCGTGCGTAACCGACTCGTTCATGACCGTGGGGGTTAATAAGGCGCTTACGCGAGGGTTTGTTCGATAGCAACAGGCACTGGGCTCCGCGGTCTGTGATCATCAATACGACGGGCTCCTCGAACACAACATGCGCAGGATTGTCGTCGAGCTCGAGCAGTGAATCGCTGACAGTGCCGCGCGGCGGGAGCCAGAACCACACGGCCATCATCATCGGCGTGTGTCTTGGTGTGACCGTCTTGGTGCTCGTGTTCTGCCTGGTCCTGTTCTTCGTGTTCTTGCGGATGCGCTCGAGCAAGACCATCATCGACGGGCAGGATGTGTTGCCGAGGTCTTGGATGGACGACACGCTCGTCTCGCGCTCCGGCACGATCTTCGTATCCGAGGGCCACAAATCGCTCACCGTCGACCTCTCGCATTCCAGAATGTCCTCCCGCTCCCATCCCGTGTCGCCCTCCTCACCGCGCAACTCGCCCCTAGTGCAGGTGCCTTCGATTTTCATGTCCCATGATTACCCGCGCCACGAAGTCTTGGATATCTCCTCCGCCAACCGCCCCGTGCTCGACGTCCTGGACATCTCCCCCGCCCACCGCCCCGTGCACGACGTCCTGGACATCTCGCCCGTCCACCGCCCCGTGCACGACGTCCTGGACATCTCGCCGACCCACCGCCCCGTCTCTCCGGCGGGATCCAGCCATTCGAACCACGATCTGCGGCGCTCTGTTCGCTCTCCGACGGGTTCCGCGTCACCGGGCGACGATCGGGCTTCCATCGCGCGCGGGATCTGGCCCGACCCGCGCATCCCGCGCCCGCCGGCGGTGTCGCCCCTGTCGCTCCCTTCTTCGCCCGTCCGCTCGCCGACGTCGCCGGTCCGACCCCTTCCCCGTCCCCCGCTCGATCCGTCCCCCGCCCCGCTCTCCCCCACCCGCAAAGCACGGGAAGCGGCGTCCGAGCGCCACCTCCGCAACGTCCGCTCGACAGGCGACGTCCGCTGCGCAGTCGCCTCTCCCGCCCCGACGCCGGTCAGCCGGTCGCCGCGAGATGCGTCGCTCGCCCGCGCGCAGTCGCTCATGAACATGCGGGTCGCCGACCTGTCCCAGGGCGGCTTCCGCGAATCATGGACGCAGGACGCGCGCGGCCGCGACATGGTCATCATCCAGCATCGAGACGCCATCGTACAAGAGCTCCCGCCCCCATATGACGAAATCTTACCCGGCACGTCCAGTCTCCAGTCCCCACGATGATGAAGCTTTGTTTTTTTTTCGCCTCTGTTGCTCGGCATCGCGCTCACTCTCGCTCCAAAATACTTAATCGTTACGCTATCCTACTCCCAATGTACACCAGGCCCGCATACATGCCGTCCGACGCGGTGTGGGCGTGTTCTTTACGTCTCTCATCGTGCATGCACGTCGTCCCGATATCTCGACGATACGATAGTGTAGATCGTCATAATAGTCCTTAGCCCCAGTGATCTAATCGCGTTGAACTCGTCGCCGTTTTCGTACTCCAAGTGGACTGGGGAAGCCACTCTGACATAAGGACGCTTATGAGTCGTCGAGATGCGCGGCGCGTCACACAATCGATTTGAAGCAAAACCCACCGACCACTCACCGATCCACCCACAAAGACCACCACAAAATGTCCCCCGACGACGATCTTCCCACAAACAACGCAGAGAACTCCGACGTCGACGAGCTCATCGTGCTCGGACAAGCCCTGATAGACGCGATCCTGGAACGCAAGTCCTCCACACACATCCAATTCCTCATCGACGCCGGCGCACCGCTCTGGTTCCAGGACGACGACGGCTGGTCTCCCCTACACGCAGCCGCCAACGTCGAGGATGACGGGCTTATCCGACTGCTGCTGCAGGAAGGCGCGGTGTGGAATGCCGGTGCGGCAGATTCTCTGCGCGTCTTCGTCTTCGTCTGCGACCTTGACTGACTCCTGCCTCCAGCCGATAATCTCGGCAACACCGCTGGGGACATCGCCCTTTCGTTGAACAACGACGCGTGCTACCGGCTCATTCGAGACGCCGGTATACGGTCTGGCACGTCCCTTTCGCCACTTCCCTGTGCTATTCCTGGAGCGGCTTACCCCGTAATAGAGCTGCTGCTGCAGCTGCTTTCTTCGAGAGGACCGAGCCTCGGTGGCGATGATGCGCTCGTCCTGAAAACAGAAGACGCCACCGCGTTCGGATCGACGGACGCGTTCCTCCATTCTCGTCTGCGGTACACAAAAGACGCGCAGGGGCAGGAAATATGCCTCCTGGCCGCCGGGGACGAAGAGGTCGGCGTGATGATGGGGTGGGAGCGCGAGATCAGTGAGTGTTCCAGACTTTGTGCGCCCCCGGGGTCATAGACGGCCCGTTGACGGACGCCAGTATAAAGTGCGAGAGACCGTTCGGCAGATGTGTGCCGGGCACCGAAAACTGCCCGAGGGACTCAGAGTGCTCAACGTCGGCTTTGGCCTCGGCATCGTGAGTTCATTCGCGCCCTACGGGTCGACGAGGGAAGCTTAGTCGCGATGGGCCAGGTCGACTCTTTTTTCCAGAGCCTTCCGACGGCGCCTTCCCTGCATGTCATCATCGAGCCTCATCCTGACGTCCTCCAGCACATGCGAGACACCGGCTGGTACGAGAAGAAAGGGGTCAAGATCCTAGAAGGCAAATGGCAAGACTTTGTCGAGAGCGAGAGCGGCGTCCTCCTCGACGCAGGAGGCTTCGATGCCGTCTACACGGACACTTTTTCCGAAGACTACGACGGTGAGACGATGCGACTGGCCTGCATGTACGACTCGCTGACGATCCGAGACCAGACCTGTACAGATTCTTCCAGCATCTCCCGAGACTGCTCGCCGGGCCCGACGCCCGGTTCAGCTTCTTCAACGGCCTCGGTGCCACGAGTGAGTGCACGCGCCGCTTTCGCGAAGAACCCGCGCGCGCGCGATACGCTGTACTCATGATCGTTGCATCGCAGACGCGCTATTTTACGACGTCTACGTCCATTTGTCCGAGATACACCTCGAGGAGGTCGGCTTGGAGGTGCGTTGGGACGAGCTTGACGTGGCGGCTGCGAAGGGCGAAGACAGATGGGGGAAGACGAGAGAGTATTTTGGTCTACGGTTGTACCGTCTTCCCATCGGGCACATGCGCCCGCGGGCTTCGGTCCAGGATGACAAAAAGTAGACGTACGGACACGGCCTCGTCCAACAAAAGATACGGCACACGCATACATAAGTAGATAAAATCCGCGTCGGTGTTGCATGCGAAGTATCAAAAAAGCCCTTCATCACGACCCTGTAGAACAATTGAACCCGACGGGGTCCACGACGTTGCTGCAAGTGATCTTCTGCGCCGATGAAGGCGTGGCGACGTCGACGTCGACGAGCGCGATGCCGGGACACGGCGCGGCGGCGCTGCACTGGAACTCTGCGACGTGCTGCTTCGCGGTGCCGCGCACGGGGCCCCACGTCACGTCGGAGATCTGGAACGTGGAGGTGTCGCACCCGCCGGACGCGCCGCTGAAGCTCGTGCACTGCGTGATGAAGGCGACGTCCTGCCTGAGATCGGTCACGTTGAAATCGCGGAACGCTGCGCAAAAAAAAACCCCGCCATAAGAGGGGCCGAAAGGAAGAGGAAAGCGAGAGAGGGTGCCTACTGAGGTTCTTCGCGTAGCCGAGCCCGCCTCCGCCGCCTGTGAGCGGGTAGCGACCGCGCGCATCAGTTCTCGGCTCAAGGCGGCGAAGACGCAGAACGACGCCCTCACTCACCGTTCGGCGGAAAGTTCTGCTCGACGCCCGTCCACGTCTTCAAATACCCGGCATACGCGCTCCCGATCGCAGTCACCCTCTCCGCGGTGAAGTTCGCGATGAACTCGTACACGCCGGGGTACTGCCCGATCGACCCGATCGCGACGCCGTTCCCGCCGTGGAACACCGAGTCCTGGACGAGCACGTTCGACGAATTAGCCTTGAGCGAGATATTGTCGTCTCCGCAGGTCACGTCCCAATTGCGCATCGTGATGTTGTTCGCGTAGAACGTGTCTATGCCGTCGGTGTTTTGCGTCTGCGCCTGGAGTCGTTCAAATTCGAAACGTCAGAGAGCGTCGGCGACGGTGGGTGTGCGGGGCGCACGCTGTTGTTCGACGTGCTGTTGATGTATATGTTGTCCAGGAGCAGGTTTTCCGCGGTGTGGATCGCCATCGTCCAGAACTGGCTCTGCACGAAGCGGAGACCCTCGAAGACGGAGTTCGTCGTGTTGCGGATGACGAAGTTGATAGGCCGGCCGGGCTTGTTCGAGACCCCGTGTGCGTATTCGTACCTCACAACAAAAAGTTAAATCTCAACATCCAGCAACGCTGGCAACGGGGTCAACGCCCTACCAGATTTGTCCATTCCCGTCAAACGTTCCGTGGCCATTGCCGGTGAACAGTACGTCGTCGCCGCCAAACTCCCAAGCAAGGGTCATGTTTTGGTACCCCAACGGCAGGCTGTTGTTCGTCCAATATGCTATGTCGGTTCCCCACTATCCTCGTGCTCACGCTCAGCGATTTCGATCTGGACGAGCAAAAAAAAAACAGAGACGCGCACCAGTAGGGTTCCGCCCAGGTCCACTTTGACATTGCGCAGGCCCGTGGTCTTCATCACCCGTTCGATGTGATACGTGGCGTTCAAGAACACGACGGACGCATCGACGCTGCACTGTTCGAATGCGGCGATGATCGCAGCGGAGTCGTCGCCGCCGTCGTCAGATGGAACGACAGTGCAGATCCGCCCGTCCTTCTCGACCCGGCCGGCGCGGGTCAAATGCAGGTGAGTAGACACAAGAAAAAGGGAGAACAGCAGTCCGGAGAGGTGCCTTGCTGGGTCGCAGGACAGAGATAGTCTCATTGTGAGTATGCGCTAGGTGGACTGCTTGCTGCATTTTGGAACCAGCTGCCACGGTGTTTATAGCGCCGTGGAGAAGCCTATACGATATAGCATATTTCAATCGAAGTGTGCACGTCCATCCGAGCGGACCGTACGCAAGTCATAGAAGCCAAAGAGATGGGCCATGTCATGGCAAGCACGGTCATGTGGAGAATTTTCGAAGGATGTTTGGGCACTGGCAGACGATCCGGATGTCCGTCTTGGTCATAAAATAAACGAAAGAATATATCTCACCTGAGCTCCACACGACCACGGTGAGGCGACGCCGGTTTCGAACCGAGGGACGGGTTGACAGAGGTCATCATATGATGCGATGCAGGGAGCTTCGAAACTTAAAAGTCAGCGTGACCAACAATCTTCAACTCTTACCAGGCTGTTACAGACATCACTACACATCATCCAGATGGTGTTGTATGCTGAGGGATACAAAGAGAGAGCGCATTCGAGAAACAAACAAATCGGTACGCCCAAACAACAGCACGATTATGTCAATGACCTCGTTGACTATTCGTCGTTCGTGCTTCGATTCGGACTCTGGAGGACGACATCAGAAACAAGCATAATACATGAACACGATAGAAGAATCCATCAAATGATACAATTGCTCGCTCAACGTTACAACATCTTCGCCATCATTGAGTTTGGGAACCATAACCTCTGATACTATCTGCAAAGCCCCATGAGGTTTCCAGCTTGAGAGACTCGGTGATCGTCGTTCCGGAGGCATTGATAGTGGCGATTTGGTACTACAATCCAGCCAGACACGTTTGAGTACTTTCAAAGAAGACGTGGGCTCAGAACATACCTTGTTCAAGCTGCGGGCATCACGGTAGAACAAGACACGCATACAGTCCTCGATGATTTTGCGCGCTTCTTGCTCTGTCAGGACGTCTTCCTTGCCTTCGACAGCTTTCCGAAGCAGGGGCTGCGCGATGTAGGCACCGTAGCCCGTGGCGAGAGTGGATGCCGTGTATGTCGTGCCGAGAAGGTCGACGTATGCCAAAAATCTGTGAAACGATGCACATGAACATTCATTGCTTGTATCAGCCTCCATGCACATCTCCAGCACGTACCTCTTTCCATCCCTGACACCCCCAATCAACAGAGAATTCCACAAGGGATTGAGTTTGGACCGCCGCCCATACATAACCTGGGACAGATACTCGTGAATCTCAGCGGGACCAAGCTTATGTCCATCCTGCGCAGTGATCTCTTCCTCTATGATGAGGTCGTCGAGGATGCGTTGCAGATACTGGAAGTCGGACATGTCGCCGCCCGCCCCAACGACTGTGAAATCGCCGACAGGGTGAAGACGCTGGACGTCCTTGAAGCGAGCGAGAGAACCATATGATGCTGTGCATCACGAGAGGACTATGAGCAGGGGTGAGACCGATGCGGGAGTGGGGCACACCAAGGTTGTCCGCTGCCATCATAATCCCATCCTTATACTTGAGCGCGAGCACGCTCGTACCGGTTACGATAGGTTGTCTACAATATGGTCAGATGTCAAGTCCACGAGAATGATGCGCTGATCAGCTCACTGAGTGTGCTGGACACCCTCGGCAAACGCGTCCTTCGGTCGGGAATGTATAGGGTAAGTCGAGTACGCGTCAAAATCATCGTTTCTCTGCGGACGGTCATCCCTACGTCAGGATCTATGCTCGTTCAGGATGGTGCACACATACCGGGCGGCCCCAGTTCGTCGGGAAGTGATCCATTGTGAGTGTATGGTTGAGGGAAGGTGCGTGTGCACTGGACTTGGCCGCGCGTTGACGAGCTTGCGCGTTCCGTTACGTCAGCCTGCTCTCCTTTAATGAACTCGATCGTGCGAGAGCAACTGCTCGCTCGAACATCAGTGACGCCCTTTCTATTCCACAACGATGCTCCATTGTACTTTGACAGTGCTCTCGTATATGTGCAATCTACATTTTACGACCGTCACGAGAACTGCTCAGTATACGTAGCACGGTCACGAGCCGTTCTCCCACTTGCCTCAACCAGGCAACGTGGACACGATCGTCCAGCGCAATGATAAAGACGAACAGGACAGTCGATCATGGACCGCTCACCTTCTAAGGTACCAGATGGCAGAGAGGTTCGCCTTGAGGACAGCCAGTCACGCCGTCCGTCGATTCGCAAAAGTATCATGCCTATCAGCGTGACAGTAGTCTTCTGCGGTTTGGCATTGGCTCTGGCCTATATCACTGGGAAGATCATGGACCGAAACCCACAAAGCGAGATCAAAGGTCTTGGCCTGACTGTCGTGCTTCCCGGCGACCCGATGTACGACGACGCAAGACTGGCCTGTGAGTCCATCGGGCTTTGGCGCAACACAATCAAGGCCACTGAATCAATTTCCCAGTCAACCTCCGTTACGACCTGCACCCCGCAGCCATTTTCTATCCGAACAGCCCGCAGGATGTCACTAATATTGTCCGCCTGGGAGCGTCACTTCAAAAGCAGGTCTCTGCACGTAGTGGTGGGCATAGCTACATCGCGAATGGTCTGGGCGGCCAGGATGGAGCCTTCGTGATTGACCTCAGCAATCTCAAGAAGATCACCATCAACCATTGTGATGGCACGGCGGTTATCCAGACTGGGAACAGGCTCGGAGACGTAGCACAAGCCCTGAATGCTCAAGGCCGAGCAATCCCTCATGGAGTGTGCCCATACGTTGGTATCGGAGGTCATGCCTGTTCGTCATGGAATTACAATTTCCCTACCATGACCGTACTTACTTCAGGCGGACGTGCAGCTTTTGGTGGTTTCGGTTTCACTTCACGCATGTGGGGTCTTACCATTGATCGCATCATCTCTGCAGAGGTTGTGCTGGCTAACGGTTCAATGGTCACTGCATCTGACACCACAAATCCAGATATCTTCTGGGTAGAGTCCTTTCTTTAGTTTCCTTCGTGTTTCTTTCGCTGAGATGTGCATATTCCTACTAGGCTATGCGTGGTGCCGGTCCTTCCCTTGGTATCACCACCGCCTTTACCTTTGTCACCGAGCCCATTCCTTCGTCTGCGCTCGTATTTCAGTACAATTGGACCCACGTCCCCGCCGAGGACCTCACGAAGATCATCTCGCGATATCAGATCTTCGCTCAGAACGAAACGTTGCCATCGGAATTCGATGTCGAACTCAATATACGCCCTGGTGATCTCGCGGGCTCCGTGACCGTTGAGATGCTCGGTGGATGGTACGGGGATCCCTCGGACTTGGACGGTATTGTACAGCCGCTGCTTGATAGTATTCCCATCCGCCCCAATGTCACCGTCACCGGCGGGACGTGGATCGAGAGTTTAGTCGAACTGGCAGGTGGTAGCTTGAACACGACTCTGCGTGGAACGTCCAACACATTCTATGTGAAGGTACGCCGCCGAGTGTTGTGGAGATGACTTGAAACTCGGTTTGATGTCCTTTCCTTCCGCTTGTAGTCTTTGATGACGCCTGAAGACTCACCCATGAGCGATAATGCGATTCGTGCCTTTGCGTCGTATATGACGAACGAGGGACACAAAACAAGTACCGTAAGTCTCTCCATGGCAATCGGGCATCCGTATCCGTCTCCTCGCAGCAGAACTGATTCATGACCCGGCACGTAGGTCTGGTTTACACACATCGAGCTGTACGGCGGGCACGACTCGGCCATCAACGCCGTTCCGCTTGATGCGACATCATTCGCGTATCGGTCGTCGCTATTCACGATACAATTTCACGCCTCGTCGTCGGATGCTAAGCCACCCTACCCGGATGAGGGCTTCTCGTTCTTGGATGGTGAGCTTAGCGTGTCGATCATGGTCCGTGTAACGCGAGTGACTGAGCCGCAAAACAGGTATGGTCTCGAGCATTATAGATAATAGTCCGTCTGGGTGGAGTCACGGGTAAGTCTTCGGTACCTTCGTTGTCACTGCCAAAGTCGGTTTTCATCCTATAATCTATCAAGCGCGTATACCAACTATGTTGATGACATGTTAAGCAACTGTAGGTTTTTTGTTCTGGTCTCGTCCACAAAACTTCTCAACATTTGTCCTCACAGCCTCAACATTGTATTATGCCTCGCACTACAAACGGCTTCAGTCCATCAAGAGAGACGTCGATCCTAGTAATGTCTTCCGCTTCCCAACATCCATCACGCGACCTCAGTGACCTCATTGATATCGAATGTTACGCTGTCACTAGCATTTATCGACAAACGAACCGATTCCCGAGACAATTGTCGAAACGTGGTTGATATACATCTCGTACTAGATCTCGTGACTGTTTGACTTTTGGACTTCGTGAGTCATTCGATGTTGTTACAAGGTGGTTCAAGTGCCTTCTGCGATCGATTAGAGGTCAGTCATAAGCAGTATGTCGCAGTTGGCAGTGCGCAGGGCTCATATCCTGACAACCCTGAGGTCCCTCGATCGAAGCGAGGTGCTGCTATGTACTTTTTGAAGTCGAGCAAAAAATGAACTAGTTCCCCACAATTTCTGTCTCTGTAAATGTGCTATCAATTGTTTTATAGTTCTCCATAACCTATGTATTGCTCCGAAGTTCACATGGAGACAACTAAGCCGTGAACTTTGGGATCTACAGAACCAAACAGATGTAAGCAAGGGAGGTTAGATCTCGGCCGCGCCGCGCAGGTTTCTCAGAGCGCTCAGAACTCAGACGCGATGGCTTCAACACGATCACAAAATATGGCCCATGGTGCAAGAAACCTATTGTTTCTTGAAAGCCATTTCGTCCGCTTTGACAATCCAAGGAAATCCGCTGGCTGTCAGGGACGTCCAAGGGCCTTCTATAATAAATGTACGGCTATAGCCCATCCGGGACCTCTAATCACCTCTTTGTCTTCTCGTAGCAATCTCACGAAATTGAATCAGTAAGTAGCTCCATTATCCATATCACGAGGGCTACTCTCACGGGCAGCTTCCCCGCTTGTTTCAGTCCAGGCAATATTCGATTGATCGCACAGCAGTGACGCTCGCAATTCCGTCAAAGGAGCGCGCGCCTCAATATGTGGTATAAAATGGCGGGCTGATTAACCTTTGACTCGCTAGCACTCCAGTCGAGTCGCAGAATATGCACATCAACATGAAGACCTACCTGAGCAGTTTAGCACTGATACTTGCGTGCTTCATCGGTCATGTCGTGGGCCAAGATCTGAAGGGAGAGCTCGAAGGCGTAGGTTTGACCGCATTATTTCCTGGGGACCCAGCATACAAGAATGCAAGCCGAGCTTGTACGTTCAACATTTGTCTGTAATCTTACTGTGCTCACCATGACGATCTTTGTCCAGTTAACCGTCGCTTTGATCTGTACCCAGTGGCTGTCGTCTATCCAGAGAACGCGCAGCAGGTCGCTGCTGCTGTCCATGTGGGAGCCTCTAATCATCTACAGGTTTCTGCCCGTAGTGGCGGGCATAGCTACATCGCGAATGGCCTAGGGGGAGATGATGGAGCGCTAGTTATCGACCTCAGCTTGCTCAAGAATATCACGGTTGATGCCAATACTGGTACCGCCATTATCCAGCCCGGAGCTAGACTTGGAGCCGTTGCTCTAGCCCTGAATGACCAGGGGCGAGCGCTCCCTCATGGGACATGCCCATACGTTGGTCTTGGAGGCCATGCATGTTTGTGTCTCTCTCAATGACAAATCGTCGATCGTGATGCTGAGGAAGGCTTTTGTTTCAGCATTTGGTGGATTCGGCTTTGCGTCCCGGATGTGGGGGCTTACTCTCGATCGCATCGTTTCAGTAGAGGTTGTCCTTGCGAACGGTACGATTGTCACAGCATCGAACACGACCAATACGGATCTCTTCTGGGTATGTCTGTCTCGCACCCTCTTTTGTGTCTTTGCTAAGATGAGCCCATTGTCAGGCTATGCGCGGGGCTGGTCCTTCCTTCGGCATCACCACCGCGTTCACCTTTGCCACAGAGCCCGTTCCTTCGTCAGCGTATGCGTTCCGGTACAACTGGACTCACCTCCCCGCCGAGGACTTCGCACGCATCGTCTCAGCATACCAGAATTTCGTCCTGACCGACCTGCCGCCGTACTTTGATGCGGAGCTCAACATACGCCCAGGTGACCTTCCAGGCACCGCGACAGCTGAGATGCTGGGCGGATGGTACGGTAACATACTGGATTTGAACGCCACTGTGCAGCCTCTACTGGACACTGTGCCCATTCAACCCAATGTGACCATCGCTGACGGGACGTGGCTGGAGACCCTTGTGGATTTTGCAGGGTCCAGCTTGAACACGAGCGCGCCTGACACATCGGACACGTTCTATGTCAAGGTACGCGCCTCGGATGCTGCAGGAAAGGGGTTACATTAATGCCCACGTCGGCCATTCATTCCCGGCTCCTTTCAGTCCTTGATGACGCCTGAGGACTCGCCCATGAGCGAGGAGGCCATTAGCGCCTTTGCGGCATACGTGACGAGCGAGGGGCACAAGACTAGCACTGTAAGATTCTCGCATCACGTCAAAAATGGGCGTCTGCACGGATCACGGCGCTAACTTTGTTCACGCTGGCGCTCGTTGTTCAGATCTGGTTCACGCAACTCGAGCTTTATGGCGGGCCCAATTCGGCGATCAACGCCGTCCCGCTCGACACGACGGCGTTCGCGCACAGGTCCTCCCTGTTTACCATCCAGTTTTACGCATCGTCGCCAAACTTCCAGCCTCCGTATCCTGAAGAAGGATTTTCGTTCTTGGATGGTGAGCCCTGCGTGTCGAACAAGGTCTGCCGCGCAGCTGATGCGGCCCTCCCGCAGGTATGGTCTCGAGTATCATAAACAACAGCCCGTCCAATTGGAACTACGGGTGAGCTTTACCGTCTGATCAATCATCTGCCTCGGCGAGTGCTCATCCGATTGGTTAGCGCCTACACGAACTACATCGACGACATGTTGAAGAATTGTGCGCACAGATGTTTCTTCCCCGTGCACGTCACTGAATAGTTGCTCCGACAGCCTCGTCTTTGTACTATGCCACGCACTACAAGCGGCTTCAGGCCATCAAGAAAGAAGTCGATCCCAACAACGTCTTCCACTTCAAGACATCCATCGGGGAACCTTAATCCCTTGAGGCCATCCAGGTCACCCTTCTCTGGCACCTGTACTGGACCCGGATTGTACATCACTATGGACGACCGTTTTTTCTCTCTTGGACATTCAATTTTGGCGCGCTACATCCTCCTCTTAATTACCGGGTTTTCGATTTCAGGTGTGGACTCTTGTTCTTGCGGTTTTATTAGTCATACTACGATAGGGTCCTTCTCCAATGTGAATTTCAATCAACTAGGCCATTCTCACGCTTGCATACGACTACGCCAGCGGGACCTGGGTGGAGTTTCAGTCACTCGAGTCGGTGACTTGAACGTTCCAAGCCAGGCCTCGGTTCGGATTCACAGAGCCATTGTATTATTCTTTTACCTTTCTATGTCAGACTTTTCCTCAAACTTGCTTTCGCTCGGAATCTTCAAGACGCATCGTCACTTCAGCGAAGCCTGCAGCAGTCAAGGACACGGTAGGTAAAGTTGGATGGCCAGGCTATCGTGAGATTTTGGAGTTACCTGCATCGCATCATATGATGGATTTCTTCCTGTCTGACATCATGGTAGCCTCGCCCGTGATCGAGAGGAGCTCAGGTGAGGTCCATTCCTTCGTTATTTTTGTAAACTCTGATCCTTTTCCAGTGTTCAACCTCCTCTTTCAATGGTCCACATGACCTCGGCTGCCATGGCATGGTTCACTCCTTTTGCTTCTACGACTTGGATACGGTCCGCTCGGGCTTCGACGACAGTATAAACATCGCGGTAGCTAATCCCAAGATGCCAGAGACACATTTACGATGAAACTACCCTTGTCTCGTCACATCGCGAGGTATCTCTTCGGGCTGCTTTTCTCGCTTTCTCTTGTGCCCGCTCACTTAATGTGGACCCGCGCCGGCCGTGTCGAGAAGAAGGGTCATATTTGCACCGTGATCCCATCTCATGACGGTGGTGACGACTCCGCCGCGATCATCTCTGCGTTTGAGCAGTGCAGCGTCGACGCATCCGTCGTATTTTTGAACACGACGTATCACATCGAACGAGTGATGAAGACCACGGGCCTGCGCAACGTCAAAGTGGACTTGGGAGGGACTTTATTGGTGTGTACTTTGGTTGTTTTTGTTCGTCGGAATTGCTGAGCAAGATCACGCCGGGGACAGTGGGGAACCGACATCGCATATTGGACGAACCATAGTCTGCCATTGGGTTATCAGAACCAGTCCCTTGCTTGGGAGTTTGGCGGCGACAATATACTGTTCACCGGCAATGGCCATGGGACGTTTGACGGAAACGGTCAGATCTGGTGAGATCATGTCGCCTCCTGCCGGCACCTCCGCGAAACGATGTTGAACTCTTGTTTTCGCAGGTACGACTACGGAAACGGAGTGTCGAATGTGGCCGGTCGACCTATCAATTTCGTCATCCGCGATACGACGAACTCCGTCTTTGAGGGTATCCGCTTCGTGCAGAGCCAGTTCTGGACGATGGCTATCCACACCGCCGAGAACCTGCTGCTGGAAAACCTGTACATCAACAGCACGTCGAGCACCAGCGTGAGCCCTCAGCCAGTGGCACATCCACGCTCGCCGTGTTCTCTAACATTTTGAACGACTGTGGAGGCGCCGACAATCAACACCGACGGCGTGGACACATTCTACGCGAACAACATCACCATGCGCAACTGGGAGGTGACCTGCGGCGACGACAACATCGCGCTCAAAGCCAACTCGTCGAACATACTGGTCCAGGACTCAGTGTTTCACGGCGGGAACGGCGTCGCGATCGGGTCGATCGGGCAGTACCCGGGCGTGTACGAGTTCATCGCGAACTTTACGGCGGAGAGGGTGACTGCGATCGGAAGCACGTATGCGGGGTATGTGAAGACCTGGACGGGCGTCGAACAGAACTTTCCGCCTAACGGTAAGCTCGTGCTTCCAGGTCCGCGTCGTCTTTGGCTGAGCATTGGTGGCCACAGGCGGTGGAGGCGGGCTCGGCTACGCGAAAAACATCAGTAGGATATATACTCTTTCGTCTTCCCTGTCCAGTCCAGTATGGTCTGACGGTTTGACGGTCTGACAGCGTTTCGCGATTTCACCGTGACCGACCTCGCGCAGAACGTCGCCCTCATCACGCAATGCACCAGCTACAGCGGTGCGACTGGCGAATGCGACACGTCCATGTTCCAGATCTCTGACGTCGTCTGGGGTCCTATCCGGGGCACCCTCGCGACCGACTCGGTTGCGGCGTTCCAGTGCAGTGGAGCAGCCCCGTGTCCCGGCATCGCGCTTGTCGGCGTCGACGTCGCCACGCCTAATTCGTCGGCGCAGAGTGTCGTGTGTAGTAATGTGGTAGATCCGGTGGGGTTCGAGTGTTCTACAGAGTCGTGATCAAAATCTGTTTGATGTTCTACTCGCGACAGCATGGATTTTATCTTCCCGGCCGCGTCGCGGCTCGCCCAGAAGATGTTCCTGCACGCCCGCCATCACGACGTTGTTCGACGATCGGAACTCACCAGTTGCACACAGACGTAGTTGTTCGTGCGACGCGATCTGCGCTCCCGACTGCGGGGCGTCGCCGGCCGTGGGCCTTGATAAGGATCTGAAAAGCTCCGGACCCCGGTACATCCACTAAGTAGATGTCGCTGTGGCGTGGTCCGGCGTTGAGCAGACCGACGACGGCACTACGACGGCTCAACAGCGCACGGCTGGCACATCGGTGCGGGTCTGATCGGTGATCGGGGTGATCGGAAACTGATCGGAACGTGAAAATCATGTGCGGCCAAAACAAGAAGGTCGAGGGAGTCGGTCCCTCGGGGGTGTTTTTTTGTATGTTTGCGATCGCAGGTATCTCGGTGGGCACGCGGGGTGGGTGTGCACTCTCCCACTTCTACCAGAGCTGCTACGTTCTGCGCCGGCTGCAACGTGCGTCCTCGGTCTGGGTAAAGCATTGAGTCTACGAATCGCCGTTTCGAGCAGATACCGCGTATATTGTGCGATCGAATGGACCTCCAATCAATGTCGACGATGACGACGACGCCACGGCCGCGCGCCGTTCCTCGCGCAGTCACAGTCGAAAACGATCCAATGGCTGTACCCGCCCTGATAGCGGGATCTCGAACAGGTTGGGTAGAGCTCAAATGTCAACACCAAAACGATTGGACCATGGTTTGACATGAATAGGATAGAGCTACTGATACGATGAAGTCGTTCTCTGCCTCAACCTCGCAACTTATGTTGTGTATGTACGTGAATCCGCTGTCATATGCTACGCAGTCAAGTGGTTGCTCGCGACATTGAAGTTAGTTGATACAGTTGGGCTCATCAATAAGGCTGTCCGTCCTCCACGATGTCTACTATAGGTAACGTAGATCCCTTCTATCCCATCTCCGCACCTCGCACCCTATACACATTCGATTACACGCACGCCGTCACTGCCTAGTCGCCAGAGCAGACAGCAAGATATCATAGTCCACTTTCGCGGCTGCAGCACAGAACAACATCAGCACGCCGACGCAAAAAAAGCAAAAAAGAAAAAAAAAAAAGCCGCAACGCACATTTTAGCACCAGCTTCGTAAACGTCCGCGCGAGCTCCGGCTGCTCCGCGTCGAGCCGCCGCAGGTTCTCCGCGCTCAGCTTCCACAGCACCGCCGCGCGCTCCACGACGACGGTCGCGTTGCGCGCGAGGCCGGAGAGCGCGGAGAGCTCGCCCGCGAGCGTGCCGGGCACCATCGACTCCTCGATCGGCGGCACGTGCTCCGCGAAGCGGTACGACGCGCGCAGCACGCCCGCCTCGACGATGTACAGCCCGTCTGGCGCGGCGCCCTGCGCCCACAGCACGCGGCCCTGCGGGACGGACAGGCGCTCGAGGTACACGATGAGCGGGCGGAACGTCTCGCGGTCGACGGCGCCGTACGAGGAGAAGGCTTGCACGAGCGTGTTCAGCGGCTCGGTCGCGTCGGGCGACGTGAAGTCCAAGTCCGATCCGGCGGCTGGGAAGGCGGTGAGTGGGGGTGAGGATGTACGAGGGCTCTGACGCGAACCCTTACTGAGTGCCATCGTGCGCCATCCCGCGTCTCGCAGATGGGAGCGCCGTGGCGAGCCAGACACGGACTGGTGCAGCTCTAGATTCGTGCCCCCTTGGCGGCCGGGAAGAGCTGCGAGAGATTGCATCAGCCACCGGGATCGTGAAAGGCGAGCAAAAGGACCGCACCGACTGCCTTCGTCTCCGCGCTGTTGGCCAAGAGCCACGCTCTCAGATACGCATTTTCAGTCCCTGAAACGCCCGTCATCAGCAGCGAGCATTACGACTCGGGAGGGGGGGGGGGGAAAGAGAGCGAGCGGCGCACATTCCATCGCATCGTTCGGCGCCACGAACAGCTCCACGCCCTCCATCCCAAACAGCCCGATGCTCTCGAGCGCCTTGTACACGCCGCTCCCCGCAACGAGCCCACAAAACACGAGCACGATGCGCTTCCCCGCGAGCAGGCGCTGCACGCGCATGAACGCCTCGGCAGAGGACATATCGACGCCCGCGACGAGCGAGAGGTCGACGACGAGGAACTGCACGGGGTTGCGCGCCCACGCGGGCCCGGCGACGAGGGTGCGGATCGTCTCCTCCACGTGTGTGATCGTGCCGAAGAAGAGGAAGCCTGATCCGGGCCGGCAGTGTTACGGACGGACGGACGCGCGGATAGAGAAGCATCGTACCTTGCAGGCGAAGGATCGTCGTCTGCTTCGACACCTCCCTGATATACGCCCGGTGCGCGCTCGGTCTGCGCACCGTCGACATGATCGTCTCGCCCGTATGCACCGTGCGTATGCTCCGCCGCTGCGAATTCTGCACGACGAAGAACAGGCCTGCGCGCACAAGACCTCCTCGTCAGTTCCCCTGCGCGGCGTTCGGAGCGAAAAGACCGCGCTCACAGCTGACGATGATCCCGAACAACACCCCGATCACGAAGTCCCACACGGTCATGGCGACCATGATACACACGATCGTCGCGTACTCGGACGTGCTAACGCGGTGGCGCGTGTCCCAGAGAGCCTCCTTTACGAGATCGAACCCGAGCACGAATATCAGCGCCGCCACGACCATCACGGCTGCAGCGCAAGATGTCCGGGACCCCCGCGTCGATATCAGCAACCGCAATGTAGAGAAGCGCGAGAGGTACACGCACGGATGTATGCGATGGGTCCGGTCCCGATAAACAACAGCAGCGCCGTCGCGCCCGCGAGCATGAAGCCCGACAAGCGAGTGGTGCCCCCGACACGATAGAACCTACACGGCATCTCAACAACCTCTACATAAAAAGGAGCCTGCTCTGAACACCACTCACAAAAGGGTATTGACATACACCAAATAATTGGGACTGCCGGAGCGCGCGATGAGCACGCGAACGAACACGGACATCAGCGTTGTGCGACTCACACCGTGCCCAGGAAACCGGCGACGAGGTTCGAGCATCCGTGCGCGACGAGCTCCTTATCGGTGTTGGCGTCCTCGTTCAGCGAGACCGCTGATCATTCACAAATCCGTGAGCTCAGCAAGATGAACGCAGGAAGAAGGGGAAGGCAAGGACGCACCGAGCGCAGGTACGTTGAGCGGCGGATGCAAGATGTTGAAAAACAGCCTAGACGCAAACGGGGGATCAACACCGGTCGCGTCCGCTCCTACGTCCGAACAACACTCACAAGGCGAGTTGCGTGGGCAACGTCGACCACAGCGGCCCAAACCTCGTCGCAGATAAATCTATACGGCGCGAAACGAGCCCACAGGAACGCAGCCCCCGGTCAACGGCCACGCCAAACTAAACAACGAAAAGAGCGCCGCGCACCGAAATACGTATAAAACTGGTACCACGACTCCTGCGTCGTCGCGACGTCGAATATCCACCCCTCCTTCCGGAGCACATTGAGATCGAGCCCCGCGACCGCGACGACGATGTAGAACACGGCCGGGAGTGCGATGAAGTCTGGAGACAGTGCCCAGGGTTAGCATGCGCAGGAAAGGGAAGGAAGCCGAAAGTCACTGACAGGCCGGCAGAATGAGTTGATGGTCCCACCGGTGCGTGACCACGCGGAGCACGACCGCGAGCACGAACGCAGGCGCCCAGAGCACGAGGTTGCCCGCCTCGAGGACGAGGAAGCGGAATGTCTCGAGCGAGAGCGCAAAGTCGTCGTCCGACATGCGCGTGCTCACCGTCAGCCTGCAACACATCACACACCCGATCCGTCAGCTGCCGCAGAGAGGGTTGTGGGATATGGAATAAGAGGCAAACCCGGTGATGATGAGGAACACGCCCACGCCGCCGATGCACCCGACCAGGATGTGCCGCGGGAAGAAGCCGACGAGGCCGCCTAGTTTGAACGCGCCGAGCAGGAAAAACGTGATACCTAGAGGCCAGCATACGATCAGCCACAATTCCGACCTCGCCCTCCAGGAAGCGCGAAGAAGAAGGCGGAGGCTCACCGGTGAGAATGGACGAGAACGCGAACGCGACGAGCGTCGTCGCGATGATCTCGCGCGGATGGTCCTCGCCGATCTCAGCCGCGATGTGCGTCGCGAGGATATGGAAGAACGGCTGAACACCGACGCAATTCGGCCCGTCAGATCGGCCAGCACGCGGGGGGAGGGCAGACACCGAAAATGCAGACGCACCACCACCTCGATCATCATGCTCCCATTAGCGCCCGCAAAGCCGCTCGCCCCAGCAGAGTAGATGAGCTGCGCCACGATCGCCCTGTCCGCCCACAATCAGCGTCAACGAGGAGGTACGTACATAGCCGAGAAAGCCCGGTTCACGCACGAGACGAAGAACATGGACACGCCCATGGCGCCGAGCCCCGCGAACACACCTGCGGCGGGGAATATGATCATGCCATCTGCGTGTTACGAAAAAAGAAAAGAAAAAGTCAGCAACGAGGTCGACGGGGAGGGAAAAAAAGCCAAGAATCCCGTCGTGTGGAGGCGACGCGGGGGTGCGCGCCCAGTGGACGCCATCCCTACGGGCCTAACCGGCGGTCACCGTGCAGGTGAGCGCACGCGCATGGGCTTGACCCGTCAGGCCACAGCAAGCAGGCTCCCACCCGAGCGTCCGCGCATACACTCTCCACCAACCCATCCCCCCCAAAAAAACGCGCGCGGGTACTCACAAGAAACCCCATCCAGCACATTCAGTAACAAGCCCAGCAACACCGCCGGCAGCGCGCGCACGACCTCCATCCCCACCCTCCCCACGCCCTGCACCCCCACCCGCGCCCCCACCCGCGCCTTCGCACCCCCGCCGCGCGCGAAGAACCCGAGCTTCTGTCCAAGCCCGAGCCTGCGCCCGAGCCCCCACCGCGCCGCCGGCGCGCACTTTGCTCCGTCCTGCTCGTGTTCATTGCCGTTCGCGTTCGCGCCGCTGCCGTACCCACGGACCAGCCCCCCCATCTCCGCCCCACCCTCACCATCGCCATCGCCATCGACCCCACCCGCCAACAACGGCATCCGCTCCGTCCGCTCCGTCCACTCCGTCCGCACGCCCATCTCCTCGTCCGCACGCACCCGCTCTCCACGCACCGACGCCGTCCTGCTACTACCACGACTGCCGCCAACGCTCGCGCCCTCCCCCGACGGCGCCCGTCCGCCCCGCCCGTCCACCTGCGCACGCACGCCCGCGCGCCCATGCGGCGTCGCCGAGCCCGAGCGCGGCGCCCCACCACTCCCACCACCGCCAGCGCCAGCGCCTTCATCGGTCACGCCCATCCCAGACCCGGCACGATGCCCGCGCGCGAGGAGCAGCGTTAACCCCGACGGCGAAACCTCGCCCGTCGGCGTCGGCATCCCCGCCCCGCCCGGCTCGCGCGCCGTCGTCATCGTCGTCGTCGCTGCTGCTGCTGTCGTCGTCGTTGTTGTTGTTGTTGTTGTCATGCTCGTGGACCCGACCGAGGACGCGAGCGAAGAGGCCCCCGAGGCGGTGACCATCGACGTGGAGAACGGGACCGACGCGCGCGCGGAGGTCGCATTCGCATTCGCATTCGCGGTCGAGAACGGGAGCGGGAGTGCGCCGAGGTAGCGCGGGGGCTGTGGAAATATGAACGCGTCGGCGTCGGCGTCGGCGTCGGCGGCGTCGCGTCTCCCCAGGGCCAAGGTGCGGTGCGGTGCTGGCGGCAGCGGAGGAGGCGGGGGCACGAGGACGAGGTTGGAGAGCTGCATCGTGCTGTTGCGGATCGCGGAGGGGGCGTGCGGAGACGCGCTCTGCGGGGCGCCGAAGGCGGGGGTGAGCAGCGCGGTTGTGTGCGCGTGCGCGTGCGCGTGCGTGGGGGTAGAGAAGGAGGCGGCGGCGGCGGCGGCGGCGGCGGAGAATGCGGTCGTGGCGGTGTGTATCGCGAAGCTTGTCGTCGTCGTCGCCGTCGTCGTGGCGGCGGGAGGATTGGTGGTGGTGGTGGTGGTGGTGGTGGTGGTGGTGGGGTGGGCAGCAGGGGCGGGGACGGGGGGCGAGGCGAGGGTGCGGGGCTGGAGGAGGCTGTTGGCGGCGGACGTCGCGGTCGCGCCATATGGCATGTGTCATGACGCGTTATATGCGTATATGGGCGCGGCAGAAGGCGTGCATTTGCATGTGTACGTGTGCGTACGTGGGGAGGTGTGTGAGCGGATGGCGTGCGGATGAGCACGAGCGCGCGCGCGAGGGTGCGCGATCGCGAGCGGGGATTGTTCGAGGGGGTTCGTGATCGGGGTGGGTGGGTGTCGCACGCATACACGCATACATGCATGTACGCGGGGAGCACGCGTGATGGGGCGAGACCGCGGGGCGATGTCGACGCGCCAGGAGGGGACGTCGGTTCGCGGTCGAGAACGCGGGGCGAGGGGCGAAGACGTGCAGGTGGGAGCGCGGAGCACGGCGCAGGGCGGTCACGGGGCGCGGAGCGGGAAAAGAGGGGCGGTGGCCGGTCAGCGCCCAGCTCGCGACGGACGTAAAGGAGAAAAAAGAAGGGCATAGACGGGGGAGAGCAAGTCACAGGGCGTATAGTGGTCGGATCCAGCAGGATCAACGAGAATGGAAACGAAGCGAAGCAGGCGGTGGAGCGCAACCCACAGGGAACGGAGGCCAGAATGAGAACGAGAACGAGAACGACGCACGAGGCGCGGGGCGCGGGATATGATTGGGGAAAGCAAGAGAAAGCGAAATTAGGGAGCGGAGGGAGAGACTCACCCTGCACGACTCACGAACGAGCCGCTGTAGCTCGCCACATAGCTCCTCACCGTGCCAGGCACCCCGAGGCCGTTGGCGTTGGCGTGCGCACGCAAAGCCGGCGTCATCTGGCGCGCGGTGGCGATATCGCGCGGCGTCGCGAAGCCCGCCTCCAGCCCCTGTGGCCTCTCGCGCTCTCCAGCCTCTTCTCCCTGCACGCTACTCTGGCTCTGCATACCGTCCTCCAGCGAAGTCTGGCGTAGACTCTGGTCGTTCTCCGCTGCGCAGACGCGAGAGACAAGGAAGTCAAGATCAAGGTCGAGGTCAAGGTCAAGGTCGAAGCCCAGATACAGACGCAGAGACGCGGCGTATGCGATAGCTGCTCCTATGAGCGGAGAAAGCAAACGCAAGCGAGGCAAGGACGCGGCGTTATCGACGCAGCGCGGACGGCCAGAAACATGGAGCGGCCGATAAGTAAGTCAACAAGATAAACCAATAAACCCTCGCGAGAGCACGCCCGACGCTCGCCCCCCGCTCCATCCAGGAAACCATTAAAAAACTATTTGCGCGCCCCGCCCTTTCGCGCCCTCTCTGCCCCCGTTCGGGCCCGCTTTGCGGCCCAATCCGCGGGGCTCCGCTGGTTTCGCTTGTTGAGAGCTACTATTGAGAGCCACTGTATTGAGTCGGTGCTAGAGCCCGTCCCTGAATCGCCCCGTCCCTGAACGGCCGCTCCCAGGTCGAGGGCGCCTCCGATCGCGACGACAGCCACTCAGCAGCCAGAAAAAAAAAAAAAAACACTGGGAGAGCAAACCGCCGTTGCAATCGCGGCCGCCAGGTGCGGACGGACTCATCGCCGCAAATTTCCAAACAAGCCCTCGCTCGAGCCTCTCGACTGAACAACGCTCGAACTAACTTACTTATCGGCGCGGAGAGATAAGTCGCGCGCGCGCGCGCGATACGAGGCCGGTCAAATTCACTGCGACCCAGGTACCACCGTAATCACAAGTATCCATCGGCAAAATCAACGATCTGAAGCGGCGATTGACGAGCGATACTACTCAGACGTAGATAGACGTCAATTCCGCCGTTCCCCAGTTAGCACGATGTTCTATCTCAGCGTGCAGAGCTAAAATCATGTTCAACCGAGCGACAACACCACCACCACCACCACATCGCCATCGACGGCGTAGAAAGCCTCGCAAACAAATCGAAAACTATCTAAGACGGCTGCGATTCGGCGCGACCGGGGTGCTCATCGCGACGGACTCCAAGGACGCCATGGACGGCAGCTTGAGCCGTCGCGGCCGAGAGACACTCGACGGCGATCTCGAGGGTCCAGCGCGGGGCGTCGACCTAGACGCGAGGCTCCCAGGGGCTCCGGCGAAGGAGAGCTCGTTCCTCCGCATCTCTTTCAGCACCTGTTGGAACCGCAACGACCACCACCCGCGCTCCTCGCGCTCCTGCTGCTCGATGCTCCCCGCTATCCCCAGCATCGTCTCCTCGATCTGTATGGACGGACTCTTGGGAAGGGGGAGGCCCGAGGCCAAGATCGCCATGACCGACTGCCGCGAATCGACGTCGAGGTCGACGTTCGGCCCTTGCGCCAGATACTTCCCAGAGTGCGACGGGAACGACAGCGAGCGCAGCGTGTACTGAAAGCACTGCTGGAACGCGGACAGCCACTTCGCCGCGATGTCCTCCAGGGACGCAGAATCGAAGACCTTTCCGGAGGACGACGACGGAGGGATGGTCAGGGTGACAGAAGCAACGGGAACGCTGTCGGGTACGACTCCCGTCTCCAGATCTTCAGTGTCCATCGGCAGCAAGTCCAGGGCGATGTTCAGCTCTTCCCTAGTGATGCCCAAGATCCTGCAGATGCCAATATCCTTCAAAAGCCTCCAAGTTTCCCTCTCACCCCCGTTGTCAGCAGTCAGGCTCAATGTTCTATTCGCCGCTCGAGCTCGCGAAGCACTTTGGGTCGGCGAAGCAAGTACGACAAGGTCCGTGAACACAAAGACATGTATGGGAGAATGCTTAGCGGGGTCGTTCCAGGGAGAAGCCGAGCCCGTGGATAGATCGTATCGGCGAGAAGTATCGGGGCTGCTCCCGCTCCACTTACCTGATCTAGAGATAGATGCAACGTCGTGCCCAAGGCTCATGGGGGTAATCGGTGGAGTCGAGGAAGCGACCGTCAGCCCAGAATCAGCAGAGAAGTTCGAGGATGTCATAGATCGCAGAGAGTCCGAACGGGCACTAGGTGAGGCCTTCCACCCTTGGAGCGCGTTGAGGAGTCTGCTTTGCCGTTGAACAGATCTGTCTCTCGTCGATGCTGGCGTGCCAGCAAAAGAGGGATAGACAGGGTTAGCACCTCTGGTCCCACCGTTACCAGAAATTCGCAAGAGCCGGCCGCGGGCTAGCAACCTCCGCTCACGACTAGCCAATTGGACGGAGGATGGAAGCCCTTCGATCCTGTTCATGATATCCTTCACAAGGTCGTATTCTTCCTCCCGTATTCTTACCTCCCGCATGACTCTGATCATAGTTTCACTCGAATGCAGCAGAGAGAAGGTCGAGATATGGTCTAGGTGTGTTTGCGGAGTCGCATCCCAAAGGCGCTGCCATGTCAATGATGAACGCTGTCCTCTAATACGAAGGAAGGGAGCTCGATGTCGCGTACCTTGAAACGCATGGGGTACTGCGACAACCGACTCACTGGCTCAAGCAAGACTGTCTCTAAACTCCACCCTTGACACGCACGTTCCTCCTGGATGCGTATAAACTCTCCAAAGTCATCTCCGTTCTCCCCAGTCATCATCTTGATCATCGCCACAACTTCATCGATTCTGACGAGGTAGGGCTGATGCACCTCGAGGCGGGGCACGAAGCCCCGCAGCACTTCCGCGATGCGCATGACGAGAGGATACTGACCCGCTCTGGCCACGCGCAATGCGGAGAAGAGCTGGGAGTGCAAATTGACGATGTCTTCGAGCCAATCAAACAATCGCGCAATATCTGGAGGGACGCCGGATATCCATGATCTGCTATTTTGTAATCGGAGGGGGCGAATAAAGAGTTCGACGACGACGCGCAATCGCTTGACAAAGGCCTCTTCGGACTCGCAGATCTCCCAAATGATTTCTTGACGCTCCATTTCCATCTCACCATAACGCTCAAGCAGCGAGCGATGTGCCGATGAAGGGAGTGTCGAACGCCAAGTACGACTTTCAGGATTTCGGTCCAGAATGTGTGGGTCCTGCTGCTGCTGCTGCTGCCACGATCGAGTAGGAATGCAATCTTCGTATATTGAGTTTGCACTAGAGCTTCTCGACAACGTCGTCTGCGTTTGCGATGGGTGGACGTTGACGATGCTGTCTTCTCCAGACATTGGTTCATCTTCGTAATCGTGTGTGCCTTGAACATGACCTTCGCCGTCGCCCCGGAAGCCTGGCGTCTCCTTCAGGAAGTGTGGATCGGTCTCATAGCTCAGTTTCTTGAAAATGGCTTCCGCGCCTGAGCTGAATTCATCGCCTTCGTCTTGACATCTACGAATATCGAGCGAAGATGCGCTCTGAGCGTGTGAAAGTATGTCACTGTCATTCGAGACCGATGGAGGCAATCCAAATGCTTCTCGTTCGCGAGCCTCGACAAAGTTCATGCTTTGATGGTGACTGTACGTCTCGGAGATGAATCGTTCTCCAGTCGAATAAATAGAAGCGTCTGAAGGGATATATGAACCGTCATCATTGTGTCGAGACTGTCTCTTGAGTGTGGAGACGGAGTCGCGTTGATGGCGGTCATTGGCTAGGCTCTTACTCGCAGTGGCTGCTCTGCTGTTGATGACGGAACGTCGAGAAGGATGTAACGAGGTAGTCAGTGGAGAGAGTGCGTGGCTATTCGCCCTGGATGGTTGAACCAGACGACTAGGCGATTCCGTAGATGTACGACTTCGACTAGCAGCAGAAAAAGGCCGCGACTGGCGCAAAGAACCCGAGATTGTCGGAGTGACCTCTTCGAAGTGGAAACCGTCATCCTCGCCATCCTCTGATGCGTACTCGGAAGCAGAGATCTCGTCATCCTGCCCTGAGTCTTCATGATTTGTTGTCGCCAGTGTATCAAGCGCGTTGCCTTGGCTATTTGGATAGTGGCTCCAGCGGGGTGTACCATAGTGAGTGCTGGGACTCTTAGCATCGACGACATGCACGTTCGGAGAGTGAACATACGACCGCTGCCTGGCCTGTGGTGAGGGACGAGCGATTGATCGCTGCCTCCCGTGGTGGGCGCCAAAGCTCTCACCACTCGAGATGGGCTGAGATTGTAAATCCGTCGATCCGCTGATAGCCAATCCCTCTTGCCCCATATACTCGCTCTCAAACGAGTCCTCGGAGTCGCGCTTTCCGTTGTTTGTGGAAAGGCCAATTTCGAGTTCGTTCACGATTCCCATGAGCGCGTCGTGGCGCCTGCGTTCACTGTCCTCTAACATGCCGTCGCCCGCTTCCCAAGGGTTTGGCAGTGCATTGCTAGAAGAACGATCTGCATAAGCCCCAGTACGTTCTCGGGGAAACTTGTTTTTGGCGCCAGAATATGGGGCAGAATTCATAGACACATCCACCGTCTCCCATGCCTCTTCGTCGAGATATACGCTCGTCTCATCCTCTCCTCGCGAGCAATTGGTGCTCGATCGCCTGTTTCCACGGCGAGCATCATAAGATTCGCGTATATGAGACTCTGGAACGCCCAAACCCAGCCCGATTCCATCAGGTAATTGAGACGCTCTAGGACGAGACATATTATAAGCGCTTCTTGTCGCGGGTTCGATGGGCCTCATCCATGCCGGCTGGATGTCTGGAGGAATATCGTCTGCTACCTGATCACCATCTGTTTCAGAGCTTGACTCGGAGCTTGAGGCTATGACATCTGCATTTGTGACGACCAATGCTCTTCCACGTTCGCTTCGAAGCTCCAACTCTGGCCCAGATTCTCCGCTGGAAGCCCCGAGGTGCCTGACATTCCTTTGGCTAGAATTCGCCGGCATTGGATGAGCATGACTGGAGGAATATGAGCTAATAGCCTGCGGAGTGCGGGAGAGATGAGGACTCCGTGAAGGAATTTTAGAAGTGCTACCGGGATCGGTGCGAGAACGCCCATGATCACGAAAAGGGAAAGATGCGATAGAGCCTGATGTCTGAGGCGCGTCAAAGTAAGACTATATAATGCAGTCGAAAGTCCAGAAACGCACCTTGTGTGTTGTACTAACCGACGATGTCTCTGGCGTCCCTCGAGCTTGCTTCTTCCCTAATACACTTTTCACTAGCCTGGACGGTTTTGGTTGTGATAGTTTTAAAGGAGAAGGGGGTTCTGGAACCTTGCTGGATCCAGCCATGGTCGTGGAAGATGATCCCGAGAAGACGGACTTTAAAATCGGCTTCGGCTTGACTTTTGAGGTCGCTACAGGAATGCGAGGAGACCGCCCGGCATTCAGACCAGAAGCGGGTTTGGGGGTCGTGGGCATCGGAGGGATTGGGGTGGACTTTGGGGTGACACCAGGTCGACGCAGTGAGTTGCAAAGAGGCCTGGAGGGTGAAGGAGATGATGCATGGATGAAGCTGAGTCGATTTGTGGGTGAGTCTCTGTGGGGAGGGAGACTATTGGGAGAACCTGGATCGCCTGTAGTCTTCGACGTATTTGTCATTTTGTCGATAGTGTCACGTAGCGATGGGAGCAGCTGTGCTTCTACCATCGGGAGGTCCCCAAGCTGACTCTGGCGGTTGGACGAGTTCCGACTCATCGTGTTATCTGTCCTACTCGGCCGCCTCTTCAGAAAGGATCGCTTGGACTGTCCATGATCTGGAGAGAAGGAAATGAGTTCCGGCGGGGGCGAAGGCATCGTTATGGGGATATATGTGGATCCGCCGGAAGTTGCCACGGAGGAGCGAGATGATTGTGCTCTGCTGTAGTACGAGTCCTGCGACGGAGCATGATCGCGGACTGTTTGGTATGATATTCCTGCGGCCGCTGCATAATGAGATGGTGGCAGAAAAGTGGGGGTGGATGATGCAGCGATGAATGGAGATGTAGGTTTGGCTGGAGAGCGAGGGTTTCCTTGTGCCCTTGGCCGCGTCGAGGGCATATCAAAGCGCTCAAGCAACGGTACTCATCAAACGGCGACGTAATCACGCGGGGGTGTTTGGCTCGCTCACAAATAATGGCCAAACAACACGTCGCAGTCATGTGACACAGACCTTCCCCGGTTTTGACGTTCTGCAATCCATCTTTGTTGAAACGAGCAAATTATCCAGAGAAAAAAGTGGACGTACTCTGCGCTGGAAAATATGCACTATAAACGGGCATCATTCCTCGCATATATCTCCTGTCCTCGGCGGATCACAACCAGGACCGGACATATATTCGACAACTCACTAACATACAACAACTGTTCAAAGTATACACGCGCAAATCATTGCGCGCTCGTGATCCAATTCTAGAAAAGATGAGCGCTAGTCTACACAGGAAGAACATATGCCACGGTCGCACGAACCCATAAATATAGGTGACGCAACCCTGAAAGGAGGCCTGGGGAAATCGCAAGGATGAGATGGATGAGTGACAGGGCAGAGCCCTTGAATCTTCTTCATCAAACCGTACTCGTTTTTGTACCTCCGGTGAAAGAGTATGGAAGGAAATGCTCATGGTGCGATATCTGGAGGGATTGCATCCCCTAAGCTTGCTATGGTTATCGGCGCGGTGATGCTCGCTTACCGGGGTCATCTGTATCGTCGGGAAATATCCTGCGTAGGTCGCCAATATATTGCTCTACTTTACGCAAGTACCCTCCGATCATCTCAATAGTCTTATCAGCCTCGTAACCCTCGGTGAGGCTTTCCCTGAAGCCCAGAAATTCTGCTGTCTCGTAGTCTTCTACAGTCACCCTGCAAGCGTTAATGTATTTAGTTCGGTGGAAACATCCATGAAATTCGTGTGGCTCACGTTGCATGCTGACTGCGGATATTCTCCTCCCATTGACCCGCTTCGCAGAGAAAATGAATACATTTTAAACCATTGTGGTAGAATTCTGCCTGTTCCTCGTCTGATAACCCATCATGGAAAAGACAACGTTGATATGATGCGTGTAAATGTGCTGATCCAGAGATATGGAAGGCTGGATAGTATAGTTTCATGAATCGCGGAAGATGATGTGCTCGGTCACTCGTCCATATGTGAAGGATGTGCTGCATAGAATGTCAATAAAAGCCATAATGACATTGATGCGACGTACGAGTCGGACACATCTATCGATCATCCCACAGTATAGAATTCGAAATATCTCGGTTTTATCCACAAGCTGTGATAGTGTCTTCACCTCATGGCCGTCAAGGAGGATAGTGTCCAGCTTCTCGTTGGGTTGGGAGTACCATCGATTCCACGCCATCGCTTTCTTCGCGTTCTCGGTGGCCAATTGTCGGATTAACTCGACTTGTGCAATGAGGTCGAGCAGCTCTGGAGTCTGGTCAAGAAGGAATGTAGGACGAAGGATGTTGTATATCGCATAAGTGAGAACCTCTAAAGGGGGAGCTGCATCTGGTGGGACATTGAGCGACACTAGAGACTTGATGTGAGTTGTTCACCTGAATCGGATAAACTACAAGGAGTACAGGGTAGATGCGCACTCACTACATATCTGCTCATGATCCTCTTCGGAGTGGGTGGACTTTTTTATGTAGATTTTGAGAGCTTTCAAAATGTCCATTATTTATGAGCGAGAGGTAGCCACAGACGCGACATGCTCTGTTTAGGAAATGTTGAGAAGCCTGCGTTTTGCCCTAAACATGCCCAAAAGGGAATCATTCTATGTTTTGGTCCTAACTTCTCTTCATATAAATAATTCGGACTAATGCTTTCCTTTGCCAGGTAGGACTCGTTGTCTCTGAAGATCACAGCCTTCCCGGCATCACCTACACAGCATCAACCCACAGAGGGCGAAGGGCCAAGCTTGGATCCGTTGGTCCTAGTACCTTCACCTATGCCTCGAATTCAAGCCGCCATAGGCCTCAAACTACTGTATTCTGTGAAGGAGGGGGACCGGATGCAACTCTTCTTCAACTATCAACGGAGAAGCGAACAGACACTGCACTGAGAAGTACAGCCCCTTGCAAGGAGCGCCCTGGGGAAATTGATGACCAGGACAACTCAGAGTTGATGACTGGCGTGTCGGCAACATAGTATCAACATAAAACATGACAAGAGGAGAAATGCTTACCCTCTGAGGTAGTAACAACTTGTGCGGTGCTCGTGTTACAGCTGTTTGCAAAACGATAGTCCTCTCGAACTGGAACATGTGTCCGCGAGTTGATGCTGATATTGTGACATGCCTAGAACTTGCCTTAATCAGGCTCTATGTTTTTTACACTACTCACATGTCTAGATATCCCCCACAGTTGTGTAGGGCTCTTATGTTGCTCAAGTGATGCAAAAAATGGACTGAGACATTCACAGATATTGAGTACTGCTCATAGGCCTGACAAAGCGTCGTGAAAATGACCTGCACAGTCTGAACATGAAAGCCTGTAGTGTCAGAGACCTAGTTGGTGCTCATGTTTGTTCATACAGCAGTCATATAGCCATTATAAACCACAAGCTCTTTCTGTGGAGAGGAATCAAGGATACGTGCCGTTGAGTCCCACCGACAGCCATGGTAGGAGTGCATAAGGTCCGAGGTGACTAGCCTTGTCTAGACTCCAATGGCTGTGCAAAAATCGATATATACAACCATCCGCAGCGCTGTGCGTTTGGATTCGGGAGGACTATCGATTTGCAAACAGCTGTAATCGTCTCATGAGCGCTATCAGGGTGTCAGGCCAGAAAGCCAGTATGGCCATAAGTGTTCATTCCCCACATGATACATTCTGAGGTTCAGAATTACCGTGTGCAGCCAAAATACATGAGTGGTCTTGGTATGAGACTACAGGCTTAGCGAGGACATCGACCAACAGAGCGCGGACTTGACGTGTTCTCCATCATGTGCTGTAAGAGGACGCTCACGTGATTCCCCAGACCAATCGCGTTTAGCGTGGGTGTTGTGTTGACTTCCTAATCCCCCATCCCACCTAAGTTTAAAAGACGCTTCTCGCACAGTCTATCTCGCATGGCAGGAGGAATACCATGGGACCAGCTCAAAGCTGATACGCTGCGTTTGGTGTGCCGCGACTTGGGCGCAACCCCTGGCAAGCGCAAGAGGGACGATATGATTGGCTTTCTGAACAAGGTTGAAAAACGCGGTCGTGAGTACTCAACCTATCTCTTCATCTCTCATACTTATCGCCTCCCTAGTTGATGCTGCTCTTGCAGAGCTTGAGACCGAAGAGAAAGAAAAGGAAAAAGAGAAGCCAAGGGAAAGGACGAAGACTCAAGCTGCAGCCGAACGGCCAGCGCCTACACGGTCCAGCAAGAGGACGCGATCTGGCGATGCCGACGTGCCAGAGGGGAGGCCTAAGAGGAGGGCCATCGCTGCCCCCAAAGAGCCCGCACCCAAACGCGGGGCCAAAAAGACCTTTGATAGCGTCGCCCTGCCAGGCAAACGTGCGCGACGCGCCGCACCGAAGTCAACAAAAAAGGCGATCGATAAGGGGGAGGAGGAGAACGGGGATCAGGGTGATGCGAGCGCGAGCTCACCCGAGAGGCAGGACGCAGATGCGACGGGTGAGGAGGACGCGGATGCAGAGGCTGAAGTTGACCTGCCGGGTCCGTAGGCATCACTCGCGGGAGTTGATGATCAGTTAACTAATAGGACCCATTTCCATCTTCTTTGACTCCTTCCTTCTCTCTTCAGGTGCCAATGGTGCTCCCGCCGCAGCGGTCATCGAGCCCATCACAGTTACAGGCGTGCAGGCCGAGGCGCCAGCATAAGTTGCCTTTCTTGATTGTACTTCTCTCCGTCCCCTTGGACTCCCTCTGGGCTTGGTAGGTGTTGCCCTATTATTCTCTGTTGTATTGTTTGTCGTGGCTTCTCGTATCGCTGTCGTTGTTTGCACAGTTTCAGTGCACCATTTTATTGAATTTGTATCCAGTCCATGTTCATCTCTATCCATTTCTACCTTTGGCTGCATCAATCCTGAGAGTAGCCGACGTCGTCACCCACGCGTTCTTGCATTGTCAGAAGCCTCTCCAACATCGCCCGCCCGTCTTTATCCAACGTATTCTTGAAAGATTCCTCTTTCATCCACGTGAGGCCATGCTGGAGTATATTGCGTGCACGGGCGGCACCACCACGCGTGTCACCCATCGATGCATGCAATGTGGCTCGTTTGGCCTGGGAGTTGTATGTTGCGCAGTGAAGAATATTGTTATTATAGAAAACGGTCTCTCCGGCTTGAAAGTCACGTAAGAAAACAACACATGAATGCCTGCACTTGAACACACGCACGCTGCAACGTGACCCGGATTGCGTTGGGCATTGTCAAAGGATCGACAGGTGGATCTGGTGTGCTAGACTGAGATCTCTGCTCATTTGTTCTCGGAGACTTGTGCGATTCTGGGACAACGAAAAGACATGAGTCCTCATAGAGCGCCCTTGGAAGCTGCGTGAAGAACGGCTCGATCATTAAACACACATGTGATACACGCACGTATTCCATTGGATCTCAACGAGACGTGAGGCAAGTCGCAAGCTACTTAGATTCGTGCTTCATCGTCTCATATAGGATCGAACTCACTCCATGATGCCAAACAGCGAGAGCTTCGCGCTCTTCCTCTTCAGAAGCTGTTGCTTTGACATCATCTCGATGCCATCGCAAGGCGAACTCGTGAGATTCGGGGTTGATGAGTAGATTGAACAACTCTGATAATCGGGTGTCGGCCCTGATCAGCACTTTGATCTGGATATCCATACAATCCGCGCATACCCATCTGGAGGTCGTCGTCTGAACAACCCAACAGTTCCTTTACTGCTTCCCTCAATTTGTGCGATGAATACCAGTTCGCAAACGCCGGTTCTCCGAGATCAGGGTGCATGACATGCTGCACTCCCCACGAATCGACACCGTCATTCCCGTAAGGTGGGAACTGCTTCCCAACAACGCGTCTGTGCTGCCAGGCTCCCGATCGAGTCTTGGAAATGACATTCTCCGAGGCTTGTTCGAGCTCAACACGCAGATCGGAGGGAACGAGGTTGGGTATGATAACGAACCCCTGCGCGTCGAACGTCTCCTTGATGGGCCGCGTCATGACAGTCTGAAGTACTAGGGTCGCTTTTTGATCAAATTGGATGGGACGACTCGCGAAGGCTTGCGAGCGGCGAGCGCTTGCGAGCGGCGAGCGCTTGCGAGCTCCGAACCGATGGGCAAGAGTCGCGGAGTCGAAGCATGATTAGTAATCACGCGATCCCCTCACCTGACTGCGCGCCTTTTGAAGTCGTCGCGCGACGTGCTTCGCCTTGTCAGCGCCATCCTCTCAGATATGCTCGGATTGAGGCAGCACAACAGCTCATTCACCGCCAGGCCGCTCAAGGCGCACACTTCTGGGCCGCTTGGCACCGCCGGTATCTCTGATCATCAACTCACAGCATAAGTGACGCCCAGGCGTCTAACATGACGGCGTCAGTGCACAGCGAGGTGCACTACCCAACCCTGAGGCATCACGTCCAATGCACTAACAGGGCCAAGGAAGTTGCCTCAAATTACCCCGATCAATGGCAGACTTGCGAAGGCTTCTGTGAATAGCTTCAGGCTGTCTCTGCCGCCCCGCGTTTGGACATCATGACCCTTCACGCGAGGCTGTTGCCGACCATGATTCTTCTATAAAGGTGAGCCTTTCGATGATGCGCTTGATTGCACCCTGAACATATCATCTTCTTCTCTTTCCTCCCATTTCTCGGGCGCAAGACCCAAATTCCAGTGACACAAGTCGGAGGTTTTCATGGTTGATTCAGATAGGAGGTCGCTTTCGCTGGACACAGAGCTGGGCCTCCATCGTCAGTCTCAGAACTCAGAACGACAGGCGCTGACGTCTCACGTTGACGGACACCCCGTTGATCCAGCCGTTAGCAACGACAACTGGCGTCCCCAAACTCCTGCCAGACCGCGCAACAACGACACCAGACAACGGTTCTGGGCGCAGTTCAGAGGAAAAGATCGCAGAAGGGTTGGTTGGCGACAGAGTCTATATGCTATTGTTACGTCCTCATGTACGCAGGCTCTTTTCATATCTACCCGCGCTGACTGTGCTATCGTAGGGCTCAATGTATTCATAATATTCATTCCATTTGCGTGGGTGGCTCGTTTTCATACCTCATGGGGCCATGTGGCTGCCTTCGTGTGTCAGTCGCTCCCTCTTCGTGATGTAGCATAAACCTCAATTGCACTTTTCATAAAGTCGCCTTTCTCGGGATCATGCCTCTCGTAAAGATCTTTGACTGGGGTGGTGAACAGTTGGCCATGTACTGCGGCGAGGATCTTGGTGACCTTGTCATCATCACACTGAGCAAGTGAGTTGGTGGTTGATATATTCAATGCGTCGTTTGACGGCTGAGGCAGCGCAGTTGAAGCTACTCTAGCAATCATTCTGCTATTGAAATGCGAGTAAGTCTGTCATGAGAATGAAACGCGCTTCCCTTTCTGACGTTCAAAAATGTAGACTCAAGCTCTTGCAATCCACTATTGCCGGTGCGGTTTAGCTCGTCATCGCTTCGGGATCCTCATCTGACTTGACCACAAAATTTCTAGGCGTCATTCTATTACACTTACTTCTTATCCCAGGCACCGCCTTTCTGACTGGAGGGGTGCGGATCTTAGAACAAGAGCTACATCCACAGCGGACCCAATTGAATCACACGCTCCTAACGCTCGGGTATGGCACCATCAACTGTGTTGTTCGACGATTATTCACCATTCATCGCCGGCAACTTTCATAGAGTACTTGCACTAGTGATCCCTGCCTCGTTTTTTGCAGCACTTGATCGTAGCGCCTCCGGCGCAGAGGGGTCAGAATCACAGCTCATCAACGACCATATCCGTAACGAATTCATGCGCATCAGTCGAGGCTTCGCTGTTATTCTCCTTGTCGTGTGAGCTCATCAAAAACCTAATCACAACCATTTTTTTAAGTGAAAGGATACAGATATATTTGCTCTCGCTTCTATTTGCACGATCCTCCTGGTGATGACAATGCTCTCCGTCTCCCTGCTGATGCACCGAAGGAAGCCATCGAGAGATCCCAAGAACTTGCGAAGGCAGAACCAGAAGTCAACCCTTGGACGTGCACTCTCTTGCTCATCATCACGGTTGCGGTCATGGCTGTCACCGCTGAATTTGTATGTCGATTGCTTGAGCTTCGATATCGATCGTCTCTCTCATGATCAATAGCTTGTCGAAAGTATCGAACCAGTCAGAGAAAAAGGGCATATACAGGATGAGTGGGTATACGCTTATCATCTCATGACGTTCGTCGGATTGATAGAACCCCCACAGATGGTTTGGACTCATCCTTTTGCCCGCCATTTCGTTCTCCGCGGACGCGATGGTGGCCATCGTCTACTTCGTCCGCTCTAGTCTAAAATACTTCTTCAAGGCGCCACCACCACCAGAATCCATCGCCGAAGCCAAGGCGATCGACCTCAGTATACAGTTCACCCTATTTTGGATGCCGTTGTTTGTCCTGATCGGCTGGTGGACGGGAAAACCCCTGACAATTCTATTCGGTACATGTTGTGTTCACTTTCGAGTATCGGCTGCTAATTGGGGGACCAGATCTTTTCGAGGTGGCGGTCCTCATTGGGTCGTGCTTCCTGGTAAACTATGTCACTGCAGATGCGAAGACAAACTGGGTCGAAGGCATCATCATGATGTCGTTATATCTGATGATCGTGAGCGTCTCATGTGCCTTGTACTGTTCATGAACTGACTCCGGTCCACGTTGGGTTGATTGATTCTCAGGCTACTGCAGCGTGGTTCTACCCAGGACAGTCGGAGATTGGGATTATGTCTGCTTGCGAGAGCGTCCAAGAAGCACTTGCTGTCGGTGCCGGGGCTGAGTAGAGGTGAAGCTCACTTTTTGTCATGGCGCGTACGTTACCATCAATTTCTCAGCCAATCGCAATCCGGTAACTTGTGTCCTCTTCCCGCTTCGTCTGGGATCCTATGGCTGATCAAGTAGTTCTTTCGTTAGGTTCTCTAGCCTTTACATTCACATCAGATCATACACTCCCACGCATATATATTTTGAAACTGTTATAATGCACTAATGTTGGACAATAAATTCGTTACTGATCAGAAAGGCCAATGCATGTCGTGCGATGAGACTGAAGTATGCGGAGGCAACTGCATATGATGGTAAACTCATCATAACGGACCTTGTTCAGAGCGTCAACTCCTCAGTAAGCCTTCGGGTTCTATGTTTAAAACGAACAACTTATATTCTCCTTCATGACTGATCGGAAGCATCTCTTTTGCCCTTGGCATGCCCATGTGGTATTTGCATCTGCTCGGTCATACCATGGTGTAGGTGACGACGCCATGCGGCATCTGTCTTTGATGACCATGCGAGCTCCGGCTACCAACGACAGTCACGTACTTAGCTGATCAAGGATGACACAAACATAGTGGTAACGAGCGAAGCCATTTTCTCCCGAACCGCACCCGCTGTTCTTGTGAGAATGCTTAGAGGTCTAATGCGCCAAGAATACCTCATATTTGCAAACCGCATCAGATCTCACCTCAAACTACGTTCAACCTCCCAATCAACGTCGGGCCATCGGTCATCTGTTTAGCCAGCTGTAGATTCAGCGCCCCAAGCTCTTGCATCTAGGCATTACAGGGAAGCCCGGATCATGACTGGATCATGGTCCGCCCGAGCCTGGACACAAGGAAACGTATTAAGGTGCTCGGATTGGTGAGTGCGATGAATGGACTTGGGCAGGTGATGTTCGTCGGACGAGTCGGACGTTGTTCAGGGGAGACCAGATCAGGTGAGTGGAAAGTGACGTCGCCTCTTCGGCAGCCCGCCGTCAACCCCCTATTGAATGTCATCCCTTGGCGCATTTTCTCTGGAGGCCATGACGTTCAGTTCTATATAAACAAGAGCATTCCTTGTCATAGTCTAGGTCGTTCTTAACTATCGCAATCATGGCATCGTCACCGTCTCAAGCCACGAATAACTCGCTTGACAAACTGTTCTCGCTACCTCTTGCTAAGGGTAGCATTGCGCTGCCTGGAATCTCTCACCAGAGTTCAAAGAAACTTCTCGAGCTAGTCAGGGAAGACTACGAGAAATGGCATGTTTACTTCGATATCCGCGGGTTCCACAAGTATGTTGCATTGTTGCTCAGTTGAAAAAAAAAATAGACACGGTGCTGATATCACTTCGCAGCCATTTAACGCACCATCTATACGCCATATATGATCTGGGAGCTCCTCCCTCTCTAATTGAAGCTGTGAACAAGACGCACCAGTACCAGATCCCAGCCTTCAAAGGACCGGAACCTATCACTGAAGACAACTTCGTCGACCACCTTGGTGACCACACGTGAATGAAATTGTTAATTTCTATACCCTTGATCTACACTAATCAACCATCTGAGTCCAGATTCTACGCATCATATCTTGCCTTCTTCTCCAGCTATCTCAGCACGCACACCCCCACTCAAGCGATTGAACGTTTCATCTTCTTGCCTCAGTTTAATTATAACCCCGGTCTGAAGGAGGGGCAGAGTCAGCCTGCAATGTTGGATCGCTTTCACTCTGGTCTCCTGCATCCTTTGATTCATTTGGGTTATGGTTTGGAGTTCGGAGTCCTTGGCCAAGTTGCTGAAGGTGAGAGGTGATGACCAGTGGGCAGACATCATCATGCCTGGCCTACGGCCAGTCCCCCTCGAATACTCTATGGTGCTCATTGCTGAATACTCTGGTAGGACTTGCTCAATCCGCAATCCATGCTTCCGATCAGACGCCAATTTTCCCTGACTCAATCTTCAGCGCATCTCTTGCAGACACCGACTCGCTCTTGAGTAACATAGCTTCGCGTCTTTCTCTCTCTCCTCCCCAAGCCAGTACTGCCACGCCACTGAGACCATCGTTCGCATTTTGGCGTCAGATTGTCGAAGATCCTTCGCTTGCCCCAGAGGCCTCCGTAGACATCACTTCCGCATATTCACGTGTACTCAAAAATAAGGGCAAGCATGTCTATGATCTCGTCTCGGCATGGTACGATAATTGGTTGAAGGGCGCAGAAAGCGAGGCCGAGGTTGAGAGGAGGCTTGAGTCGATGCTTGAGGAGGTCATTATCGGAAACGTACTGTGGTTTGGCGTCGGTGGGTGGGCAGGGCGTGGAAAAAATGGCGCAGGGAAAGAGATCAACGCCGACTTTTTCCTGTACGTCACTTTCATATTCATCACTCTACGTCCACTCACTCACCACCGCCCAAATGTCTAGCATGCATCTTGTGACCTCTGCCCTTTTCCTACCAATCTACGTTCTCCCCGCTTCGTCTTCACAATCCCCACGTCTCTCACTCCCTCACCGGCTTCTGCTCTTGCGAAGCTTCCTCGCGACGTCCACAGTCTGGTACATCGCGCGGGGCCGTCCTTCCCTTCCGATAGCCTCCTTTTATATCTCGACCACCTCCCACTTGAGCGCCCCCGTCCCTCCCGAGCGCAAGACCACGGTTCCCACCACCGAGCGCCCTCCCGCCGCCTGGCCTGGTGAAGTCGTGCTTTCCGGACCGAACCCGTGGATGAGAATCCTGCAGGACACGCTGGTCCACCCGAACGAGCACCTGTGCAAGCTGCAGCGTGCCCTTGCGTACTTTGCGCAAAGATACGGCGATCGCGAGGCAGGCTACTACGCTTCAGGGCTGGATGGAGCGGAAGCACTTGATGGAACTCTCTTTGTGCGCGTCGCGGGCTTGGTACAGGAGCGGATGGGTTGGGCGAATGAAGGTAAGGAACTGGGCATATGGGACCGGAGTGGGTTCTTCCAGTGAGCGATAAGGAAATCATCGAATGTATGAGTGTAATGTACATATACCGAACTGAACGTCATTGTCGCGTCCCCCATTCATTGCTGGAGGCACTATTCTTCAACCCTCAAAGGATGTCGTCCGGGACTGCACCGAGTGCCCGGCCCAGCACACGTGCGTTCTGACGGGTCGAACTTTCGGCGGCCTCTTTCCTTCTCTCGTCACAAATACTCCTCTATATATCGTGAAATAATTGATAGCGCACGATCAGGGGAATCTACACAAGAAGGGAGCAAAAGATAGTCTTGTAGAGTCCGCAAAAAGTGGACAAATGGAGGATTGAACTCCAGACCTCACGCAATTACGTAATTAATGGTTATGCTACCATTTTTTGCGAAGCGTGCGCGCTACCACTGTGCCATTTGCCCGACACCAAAAATTCTAAAAAGTCAATTATATACAGATAATCGAGAGCTGAACGCGCTTTTTGAGCTATTTGTCGGCGTTGTCATCCATATCTAACAATCTGAAGGAGTCGTACTTCCCTGTTCATGCATTCATGTCTGAGATCTCGAGAGCTATACCGAACCTCACAGATCCCCTATAATATTGTAGACACGAGCCTCATTTAGTTGGTTTAGATTACCGCCTTTTGCTTTGAGATTTTGCATTACCAAGAGGGGACACGGCGGCTGGAGGAGAGTCAGCAGATCATGCAAGACGGAGGAGCAGGGCGTGGGCATGCGCAGCTAGCGCGATCATATCGAGAACACGCAGGACACGGTGCGTTCTTTGCACTCGTGTTTGTTCTTGGGTTGGTGGCACTGGGACGTTGTCGTTTCATTGATCGGTGTATCGGCCACACGAGTGGGACACTGGAGCAGATGATCTGACGGTACGTGCGCCCACCCCTATCCCGCGTCCGCGGCGAGGCCTGCATCCTGATAGTCGCTTCTGACCCCGCCCAATCCACCCGCCGCGCGCGACGCGCCCGCAGGATGTAACAGCAGCGCGTCATCTCGGGTGCCATCACCGTGCTCGTACTCACCATTGTCATCATCCTCTGGGACCAACTCCGCTGTAACGTGCATGTAAAATTGACCGGCTTCGACCTTCAGCGGATAGTTTTACCTTGCTGGACTCCAAATATTATGAAAGATCGTAAGCAACTGTCAGACTGGTGAGCGCTCATACATGGCAGCGCCATGACCTGATGAGGAGCCGACTGCAGCTCAAGACTCCATACATGTTCATGACATGTTCATTCTAGGGTCAGCATCATTTCTCACTTCGTGGATGAAATAATGGGAGACGCAGAGGCGCCAGAGTGGAGTTCCGGCGTCTCCTGTTCTACTTACAGAGCGCAGCAGCGATTGAACGGTCCGTACCAGTAGCATGACTCTCTCGAATATCGAGTACGACGGTCGAGGAGTTGTGATGCCTGTGTGCCCACGCGAAGAGAAAAGACTATGCTTACAATAAGATCGTACAATATGGGGCTACAATCAAAGAGACATGATCCTGATACTGGTCCGCATTAAAGCAAGCTCAGTATCACAAGTGCATGGGAGTGGATGGCGAGACGTACCGCGCTCACCCAGGTAATCGTCACGAACTACCTCCGCGAGCAGACGTCATCGGTGCTCGTCCCACCGGTTGCTCAGTTTTGAGAAGCGGCGCTGTTTCGTTATCAGCGTCTGGGGGGGTACTTGCTTGCCGATCCGCCCCACGATCGCAGCCGCACTGGCCTGAAAAGCACCGACACGAGCAGAGATGTTGTGTGCATTCATGGCCTATAGGCGATGAATTCAGTATTGCTTCGCTCCTATATGAGGGTGTAAGTGACGCACGGACAGTAGTCCAGTCAACACAGATGCCCGTGCACACGTCGAGGCAAGCGATAAGGCATGTTGAGCAACATGCACCTAGAGGGTCATCGGACATCGAATAAGAGATATCGTGTTCGTGAATGCCCTCAGATGCTCTCCCGGTTATTCATGAATAGCCGACATCTCATCTGGATTTCAATCTCCGCAATACAGTAAGCAGGCCCACGTTGTTAACAGCAACAACTTCATCATGAATCTCTCAGCAACGACATGAGCGACCCAGAGACAAGAGACTTTCAAGATATGGCAATGCCATTCCGGAGCGTATCAAGCGTCCTCAAAGCGCTGAAGCTACTCATGGGTTGTACTGCCTTGTGCTGTATACTGATCTCGGTCTTTGCGGGGATTACTCTGGCTTACTATCCACCTGACCAATCCAGGATCCATGTTGCTCGACTTTGACGATGTGTTCCGCTAGTACTGTGTCGTCGTCAAATGGAGACTGTTGACTGGCCCTCGTTCAAGGCCTTTCCATCTCGGTAGTCTGCAATGTGAATGCTTGACCGCCGACTCTCCGCACAGCCCCAATATCCTGCAAGAATTCATCTTCTCTTATAACACACATCATGAGTGAGTGGATACTTGGCTGTTGTTGCAAGTTGATAATATTTTGTCAGTCGTCCGTAGCTAAGCTCGAGCTTACAGTAAGGATCTGCTGATCGGCGCTCACTTGACTTGCCGAAATAGCGCTCCACCCCGTACAGCTTCAATACTGTCGGATTCGCGAATGGATCTGCTCCAGAGTAGACTGCGCACTCTTGGAGATTGAATCGCAACGGTAGAAGTAGGGCATTGATTACGCCGAATTTACGCTGAGAAAAAGCAAACGTGATTTTGCGCTCACCTTTTTCGACGAATAGTAGTCGGTAGCCTCTCGACGGAGATCGGTGAGTTTAGGAGACTCGGACTCGGGAATGGCATCGGCTGAGGGAAATAACCAGCTCCACATCATGATCCAGTTGCAAGATGTAAGTAACCAGACGTCCTTCCTCGTCGCTACGTCTTTGAGGGACTCACGTAGGCCTCTTTCCTCCGCACCTGCGTCAAGCATTCCAAACCTTATTCAATTGCAGCGTATTTTAACACTATCTCTACAATACAATGACCCGATCGAAAAAACAGCGTGCCTAATTCGACGCCCAGCGCGTTGACCTGCCTGTAAAAGTCCAGGTGACGTACACTGAGACTCGAGAAACTTTCTTACTCTCTCCCCATGGGCCTCCTGTGGATCATCGATCATCAGTGAACAAGGCAACGTAGATCAAGGCAGATCATAGCCGTCTCGTCGCTGAGCGCCACTGACCGAGGCAAAAAGCGGCCGGCGGCACGGCCAGAACCATTACGTGACCGAGTCCTCCGACAGGCGCCGGCACGCTAGTAAGGCAACGCCTGTTCGTCTACCCCGTTGGGACCGGCAAACATTGCCTCGGGGGACGATATTGGAACACTTTTATCAACTGCTCACCTATCAATGATGCATCATCAAGCATTGCCATGCCGTGAAGGGGAAGAACGAGTGGCGAGGATGTGTCGTGCGGTATGGGTGCGGCGAGCTGTGACAAGGTTCTACCCCGGTTTATTTTTGGCGCTGATCTATTCATAGTAAGCACGGCACACGGGACCGCTGCAGGCGTTTTGGCATCATGGAGCAAATGTCAGAGCCTATAAATCACCGGCCATGCTGCCCATCCTCCGCCCCTCCTCCCTCTCTCCATCACTCCCCCCGCCGACGTCCGCCAACTCGACGACCAGCGCCTACATCGCGTTGCTCGTCGGACACGTCTTTTCCTGAATTTTCCGCCCCACGTCGACTCGGTTCTCCGTTCGCAACTCGCACCAGTCAAAACATAACCGTTCGAAATGCGGTTTCAAACATTCTTTACAGATACCCGCGCGTCTGCGCAAGCACATGTTCTCCTCCTCGTATCCCTTGCCCTCGCTGCGTCCGCACAGGACCGCACGACGGAGAAGGCCGAGGCCTCTATAACCGGTACGTTGCCCCGTCCTCCAACGCCACTGTCGCTATCTCCCTTTCGACCTCGGTCATTGCGGACAGAATTGATGGCTTACCATCGTGTGGCCCACAGACCCTACGCAGGAGTGCACGCCGTATTACTACGCGCCGTCGGCCAATTATATTCACAACTTTCCAACTATCTGGCAGCCCGCGACCATCCTCCCCACCGACACCGCCGCGCAGGCGAAATGGGCGAGCATTTCCAGTAGCGTCCCCACTAACATCCAACCTCGCGGCACCGCCATGGGCGACTTTTCCAACGTGACCTACGACACCGTCAACGACCCCGCCTGTTGTGAGTATCTTTCTTCGTCGTTGGTTTTGTTTCTTCCCAGCGCGGTCGTGCTATTTCGGCATCGTGCTTCGTGAGCGTCGTCGAGGGCGCTTGAAGTTCGAAGTTCAACATCTATTCGGAGATTCCAGAAGCCGCCGAGCCCTGTTCTACGCCACCCTTATCAAGTTAGAGGTGCTGTCGCGAGGGTCGCGGCGTTTGATCGGTTTGTCAAGGGTCGAATGATTCGGTTTGCGTGGTGGGCGGTATCGATTTGTGAGATGCCGATCAGTTTGAGCGCTGTTCTATGGATTTTGTTCCATTCTTATGTGTTGCGCTTGAAACTTTCTGACCGACATGAGCACGTCCGTCACGACGCGCCGCACGTTTCGCTCTCTCATGATTTTGCATATGGACATATCTTTGTTGGTTGCTAGATTGCGTTCCTGAACTCTACCTCTTTACAGGGTGGACCGCAGCCAAATGCACGACGCCCAAGCTTGCCGGTCTCCAGCCCGATGTGTCGAGTGTCCCGGAGCCCAAGACGATCGGGTACGGATTCGACGACGGCCCTAACTGCTCGCATAACGCATTCTACGACTACCTACAGTCCAAGAACCAAAAGGCGACGATGTACTTCATCGGGAGCAACGTTATGGACTGGCCTCTTGAGGCGCAGCGTGCGTTGACCGACGGCCATGAGATCTGTGTCCGTAAGTTGATCAGTTATATCTGAACGTGGCTGGCTTGGCAAATCTCTGACGTGATGGGATCTGTCTGCGTGGTTGTTGGCGGGTCAGACACATGGTCACATCGATATAGTGAGTGTTATCTTCCAAACCGGACAAAATGGATGCTAACGCGCCTCTTTAAATTAGTGACTTCGTTTTCGAGCCCAGACGCATTCGCAGAACTTTGGTACACGGTATGTTCTACCGATATATCGTGGAACTCGGCCGCTAATATGCGCCACAGATGCAAGCAATCAAAGCCGTCACTGGCGTTACGCCAACCTGCTGGCGGGTGCGCCTTCCCTCTCTCTGTCCACTTATCCCAAACTGACCGTTGCTCCACATGCCAGCCTCCATTTGGTGATGTCGATGTGAGCGCCTGTAGTTCTGCTTGCATCATTGCACAAGCTAACCGTGTAACCATTCCCTGAATGACATTGTAGGACCGCATCCGGGCGATCGCCAACGGCCTCGGGCTACAGACGATCCTGTGGAAGTACGACTCGAATGATTGGCGGGCCGGCGTCGGCGGTGTCACTGCCCAGGACGTTGACAACGACTATCAGTCGTTCATCAACAACGCCACGAGCGGCACCTTCAACACTGTACATTCTTGCTCGCTATACCGTATGAACAATTTATTGACGACAGTTCGGTGTCGCAACAGCAAGGTGGCATCATGCTCACGCATGAGCTGAATAACTTCACGATGTCGGAGGCCATGAAATACTATCCCATGCTCTCGAGCGCGTTTGCGGTAAGTTTGCTCGTTGCTCGTCGTAATCAATAAAGTTGATCAAGCTCTTTACTACGGCAGCATATCGTTCCTGTAGGTGTCGCGCTGAACAAAACGCAGCCCTACGTGGAGAGTAACTACTCCATGCCGTCGTTCGCACAGTGTAAGTTTCCTATCCCGCTTCCTTCAAACGCTTTCAGCTATTATCACATCAATAGCTTGGCTAACACGGCGATATAAACAGACATTGCAGGGACCTCCACCTCCAATGGCTCCTCATCTACGGGCAGCTCGTCCACTAGCTCGTCCAGCAGTGCTTCGAGTAGCTCCTCATCGTCCCACAGTGACACGTCTGGCGGTTCGGCGCAGGGCAGCAAGTCTGCCGCCCTACCCTCTACACCCTTGCTTAGCGCGCACTGGGCCATCGTCGCTGGCGCGGGGCTGCTTGCGAGCCTCGTGCTCTGAAACTTACCTCTACTGTCCCACACCTGACAGACCGTCTGCTGATGCGCCCCGCCTGCATGGACGGACTTCTAGACTGGACCAGACTGGGCTGACGAACTCGCTCCTTTCTTAATCCACGACGTACTTTAGTTAGTATAGCTATTTATCACCTTCGCCCGCTCTGAGATCTGTGCTCTCGGACGACATACTTGTTCATCCCGCCACACCCCATATTGACTGTCGAGTACACATCACGCTGAGCCTGTTTGTTCTTGGCTCCGGCTTTGCATATACCTCTCGGTTTACGACGTCGTCACGTATGCTATTCGTATGCTCTTGCCTGTCGAATACAACGGTTGACTCGACAGTAGCCAGTAATGTGTCCATATATATCTATACAAAAAGTTGATGTTGGCCGCTGCTTATGTCCGACGACGAATCTGCACAAGAGCCTCAAAAAGGCATTACACCTCCCAAAGTGGCTTGGGCGGGCGGGCGAAAGGACTTAATGAGCTCGGTGATAGTGCTCATATTGGTAAGCACGGATTGTCCGCGGACCATCATGACGTATGTCTTGGCTGTGTATTCCTGCGATGTATTTGTTGCCGCAGCGTCTCCGCGTTACAGCATCTTCTCCTTTCACTCATCTTCCCGCAACGAGCGCATTACCCGCTCCTAGATTTTTTGGTATTTTCTCGAGCGGCGGCATCGACAAGAAAGAAACAGATTTCTGGTTTAGAGAACAGTGTCGGTGAGTGCAAGTACTATGTCATGTGAGAGTCGCGTTTTGATGGCTGAATGTTGGTTTGTTCGTTGTTCGGCTGTGCTTTCATCGGGAACTCTGCGTATCCCTATAGGGAGCTACAGCTAAAAACAGATTTCACACAGTCAGAACTTTCCTAGAAGAATCACTGTGCTACGAGCAGAACCCAATACGTCACCTTTTGAGTTCATATAGCGAATATGGCAAAGTGGTATGTTTAATCTATGCATCCCCATCGCCTCAATCAGGAAGCTTTCTTGAATGGAGCCGTACTTATATCTCGCCCTCGCCCGTTTATCCCCGTGGCCGTCGTTTCTCCATACTGTCCGCCGATATTCTAGGATTGACCTGTTCTCGCTTGTGCTGGTGCGTTTTCTCAGTCTCCCTATACCGAGCCCGGCCGTTTACACTCCTGTCTCTTCGGCACTATCACTCAATTTTCATCAAAAAAAAAAACTCATGCGCAGACAATAACTTTCTTCCTCGGGGCAATAGCTGGTATCGTACTCTTTGTGCGACGTATCAGCGAGTTCGTCAACGCGACGAAGGCGTCGTACGTATCATCGCTCCATCCACCGATTTCTTCTTTTCTCACCTCAAACTCGAACAGGTTGCAAGAAAAAGGCTGGACCGTGTCTAACCAGGGTGTCTCTGTGCGCACTTCCAAGCGGTTGGACCGCGAAGACTACATCGACGCTACACAACGGTACGCGCGCCATCCTCGCACTGACGTCAACTTCCTGTTGATACTTGCTATACATGGGATAGGGGCATCATGAAAGTCGTGGGTGCGTCCAAATTTGGTCATGCCGCATCTGCGAGCACGACAAGCCTCGACGGCGAGGACCGCGCGAACGCCGACGGGAGCAGCAACAAGAACGGTGGCACGGAACGCAAAAAGCGGAGCCTCCTTCGGCGCAACAAGGCCAAATGATTCATCGCAAACGCACATCATGTTTTTTGTAGAGGTGGCATAGGGGTTTCATTTTGCTAACATTTGCTTTCATCTCCGCTTCTCTTGTTTCGTTTGGTCTCGGTCTGTTTATTACTCGAGCTAATCTATTTATTATGGTGTCAATGACTCGTAGCGGCATTAGTGTAAACTACATACGTTTAAATAGTGAAATTGCTCGTGTCAGGGATGGCTGCTTTGACCCAGCACTTGAAGATCCCGCTGCCTTCGACTGAGGGAGATGGGGCACGCTATTCAAGGGAAGCTGGTATCCAATGGGAACGAAAAAATCGCATGCATTAGCCGAGACTGGGCACTTGTATTTTCAGAGGAAGATACCACGAACAATCTTTGAAACTGCATAAGACGGCCGATGAAAATTGGGGTGAACGGTAGCAATCGCCTGCAGAAGAATCTTGGCATTGTCTCTACTTACGACTGATGTTGTACTTAGATCGAATTCTTGAGGACTCTCAAGAAAGAGCGTATCACAGATGAAAATTGAACTCCATAACAAAACACACCTCTAGCTAGTCATGTCACTAACACACTCCCAGCCACCTTTCAGGCTCTCTTTCCAAAGTGTAACCTTACCGTCGCCGCAACTGACGGCAAGGATGTTCCCCGCGAGACTCCACGAAACACGCCACACGACATCCGGGAATTTCCCTGGAGCAGCGGGTGGAGCTCCGGTGGGCGAAATGCTTGTTGGGTCTAGTGCGGTCCTGGTCCAATGTGAAGTAGGTGTGTCTTTGGTCCAAATCAGAACGGTTTTATCCTATAAGCGAGTTAGTCAAAGATCGTCATAGTCACATTTGAAGGCAGACGCACCTGTGAAGCCGTGGCGATGTAGCTCCTCGGCAGCCCAATATTGGGTGCCCATGCAACATCACGAACCCAGTCCGTGTGCCCTTCCAACACATCCTCCTCCGTCCAAGTCTGCGTCTCCTCGCTATACGCCCAAATCTTTACGAGGTTGTCGCATCCGGCGCTCACAAAACGCTTCACGGGAGCACTGGATGGCTGACCAGGGGCGGTAGACGCGGGAGCAAGCAACGCGCCAGGGCGTGTGGCGGGGGCCCAGGAAACGGCATTGCAGCCAATTGCATGTGCCTCGAAAACGTCCGCGCCCCATTGGCCATCGTCTAAGATATCCAGGTCAGTGGTTGTCTCCACATATCATGTGAGAATGCGGCTACTTTTAAAAGTGAGCACAGATATCTTTCCATCAGAGGATGCACAAGCGAGGATGGCGCCGAGCTCGTGTGGGGCCCATGAAACCGAGTTCACTATCCCAGCATGAGTAGAGCGAAATGCATGGATCGAGAGAGCGTGCACCTGAAGCCGCATGCAATGAGTGCTCCTTGATCTTAGCCCATCCCTCCGCGTTCGACTGCTGCTCCTTCCAAATAAGCACCTTTCCATCGTACGAGCATGACGCCAGGATGTGCCCATACTTAGGATGTGCCCATGCGACCTGCCATACTGGACCAGTATGTCTGCAACCAAAGGGCAACATTGTGTGAGCGAGAACAAATACGACAGGGCGACAGATAGATTCATACCCTTTGAGAGTCTGTCCAGTACCCCGCTGCTGCTCTCCGTCCACGATGTCGAACACCTTCACTGTTCGGTCCGAGGAGCATGTTGCCAGACGCTTGCCGTAGTAATCCAGCTGAGCATCATGCTATTCTCGGGCGAAGAACATATTGTCAGACTGCCAGAACCGTTGCGCTTACAGTAATTCAAGAAAGACCTACGATCATGTCCTCATGAGCCGTTTCGATCGGTAATGGGTCCGCAGGCGGCTATAGCACGTCAGAAAAGTAGCACTGTCGTATTCACGACACAATAGCGCACCATGGCGGATAAATTTCTGTTCGTTCTCTGCAGTGCAGGGAGCTAGATTGCAGTCTAAATCCAAACGGTGTAGACGTGTCCATTGCTACGTGACTTTGTGACGATGCAGAGTCACAGTTGTGACCAGTCGTGCTTTATCTCAACTGGCCCGGGAACGGCTAACCGCTGAGGTTGTCTATTAGACCTGTAGACAGTGGACTTGTAGATAAGTGGATGGTACATCTACAAGCTCAGTCATTCTAGGAGTGTGGTGTTGAGAACTAGCCAGTGTGTGCTAGTTCAATGCTGAGTGAGTTGTCCAAATGCAGCAGAATTAGATTGACATGAATGACAGGCATCTGGGAAACCATCCCCTTGTATTAGCTCTGGATTATATCTAATAGTGTCTAAAAGTATCTAAAAGTGTTAATAGCATCTGAAGCTGTCTAATTGTTGGACTGAGGCAAATTGCCTTCGTCATCTCTTTCTTATGATTTACTTATTGCGTACTTACTTGATGAGCTCGGAGATTGCCGAAGTACTATACAGCTCTCAGCCACTGCACTTGTAGTTACTGACGCCTTCAGTGTCGGGCTTCCCTCAGTGATCTACACAGACGCTGAGGTGAGCCCGCTTCTTCTTAAGACATAGATGTCACTTTTACTTATGCTTCTATCACGTAGTAATACTTCTAGGTACTTACCAATTAAATATACAGTGATCTACACAGACGCTGAGTAATACTTCTAGCCCATATTCCAACAGGTTATGGGTGTTATGATCACGTTCTATCGGGCCTACACGGCGGTCTATACCGATACGATCATCACAAATATCACGCGGCCTCACAGGTTGAGGCGTACACCAAGGTACAGATATTAACCTTGGTCATCCACTCCCAACGGATCACCTTATCGTTGGTCGAGTATCACGGGCCTATTGTATTAGCGGGCATGGAACGCCGCCTTATAAATTACTCACACGCAGGGCATGAACCTCCTAGTCTCTCCTGGCCGGAAGGAGACCAACGGAGAAGCACAAGAGTAGTCGTTATTGAGAGAGACGACTTAGAGAATACCTACAGATACATATTCGGTATTCTCACGCCCTACTTCCTGAAGTAGTATAAAAGGCCCATAGAATAGGCTGAGGATCTTCAGTCTATTCTCTTCGTTCACTGTGGTCTTCCTACCACAGTACTTCGTTCCCCTGTATCTTCACATACAGGGATCTTCGTTCAGTACTGTCTTCCTACAGTACTCCTTCGTTCTTAGGCAGTCTTCATACTGTCTACTCTCATTGCTACATCGCAATACACTTCTGGCTCCTGTGCTACACGTACAGTCGAGACCACCGTTCCACACATCCTCCACGAGTGACCTAGGGAAGAACCTCCTACTCTTGGGGTTACCGACGAGCAGTCGTAACACTAGAATAGACTCTTCTGCCCCTACCTTGCTCGCACCAGCTTGCTGCCACACCCTCTCTCATAACCTTGCTCAGTGGGGATATAGACCCCCATTGAGAAAGCGTTACTGCACACACTCTGGAGCAAGACCTAGGCCAGGAATACCCACCCGGCACTAGACGTATCAATAACCAACTCCGTCACAACAATCGCCCTATCCGGCGCGAAGGGGATTTCTGGGTCTACGAAGACAATAACAGAACTGCCCCTCCGAATTACGATAACTGCTCATACCGAAACGGGCGTTATTACTTCACACTTGAAGACGGAACAGAAGAAGAGGATATTTGGAACGAAATAGAAGCTCAGTGGGAACTAGCCCCACCATACAGGGAACCGGCGCCGGTAATCCCCGAAGACTCGGAGCAAGAGGAAACAACCTCGGAATCAGACTCCGACTCACCAGACCAAACACCGATCAACACCCGAAACGAACCACTCGCCAAAATGTCGGGACAAGCTTCGACTTCTACAAACACCCCTTCCGCAACAGTACAACCCGGAAGAGGAAAAGTCAAACTCCCAGACAATTACACAGGCGACCGCATTGAATCCCAGAAATTCATGCTCCAATGCCTCCTTCTTTTCGCAGCAGAATCCGATCGGTACAAGACCGATCAAGACAAAATATCCCTTGTGCTCTCATGCATGAGATACGGCACGGCGGGAGCTTGGGCAGAGAACTTCCTCCTCAAATCAGTAGGAGCGGATCCACCTACCGATCTAGGCACCTGGAAGGACTTTTTAGCCAAGTTCAAATTACAGTTCAGGGAGACGGGCAAGACCGACAAAGCACGAAGCGCACTTATGGCCTCCTCCCAAGGACGAATGACGGTTGATGAATACTCCAACCAATTCATTCTCATCGCCGCCGACGCCGACATCTCCGATAAAGAGCAAGTCCCTTACTTCCAATGCGGGTTAGACCCGCGCGTCATGGACAAAATATACGACAAGGAAGTTCAACCAAAGGATACGATTCAGGACTGGATCAATACAGCCTGCGAAATAGATGGACGACTTCGAGCCAGAACAGCTCAAAAAGCCATCCTCGCCAACTCCACCTCCTTTCGAAGCGATTATCTGAATCGTTTTCATAACCAAATCTCTCCCCGCTACAATTCCACAAACGCCCCTCGCAGAATGAACAACCAGGTGGTTGACATGGATATTGACGCTACCAGAAAGCGTAACGCCGAAAGTCAAAAGAGAAAATTTGACGGCAAGCGAACCACCTCCTGTCCCAACTGCGGAAAGCCAGGGCACTCTAGCGCTAACTGTTGGTCACCACGCAGAGGCGTTCGCCCAGTTCGAGGAAACTCGAAAAGACGCCTGGGTACGACAGGGAGAGGAAACCGCGCGGTTGATTTGGAGGGAGAAGACGACGCACCCGCTATGGGAAACCAAGCGGGAATATATCGAGGAATGGAGACAGAGGACGTCCCTCGCAACGACCAGCGGGTACCACAACCTGGTCCTTCGATGGAACGTCCTCACTCTACCCCATCCGGACGACCCCAAACGAACCATGGGCAACGCGCTATGTTACCTAACGGACGACGGGGAGACGGAAGCGTCAGTCATTCTGCTCGAATCGGAGCAGTACTCGGAGAATTAGGGGAAGATGAAGCAAGAGAAGTAATCTTGGGACACGCGGAGCGTTTTTCCTGACCTCTCCCTCACCAGCGAAGGAGAGAGGTCAAGGACAACCCGAGTTTGATGCCCGCACTTGTATTCGTATCGGAGCAATGAACGACCGTATCATCACCCCCATACGCCTGAACGTGAAAGTATCAAATAGGAGTCAAAACGCTGGAGCAAAGGCAACCATCGACTCGGCCTGCGAAGGGGTTATAGTAAACGAAACTTGGGTCAAGAGACATCGTTTCCCCACCTATACACTCAACAACCCCATCCGCGTCCGGAACGTCGATGACACCATTAACAAAGCAGGTCTCATCCGATCCGCCTTGGATGTGAACCTCACCATTCGGGACATCAGTGGACGAACGCATACCGAGCGCGTCCAGATGTTTATCTCCAATCTAGGGAAAGACGACCTTATCCTGGGAACAGATTGGTTGAAATACCACGATCCCTCCATCGAATGGAGGCGACGTGAAGTGCACTTTGATCGGTGCCCCCAGAAATGCCAGCAACCATATGGGTTCACTAGGGCAAGGGAAGAACCGCCATACAGCAGGCAGTTATCAGACGTGGAGCCACGGCACAAACCACGCATCAATGAGCGCGAAAAACAGCGCCTCGAACACCTCCGAAGACTATCGGAAGATGTAGGACTCCGCGATCACAGCGGAACGTTTGGCGTCCGACTACGAGCATACCTCAAAAGGAAATGGCTCCTAAAGGACATAAGGAAATACGCAGAAGAGAAACGAAAGGCTCAAGACAAGCCATCTCTTTCACCAAACGGGGGAGAACCTGATCTCCCAGACAAACCCTCAGGAAAACAGGCCACCCGGGACCCAGTTATTCGGAAACTGGCCCCCGAACCGTCAGGATTTGCCAGTTTCGACCAAGACCTGGAAGACGAAATTATTGTCACCAATCTAAAGGAAAGAGTTCCCAAGGCGCATCACGAATTTTTGGACATCTTTAGCGAACGAAAGTCGCAGCGACTCCCAGAACACACTTACTGGGACCATGCCATCGACTTGAAACCAACCTTCAAACCTCAAGTGCCCAAAATCTACGCCCTGAGCCCAGAGAAACACGACGAATTAGGAAAATTCATCAAGGAACATCTGGAGAGAGGAACCATCCGTCGATCCACCTCGCAAACAGCAGCCCCATTTTTCTTTATAGGAAAAAAGGATGGAAAACTACGCCCGGTACAGGACTATCGCCACTTAAATTCGCACACCATCCCGAATGTGTGCCCCCTTCCACTAATTCAGGAACTACTGGATGTGATAAAAGGGGCCATCATTTTTAGCAAATTGGACGTGCGATGGGGATACAACAATATACGCATCAAAGAAGGAGATGAGTGGAAGGCGAGCTTCATTACCCCGTTAGGTTCTTACGAGCCTACGGTGATGTTCTTCGGCCTAACCAACTCGCCAGCCACCTTCCAAGCTATGATGAACATGATCTTCAGGGAGCTCATCACAGCCCGGAAGATAACCGTATATATGGACGACATCCTCGTCTTCTCCAAAACCATGGCGGAACATGTTAAAATCCTAAACCAAGTTTTCCAAATCCTACGCGACAACGATCTATATTTGAAACCCGAAAAATGTGAGTTTTACAAGGAAAAGCTCCAATATCTGGGATATACAATTTCAAAAGACCATGTCGCCATGGAGGACTCAAAGGTGGACGCAATAAAAGATTGGCCAATCCCACGCACAGTCCGCGACATTCGCTCCTTCTTGGGCCTAGGGAATTTTTACAGGCGCTTCATCGACAAATTCTCACTCATCGCGCGCCCCCTACACGACCTTACCAAAAAGGACGAGAAATGGAACTGGACTGCAAAATGCCAAGAAGCTTTCGAACGATTAAAGAAAGCTTTTATCAGTAAACCCGTCTTGAACTATCCAGATCCCATGCATCCATACCGATTAGTAACGGACGCATCACTAATCGCCTATGGAGCTACCCTTCTACAAGAAGGAAAAGATGGCGACTGGCACCCAGTCGCTTTCCTTTCTGGATCGTTTTCACCAGCAGAGCGGAATTACGATGTTCACGACCGGGAACTCTTGGCTATAATAAAAGCGTTGGAACACTGGAATCACTACCTCGAAGGAGCACGACATCCCTTCGAGATTTGGACAGATCACAAAAACCTGGAACATTTCCAAACGGCGCGAGACCTATCACGGCGACACGCCCGTTGGAGCCTTTATTTGAGCAGATTCGACTTTACACTCAGCTATAAAGCAGGATCAACAAATCACTCCGATGCTCTGTCCAGGCGTCCAGACCTAAGTGAGGGGGTAGAATCTGACAACAAATCTCAAATTTTACTCCCGGCCAAGCTTTTCAACAAATCCGACGAAACATTGGTAGAACCGTCCCCGACACGGCATATAAAGTCCACGGAAATCGCCTCCTCAAACCTCATTTCCCTCATCCGACACTCGAAATCGGAACATGATGCCTTAACAAGGGTAGCCCTCGCAAAGCTCTTACGAGTAGGACCACAAGGGATGAGAGGATTATTGGGACATTGGACACATGAAGACGGAATCACCAGACGCAACGGCCACATATGCGTCCCCAAAGACGACGTCATCCGAAGACTCATCGTCAAAACACATCACGACGCACCCGCGGTAGGACACCTGGGTAGAGCAAAAACATTGGAAATGGTACAACGACACTACTGGTGGCAAAACATGACTAAATTCGTCCACGAATATGTGGATGGATGTGCCATATGCCAGTCTACGAAGAACTTGACACACAAGACACACCCACCGATCCACCCTCTGGAAACCACCAACGTTCCTTGGCGATTCATCTCGACAGATTTCGTCACGGACCTACCCGAAAGCAAAGGTTTCGACTCAATTAACGTGGTAGTGGATCAAGGTCTGTCAAAAGGCATAGTCATCACCCCATGCAAGAAAACGATCACGGCAGAAGAAACAACCGTGCTTTTCCAAAATAACGTTTTTAATCGACATGGACTGCCGACCAAAATAGTGTCCGATCGGGGCCCTCAATTTGCGGCCAAATTCACCCGAAAACTCTGGAAACGGCTAGGAATCACCGCCGCTCTCAGCACGGCGTATCATCCCCAAACAGATGGAGAAACGGAACGGGTAAACCAGGAGATCGAGCAATTCCTGAGAACGTTCTGCAACTACCATCAGGACAATTGGGTAGACCTTTTGCCGTTCGCCGAATTCTCACACAACACACGAAAACACTCGGCCACCGGGAAATCCCCTTTCGAAGTGCTATACGGTTTCAATCCCCCCTATTCAGCTGACACGGCGCTGGAGACAAAGGTACCTGCGGTAGCTGAACGCATTAGGACGATCACAGAAGTTCAGGAAGAAGCCGCTGCCAGCTTACAAATAGCCAGCAATTACGCCAAAGACCGGGATCTTCACAGGAAACTTCCCCAATGGGAGGAAGGAGACCAAGTATGGTTAGAAGGAACCCATATTCGGACAACCCATCCTAAGTTCAAGCTCGCCCCTAGGCGATATGGCCCCTTCAAGATACTGGGAAAAGTAGGAACCCTGGCGTACAAGCTCCAAATTCCTCCGCATTGGAAAATCCACCCGGTGTTCCACGCCGCCGTGCTCACTAAATATAAAGAAACCGAAGCCCACGGAGAAAACTTCGCGCGACCAATACCGGAGGTATTGAATGATGAAGAACATTACGAAGTAGAAATGATCGTGGATTCAAAACGACAAGGACGGGGAACCAAATACTTAGTCAAATGGATGGGATATCCCGAAGCAGACAACACCTGGGAGCCCTACGCTCTCCTAAAGGGAACGGCGGAAGAAGCCATGAAAGATTTCCATGACCAATATCCCGACAAACCCCGTCCGGGAACAGCCTGAGAGGAGAAACAGAGGTTATAAAAGGAGCGACAAGAGGACTCCAACAAACATCTTCTCACCTTCTTTCCCTCTCGAACACTTCCCCCCATTCGAATGCTCCTCCACGACGACCACGATGCTTCGTCTCCATCCAGAAACTCCTCCCCCGATGTCGTCCTTATGGTCGCCAATCCAGATGTCGAACGAGTGGAAAGAGGAACAAGTCCTCACCGACCAGATGCTGGACGAATTGATAGAGGAACAAGTCCTCAACAACCAGGATCTACCGGCGTCCTCCTCACCCCTCATCTCAACAACTTCTCCGACGACGACGCCGAAGACTATGCCAAGTTCAAGGAAAGGGAAAGAACCCGAAGACCCTCACCGGAGAGGGCCTCACGAGGTGCACCACGGCATGAAAGTTCTGATGACCGAAACCAGTCGAGCCTTGGCCCATTACCAGTGGGAGTTCCACCTCCTAGTGAAGGCACGAGTCCTAGTGGAGTTGCAGGTCCCTCGGGATTTCGAGCAAGAACGGCAGCTCAACTCCCGGGCCATGGAGAAGCTGAACCAATACCAGTTCTATCAGAAACTGCACCTCCGCCAGTACCAACTAGTGGACCGATTCCCAGCTCCATGGGAGGACCTACCCCTCGTACAGATCCTCACACCGGAGAACTGGAGCGACACGCGGACGCGCTCCTCCAGCGGAACACCATCTCCGCGGTAATACAAATGGCCACAGCCATGGCCCTCCAAAGACTCGCTAACTTCTCGGCAGGACAACCCGGGAATGAACATAGCGACGTACCTCGACGACTGGCTAGTGCCAGTCTCCAGATCAGGGCGCTTGCCCTCCAAACCGACCCGGACACAGCCTCCTGGTACGCCCATAATGATGGGCGACCCCGAGCCCTCCTCATCCACCCTGACGAGTTCTCCCAATACGTCAACCGAGAGCTCCTTCCAGCTCTCCTCTTCGGAGGAGAACTGGGAAACGTCCAACCAAGCAGAACCGACCCTTTCCGAGTTGTCACATGGAACGTACCACGTCCCGGAGAACATCCCACGCCTGTATCAAATCCAAGAAGGGTTCCGCGTACGGTCGTGGAGCGCCCTCCACCGAGACAACGAGAGGTTCCTACAGCGCATAGCCATACCGCGACTCCCCCCTCTCACCGGATACGAGGTTTTCCCTTATCCCAAGGAAATACCGACGAGGAGGAACCGCCCGTCTATCGAAGAAATGAGGGAAGGCGGAGTCGGGGAAACCAGGCAACCCTCGGACATGGAACAACTCCTGGCCGGAGTATTCGACACCGGCCTGGATCGCCTCCTCCTAGTGCTCGATTTCGTACGAACGAAAGAGAGGATAACCGAAGTAGCCGCAGAACTCGCCGCGCTGATTCGGAGGCTCGAAGAAATAGCTCTTGGACTAGATCCGAGCTCGATGCATGGGATGCTCTAGACGATCCAGGAAATTACGACGACGCTGACCCCTACTACCGACCTGACGAAGGGGGCGGGGATTATCAAGGACCTTTTGATTATTAAACGGACTAATAACAGGGCTTAGGGAGAAGAAAGGGGGTAAGGAAGTTGAGGAACTCCTTCCCCTGACAAATTACATCCGAAACGATGTAAAACTACAATCGTCCGCAACGACGTAAAACTAGGATCGTCCCTCAAGACGTTAAACTGTACGACCTCGTCCGAAAGAGACGTTAAACTACCGCGCGTCCGGAATGACGTCTAAACTATCGGACCTGCATGTCTTAAAACTGTGAAAAGATAAGAAGGCAGGGGAAGTACCTGACCATTTAGTCCTAGGTTCAAATGATGGTACGAATCAAGGACAACAGCGGGCATAATTCCACGTACGACCTACGGCGGAATCCTTTCACATCCTCGCTGTCAAGGAGTTAATCTGACAGATGCATCGAGCGTCCCATTTGGATCCTCAGTTTTACAGGGTTTTTTCCGCATTAGGGAACCCTCTACATGACATATACTCTACTCGTAGGTGTCGACAAGCAGGCCCTTCGCCTTGGTACAGCGAAGTGCCCATACATAACCGGTTGCAAGTCCGAGTCAAGAAATTATGATGCATAACTCGTATCGTGAACCCTCACAGTCAAGGTCTGACTGGTGTTTTGGGACGTCCCACTTTGGATCTCCCGTTTTACAGGATCGTTTCCGCATTAGGGGATCCTACAGCTGGCGCATGAGATGATGTAGAGAGCGGGCCGCCTCTACCTCACAAGTCTTCCTAATGATGCGAGGCCACAAAATCACATCCGGAACGATGTAAAACTACCAAAGGCTTGGTCCGCAATGACTATAAACTACTAGGGTCCGCAATGACGTTAAACTAGTCTTCGTCCGAAACGACGGAAAACTATCCCCGTCCGAGATGACGTTAAACTACCATTGACCAAAGGAGCGTGGTTGCATTCTGGCGAAGCGCGGAAGGACTCGCGTCACAGAACCCTGCCTATAAAAGGTCGAAGCGCTTCCGATATTCACTCGCTTTTCGGTAAAAGAATATCGGGTCGTCTTGGTTCAAATCCAAGCGAGGGGTCTGGGGACATGGAAGAGCAAGCATCTCTTCATGGAGCGCTCAGTCTAGTCCTGGAGTCGAAGTACAAGAAATTCCGCTCCAAGACCTAGTCAGGAGGCAACTAGGACACGTGCCTCGAGTCAAAGATCTAGTAGGAAGGGACTAGATCACGCGACTCTCGTCTGGCCCACATAGCGGAAGAACGACAAAGAGCGGGCCACTCATCCAAAGTCTATTCCGCCACGATCGTCCGCAACGACGATAAACTACGAAGCGTCCGGGATGACGTTAAACTAAGCATTGTTTTTCCACAATATTTGTGGCGAAACAACGTCCGCAATGACGCTAAACTATTGTCCCTTTCCACATAGGGATTGTTTCGAGGCCAATGGCATCGACGTCCGCAACGACGGTAAACTACGGGCATCCGAAACGATGAAAAACTACTGTCCCTTCGTTCTAGGGATCGTGCGTGGCGATCTTGACAAGATACCGCGCGTCCGCGACGACGTTAAACTAGGTGCCCCTGAACCTAGGGGTTGTCATTGACGTCCAATCCCCTGGCCGCCAATGCGTCCGCGACGACGGAAAACTATTTGCTCCTTACCGAATAGGAGTTGTGGATTGACCGCCATGGTGTCAATCGGTCCGCAATGACATTAAACTACGTGCTCCTTACCGTACAGGAGTTGTGATTCATCACTCTGGTGCTGAATCGTCCGCAACGACGTTAAACTACTCGTCCCTTTTTGCACAGGGATCATCATCAACGTCGTCCTTGACGAGAACGACGCTGATAATGTCCGAAATGACATTAAACTACCCTCATCCTCGGAGGAAAAAGCCTATCGTGACTCGAGGGACATAGTCAGACGATAGCCCGCCTATCGCACGGCGTTAAACTGCAAGCCGCCTAATGCACGGCGTTAAACTGCAGGTCCGCCTACCTCACGGCGTTAAACTGAGCGGTCTCATAACCATGAGGCGTTACAAGTTATCCGGTTTGATAAAGTATAAACCGTCCATCATGCCTCAGTGGAATCTGGAGCGGGTAAAGTCTGGTCCATGGCCCTATGCACATCACCGATGGAAATTCCGGCGTGCAGAAACATCTTTCCCCACAGATATTCCATGTTGATGATGAAGCACGTCCGCAAAGACGTTAAACTACGGATCGTCCGAAACGACGATAAACTACGGACCGTCCCGCATGACGTTTTAAACTGCCAGTCGTGGATATATCTCGCAACCCGACAAATATATCAGCTGTGGTCTAGATGTCCATTCGTGCAAGTGAACGGGCAGACTTGGGAAAGGAGTCAGACTCCTCCTTATTCCTCGCTGCACCCTTCAAGTCTAATTCTCTTCACATCCTTGCCTCGAACCCAACACTACACGTGGTATCCCCCACCATAGGCCCACGTTTGTGAAAAACAAACTCTGGACGCCGTAAACTGCCTCACCGGAGATGAGTCCACCGTATGGGGACAATACTGCTTGGGATTTGGCTGCAACCTCACCGGAGATGAGCTCACCGTATGGGAGCGATACTGCTTGGGGCATCATGACTGGTAGCCTGGAGAAGTAGGCCTAAGCCTTCGTAAAGCGATCAACCTACTTGTCCATGGGCGCCATCCACTGTCGTCAAGAGGAACAACAAATCATGAGGATAGACGACTATCCTGGAAACACTGAGGTTTGGCCCTCGGAGAAGGAAGAAGAAGAACCTGATGACACGAATCGGAACCCACATGCTAGAGTTTCTATTCATCCACACACCACTCGCATTCATACGCCTTTCTTGACACCTGTCCGGAGACCGACCGGACTGACATCCTGGCTTGAGAACCCAGGAAAGATCACAACAACCGAGGGGTGAAGGAAGAACACCCTACAGAGCGGAGGTTTGGTACCCTCGTGCCTCGACAAACAAACAGCTCAACGGAGATGGAAAACTCCTAGAGGATCAAACGACGTAAGTCGGTCTTCCTCCCAGAAAACGAAGTCATGTCCCGGAAGTCGCATCCGGCGACCATCGTTGGATCAAGAAAGCAAATCGTATATGGAGCGGCGATGACACGCAAGGCGTGGTCCTACCAGGCGAATAGGACGTAGAAAGGGGGTATTGTTATGATCACGTTCTATCGGGCCTACACGGCGGTCTATACCGATACGATCATCACAAATATCACGCGGCCTCACAGGTTGAGGCGTACACCAAGGTACAGATATTAACCTTGGTCATCCACTCCCAACGGATCACCTTATCGTTGGTCGAGTATCACGGGCCTATTGTATTAGCGGGCATGGAACGCCGCCTTATAAATTACTCACACGCAGGGCATGAACCTCCTAGTCTCTCCTGGCCGGAAGGAGACCAACGGAGAAGCACAAGAGTAGTCGTTATTGAGAGAGACGACTTAGAGAATACCTACAGATACATATTCGGTATTCTCACGCCCTACTTCCTGAAGTAGTATAAAAGGCCCATAGAATAGGCTGAGGATCTTCAGTCTATTCTCTTCGTTCACTGTGGTCTTCCTACCACAGTACTTCGTTCCCCTGTATCTTCACATACAGGGATCTTCGTTCAGTACTGTCTTCCTACAGTACTCCTTCGTTCTTAGGCAGTCTTCATACTGTCTACTCTCATTGCTACATCGCAATACACTTCTGGCTCCTGTGCTACACGTACAGTCGAGACCACCGTTCCACACATCCTCCACGAGTGACCTAGGGAAGAACCTCCTACTCTTGGGGTTACCGACGAGCAGTCGTAACAATGGGCCCTGCTGTCCAAGCCATGTCGCTTGCCAATTCAATCACTGTCACTACTGTTCTGAAGCTCTCAGAAGATCTGTCAAACTGGCCAATCTACAAGGATCGGGTACAGACAGCCATTGAATCAAAGACAGGGCTGTTGCAACACCTGGCTGGCACTGCTCGGCAACCACAAGAGCCCGAGCTTCCTGCCGAAGATGCTAAAGATGATGTTCTAGAAAAGTATGACAAGGCTATTGAGAAGGTCGATGAATACAATCAGAGAGAAGCCACCATCAAGCAGCAGATCTACTCTACGATCCCCGACTCCATCCTCAATCAAATCAAAGGGGAGACAACCGCCAAGGAAGTTTGGACGGCGCTCTGCGATCTTGCGGAGAAGCAAGGAAAGATGGTCGAAATTGACATTCGACAGCGTATTCACGATTCTCGATGCCAAGAGGGCAGTGATGTCCATGCGCACCTCGACACCTTGATCGCACTCCAGAACGAGCTCATTGGCATGCATGCAGCTCTCGGCAACAATGACTTTGTTGCTGTCATTCTCTCCTCTCTCCTGAAGTCCTATGAGTCCGTTATTTCAGTAATGATGGCCACTTTGAGTCTCAGTTCAAAGCCCCTTACCCCTTCCGGAATCATTCAGCACCTCACGCAGGAGCACGACCGGCGCAGCATTCAAGGTCGGCTCGAGAAGAAGGCATTGTCTGACGAGACAGCGCTGTATTCACATGGCGGAGGTAAACAAGGAAAAGGGGGACGCGGGAAAGGAAAGAAGGGCAATCAGTCGTCGAGTGGCAAGAAGTGTTATAACTGTGGACTTACCAACCACGTAGCTGCAGACTGCTTCCAACCTGGCGGTGGGAAGGAAGGCCAATAGCCAGCAGGAATGCATCGGCCAGGCCAACACAAGAAGGGTGCGGACCAGAGTGTGGGGAACTTTGCAGTTGCTGAGGATGCTGAAGATCCCAAATTTGGATTCACAGCGACATTTGACCTTGCAGCACTGACAGCAGGCCCCGGCGTCTTGTCCATGACACGTGTCCGATGCCTTGACATGGGCGCAAGTCACCACATGTCACCCTATCGAGAAGAATTCACAGACTTTGTCAGTATCCCATCCAAACCCATTTACGCAGCCGACAAACGTACCTTCATGGCAACTGGCCGCGGAAATGTTACAGTCATGCTCCCAAATGGGGACGACATGACTGCTGTGCGGCTGTCTGACGTGCTGTATGCGCCGTCAATTGCGATCACGTTGATCTCAGCCAGTCACATTGACAAGGCTGGATACTCCATTTACTTGAAAGGGGGGATCTGCAGGATCTCCGACCCCTCCGATCATGTTGTCGCGAGAATTCTGTGGTCAAACAACCTGTACAAAGTCGTCAGTCAAAAATTTTCGAGAACTGCAGGTTCCGCCAGGATCGCCGATGGCACCCCTCTGATACCACATGGGGGGGACGAGGAAGCTCATGCCAACCTCATGCTATCAGCGCGGGAACTACACCGTCGCCTGGGTCACATATCCCTGGACACAGCAAAGAGGCTGGTCAAGGAAAGAGTCATCGAAGGCATCACCCTCGACGCTCTCATCTCCGAAATGGAGCTTTGTACTGCCTGTGTGCAGGCGAAGATGACACGGGTCTCATTCCCAAAGGAACGGACCCGACTGCGCACAAAACGTTATGGCGAGCTCTTACACTCAGACTTATGGGGCCCCGCACCCATCAATTCCCTTACTGGCTATCGCTACACGATGCCCATCATGGACAACTTCTCACAAGAGATCATCCTGAAACTCTTACGCTCGAAGGATGAAGCCTTCAAGCATTATCTTCAACACAAGGCCTTCGTGAAGGGCCATTGTGGCGTTGTTCAGATCAACACTCTACGCACCAACCGCGGTGGCGAGTACACCTCTGACGCTTTCGAATCCCACCTCAGAGATGAGGGAATGGTCCATGAGAAGACTGTTCACGACTTGTCGGCACAAAACGGGACCGCCGAGCAGTTCCTATGGACTGTTGTAGAACACGGCCGTGCGTTGTTGATAGTGTCGGGACTTCCAAGGTCCCTGTGGGGTGTAGCAATGTCACATGCCATCTGGTTGTGGAATCGGACCAGAACGTGCACGCTGTCGCGGTGAGGAATGGTTTCTCCCCTAGATACGATCGGGGTTTCCTGTTTTTCCGGATGTACCTAGTGTTCGTTTGATTGCTGTTCTAGATGATACCTTCTGGTGTTGGCACAATACACAGATATTGGTCACAGTTATAGGCAACGATGAGAATATCTTGAGCTATTTAGCGAATTTCTGAAGTGGTGCCGGACCACTAACAAAGACAATACTCCGTAAATGTTGAGAATAATGAGGAGAGGCTTAAGAACTTTGTGATTCAAGTTGCTGAGGTGCTACACAGATTGAAGGTGAGCTACTAGTTCTTCTAGTATCCCTACAAGTCTTGCAGCTTATCTCCAACTGATATCACTCAAAGAACTTATTGACTGGCACTGACTGACTGAGTAAAAGTAAGAGGGAGAGATGGTCTCTGCCTGAAGCAGGACAATCAGCCTCCTTATATACTATTTCAAGTGGGAATCTCCTTCCTAGTATATACAGGCTGAGTAGAGTCATTGTGAGTCACAAAGAATGCTGTAGAAATAAAAAGAATAGGGAGGAAAGCAGAGGAACAGAAAGGAAAGTAAAAGAAAGGCTCAGAATGTGGTAGAATGTTCCTTCAGCTTCCTTCAGAACTGCTCAGAACCTTCCCCTCCTTTCAGCTTGGAATGCCCTAGACCTTGCCCCTTTCCTAAACATTCTCCATCCTTCCACTAAAGCTCCTTTCTATTCTACCAGATTCCACTGCTTTCTTTCCATTCCTTATTGTCTTGCCATGGTCTAGCCCTTTCTGAAATAGACCCTAGGCTCTGGAATCTGTCCCAAAAGCGAATTATGAGTATGAAAAGGGATAGGAAATCAAGTTTAAGTGGTAAAATACTCGAAAAATATGTAGAAAATCGGAATTAAATGTCCTGTCCCTTCTAGGTTGTTTCTCTTTTCTTTCTTCTAGTCAAATATTCCGCCCTCCATTCTACCATCACTATTTGATGCCTAACAATGTGTGAGCACGACAACGCTTGAAGGCACAACGCCATACGAGAAGGTCCACGGCACAAAGCCGGACCTGGGTGGACTCCACAAGTGGGGGTGCCGAGTATGGGTGAAGATAGAGGGGCGGAGCAAGCTTGACGCGCAAGCTGACAAAGGACGCTTTGTTGGCTATAGTGCTGAAAGCAAGGGGATACTGGTGTACTGGCCGACAAAACAGAAGGTCAGCGTCGAGTGCAACGTGCGCTGGGATGACTCACCGGTACCGGACGTCATTATTGACGATAATGACAGCCCAAACGACAACGCACGGACGCTGGCGTGCTCTGCAAAGGGTGCAGGTCGCACAAGCGCACCTGGCGCCCTAGACACAACGCCGTTGAACGCTGTCGATGCGTCGCGGCTCAAAACCGAGTCACGCGAGCCTACAAGCATCCTGGGAGGTCAACAGGACAACGTGGTGCCAGCGCAACTCGACGCAAGTGCAACAAGAGGTCAAAACCTACCTGTAACCCCGGATTATATCCCCAAGTGCTCCAATTCTCCTCACAGCGTCGAAACGACGCGTCCCCGTCGCACTCCCAAGCCTTCTGAGTATATCCGACGCCTTGAACAAGGCGAAGGAACGACGACAGGCAGCGCACGAGCGCCAGCTGTCCCTCGCGGCATGCAAGCATCCAAGGACCCCAAACCAGACCTTGAGTCAAATCCTGTCGACAGTGCGCAGGTAGCGGCCATGGAGTCTTTCCTAGCCGATGAAGAGGCCGATGAAGAGGTCCTGGAGGAGGTGGAGATGCTAGGGAGGAAGTGGGAAGGAATAGAGTGGGCAATGGCAGCAGAAGCGACCGAGGGGATGGAACCCCGCACCGTGGAAGCGGCTCGGAAACGACCGGACTGGCCGCAATAGAATGCGGCGATTCAAGATGAACTTGACCGCCTCGCAAAGCTCAACACCTGGGAGCTCGTCGACAGGCCCTTGAAGGCCAACATCGTCGGCTCCAAGTGGGTCTTCAAGATCAAGCGGGGCACGGCTGGCGAAATCACGTGCTACAAAGCACGGCTCGTTGCGCAGGGTTTCACGCAGGTCCCCGGCATCGATTACGGAGACACGTTTGCACCAGTTGCAAAACTTACCTCCATTCGGATTCTACTCGCTCTCGCGGCTCGCTTTGACTGGGAGATTTATCAGATGGATGTAAAGAATGCATTCCTTAATGGAGACCTCGAGGAAGAGATCTTTATGAAGCAACCCCCGGGCTTCTCAGTGCCCGGCCTTGAAGAGAAGGTCTGTCGCTTATTCAAGACAATCTATGGCTTGAAGCAATCCTCTCGGCGCTGGTACAAGAAGCTCTGCAACGCGTTCCTCGCCATGGGCTTTACGGTCTGTGCTGTCAAACACGGCATCTTCTACAAGCGTGACGACGAGGGTGTTTCCATTATTGCTGTCTCTGTCGACGACCTCGCTCTCTTTGCTAGTTCCTTGGCTGCCATCTTAGCTATGAAGGAAGCCCTCAATTAGGCCTTTGAGATGACAGATCTTGGCGAGATTCACTGGTTGCTTGGTATCGAGATCAAGCGTGATCGCGGGGCGCGGACTATTTCCCTGCCTCAGCGTGCGTACATCAACACAATTCTCTCACGCTTTAATCTCAAGACCGCAAATTCACTCTCCACTCCCACTGATCCAAACGCACACCTCACAATGATGCAATCCCCATCCACTCCGCAGCAGTTCTCTGAGATGCGCAATGTTCCGTACCAGGAACTTATTGGATCTGCCATGTATGCTGCCGTTGCCGCTCGACCAGATATCTGTTTTGTGGTGTCATATCTTTCACAGTTCATGCAGAATCCTGGACGTGCTCACTGGGAAGCTGCAAAGCGATTGCTGAGGTATTTGAAGGGCACACGAGAGTTATGGCTAACTTTTGGGAAGGAGCAGCGGGGGATTGAGGGATTCTCAGATGCTGATCATGAGGGTCAGGAGCACAGATGCTCAATCTCGGGTTATGTTTTTCTGTTCGATGGTGGCGCTATGTCTTGGTCTTCCAAGAAGCAGTCAATTGTTGCTCAGTCTAGCACCAAGGCAGAGTATGTCGTGCTCGCTCACGCAACAAAGGAAGCATTGTGGATCTGTATGTTCTTAGGCAATATCTTCTCCCCTCTCACCACACCTACCATTCTCTATGGCGATAACCAATCCGCCATTGCCCTTGCCAAGAATGATGCCTTCCATTCTCGCACAAAGCACATTGACATCCGCTATCATTTCATCCACGACATTATCGAGAAGAGCTTCGTTGAGCTACGCTACTGTCCTACTGGTGAGATGGCAGCTGATGGATTTACTAAACTGCTGGCTCGTCAGAAGATTGAGAAGATGATAGAGCTTATTGGACTTCAGGAGATTTGAGGGGGTGTGTTGGACTGAGGCAAATCACCTTCGTCATCTCTTTCTTATGATTTACTTATTGCGTACTTACTTGATGAGCTCGGAGATTGCCGAAGTACTATACAGCTCTCAGCCACTGCACTTGTAGTTACTGACGCCTTCGGTGTCGGGCTTCCCTCAGTGATCTACACAGACGCTGAGGTGAGCCCGCTTCTTCTTAAGACATAGATGTCACTTTTACTTATGCTTCTATCACGTAGTAATACTTCTAGGTACTTACCAATTAAATATACAGTGATCTACACAGATGCTGAGTAATACTTCTAGCCCATATTATAACACTAATTTTTTAATTGGGAGCAACACATTATAAGCATTGGATTAAATTTCCAAATTGGGAACCACCTCTTTTTATGGCTAAAAAGATAGTTTCTAATTTCATGATATTAGAACTAATTCCATACCAAGAAGTCTTTAATTAGTAGTGGAAAATAGTAAGTACTACTACTCTATCAGTGAAAAGGTAAAGATGTGGCACATTCTATATTGTTTCAGCACATTACTCTTCTTTATATATACCTGTACCATTATCTTGTAGCTCTTTTGCTGACTTTCCAGCTGCCTTTACAAGGGACATGGAAAGAGAGGAATGTGCATTGATACTCCCAGCCACTTTGTTGGCAGCTTTGCAGCTGCCACATGTTAAGCTGGCTAGGCTTAGTTACATGCACGTGATGCACTAAGAGGGGTTCCCTGGGCTAAAGCTGATTGTGACGGCCCAACAAATAAAGACGACGGCTTGTCTTTGGGCTTGTTCCAAGAAAGGCTGGTCTGTATTGATCTTCTCCTCGAAGAGTCGAAGGAGGTGCTGATTGATCATGTGGCGGTGTTCGTCTGGTACGAACAAGTCCTCTCCAATACAACAGATGATTTCGGAGGGATCCCAACGGATGACTTGATATGCGGCGAGACGGATGACTTGATATGCGGCGAGTCCTTGATAGGTTGCAGGCGGTAGAGAATAATAAGAGCGATGAGACGAATCCAGTGCGTCATCAGACTGAGTATAGTTCTTTAGATCTGACAGAGATCGCGAAGCGTGAGCTGAAGGTAGCCAGACGCCGGGCGCAGTGCTGAGATCAAGATGTATACAAAGTGAACGAGCTGAGGCTTCTAAGAAGCTCAGCTCTCCTATATATAGTACATGGCTATTTAGAGTGGGACGGACATATGGTCCGTGCTTCTAAATGCTAAGTACCATCAACGATCGATGTGTGTAAGCCGCAGTCATTGTTCGTACTCCACGGCTCTTTGATGTAACCATATATAGTAAGTATATAAAATCCCTGTCCGCAGCAATATCAAATGGAACTGATCACGATCGACATCAGTCATCGCAGCAGAAGAGGTATCATAGTATGTAAGCGTTCATGCATTAGCATGTAAATGGTAGTCAGTCCGAGTCCGAGTCATGCGCGTAGCTCATGACCGTGTCCTAAGTCACGTGCCTAGATGCATGTCAAGTCACAGTCCTAGTCGTTAATAGTTTGAGTCCGAGGAAACACCTGACCTTCCCTTCTGTTCACGTGCTTATGCACGTGTTAGGACGCGGTCCTAACACCACAAGAGGCTATGAAAATCTTAGTACCTTGGCCTTGCATATAAGATTATTGAAGTTGTTATTGTTAGCCAATGCCTACTACTGATTGATATAGGATACAATATACAGGTTGCATCTTGGAAATCACTCTCTTGTATTATGCTCTAATTAGTTTAATTTATGTATAATCAAGAATGATTAGGATTAGAAATTATTTGCTTACCCCCCCTAAACCTATTCTAATTAGACATAATTTTCCTAAATTAAGAATTATTAGGGTTGATTATAGCTTGATATTTCGGAAAAATAATAATAAATCAAGCATCACAGTTTTCATAGGCTTCTTATAGAGTCATGTTTATTAAAACACTAGTTAAATACCTAAACACAGAATATACCTTATAACAAACTTACCTTTTGCCAGAGTTGAACCAACAACCTCATATATACAAGTACCCAGGACAGATGCTCTAAGCCACTAAGCCATAAGGTCTAATATATAAACTTGGTAATCTAAATAAGTAGACATAATATAGGCAACCTCAACATCTCTGATTTTATTTAATATTTATCTTTCCTCTTTCTTATAAATAAATAGGTCAATAAATACCCAAAAAGTCAGGTCTTTCAGGATTTAGTTTAAACACCAGCTAAAAAGATAATAAACCAATATAAAATAAATAATACACTTTATATAAAGTAAAAACAAATTATGGCACTTACATAATTTGGATTTAGAATGTGTAAAACTATGATTGAGTATAATATTCAATGGGACTCTACTAGTATAGATCATGCTATCTTAATTTGCAAATTTGATCAAAAACATGATTATGAATCATTGGCCATAATTAGCTTAAATTAGTAACATTAATGATTATCAATAATTAAGATCCAATGGGAGAAAGGGGTTTTCTAAATAGCCACTAGTGAGGTGAAGGGTGGGGACAAGAGTATATATATGGCATGCCTATGTATAAATAAGTACAAGATTGTGAGATGATCTTGATATGCTTGGTGCACATATTTCCTATATAGCAGGCAAATATATTATTCTGGCACTACATACCAATATGACTGTCTTCTCTATAGCCCAATAGCTAGAGAAAAACACCAAGTTTGAGCATCTTCTGTATAACAAGGCAATAGACAATGTGGATGGCACTGAGAATTGTAATATCAATAGTGGTGATAACTATATGCTACACAAGACAGTATTGACTACTACATGGATAGACAAGGTCTACAAGGCTGCATATAGCATGTTCCTAAGCTCAACCTGTATATTGTATCCTATATTGACCAGTAGCAGGTATTAGCTGACAATAACAACTTTAATAATCTTGTATGTAAGGCCAAGGTACTAAGATCTTCATAGCCTCTTGTGGCAGCTGTAAAGCTGCCAACAAAGTAGCTGGGAGTATCAATGCACATTCCTCTCTTTCCATATCCCTTGTAAAGGCAGCTGGAAAGTCAGCAAAAGAGCTACAAGATAATGGTACAGATATATATAAAGAAAAGTAATGTGCTGAAATAGTATAGAATGTGCCACATTTTTACCTTTTCACTCAAACAGGATTAGTACTTATTATTTTCTACTACTAATTAAAGACTTCTTGGTATGGAATTAGTTCTAATATCATGAAATTAGAAACTATCTTTTTAGCCATAGAAAGAGGCAGTTCCCAATTTGGAAATTTAATCCAATGCTTATAATGTGTTGCTCCCAATTAAGAAATTAGACACTTTTAGATACTTTTAGACACTATTAGATACATTCCAGAGCTAATACAAGGGGGTGGTTTCCCAGATGAAAGAATCAGTATGAGATCTACAAATAAATCTTGGACAAAATAGGAATGCACTCCTTAATTTCCACACAGAGTGTGTTTGGATTATATCATGATCCAATCAAAAATATGTTCCAGCATAGGATCAGGCTAAAATCAGGCTGAAATGTCCTTCCTTTTGTGCTCCGTGGACACATGTTGCAGCTTTTATGACATTTCAGCCTGATTTCAGCCTGATCTTATGCTGGAACATATTTTTGATCGGATCATGATGTAATCCAAACACACTTTGTGCGGAAATTGAGGAGCACATTCCTATTTTGTCCAAGATTTATCTGTAGATCTCATACTGATTCTTTTGCGCAAGAAATCATCAGGCAATCATTCTGGGATCACCGATCCCATTGAACTTTGCCCGCAGTGATTACGGGGTGGCATACTAAGCACTACAGCAATCTGTGGTTCCGAGATACACAACGTGTCTGAGGTTACATTGTATATTTACAAAAGCGTATTTGCGATGTTACAGGGCCGCGACTGGATTTCTGATCCGGCAAAAATCAGAAAGGGTACGCTCAATGTTCGATGAACACCCCCTACTTAGCCATCTCTCCTTGTGCCCATTTCACTGCCTCGATAATTTTGGAATGGATCCCCTTTCCAGTGGCCACGACACCAAAGTTCTCTCCAAGTGTCCTGCCTTGACCGAAATCGAGCGGTTCTCCGCGTCCATCGCTAATAACGCCGCCGGCTTCCTCAATTAGCAACGCGCCAGGTGCATGATCCTGCAGCAGAACGTCAGGAAGTTTGTATATAATATGAATGAGAGGTTTACCCATATTTTTTCGCGATACCCAACACCCGTAGGTAATCTCAGGTATACACCTCCATCGCCTCGTGCGAGAGCACCGTACTTCGCTTGTGAGTCCATCCGCGTGGGGGGACGCGTGACACCGAGAATCTTGGCAACTCGATCATTAACACCGAGCGCTGCATGCGCCGATTCGACGGACTCGAGTAGGTTGAGCTCTGAGGGCTGGAGCTCCGGCATCTTGAGCGAGATTGGAGAGCCGCCGGAAAGTGTGAGCTGCTGCGCGCCCTGACCGCGAACGGCGACAAAAATACAGCCCCGAGGACCAGAGGGATTCGATGGGTCGAGGGGAAGGTTTGGGCAACCGATGACCCCGAGTTCTACTCGAGCATCGACCAGGAGCGCGAGACAGACAGCGTACTGTTCACCGCGGAGAAAGCCCTTCGTCCCATCGATGGGGTCGAGGGTCCACATGCCTATCAAAAGAAGCAGGAAAATCATCAGAATCCTCCTATGTGATGATTTTTATTGACAGAGCCCAGCGCAGCATCTGTATTTAACATGGGAAGTAGACTCACGCCCCTTCCGTCCACCTTCGTACTGTCCGCGATCAATCGCACTCAGTAACTCTGCTTCTGTGCGAGTGCGCCCAAGGCCCCACTCTGCCATCTCGCCCTGGCCAAGCTCAGCCTTCAAACAGTCGTTTGCGAGTTCAACAACTCGAGAGCGCAGTGCATCGTTGTCGTGCAGATCAGCTGCGTCTTCTTCGCCGACGATGGGATCGGAAGGGAAAGCGTGTAAAAGAACAGTATTGATGACGGCCTGCGCAGAGAAATCCGCAACTATATACAAAGGTACAAATCAAGGGTTCGTGAGCCCTCATACACCGTTACTGATGCAATGATCAGTACGCACCCGTCACTGGGCTCTTGTCGCCTTTGACAAGGGTCTCCCCCTTGACAAGGTTATTGAACACCGCAGTGGTAAGTGTGCAAGCGCGGCGCACTGCGGCAATCGCGACTTGCTGTTCGGTTGCAAATGGGATCGACATGTTGGACGAATGTATGTTGGAGATTAGATGGCACTGACCACCGCTTTATGCTGCATTGAAGGACGGAAATATGTCGCGATCAAGGCGAGTATCTCACGTGGGTATTTTATCACGTCACATGCATGAGCGTCAGCACGCCAATGAAGCTCCCGATCATGCTCAAATTATTTGGTCTTTTGAAAGATGATCATTAGACAGTTAGAAGTGTTTGGAAAGCGACCAGAAGAGAGGTGTTATTATGTCTATTGAGGCATAGGAAATTGAATACAATAAATAGCAGCAAGTACAGAATAACATCTAGGAAGGAGGCGTCTACTTTTTGGATTGTGGCAAGGTCTTGCGGTATGCTTCTTCCAACTCCTTCTGGATGTTAGGCAGCACTGGCAAGTGGGTCTGTGGGTTTCAAAATAGATGGTCAAAAATCAGACTCCAGACGCGGCAACAGAAAGACGTGCCTTGTATTCCATACTGAACTCGCCCTTCCCCTGTGTTGCTCCACGGAGCTGGTTAGAGTAGCCAAACATGTCGTTCAAAGCCACTTCAGCAATGGCAGTGAATTCATCCTCGCGGACTTCACTGTCGATGATGGTTCCACGCCGTTGATTGATTCCCCCAATGACAGCGCCTGTTCCCCACAATCATAAGCATCAGTGTATTCAAGCAACACAGATCACGAGCCACGACGTACTCTGGAACTCAACTGGAGCGACAACCTCAACAGTCATGATCGGCTCGAGGATGACCGGTTGTGTCTTGGCGAAAGCTTCCCGGAACGCTCCAATAGTAGCAAGACGGAAAGCCAGTTCCGAAGAGTCGACGACGTGATATGCACCGTCCTTCAGCACCATACGAACACCGGAAATTTGGTTGCCAGAGAGTGTGCCTTTCTCCAGTGCCTCGTAGAAGCCCTTAAAAATGCATATTCATTAGTAAACCATTGATTGAAAGTCACGCTAAGTTGCACTCACCTTCTCGACGGCCGGAATGTAATTTGAAGGTATATTTCCACCCATTACGAAGTTCTCGAACTGCGTATCCTTACCTGTATCTGCATCCGGCTCCATAGGCTCAATATATCCAATGACACGGGCATACTGGCCAGCGCCACCAGTTTGCTTCTTATGTGTGTAGAAGAAGTCAGCGCGCTGAGTTATTGTCTCGCGGAAGGCCACACGAGGGCGACCGGTGGTGCATGCGACGTTATACTCGCGCTTCATGCGCTCAACATAGATCTCAAGGTGCAGCTCCCCCATACCAGAGATGATAGTCTGACCGCAATTAGTTGTCAGTCAAGTTCTTGAACAAAATTGGCACGCACTTCTTTGCTTTCTTGATCCACGTGAACCTTGAATGTTGGGTCTTCCTTCTGGAAGCGATTGAGCGCGCGAGAGAAGTTTGGTGTCTCCATTCCTGTAGGCTTGATGGCTAGCGAGATGACCGGTTCGGGAACGAACATTGATGACTACAGATCCGGTGAACATCATCGCTACTTATTGCGCTTACTGTTCAAACTTACCATGGAGAAATTTGTCGTCCCATCTGTGAAAGTGTCACCGGTAGCGCACTCAACACCAAATATGGCACAAATTTCACCAGGCCCGATCTCGTCGATGTCCTGAAGACTCAAATGTAAGGAGATGAAAGCTAGGAAATCCGCTTTGCTCACCTCCATCTCATTACTATGCATGCGTACAAGACGAGGCACCTTGATCCTCTTGCCAGTGCGGCCATGGAAGATGAACTGACCTTTTTTCATCGTACCTTGATAGACGCGCATATATGTGAGCTGACCAAAGCGACCTTCCTCAAGCTTGAAAGCAAGAGCAACGAGTGGCGCCGCGGCAGCCGGAACAAGTGCAACAGGAGGTGCAGAGGCCGGGAGTGAAGTATCGTGAGCCACCACCTCAGACTCGGCAGGGTTCGCGAGGTATGTGCAAACGCCATCTAAAAGAGGCTGAACCGCAGTGTTCTTGATGGCTGATCCGAGGAAGACAGGGGAAAACTTGAGTCCGACTGTGGTCCGACGGATCGCCTCAACGAGTTGAGTCTGCGATGGCTCCTGGTCATTCAGGAAGATTTCGCCCATCTCGTCGTCCACCTCGGCAAGCTGCTCAATTAATTCCATGCGCTTCTGCTTTGCGAGCTCAAGCACGCTCTCCGGTATGTCATCCGATTCCACAACGTCGATACTAAGTAGGCGAGTTCAGTACAAGTAGACAATAGCAAGGATTCACCAGCCCCCTTACCCTTTCTCGCCTCGGTTGTAGATAGCCTTCCACCTGACAAGATCGACGACGCCGTTCAATCCATCTTCGACACCAATAGGGACATGGAGCGAAGCAGCTGCAATGCGAAGTTTGGTCCGAATTTGTTGAATGACCCGCCAAGGATTTGCGCCAGGTCTACATTGAGGAAGCAGAATCAGAAATTCGGTTCAAAGAGATAGAAATTTCAAATCAGAGCAGCCTGCGTCCCAGATGCAGCTGACCTCAGATACCAGGCATGGCCGTGTATCACGAAGTCAGCAACCGCTAGGAGCAGGACTCTTTGCCCCGAGACACGGTATGGTCCCAGGCTGAGAGAAGAAACGAGAAAAACTCACCGATCCATTTTGTTGATAAATGAAATCCGAGGAACATTGTATCTACGCATTTGTCGATCGACCGTAATGGTTTGACTCTGGATACAGGCGTTCAGCGACGCCCAAACAGGCAGAATGTGGCGGCAAGGGAGTGTCGGACTTGTCATCGTAACGATTCGCAGAAAGTGACCCAATGAACGACATAAAGTGACACTTACCTGTACACCCGACACAGCACAAAGAACTAAAACTGCACCGTCCAAAACACGCAAAGCCCGCTCAACCTCGATCGTAAAGTCGACGTGCCCTAGCGGTGAAGCGAGACATGTGAAACCACGCCAGTCAAGGGTTCGCGTAGGCGCATACCTGGTGTATCGATGATGTTGATTGCAAACTTTTCCTCCCGCCCTGTCAATGGAGACACTGCGCTCCAGTCGCAGAATGTTGCCGCGCTTTGAATGGTGATGCCCTTCTCCCTCTCAAGCTCCATGCTATCCATTTTGGCACCGACATTGTCACGTCCTCGCACCTATCCACAGAGATAAACAGAGTTGGGAGAATCAAACATCGAAGGTGTTTACCTCGTGAATATCTCTGATGCGGCCTGTGTAGTAAAGGATTCGTTCTGTCAAGGTGGTCTTGCCAGAGTCGATGTGAGCGGACACTCCAATATTCCGCTGGAAGCGTAGGCGCTTATGGTCGGCTTCTGTGAGCTGGAAAGCCTTTGCCAGTGCAGCCTGCACATTGGCAGACTCCTCAGCAGCGTCCGGTAGAGATGGTTTGGGTTTGAGTGCAGCCACGGCAGATGCACAGCGCCGTTCAAGGTTGAACCATGACCTTGAATTCGACTCTAGAAATGCACTATGTAGCTGCCGTCGCGACAAGGACAACATGGACAGTGGGGGTGAAGACACGAAACAGCTTACAGCCAGTTTTCGGAACAAATTGGACAAAATTAAGTTACGTAATATTACATGTTTCGGCCCCTCTAGACTTGGCCCGCTTGCTCTGCTAAGTTACTTGATAGGTCACTCATGTTGCGGAGTATATCCCAAAAGTCATACAAAAACACTTCTTATTTGATCAGAGTTACATGAAGCTCGTACAAACAAAGGTATTCTGTCACAACAAAAGTTTAGATGATTTTTGCGTTCGACCCGACGACGACCAGCACGAACGAACCAGCCATTCACTCAGCGCCAAGAGGTGGTGATGGTTTGAGTACCCGAGCTCGGGGTCGTGTCACTCCGGTTGGGGTCAGACTCCCAATTGACCTAACGCGACGCGAGTCAATGGATCGTATGGATCAAGAGTCGGGTGCGACTCACGCTCCCATCCGTCTCCTTTCGGATGAACTTGTACTGGAATGTCGTGCTCGCAGGAAGGTTGACCGTCACGCTCCAAGTGGGATAATTAGCCGACGAGAGTGCGATCTTCATGCATAGAAGGCAAGGCGATCAGTTTTCATAAGTATATGGGACAGTCATGACTTACCGCACTCGCTGCTGCCCAATCTCCAAGTTGAGAGATACTACCAACGAGGAAAATGTTCTAGTGGGAGTGTCGTATGTTAAAACGGCATCAACAGTGAATAAACACGTGGCGTACCTCCCCATAAGTCGTTGTTGCAGTCTCCTGGAATGTGACAGCTATGGTGGAATTTGTTGGTGAAGTCGATCCAGATCCAGTGCCGGTGCCAGTCGCGCCTGTGTGGATCGCAATTGCTGAGCGCGACCCGATCGTCGCGGCAAACGTGCCGCTCGATGAAACAGTAAAGCTAGGTTCAAATTTGAACACCTCAGAAGGTCCCACAATGGTTGAAACCCTACGAAGAGCCCGTGCAGTTTCCAGAAGAAGACCCCCCACTGACAACATCGCAGTAGGTTCCCGCTGGAAGGGAGGAGGTAAATGTTGCGGTCCAGGAGGAGTCCACGTTGTTGATAGCGACGAAACCTATGCTGCCTTGATATCAAGGTGGTTGATTATCCAGGACTCGACATCAGAGTTACGATCATGGGGGTGCTCACCTCGACCAAAGGCTATCTGTTGAGAGCTGGGAGCCACCCAGTTGTTGAGCGCCGCTGAACTGACATTGTTGCGGAAGCCAACCATGCCGGCGATGCCGGTCCACCGATGTTGACACAACCTATTTCGCGGGATGAGAGCACGCTCATAGCATCAAGAAGTCGTCATTTCCCACCAGCCGTTGGTGCCGGTGCTCCCTGAACACGTTCCTACTCCTGATTAATGTCGTTTGTTTCGTGTTAGGGCTTTCCCAGTCAATATAAACCTGGATCTTACCGCTATTCGGAGCGCCGACGTCGGTGTCTGAGAACCCAGAGTAGCTGGATAAAACAGTAGGCGTCCCATAGGGGTGAGCACTGAAGACGCTGTTAGCGTACTCTGTTTTCCGAGAATATTCCATGAAACGTACAGTGAGAATATATGAGCAAGATAGTAGGTGTTGGAGGGCGAATTGGCGTTCAGTGAGTTGCCATTCTAAATCCAAAGCTCAAGCTAACATGAATGTGTTCATCCAGATACGGATACTCACCCTCTCGGTATCATGGTCGGCGACAAAAACGTTGGCTCCCGAGCCAGAAACCCAACCTAGCCAACGTTCGGATAGGTGCCATGTAAGGTAATTGAATAGACATTCATACCGTTGCTATCCAAATTTTGTAGACCAGAGATTCCCGAGCTGGAGAAAGCATCTTGGAGAGCCGTAGTGTAACGGAACCTGTTGGCGATGTAAGCCAAAAGCAGCGAAGTGATCCGTCGGAGATTTATTACTCTTGGACATCGCCTGAAAGCATATACATTAGCAGAGCCTATTAGTCGAATAAAATCAAACATTACCGATCCCAGTGTATTCAGAGGGTTGAATAGGCTCTCCTGATCCCCAAATGACCTGTTACAGATCGAATCAATCTTTCGAAGCTGGAGGATTTTGTCAGAACTTCGAATGGCCACATACCTCTTGGGTGATGTATGGAGCCGAATTGAAGCGCGACGTGATATTCGCAATATCCGTTGCGGCGATATCTACAGGAGCACACGCTTGTTTTATGCGGGAAAAGAACAATCTTGATAGACTTACGTTTAGCAGCATCCAAACGCAGGCCATCGACACCGAGGCTTAATAGATCATTAGCATATTGTGCCAGTCGTTCGCGAACGTATTCTGTGTCGGTCGCCAAACTGAAGTAAGAACAATCAAAATGTGCAGTGACAAAGATAAAAACGATCGAAATGTACTCCGCCAAGTTGTCCAATTGGCAGGTCTGCACTTCCAGACGGTTATCATAATTGACAATTCCATCTCCTGGCTCGAGTCCACAGTGATGGAAGTCCTATTGAGACACTTATAAGTCCTGACGAAGACTTCGCCCGTCAAAATGTTTATATATTTACCTGCGTCTGATAAATACCGGGGTAGTTGTAGTGCGTGAAGCCTTGCGGACGATGAGGGGAGGGAATCAAAGAACGATTGTGAATGTTACACACTGCTTCCAGCCACTCCAGTCCCTGATGATAAGCTATTTAGTAAGGCGTTGGTTCAATCAGGATGTCAAGCGCACCAGAGTCCATTCCAGCCATATGGTTGAAGATCGTGTCTGTGAAATGCGAGATCAATGTTGCATACCCCCCGAAGAGATCAGCAACAATGATTACCAGCAATGACCCCGACACCAGCCGCATGGCAAGTGTCTATCATGTTCTTATATTGAGAACGATTCCCTCGCTTCGATGTCAGGATATAGGAAACGGGCTGATAATCCGTCCACCATTGGCTACCTATCATAGTTCAGAAAAGTGTATTTGAAGGACGATTTCCTTCACTCTCACCGCTGATATGCTCGGCGGCAGGGCTCGCTGTTCGTGTACTTAGGAGCGTTCATCCGATTGGGGATGTCAAATAATCATACCTTGTACAAAACCGTAACCTACACAATATGATGTATCAGTGCGCATTGATAGACACAAGAATATGCGATACCTGCTGGACCAAGGAAGTTCGTGCACTCAGCAGCAATGCTGTCCCATGTCCACTCGAACATCTGGACAATAACCACTGTGCATCGTCCACATCAGGACAAAGGCCATCTAAGACGAGAGACAGATGAAAATAACCTACCCTTGGACCCAGAGGGCGCGCGCTGGGCAATGGGGTTGCCCAGCGCGCCGACAGCTAAACCGACAAGCGCACTGAACACAATAGATGCCTTCATGTCGCGAAAGTGTAAGCGAGGGGTCGCACTTCTCAATGAAAAGATGATGGAGGCTCACCTCTCTCCACCTTCATATTTATGGTCTCGCGGGTGTCACAGGACGAACTATGAGCAACTGAGGCAACCTTGGAATGGCGATGATCGCAAACAATGCAAAAAAAACCGCCATGGAAGGTGTTGGTTGACACGTGTTTATGATGCATTCTGGTGGGAGGTTCAAGTAAATCCCAAACTAGGCCGGCGATGAGGAAAATACGTTGGCTCAGTTCGAAACGAGATCAATCGCAGGTCAGGAGGGCAACATTTCAGCGCTTCTTAAAGAGTGATCTGACAGAAAATCTTGTCGTTATGGCCCAGTGTTCACAGGTTTTCAAGTCCTTACATCCGGATAAGGTTCGGTACCGATGTCGGGGATAGTCGAGGTTGCCTGATCAGAATCATCGGTATTCGGGTCCACATGGTACACTCTGCACGAGGATGAGCACTCGTTGCGCAGCGCATGAACGTATGGGAGTGGCGTAATGTAGTTCAAACTCGGAGAGCGGACAGGTTGGGAGTTGAAACGTGACGCGTGGGCTCCGGTGCGAAAAAACGACAGACATCGATGCATCACGCGCCGAATTGATCTACTTTGTTCCTCTTCAGTCCCCAGCGCTCAGATATAGACGATGTGAGAAGTTCCAGTTCTTTACTCAGTCGTGACTGCATGACTCTTCGCACGGTTTCCTAGAACAGCCTAGAGAAGCACAGGATCAGATGCATATATCGATGATCGAGCTTGGCAAGCGCCTGCACGTCCTGGAGGGCCTGAGATGTCTGGTGACGATTCGCTGACCCCTGGCGTCGAACGAGCAAAGATAGGTGTTTCGTCGCGATGAGGCACATTTTCGAAATGTTTCTGCTTCTAGAGTATGGATTGAAGCAGATTCGGAATTCCTGAAGTTCCATTTTCTTGAAGACAAGCCCCGTCGTGAACGCCGGAGAGGTACTGCAGATGTTCTATCAATGGTTCGGTGTCCATTTGCATGAACTACGGCCCACTCGTCATCGAGTTCTTGAGAGATTCAGTCAGCCCGCGATGTTGGTTGAGGCCAGTCTCTGACAGATCGGAATCCTTACAAATGATTTCGAGGCGTCCGTTGAGATCTCTTCCCCCCTCGCTATCCCCGCTTTACCCCAAATCGTTGTTTGGCAGCATATTGCCTCCATCTCTGCAGGTCGTCCCGCTCAAGTAACAGTTGCATTGTATAGAATCTGCGAGCTAGCTCTTCGTTGGTTGCGACGTGATGCACTGCATTGTGGCAGGGCCTACGTAGGAGAAATCTTGAGCTCTCGAGAACAAGCTTACTCGAAGCAATGCACTCACCGACACAGCCATGCAACGGCATTCAGCATCGACTCCGGGTGCCATCTTTTCTTAAGCACCTTGGTATGAGTCGAGCGAGGTATGAGGTGGTGATAGGTCAAGGGAATCTCGCGCTCGCACATCTCACATTCTATCGTCCTCGTAGCGGACCACACAGGTGGAGGGGCACATGCCTCTTTAACGTAGTCTAGTAAAACCTTTCGCAGAAACTCCCTGGCCGCATCCCAGTCATCGCACAGCCCGTACAGGATGAGGCTGTCGGAGAAGGGCACAGGAATGTTGTCTAGTGTTATGGCGTCAAGATCAGGAAGCCTTTCCCGAGTTTCAAATGAGACTTCGCAGATGCTGGATGGAAGACATGGCCAGACCTCGAGAGAAAGGAAGGATGAGAATTCATTTAATTGAGATGTGTCCTCATTTGAGTCTGTAGGGATAGACTGGGAAATAATTCGACGAGCGAGACAATCCTTGAAGAATTGATATTGAGTGCTTGACACCATGAACGGTAATTTATGACTCAAATCGTCATGAATGAGAACCAGTGTTAGCCTGTGATCATCGGGGATCTAAGCATTTCCGAGGCGTCAGAGTGCCAGATGATTTTTGTAAATGGCTACGACTCACTCGCACGAGCCTGCTCCCCCTACTTACTTGCCTGAGGTTGTTGGAGTTAACCTTGAAATGGTCAAGGTGTGCCTACACTAAGGCATGCGCGCACGTTATTGAGATGAGTGACAGATAATGTCACGAAATGTCACTGAACTCGTGCTGAACCGTCGTCATCGCAGAGGTAGAAGTGAGGTATTTCACTGAAACCTTCATATAGACAGATGTTCTCCCTCTTCTCGCAGAGAACAGCTCGTACTGTCTATTTGATTACCTCACGATCTGTATCTGCTAAGGGCACATCACGACTACAAACGCGAGAACAACTTCCTCGATGTCCCATACGTCTCACGAGCCACCAGTTCTCCTCTTCATCGCCGCAACATGCACGCTACAGTCGATTCTCTAGCAGCTCGGATGAACAAAAATCTTGGAGTGTTTCTCTAGAAACTCGCCTCGCTGCGGTCGGTGCAGGTTGTGCCGGCCTGTATATTGTCTTTCAGTACGCTCCGAAATGTCTGGTAATCTTTAATGGTCCTTCTCACAATCTGCGTGTCATCACTCAGTCTGGAACGCGTCCCAGAGACGGGGAGATTGCGATTTATGTCTGTCAGCCCTGAGTCTGAAAAAAAAGTGCAGCCACAGATACTCTTCCCATGTTACCCTCCGAACTCACGCATATACTTTGTCATAGCTCGGAGAAAAGACCTACCAACAAGTCCTTGCTTCATACAAGGGGCGCATCCTCCCCTCAAACCATCCCGTCACTCAGGAGATTCATGAGATCACCACGCGGATCCTAGATGCGAACAACCTTGGCTATGTGCGGTCTACTGGGCAAGAATCTCCACAGTACCTGAAATCAGCGCCCGTCGAGATTTTCAGTCAGATGGAAGACCTGTGGGATCCTGACACAGAAAGAGAGAAAGGCTCAAGCTCTCAAGCATTGACACATAGGGAATGGAATTTGATTGTTGTAGGCGACAACAAGATTACCAACGCGATGGCATTTCCAGGCCAGTCCACTGTTTTCTCTCTGAGCGCCGAGAATGACGGCAGTCTATTCATAAGGATCGATTGTTGTGTTCACTGGGATTCTTCCAGTTTGTGGCACCAAGGATGGACTCGCTGCTGTGCTTGGCCACGGTAGGCGTTGTGCCTGATACGTGATATTAAGCGTATACCACGGTCTGACTGTCTTTCCCATAGAAATTGGTCACGTAGGCAAGTAATAATAGCGACTCTATTGATCGTATCTTGATCTTGCACTATTCTCGCAGTCGCTCGCCATGTGGCTGAGAAGTACTCGTACGGACAGATCGTTTTCGCCGCAGCCATGCTTCTCGATTTCTTGCAGATCCCGCTCTCGTCAATGCTCGTCACACTCCTCATGGAGCTGCCACATTCTCGAAAGCAGGAGCACGAAGGTACGTAGATGCATGTTGCTCCATGATGTTCAATTCAGAACGCAGGCGGTATCTAGCGGATGCCATTGGACTGAGATTGAGCTCAAAAGCATGCTTCGACCCTCGCGCAGCCCCAGAGTGAGCTTCTCCATTGTTCGTATCCGCCTCCACGTCTCGAATTTGTCTTGTTCTCTAGGTTTTTTGTTCGCATTGATCAATTAGAGAAGAGCAGCAAAAACTTCTCTACAGAGTTTTTGTCCACACACCCGATGTCACAAACACGAGTTCGAGTGCGTTTCCTTCTTGTACTAATTGTTATCCTAAAACTTACACTACTGTTTCAGTCGCTCATAGAGCAGCTCCCAAATGCCTATGCACTGCAAGCAGCAAGTTCAACATGCGGCGATCTTCAGGATCATATACCCAACTTCAAATCTGTGTCTTCGAAATATTAGACGGGCTGTGGATCCTCATCTGCCTTTCGGTGACATGCATGTAATACCCCACCACTCAGCGATCTACAGCAATCTACTTGATATTGGATTTCATGTTTCTCGATGCAATAGTGATGTGGTGCTGATGACCTCTCCAACATCTTCCCACTCCATTCGCTCCCTTTCTTTTCCCTTGAGCTGACCTATTCTCACTTCTTCTGCATCCACGACCTTCCATTCGTTGTACTCCATCACCTTCTTCTCTTTGATACCGTCTTCGACCTCCCGCGGCAAGCTCTCGATGTCAACGTCCTTAGCCATGAGATCATCACCATACTCCAGGCTGTCCGATTGTACTGGTGTTGATGACATCGTCTGGGTGGTACCAGAAAAATGATCGGACAAGATGGTGTCTGCAACTGCATATGCATCCATCATCGTAGAAGCAAGCACTCCATGTGCCCCCATAGCGGCCCATCCAGAGGCGTAAACATTTCGTCGAGCATGTCCAGCTTCATCAATTACCCGACCTGAGGCTGTGCGGATGTGGCCCAGCGTCGGGTCGTAGAAGGTCTGAGATGGATCCGCATGGTGTCCTAATGCAGTAATGACAAGGTCAGTGTCGATTGCTGAGATCGCACCTGTCGGTACGGCGCGTCCAGAGTTATCGAGGACGGTGTGTGCCACCATCAAACGGGATGAAGTAGAGTCGGTGGATGGAGTGATGCCAATGGGTGAACAGAAAAAATCTAATGACCATGTCTTCGGCGTCGTTCCATAAGCAAGGGCTGAACCCTTTCCAAGCAATTGGAGGGTGCGAGATTGTTGTCGTGTGGGTTTCACATTCTCCTGAGGAACAAGCAGAGACGGATCCAGAGGGACCATAGAAGCTTCAGTGAGGTTCATCATTTCTCGAAGCTCTTTCGTCGTGAAAGCTGCCTGAAGGGGCCCGCGCCGACCAATGATGGATATATGCTTGACTGTAGACCGTCGAAGAACATCAAGGACTGATTCAGGAACGTCATACTTTTCAAGGATGGAGGGTGACGTGAGTAACATCCTTGCAACGTCCAAAGAGACGTTGCCTTGACCGATGAGTGAAACATGTGAAACTTGGTCTAGTGCTGGTACTGGTGGACGAGAGGGATGTTGGGTATACCAATGAACGACAGATAACGCTGGGATGACATGGCTAGATGGTGGGAGGGCGGGATGGAGTGTCGGCACGGTGCAGCCAGTCGCAAACAGTAAGTGAGTGTAGTGTGACAGCAAGGATGATAGAGGGATGTGAAGCGCGTGCGGGATCGACGGTGGGGGAGAGGCGCCGATGTTGACGTTTCCAAAGAATCGTAGTCGAGGGTCTGCGGCAGCTTGGTCAAATTTATGTGTGCAGTTCTTTCTATCAATTCAGTGAGAGGATCGCCGTGCTGAATCCTCATTGACATACCTTGACTTCCGGATGATCTGGTGCGACACCGTAGCGCACTAGTCCGTGCGGCGCCCATAAACGGTCGTACATGTGAATCTTTAGCTGTGAAGATCCATGGGGAAAGAGAGACAATAGGCGAGATGCAACATAGAATGAGGATGGGCCAGCACCTATGATAGCAAGCTTCAAAGGAATCATGTCAATGTTCGGCCTGGCTTCGGCAAGCTGTGAAGCCTGCAATAATATATCAATATATCGATAATAAGTGTTTTGTTCTCGAGAACGTCGCGTGTACGGAGTACGAGTATTTGATTGTCCGTTGATCCTGATTTTTGATGAGAATGTAAACATCTATCTGACACAACACACAGACCTATACCTGTCGCATTTCAACCCATCGACGATTATGCTAAAATCGGAGACTCGAGTGGATTGAGCCAAAGTTTGACCGGATATGAGTCCTGTCGTTTGGAGCTTATTTGTCTTTGTTTATTGCTGTTGGACGTAATTTCTGCTCTTTACGAGAACGTCACGGCCTATGACGCATGAGCTGTCCTTTTCACATCGTATCAACGGTGTTCATCAGCATACGCGACTATGTCAAGGACTGCAGGCTGAGGCAAAGCCATACTGACGTGTGCAGTGACTCGACCCAGTGAAGTCGGAGACCTCGGAACTAGTTTCCTGATTCGTGCGGGATCATGCTGCGCATGCATATAACCTATGGGAGGGAAGTAAATGGGACCTAGTGATGTGCACTGCCGGTGCAGGATCAAAGCGACTTCGAGCTGCTCACCAGTGCACAGATGGGCGCCACGACGTCAAACAGCACATGGTTCGCCATCTGAATCAAGGATCCTAACTGATAGCATCATCGGAGGTCTTATAGGGACGTTGTCTGGCGAGTGTTATGGTAGATGCTTTTGCTAGATCGAGTGCTAGATCCATCTGAGGAGACATTCAACAAAACGGGGGGCTTCTATGTATGTTTCGTGCTCTACTTGTAAATCTCTGATGATTTTTTGACCAGCGTGCGTAAAGGACTCAGATGAGCCTCGATCAATGCACAACTACATACAGTGTGCTACTTGCTAACCGCCCAAGACTTCGCACACTGACACCATATCACTTGATCACTGTTTCAAGGTCATCTGATCTTTCCCGACATGACGGAATGGATGTCCGTCATTCATGATTCGGCACAGCATCAAGTCTCTAGAAGAAACGTATATGAATGGGTCAGGTTCACTACCTCCGATCCGTGGATGTGGGCTTCTTCCGCGCGTTCTACCACCATACAGTATGCGTATTAACACTACCGTTTATGATAGAAGTCCACTGCTGACTTACACGCCTCATGAGGCGTGGCTTGAATCCCCAGCCTTCGCGTCATCGGTATGTCTGATGATTACTGATAACTTTCTAAAAGGCATCTGATTTTGGATTCAGAGCTATCACTTTACCGATAGTGACAATGCCAGCGTCTCCTTCCAATGGTTCGGAACTGCTATATGGTACGCTCACCATTAGGTTTTGAAACGACTAGTACTTAAATAGACTTTAGGCTCTATGGAAACTTCAGCTCAGTCTCTGGCGCGTATAATGCAATGGTGGATGATAGCGCTACAAACTTCACATCCCAGGATCTATTCACACACGAGACGCCCATGCTCTTGTATAGCGCTACCAATTTATCTCAGACCAACTTGCACACTATGCGCCTATTCAATTTAGCAAACACTCTGAAGTTCACACATGTTCGCCATCCTTATTTTTGACGATTTATTGTATACACTAACGACTATACGTGGTCCCTGTCCAGTTGGTGTTCGAGACTGAAATTACAAGTGACGGCGACAGCGTCGATGTCGACCAGTCATACAATGGAAGCTCGTCATTCTCGTACCTTCCGAATCAACATGGCTTGGCAGCGCCATCGGATCTCAAGGACGGGTAGGTTCATTTCTAACGCGTTTGACGAGTTTTCGGTTGTTCTCATGTTCAATTGGCGATGATATCAGTTCAGGCTCCTTAGACATCCCAACACTTCGTTTTAATTTCACAGTCAGTTTCAGCCTCTCCCTTCCTTCAATATTAACGTCCTGACCTGAACGTAGGGTACTGTTATATGTAGCTGAATTTACGTGTAATATGCTGATCGGCGGCATTCTACTCAAGGATTGGCTATCGCACTTTATGGCATACCTTCCGTTTACCCATCCTCCTTTGCTATTATCCTTGATGATACCGCGACCCAGCGTTTTATCTCAAACAGTCTGATATCAACCCTGGATGTAGACAACACAAGTGATATTCCGGTACAGCAGACGGACGCTCAAGACCAAGTCTCGTCCAACAATAGCTCTCAATTGATTTATTTTGCGTCGAACCTTTCTGAAGGCCCACATCAGCTTCTCATCTTCGACTATGGTAATGGCACGAACACGAACGCAAGCGCATCAGGCCTTTCATCGATTCGTATGGATCACGCAGAAGTATACTCAGCAATGAACAGGTTAATACCTCTCTTCGTTCAGTATAGTTATTTATTTACTGACGTGTGCCGTGGATGGTTAGTACGAGTGGTGCGCAGAGTGCAGGTGGACAACCTTCGAAATCCAGGTAGCTATCCTCGAACTTACTTTTGCGTGGCGAGGAGTTGAACGGCTCACTTCGACAAACTCAGCAGGTCCAGAGCAATGCTCATAGCACCTCCCATTTCCGTTGGCCTTATTCTTCTCTTCCTGATCATCTGCCTTTGGCGAGTGCGTGAAAGAGGAAGGCGAACTCATCATGGGCTGAGAGCACGTCCTTTCACACTCCAGTCACCTCTTCAGCTTTCGTCAAATCGAATCGACGTTCATCGGGGCCCGGAACATGATAGGGGTGAGAGCTCTGGCACCCCAAGTTCTAGACATTCGCCCGGCTTGATGACAACCCAAAAATACTTCCAAGAGATCAGCGGGGGTAGATCCGGCGCAGTCACGCGCGTTCCGTCTCCAGAAAATATTTCAAACCACCCCTCCCGTCATGATGGCTCTTCCGATGCCGATCCTCTTCCGGGATACTTCCCTTCCCCCACCCACGCTTCCGCCTCATCGCCGACACGAACCATGTCCGATATCCACCCCTTCGATCAGCCTCATCCTTTACCCTTCCCGCCGGTCCATGCCGTACTGCCCTCGATTCCAGAAGGAGCGCACCTGGAACTACCACAGCATGTAGCTCCTGTGCGAGCGGCGCCACGAAATTTGTGGGACGCTGTACCGCCTCCTTATCAAGCCCGCATGGTGTTCCTATCGATTTGAGCTCGCGATTTCTATGCATTGTTGACACCCATCCAAACGCATGGTATCTCCAATTTGGAGCTACCGACTCTAATATTTGTTTCGCGTGACCGGGACCTAGCTATGACATCTCTTACTCGATGTATCGGCAGACTTTCTGGCATTCACATTAGAAACAAAAAATTATCCATAGTAATTCCACCCCAAGCACTTGGATCATCCGGCATGAATCCTTCGAATAGGAATCAGGATATATGCGTCACTCTTTCCTCCGCTTACTTGCTTGTTCAACTTCTTCCAAATCTTCTTCGTTGAGGTCGAGTTCAATACCCCAAACTGGACTTGCCTGACGCTTGCGTCTATGTTCTGAAGATGGGTCTTCTGACGGGGACCGTGGGATGGGCGGAGAGGGGGAGTTGAGATCGAGTTCAATGTCCCAGATTGGACTTGGAGATCGCGCAGGTCGTCGACTCAGCTGTGATGAAGAGAGAGGGTAGTCTCCAGTGTCATTAGCTTTTTCTTTTCCCTTCCCACTTTCACGCGACGCGGTGGAATTGTCGATGGGCGTTGTATGTGGAAGAAGGCTCCCACGTGTGCCAAGAGCCTCACGCGCTTTGACACCAGCTGTGCTGTCGCGGAAAGGGTGATTGAATGCATCTTTCATGCGCGCCACCTTTTTAGGACCGAAGCCCGGCAGGCGAGAGAGTTCGTCTGACGTCGCGCGGGATATATTCGCAAAGCTCTGTATCAGGAGCAGTGAACAATTGCAACAGCGGGTGGGGATGCATGATTGAACATACGCCGAAAGACGCGCGCAGGGTCTCTACGTCGGTCTTGTTGACCCTGCTGATGCCGGTGAGCGCTGCACGCATAATGGCGCTGGGTTCGCGCTCGACGCGTTCACGAATGAGATCCGGGGGCTTGCGCTCAAATTGCTTGAAAGTCGACAAGTATTGTCCAGCTTCGTCCGCGCTGATGCATCTGGGATATGTTTCGGGATGGCGAAGAGACGAGTACGAGACGTACCTCCATGTGACTATGATTGTGATGTTGTTGATCATGCACATCTGAAGACACTATTGTGAAGGGCTGCTCTGGCTCAGTATAGAAGTAGACAAACTTTGGTCAGTTCTCGAATGTGACCTTGGTGTTCTGTCTGTGGCATTGTCAGGATCTCTAGACCCTCGGGATTGCAGGATAGCGCATACGATATCACACATGAGCAGCAGTATGCGTAGATTGTATGCGTACCCTAGGGCCTCAATTCGCTGGTGGATGTACTCTGGATGAAGGCGATGGTACCGTAGGCTATATAGGCAGCAATAAGTCGTATATATGCAAGCATTCGAGGTCGCGCATGCGCTCACCTGAGGAATAACACGCCAGTCGTCTTTCCTACCTGGAAGTCGGGCAAAATCTCGCCAAACTCTTTTCCAACATTCCGGATGCACTCGAGGACCGGATTCAACCTCTGTTTGGCTGTGAAGTTCGGGAATGAAACAAAGAGCATGGATCGAACTTACTTGCCTAGGATTTATAATGATGTTGTTACCTGTCCCGGGTTGAACCACGGGAGGCTTGGGCTTGTTAGTGCTCGTATCCACTGCCGAAATAGAAGCCATCCGTTGCCTTGTTTCGAATGATTTGGAGCCAGTCTCCTTGATGTTGCTGGGACACCATTACTCGAGGAGCTCATCTCTTTGTACATGATGAAGACATCTTGATATGTCGGATATGGTGTAACGGCTAACATTGCCGCCTCTCATTACTGTGCGCGGCAGCTCGGGGTTCGATTCCCCGTATCCGAATGAGCAATGCAACACGTACTTTTGTTTCTTAGTATGGTCCTTATTTAACCCAGGATTTGAAGTTGTTGAGAGTGACCTGTGACACCTCTAACATGGTCAAAACATGTCCATATTGCAGCCTGCGAGTAACAAATTAAAGATGACACACTAAGACAATCTATTCACGGGTTCCATATAACTTATAAAAAAAAAAGATCACCACGACAACAAGCATGACCTCGACGAGTAGATGCAATCACAGGTTCGGAGACAAGCCTAGCGGCACAGGCTCCTGCCGCTTCCGGCGGTAATGCATCGTCAGCTCCGCCGCCTGCCGCCACACGAACTGGCGCACGGCCGCGAGCGTCATATCGAGCGGGAGCACGACGTCGTTGCAGAGGATCTCCCACGTCTCGTCCGGCCGCGGCCTGGCGTGGCCGCCGTCCGCGTCGCGCGCCCTCGCGGCGGTGGTGGCGGCGGCATTAGCGGGAGACGAGGAGGAGGCCGTCCGGTGGGTGTCGGCCGAAGACCGGGGGGACGTGCGGGGCGAGGTCGCCGAAGACGCGACGCCCAGGCCGCCCGCCATCTTGTCGATCTTGTCTTGGACCTGGTAAGCAAAAAAGAAAAAGAAAAAAAACCGCGTCGGGCGTCGGTCGTCACACAGAGAGGGGCCGTGGAAAGGAGAGCACGTACGTGTGCGGTCAGCTTTCGCACGCGCAAGAACCGGCTCGCCGTCAACTTCGACTGCGCCCTGTAAGCCGAAGCAAAAATAAAAGCGCGCGTGAGCAGGCAATACTCGAATGCGGGTCGCGGACACGACGAGGAAAGCGCCTACGTGTTCAGCAGCTCCGGCAAGCGCTCCGCGTCCGGCTCCTTACTCTGATACGGCAGCAGCACGAATCCGATCTTCGTGACCGGTGGCGCGGGCGCCTTCCCCAGGAGCAAGAACTCGAGCAGCCACACGGGCAGCGCCTCCTCCAGCGCGCGCACGTCCGCGCCCGTGCTCGACACGGACCCGAAGTAGACGACGGTCCAGTCCGGTGAGGCCTCCTCCTGCACCATGACCGGCATCGCCGGGTTCAGCGGCAACGTCGGGTTGTCGGCCGACGTCGGCGGGTTCAGCGCGCTGGCCAGCACGGCCTGCGCCGGTGTCCGCACCGTCGGGCCTGGAGCGAGGACATCCTGTGCGAGCGTCAGCACCGCCGCCTCTCAGAAGACGGAAACACCACGACGAAGACATGTGCGGTACCGCTACGTACCGTCGTATCCGGCGCCACCGGCACCTGGTCTGTCCCGCTCGTCGTAGGCCGCGGCGTCGCGGGGCCCGCCTCGCTCGGCGGCCGCTTGCTGATCTTCCCGATGTTCTTCAGACGGCCCATCAGGCCGCCCGCGGTAGGCGTCGCCGGCGCGTCCGTCAGCTTGCCTCCGGGTCCGCCCCACCCCGAGAAGTCGTCTACGTCGGCCACCGCGGCGGCGCCGGAGGACACGGACGGGCGGCGCACGCGCACGGTGAAGTAGTCGTGCTGCTCCTTGTGCGGCGCGTGCGCCACGGGCGTCGTGGACGCGTCCGTCTGCGTCTTGCTGTGCCCGTGGCGGTGGCCCGCGACAGGGGTGGCGTCGTTAGCAGGGGCGGAGGCGGCGCTGGGCGACTGCTGGATTGGCGAGAGCGGCTGGTAGAGCGGGATTTTGGGCGTGAGGAGGGGCGAGGCGCTGGAACTCCAGGGGATGGAGGGGGTGACGGCGGGGATGAGCGTCGGCGAGGAGAAGACGGCGGTGTGCGAGGGCGAGGGCGAGGGCGAGGGCGCGGATACGGATTGCTTGGACGACGTAGAGGAGGATCGGCGTCGCGAGGGCGGCACGGTGCCGTGCATGTGCACGTGCGAGTGTGAGTGAGTATGGGTATGGGTATGAGTGTGCTGCGGTAGGGGGGGCGGAGAGCCCCCGCGCTGCGACCCGTCGGTCCCGCGAACGCGGCGCGTGTACGCGCGCTGCTCCTCGCGAATAAAGTTGATGAACAAGTTGCGCAGCACCCAGCGCCCGAGGTTCACTGCAGCGACACCCCACACGCGATGTCAGCGCTCCGATCGCCAAACGATAAAAACGCCCGCGACTCACGTCGATGCTCCTCGCCGTAATGCCGGTCGCTCCCGATTCTCACCTCATCCGCGTAGAGCTCTGCATCGAAGCACTTCTCGTCGACGTGCACGGTCAGCACCCCGATTTTCGTGTCCACCGTCGACCACGGCATCACCACCGCCTCGCCCTCAATGCGCTCGCGCACGATCTCCAACGCCTCCCTTGGACTCCGCTCCCGCTCCCGCCCGACCACGCCGCTCCCGCTCGCACTCCCCCCACTCGCCGTGCTCCCGCCCCGCTCCCCATCCGCACCGTCCAGATCCTCCCTCAAAAACGCACCCACACAGACCCCGCGAACGAGATCCCACACCCGCACCTCCGTGGCCGTGTCCACCGTGAGTGCGTGCACGCGGTCGTTCAGCACGATCGCGCGCACGAGCCCCCGCTCGCCCGCGATCACCGCGTCCGGCGCCCCGCACAGCGGCACCGCGTCCCCGCACACCTCACGCTGCTCGAACTCCGCCCGCCCGCTCCGCCGCGCCGCCCCATGCGGCGAGCCCTCCTCGCCCCCGTGCCCCTCCTCGTGCTCGTGCTCATAGTCCCCGCGCGGCGATGGTGGCGCACCAAGCGCCTCGCTCTGCACGGGGCTCGCCGAGCGCAACCCCTGCGTCTGCACGGTGGCAGGAAACACCGCCTGCAACGGCGAGTGCACGAGCGCGGGCGCAGGCCCGCGCGGCACCGACAACACCGACGCGGCCGAATACAGCGTCGCCACGTCCGCGTCGCGCGCGCGCGCCCCCGTGCCCGCACCGCCTGCGCCCGTGAGCGGCGAGTACGGCGCAAAGGCGTCGTGTGGCGACGCGAGGCGCACGAGGCTCGCGAACGGGAGCCCGTACCACGTCGTCGCGCCCTCGGGGTGCCCGCCGGACCACGCGCCCGCGCTCGAGGCCGAGCCGAAGCCCGAGCCCGTGTGCCCGTCTGAGGGATACGCAGCGCCGACGGTGTATGCGTGTCTCGGCGGCGCGCGCCCCACCGGCATTGGCATCGAGATCGTTGACGGCGAGTGGGTCGACGGCGGCGACGGCAGCGCAGGCAGCGCGCTGCCGTTCTCGAGCGCCAGCGAGCGCGGGCGGTACGCATCCATACTCCGCGACTTGCGATGGACGCCGCCCGCCTTCGTCCCCGTCCCCGTCCGCGCGCGCGTCCCCGACGCCACAATCGGCAGCGCGGCGGGTCTCTCGTCAACATCAGCATCAGCATCAGCATCAGTGCCAGCACCAGCGTGAACCCCGGCGTGTGCGCCGACATCGAGGTCCGGAGAGCACTCGACATCGACATCGGGCTCGACATCGGGCTCGTGCTCCTGTTCCAGTTCCGGCGCGAACGCGAACGCCATCGCGGCCGCGCGCACCGCGCGGCGCGGGGGCGCGCGCCAGCGGCGGAGGCTCGAGCTTCCCGAGGCGGTCCACACGAGCCCGTCGTCCATCGCCACGATCTTGTTCACGCCCGCGCCTCCTCTACCTCCGTCGGTGCTGCCGCCGCTATAGCCGCCGCCGTAGCCGCCCGCGCCTCCATCGAAGCCGCCGTCGGGCCCCGAATCCGCGTCGCGACACAGCACGACGCACTCGCCCTCCGCGATCTGCGCGCATCCCTCGACGTCGACGCGGCACACGTATCCCGAGCGGTCGCCCGAGTAGAAGACCTCGAGGGACGGGTGTGTCGAGTGGAGCGACCACACCGAGTCCGTGTGGTGCATGAATGTGTGGAGGCAGCGCTGGGAGGCGAGGGACCAGAGTTTTATGGAGGCTGCGCGCGGGCGGCGGCGGCGGCGGCGGCGAGGAGGAGGAGGAGGAGGAGCGCGGGTGTTCAGTACGAAGTGAAGTAAGAGAGGAATGTGGCGGCGCGCGACTCACCATCCGCAGACGCAGTCAACAGCTAACCCAAAACACATCAGCATCGCCCAATGCTCAAAGACCCAGGGACCGGACTCACGTATCGCGCGTCCTCCGAAACGACCATCGCGCGTATATTATCCGTGTGCCCCACGAGCTTCCCGATGCGCTTCCCCGCGCGCGGGTCCCACAGGCGCACGACGCGCTCCGGACCGCCCGCGGCGATCGTGTGGCCGAGCGGGTCGACCGCGAGCGCGTACACGGACGCCTTGGGCCCCGCGGCGTCCGGCGGGCTGAGCGTCATGAGCGGGGCCGCGCCGCGCGCGGGGGCGGGGGCGTAGGCCGAGGGCGAGGAGGACGACAAGGAGGAGGTGGAGGAGAGGGAGGAGAGGGAGGTGGTGGAGCGGGAGAGGTCCCAGAGTTTGATGGTGCGGTCGAATGACCCGGAGACGATGTATTTCTGTTCGCGGCTGCGCGGGGACGGCCGGCGTGCGCGCGTGAGCGGTGCGCGACGGCGGCCGAGTGGGCGGAGGGACGCACCTCTGGGCGAGACAGCGCACGTAGTCGCGATGCGTGCCCACCGTGACGGGGTCGCTGACCGCCGCCGCCGTGGAGGAGGAGCCGGGAGACTGCTGGGACGCGTGCGGGTTCCAGGCTTTGACGGAGCCGTCGGAAGAGGCGGACACGACTAGCGCGTGCGCGTGCGAGTCAGGTACCGTGCAAGGGACAGGTGGAGCGGGGCACGCACCGGTCTGATTGTAGTTACACAGAAGGATATCGTTGACCCAGTCCGTGTGCGCCTGGGCAGACTGGCGAAACTGCGACGGCTGCACGCGCGCGGGCGCTGGTCAGCGCCTCCCTCCGGCGGGATCACATGGAGACGAGCGCAGGGAACGCGAGTGCGCACCTTGCGATCCTGCCATCGCGCGGGGTCGATCTCCCAGTTGAGCTCGGCAGCGGCGCGGGCGTCGGCGGCGCCCTGGGCGTCAGACACGCTCGGGCGGCGGCGCTTGCCGCTGCCTTTCACGTCGCCGAGGATATCGCCGTCGCTGCGTATCTCGTCCTCCTCCTCGACGTCCTCGTCGATGACGTCGTCGCCCCAGCCCGTGAGGAGGTCCCAGCGGCGGTGCGCGAAGCGTCCGGCGACACGCGGGGAGTAGGAGGAGAAGGCCTGCGGGGGGCGCGAGCGGGGGCGCATGGGGACGGCGAGGTCCCAGGCGATGACGAGGCCGTCGCGGCCGCCGGTGTAGAGGATGCCCTCGGGGGCGTGTCGGCCGACGAGGTGGGTCGAGGGGTCGAGGGCGAGGCAGGCGACGCCGAGGCGGTGGCGGGGGTGCTGCGTGGCGGGTGCGGGTGCGGGTGCGGGCTGTGTGCGGGGCAGGGCGGGCTGGACGGGGGACGGGCGGAGGAGCGGGGCGGAGGAGCGGGGCGGGGACGCCGGGGTGTGGATTGGGGGCAGCTGCAGCCGCGGGACGGGCTCTGTGGGCGGCGGGATCACGTACGACACCCGCCGTCGTCCGACAGCTCCCATTCTCGCGATCTCGTCGGGGTCGCGCGCGGGCCTGTGGTGGCCATGAGCCGTCGTGCGCATGATGTAGAGGGCACACGCTCACGACGTCGAGACTGCGCTTTTCTGTTGTTGTTGCTGTTGGCGGCGGCGGCGGCGGCAACGCGCTGGTCGTTGGATGTGGAGTGGAGTGACGCTTTCAGGTCGGACGTTATCTGTCATCAAGCGATCTTATCAGATAAGGGGTCGATATATGCGCCCGACAAGGCCTTGTCGCGCATAATCACCGCTCCTCGCAGCACCACGATGCGTCCGCCGTCGCCGTCGCTCCCCGAAAAAGACTTCCTCCTCGCCGCCCTCGCACAGGCCCGCCGCATCGACGGCCGCGCCCTCCTCGACATGCGCACCCCGCTCCTCGCCTTCGGCACCGACCTCGGCAACGTCGAGTGTGCCCTGGGCAAGACCCGGTCAGCCGCCGCACCCCGCCCCGCCGTCGCCGTTCCCCGCCCCTCTGACCCACCCCCTCCAGCGTGCTCGCACAGGTCGACGCGAAGATGGTGCGCCCGCCCCCCGAGCGCCCCTACGAGGGCCTCGTCTCCATCCACGCCGAGATCTCCCCCATGGCGGCGCCAGAATACGAGCAAGGCCGGTAGGTGCGCGCCCCCGCTTGCCGCCCTTTTGATCTTCACCCACCCTCGCAGGCCCTCGGACGAGGAGGTCGCGCTCGCGCGCATGCTCGACAAGGTCGTCCGCCGGAGCGACACCATCGACAAGGAGTCGCTATGCGTCCTCGCCGGCCAGCGCGTACGTCCCCACACCCACTTCATGCCCACACCCACACCCACACCCACACCCACATATACATCTACATCTACGCGCGCGCACCGCTGACGCTGGCGCTCGCAGGTGTGGCACCTGCGCCTGACGATCCACTGCCTCGCCGACGCGGGCAACCTCCTCGACTGCGCGTGCCTCGCCGCCCTCGTCGCCCTCCGCCACTTCCGCCGCCCAGACGTCGAGGTCGTCGGCGACGAGGTCACCGTCGTGCGCCCTGTTCCCCTTCTCCTTCCCCTTTCCTCTCCTCCCGCTCCTGACTTTTCTCCCTCCATCCACCAGCACCCGCCCACGTCGCGCGCCCCCGTCCCCCTCGCGATGCACCACACCCCCTTCTGCCTCACATTCGCCTACTATCCCTCTCCCTCCCCCCCATCCACCACCACCACCACCACCGCCCCCTCCGCCTCCTCCGCCCCAACCTGCCTCCTCGACCCCACATCCCTCGAACAGCGCCTCGCGCACGGCACCCTCTCCCTCGCGCTCACCGCCCAACGCGAGCTCTGCGTCGTGCACAAAGCCGGCGGCCTCCCGCTCGCCGTCGCCGACGTCCTGCGCGCCGTCGACGTCGCGTGCGCGCGCGCGGCCGCGCTCGAGAGGCTCGTGGAGGCGCGCTTGGCGGAGGATTGGGCCGCGCGCGCGGTCGAGGTGCGGTAGCGCCTGCGCGCGCGGTAGTGGATGGGCGGCGCGCGCGCGCGGGGAGTCGGCTCTCTCCCGCCGTTTGTTTGTTTTTCTCGGCCTCGGCCAGACTTCACGGTCCCAAAATGTACCATCATCATCATCATCATCATCATCATCATCGACGGCAACACCCTCGTCCAACGTTTGCGCAGAGACAAGCGACCTAGATACAATTTTCCACCGCCGCGAGCACTCGAATGCGGACGGCGACGGTAGGTAAGTAAGTAAAGTCAAAATCAAGTAAGTACGCCCTACTCCCGCACTCGAACCCCCACCCCCGAATCCTCGGACCCCCCGTTACGATCTACCGCCCGGCCCGCCCGCCCGCCCGCCCGTCTGGTATCTGCATGCATTAAGCAAAAAAAAAAAAAGCTGCGGATATGAGGTATCACTAGCGCGTCGCGCGCGCGCGCGCGCGTCTGTAAGCGTAAGCGTATGCGTAGCCGTATGTAATGTATGTGTGGTTGTACGTGCGGTTGTACGGTAGTCGTATGGTGTATCTGTATGGTATCGGCGAGCGCGTATATATCGTATAGAGCACGAAGAGGGCCGGGTGCCGTGGCCGTGGCCGTGGCTGGAGCTGTGGCTGCAGCTATGATACACGAACAACGGATGACGGACGGACGGACAGGCGGTGTGGGCCGCGATATAACAGGAGGTGCGGGTGGGCGCGGGTGGGGACGGGGAAGGAGGAGGGGTAAGGAGGAGGGGTAAGGAGGAGGAAAGAGGAAAGAGGAGGATAGGATGGCAGCCGCGCGCTCCGCGGTCGGCCGCCTATGTACAACACGCGCGCACGGGCAGTGCGAAACATATACAACAACAAAGGACGCGCATACACAACGCTCGCCAGCCGGGCCGTCAGTCAGGCGGTCAGACGGTGTGTTCTCTACCCCGCCCGCCCGCGCCCAACAGCCCGACATCCCGACATCCCGACTCCCGCCCACGCCCGCGCCCCGGGGCCCCAATACTCACGCCCCAACGCGCTCCCACACAACCGACGCACAGGCAGCCCCCATCCCCGCACCCGCTGCAGCCTCCGCGCCCGGCACACCCTCGCCACCCTCGCCAGCTTCGACAAGCCGCGCGCACCACCGCGCGCCCGAGAGGAGCGTCGCGCGGCGGAGGGTGGGGCGCAGCTTTGCCCAGTGGGCGAGGTGCGCGCGGGTTTGGGCGTCGGGATCGTCCGCTGGGGCTGCCGCCGTGGTGGCGATGGCGGTGGACGTGGCGGCGGAAGTGACGGAAGTGGTGGAAGCGGTGGAAGTGGGAAAGGTGGGGGAGGTGGGGGAAGAGGTGGGGGAGGAGGTGGGGAAGAGGAAGGTTTGCGAGCGCGGGGGGGACGCGGGGTCGGCTGGGGCTGAGGGCGATGCGGATTGGGGAGGGGAAGAAGCCGGGGGCGGGAGGAGGGAGAGTGTGGGGGGAGGGGAGGACGGGGGGGACGAGGCGGGGAGGGGCGAGTGTGGGTGGGACGGGGATGAAGTGGTGGTGGTGGAAGATGGGGAGGTAGAGGACACGGGGAGCGGGCAGGTGGGCGGGACGCGCGAGAGGCGGAGCGTCTCGAGGTTCTGCATGCGCGGTAGCACAGCTGGGAGATGCCGGTACAGATCCTGCACAATACACACAACACACACAGTAAGACACACGTGAGCGTGGGCACGGCGCGCGAGCGAAGCAGCACATACCTCGTCTTCGAGCGCCCAGCCGATGCGCACCTCCCTGAGCGCAGGCAGCTCCGCGCCCGCCGCGAGGAGCAGCTTCGCGAGCGTGCGCGCGTCGACAGCGTGCGCGCCCGCCGCGGACACGATCGCCAAGCACGTCACGCTGCTCGTCACAACTGCACGAGCATCAACACCAGCACCAACATCCTCACCGTCGCCGTCACCGTCACCGCTACCGCTCGCCACGCAAGCGGTGCCGCGCGCGATCGCGGACATGAGCGCGGCGGGGCGCAGGCCATCGTACAGCGTCGAGCTGATATGCAGCGTGACGGCCACCACGCGCCGCCGCTCCCCCAGGGCCTTACCGCACGCGAGCAAGCGCGCAACGACCTGCGGCGTGCCCTCCAGATGCGTCAGGCGCGCGAGGCACCCCGCCGCCGCCGCCGCCTCGTCGCGCGCGTCGGAGGCGTCAGCGTCGGCGAGCGCGGCGAGGTGCGGGGCCGCGAAGTGCGTGATGGCGCGCTGCTGGCGCGGGAGCCACGCGTTGAAGAGGGCGCGCGCGTCGGCGGCGCCCATGGCGCGCTGGAGGAGCGTGAGGCGCTGCAGCCGGAAGGGTGCGTCGCGCAGGACGGCGGGGGCGAAGCGTGGGAGGGTGAGCGTCGTGAGGTGGCGCATGTTGCGCAGGGCGAAGGTGAGCGCGAGGAGGAAGGAGGGCGGGGCGCCGTCGCTGTCTCCGTCCTCGTCGCCGTTGTCGCCGTTGTTGGCAGTGTCGCCGGAGTACGCGGGGCACGTGAACTCGTGCACGAGCTCTGCGATGTCGCGCGCGGATGCGAGCAAAGTGACGCACTGGTCGATGGCACGGTGCGAGCGTGCGGAGAGGTCAACGGCGCGGTAGAGCGCGCCGCGGGCGGCTGTGCGGAAGCGGCGGGAAACGCGGGCGAGGGCGGGGAGGTCGCGCGGGGCGATGTGTGCGCAGACAAGGCTGAGCGGGATGAGGGGCGTCCTGCGTATGCGGCGGAGCGGCGGAGGGGAGAGCGCGTGCAGGGGCGGGTCTGGCTGGTCGTGGTCGTGATTATCATGGTGTTGGGGCTGGGGTGAGGTGGGAGGGGTAGCAGGTGCAGGCGCAGGCGCAGGCGCAGGTGCAGGTGCAGGCGCAGGCGCAGGTGCAGGTGCAGGCGCAGGTGCAGGTGCAGGTGCAAGAGCAGGCGCAGGAGAATGAGCAAGAGCAGCAGGAGCAAGAGCAGAAGCAGGAGCAACAGGGGGCACAGGGATGCGGAGGAGCGATGCGGGTCGCGTGCGTGCGGGTGTGTGTGCGGGCGTCGCGGGGAGGGCATGCGTCGGCGGCGGGGCGGCGGGGCGCGAGCGCAGGGACGGCGGGGGCGATGCCTCTTCGACGGGGAGCAGCACGAGGCCGAGACCAAGGCCCGGGCCGGGCTCCATGCGCGAGAGACGATTACCGCGGTCTGTCCCTGGGGGCGCCGTCGGCGTCGGCACGCGCGGGCGCGGCGACAGCGCCTTTTCGGATTCGTAGGGCGCCGAGGGCAGCGCGTTCGGCGAGCTGAGCGTGCGCGAGCGTCTGCGGTCGTCGGCGGGCGCGCTCGCGTCGGTGGTGATGATCGCGGGAGGCGGGGTGGACGAGGAGGCCGGGGAGGACTGGCTGCTCTCGAGGGACGATGCGCGGCGACCCAGTCCGCTCGGGCGGCGTATGTCGGGGGAGGTGGGGGAGGGCTCGGGGCTGCTGGGGTAGGCCCATTGGTAGCCCGACTCGGCGATGTGCCCGACGCCCTTGCTGGGGGTCCGTCCGGAGAAGAGGGAGGCGATGGTGGAGACGCGTTTGCGGATGGAGTTGGCGTTCGCGTGCTTGTTGGGGGTGGTGTTCGAGACGTTGTCGCTGGAGGACGGTTTTTGGGGCGTCGAGAGCGGGTTTGGGACGAGGTGCTGCGAGTGGTGGCGGCGGCGGAAGAACGACATGAGGACGAAGAAAGTGAGAAGCAAAAAACGAGAGCAGAAGAGCACAGCGACGAGCGATCAGAGAAAGAGGGTCGAGTAAGGACAGACAGCGGCTCGGACGGGTTGTATTTTTTTAGAGAAAGGGAGAGAGGAAGAAGGAGAGGAGAAGGAGGAGGAGGAGGAGAAGGAGCGGACGGACGACGGTCGTGTAGCGACTAGTACTGGCTGCGACGCGCCTCTCCAAAATGAAAGAAGCAGAAGCGCTTCGCCTGCTCCTCTTGCCACAGTCCGTTTGCAAAAGAAGTCGCGGGCAAACGGCGACGGGGGCTCCTTCGCGCTGGTTTCCCCTTGCAACGCGCCTTGGGATGGCAAGCACGCACTGGCGGTCTCGGGGAATAGAGGGAGAGGGGGAGGAGGAGGAGGGGGGGGGAAGTTGGAACAGGTGCGACGTCTGCTGCCGCCCCTCGCCGTTTGCGCGCTCATAAGGGAGTGGCGAGTGCGCACAGGCCAGCTATTCTCGCCCACTTACGGTACATCCATGATCGTTGCCAACCGGGAAGCAGCAGCCCGTCGTGCTCCCTATCTTTGCGAGATCTTCCCGAGCCCGTGCACATGCAATCCCCGCCATCCAGATGAACCCATTCGATCGTCACCCCCGTCCTTCCCCAGCCCTGGGCGTTCGAGCGCGACCGCAATAATTTATAATGAATGAAAGCTTCTTACGGGCACTCTATGTACACGAATTCCAAGGCCTAGGTATCGTCCCGCTCCGCGCCCTCCGTCCAGGCAGAGCCCATCAACCACACACCTCGCCTCCCATCATCCCCCATCCATCCCTCGACTCCCATCGCAGATCCACATCCCATCCCATCCCATCCCATCGCACTGCGTCGCACCGCATCGCCTCAGGTCCCATCCTCTCCGCTCGGCTCCGCTCGCCTCTCGCCTCTTCCTCACTGAGCCCCAAACTCGTCCTTCATCCTCACGTCCCCGCCCTGCTGCACCGCCGGCGATGACGTCGTCCTCGCCCCCGACGCAGACGACGCAGACGACCCGCGATACGGATGATACCGCACGTCCTGACGCCCCGCCGTCGACTCTGATCCCGACCCCCCCGCCGTCGCCGATCCTCGCGCCGGACCCGCCATCCCCCGCGCGCCCGCAGACGTCGGCGGAAGCGGAAGCGCGACGTTCGTAGATGACGATGCCGGCGCCGTTGGATTAGACGCGTTCAGGCTCTCCTTCGCTGCTCGCATCGCTGCGAGGCGGCGATGCACGACCGAGGCGGGCGCCGTCGCGGCGGGGGTATCGGTAGGAGGTGGCGGAGGAGGGGGATCGTGACGCGCGCCGCTGCCTGGTGCGGTGACGCCGGTGCTTGCGGGCGCATCTGCAAGAGTAGACACGAAAGACCCATGAGCGCACGATCCAAATCGAAAGATCGAGCACGAACACAACGCACTCGACGCGAGCTGCAGTTTCTGCTCCGACCCGCCCTGCAGCTGCGCCAAAAACCCCATGCCCGTAGCCACCACGCTCGCATTCCACCTAATATCCGTATGCTCCTTCCGCACAAACTGCCTCATCCCCTGCACACACCTCGCCAGCGCCTCCTTCGGCATCCTCTCCCTAAACAGGTAAATCACCAGCATCATCATCACCATGTCTAGCAGAGATATGGTGGTGGGGCCCTGGGTAACAGCTAGGAAGGACTTGTTCTCCTTGACCATCTCCACAGCAATCTGGAAGGTCTGGTGCACCTTGGCCACAAAATCTGGCTCAGGCACAGCAGGGTCCACAAGCCACTTGGTCAGCTGTGATGCATTGGTAACTGCCTTGCTCTGAGGATATCTGGCAATGGTGCAGATGCACTGAGCTGCCCCTCTAAATGATGCTGCTCTCTTGATGTCAAACCCATAATCTACAAATTCCCTCATGTACTTGTCATCAATTTCTTGAGCAAGTGCCTGCCTAGGAGTTTTGTCTTCTGCTCTAAGTTTTTCTGATTAATTGAAAGGTCAGGTTAAATAATAGAAAAGTGATAAGAAAATCCAAACCAGCAGGTTTCAATGCTACTCCTAGTTGAACTCTCTAAAACTATGTTTAGTAAAAAAAATTAAGGATGGAGATAAAATTGCTTACTCTAAAGATCTCCCTCTCATTTTGCTCACTTAGCTCATCATACTCAATGCAAACTATTTGCTTGTTAGCAAATAGGCGCTTGTATTTTTCTGATAAAGAAAAGCCCTGTCTTTTACTACCCAGTTTTTTATACCAGTATTTAGCTGATGTGACTCTAACATAATTATGTTTAGCTTTCATACCATATTTTTTGAACATTCCAACTTACATATCTCTATCTGTGATTTATCAAAATTTTGAGTATATTTTTTTCATAAAAACTAAATGCAATCTTACGATAGATCTAAAACTTTTGTATAAGTATGTGCACTACCATACAATCAGCAATAAAGTATACTCACCAATCCATCCATGAATCTTGAATTATGATATAAATAATTATGAATAAAATAATCAAAATCTGCTAGATGGCCACTTACTTTTGAATTGATGTTAGCCTTTGTTTGCCATCAATGCAGACTCTCCTCTCAGTCCCATCCTCAGATCTAGTGACAGCTTCACCTAAATGAATATACAATCAAAGTGGCAGGAGACAAGCACTCACCAAAAATTATAGGAGGTACATAGAAATTTCGGAAAATTGAGTCCACAAGCATGATTTGCTTTTCCTCGGACCAGACAACGTCTGGTGTGTGTGCCACATCAGAGGCGAGAGGATGTCGAACAGAAAGATGGCGTACCTCTTTGATACTCAGGCTCAAGATCAACAATTCCCTCGACGATTTGATCTACGAGGGTGATCTCCCCATGGGCACATCCGAGGCCAATCAGTCGTCGAAAGAGCTTACCATAGAGGGCTTGGGCGGTATAAGTGGTCGTCCGAGGGGGCTTGAGCGCTGACCGAAGCTTGTATTCGGGTTGCCCCAGCGCGGCCGGCTCATACTCAATGTCCGACAGCTCGCTTTCTGAATCCATAGCAAGGAGACGACGGTGAGGAGAGAAAGGTGGGGTTGATGATGATGATGATGGAGGTGGGTCAAGAGGGAATGTCACGGCGTGACAGAGCGTGCGCGGGCGGGGCTCATGGCCTTGTCCTCGACCGAACAGCGCGAACGTAGGCCACTTGCCAGCTGCCCCCGGCGCCAGAGAACACCCGTCGCCGTCGCCTTGCTCACGCCGTGACAGAGGAAGCACCGCGCAGGCGCACGCTCCGCCATGAACAGCAACAAATTTACCGCTCCGATCGTTCCGAACGCGCGGTTGCGGTCGTCCGCGAAGCCGTCCGCGACAAAGCGTGATTCTCTCGTCGCCGAGCTCGAGCGAGGTGCGCATCGTCCGTGCTCATTTGCGGGGCTGCTATCCTACATGTACTAATGAACGCGTCTGTGTCTATGCAATCCGGTTCCCCAGATCCCCAGCTGTCCACGGCCAAGCGGCAGCAGCGCACGCAGGCGTTCACTTCGACTATGGCCCACGCGTCCCTCGAGCGCCAGCTGGTGGCGGCGCAGACAACGAAGATGGAGCTCGAGTCGAAGCTCCGCGAGAAGGACATGGCGATCGAGAGGCTTGAGGAGGACAGGCGATGGCTCGCGGAGCGGGAGAAGGAAGAGAGGGAGGAGAAGGAGAAGGAGCAGGCCGGGCGGGAGGAGGAAAAGGTGCGTGTGGCTCGCCTTTGTTCTTTCTTGGTTCGTCGCGCCGACTCGACCCGACGCGTCCTTTCCTCGCCTTGTTCTAGAGAAAAGCAGAGCATGAGCTGCGCGCGCTGCGCTCTGCCCACGCCACTCTCCGCGAAGAACACGCCAACCTCGAAGAGGCGCACGAGGCCATGTCTCGCAACACCGCGCAAACCATCGCGTCTCAGAAGTCACAAATCGCCGCGCTCACGCGACAGGTGTCTTTCCTCGATGCGGAGCTCGCCTCCATGAAGCGTCTCGCAGACGAGCGCAGCGCCACTATCGAGGAGATCCAGATGCAGATGGAAGACCTCAGCTCGGCGCAGCTGGACGTCTCGCGACACGATATCGAGCAAGAGGACTGGGGCGTGTTGCGCGAGGAGCTGCAGCGGCAAGCTTCGTACCTGCGCACGCTGGAGGGCACCAATGCGAAGCTCAACTCGGAGCTCATCATCCTGCGAGAGCGGCAGGACAACGTGGAGGTTATCCGTGAGGAGAAGAGGAGCTTGGAGGGCAAGCTTCGCGTTACGGAACAGCTGCGCGAGCAGGTCACGAAGCTGGAGGCCGAAGTCCAAGCCGCCCGACACGAGCGAGAAGAGTGGTGAGTGGCGTCTCTTTTGGTGGACATGATTCCTCAATAACATTGTACAGGGCCAAGAGAGCTACGCAGCTCGACACGCCATCCAAGACGCCCGTTTCCATCTCACAGAGCCTATCTGCCCTTCGTCTCGCCCACGCAAAGCTGCTCGAGGAGCACGGTGCGAACGTAGCTCTGCTGCGCCGCCGCGAGGCCGACTTGACCGACGCTCAAGACCGCGATGTCGAGAAAGAGGAGGCACTCGAGGATCTACAGCGGGAGAAGCGTGTCCTGCTCGATAAAATCGCGCACCTGGAGCGCGATGCCGCATTGGCAGAAAGAGAAGTCGGCTTCCTGCAGGCCCTAAATGTGCGTCGCGATCTCCCCCTCTGCGTTCTGCTATTTTCTGACGCTGGCATCTCAGGCAAGTTATTCCGCAGAACAGAGCGCCCAAGGTGCGGACAGCATCGACAAGGCGAAGGACGAGCAGATTCGGCAACTCGAAAGCCTACTGCAGGACTACAAATCGAGAACACAGGAATTGGAGGGAGAACTCGACGAACTCAGCCACCGTCCACTGCCTGCGACGGAAAAGCAGGGCCCGCGTCTACAGGAGCTCAAGGAAGCTCTCGAGAAAGATAGACAAGCGCTGAAGGAGGTACAGAAAGGTCGGTGTACAGTGACTTGTCGCGTATATCTTCTCAACTGACACTTCTACCAGCGCTCGATGAAAGCGAAGTTGCTAGCGAGCAGCAACTAGAGCAGATCGAGGAGCTGGAGCAGACGCTCTTCGAGCTGCGCGGCGAGATCGGCGCAGGGAGGCACGTGCCGCCCGGCGTCCGTATCCTATCGCTGAAGGACAACCCAGCCCAACAGTGGTCAGACCTGAGACAGGAGGTGATGGACCGGTTGAAGGGCGAGAACGAGGCGCTCATAAACAGGCTGAAGGAGCTGGAAGACAGCGGTGCAGGCCAAGCGGCTGCCGCGAAGCGGGGAGACGGGCCAGGGGAGGATCTGGTGCCGCGGCGAAGCTGGGAGGTTGTAAATCAAGAGAAACACGAACTGGAAGAGGTCGTGAAGCAGAAAGAGAAACGTCTGTTACGGTTGCAGCAGGTAGGTGTTTTCAGTTGCAGTCCTAGCTAGCCAACACCTTGTTAATCGTTCCGTTTTTTTCGTATTTCTTGTAGGTCTTTACAGCGAAAAGCACAGAGTTCCGCGAAGCCATTGCCGCTATTATGGGTGTCAAGCTCGCCTTCTACCCCAATGGCCAAGTACGCGTCACGTCGCAGTACGACCTAAACGCGTCGTTCGTGTTCCAGCCCACATCGCGGTCTGAAGGCGCGAAGATGCAGCTGATCGCGCAGGGAGAAGGCGGTCCGCAGGAGCTGCCGCAGTTGATGCGGAATTGGGTCGAGGAGGAGCAGTGCATCCCGTGCTTTTTGGCGAGCGTTACGCTCGAGTGTTATGACACTTGGAAGAGGGAACAAGCGTTGGGTCTCTCATGATTTTCGACGATACTTCAAACGCTCAGATTCTTCCCATGTATCCGCATTATGGTAGTTTGCACTGCCCACACCACATTAGATTTGTGTCACCGTTCTTACGACAATCACGATCCCGGGAATAAACTGAAGGTAGTCATGAGTTGAGATGTGCAATGCGAGAGCGCGAGAAAATCACAAATCGCACAGCAATGTAACTCTTTTACGATCAACACTGAGGATATCAGGTCCAGCTTGGTCTCAGCATGATCTCACACAAGGATCTCCAATAGATGTAATGTACAGGTCCTGCGGCCGTCAATGATCAAGCACTGGATTCAGGCGACATCTCACACATGGAGAAGGGAATGCTAAGTGAGACATGTTGCTCTATGGATGAGATTCATGTGTATATGTGGCGAGGGAAAGCTCTACTCCGGATCCTCGTAACCCTGGACTGGCCTCCGTGGTCGATTCGGAACTAGACGAAAAGCATATCAGCGACTGGAGGCGCACATATCCCAAAGCTAGAAGGTCAATCAACTTTGCCCGAGCAGAGAACGGCGCAAATACAAAATCGCACTACGCGCAAGGCTCCCGGGGACGCTCGCAAGGGGTACTCACTTGGATACGTGATAGGAATAGGCTCGGCTGGCCTCCATCCATAGCTCTGACGGATGGTCGGAACACTGAATGCGAGAACGGGCCCAACGGAGCCGATCACGACAGAGTAGAAGATGACGGGAGCTTCATGGGCTTGCCGTTGCTGGTGATTCGAAACGCAGTTTGCATGTCATATATTCGAGGCCAATGAGAGATTCATCGAATCAGCAAGGAGAAGCGAGGAGATTACAGTGATACTTACGAGGTAACGGTATGTCCGTCGGAGAGGTGCTATGAAGGTAGACATTGTCGGTGAACGGTTGCCTCAGCTGTCGAGGTTGACGGCCGCGTTGTTTGCGCTTGTTTCCTTCAGGGCAAGTTGGCCCGGACCATCGCGACTCAGACAACCACCTCCGCAGACACCAACAAGGTAGCTGGAGGTAGCTGGGCAAATTCCACCAGATCCAAGTATCGTGGAGGCACTTGAGTACGTCTTGAATGTATTCCGTCGCTTCACTTATGGCTCATATCACGGCCATTACACACGGCAGGGTTGAATGACCTTCAACAGCGAACTTTTGTACAAGGATTGTTATGAATAGATTCTCATCATATTTCTATTCCTCGCCAGCCAGCCTTTCACCAGCTCATACAAGGTTCTTCCTCGCTAGCACCTCGACAAGCTCGAGGCTGGGAGGGCTGGACACAATGCCCTCGATCGCGCCTAGGAATGTCTTCGCGCCGACCCCCGACAGATGAGCCTGCCTGCCTGCCTCGTCGTAGAACGCGTCGAAAATACCGAACGTGTTATTGTCTGGCCAAGCAAGGGCAAACCAGTAGGGCGTGCCATCTTCGCGAGCTACGTCGCTCGCGAGCCGCTGCGATTTCCAAAGTTCGTAAGTGACCCGACCACGGGATAAAATGCAATGCTTGGCCTTACATTGAGTACAGCGTTGGCTTCGCTAGCGTGTTCAGGCTTCACAGTGAACTTTACCCTCACACCAAACTTCACCCCTACTTCTTCCTTACTCCCATCCGGCACGACCTTATGAGCCAACAGGCCCACGTTCTCAATCTCAAGGGGGCGATCAAACAGCTGGTCCGTTGCCGCCACAGCCGCTTGAGCAAATCCGGCCGCGAGGTGCTCAGCACGGTCGGCGTCGGTGGCGAATGCATCGAAGATCCCGAACCGCGCGGGTTCGTCCGCCTTGGTATCGACCTCGAAGCTGAACCAATGCAGCGTGCGTGGCTCAGCTTCAATTAAAGTCCTCCCTGTGATCAGGAGATTGCGAGTTTGGGACACTTGGGTCGGCTTGGGTACGATTGTCCCGTTGACGGAGAATTTGACTGTTAGATGATTGTTCTCAGGATAGCTATTGCTTCGACAGTTGTCTGGTACGTACGGTCATTTGAAGGCATGTTCACTTGTGTTGTAAGGATGTAGGCTGTTGCGATGTGGGATTCATCCTCGTCTCGACTCTCGTTTGCTTTTATGCTTGTAATCCTGTGATTTGTCAGAACTTCTGCTGATTTGACATATGTCTTCGGTCTAGGGTGTGATCCCGAAATGGTTGTTCAGCAGCCTCGGTCCCACGGGTGTGGGAGAGGAATTTTGAGGCGGTGCATTGTACATCTGCATCTGTCGGAAAGTATCGTCTTCCTCGGTCACGACTTGAGCTTGAGCGCCAAGCGCAGGGTCGATTTTCTCAAGTGTCCTGCACGGGATCACATGTTCCATGACGACTATGGTGTCGCCATTCAATGGATTTAATATTCAACTATGAGGTTCTAGTTGTTCGTTTGATCAATCATCGCTTTCCTGACCATGTTGCGTTATCACAGATAGATTGATCGCTGCATGGTGCATCATAATACCATGTCTGGATGCCCTTGGTGGGCATAAACGCCCATTCATCATAACCATAGGCGTCATGTGACTCCTACCCTCGTGTGGATCGATTTCAACATCAAGGGGGGTTAGGCATAGTATGCTGCAAGCAAGCATAGATGTGAGAGGGTGGTCGTCGCGGTCGGCCTCATTGGCAAACATGTCGAAGATACTGAAGCGCGCAGGTTCGTCGACCTTAGTGTCGACTTGGAAGCCGAACCAGTGCAGCGCGCCCGGCTCGGCGTCGATGTGGATCTTGCCGGCGACGAAGAAATTGCGAGTGTGGAGCACTTGGGTCGGTTTAGACATAATTGTCCCTGTGACGGCGAATATGGCTAGAGTGACTGAACCAGAGTATCTGGGTTCAGTAGTTGTCTAGTACGTACGAATGCTCGAAGACATGTTAACGGAATGGGATCGTTTGGTTGGTGCTGCATTGTGAGTTTCGCCTTAGTCTCAATTTACTTTTGCACTGGCTCAGAGATCGTTTCTTCGTTTGTCAGAATTGTTGCTGAACCAACTTCTCTTCGACATAGGTAAGGCTTGGACAGAGATCCCGAGATTATACAAATCAGGGCACGAGACCGCTTCCAGCCCAAGAATTGACTTGCAGAGCATTACTCTCACGTTTTTGGATCAACTGGCCTTCGCAAGCCCTATTCTCAATACGTTCAGTTCACTGTGGCATACAATTCGTAATATTCATTCAAGCGTTAAGGCTGTTGTACATGAGTTGTCATCAAAAACTTCACTCAACATCTATACATTTCCTTGGCCTCCCAGACTGCGTTCAAGCAACGATCTTCGTCGCCAGCACCTCAAGCACGTCAATCTCAGCGGCGCTAGTAACACTGCCCTCTGTCGCGGCGATGAACTTCTTCACAGCGGATCCCAACATGTAAGCCTGCCTGCTTCCCTCGTCGTAGAAGACGCTGAAGACACCGAAGGTGCTAGTGCCCGGCCAAGCGACAGCGTACCAGTAGGGCGTACCGGCTTCACGAGCTACATCCTGTTCAAGACGCTACGATGGCCCAAGTTGACATCTTGGACACAGCATAGAGAGCGATTTCTCTGAACTCACCAGCAGTGCAGCCTTGACGTCGCCTGCGTGTTCCGGCTTCGCGGTGAGCTTCACTCTGACGCCGAACTTGATTCCCGCCTTCGCATCCGGCGTGACTTTGGACGCCAGTAGATCGACCTTCTCTATCACCGCAGGACCCTCGAAGAGCGCGTCGCCGTTCGCCGCCGCCGCCCTCGCGAGACCGCCCGCCTGGTGTACATCGCGATCGGCCTCGGTGGCGAAGCCGTTGAAGACCCCAAAGCGCGCAGGCTCGCCAGCCTTCGCCTCGATCTCGAAGCTAAACCAGTGCAGCGTGCCCGGCTCAGCGTCGACGTAGGTCTTGCCACCTACGAGGAGCTCGCGGGTTTGAGACAATTGGGTCGATTTGGCGACGATAGACCCGGAGACAGCGAATTTGACTGTGCAGAGTCAACAGTCTCAACAGTCGTTTGGCTTCGATACTTTTCTGGTACGTACGTTCTTTCGAAGACATGACTACTTGTGGTAGATGGTGGTTGGTGATTGTGATTGGTGTCGGTGTCGGGTTGTTGGGGTTCATCCTCCCCCCTCAGCCTTTTATGCAAGTCCAAAAAGCGCTTTGTGACTTCTTGGAGCTCTCGCTGATTCAACATGTCTCTCTGGCATCGCCTAAAGGTGAGTCAGTGACAGAAATCCTGAGGCAATCGATCAGCAGTATCATAACTGTGGGAGGGCATATGGGTTGTGCGGTTCATACAATTCACAAACTCGTCTGCGCCCCTCACGAATGTGGATGTCGAGCGCAAATTTACCTCCTTCAGTAGGCTGCGCTGCATCGCCTGGTTGCCACAGAACCCTTAGCAACTCTGGCGCCGACAGCTCAAGGCAGTCGGACTACTCGAGAGGTCCAAGTCGTTCAATATCATCATCGCTCTTCTGACAAAATTGCGTTGTGACTGGAGCTCAGTCAGGTCGCTTGTGTAACACGCTCATAGCGCTGTATGTCATTCACCTGAGTTGAAGCCGAAACGCACATTGCGCCCGCTTTCCCTGCATCTCCTCCGGCTGGCAAATCTGCGTATGAGATCTGCGCTTGATTTCAAGTGGCGCGCGAACATATCGGCGCGTCGGCTGAGAGCTGTTGAGAGCCTAAATTTCGCAAAAATGGCAAAATTTGTCGCCGGAATAGTCAGACAAACTTAGTCACCCTTGACGACGACAACGACCAAAAACGCCCTTTTCTTCACTTGCATGGACGGTTCATGTAGTAGACGAGAGCATTGAAAGCACGTTTGTGCATCCTCGTTGAAAGATCGAAGAGGCATCGTGAGTTTTTTCGTGGGGTTTCTCCTGGCGATAATCTTGCACATTCTGAGTGATCCCATAATGTGGCAAATATTTGAATCAGGTCTCTGCATTGGTCTCGGACTCGTCGCAAGGTTGTTGCATTTTTTTCTTTCTCGCCATGCAGCCCTCCACCCACAAACCCATGTACTCCATGGTGCATGTCTCCGCTGGTCCATCGGATCCGTATTCTCTAGGAAAGCGCTGTCGTGGAAGACAGTGCAACCTTTCACTCGAAGCGGGATGGAGACACAGCCTCTGTCAATTATGTATGATGCGCCAGCGCGAGGCCAATAAGATGCCAAAGAAGAGGCAGACAGAGGAGCGCGCACAAGTCGCTGTGCATAGAGCGCCCCATCGTGACCGGGGGGCTATCTTCGCGGTGCGTGCTTGCTTCCTCACCCTTATTCTCGCTGATCTTAGACTGTGTATTGAATGCTAGCCTTCATCGGCACCTCCTCCACCGCCAGCACCGCACCCCCCAACGACGTCCTGCTATTTCTGTAAAGCTCTCATATTCATACCTTCAGCGCACGGATCCGGCCCACTCGTATGCGAGACATGTTACAAGCGGGAAATGACACGGCAGCGGCAAGCGCCAGAGTACGCCCTTCCCCCTCTTCATGCCTCATGCGTCCCATCGCAACCTCTGCCTCATGCCTCTCATGTCCTGTCGCCTCCCGTTCTACCCCATATTCCCGTGCTCCCACCGTCGTTTACGACCTTGAACTTGCCAGGCCCGTCTGGTCCACGTTCACAGACGCAGAGGGGCCCTGCACCTGTGCATGAGTATGCCCGACGTCCGTTCGTGGGCGCGAACCCGACCGTAGAGCACCTGAAGGGCTTCAGGGAGGAGTCAATTTTTGCCCCAACGCGGATAGCCCGCTCTGCGCGCGCAGAAGATTTCAATGTGCCGACACGGCAGATACCAGCCTCAGATGCGCAAAGTGCAAGCGGTGTTCGTCAAACGCCTCCCGACCCTGATCCCGATGCCATGGACCTGGACGATCTTGAGCTCGCCTATCCTGAGGTAACAGCTTTTCGGATCTCACATATCAGCATTCTGACGGGGTTTTCAGGACGGAACCGATGCGGAACCGAATGGCCTCACAACTCTGGAGAGCACCCTTGAGAGTCCATCTCCCATGACCGGGTTTGCAAACGATCGATCCAGATTATACGCCGTGCCAGATGGATGGAGCAGTATGTCCGACTTGACAGTGCTCTCCGATAGCGACGACGACGACGACGACGACGACAGCGAGGTCAGCTCGGATCCAGACGACGAGGTACACGCAATTTTTTTCGAAAAAGCCGCGAGTTAACGCTGACCTGAGCATTCATCATTTTGCACCTCTCCAGCCCTTAGCTACCAAGTCTCAAAAATCTGGTCTGAAAATCCGCATCCGGATACCCGCTGGATTCTCGTTCGATACCCTGCACGACGATAAGACCAAGGCAACAACGCGCATATGTGGGATCAAGACATGTCAAAATGTGCTGACGCCCGAATCGCGTTGGAAACTATGCGACCCTTGTCGAAACAAGTTTCGACACTATCAGCGCCAGCGGCTCAATATCCAGCGACCGAGGTTATATTTAGAGCAGAAGCATAGTGACGAGTTAGACGTAAGTCGGAATCAGGTAAACGCCATTTGTATTTTATACTTCTCGACCAACTTTATTTACCCAAACTTATCGCGACTTGTAGCATACAAGCCAGGATGTTCAGGTAAGGAGATCATCAAAAGAAAAGCGGAAAGGACTTCATTGATTGATCAATTTTGTATATTTACAGGCTACAGACATCATCGGCCTGCGCTTCTGCTCTATGCGGACCTGCCGTAAAGCGCTGCCGCCGCTCAATAATTACAAATGGAAGATGTGTGAGTCGTGTCGGATGCACTCTCGCTTCCAGCAAAAGCGGCGTCGTGCGATCGGCCTGCTGCTCCCTGAGGGTGACAATGAACCCAAGGGTGGGTTTGCGCGGCATATCATCGATCAGTACGAGAAGCAGAAGGCGAGGCGGAAGAGATTTGGATCTGATCATGGAGAAAAGGAGGTACGTTCGCATGAGCCGATGCAGCGTTTTGTTATGCGATGTTTTGACGTCTTGTCCTTCAGGAAGACGTCGATGCAGTAGTTCCTCCTCAAGCTGGAAAACCGGACGTGGGTGATGAAGTCCGAGCGACGTGTTTGGTGAAGCCTGCACCCGACAAGTCAGATCCGTATGGGGTGAGACACTGTCTTGAATTCTGCACATCGTCTCAGAAGAGTGAAGTCTGATTTCCATTGATTATCTATCAGCCTACATCCTATCAAGACCTTTCTGAGCTCCTGGAAACGCTACATGAGTACCTCACCGGGTTTCTCCGCGCGCAGATTCGTTACATCGGCGTGAAGATGAAAGGCGGGGTCTTGAACGGCCCTCTCGAACCATTCATCTTCGCGTTCGACGGCGAGTACTCGATCGTTACGGGTGCTGCGATCGAGAGCGAAGTGACAATGTTGGAGGTGTTTGCCCTGAGACAGCACGTTCAGGACGTGCTTGCTTTGGATTTCAAGTGCGTCACGACAACTTCTGCGCGTGGCTGTATTTTGACGTCTGTATTCTTTGTCGTTGTAGGCCTGTTGGTATGCCCATGGTCAAGGGCGGCGAACTCGTTGTTAACTTTGGATGCTTACAGTCCTTTGTGCTGCCGATATCAGGGGTCCCAGTAGGAGTCAGAAAAACAGAAGATGAGAAACAGCACATCAAACGGTCCACACCGCCTGCCACTACTTCCCCTGCTTCAGCTCCCGCCATTGCCACACCTGACCCCGCTCTTGCTCCTACTGCCTCCCTCGCCTCTCCCGCCGTTTTGGCTCCCCCTGTTCCCATCTCCCCGGATCCCACACCTTCCATCACTCGCAACATGGCAGGTGAAATCGAGGTCCGAGTTACTGAGGATCGTCGACACCGTTTCTTCCCCGGCCACCGAACAATTGTGCGCTTCCGCCTGGTGGGATAGGTCATGGCAGTCTTGAACTTTTTGGCTCCCTTTCCTAATTTTGATCGAAGTATATTGTTGCTCTTTATTGGTGTCATCGTTTCAAGACCTCTTTCTATGTTATATACGCCGATCTGGATGATAGTTCTCTATAGCTAGTCATTGTATCCTAATTCTCTTTAGAGAATGTAAGCTGCAGAAGTGCGCGGTGTCCTTGTGCAAAACGGAGGATCTGGCGTCAATGCTGTACAAAGTACATGAAGTCCCATCGAACATAGTTCACAATACGATGCAATAACACATAATAATCACGAGCAGACAATCGAGTAAGAATTTTAAAGAGAGTTATTCGCCTGCGGAGTCGACCCCAATGCTATTCCTGTTCCTGCGCGGGGCATCCATCGTGATCGAGCTGCTAGCGTCAATATGCTCCATTTGACCTTCCGCGACTGCAAACGTCTCCAAGATGTATGAATTATGATCTCCCTTGTCAAGGACCATTTCCCGCATATTAAGGAGGAGGCGAGATCCGAATATTGACGGGAGTGTGCAAGACCAACTACATCACAGATTAGGTTATTCCAGTCAGCTTGCTTATGTGTGGGAGGCGGGAGACAAGGGCTCACGGCATGACGATGTTAATGTACCGATTGAACTTTGCCCAAATGATAGTGTTGATCAGGAGCTCCACGAATATTCTGTTAAAGAGTATAAATTGAGTAAGTACTATTTGAGACTTGTATAAAGCACTCACGCCAAAAAGTACATCAAGCTAGACAGCGGTGTGAGTACAATCAGTTGGAGAATCACGTCGAAATCCGGAGTACCGTTACCTGTCACGAGCAATGAGCTTGACCATGCGTGGGGTTGACGTCGCCTTCGGTCGCCCATCAAATTCGCGAAGCCCCAAACCGAAGCGATACATAATTTCCTCGCCCCATGCCTTCCACAATATGAGCAAACATAGTATAGGCTCAAAAATGAGGATAGGGATCCAGAACAACGCGGAGAGGCTAAAGATCCCCGAATAGTAGCAACCGGTCGGTGTCGACACTACCGGAAGATCTATATAATCCCACGCGACTTTCATGAGGCACAAACGTGAAGAAAGCAGAGATATTGAAGACGTACGGGATATCTTCCTCATAGTAACACCTACCAGGACCGCCATAATTGCGATTTCAACAGTACAACAACATACTAGAAAGATGAGCATTCTTCGGCTTCGCCCGTATAGAGCATAAACCTGACATCTCGACATCAGGCCTCATGCTTCCATTGCATTACGACTGGTCGACAGAGGATGGACTCACTCGGAGTTGCAGGATGGCTAATTAATCGCATGAGGTATTATTACACGAAAATAGAACACAGACATCGAAATGAAGATACGCACACTGTACGGATATAGTGATCAAAAGCGTCACAATATCATCGCACATAAGATATATGATGCAACTGCACAAAAATCATTGTTTAAATTTCGAGATGATTACTTGGGAACCTGGAATTTACATCTGGAAGATTGTGAGTTGGTCTTGAATCAATGGGTATGTGGGACAATTGGGAGTTCACCTTCGAGGAGACGATCCCACTGCGGGCGAGAGGTACTGCCGATCGTGACATTCCGTAAATCAAATCATCATGAACTTGTCAAGACACATACTGGTGTCGAAGATCAACCATAGCAGTGGAAAGAACCTGTTCTGTTGAACAGATAAGCATTTAAGCAACCAAATCCATTCAAACACGCACAAAAACGAAGAGCCAGAATCCCTGGCGATTTTTATCCTGCCGCCAAATGAGCTCGATCTGCCAACGCTCAAACATCTTAGCATCCCTTCAAGCCTACATATGCTCATCTTACTGACTTCCCTGTCCAAGGTTATGACTTTTCCACGATGACACGGTAGGAAATACATGAACGTTGAACAGCGCGAGCGAAGAACCAAAACCCACAGTGATCATAAGCGAGAAGCCCTAAAGCACCTGCTCGCGATTGCTTGCCTATGTTCACTGCCAAATGGTTCTCCTCGATCAATGCTTCTGCAAGCAAGATGAGAGAACTTACGGGCACGACGGTAGGGGATCGGAAGGTTGGTGATACCATTGCCAGACATAGTATTGAAAGGAGGAGGGAGTTGGGGAACTGAGCATCGAAGAACTAGCGCAGTCGGTGCCTTTGTATAAATTGGAAATGAGTACGGTTAAATAGTAATAGGCGCTCGAATTGAAGCATCAAGACTTCTGATACGCCACCAGTCTCCCTAAAGGCTCCTAAAGGATGTCCTAGGATGTCATGCTAGATCATGCTCCTGTGTAGGAGGAAGTCTAAGGGACAGATCATCAGAGAAGCATCACAACGCCGTCCCAACTATACTTCTCTAGGCCCAAGGTCTGATAGGGTCTGATACATGATCGTAACGAGGCGAAAAGCTGCAGTGTATCTAATCTCATTCCAAGGTCCGCTCACCTTCACGCCTTACGTGCAAGGCGTTCGGGAAGGGGGTCGGTCGACCCGAGTCGTATATCATGGTACAAGGTGTAGCTTGTGACTGTTCGAGACACATACTGCATGATGCATGATGCCTTGGATATCTCTGCGGGAGACAAATAATTACCGGAATAAGTGGAATCAGATTGAGCGAGGCGCTGTTCAACCGCAAGCCGACAGATGTATGCGAAACAATCAAAGACGTCGGTCGACACTGAGATGGTTCTCGCGCTTGGAGACGGTCGAGGATATTCCATGGGTGGATCACATACAAGATGGCCGTTGTTGACGTCTTCAAGCGTTTTGCGATGTCTGCCATTCCTGCGGGTGCAAGTCGTCCATCGGAGCAAGGCGGCTCTCATTCTCTGCCAAGTCGTGTACGAATTGAAATTTTCTCAAGCTATATGACGTGGGATGATCCTTTAGTATGGATGGGAGCGCACATGACCACGTTGGCATGATGAACAGAAGATGTCGTGTTAGGGTGCTATCGTGAAACAAGAGGGCCGAGAGAAGGGAGGATGTTGACAAAATGGCTCACGGCATGTACTGGCATACATGTATGTAGCGGTTGTAATGGAGCCACGGCCGGGTTGATCGTGAGCTCTGTAAAATTTATGAAACGAGCTTATTTATGTCAAGTTAGCGCTCAGCCAGAGACAACCGGAGACAGAAGAACCGAAGACCTACCTAGCCCCACGCCCAAAAAGTACATGAGACTGCGGAGAATAGCATCAGAAACTGGATCAAAATAGACGAGGCAGGTACCTGCAGGTACATCGCTACAGACCTCGCGATCAATCAGATCGCCATACGGGAAGGTCGATATAAATTTGGCCACCCATCGTGATTGTGTAGTCCCCGCTGATGGCGATAGGAGCAGGCATAGTAAAGAGCAGGCCGAAATGAAGGGATATCATTGATCAAGAAGAAGAACACTACTCATGAGAGCGAAAAACGTACGAGAAACACGGTACGAGATGGGAGCTTGGCATCGACACTGGAGAACATTATCACTGTAGAGAAGATAAGACACTCAGAGAATAGCTCGTTCTGACTAGCACGCCACGTCATACATCGCTGAATTGGTGAATAGAACGAAGCGGAATTCGAGCTCGGATGGAAGGAATATTGTCGACGGCATGCATCACTGAAAGACACATCATACACTGGGAAGTGGATAGCCTTGCTTCAAGATGCCTAAGAGGACTGCCCGATATGTCGTCTGCGCAGAACCGAAACGTTCAGATACAGCCATCTTCGCGGTCCCTGTCCACGGGGTTTGCGGGTTTTGATAGTGATGACGGTTCAGGCTTTAGACGGTGCAAGGAGGGTACGGCAGAGAATCACGGCGCACGCACTGTACGAGTAGAGCACGGACGAGGGCTGTCGACAAGTGTCCAAGCGTGAGGGATCCTCAGACAAAGCTCAATAGCTGTAAGTTCTCTGAAGGGTCGAAACTGTCCTCGTTCCACAAAGCTAGCCAAGCTACCTTGTATAGGCACTTGAGAGTCGCCTGAGTGTAGGGTTGGAGACATCAGTAAGCGCAGAACATAGTCACGGTCCTGCAGTGTGAAGACGGGATCGAAATATTGGAGCCAAAGCCATAGGGTACTCACTGCTCAAGCGCAACGGTTTCCTAAGAGCAAAGGGAGATCATCAGCTCGTGAAGTGAGGCATAGCGCGTGGAATATAGAAGGACAGATGTTTGGACGAGAGAAGACTTGTAAACTCTGGAGGTGGCGCTCACCCGGTTCTCCATCTCTGAAAGAACCAATGATCCCGGACATGGCGACCAGGTGATACAGCGAATATTAATCCCGTCCACCCCAGTCCTGCCGCGCGCTGAGCAAATGCAAGGACTCCTGTCGGACGAACTAGAATATTGAGAGCCTTCGATTCGAGGTCACATCCTCCGAGTGAGACGCTGAGTCTCAACCGATGAAATTTTGCGTGGTTGCACGTACAGAAAGACCAAAGGTCCTTGTGAATAAATGTCGATTGAAAGGCGTGGTCACTGTCGACTGCTGTCCAGCGGCGGGCGCGGACATAGCCGTCGCAGACCAGTTATAGCCAGTTATTTGATAAGATAATATTATGGGATGTCCGGCTGTCCCGAGTACCGTACCAGGGGCAACCGGCAACCCGTCTCGTTCCAAACACAACTCACGAGGAGCCCACCAATTAAGTACTGTAGCATACAGCTAAGCATTATACAACAAACCGAACACACACGTCCGTACCAAACACACGAATACAGAAAGTTGAATGAAGCGGCGACGAATCGCAAACAAGTCCATGCACGGTTTCGAGGGCCTCCTCACGCGCCCGTCTTGCCGTTCGCCGCGAACCCCGGCACGCCAGGCGGCGGCGGGTAGTACTGCGGCGGCGATCCCGGCGCGCCAGGCGTTCCCCCTGCGTCGTAGCCGGTGTGGTTCGGCGGGGGCCCAGCAGGCTGTGAAGCAAAAACGGGCGACGCGATGATCGTAAGAAAGATGCGCCCACGGCAAACAGACGAAGTAGAGATGGACGCACGGGGGCGAAGCCCTGGTTCGGGTCGTATCCGTACCCGTACCCTCCGTTCTGCCCTTGGAACGTCTGCGGCGGATACTGGGGCGGCGGGTACTGCGCGCCCTGCTGCCACCCTCCTCCCCCACCGCCACCGGGGCTGGGATACTGCCCGTTGGCGACGTAGACGGAGTTGGGATTGTACGCGTTTTGGTTTTGAGATGCGTGCACGTAGGCAAGGTTTGCTTGGCGCTGGCGACGTTGGCGATACATGCCAAGCGCACCGAGGAGGAGGATGAGCCCGACGACTGGAGGAGGGGTGGGGTGATATGTGGATATGTGGAAGAGATTCAGAATGGAGGTGAAGAGGGAAGGAGGGCAAGGAACGTACCGAGGCAGACGGCGATGGCGATGCGCGCGCCGGTTGAGATACGGCAGCGCTCGAAGCCATTGCTATCGTATGTCGTAGGATTTCGGGACGCAGAGCGGGGGGGCACAGGGTGTAAGCACAATTGCGCGGGAACGTTAAGATGATGTCATAGATGGCGGGCAAAGAGAAGGAAGAAACGAACTTGTCGATGAAGCAGTCGGCGCGGGCGCCGAGCGCGGAGGAGAGCAGGAAAAGCGTGAGCGGAAGCCGAGGTCGTAATACTGCATAGTCGGCCGGGCGAGAGGGCAACACAGGATAGGAATACGTCAGGATAGATTGAAAGCAATAAAGGCGGCTGGTTACACACGAGTCATGATGGAATCAGATCAAATCAGATGATAGAATGACAAGGCTTCTGAAGCTTCGCAGCGTCAAGGATCTGTTGAAGGGTGTCGCAGTCGTTGGAGTAGAAATGTGTGGGCGGGATGGACGTAGGAAGACAAGAGGCGCAGGCGACCCTGCGAAACAAAAAGCGACATTTGAGTCAGTCTCTAACTCCATTTGATCTCGCGCTCCGCTCTCCCGAGCCTGCCTGAGCCCAGTTCAGGTCTTAGCCTTGGCCGGCGTGCTACTTCGCTGGGGCCTCTGACAGAAGCCTGTGGGCGCATGGCGGTGCAGGTACCGCCTCCCCGAACCATGACCGATACTACAAACCGTCGTGCACAGACTTGGTATATGATACTCACGGGCCAGCGATCGTTCACTCGTAGATGTTGGACGTACAGAAGAGAGGCGAGAGCGAGGTCTGGGTGATACTTACAAGCTGGTACAGAAGACACACTGGTCAAGAGACGGTCTGTCGACAGGGCTGAGGGCGTAGACGGTCGTAAGGTACGGAGAAATTCTCGCTTCTGCAGGTATACAGATTACAGGAGGTTACAAGGGTCGAGGACAGCAGATAGCGAGAAACGGCGACTCGGGGGGATTGGGGAAGCGAGGCGCAAGGATGCGAACTTTGGCTGGTGGGAACCTGCAATTGTCAGGAGAGCGCACGCGACTGCGCACTCCCCAAACTCTCCCACCCGTGTCCTCATACATGCAGGAGCACTCCCTGCAAGGTACGTAGGGCTAAAAATTCTCTAGTGACTTACTAGGATCTAGGATCATCTTCCGTGTGAGGTTTGCGTCTGCGAAGGAGAGGACTAGGAGAGGTGACCTGAAGGCTCCCGGAGGGACCTTCCGAGCTCCTTGGTTTCTCGTCCGCGCTTCCCTGCGCTTCCTTTGCTTTCCGTCGACTCGGTCACGACGAACTAACCCAACACCGTCTCCTCTTTGCAAGGGCAACGTCGCCGCACTCCCCGCTAGTTGCTACTGCTACTGTGTCTCCGCGCTCCTCGAGATCTATCTGACATTCGCAAGACCTAACCTCTCGGTCTATCTCCAATGCGTACCTGAATAGCGACCCCACGGGGCTTTGTTGAACCCTTGATCATATCCCGAGACTGTTGACTATCTTTCTCGTAACACGACTTGACCTCCGATGACAGTGTGGGTGTCTGAGGTACGTTTATGGATTCGAGCCCTTACATACAGGTTCGCCCGCCGCGTTTCTTCATCACGCTAGACCCGCCACCATCTCGTCCTCAATGCTACGTCGTTCCGCACGCATTCCCACTCGTAGACGCCTGAAGGTACTCCAGAACTCTGGCACCTGTATCCAAACGGCTACCCAGATGACTTCAGCGAATCCATGGTCGACAAAACTGCATACTATATCGGCACTTTCGATATCATTCGGAAGCATGTCAACAAGTCATCGCCGGACGCCCGTACAAGCATGTTATCGAGGAGTGGGTGAGTAATCCCAGGCACCGCACGTCAGACACGAAGGATGCGCAGGCCAGAGCGTCTTTCTACTCACGGTGCGACACGCTCTGTCGCTTTCCTACGAAGAGAGTAAGTGTCCCACATAGCATCACAGAGTCATCTCGGGACGTCTCGAGCCTGCATCCAGTGTCCAATGACCTGTTGATAGCTTCTACCTGGCGGCTTCGCGGCGCAATCTGCTCTGGAATGTCTGCGCGAGCGAAATTCATTGTGTCATCGCGACAAGAGGCTTTTGCAAGGCTCATGACAAGGCAGAACGACAGTGCAAGAAATTTGACCATCTTGCAGAGACGATCCGGTACGCCGACGGACAAGATCGAGTGCACCGTTCAAGACTGCGGACGCAGCATGAGCGCGGAGGGGTAATTTTCACGAGACTTCATATGTGGACGACGACGGAGAAACAAGGACGAGGGAGATCCGGGAGGCGGAGATCAAAAAGATCGTGGAAAACTTGCTTTTAGGTGAAAATCTCTTTATGACGAAGATGGTGACTTGAAGCATCACGAGGCTCCAATCCCAAATCAGGGTACCATGGCGGAGCCGGAGAATCAAGGCGCTTCTGAATGCAGGGACAGTCATTCAAACCTGGACGTAGATCCTGGAGCCTATCAGATCAACCTCGTCGTAGCTGGCAAGCTTTGACGTGGGGGGCCAGTATTCGGTGAGTGCGTATATCCCAATCACAAAAAAGATGGTGTACATATCCTGGCTTATGCTGTCAATGGGAATCCATCTGCTTGTCCAAAGTGCCCCCTTGCAGACTCTGGCATGCCCGGCGATGGGCTATTACATTATTGCGTTCTTCGAATTGATCATCCTAATTGAAATGACGGACTGGTATAGAAATGCAGCGCCTGATACCTCATTTTTTCATCTGGTTACATGCAATCCCTCAGCGCTTCCTGTCAGGCTCGGCGGCTAGTGAAGATTTACTTCTATCGCAAGACCGCAGCATGCCGGTCAGAAGGCCTGCTTGGTCAACCAGCTGCTTACGCCGCCTCGAGCATACTTATAAGTCGCCCAACTGTCGCTCATGCTCGCTGCTCGATCTTGATTCTATGCCCTTCCTCAACACGCGGCCGCTGGACCCGTCGTCCTACGCATTGCTCCTGTGAGCCGTCTTTTTTCTCGATGTTTCTTCTGCGCGTGTCTCTGTGTATCTCAACAGATGTCTATGTAGGTCCGGGCCGACGCTCATTGCCACGTTCATCAGCCTCATCCTGTATGGTGTCGTCTTGATGCAGACGTATTCATATCATGTGACCTACAAAGAGTACGCTCGAACCGATGTGTACGCGTGAATTGAGAGCACTCATGCGTGAAAATTAGTGACAAGACATGGCAAAAGGCCTATGTACGCTTCTGACGACACCCGCGGTTCGTGGGCTCGGGCTGATGTACACAGCACAGGTATGGACGTTGTTCGTCGTGGGCACGGTGAACATCGGGCTGGACATGGCGCATATCTACGACCATCTGGTTAACAAATTCGGTATGTCCCTCACCTCGAATCTCTCTCCGAGCTTTGCCGATGACCCTGGATCGGATGGTCTTAGGAGACATCGCTGCGCAGGGAATCCCGAGCTGGTGTAACTACTCTAGCCGTCTTCCTCCGATCGTTTACGCTGACTGTGCCGGTTCCTATTTTAGTTTTCGAATGCGGTAAACTTTTGAGTCCCTCGCTCAATGATGCTCACGCGACTGACGTGCTCGTGACCACTTCGCAGGCCCTCTGACAACTGTCAGCGTTTTTGGGGCTGTTCATGATCGATCGCGAGACTAAACAATCCACAGGGAATCATAGGGTTGATGGTCCAATTGTTCTTCGGTCGTCGAATTTGGATCCTCACCAACAGTCTATGGTCGTTCATCTGTATCGCGGCGTTGGCCGTTATAGAGTGCCGTACGTAGAGCCGCACCTCGCGCCGCGAGGCTTATAACTCATAAGTATCATCTCCAACAGTCGCAGCAATAGCCACCAGCGTGGCCATGCTCTGCATGCCCGATGTCCTGATCACATCTCGCATCCAGTCGGCCGTCATCGTCTGGCTGATTGCGGCGACCATCGACGATACGCTGATCACGGTCGTCCTCGTGACATTCCTGGTACGTCCTCCACGCGCGACCTCGTGTCGTCCGCAGCTGGGTCGACGAGCTCCGCCGAGTCGATGCTTTGTTTGATGATATAGAAGCGGCACAAGACCGGGTCTCCCCCGACGGACGACGTCATCGACAGGATCATTCGACGTGAGTCTAACAAAGCTGCAGACGTGCGAGGCCGCTTGGAAAGCAGAGATGACTCGAGCTGATCCTCGTTCCGTGCTCTTGCTAGTCGCCATCCAGACGGGCCTCGTCACGGCTCTGTGGGCCGTCGCAGACTTGGTCTTGTACATCACCTTTGTGTGTGTCTCTCTGCGCCCCCTCGGCGCATTACTGATCGGATCCTGCATCGTCACTTTACTAGCCAGCTGCATAGTGAGTCCGTTCGATCGCTATCCTCGCCGTTCAGACCGCATGTCTCACGATCGCCAATGCCGCCCGCCGCAGCCACATCATCTTCAACTACTCCTTGGCGGAGCTGTACACGATCTCCCTCCTCTCAAGTCTAAACTCCCGGAAAGGCTGGACGTCTTCAGTTGAATCGACCAGATACATAGGCGGGATCAGCCGCCCCCGCACCATCGAGTTCTGTGACAGGAGCGCACCGAGAGATGTGAGCCGCCCGCTCTGTCTCTGACTTTTCATCGTTCCTGATCTTCCTACCCGTGTTAGAGCGAAATCGTGCCCCGCGACGCAGCAACAGCAAAACGCCCCATCACGGTGCGTGCTCTCTGTGCAATAGCGCTAGGTTACGAGTTGACCCGCCAGGTCACGATCGGACGACAGACTTTTATGAGCGAGGGTTCCCAGGAAAGTAGCAGACATGAGGCTCCAGCGCGCGCGGAGGTATAAGTTTTGAGACGGAAGGACCACCTATATCAATCGTGAGCGCGAATTTGCGCAGAGCTTACTTTACACGCTATTATACTATCGTAATTTTACCGTCAATGTGCCACCAGAGGAGTGGATACGCATACATTAATGCCTACAGCGAGAAATCAGATATGTAGAGTGATGGAGAGGAGCAAATAAAAACAAAAAGCACAGCAACTACGGCAACAAGTCTTCTTCGTCCAAACTCGCAGAAATCCGACACGTTCCGAACCAGCCAAATCGAGTGATTATGAATGCTCAACGGCGATCTCCACCCTCTGCCCACGGATACCGACCGGGTACGAGGTGACGTTCATGCTTCGCACGTACACCCATCCATTGCAGTTGTTCGACGTCGAGTTCGGGGATTGGGCCGAGGGGACCCTGCCCAGGGGACACTGGCAATGGTATTTATTCTGTACCAGCCCCGGTTTCTCAGGGGTGCCGTTGCTGATCGCGACGTTGACAAAGTCGACCTGCGAGCTGTCCGGCGGCGCCCAAGTCATCAGCAGGGTGAGTCTGGATTGGACGAGCGCCGCGAGGGCAGGGCCTCGGAGGGAGGGAGTGAGACGAGCGTACGAGAACTGCAGCTTGGTTGTTGCGCGGAGGACTTTGACGACCTGCGCCACGTGCTGCCGGTTGTCGGTGTTGGCGTCAGCGACGATCGTGTAGGCGAGGCTGATGTTTTTGGGGGGCTGCGCTAATGCATTGGTTCTCGAGAACGAGACGAGCGCGTCGAAGGCGTCTCGCGGTAATTGGTGTTCGACGATAGGTGTCTGTCTCGCGCGGAAAAAGATGTAAGTGGATCGCGTTCCATGTCACGACCCTTTCACGTGTCTCGACGCTGACCTTGAATTGTGCCATCCCGTTCGAGGATTCGGGCGCATTTGTCTGCTGCAAGGAGTGAGTGAGGACGGGCGGACTGCGTCGATGTCGAACGGGAGTACCTTGTGGTGTCTGACCAGGATTGGTGTTTTGGAATGCTTCTGGGGCGTCGGGGTGGTTTTGAGGTCTACCCATCTGATGCCATTCTTCACCGTACCGTCTGGCGTTGGAGCTTTCTAGCGATACCAATACATCCCTTGTGCATTGAGGACGCAGCAGAGAGCAGTAGGCTGAAGATGCTTACGCGACTGGAGACCCCGCGCGCGTCTTTGTGTGTCTTGGTGCTGCTCCCCACCTGTCCCAATTCTCGCTTCTTCGACGCACGCTCCGACGGGTCGAAACTGACCTCCTCTGACTTTCGTTTGAGTGGCGCTGGGGTGGTGCGCTTTGAAATTGAGAATACATCGTCTGCGAGCGGACTCGGTGGTCTTGACCGCCGTGTTGTACCGTGAGGGAGAGGAGTCATGTAGTTCGTGATAGGATTCGATCTGCGCGCCGTGGGCACTGCTACCTGGGGGTCCCGCCGAGGCTGAGACGCAGCGATGGGAGAGAAAGTGAGAGGCGCAGGCATGGCAGGTACTTATTGTGCGACCTTACGAGAGTCTGAGACGGTTATAGAGTGCAAAGGAAGGAGGGTAGACGTTCGTGGACACCTTTCACGACGCGGTGCTGATGGAAACCAGACGCGTTCCATCTGCGCAGGGACGCGTGACGTCACGCATTATATAAGTGGAAAGTCATGTGATAGTCACTTTCGGCAACAACACTGGCGCACTTCATAGGAAAGCCGGAAATTAGTTGGAGCAGATGTTACGTTCATACGGATTTGTTGACCCAACTGAAGCCCACTTTGCGACGATAGGATGACTGTCAGATTTCTCATGTTTACCCAGCGTCACGCAGATCATGTCAAGTCACCCTGCGTCACCCTTGAAAGGAAATGAATTCGTGACGGAGCTGGAGTGGATGACGGTCCGACGTCTGCTCGTGCACCCATCAGCTAGTATGAAAGGCCTGCTCGTCGACCCACCACAACCCGTCGACGTTCACTGCGTCCCCTTCTTGCTGAACTTAGCCTCCTGAACATACCTATTGCTCTGCTCTCCTACAGCCCTGTCCAGGTGAGTGCACGATACTGGCGTCGTCCAGAACAGCAGATGCTAGACCATGACCCTCGTTCATGGTCTCGGCGGACGCTTATTTACAAACTCTGGCCGCCTTGTCTATGTCATGCGAGACCGGGCTGATAGGGGCTGATTTGCTCTGCACTGATCCAATTATGGACACGAGAGCAGATTCGCCCTGCAGATCTCCTTCTGGTCATGTTTGGAAGCTTGCCGTCGCTACAGGCTTGAGCTTGTGCACACCGCACCGGCTAAAGCATGTATTTGAACTCTACTGCCTTCCGAAGGCCGCGGGATCCCAAATGCGTTCTGCCGAGCCATCGACCCCGTTCACATACTCGTCGTTCTGGCTTTATCGTCTACTCTTCTTCTGTCGCCTGTATGAGCCCTTTTACTGACCAACTTGCTGGAAACAGTCTTCCCAATGGCCCCCGTCGCCTCTACGCCTTTCGCCTCGTGCGTACACATCGGCTGCTTGCCGCTCGAAATCATCGAAGAAATCCTCATATTCGCCACGGCGATGGGGTCACCGACCGCCGTGTCCGCATTCGCCCAGACGTGCCGCCACTTCTACAACTCTGCCTACCAACCGCGGCACAACCACCTCTGGCGACAGATGTTCCTGACCGTGTTTGACGACTCCAGGCCTGCCATGGAGATCGTGAAGTATGGCCACGCTGCGATCTCGGTCTCAGCGGTGTCATCCGCGGAGAGCTCGCGCGTGGCGGGCAAGCGCCAGGAAATGCCAGACTCTCCGCACTCGGACGATTTCCCTTGGGAAGGTCACTACAAACGACGGGTCTGGGCAGGCAACTTTATCGCCCGCTATGCTTCTGACGATTCGACCCACCCCTCATCTGACGATCTGTGCACGGCTTTGGAATGTCTCCTAGACGTCGTCCAAACATCGACGCCGATGCCATCATCGTCCTTCGACAATCTCCCGCCATCGACCCACACGCACCCGCTATTCCCGCCGCTTTCCGTAGCCTCAGCCTCGCGCCTAAGACTCTTCCCCAAGTCGCGCAACATCACATGGCTTTCGTCTGTGCTGTCGGCAGGGTTCCCGCTGGCGCTAACGAGCAGGCTCTCACTGTTTACGGATGATGGGGGCTTTCGCCTGCCCGCCGAGCCGCGCGCGGAGGACCAGCTGTTCTATAAGCTTCTATCGTACACCGGGCTCCTGCAGCCCATCTCCGGCTGCCAGACCTGCGTGCCCAACACGCTGCTCTCAGCCGCGCTCGAGGTCCCGCAAAACGCCGCCGAAGCAGAAACCGGCGACGAGTCTGACGACAGCTCGTACTCGCCCGAGTCCGACGCACGCTCGCAGTCGGAAAGCCACTCGGACAGCGAGGGCGCGAGCTCAGACGAGGACGAGTCGTCCGCCAGCGCGGCAGAGCTCGAGGAGGAGGCGCTGGCGGAGGAGAACGAGTTTCGGGGCGGGAGCGACGGTGCCAGGCGCCTCGCGCGCATCAGGGTGTACGATATGCGCTACCTCCAGAGCGACCGCCTCTATGGGCCATTCATTGTCGCGCCACCACACTCATCGTCGACCGCCGGCTCCAGCGGTCGCTCGTCCCGTGGCTCTCCGACCACACGCAGCGCGCGGTGGGACCTCGCGAGCGCCGGCACGTCGGCGGAGATCGACGATGCGCTCGACGAAGACGACGCAATCGACTCGGACTATGTTGACTCGGACGCCGAGTCTGCCGATTCGGGCTCTGGATCCGTATCTGGAGCGGGACAGCCGCGCATCGCGAGGTCCAGGATCCTGTTCGACTGGACGTGGCTGAGCGCCGCGCGTCAAATTGTGGAGGGCAACCTGCGCGATCTGCTGTTGGGGCGGCACCAGAACGTGCTGCGCGCGCTGCTCAACTTAGAGGGCCTGCGCCCGTGCTCCGCGCCCGGGTTTCGGGACGGGATGCGGGGTGGCGCAGACGGGATGCAGGCTGCGAAAGAGGGAGAGGGGTGGGATTGGGCGGGGGTCGAGGGTCAGTGGAGGTGTGTAGGATAGAGTTTTGTGTGGGCAGAGAATCATCTAATGGCGTATCTTCCAGGCGGTGTGTATGTTGGCTGGATTATCGAGATCTCGTCGGTGAGTGTCGACGACCGCCCTTCCAGCTCACCTCGTTGACTTTCCCGTCGCACAGCCAACAACGTACGCGCTCTCCTTCGTCGTTTCTCAGATAATTATGGCTCATCTCCGACCCTTGGCATCCGTCGGACGTCCGTGTACATCTCTAGGCCCGAAAGATCCGCCGCCGCTTTGAGGACCCGGCGCTCTGCGAGGTGATGCGCATCATCCCCCTGACGCTGCGAATCACATCCTACTCGGCCGCGCCGCCCGAGTGGCCTGGGAGGCCGACCATACACATCGAGGGTGGCCTCGCGGGGCAGTCAAACGACCTGTCGGACGCGCGCAGGGTGCACGGCAAAGTGGAGATGGTGGGGAACGGGGACATACGATGGAGCCTGGTCAGTACGAGCCCTTTCCCCTCCCCCTTGTTTTTTTTCGCCGCCGTCGCGCGGGGAGGAAGACGGCGTTCGCTGATGGCCGTGCGTGTGCAGTGCTCGGAGAGGGAGGACGGGGACGGCGAGTGGCAGTCGGAGGGCGTGCAGCTGGGCGGGCTCGGCTCGGCGACGGGCGTGATCGGGATGTGGACGGGCGCGGATCACGAGCGCATGGATCCTCTGGGTGAGCAACTGATCTCCATGCCCGCCCGCTTCTGGACTCCTGATGCCGTGGCCCCATTCTGCTCGCCTTGCCTCTCGCTCTGTTACCGCGTCCGATCCGCTCGCGGCAGGTCCCTTTTGGGCATGGAAAGTCGGACACGCGGATATCTCCGATGAAGGCAAAGCGCTCCAACTTCGTAGCCGTGCCAAGTAGCTGACTCTCTTGCCACCCGCACCGCATCTTGCTAGCGACGACGGTCGAGGTGTGGGAAGACTTGTCGGGGGCGTAGCAGATGCCTTCTCCCATGATGCTCGGACTCGCGATGTTCGAGGCACACGGTCGTCTATCTATAGAGCTGTTCTGGATATTCACGCCGCCCTGCTCTTTTGTCCACGGTCCATACGAAAACGATTAACCAAAAAAAAACGCGAAAGCGGTGCACGGGTAAATGACAGAGCGTGTGTAGGGTACAGAGACTTGGGTGTAGGTATACACAAACGAGTGTTTCAAAGTAACATCCAGACCGACAGCAGAGAACACAGCAGAACATAAAACCCAAGGACAACATGATACGTGCGCGATTCGCCGAACCCCAAAAGTCCCGAAGTTGAACCGGCGTGCGTGCGTGCGTGCGTGCGTGAGCGCGAGCGAACCGCTCACCAGCCCGTGGCAGCAGTCCACACGGAGGCCACGACCATCGCGAACGTGCCGTACGTGGGCAGCGGCCTGCTCGCGCCGTTGGCGCCCCGCGCGCCGTCGGCGACCCAGTCGCGCCACGCAGAGTGCAGCTGCAGCACGAACGCCTCGCCCTCGGGGCTGTTCGCGCCCTGCACGCCGTACGCGTCCGGGTTCACGACGGGCGCGAGCCAGCCGTCGGACGAGAAGTGCGCGGCCGTCGCTGCGAACGCGGACGGGGTCGCACTGGCGCTCGCGGTGTGGGTTTCGGTGGTCGATGCGGAGGAGGACGTGGAGGAGGAAGTGGAGGCGGCGGCGGCGGCGGTGTCGGTGGCGGACGCGTTTGTGGAGAAGAGGGCCGTGCGGCAGCGTTCGGCGAAGGGGAGGTAGGTGTGTGTTCCTGTGAGGAGCGAGAGGCGGTACACGGTCGCTGCGAGCAGCGCGGTCGACGCGGCGTCGTCGAAGTTGGTCGAGTCTGTGCTGTCGGCGTAGTTCTTGAACAGGTTATTCGATTGCTGCATACATCAATATGCCAGTTAGTCCAGTGCAACAGTGTGAGATCAGTCGCGAGCATGGGTTCGTCTCGAGGGTGGCAGAAGGGGAGGCGGAGGGAGAAAGGGCATCGCACCAGGTGGGGGTACATGGCTTTTTGGATGTCGAACGCCCATTGCCCGAGATCGCTGATTTGGTTCTTGAAGGATTTGGAGTACGGAGAGTTCTTCATCGTGCCTAGCACGCGTAGCATGCCCGCTGCTGCCCACGCGTTGCCTAGCCCAAACGCTCTCAGCGTTCGATGCACCCCCAAGAGCCGTGTGTACCGATCACGAGACTCACCTGTCGACCAGTGGCCCTCATCGTTCCCGCTGTCACCGAGCAAGACGTGCTTCCATAGGCCGCCCGCGCTGTTGTCAATCAAGTAATTACGGTATAATTTTATCTGGCATCGCCACAACAGGATACGTCAGGCACGCAGAGACTGATTAGTGTGAGATGCTCAGGGCGGCACGGACCTGCGTGTATGCTTCTCCGAGGAGGGTCTGGTTTTGGGAGAGCACGCCGTAGTAGGCTAGGAAGGGTGGGACCATGTAGACGAAGTCGCTCCTGCCATTGTTCCAGCTTCAGCCAGCGTGCCCCGCAAGCGCGAGTCCGTCCGCAGCGGGACCAGTCCCGTCATGCTCGTGCGCGCGAACGAACGACGCACCATAGCTGCACCTGGGACACGCGATGGGAAAACGCGCCGTCAGACGTCTTCGGCACGTCGTTGAACAGAAAATCCAGCTCGTCCCGCGCGGCGCCCGCATAGTCGAGCCCGTCGACGCGCCCGAGGCCCGTCCAGTTCGCGAGCAGGACGGCGACGCCGATGCTCGCGGGGTCCGCCGCGCTGCCGTCGGCGATGAGCGGCTGCGGGCCTGTCGCGTTGCCGTTCGACTTGGCGCGCCCGCTGACGATGTTCTGCGCGATGGAGAGGACGTCGGCGAGCGAGGCGTTGGCCGAGGCGTTGAGCGCGCGCGGCGGGGGCAGGGAGTCGGGGGAGAGGACGGAGAAGGGCGGGGCGTCGAGCTCGAGGAGGGTTTGTGCGCGCGTGCCGAATTCCCAGCTGGCAGGCGGTCAGGGGTGCGGCTCGACTCACGCTTGCGTGCGTGCGTGCGTGCGGGAGACACGCACCTGTGCGTCGCGCCCTCTGCGAGACGTTGCTTCACAGCACTGACCTGGTCGTCTGTGAGGGTTTGGGCATGGGCGGGCGCGGTGAACGCCCAGCCGAGGAAGAGGAGGAGGAGGAGAGGGAAAGGGGAGAAGCCGGTTGCTCCGCGCCCTACGCCGAGAACGTTCAGCATGCTATTCTGCGCGGTGCGCCGGTCTGTACAAGGTCGGTCAACCAGTTGCCAACTCGGGCGGGAGTGTATATAGGGGGGAGGGAGAACGGCGGGGGGATTGCCATGGGGGGCTGCATTCTGATGTGGGCCGGCGCTGACGCTGTTCTCCGCAGTTCTCAGGTCTGCACACATCCAGACACACAACACGTGACATTCCGTCGGTTATACAGTACGAATAGCGGATGAGCAACAACAAGTGGAGCGTATACCGTAAGACTTTATGTTCTGATCATACGATAATTAGGGCTGGCGCTTCAAGTGGCCAAGGTGCGGCCCGGGAAGAATATATAGCAGGCGCTCAGAGGCTGGGAGCATGTAGGCGTAAACGGGCTGAACGCTCAAATTAGGATGCTATGCCCCTCGCCGTAGTGTCTCGACGCTGTTGGCACCTGCCCAAGTGGAGGAAGACCATTCAAGAACAAGCACTGGAATAGATGGGTCTGACAGGCGCCCACGACAAAGCAAAGCACAAACGCTGCTTACCTGGGACCCGAGGAGCACGCCTTCGCGGACGGCGACGAAACCCGCTCTGAGAGTCGCTCGATCCGGTCTATAGACCGCCGCTCCTGCCTCCAGGCGTCTTCGAGCCTTGGGACCATCCCGCATCCCATTCCCTGCCCGTGTCCTCCGCTTTCACCCGGGTCTTGACATAGTCTGGGTCCCACCTCGACGGCCCCGACCTGCGTCGCTCGGGGTGCTGATCGCGGTCATTAACGCGCTCGCCTCCCCTCTCCCTCGGCGGCGGCGCCTGAGTCCACCCTTTGTGCGCCGCGTGTCGGCCCTCGTACCAATCCCGGTCGCGATCCCGCTTCTCGTACCACGACCCTCCCCGCGAAGACTCTCGCGGGAGCCCACGCTCGCCGCTCCGGCCGCGGCCGCGCGGGTAGCCTCTGTCGTACTCACGATCGTAACGGCGACCCCGCCCCCGTTCGCGGCTCGTCGACCGCTCTCGTCGATACTCGGTGAACGACGCCGTCGACGACGCCGAGAGCGGTGGCGGCTGCTGCGAAAGATCTCCCGAGCTGGACCCATTGGGCCGCACCGGCGGATATGTGTACTGTGGCCCCAGAGGAGATGCCTTCAGTGAATTGAGATTTGAAGAAGCGGACCGAGACAGGTCGCCGAGCGGCTTTGGCGGAAGATAGATGGCAGGAGGGCCTTGAGATTGAAGGCCGTTCTGCAACGAGAAAGAGATGGGTCCGCTGTTGTTCTGGTCGGACGAAAAATTCGCAGGAGAAGACCATGTGTTCTGATTTGGGGTTCCATTCGGGGGATAACCTGGTCTCATCGGAGTGGACTCGTTGGACTCATTCCGCCGCGCATAGGCAGGAGGCTGAGGAGCGGGTGCAGCACCGATTCCGGCAGCGGCCAAGATAGCCTCGATCTTTGCGAGATCAATTGGCGAGGAAGGTGGTATGGGAACTTGCATTGGCTCTTCTTTTATGTAAATCGGAGCCGCAGAAGAACCTGGGGGAGTAGAAGGCACATGCGCAGGGAGCGGAGCAGGGGGCTGCGTGGAAGAAGGTATAGGAGGTTGCATAGAAGGTTGCATAGAATGTTGCATAGGAGGTTGCATTGGGGGCGGCACAGAAGGTTGCATCGGAGGCGGCATGGAAGGAGACTGGGGCGGTGGAATCGAAGCCGGCGGAGCCATTGTCGATGAAGTCCGTTTAAAAGATGGTAGAGAAGTCCCTGTAGGGGGTGACCTCTTCGGTGACTGACTTGCTGCGTTTTTGGCTGCACGGATAGCAGCGAGCCTGCTCGGGAAAAGCTCGGGCTCGCCGTCCGGCTCGAGCTTGACTCTGACGGGCGCAGACGCCGATGTCGACTGGGCAGCGGCATTTGTGGGAGGCGGAACTGGTGGCCTTTTGTGTACAGGGGTTGCTCTTGCACTTGCTGGAGCATGCTGAGGTGGAATGATTGGTGAAAGTTGAACAGAAGATGCTGGGCTTTGTTTCACACTCTTGGATGTCTTCGTTGTCTTAGCGGACGTAGCTTTCGCTGTCGATTTGGTAGAAGACTTGGTGGTCTGCGACGGTCCGGTTTGGGAGGGTCGAGAGGCTGCAGTGCCGGGGACGGTAGTCTTGGGCCTTCCTCTTGCTCGGGGTGCCCATTCTTCTCCCTCCTCTACATCGTCGTCACTGGATTCTACGCGCTTCCTCTTGTTTGGAGCATGCATGCCCGTGGACGGGGCAGATACAGATGTAGCCGCAGGCTTGTCTCCCTTGCCATCACTCTTAAGAGACTCAGGCTTGACCTTGTTCCTGATGAACTGAAAGAGAGACTTGGTGACACGCGTGTTGGTACGGACGTCCTTCTCCCTCGCGCGCACATCGGCCCTCATCTGCTCGACCGCGGATGAGAGCTGCGTGTACGACAGATTTGTCCGGTGGGAGTATATGAGGACACCGATCATCACGAACTCGATAGGGGAGATCCGGCTCGGCTTGTGGAACGGCGCATTGTACTTTTTGTCTTTCGTCAGAGTCATGAAGATCCGGAAGGTGTCCAGCACCTCTTTGCGGAGCTGTGCCGGCACGGCGGTGGTGCGCTGCAACCATTTGTCGAGCGCCGGAGAAACGGGGGTGGCAAATGCCGGTAGCTTCTCGATCATGAAGACGATGGACACCAAGCCTTGAAAATCCCGTCCTCGGGTTTGACCCCAGTCAAGGGACGCGCCGAAACCTTCTTCACCTAGAACTTCAGATTGAATTTCCCTGATAAAGGTGGGCCACGGCCCCGTTATAGCGGACATTCGTTCTAACGCGTGCATGTTAGATACGAGTATAGGGGATGGAAAGTATCAGAGACTCGCCTGCAGGTGTCAAGGCTACGCCAAGTTGAACTCGCTGGAACACGATCAGAAGATTCGTGATTCAGAAGAATTGATGAACACACGATACCTGGAATATTTCTCGCTCTTGGTCATCGGGAATATTGTCGTATTCAACGCAAACAATCTGTTTATTGGCAAATGCCTGCCGTATGCTCTTTGGGAGACACATTCGTTTCGTGGCACCGGCCTGTTTATACCAGTACTTCTTGCCAGTCACCCTATAGATCCGTCAATAATCTGATACAGATGAAGGGTCGGAATGTCTCACGAATCTCGATCTGCAACAAATCAATAATGCTGACAGTAAGGACTCGATATTTGGAGCAGAATAATCATACTCGCGTGGAATCTATGAGAAAGGACATGATGATAGTCAAGCCGTGGTTGGGAAAGAAGGGCCGAGTGTCACATACCAGACCATCCATAAACCTTTCCCGTTGTACAGATCAGTTTGATGACTTTCTGTAAGGCAGAGATTTGAATTTGCGCTCACTTTTGTATGGATGTTAGTCGTTGCTTGCCGTCAATGCATGTACGGGTCTCCGTCCCGTCATCGGTTGTACTGACCGCTACAAAGAGCTAGTGAACAGCTGCCATGGGGTTTTGACTGTTGAAACCAGAGATCACTCACAGAAGATGACGGGAGGTATGTAGTAATTTCGAAAGATGGAATCTATCAAGCCGATCTGCTTTGTCTCGGGCCACACAACATCTGTAGACAATAAGTCGCGGGATCTTCACCATCAAGGTCAGGACAGACATGCATGGAAGTATCTAACCTCGTTGATAATCAGGATCCAGATCAATGGAGCTCTCGAGGATTTGCTCTACAGCCAATTCAAGTCAACAATACAGGACATCGCATCAGTTTCAAGAAGTACCATAAAGCGACCTGGCCGAATACTGTGTATTGCGAGGTGGCCTAAGCTCCTGTTTGATGGTATACGTCTCCTTGCAATTGGACTTGGTGGCTTTGCTCGGAGTTTTGCCCTTCTTGGTAACTTGTGCGAGCGGAACATAGTCGTCTTCGTCCGATGACAGATCGGTCAGGTCTGAATCATCGAAGTCAGAAAATGACATGATGGAATGCTTGGGCGCCTCGATCCGTCGCTGCCAGCACCAGAGATCTTTCGAGAGCGAGTTAACAAGGAGAAGAAGAAATTGGGAGGAAACCCCACAAAAACAGGCAGGACACTCACGTAACTAGCGCAACACGTGCTTTTGGTCGCGCGCGTCCTCGCGCCTGTGGCAATCTCGCTTTCTTAACCCCCGCGTCCGCCATGCGTATCGAGGAACTCGTGTTGGAAGGCTTCAAGTCATACCCTGTACGGACGCAAATTACTGGCTGGGATACCTCGTTCAATGCCATTACTGGTCTCAATGGATCTGGAAAGTCGAACATCCTCGACGCGATCTGCTTTGTGCTGGGCATCACCAATATGACCTCGGTGCGTATACACTCTGTATTGTCCACAGTTCCTCTTGCCTACCCTAGACGAAAGCATAACTGCATCGTACTGCTCTCATAGTAAGGGTATTTGAAGTGAACTACCGCGAATCGTCTAGCCCCCTCAACAATTCCTCTGTCCAAGCTTCTCGTGGGAGACATATGCTAAAGCACACGCTTCCTGTATCTCTAGATGCGCGCCCAAAATCAACAAGACCTCATCTATAAACGTGGTCAGGCCGGTATCACGAAGGCCAGCGTTACAATCGTGTTCGACAACTCTGACAGAACGATGAGTCCTGTGGGTTTGGAGAACTGCAAGCAGATCACGGTGACACGACAAGTACGTAGCCGTATGTGTTAGCCTTCAGTGTGATGTGATGTGTGTTGCAGATCGCGCTCCCGAATATTTCGAAATATCTCCTCAACGGCCACAAGTCCCAGCAGCATACCATCCAGACCCTGTTCCAGAGTGTACAGCTTAACATCAACAACCCCAACTTTTTGATCATGCAGGGTCGGATCACGAAGGTTCGTCATACCCACCTCTGTCACGCGTTACGATTCACGGTGTCAACAGGTTCTGAATATGCGGCCGCAAGAAATTTTGGGTATGGTAGAGGAGGCAGCTGGGACGCGCATGTTCGAGGAACGGAAAGATAAAGCTATAAAGACTATGGGAAAGAAAGAGAAACGCGTCGAGGAGATCACTTCCCTTTTACAAGAAGAGATCGCTCCGAAGCTTGACACCCTGCGGGCCGAAAAGCGCTCCTTCCTCCAGTGGCAGAAAACATGCTCCGAACTCGAGCGCATTGGCCACCTGCTCCGCGCATGGGAGTGGACAGAACACAACAGGCGCGTAGAAAACAAGCAGTTGGAGATCAAGGAAAAGGAGAAGGAGGCTGCGAAGAAAGAAAAAGAGAAGGACCGGTTGGCGAATGAGGGCGAGGCGGCAGAGCAAGATGCAGCATCGGTGCGGGCGCAGCGAGATAAAGAACTGAAGAAAGGCGGCAAGTTTAAGAAGCTCGAGGAGGAGGTCGCAGAGCTCGAGAAGACGCTGGTCAAGGTTCGCACGCAGGTGGAGATCAAGAATGGGACGATCGCAGACGAGGAGGGTAAGGTGGCGAAGCTGGAAGACGAGCAGAAAGAAGTGAGCCGTCTACACTTGATTTGTCTCTTTTGAAACTGAGTTTTGTTCGTCTCAGCTAGAGGATTCCCTAGCCCAGAAGAAGGTGCAGGTGGCGGAGCTCGAAGCTTCCTACGGACAAGTGAAGGAGATGCACACGGCGACGCAGAACGCGCTTTCTAACTTGGAGGACCTTCTGCAAACTCTGCTCACCGGCCTCACCAATAGCAACTCGAACACCACAGGCGGTGGGTACATGGGCCAGCTCGCGGATGCGAGAGCACGCCTCGCACAAGCAACTGCAGAAGAGGAGCAAAGTCGCGTGAAGCTTAGCATGAGCCAGAAGGAACTCAAAGCGCTAGAGGCAAGATGGAAAGAGGTCGAGAAGGAGGCAGGCGACGGGGCAAAGAAAATTGAATCGTTGAAGTTGGAGGCGGAAAAGTATAGACGCAAGGTCAAAGAGTGTGGATGGTCCGCTGAAAAGGAGCAGGAGCATGAAGCCGCGCTCCGAACAGCCAAGATGGAGTTGAGGCAAGCCACCGAGGTATGGCAGCATTTATGCACATTTGTCCTGACATTTTGAACATATGCGAACAGGAAAGAGACGCGGTGAAGCAGCGTCTTTCGCGGCTGGACTTCAACTACTCACTTCCGTCTCCGAATTTCGACACGCGCAAAGTCAAGGGCCTTGTCGCGTCGCTGATCGAACTGCAGCAAAAAGACTACAATAAGTCGACCGCACTCGAGATTACCGCTGGTGCGAAACTATACAACGTTGTCGTCGAAGATGAACGTGTCGGCACCGAGCTCCTACAGCGAGGCAAGCTGAAGCAACGCGTCACAATCATCCCATTGAACAAGATCAGCACGTATTCGCTACCTCCCCAGGTAGAACTTACTTATAACCTCCCTGCAATGTCTCCGGCTCACGAAATCGTCTAGAAATTGAACGCAGCGTCTAGGCTCGCACCAGGCAAAGTCCATTTAGCTCTCTCTCTAGTCGGCTACCCCGACGAAGTTGCCAACGCCATGGTGCACGTCTTTGGCAGTACTCTCATCTGTGATGATGCCGAGTCCGCTAAAATCGTGACGTTCTCGCGCGATGTCGGTGGCGTGCGCTCGGTGACGCTCGATGGCGATGTGTACGACCCTTCTGGCACCTTGAGCGGCGGATCCGCGCCCAGCGGTAGCGGCCTGCTCGTCAACGTGCAGCAGCTCCTTGCCGCGGAGAAAAAGCTCACTCAAGCGAAAGAGCGGTGTGATGCGCTCGAGGCTGAGGAACAAAGGGGACAGCAAGTGCGGGCAAATTGGAGGCGGCTTATGGAAGGTCTCGAGATCAAAGAGCACGAGCTGCATCTACTGGAAGAGCAAGTCCAGGGAAGCAACGCTAATAGGGTATGCATAGAGCTCTGATTCGGAAGAGTGAGGCTGACGGCTTTTTGGGACACAGGTTGGCGCTCAAATGGAACAGCTGAGGAAAACCATCACCGATCTTGAGGCAGCAGTCCAGAGCGCAAAGGACAAGCAAAAGGCTGAGAAGGCTGAATGTAAGAAGCTCGAGAAGGACATGGATGAGTTCAAGAACAACAAAGAGGGCAAAACGGAGGAACTCAAGGTCTGCCTATCTCGTCCTGAGTTGACATCGAATTCCAAACAAAATGACATTGTTATAGACAGAAATCTTAAAACAGAAGGCTGCTTTGCAGAAGCAATCTGTCGTTGTCAAGACACGACAAAGAGATATGCAGACTGCCGCTCTCGAACTGGGTGTGTACCGGATGATTCTCAAGCGAATAGATCAACTGATGGCGCCATGCAGAGCAACTCGAGAAGGACATCAATAGCTCGATCCAAGCTGTTGAGGAAGCGAAGAGAGCCGTTCGAAAGCTCCATAAGGAGCTAGCAACGCTTAATGACAGCGTCGCGAGCAGCGTCGTAAGCCTCTTTCATCTTGATAATGACTGCGCGTACCAACCCCATCGTCTCCTTGCAGGCCGCCCATGCCAAGGCCGAGGCCAAGCTGTTAGAAGAAAAGGCCACCCTGACACGCTTCGACACTGAGCTGCGCGAGCTTGAGGAGGCGATCAAAGCGAAAAAGCAAGCGGTCGTCGACGTCGAGCTGGTGCTCAAAAAGCTCGAGCACGACGTGCAGACGCTTGCCAAAGAGAAGGCTAGCGCGCTTACAAGTGTCTCGAACCTAGAGAAGCAGTATGATTGGATCGCGGAGGAGAGCCAGTGAGAATATATATATATTCTCTCAGATGCACGTGGTTCGCTAATGTGTTGTACAGTCTATTCGGCAAAGCTGGCTCACAGTACGATTTCAAGTCGGTAGACATCGGCGCGCTGCGGGACAAGGCTACGGAACTCGAACAGCAGCAACGCGGAATGAAGAAAAAAGTGAACCCGAAGGTAATCAACATGATCGACAGGTAATCGTCTCATTCATCATTCCTTCTCGATGGACCTGCTCAGTCTGATTGATCGATGCACAGTGTCGAGAAACGTGAAACAGCGCTGAACAAGATGCTCACGACAGTGATGAAGGACAAGGAAAAGATCGAGCAGACAATCGAGGAGCTCGACCGGTACAAGCGCGATGCGCTGCAAAAAACGTGGGAGAAGGTCAACGGGTGCGTCTTTCTCCCCCTTCTCCCCATATCTCCGCCCCCCTTTGATGTAAACCCAGGCACTGATGCCTCTGTTTCTTTTCGGATAATCTAGCGATTTTGGCGACATCTTTGCAGAATTGCTCCCGGGCAATTTTGCGAAGCTGCAGCCGCCAGAGGGACAGGACCTCATGGACGGCCTCGAGATTAAGATCCGGCTGGGCACCGTGTGGAAGCAGAGTTTGACGGAACTGAGCGGCGGCCAACGGTATGTCTACTCTCTGTGCCTCTGGCTTCCATGATGCCCTGGCCCCTGCCGCGTTCCTTACACAATACTAACGGTCCGATTGCCTATCTCTCACCCCTCCGAATTTCATTGACACCACTCTAGCTCGCTCATCGCGCTCTCCCTCATCCTGGCGCTCCTGCAGTTTAAGCCAGCACCAGTCTACATCCTCGACGAGATCGACGCCGCGCTTGACCTGTCGCACACGCAACACATTGGCACCCTCTTCCGCACGCGCTTCCGCGGCGCGCAGTTCATCGTCGTCTCGCTCAAGGAGGGCCTGTTCACGAACGCGAACGTACTCTTCCGCACGCGCTTCCGCGATGGGACAAGTGTTGTCGAGCGCACGGCGCAGCGCAGTGCCAGCGCGTTGTACGCGGCGGAACGCGGCTAGGACGGTTGGGAGACCGGGGAGCACTAGGCGTAGAGGCGGCGGCGGGCGGCGTAGAGCGCAGTGCGTCCGTATGTGGTCGTGTGCTATGCTGTGATGTGCGAGTGCGAGCGCCGTGCTTCACATTCTATCGGGTTGCTGTGGTTTGTTGTTTGTTTAATTATTTTAAATATATCCATAGTGTATTGTAGTAGTATCAATCGCGTTCTCCAATACCCCTAGTCAACTTCCACAGATTCTCCCTGGCCCATTGCACCTTCTGATAGCATCTGAGGTTGTGGTCCACGTCGGCGATACTGACCTCGACGTCCAAATGTGCGCCAAAAGAGCTGAACTCATCTCTCGCTTCAGTCTAGAGCAGGGTGGCGGACGCCCGCAAGTATGCAATTGGCCACGTGGCCAGATGGCTGACCGTCACCGTTGCCTCGACGCCCCATTCCCCTCTCCATCCGTGTGCAACAGCCAATGGTACGTCTCTCTTCCTTTTATCCCCATCCTCATCGGTTCTCGGTTTGCTCACTGTTCTGCTCTGCTCCTCCATGACTCGCGGTGCCCACAGTCTGCGCTATTCAACTTTCAGTCCCTCCTCCTAGTCGTCCTCCTGCTCGTCTGCACCTGCACCTACGCACGCGCCGTCGCACCACGCCTCATTGATAGGAACAAGGACGGGTGCGTCAATCTCATCCTTTCGTTGGTTCCGTCTCCCTCTCCCTTCATCGCCCAGTTTGTGTACTGTCGCTATTCTCTTGTTCTGGCCCCGTTTCGTTTCATTATGTTCCGCTTCGCTGTTTCGTCCGACTAACATATGCGCGCGCTGTACAGGTTTCTGGGTCTCTTCTTCATGTCGGCGCGCATCGGTGCGTCGTCTCGTCTGCTTTTGTTCGCGGCACTAGACGGCTGACGTTTCTGACCCGTCCACGCATCCATCCGCACGGCTTGATGTGCATACACACACTCTCTCGCACGGTCGATCGGACGTGTATGACGCGCACATATGCGGCCATGACATGACGAAACACGCAGGTGAGCGCCTCTCGCCTTACGTCGCCCTCGCCTGCGTCGCCATGGCCGTGCGCATCCTCGTCCAATGATCCGCCTCTGGCTCGACCCTTCTACCCTCATCTCTTGACCCGCTCCCGACCCTCGTCCCTCCACACGCCCATCCGTCCTCTCCACGCAGAACAAACCCTTCCGCATCATGCCCCAGCATCATCTGCTGTCGCCCATCCCTTGACCCGCCGGGGCTGCTGACCCACATCTTCCAGTCGATAACCACGCTCATCCGTCGCATACCCCACCCCACCGCTGCCCATCGCCCCGCATCGTGTTGTCCTGTGCCGTGGCGCCGTATCCCACTCCACGATGTACATTACACGCCGGCTCTGCTCTTATCTGTCTCTTTCGTTCAGCTAGAGGCGTGATGTGTGACGGGAGACGTCCAAACCCTCTGGGCTGTTTGTGAGTGCCATTTCCACCTTGTATTTTACTCGGTAGAGTCCGTGTATGCGCATACATGAGGTCTATATCGATTTTTGTGCATTCGTCGGAGGATGGAGGGGCGTGCCGCCGATGTAGGGGAGCCTTCGAGTCTGCAGCTTGCAGTGTTCAATTTCCCGCGACGAACTTGTCCTTTCGTTTCCACGCACCTGCTGTTTTCTGCTTCTGTTCCTGTTCTTTTTCTTTTTCTTCTCTATCTGTTTCTTGTGCCCGTGCCCTCTCTTTTTCTCCACCGTGGACTTCCTTGGCGCCCCGTCCGGTGCAGCTCGGTGTCTGCGGATTCGGGCAGACTCACGCCTTGGCCGTCTTCGATCGATCGCGCCACGGCGATTGGCAACTTCAATATGACGACAGCGCTTTAGCAGTCTTGGGCGTTGACGTTGAGCTCAAAAAGCTTATTTTGTGCGCAGCGAATGCTGAGCGTGTTCTTGGCCTTGGCTAGATCTACCCAAGGGCTGCCCTCTCGACTCGACGGGCGTGCGTGCTGGCTGTATTGGTTGGCCATTGCTCATTGACTTGTTGGGTCATTGTTGACATAAATGGGGCAAAGTTGGCAGGGGTGGACACGGCTTCGTCGGCGGCGGCCGTCTCGATCGCGGGTCGTATGTCGTGGCGGAGGGCTCGACGGAATTATGGCGTGCGGGATACCGTCGGCCGATCGCCTGCAGGATTGCAGGCCTTCAGGAGGTCGTGGCGCCTGCGCTCGTTCCGTGGCTCCTCCCGGTACTGATAGGACCATGTGGTGCAGACGCAGCGCCCCTCCCTTTTGCGCTCGTTCCTTTCTCACTCCCTCTTGGAGATGGGTCGTGGTGTGCGTGCGCAGCAGCAGCAGGAGGTGGGGCGAAAGAGCGACGACGACAGGTTGCGATGGTTCGCGATAAGTGTCAGATCTTGGACTTGCGCATTCTGGATATGGACGTCCTGAGTACCGTCCTGTTGGTGGTTGGTTATCTTGTTTGTTTTTTTGTTCTGGGTTGCGTCGTGACGTGTGATGGATGATGGTGGCGCTCGCGGGAGCTGAGATGGTCGTCGGTCGTCGAGTCTCAGACGTGCTTGCGACGGCTGATGGTACGTCAATCCATCAAGGAACCCGTGTTCATCGCACCGACTGCTCTTCTACTCATGATTATTCGAGCATCGAGCATGGCTATTTAGTTGGGGCGCCTTGCTCGTCGGGCACGAGCAGACGCAGACGCGGGCGCGGCGGATAGACACGCACCACGCACACGGCGCCCCCCTTTCTACCGCCCGTCCGTGCCTGGGACGAGCCTCTCCCTCGTCCGCAATCGCAATCGCAATCGCAATGCAAAAAAAACGCTCCTCATGCCCTCAAGATCTCGAGATCTCACGTACACCCATCATGCCAGGTCATGCCTCAGTGGGCGTGAGGACATGCGGTCGTGTCAGCTCGCGGGGTCCGAGTGTCAGCGTTGGGCGGCACCTGCCCCCACGCTCGGCCGCGCCCGGTGTCAAACGGTGCTAAGAAGCCCTCGTAAAGGTGAATGATAGGCGAGTGTTACGTGCAGAAATCGGACCCAGGACGGACCACCGCGGTGTCCCTGCGTACCGCTAGCTGCCTGCGTCTGCCGTCTGGACCGACAGGGCGACAGTCGCGGTCGAGGGCCTCAAAGTCGACGTCGAGGGGCTGGCGGCTGCGGCGGCTCGTTCGCTCATCGGTTCGTTTGTTTTCTCATTTGTCTGATCCAAGGGAAGGCGCGCATGTGGCGCCCGTCGTGGTCGTGGCCGAAGCGAATTCCGGTGCGCACCTGCTCGCCAGCACGCGTAATGTGCAGATGTCTTGGGCTTGCTTGGGATTGCTTGGGAGTTCCGTGGGAGTTCCTTGGGGGCGTGGGTTCGGAGGGCCCGCGTCGTGTCTTTTTGCGGGGCGCACGGACGCACGTGGACGTCGTGTATGATGCATCGTACGCTATCATACGCCATGAGCGGCGGCTGCGCGAACGCCATCGTGCGCGATCGTGCGCCATCGCGCGGCTCCTGGACGGGCACGCGCGCGGGTGGGCAAGCGACCGTACCCACGCCGGTGACAGAAACGTCATCAATGCTGCATCGAGTGACGCACCGTGCTTCGCATACGTTACAGGTGGGTGCGGCGCCTATCTGGCGTGCCCTGGCGTCCTCGGGGCTTCGGGGCGTCGGTGTGCCGGGTGGACGGGTGGGTCGCCTGCTTCAGTGTTAGCGTGGATGCGGAGACGTGCTGTGTGTGCGAGTCGCGCAGGGGCTCTGCTCTCCGCGGGAGGGGGGGGGCGGAGGTGGGGGAAGGGCCACATGCGAGGGCGTCATGCGCGATGGTGTCAGAATCAGAATACGGGCGGGTCTCGACGTAAGGCTGCAAGACGGCGGTTCTCAGAAGCGGCGTACCACGCTCGGCGACGGTGGGCTAGGTTTTATTAATAGATGCGAGCTGCGCCGCGCTGCGCCGCGTCGCGTCTTTTTACGGAGCTCAAGCAGGGGTTGCGATGGTTCCATACATCAGAGTATCGTCAATGCATGCGTCTTCTTGTCGAGTCGCCTCGGCGAGTCGGTGTACGTTGTATCGTAGTAGGTCGGCGTTGGACGAGTGCCCACGGCCAGCCGGCCACTATCTCGGCAAACCGATCACGCGCGCGAGATGCCCGGTGCGCCGGCGCGATCGGTTTTCCCCAATGGAATGCGGCTGGGATGCACGCAGGATTTTTGCATTTCGAAAATTGATGACCATAAGCGGGCGATCCTGCGATCGCGCGAGTCGAGCCGAGCCGAGCCGTGCGATCCGATCTGGCTCGATTGTCGAGTAGCTGCTGGCTTGGTCCATCGGGCACGTGAAAAACAGTGGTGACGCGGTATGCAGTAGGTACGGTAGTAGCTGGTAGGAGTGGCACTGGGCTCTTGTACGTAAGTGCTTGTAGCAGGCGGGACATCACTTGGTGCTCGGCGAAACGTGACGGGCGTATGTTTTGGAGCGTGCCCGACGGCGACGGCGCGCTTCGCGTGACAGATGGGCGCGCGACGACGTACGGAACGCGTGCGTACATCGTCTGAGGATGTTGGAGCGGAGGCGCACGGAGGCGTGTTTCTTCGGCTTCAGTCGGATGTCGGGTGTGAGGCGGGGTTAGCTCGGCCGCGGCAGGTGGTAGCTGGTGGTAGACGTTTGATCGTGCGGCTCTGGGATGCAGACGAGACAGTGAGGGACTGGTGAGCGGCGGGGCACGTAGTGGGCTGTAGCTGGGTATACTGGGCTACACTGAGCGAAGCACATGGCGATCTGCCAAGCAGCGCGCCCAGCGATCGTGCGGCGATCGTGTGCGGGACTCGGGATCTCGGGCGGGCTGACTGGTTCGTGGCGCGGTCGGCTCGGTTCGGGGGCCAGGGAGAGCGTGCCTGGGGCTGGTGTCGCTGGGGCGGTACCGCGGTCGTGGTGTGCGGCCACCAGCGACCCTCCAGACTCGCCGTCTGGCGAGAGGTCGCGAATGTACTTGGGGGACCGCGCAGCCCATCGCTAGGCAATGGAGCAACCCCGGGTGTGCGTGTGGACTGGCGTATCGGAAGGCCGAAGAGGTTCTTGGCTTCTCCACCGCGCAGATGCTGATATCCCCCGCGTTCGCACGTCCGCGAGCTGGCTGCTTATCGTGCACGGCCCCCTGGGCTGGCGCGTGCGGGCACATGCTGCTGGTGCTGGTGCTGACGGCCGGCGTCGAGACTGGAAGGTTATCGGCATAGGAACGCGCCGTGGTGACAGCTATCGGTGCTGCGTTCCGACCACCGCCCCCGCGCACGACGCTATCGCTAATTCTATTCCCTCTGTGAAGCCCTGCACCGCGCGCACCCATCCTCGCGCCCATGCTCATGTGCGTTTCTGCTTAAATACCCCCCTTCCGCCGCTCGTCGCGCCCTCCCCCGTGCCCCCCTGCTCTCGCTCCTGCTCCCCCTCCTGCTCCCCCCCCCTCTCCCGTCCGCGCGACGTCCGCTCATCGAGCACCCAGCAGCCTCAGCCCCATCTGAGCGCTGCTCCCTGGACCGCATCCGCAGGCACACCCCCACCCTCGCGTCTAAATGGCGTCCCTAGCAGCAGCCCCGCCCTCGGCGCACTCGTCCGCCTCGCTCGAGAACGACAAGAGCGCCCTCGGCGCGGGGAACGGCGACCCCGAAAAGGCGGGCAGCGATTACGATCAGGAGGTGCGTTCGCCGTTCGTTCGTTCGCTTTTCTGCGGGGTGGTTTTTTTTTGCGTGTCGACGTTTGGCTGACGGTGTGGGATGGGACGTTCGTGCGGCCGTGCGTGCGTGATAGGCGACTCCCGTGCATGACTTTGAGGACCCCAACTACGACGAGGCAGCCGGTGCCCTCGGTAAGCACCCCCTCCCCCGCTATCTCCTCTCCCCTCTCCCCTCATCCTCTCCCCCTCCTTCTCGTCACAGAGGACGAGTCCCCGTACCCCGAGGTCCGCTCCGCGGTCGCCAACACCGACGACCCGTCCATGCCCGCGAGCACCTTCCGCGCCTGGGTCATTGGCATCCTCTGGGCGATCATCATCCCCGGCGTCAACCAATTCTTCTTCTTCCGCTACCCGTCCGTCAACATCACCCAGGTGCGCGCGCCCTCCCGTCCCTCGCTGCGGCGGCGGCCCCTCCGTTCAGCGCGCTGACCGAACGGGGTTTTATCTCTATTGTTGAATTTTGTTGGCATTTGTGCACGCGTATAGATCGTACCGCAGCTGCTCACGTTCCCGCTGTGCAAGCTTTGGGCGTACGCGCTCCCCAACGCGCGTATTTTTGGCGTGTCCATCAACCCGGGCCCGTTCACCGTCAAGGAGCACGTCATCATCACCATCATGGCCGGCGTTGGCGCTCAGAGCGCGTACGCGGTGCGTGCTGCCGTGCCCCCCGTCCACTCCGCACGCGTTGACTGACCCTTCGCTTTTTTGCTTTTGCTTTCGCGTCGCGCGCGCAGACGGACATCATCGCCGTGCAGCGCGTGTATTACAACCAGACGTACAACTTTGGCTGTGCGTCGCGCCTCTCTCTCTCTCTCTGTGTTTATTGTTCGGAGAACTGACGATGCGGCGCGCGAGCAGACCAGTGGCTCGTCGTGATGTCCACCCAGCTCATCGGCTTCTCCATCGGCGGAATATGCAAGCGCTTCCTCGTCTCCCCGCCGTCAATGAGTGCGTCTCACCCCGTTCCGTCCTTCCCCCTGTTCTCTGATTTCTGCTTTTGCTCACTGCCGCACTCTATTTTTGTTCCTTCCCACCTTATGTTCCGCTCTATCCCCGTGTGATTCTCACGTCATTTCCGCTCTCGCGCCCTGTCCCGCCTGGCCTCGTCGAGCAGTCTGGCCCGCGAACCTCGTCACCTGCGCGCTCTTCAACACGCTGCACCACTCCCACACCGCCGGCACCGGCGCGCACGGCGGCATGTCGCGCGAGCGCTTCTTCGTGTACATCTTCGTGGGATACGTTATCTACAGTGCGTGTTCCGCGGCGGTCGTGCCGCCTGTTTCGCGCGGTCGCTGACTGGTGGCTTTTATTCCGCGGCGTCGTGTGGTCTAGACTTCCTGCCGACGTACTTGTTCACGGCGCTGAGCACGTTCTCGTGGGTGCGTCCGCTCGCTTCTGCGCGCTCTGCTTCTCGAAGACGGACGATTGACGTTGAGTGGTGATCTATAGGTCACATGGATCGCGCCGAATAACATCGTGCGTGCTTTCTATTTTTTCGTGTCTGACGGGATTGGGCGCTCACCCATGCGTCGCGCGAGCAGAAAGTGAACCAGCTTTTCGGGTACCAGCACGGTCTCGCGATGGGCCTCGTCACGTTCGACTGGGCGAACATCGCGTACAACAACAGCCCGTGCGTGCCCCTTTTTTCCTTCTGCCCTGCGTCCTCCGTAGGCTGACGGCGGCGATCGCAGGCTTCCCGTGCCCTGGTGGGCGGCTGCGAACGTCGGCATCAGCTTGGTGTTCTTCTACTGGTTCCTCACGCCCATCCTCTACGTGCGTGTTCCCCTCGCTCCTCTTTCTTCGCCCCCAGATTCACCTCGCCCGTCGCCCCGCCCCACAGTACAAGAACATCTGGTACGCGCAGTACATGCCGATCGTCTCGCGCGGCTCGTTCGACAACACGGGCCACGCGTACAACGTCTCGCGCATCCTCACCTCGCAGGCGACGATCGACGAGGCGGCGTACAAGGCGTACAGCCCGCTCTTCATCTCGACCGCGTTCGCGATCTCGTACGGGCTGTCGTTCGCGTCGATCCCCGCGACGCTCACGCACATCTTCCTCTACTACCGCAAGCAGATCTGGACGCAGGCGCGCCGCAGCTTGAGCGAGCAGCCGGATATACACGCGCGCCTGATGAGCGTGTACCCGCAGGTGCCGGACTGGTGGTATGCGCTCGTGTTTCGTGAGTGCCGCTGCTGTTTGCGCGCCGTGGGCGGGGGCTGACTTGTTTGTTTTGATGTCGTCGTCGTCGTCGTCGTCGGCGCGCAGTGAGCATGTTCGTGTTTGGTGTCGTCGCCATCGAGGTGTGGGACACCCAGTTCCCCGTATGGGCCTTTGTCCTCTCGCTTGTAGTCGGTGCGTCTCCCGCCCATCCTCTCCCGCCCGCGCGCTGCGGCTGACCCCCACGCCCGCGCAGCCTTCTTCTACACCGTGCCGATCGGGATCATCCAGGCGATCACGAACCAGCAGGTCGGGCTGAACGTGATCACGGAGCTCATCATCGGGTACGCACTGCCGGGGCGGCCGATCGCGATGATGATGTTCAAGACGTGGGGGTACATCACGATGGCGCAGGCGCTGCAGTTCACGCAGGACTTCAAGCTCGCGCACTACATGAAGGTGCCCCCGCGCCCGATGTTCTTCTGCCAGGTCGTGGCGACCGTCATCGCGGGCACCGTGCAGCTCGGCGTGCAGGCGTGGCTGTTCACGAATATCGAGGATATGTGCTCGTCGGACCAGCCGGATGGGTTTATTTGCCCCAGCACGCAGGTGTTTGGCACGGCGTCGATCATCGTGAGTGGACCCTCCCGCTGCTCGTGCTCGTGCGGGGCCTCGGTCGGCTGACGCGCGCTCGGTCGTGGCTTGTAGTGGGGTGTCATCGGGCCCGCGCGCCAGTTCTCGCACGGACAGATTTACTAGTGCGTTTCCTCGCCTGCCCGCCCGCCCTGTGTTCATCGCTGATCGCGCTCGGTTCCGCAGCGCGCTGCTGTTCTTCTTCCTCATCGGCGCGCTCGCGCCCGTCATCCAGTGGGTCGTGCACAAGAAGTGGCGCTTCCCGATCCTCAAGTACCTCAAGTGCGTCTGCCTCCCCTCCGCCCTCTCTCGCTGGTTCGCCGCTGACGCTGACTGTCCGCCGCAGCTTCCCGATCATCTTCTCCGGCACGGGCAACCTCCCGCCCGCGACGCCGATCAACTACGTGCCCTGGGTCATCGTCGGGTTTATCTTCAACTACGTCATCCGGAGGCGTCATTTCGGCTGGTGGACAAAGTACAACTGTGCGTTGCCGCTCGCGTGCCCATCTTGTTCATTCCTGATGCTGACCGCCCGCCCGCCCGCCCGCTCGCGCGTGTAGATGTGCTGTCCGCCGGCCTCGACTCGGGCTACGCCGTCGGCACGCTCATCATCTTCTTCTGGTGCGTGCGTCTCGCGGCCGTCGTCTCGATCCGCCGCTGATCCCCCGTCTCCCTTCCGTTTCGTTCCTTCCAGCCTGCAATACCCGCTCAACGGCGCGATCGGAAAAGACACGATCCAGACGTGGTGGGGCAACACCGTGTACACGAACACGGCGGACGCGCTCGGCACGCCGCTGCGCACGTTGGCCGCCGGGAAGACGTTCGGCCCGTCGACGTGGTGAGGCGCGCCGGTGTATATAGCGGTGTATATAGCGACGACTGTACGTTTGTACGTGCGTTGGAGGGGGGGCGGTGTACTCGTGCACGGGTTTCATTGGGCGTGCTTTTGTGTTTTACGATCTGTCATGAGGTCCGCTTGGCCCGTCGCCGTCGACGGCGGCGGCTGCGCCCTGTGTTTCTTGGCTGTTTACTTGGTGCTTGTTTACTTATTTCAGCTTGGGTCGGAATGGGTACGCCTTTTTTCAGTAACGCGGTGGGTCGGCTGGTGGCTCGACTCGACAGACGTGGTCAGAAATCGTTTCCGGCGTCGGACGCTGAGGTTGGCTGTAAGCATCAATGTATGTGTATCCATCCACCCTCTAGTGGCACATTGACAGAAGGCTTCGATAAAATGATGGCGTGTAGAGTAAATCCCGCGTAAACTCATACTCACGATTAATGTGAGTGGTCCTTCCGTCTTGAGGCTTATACCTCCGCGCGTGCTGGAGTCTCGTGTCTGCTACTTTCCTGGGAACCTTCGCTCATAAAAGTCTGTCGTCCATCCGTGGCTTGGTGGGTCAACTTGCAAGCTGGCGCGATCGTACGGAGTGCACGCACCATGATAGGGCGTTTTACTGTTGCTGCGTCGCGGGGCACGATTTCGCTCTAAGACGGGCAAAAAGATCAGGAACGATGAATGGTATGAGATAGGGCGGGCGACCCACGTCTCTCACTGCGCTCCTGTCGCAAAACTCGATGGTGCGGGGGCGGCTGATCCCGCCTATGTATCTGGTGGACTCGACAGAGGACGTCCAGCCTTTCCGGGAGTTCAGGCTCGAGAGGAGGGAGATCATGTACAGCTCCGCCAAGGGGTAGCCGAAGACGATGTAGCTGCGGCGGGCGGCATCGACGGTCGTGAGAGACGCAGTCCGAACGGCGAGGATAGCGGTCGAACGGACTCACTACGCAGTTGGCTAGTAAAACGACGATGCAGGACCCAGTCAGAGATGGGCTGAGGGGGCGTTACAGGGACAGGAGAGGGAGAGGGACGCACAAAGGTGATGTACAAGACAATGTCTGCGACGGCCCACAGAGCCGTGACGAGGCCCGTCTGGATGGCGACTAGCAAGAGCACGGAACGAGGATCAGCTCGAGTCATCTCTGCTTTCCAAGCGGCCTCGCACGCTTGCAGCTCTGTTGGACTCACGTCGAATGATCTTGTCGATGATGTCGTCCGTCGGGGGAGACCCGGTCTTGTGCCGCTTCTATATCATCAAACAAAGCATCGACTCGGCGGAGCTCGTCGACCCAGCTGCGGACGACACGAGGTCGCGCGTGGAGGACGTACCAGGAATGTCACGAGGATGACCGTGATCAGCGTATCGTCGATGGTCGTTGCGATCAGCCAGATGATGACGGTCGACTGGATGCGAGATGTGAGCAGGATGTCGGGCGTGCAGAACATTGCCACGCTTGTGGCCATTGCAGCAACTGTGTGGGATGATCTTTATCAATGATGAAGCCTCGCGACGCAAATTGTAGCTCTACGCACTGCATTCTATGGCGGCCAGCGCCACGATCGTGATGAATACCCAGAGACTGTTGGTGAGGATCCAGATTCGACGACCGAGAAATAACTGGACCATGGACCCTATAATGCCCTGTGATTGTTTCAGTTTCACGGTCAATCATGGACAACTCAAAACGCTGACGGTTGTCAAAGGGCCTGCGCAAAGGTCACGAGCACATCAGTTGCGTGAGCATCAATCAGTGAGGGATCCAGATATGTACCGCATTTATAAACTAGAAATAGGAATCAGTACCGTCGGCTTAAACGATTGGAGGAATACGGCTAAAGTAGTTACACCAGCTCGGGATTGCTTGCGCAGCAACGTCTCCTAAGACCACCCGATCCGGGGTCATCGGCAAAGCTCCAAGAGAAGGCTGAGGTGAGGGACATACCGAATTTGTTGACCAGATGGTCGTAGATGTGCGCCATGTCCAGCCCGATGTTCACCGTGCCCACGACGAATAACGTCCATACCTGTGTATTGGACATCAGCCCGAGCCCACGAACCGCTGACATCGTCAAAGGCGTACATAGGCCTTCTGCCACGCCTTGTCACTAATTTTTACACCTGAGTGTCCTCAATTCACGCGCACACATCGGTTCGAACGTACTCTTTGTAGGTCACATGATATGAATACGTCTGCATCAAGACGACACCATACAGGATGAGGCTGATGAACGTGCCAATGAGCGTTAGCCCGGACCTATACAGACATCTATTGAGATACGCAGAGACACACGCAGAAGAAACACCGAGAAGAAAGACGGCTCACAGAATGAACACGTAGGAAGACGGGTCCAACGGCTCCGCATTAAGAAAAGGCATATAATCAAGATCGAACAGTGGGCACGAGCAACCGCTGGGCTACTTATAAATATTTTCGAGACACTGATTGACCAAGCAGGCCTTTGGACCGGCATGTCGTAGTCTTGCGATGAAACTCCACCAGCCGCCCAGCCAGACACAAAGCGCTGAGGGATTGGATATAGCCAGATAAAGAATCGAAGTATGCAACGGTGGCTTGCTGGGCACTGCATTTCTGTACGAGTCTCTGATATGACTCAGAATGATCGAATTTGAAGCTCGCAACAAATGTGATAGTCCGTTGCCGTGCGTGCTACGGGTTTGCAAGGGGACACACCTTGAACAAGTAGATGGATGTTCATTGACAGAATAAGCCGGACTATACACACCATCTCTCATCTGGGTGGGGTATACTTACACTGATTTTTGGCCCCCACATCATAAAGCTTGCCAGATACGATGGGGTTTATCTGACGGGCTCCACGACCGACGTCTAAGTTCGAGCGGCTATTCCAACGTTCACGACCCCCTTGACTCTCCATCTACCGCGATGGCGCGCTGGTTTGGTATTGAATAGAGACAAATCTTGTGTGCTTGGTGGAGGGCGGGTTCGTGATGCGCGTCAAACAAGTCCTTGACCCAAACTGTTCGGCACTGCACGCCATGCAAAAGCAGGTCAATCCGTGGGAAGATTTTCCTGAAGGATCGACCTTCCGCTCGCCGTCACATGTACACTCTCACCGAACATAAGCGCACATTTTATCGTCTCGCATCCGCATCGTTCAACGGGTGAGTCAGCCCATGTTTCATGATATATCTCTTCTCACATATGTCAAGATCAGATCATTGTGTGTTAGACAAAGGTCAGTCAAGAGCTTGAAGCCGACTTGACTCGATTCAGTCCGGAGTCTCTGGTACCCGCCTACACATGTAATATAGGTTTCGAAGCAAGATGAGTCCTGATGAGTTGTCTGTCGGTTGCAGATTCTCAGATCTTCTCAACGAGCGCGACACGGTGGCAGGCTAAGTCATTGATATCACAGAGGAGTGGTCATACAGCGAGCTATTTTGCTGACGAGGTTGCGACGTTGACTTTTGAGATTGTTAGACATCTTTAATCCAGTCCAAACACACATTCTCAACGCCTTCAACAGGCCTGCAATCGTACATGCACCTAATCTTGGCCATCCCCTAGCACCACTCTTCCCTCGACGTTCCCTCCTCGGCCTCGACTCGAATTTGACGGTCAGTATTTGACTTTTAAGGTTCCGTTCGACGCCCCGTTCGACGTTCCATTCGACGTCTCCGCGCGCGTTGACGCGATGAGCGCATCTACTTCCTCCTGGTTGAGAGAGGAGCCGGCGTTCCACGCGTCCACCAGCATCTTGACTCTCTGTGCGATGTCTACCGCGCCCTGGGTGGTATAAGACCGAGGCCAATGATTGCGTGTGTGCAAGAAGGAGGGAAGGGGATGGAGGGGGACGCACGGGTGTGTCGCTGTGCACGCATATAGACACGTCCGCAACGTCATCGGGGAGCGCGACATCAGGCGGAGAGGTAACTAGGCGGTTCTTGAGGAGGTTGACAACCTGTGTGCGTGTGCGGGCACAAGCAACAGAGAATGAACGCATACAGTGCAGAGAACGATGGCGGCAACGTCGGCATGGCTGTAGCATGAGGAGAGTGGGAGGGCAACTCACACGCCGGGTGATCTCGTCGAGCGCGACGGGGTCGTGCCTCTGCGTGATGATGAGTTTGCCGTTCGCATCGTAGTCAAGGTCCGCAAACCATTCTGACAGGTCGACATCGGGAGCGTGGCCTTGTTAGTGCATGCGGTCGCACACTTACCAGCAAGGAATGGCACATTTTTGTCGCGCGCAGCGCGCTGGTGCTCGGTACCCGCAAGCCCGAGGAATGCGATCGACGGCGCACCAGAAAACTCAGCGATCGGATAGAATGAAGGGATCACGGAGACAGCGGCATCCGCGAGGTCAGGGTCGCGCGCAGTCTGGCCGTAGAGTGCACCGTGGAGCTTAACCTACATATCTTCAGGATGGGGGGAGGGAGGAAAGGATAGCCTGGACTGGAAGGAGAGGGGACGTACGTGGTTCAGAGGTTGCTGTTGCGTGAGTAGGAATCCACAGAGTGCGCCGACTTGGTAAGTCAAGCACGCCTTGAGCTCAACCTGCAGAGCATGATCAGATTGAAGTTTCAATGCTTTCCTAGACCGATCGGGAGAATGCTCACGGGCGTAATGGCCATCTCGCGGCGGCCGAAGCCCTGTAGATCTGGGAGGGAGGGGTGTGCACCGATGGACACGCTGTTCTTCTTGGCGAGGAGAACGGTGTCGTTCATGACAGTGAAGTCACTGCCCCATGGTGATGATGAAAGTGGTGAGTAAAGATGGAGGACGGGAAGGCTGTTAGAGGAGGGACGCACGAGGCGTGGAAGCCGCATGCGATGTTGGCGAGGTGGACGGACTGGATCAGGGACGCGTCGTCACCCTGCGCAGAGCGAGAACAGTCAGCGCCGCTGCGGGACACGCAGGCGGGTGAGAGAGACGTACGAGAGTGTAGATCCCGAACGCCTACACCATATGCAAGCAAGAGGGAGCGGGGCAGGATCGGAGATGGCTCAGATCGTAATCGGGCACATGCAATGATGACTTGCACTGACCTCTCCCATGTCGCAGTTGACCGTGGCGTGCAGTCTCGAAGGACTAGGCGTTGTCATTTCTATTTGGGTAAGCGAAGAGTTTGGTGAAGGGGAGACTGCAGATGGTGCGTTTGGATAGCTTATAGGACATATGATGCGAGGCTGACTATCATCGACATCCCTCTCATTCCATAGTCTCATCTTTAGGCCTCTATACCCTCTGACCTCTCTCTAAGGTGGTGCTTATCTACTGAGATAGACCCGCTGGGCCAGGATTAGCTTATCGACAAACGTTCAGGTGTCTGCTGCTCACAATTCTCTCAGCGCTGAATCACGAGTGCAGGTGTGTTTCCCGCTGAGATGGACTTCCTCCATGGCACGGCAGCATTTGGCCCTGATAAGCCCTCGGCATCGAATCTGCCTATCGACTAGGATTCTGTAAGTGAACACACGTTTCCCTCCCCTCGCATATCACCCATTTGCCCTGGACCCGTTACCCATACGCACCTCCTCATGCCTTGGCCCAACACACAGCCCCAAACTGCGACTCCAAAAGTGAAACCCCCGGGACACACGTTACTCGTCGCCAACCGCGGCGAGATCGCCGTCCGCATTATCCGCACCGCGCGTGCCGTTACCATGGACGGGGCCGGCGCCATCTCGACCATCTCGCTCTACACACCGAGTGACGCGCACGCATTGCACGTATCCTTGGCAGACATTGCCGTCCCGCTCTCTCTACCGCTGCCGTCTTTCAATGCCGAGCCGAACACGAGCCAATATGAGTCCGCCGCCTACCTCGATCCACGTGCACTCCTCACCCTCGCCGCAGAGCACAGTGCGACGCTCCTACACCCCGGCTACGGTCTCCTTTCCGAGTCCGCGCACTTCGCGGAGTTGTGTCGCACTGCAGGTGTGACGTTCCTCGGACCGTCGCCTGAGGCGATGCGGGAGCTCGGAGGAAAGGACGCGGCAAGACGAGTTGCAGGACGGGTGGGCGTGCGAGTGCTGGAAGGTTCTGGGATGATTCCTTTGAGGGAAGAGGATTCGGAGAGGGAGAGAGAGAGCGCGGTGGAGGAAGCGAGGAGAATAGGATGGCCGGTGGTGGTGAAGCCTGTTTTGGGAGGAGGCGGGAGGGGAATTGTCGTGTGTAACGATGAAGAGCAGGTGCGGAGGGCTGTGAAGGAGGCTTCGCGGAGTGCTGGAGGTAGAATGGGAGACGAAGAGGAAGAGGAAGATGGGGGCGTGATCATAGAGTGCTATGTCGATCGCGCGCGACACGTCGAGGTGCAGGTGTGTGCGCATATCTCTCTCGTCTCTAACGTTCATCATAAATGCACTCATCTCCAGGTCTTTGGCAACTCAGCAGGACACGTCGTCCCCCTCGGCGTGCGCGAGTGCAGCGTGCAGCGGCGCCACCAGAAGGTGCTCGAAGAGGCGCCGGGGGCGTTCTTAGCTGTACATCCGGGTAGATTTGATCCCCTCCCTTTCTATTTCATTCTTGAACTCTCATTTTATTTTATTTTGATAAATGACGCTGGACATTGGGACGACGATAGAGGTGGTCCGGGAGATCTGCGCGTCCGCTATCAAGCTGTGCGAGAGTGTGAACTATGGTTCGGCAGGCACGTGCGAATTCCTCGTCGACTGCGATACATGCGAGGTGTTCTTTTTAGAAATGAACACTCGGATCCAGGTGCGCGTGCACATTAACACTGACTAGATCACTTGGGATGCTCACAGCGCTGCAGGTGGAGCACCCTGTCACCGAATATGCGCACCCCGGCGTGCCACAGCTCGACATTGTCCGGCTCATGATCGAGCAAGGCATCGCGGAGCGCGAAGGGCGCGGTGGGCTCGACCCCGCGTACCTCGATGGATTTGCTTTCCACTTACCAGATTTTAATAGCGGTTCCGATGGGTCCCTGACCTGCACTGTGCACGCGATCGAGGCGCGCGTGTGCGCAGAGAACCCAGCGGCAGGGTTCGTTCCGTCCGCAGGAGTTATGCAGCGTGTCGTATTTGGGCCTAAGGAGGCAATGAAGGGCGACGAGGCATGGTTGAGAGTTGATACCTGGGTACGTGTCCTGCCCTCCTTAGTATCGTGGACTGCAGAGCCGTAGATATTTGCCGTTGCGGGAGCTCATGCACCGACCTACTAGGCTACCCCCGGCACTGCCATCTCCCCGCACTTCGATTCCCTTCTTGCGAAGCTAATCGTTCGTGCGCCCACCCGCGCGCAGGCCGTCGAGCGTATGCTCCGCGCGCTCGATGCGACCCAAATTTACGGCCCGCCGACCAATGTGCAATTCTTGCGAGCTGTAGTGTCTTCGGAAGCGTTTCGACGGGGCGAGGTGACGACGAAGTTCTTGGATGATTTTAACCATAACTCCAGGTGCGTGCTTCGATGCGCCCTAAATGATGCAGCTATGACGAACGGAGGGGGGTGCTTTGGATCTGTAGGTCTGTGCACGTCCTTGCCCCTGGCCTCTCGACGACTGTGCAGTCCCTCCCGCACCGCACCGTGGGCCACGGCATCCCGCAAAGCGGACCATTCGATACCCTCTCCATGCGCATTGCCTCTCTCCTCGTCAATAATACCGACCCCGTTCCGCGCGATGGAGTCTCTACAAATGCTGCGTGTGATGTCCTCGAAATTACCCTTGCCGGCCCAACGCTTCTCTTCCGTGCCCCCGCGGTGCTCGCGCTCACAGGCGCCCGCGCACTGCTCCTCGTCAATGGCGAGTCGAGACCGATGTGGGCGCGCGTCGCGGTGCGCTCGGGAGCGCGTGTGAGTGTGGGCAGGCTGGAAAGCGTGGGCGAGAGTGTAGGGTGCCGAGCGTATCTGGCTGTGAGGGGCGGATTTCCGGAGGTGGCTGCGTATTTGGGGTCCAAGGCTACGTCAGTCGGGATGGGCGGCTATCAGGTAGGTAGTCGAACATCATAAGGGCTCATTCGTCGATGCTCCAGGATGATCTGACGAGATGTTGTGCTGTAGGGCCGTGCGTTGGTTGTGGGTGACGAGCTCGCACTCCGCGCGTGCGATATTCGACACGATGAGCTTGATGCCGGACCCCTTGTTCTGCCAGCTTCTCTTCGACCCCCCTATCCATCACCCCAAACTGACTCTCCAAACGCGACATGGATACTCCACGTCCTCCTGGGCCCACACAGTGACGCTGAATTCCTGACCTCCCGCGGGCTCCACACTTTCTTTGCATCCTCGTGGACCGTCCAGCCGTCCAGCAGCCGCTCCGGCATCCGTCTCTCCCGTTACCATACCCGGGGTTTCTCCGAAAACCCCGTCTCCAAATCCGCGTCTGCACTGCGGACCGAGGTAAGGGAGCCTGCGCCCCCGTCCGGGCCCGCAATCCAATGGGCGCGGACAGGCGGTAGCGAGGGCGGGGCGCACCCGTCGAACGTGCTCGACTGCGCATATGCGCGCGGGAGCGTGAATTTGAACGGGGATACGCCTGTCATTTTGGGCGTTGAGGGCCCAGATATGGGCGGGTTCGTGTGTGTCTGCGTAGTAGTGACGGCGGATCTGTGCGTGGCTCAGTCCTTCTTTACGTGTTTTAGATCTATCTGGCATACTGATTTGCGATGTGCTGTCGGGATGCCGGTGCGTAATTGTATGTGTAGATGGAAGCTGGGCCAGTTGCGTCCTGGGTGCTTGCTCCGATTTGAACCCATTTCGGTCGATCGAGCCGTCCAGATGATGGAGCATACTGAACATATGGTTGACACTGTCCGGAAGTTTGTTCGCACCGGCACCGTTGTCGCACACCCTGAGCCCGCAGATTTGGAGACATCTGACGACCTACAAGATCCAAGGCTGCATGTCGTTGAGGAGAACCCGGGCAATCAGAGACCGCAAGTTGTGTTCCGCCAGGTGAGCATTCGATGCTGATTGGGTGATAGCGAGATCGACTCATAGTGGTAACGCGAGGCCGGTGACTCTGCAGTACTCGTAGAATACGGGTCTATGCACCTTGATTTCGGTATCCGCGCACGCATACATGCATTCGAGGTGGAAGTGCGCAGACGAAAGATTCCAGGCATAACATCCTTGGCTCCTTGCATTCGATCGATCATGGTACGCATACTCGAATGCATCTCACCCTTTTCTTTGACTCTTCACTCACCGGCGCCTACTCGATACAGTGCTATTACGACCCGCGGTCCGTCTCTCAATCGAGCCTGCTCGCCCATCTGATCGCGGCTGAACATGCGCTTCCGGACTCGACGTCGGATATGCACTTTCGCTCTCGCAAGTTCGAGTTCCCGATCGTTATAGACGACCGGTGGAACCGGGACGCGCTGGAGAGATACATGCGGTCCGTTAGAAGCAAGGCGGTTTATCTTCCGAGCAATATCGAGTATCTGGCAAGAAACAACGGACTCAAAGGAGGCGCAGAGGAAGCGCTTCGGTTATTGGTAGGGACGAGCTGGGTACGTTAGAGATATTTTCTACGACAACGAGCCTGATTTATACGAAGCTTCGAAGGTGGTATTTGGCGTTGGGTTTTATTTGGGATGTCCATTTCTCGTCCCGGTACGTATGAACGCATAGTGTGTTAGTTGGTCGGTTCATCTAAATGGGCTTTAGGCTGACCCACGCTGTCGACTAGTAGGGCAGAAAATGAACCCTTCACGAACATTCACCCCCCGCGTGAGACTCGTTTCATTTTGCGTGATTACTGTTGCTCACCAAATCATCTTCGATAGGGCGCCGTCGGGATTGCAGGCCTAGTCGCGGCGATATATCCCACAGAATCTCCCGGTGGATATCAGCTTTTTGGGCGTACGCTTCCTGCTTGGCAAACGTGGGGTCGAGGGGAGAATTTCACTCCAGAGAAACCGTGGTTACTCAATTCGTTTGATCAGGTGAGTCAAGAGTTTCCAAGATTTGTCCGATTCTCCTTTGACGGATGCTGGAAACAAGATTACCTTCAAACCGGTCATGGAGGATGAGTATCTAGAGGTGAGCGGCCTTCTGAGCAAAGAACAGTGTCACAGCATCTCATTCTGAGCGTCGAAGCTCGAGAAACAGTTTGATGCTGGACTTTATAAATTTAAGGTTTGGTGTTTTATAAAGAGCCACGATTGGGGTTCATGAGCTTCTAGGTTGAGGAAACTGTGTTTTCGATGGCAGAGTATGAGACATTCGTGAGTTCGGTCGCGGACGAGGAAGCGCGGTTCAAGGCTAGACAAGCGGAAGGCGTCAGGCGTGAATCAGAAAGGTGTGGCTTTTCTTTGATTTGACGACGAGTCGTTCGTTGACTGTCTGCGAAATTGTAGAGAGGAGCAGCTGCTTGATGAATGGCAGACAGAGCAGGATAGAGAAGCCGAAGAGAATATTCAATCGAGCATATCCGATCAGATTGGTGAGTTTATACAATCATGTCATGCTTATCGCATAGGGTGAGTTGCTCACGAGCTCACAGCCGCCTCGGACACAAACACAGGGATAACCATAACGGCACCACTTGCTGCGCGCATGTGGAAGATACGATGCAAGCTTGGCGACGTGATCGACTCTGCTGAGGTTGTTGTCGTGGTACTTGAAGCCATGAAGACGGAAGTCAGCATCGTGGCAGGCGAGGAGGCAGTTGGGAGGACTGTGAAAGGGTTTGGGACGGCCGCAAGGGAAGGAACGTCTGTAAGCGCGGGCGATGTCCTAATTATTCTTGAGTGAATGCAGGTGTGTTCGAGAAAAACTCTGAATCCACGCTTCTTCGCTATCGGCACAAAAAGAAGCAAGTCTTTTTTCTCCTATAGAATGCGGTATATGTGCATCAACAACGACGGGGCAAAAGTGGTGCTTATTTAACACACTCCGCTTTTGAAGCATTCTGCTCATAGGTTATAGAGGGGTTAGCTCGAGCGAGCACAGTCAGTAAGTTGAACATTTCGTACGGTCGTACGGAACATGAAACGAATTCTGTACCGTCGTCCCGACCTTCTACGGGATTAAATGGGTTAAACAAGAAGAGAACGGGATATTGGATACTTACTGGCGTGGCTGGATGGAATTGGAAAGTCTATCGATAGGCAAGCCTTTCATGAAATAATCTTTGGTAACGAGTGATAGCTAAAATAATGGTCGCTCACACATATCAAGCTAATCAGTCCTTGGGACACGAGGATGTATCATGTCTCTTGAACGTTTAGAACCGCTGTACATACCAATAGAAGACTTGTATCCATACGGGAAAGTCCAGAAGCTGCTACGTACTGCATTATCACTATCATAGCCTAGTTAGGCGAGGTCCAGGTCCATTGAGAAACGATTGTGGGTAAGAAGCGGCTCATTGGTGGTGGAGCCAAGTAAGCCCACATTTCTAAGCTTGGAAGCTACATCAGACAGCGAATCAAATATGAGGTCGGGCAGGACATTGACAGAGATAGAAGAGGAACTGTTCAGAGGTCGGGACGCTCCAACGTTCCGACGTGCGTCAGGCATGAGCTAGGTACTACATTGTCGCTGTATTCCATGAAGTTTAAAGGTCAGTGAATTCAATGGACGGCCCATCCAGTGGAGATATCGTACTGTACCTTTTCGTCCCACCTACAAAACATCGAAAGCAACCAAATTGAACGCGTGGCTCCAGCTGTGATTGAGGAGGACCCCATCTCACCCCGCTCTTACTCCGCTCGGGAGCACATTGCGCACGTGCTCTTCCTCTCTGAGGGGTACCGACAAGTAAGTACCACCAGCGTCGGATTCGCCATGCACTACTCTTACATCTATCACTTCATTGCTTTATTTGCTTCAATCATAACGCTCCTAGATATGAACTCTATGGAGCTCACATACTTGTGAACGTGAACGCAAAATCATCGCTGAATGCGAGAAGGTTCATATCGGAGTCGAGGGCTGCCGTTGGCGTGGCCGGACAAGCATCAGAGGGGGCACACATCTGCACTCGTGATGCAATGCTGGAACAGCGGGGCCAGCAGACAGGCCAGCCAGACGGTCAGCCAAACTAGTAGCCTCATCGATAAGCCCATCCCGTCCCCAGCTTAACCCACTCTCAATGTCCAATGATAACCAACTAGTGACCAAACGGAGGTTGGTGAGGGCAGGGGGTTGAAGTCCAGTTATAGCTGGAATGTGAAGGTCGATATCAATGTGGTGGGCACCAGGCATGGCATCGTCCACTCTATAAAGCCCCCAAGCATGACGCATTTTCCGATATCCGTCGCTCTTCCCTCTTCCCTTCCCAAATACATTCGAAGATGTCGACTCCTGGTTCGAGCGTTGCTGATGAACTCCCGAGGCTGAAGGCAACGGTCAGCCTCGACTTCGACGAGGTCAGCCCCCCTTCCTATCAGTGGTCATTGTGTCTGAAGTGTGATTTTGAAACGACTTACGTTCACCATCTGGCTCTCTTCTTGCACGCACACTTGCTTGTGAGGCGTAGGGAATTAATGTGCGTTTGCTCGTGTTCCAGTTGATAGTAATCGGTTGACCACTAATTCCGAACAGGCCGAGGATCTGTCCACCATCATCAAGTCCCTCGACTTCATCAATGTCGCCTGCCGACACCAAACTCGAAGGTATGCCAGTCTCCTCAGCTCCTCTTGTGCCCCATTTCCCATCTCCTTGCCTAATCACTCTTGTAATGTAACAGTAATATTGTACTCATAGACCACATATTCCGCCTCGCCTCTCAAAATAAGGTCAAAGTCGGCGCGTGCCCCTCCCTCTCGAATGACCAGATGCAAGGGATCTCACCCGGAAGTATATTTTGTACTCCGGTGAAGGGGAATTAAAAGGCTAATGGGATTCCACAGGAGCGGCTCAAGGCCTTCTTCAATTTCTTGATTGGAGCGCTCCATGGAATTTCTTTGGAACACAAGCACCCATTGTCTCACGTACGCTCTTCCATTATCTCCGTCCTGTCCGAATCAAGCTCACTCAGTATTGGATAACGTTCCCCGCTTAATATCACCACCCGGTCAATGAACGCCAACGATCGTGTCTACTATTGGCTACCCAGATCAAATCCCAGGGAGCGATCTACGTTGAAACTGCCCGCAATCCGAAGCTCGCAGACGCCGCTGTCTCCGCCGTACCTTTATTCTCGCCAATTGCGACCTTTGTGGGCCTGCCTAGTACAGAGCATCAGCGCGCGACACAAACGGCTCAGGTGACGTTTCTTCCTGGTGAGTCGCTTGCTCTCTCCAAGTCTGCTGTCAGCATACACTTCTTTCTTCGTCATTTCTTCCCTCCTCCGCATACCAATTCTGCTTCCATGTAGACCTTTATTTTTCGTTCGTCTGTTCCCTCCTTCCTTATATTCCATAGTGCATGGCACAGGACTCAAAGTCATCATTCTGACCGCTTCCCAACTTGTCAGAGTGGCATGTTGACCTGAAATACGATAAAGATGGTATTCCCATCATCCTTAACGAGCAGGGCTCCGTGACAGACGAAGAGGTAAAACAACGCGTGAGTCGCCAACTTTCTCTTCCTATCATCCCTTTTCTCCCCCGTCTGTTCCCATGTTATATCCTTCCTACCTGACGTACTACTCCGCAATGAGTGGGAAATGCACACACGAGAACCTAGACCCTCTGCGCGCGTGGCTTGCCGCATGTATACTAATCTGTTTACTTGCAAAATTCGCAGGTCAACGATCTCCTCAATAGTCGCTTGATCAGTGTAGACCCCGAGGTCAAGCTTCCTGACGACGTTACAGAGGTATCGATCAACGTGAACAGCAGCACACCCGTCAGTTTTTCCTTTGTCCTCGTCTGTACCCATTCGCTTACGGAGTTCTTCGCGAAAACCAGGAGGCGATTAGAATTGTGCGCATGGTCAGAGAACTTGTTGAGACATGGAATTCTGGCTCCGGCAACGACGCGAGGGACGTGTAACAGATCGTCACGTTCAAGAATCGGAATTTCAACACCAGCCTTCGATTCCAAGTATATGGTAGAGATCGGCGCAACCAGGTGCTAAGATTGTGAATGGATGGCTCAAGAGATCCTGAATAACGAGGTGGCTATGATAGCAAAAATATCCCGTGGTTCATTTGGGCTCCGTGTAGCGTAGGATTGCAACATTGTCAATACGATTCCCAGCTGAGTATGTCGTCAATTGATGTGGGCTACAGGGCGGCAGAGAAAGGTAAATTCTCCCTCTTGTATCCAAAACTCCGTATCTAGTCTGAAGGGAGTCTGTCGCAAAGAGGGCCTTTGAATGGATCGACACATAAACGGTGAAGAGACTCGGTCAACGATAGTCAATCATATTCTGCACTAAATTTACTCTCACTAGAACGCGCGCATGGATTTCCTTCTACTTTTCGCATCTCTCGTGAGGTTCCATCCACTTGCACATAGCTCGGTATTCACTCCTGTTCCGTCTCTGACTCTACGACCACTTTTATTGTTTCAAAAGGAAAGGGAACGCGGTTGTTATCGCGTACGGAGTCCATTTGTGATCGTAAAAGTAATGTTGAAAGAAGGTTCATGTCGAGGGCTGCCGTTTGGTGGCGGACGAAGCATTCGAGAGGGCACAAATTAAAGCTGCACGCGTGATGCACGGCTAGAACAGGGAGGGCCACGATAAACCAATGTAGGAGGATCATCGATAAGTCTATTCCCTTCTTGACCTATCTCCAACGTCCAGTGATCACCACCGACCGAACAGAGCTCGAGGGCAGAGGGTTGAGACAAAGTTGTCGCTGGACTGTAAGACATTGATATAATATTTATATAGTGGGCACTAGGCATCGCGTCGTCCACTATAAGATTTAGACAGAGCGAATCGTCCGTCATTCTCCCCCCTTCTCCCCTCCCCATTCACGCAAAACACACTCGAAAATGACAACTTCTGAATCGAACGAATCGAAACTTACAGAGGTCAAGGTCAGCCTCGACTACGACAAGGTCAGAATCCCTTACTACTATAAATCAATGTGTTCAAGATGTGGTATGACTTACGCCCACCGTCTAACTCAGGATACAACTATAGACATACCTGTGCGTTTGCTTGTGGTCCATCTATGAGCAATGAATGGGTAAATGACCGACCCCGGACATGACGAGGACGTCGAGGGTGTGATCAAGTCCCTCGACTGTGTCAATATAGTCTGCAAATCCGATCAAGTACGCTGATCCTACTACTTCTTCTCCATCCCCCTTTTTTTCTCTACTTATTTACTGATATAATGGATCAGCGATATCATGACACGGCACCGCATCTTCCGCGTTCCCTTCCCTCTCGACTTCATCGATGGAAGTGATCACATCTGTGAGCATTTTTTCATTCTTGTGAAGGTTAGACGACTGATCAGGTAAAAACTCTCAGGCACAGCTCCTGGCCTACCTCACCTACATCATCGGAGCACTACTAGAGATTTCGAAGCCACACAATCACCCGATGTCTCGCGTACGTTCGCCCATCCCTATCCAGAGAAAGCTCATTGATATGAAGGCCCTCATCTCAATGAATTGCCGAACATTACTGAATGTCAACGCTCTCATTCGCTATTCAGATCAAACCCCACGGGGCGAATTCCGTCAAAACTGCCGGCGATTCGAAGCTCGCGGAGTCTGCTGTCTCCGTTGTCCCTTTATTCTACCCAATCAGGATTTTCGTGGGTCTGCCTGGTACACACCATCGGGACGCGGTAAAAACGATGAACACAAAGGACGCAACGGACGCGAAGGACACGACGGACGCGAAGGACACAACGGACGCGAAGGACATGATGAACGCGAAGGACATGACGGACGCGAACGGCACGACGGACAAGAAAAACACAACGGACACGAATAGCACGAAGGTGGCGTTTGTCTCCAGTGAGTTGCCCATTCACACTCATAGATCTAGCAGCAAAGTAGCTGTATTCTTATTTTTTAAAATTCGTTTGTCTCAGCCCCTACTTTGTTGACCGTGTTTGTAGCGCTTCATACTGAATCTGCCATCGCATTGGTCCCTATTTCTTCGCTTATTCGTCCTTGCCTTTACTCCATCCAATCATGCATAGCATAGAACTCGCAGTCTTTATTCTGACCGTGTTCGACCTGTGTACGATGGAAAGGTGCCCATCATCCCTAAGAAGCAGAATTATGTGTCGGACAAAGAAATAGATTCTCGTGTGAGTCATCAATTTACTCTTTCCATCGTTCGTTCACCCGAGTTATCATGCATATCTGATCTACTACTCGCTCGAGCAATTGGATGGAGAATTTACGGCGATGCACATGAAAATCCGAGATTCCCCGCGCGCCTAACTTGCTACATGTATGCATTTATTTGCAACGCCTGCAGGTTAACAATCTCCTCAAGAAGCGCTTAATTAGAGCAACACCCGACGTCAAGCTTCCTGGTGGATTTACAGAAGTATCTATCTGTGTGTACAGCAAATCACTGGTCAGCCCTTCCTTTGTCCTGGCCGGATACTCATTCGCTTACTGCGCGCTTCACGCAAACCAGGAAGCGTTCAGAATCGTGCGCGAGGTCAAGAAATGTGTCGACAAATGGAAAGAAGAGAAGAAGAACGCGTGGAACGTGCAATAAATCATCGCGTCCAGGAATTGAATTGACTATAAACATCGAATTTTGATTACGTGCGTATGGTTGAGATCGGCGCAGCAAGGATGATGCGAAAGGATGGCTCAAGAAGTCCTGGGTAGCGAGGCGGCGATGTCAACAAACACAGATCGGGCTTCGATCGGGCTCCAAGTATCGTAGAAACATCACTGAGTCATATTCCAATGATGCCAATCTCAGCGCCTCATTGAGGATCAATGGGTGGGGAAGAATTGTATCCAGCTTGTTGTCTTCATACTCTCCCTAGACAAGGCTGTCAATTGTGATGGTCTTGTCTAGACACGCGGCATGCTGCAAATAGATGTCCCTGTAAAATCATCCATCAATGAAGACCTTGATGCCTAAAATGCCGCGTACGCAAGTGCAGAAAAGTATTGTATCTGCATCGACGAGTTTTAAAACAGCGGCGCATGCGAAGATAATATGCACTCACATGTTCTAGAGGACAGACGGCTGTATTGAGACCCCATTTGGGGGATGATTTGGCCCAGGATAACGAAGTACGCTGCCAGCAGTGGCGTAGGTCCGATGACTGTCATACAGATTCCACACGATTGAACCAAATTCAAGCAATTTCCTAATGCAAGCCGGCCGTTGTGTGAAAATCTTACTACATCAGAAATGGGTCTTGCAGGGTTGGATTCTGACTTGACCACAGCCTTCCGCTCCGGCCTAAGATGTCCATGATACCGGACAACACTGCGGTCGGAAAAAGCCACCAAAGTCGAAACGCGACAGCCTCAGCAGCATGAGCACCTGTGGGGAAGTCAGGAGAAAGCGTGTCAAAGGCGTGAGCTGTATTCACAAGTAGAGATGGAGAAGAGCGTGAGGATGAGGATGCGTATCCATTTCGTGGGGACATAGTTGTATGGGGACAGCACAGCAGGATCTGTGATGGTCGTATTCGAGCTAAAACTTGATACCATCATCGTTCAGTCGCATTCTTCAAAGCAAGAAACAAGAAGGAACCTACTCATGGATGAGCTGGCAAAGGTGCGAGGCAAGGCAGCCGGGGATGGATATTGAGGAAGGCTGGTTCGGCCATATATTGTGCCATCAGGTGTTTATACAATAAAATGCAGCTGGGCACCGCATCGATGGCCGTTCTAGTTGGCATGTCCGCAGCAGCAGAAGAGGCGCAGTGAGCTTTGATAGAATTGACGGAGGTTCTTTAGCGCTCATAAATGGCCAAGTTTCGGCCGTTGGTTCCCTGCCGTCAGTACTTCAATCGCCTGACAAGGACAAGAACAACCTCACTGTATAGTAAATTATTTTCACGGTAACGCAGCGCACAAAAGTGCTGAACATCCACACAGCCACACGTTCGAGGAAACATCATTGAGAACAGCGTATCTTTCTGCCACTCATCTGTTTGCACCTTACAAAACACTTTTGAGACCTTTGCACATAGCATGGAACATTATTCACACACCTTGAATCGTTGATCTTAGGAATGAGAATGGTTTGCTCGATAGATACCTTGATGGGAACTTGCGCAGCAAATTTGATAGAGTGAGATACAGTGCTTTCCTTCAGGACGGGCACGCGTGTCAACAGCGTGTGATGTCTCGTGGAGTAGAGCATTAGCGCCGTGTGAGTCTTGGGAGCTGTAGGCTTGACCAACATCCCGTCAGTTGATATCAGACGACTGAGGCTGTCACTTATTAATGACATGTCCAGTCGTGAAAGCTGCTGCTTCGCGGATTCAACTTACAGCACTGCCATTACCCCGCCTTCTCGTGTCTGCTTGAGTCACCTCGACAAGACTCAAGGCAGCTGACAAAAATAAGGACTCACAAGTAAATAGAATGGAAAGCGCACGTCAGATAGCTATATCCACCGTGGAGAGTGGGACTCATGACTTTAAGATTAGGTCCATTATTGAAACATCTCGCCCCTAGGAAAACACCCTTTTCCATGGACCCTCAAGCTAATCGGCGTGATTGAGTGCTAGGCAATACAATTAAAGAAAATCAGCACTCCAATTGCAAGCAACGCCTTCGAGGCGAACTCACAATGCCATGAGTTCCAGAGTCTCTGGTAGCGTACTATTGAATGATATCAAAAGCAAGATCTTTCTAACTGTCGGTTCTCAGATCTGCTCGACGAAAATGCTCCCTCAACAGATCAAGACGCTGATATTGTGGAGTCTACTATGACTACCGGCAATACAAAAGAAGAGATCGAAATGTTAGACACATGAGTATTCTATACTTGATTGATGTACAAAAACTCACGTATCTACCTTCTTTGAGAGTAGGGGGACAACTATTCCAACCTTAACCTAGCGAAGCTAGAAAAAACCAGCTATGACTCGGAGCTGACGTTGTAAGTGTACCCAACTACTGTCTCAGCTTTGATACGTCCACGACATTCCGTGTGGCTGCGCACTGGCAATCATCTTCGGATCCAATGTGTTCCAAAAAGAGTGAATAGTGAGATTTGTTGCAGATTCGAAATGCACGGTCGTATTACTTGAAAAAAATGCATTGAGAGGAGATTAATTTGAGCATTGATTATGCCGGTTGTCGACTTCCTTATAGCAGCTTACCGTGAAGAGAGCCCAAAGAATATCTTGATGGCTTTACAAAATGAAGTCCCTCTTCATCAGGCCCACGGCGGGTGCCCTGCACCTTCTGGGCAAACTTTGACTGTCTCTTTTAATTGGATGCATTTTGTCTCCGTTCATCCCATACCAAGATCAGATGAAAAATGAGTTCATGCACGGTTCTGATATGTGCTATGCATACTATTACCTTCTTATTCGCCAGCGCGGGCGCAACCGACATGTCCAGATCTGGATTATTTAGCTGCTGCTTATGGCACCCGACACTTTGAAGACATACTCTGCACTTATGCTACTTCAATTTGACTCTCATAATCCTGTTGTTTTGGACTATCCGCAGTTTGTCTAGCGCCATCGCACGAATCTATCTGACACCAAAATATCGAATGCCGAATGCCGAATGCCGAATGCCGAATGCTGCAACCTCATCAAGTTAGGCTTCACTTTATGAGTCAAGTCGGTTGATAGCAGAGGGGTCCTCATTCGACGATAGACGTCAGATGGTGAGGTAGTTGCTGAACAGCTGACGAGCGCAGCAGCCTCGACTGGGTCTGTCGTCGACGGGTAGCCAATATGGGCAGCAAACTTCCTTGATCACATGGCAAACACTTCCGAGGAGAAATAGGTTGAGAAGTTGGTACAAGACAGAGAGTTAGTACTAGCCAAGAGAGGTTTTCCGTGAACACACACCGAAGTTGTTCACGCGCAGTGCGCACATTTCAGGCTAGACTCCAAGTCCAATCGCATATGAATGCACAGGAAACAGCCCGGAGATTTCCAGTTGGAGAAGTACATCTCCCAGCAAGAACGGAAACTTCATTGGTCCTAGATACCGCAAAGCACAGGAGGGTCATAAGCAACAAATGACTGATGTCGGCATAGCACATCAAGACTAACCTTGCTGATGAGTAGGACACTAACTTATTAGTTTCACACAGACGACGATGATACACTTTACAGAGTCAGAAACAGCGTCGGAGATGGCTGAAGATAGAACGAGCGAAGCTCTTGTATCTGCACTGGCTGGAAGAAAGCAAGGACTCAGAGCCGATTGCCTTTTACGATAGGTTAGTGGGACGAGGAGGAGTTTGAACTTCATGAGCTTCACTCCTCCTTGATTGAGTCGTCTTAACCCCCTTGCATCTATCCTCCTTCATTTCTATGTGCAACGGGTAGGAGCACGAGTTTCGGTATGACTCATTTGGCTTGCTCGATTACGCTTTCTGTTCCACACTGTGTCTTCCGAGTATGATGACGGAGGCTGACCTACTATCGACGTTGCCCATAAGTATCACTACAAATTCATCGGGCTTGGGTCGGCCTTCGTAAGTGCCATCCTCCACACAATCACAAATACCGCCCGCTGAGCCTTTTGATCACTGTCAGGCATTTGAGCATTTGCCGATTCTGCCGCTCACGCCGCACGGCCCTCTCTGGTGCCGATTAATGCTGAAAGATGAGCCCTCTCAATATCACGATGCCCATCGCAGGATCTCTTCGCATCTATGCCCTTCTCCTGCCACACGTGCCATGCCTTCCAAGATGCACGGTCGGGCACTGCATTTCAAGGCATCCGCTTTCTGGGTTCAATTGAGAATCGCTGCATCGAGTAATCCACTCATCTTCGGTGGTGACAACAAGCTGTCACGTCGATGAGATGCCGAAGACACTGTCGACGGCATCGCACTCTTTCTGCGGCGGGTGGGGAATCAGGATACGTGCGCAAGAGGCCCGGGAAGCACCGGTGCCGCTTTTCTTGATCATCTGGCCTGCCGTCTCTAAGGGGGCTCGGAAGGTCACCTCTATCCAGGCAGTCTTTACTCGTTATGACCTCCTGCGCAAGACCCGTAGCGTATCATGACCATCATGCAACCCCGCACGAGCGGTTCAATAATAATCTCGCTTCTTGATCATCCCGTCAGGAGACTTATCTTGCTCCGGACTATATATAAAGCGAAAGAGGGCAGTCTGGGACTATCCGTCTTTTGAAATCCATCCATTGCAGCCCATTGCCAGAGTTTTGAAATCTGCATATAGTACTTGTACTGTACATCGGAAAGCTACAATATTCGAAGATTTACAGGCAAGTGTGACGTGACATCTTGTAGCTACACATTCTCATTTGGTGCTGACCCAAACTTGCACTTGTTCATCATCATGGCATCCTTCCTCCGTCGCTTCACCACTGCGGCTTCAGCAGCAAAAACACCAATGCAAGTCTCACAAGCGTCTGCGTCAACCCTGTCTAACCAAAATTTTGACTCCGGATCGCAGGGCTAACGTATTTGTGGGTTTTGCGCTCGAAAAACGCTCGACGATGTACCTGACCATGCTATTGCATAACAGTTCGACATTGCTATCGACTCGAAGCCAACGGGACGCGTAGTGTTCAAGTTGTTTGACGAAACCGTGCCAAAGACTGCCCGCAACTTCCGTGAGCTGGCAACCGGGCAGCATGGGTTCGGCTATGCTGGCAGCACATTCCACCGAATCATCCCTAACGTGAGTTCCTCGTGTTTTTGCCCTTCATGTTTTGGGCTCAGCATTTCGATATGGGGGAATGTGCCCGGGCTATGTAGTTCATGCTGCAAGGGGGCGATTTCACGCGGCACAACGGCACGGGCGGGAAGTCTATCTATGGCGAAAAGTTTGCTGGTGAGAGACAATAGAGAGTGTGTGACCTCCTGTGATCTCATATAACCTGTTATTCCTCTGTTTAGATGAGAACTTCACACTGCAACATACCAAGCCTGGGTTGCTCTCCATGGCTAACGCGGGCGCTAACACGAATGGCTCCCAGGTATGTTTTGGATGATCTTGGTTGCCCCTAATCTCACACTTGACGTGTCTTTTCGCGCAGTTCTTCATCACGACGGTGGTCACAAGCTGGCTTGATGGTAGACACGTCGTGTTCGGTGAGGTCGTCGAGGGGATGGACGTGGTCAAAAAGGTCGAAGCGGTTGGGACCGATTCTGGCCGTCCAAAGGCTCAGGTCACGATCACTTCGTCTGGTACTGTTTAGCTTGACTCTATGCGGCTTCGTCTCTGTGCGTCGTGCTATTGACAGTGTTCGCGCCTTTTATTCTTGTTTCGGGCATCACGTCACGCGCATGCACTATACTTGCAGAGGGACCTTCATGAGTCGGTTCTCTATCATATTCAGCGGCGACTCTGCATGGTATGGCCAGTTCCGTCTGACTATTCATTATACTTCTGCTTCTGGATACCCCGCAATTCTGCTTCCTATGACTTCTTTCGAAAGAACGCCGTCTTTGCGGGGGAGTTCATGAACGTGATTGTTCTGCGCGTGGTCCGTTGCGCCGGCCAAGGTATCTCTGCATCTTGACTTCCGCCCTCGTGCTCGACAAAATAAAAGCAAGTGATTTTTGCCCAAGATTTCGGGTTCTGAGTCACTGCGATTAGTCTGAGCTAAACACGTGCTTAAGACGCGTTCGGCTCTATTTGTTTGTGCCCGTTTACCGGTTTCTGCCTTAACCTCGACCATCAACATCTCTTAGGGCCGTCGGGCAGCTTGGGCACAACAGCTCCTCCGCATCACTTTTACATGCTTGTTAGGCTGTCTCAGAAGACCTCATCGCACGTTTACGTGCTCTTGTTTGCTGTCCTGCTGGCATTCTTCATCCCCGATTGCGATATCCATCAGCTCTGCGGACCACAGACGTCTTACTGTAGCTCTCTCATATCAGCGTATTGGCAGCGCTCTGGCAGATCTATTCTTCTAGGCTCACTAATAAGCTCGATGACATTTACTTATCACGTTCAACGCGTCATTGTTGGCAAACGTGCTACAAAGTCGCGCTCTGGCTCGCCACTTGCGGCGATGTCGGAGGCATATCGGGATAGCCTCTGTAGGTCGTGCTACGAGTCACGACTGAACCCGCTATCCTGAATCTCTTGTTCTTGGACGCTTCGTCATCGGTCTCCCCGTGTGCGCTTTGGGTTGGGTCTCTGCGACCAAGGGCCCTGCTTTTGTCGCACGGCGGGGGCGGGAACAATGTACTTGGACTCATGGGCGTGAGGCGCCTGCCTTGATTTCTCTACTTGTCGCTCTGCTTCTGAGATTGAAGAGCTCAGCGAGCCCGCGTTGTCGCCGAACATGCCGTGTTCACTATACTCGTCGTGTTCGGTGCCCTCTGTGGAGTTCATACATGCGTTCTCGGCGGCGACCTCGCAAAAGCCTCCATGGGAATGTGTTGTAACAAGCGCGCCTTCTTTGCCTTCTATGTTGGCAGTATGCTGCTTGTTGATGCGCACTGGGCCCTACGCACCATACATGCTACGGAGACCAAGTCTCTTGTCGGAAACGCGGTTCCGGCCTTCTTTTCCCCACAGACGGGTACCCCTTTACGACTTGCCTTCATGGCATGCTTTGGCATTTTGAAATTTGGACGCTCATTTTAGAGATCTTTGGTTTGCGTCCTTGCGGCAGCGACTCGGCTTGTCGGAATTTGCCACTCACCTCTCCGCCTTCCGTCCACCCGCTCTCGACCCTTGACTGAGGAGTCACTAGTCAAAGTATGTATTTTATTCCATTGCTGTCGAAATCATCACACTGACAAGAGACGTATACAGCTTCTGAGCTCTGCTTATATGGCCTTGAGCGCTTCAGCCTTGAAATTTTTTACGAGATCAGGGGAAATCAAAACTCCGGTCTGTGTTTCTGTGGATCAGCGAGAGCCCGCATCAGGTCACCGTGGTATTGCTTGACGGTCCATCGCCGTGAACAGCAAAGCTCTGCCCTTGTGGGAGAACAAGGTGCGCCCATGCTGTCGAAACGGTGATGCTTACTGGTGTTCCTCCCGATCCGGGCCGACAGCGTTCGCAAGCGTCCCTAAGTGTACTCCACCGAATGTCAGACTAGTCACTTCTATTCAAGAAGGATGACCGCCGTGGGGGACAGCTGCTTTCCTTTCCGTGTTGACGACGGGTGTAAAACGGGTTGCAGCAGAGAGCGCAGCGGGCAGGCGTCGAGAGTTGAATATAAACCATTGCTTGTCGCGTAGTAGTCACGACTAGCCACGATCGTCCTACGAATACCACCCAAGTGCATTGAGAAACGACGCTCTACGCCGCTGCACACGCTGAGGACGATAAAAGGACTGTTGTGACGAGAAACAGGGCGGACACGCTTCCATTTTACGAGGGGGCAACTTATAATTGCGAGGAGGAACCCGAGGAGGCCGCCGGAACGCACGCCATTGAAGGACATTTCCATTCTGGGACACATATTTCTGTTGAGGATACCCACCGTGCTCGGTCGCTCTGCTCGTCGACGCACTCGATGCCCAGCTTATTTTCTCGTTCTCGCACAACTTCCACACCCCACAAAGCGAACAGGCCATCGGCAGACGACGTTGTCTACGACGAGTTCGGGCGCGTCAGCAGCCGCAGCTCAAATCGTGGCGTCGTTTCGCTACCCGGAAAGAAGGACAACAAGAAGGACAAGGACGCGCGCGCTCGCACCTTCAGCACCGCAAAGGGCAGGGCCAGCACAACCGTCGACGACGACGAGCCACCCATACCCGACGGCAGCTTCCTCCCCCTCACCATCGAGCCACCGAGGCGAGCAGATCCCGAGGGCGGCCCCCCACGCGAGCGCGAGCAGGACTATGGCTACCTCTCTTACCAGCGCCACGTCGTGCTCGGCCTCGACGAGGCCGACCGGCTCGTGCGCACGCTGACGGACGAGCTGGGCTCGCGGGGGCTCACGACGCCGTTTATCTTTTCCAGCCTTGCGCTCGATATCAGCGCCGCGGGCGTGCGCCGCCTGGTGCAGGCGTTTCTACGGACATGCGTGCCTTTCCCCGCGCCGGACGCGGACAAGAAGTGGAACGAAGAGGCGAAGTTTGCGGGCCCCCATGAGCTCGGAATGTGCTTGCGTTGGGGCCTTGCGCGGGTAGTCAGAATCGTCGGCGGGAACGCCGTGCGCGGGCTCGTCGGGTGGGAGAACTACATCGAATGGAGCGAGGCTGAAGTCGGTGCGTCGGGCGTGCTGAAGCCATCGCCCCGCACCTTCGCTGATCTCTCCCTGCTCAGCTCTCAGCTATCCAGCCACCCACTTTGCGTCCTTTTTGGCCCCTTTGCAGCCCGTCCTGCGCTCGATTATCATCAATATACTCACGCTCCTTGCGCGCTTCACTGCACATTCTGCATCCTCAGGTCACACGCCGCCCACTCTCTCGCCACTATTCGGTCCTCTTCTCTTCGGCCTCGGCCCCGCGACCCTTGCATTCCACCATGCCTATGTACACTACCTTCGCGCGACCAACGCCATGGAGCACCTTCTCCTCGCATTCATACGATGGCAAGATGCACCGACGAACGGCTCGAATAGTAGCGTCGGGCAAGGCAGTGCTGCATCGATGGGTGTGCCCACTCGCCTCAAAGATTGGATTCGCGGATACCCCGCGATGCTGCCCACCGCTCGCAACAAGAAGGATAAGCTGCAGCCCCGGCGCGGGGCCCGCACAGTGCGTGTGGTCAGCGTGCGGCGCAACGTGCGGTTGTACACGCCGGACCTGGTCAAAACTGCCGCGAGCTGGGGCGTACGTCCTGTCCAGACGCAGAGCGCGAGCAATGGGTTGGCTTCGTCGAGAGAGTGGGAACGCGTGGCGCCGTCGACGCTGAAGTTGACCCCGCGGTATGCAGACGGGTACAAGAAGCGCATGAACCTGCCGGCCAACTTCCATCCATACACGGCCGCGGGGTCGAACCTCTCCATGTCGTCGACGGCATCGAGCAAGCTTTCCACTTTAGTGGAGGACAGCGATTACTTTGGGCTGGGCAAGGGCAAGGAGACGAGCCTGAACGAGGAGCGCTTCCGGAGTCTGACAGACCTCAAGTGGGGAGAGTTCGAGGCGATGGGGTTCGGCGGGCTCGGCACGGATGAGAAAAAGCTGGAGTTCGATCTTACGGAGAGCGCGAGGACAGTGCGTGTCCCGCCCTTCTTTCATTTCCCTTTTTTAACTCTGCTCATTGACGTGATCCGCACAGTCGAGGACGGCGAAACGATCAACCTTGACATGGTCGGATTTCTCCAGCTCAGGATTCTCACGCACAGACGCTCCGCTCAATGCAACGCTGCAGTTCAGTACGCCAGTTGCGAATACGATCCAGACTTGGCCGTCGCAGCAGGTCGAGATGACCCGCAAGCTGAAGAAGACGCAGCGCGCACTGCCGCCATTCGGGTGGGACACGGAGCCCGTCGTGGGCTCGGAAGAAGTCATTGAGGAAGCATTCATTGATGTATTCTGCGATCTCGTTTACGGCGGTGGATGGATGGACTTGGAAAGGGAAGAGGAATTGGATAGGGAATGCAATTGGGCACTGGTAAGTATATCTAGAAAAACTCTATCATGGTCGCAGTTGCTTGATTGATCTGTGTAGGTCGAGTTCAAGGCTCTACCTGTTACCCGATCGACGACAACACCAGGCGGTAATGACCCACGAACGGCAGGCATCGTGTTCCTATTCGAAGAATTTGTCCCGGCCGAGTACAGACAGCAGCTCTCCATCAACGGACAGGGAAGACGACGACTGGCCTCTCTATTCTCTCCCAGCAAGTCTAAGCAGTGGAAACCTGCGGCAACTCTTAACGGTCGGCCGTACGTGATTGGCCACGTCCCGAAGAGCCCTTCTTATCGTGAAGTCGAGTTCGAGGGCATCCTGCGCGGGGGTCAGAGCCAAACAAGGCTCCTCACGCTTGATGGCAAAGGCGGCGTTAAAGCGGCAGTCACGGCTATTCCTCAGACGCCTCAGACGCCTCAGACTGAGCGCGGCAGCACGCCTCGCGGGGGCGTTATTTCTGGTCCACTTTACCTTGGCACACGGTCGAACACCCCGACGCAAGCACGCACACCAAGTCCTCTTTCCCCTCCGGGTGGCCGACCGCCGCGATTTCGGCTCCCCTTGAACTTGACCACACCGGGGTACCGCAAGTCTGTGATTCCTCCTTCTGAGTACGAGAACGTGGATTTTGAAACGCGGCTGGCGAGTTACAGTGACGACGAGCTCAACAGTGGCTCCTTGACGCCCGGAGGATCGTCCAAGCACGACCGACGCATGTCCAAGGACGATGCGTGGGTTGACATCCTCGTCGCGAATCACGGGCGGAGGCTCGGCGGACAGGATGCGGAGGTGCGCCGGCGGGGACTTCGCGGCGGCGTCTCAGACCCGGAGCTCGCGAGCCAGGAGGTCGCACAAGCATTAGCGGGCGTCCGTACGCATTCTCCTGCGTTCGAAGAAGAGGACGAGGATGCGGAAGGCGAGAGCGAGATCGAAGCCATGCATGTACCTGGCCAAGACACAGAAACGCTCGACGAGGCGCGGACGGAGGGCAGTCAGCATCTGGACGGCGAAGAGGAGGATGAGGATCGCGCTGCGTCGCTCATCTCGTCAACTAGGCGCCGGCCGGGCTATTTCGACCTCCATCCTGAGCGTCGACCGGCCGGCGAGGCCGACGACCCCCGTGCGCGCCTTGCGAGGCGCTCGGTTGACAGCGACGAGATGGGCAGCGCATACCGCGGGTCTGCTCGGGCCCCAAGATCGATCAATGCGTCCGACGTGAGCGATTTTGAGCCCGTCGATGGTCACATGTCGCCTGTCATGGATACGCACGACTATGACCTCGGTATGCGTCCGAGAGACCTAGACGTTGAGCCTTCTCGGGTCGAATCGATGACGCTCCCCTCACTGTTTAACAACTTCAATGCGAATGGCAACGGCACTGGTAACGGTACTGGCAACGGCACCGTCACGCCCACAGATAGCAACAGGGATAAAGGCGCGAGCAAAGTCGCGACACGCACGGCCGCGCTTATCGAGATGTACCGCGAACGTGAGCGCCAGGCCGTCCCCGTCCCTGGTGCTGCCGTCGCTAATGCTGCTGCTGCTGTCACTCCCGCGCCATCTCGCATCCCACGTCCCCAGGGAGCGGCACCCAAGGAGGAGGCAGCTCTGCCTCCCGCGCCCCCGCGTTCCCCATCGCCGCCCGCGTCGGTCATGACGGCGGAAAGCGAGCTGACGCCGTCGATCTTGGAGGTGGATGATGGGCGTGATAGCCCCTACCGGTATGTGCACGGCGCGCCGTTGCACAACGTTGTCGAGGAAGAAGAGGAAGAAGTGTAATCGCCTCCTGGGCGCCCGATGGCGTCTCGTGCCTGTTGTTTGTGATTCCCTTTTAGCTGTTCATGTCGAAGCTTGCGTGAAAAAGGTTACCCTATCCCATCCTGATCCACTCGTTCATAATATGTTCTCCGCTTGTCCTCTTTCCTCTCCTCTCCTTGTGACTTCCTAACGTTACTTCACCCTGACACTCACTCTCCGTCGCTCACTGTACCCCGCTCAATTTACCGATCGCTGGGGTGTTTACCTTCCACCTTCCATTCTCTGCTTCATATATGCCTTTCCCCATTTTTCTCTTCTCTATGCCGCGCTGGGTCTATGGTTCCCTCTTTATATTGCTTCTGCTTCTCTTCTCTTTCTTTTTTCTTTTCTATCAGTCCCTGTTTGTGCTCTTGAGCCAGACACGCGTCGAAAGTCAGGCTCCTATGCATCCCTGTGATGCGATACCACCCGGAGCCCTGACCTTGACCTCTTCCTTCCGTCAATCGTTGGAGTTCGTAAGAAACCAGATGGTACTTATTGCGTATACGATACCATACACACATATACATACCGCACGACTTCATACCTGTCACTCCACAACACCCGTGCGCACCGCACCAGATGGGCCATACCACAACACCTCGACACATTCGTTCCGCTTGTCGTGCATCCACGGCAGTGCACAGTTGCTCGCTCTGCTCGTTTAAATCGTCGATCGTGTCATTCACCGTTCAGTTCCTTCCCATACGTCTTTCCGACTTCCTGACCATTTTCCCTCTTCGATTTTTTTTGCCTTTCACAACTGTTTATCTGGTGAGAAAAAGGTACTTTCTAAGTGCACGGGGTTGGAGCGCAGAACGTTGAATGGTGGGCCGTCGGCACTGCCTTTTGGGCAGGTTGAGAGTTATTGGGAACGGGGGCGAGAACGAGGACGTACGGTGGTATTTAAAAGTTGCATTTCATACTCTCTCCAACTCTGCGATCACGCATATTGTCCGTTTACTTACCCCCATAATCTGTGAATCCAGTTTGGACTCTGCTTTGGTAGAGGCAACGCGCCAATCGATGGCGTTCTCGAACCTCACTAGGATAGGTAGGGTTAGGGTTTCCAAAACGGCCCGACAGTGGACACGCCGCCATTCTGGCTCTTGACTTTTCCGAGTCGTACATTGCTGCCAACTGGTGTCCTTGGGACTATTCTCCTCATTTCTCATTGTTGTTTCTTTGGGACAGAATATCACAAACAAAGCTAGAGAATTACTTTATCATGACAGCCTGACAGTCCCGTGTGCAGCCTCAGGCCTCATGCATCATTCATGTTGGTCTGGAGCTGCCCATGGCAACTTTGAGGCCTTGAGGACCACTCTTCTGTCCCGGTATGGTTATCATTCTTTCATAGATACACTGGAACTGAAATATGATGCGCCTTGCCCGCTCAGATGCCCTAGACTTGCACGTTTGTAGCGCGATCGACTATGGAGCAATTTTGCGTGCTGCGTACACTACAAAAATAGGATCTGCATGAAAGATTCACAATGAGGTATACACGATCAGAACTGAAAGTCATGATCGAACAGTGACATCACGGATCATGATACAACCAGGATCAGCCTGCGGCACCTGGGTTTTCTCGTTTACGGACTCCGTTCTTATTGTTGACATGGCATCAGAGCGGAACAGCTGTGTTTTGGATGAGGCATGCGCTGTGCAACTATCGCAGGCGGAAGCTTATGGTGCACCAGGTTTCAATTTTCATCAGCTTAGACTCAGGAACCGCATGCGGGTCTGCCAACTCCCGTGAATGCAAAGCGTACCCTCGACGGTATAGATCAGCGCCGAGCCTTCACTTCTACGCGCCTATAGAGCTGACTTTCATCTGATTGCAGATACGGTGAAGTAGGGTAAGAACGAGACCGTGCCATTCCCACCACTCCACGTCTCTGCGGATGCCATTGTATGCAAGCCGTCCGCAATCGGTCACTAATACTAAATAGACTATCACATCTGCTTCAGGAGGTGTTTGGTCTAGCCTTTTCCAGTGGCCAGATATGTGGGTTGTGATTGTGTGTGCTACGGAAGAGCCGCTGGCAGTCTGGCTTTGGGTGAGCATGGACCCCAGACTCAGCTCGCATTAGCTCACTGGCTACTTTATTTGGCGCTTTCATGTGTCAACCTATCGATGCAGTGGAAACGAGAGAACGCTACCAAACATGGGATTGGCTCTGCCCAACGCGCTATTCTTTGCTTACAACCACGAGGAGACTGCGCATCTTCTTTCACCGATGATTCTCGAATAGTTATCACTCGAACATTCTGTTCCCTTCTGATGAGACCCCTATTGGTCACTGCGGAACTTATTTTCGTCGATCTGTCGGCGTTCCATTATCTCACTCGGGTTCTTCAAGACGCTGCGCATGCCTGAAGGTAACTGAGAATTTTCCGGGATGTGTATTTGTATCTCAAGAAGAACTTAATTAGCAGATAGCCCCGTCCCGTCAACAAATCCCCCTCCTACAGTCTCCCCGCATGGCCGGAAATTCAAGCACCTTGCAGCAATATCGCTCCTCCATCGCAGCCGTCAGTAGCGGTAAAGAAGCCAATGAAGAGGCATGGATGACAATGTGGTGCTCGTCGAATTGGGCCGAGCTTCTCCAGCCTGCACCGCTGAGTATCTCTCTTCTTGGCTCTGTTCTATGCATAGCATCTGGGACAGACGACTTCAGTAATATTTTATCTGTCGCGCGTAGGTGTCTCTGTTAATATGTGACATCTCAGGCCTACAAACCCCTCCTTCAGAGGGGGGTTCACCGTTAACCTGGAAATATGTGAAACACCCAGATTCATTCAAGACGTGCCTCATGCAGGTATGAATTGTGGATAATTGCGAGCACTACATTACTGAAAAAGCTCTATCAGATGGTGGGAGATGGCTACATAGCTTTTGAAACAGCTCACACGAAGATGCAAACCATTCAAGCGTTGTCGGAGCAGATGCCAGACGTCATACGGAACCTCGTCACCGTCCTGTAAGATTATATGCTCTCTCATCCCAGTCAATGTGATACAAGGTGCACTGTTAGGGCGACCGGGACCCAGGTGGAGGTGGAAGCTTTCTTCAAGACAGGGCTCAACGATCTCGGATCTTTGGCACGTAAATGCGAGGACGCTGCCAATGCTTGTGTTACCGGTTTTGATGATCTCTCTAATCTCAGTCGTAAGTGTTCCATCCACATGTAGAGCCGAAAACTAAAAAACACGGAATAGAGGAGCTGTCCGTGGCCTGTACTTATAGAGCTGGGACAGCGGAACAAGCCATTGTCGCAGTGAGTTTTACTCACCAGTCTATGTAGCGCTAACTGACTTTGGCGCTAAAAGAATGACATGCACCTCAAGGTGTTAGCAGAAGAGAAGAGAAGAAGGGAAGAAGAACTTATCGTCACCAAAGAGGCGATGGACATCTCTCGACAATCGTTCGATGACGCACAAGACTTGTTCAAAGATGCCGTCAAGTCGATGCCATCCGGTTGGAGCCTTATGGGGATGCGTCTCGTCGAGGGTTTTGTTGACGTCGTGTGTGAGTCATTATTTAATACAGTCTAAACGGGCCGAGAGATAATCACGGTTGATTCACAGCGTCTGCCGCTAGTATCGTCACGCTAGGGCACAGCGTTTCCAAAATCAGCAGTATCGTCACGCTAGGGCACAGCATTTCCGAAAGCAGTAGCGAAAGAAAACGCGGTAGCGAGAGAGCCGAGCAGAAACTGAGCACGCTGAGCACCCCGGAGAATATGACTGATCCTGGCACTCAACGCGCCCCGTTGATCGCAGTGCATGTGTCATCACTAAAGAATCTCTTGTATAACCAAGAAGAAGGACATGCCTCAGAACCAGACTGGGCTCAGCTCTCTACTGCCGATGGTCACAATGGGGGTATCTATTTGAAGGACGCCTTTCAGGTGTCGAGGAATTTCTTGGATTCATCAAAGCCTATCTCGATTTCTCTCTTGAGGATCTTAGATACATGCATCCCGGTTTGTAGACTTTGATCTGTTTTCGACGGAGCTATGCTTTAGTCTAACTTGTTCATAGGTTCTCGACGATCTGATTGCCACAGCAAGGTCGGCTCAATTTGACGCCCTACTTCCTCGCATCCCAAATCATCGCGCGGTCGTCGATAAAGCCGACGCAGATGTGAAACATCTCTGTCAAATTGCTTCATTTGCTGCGCAGGTGCCCGGAACGACTGCTTCCGGACTGGCCTACCCATCGACACCTCAGCTCTCTGGAAAGTCTTCCGAGGTCGCACTTCAATCAGCGCAATACAAAATTGAAATGACACGCGCGAACTTGGCTTCGTCTCGCGATGCCTTTTATAGTGTATCTCAGCAGCGCCAAAAGCAACAGAGCGAGATCACGAAGACCATACTGGAAATGACTCAGCTCGACCTGGCTAATCTCAGTGTTCAAGGTCAGTCGTCGCTTGAGGCTTCGCTGTGCTCATGGTTCTCGATCTAACACCTCATAATTTCAGAGATCATTCCTATCCTGCGAAAGGCCATGGCGTCATTCAACCTACTTCGCGCTAGATTTTCGCAGCTTGCACAGTTCTTCCGTTCCATAACTTCCCTCGTCACCGACGTCATGGTACCATCGACTGAACGTCTCATGAATGCCCTCACTCAAGGAGAGAAAATGATTCTATCCGGGGTTTCGTTGGGCGGTATGTGATTGATTCGCAAAATGGAAACAGACTGTTGAGCAGAGATTCCATCAGATTTCACTCGAGACCTGATCTATCGACAGTGTATGGCTCCTTTGAAGTATGATCTCCTTATCTTTGCTTTCTGGGCGACATTCCTGATAATTGGTTTAGGGTGGCTCTACTGACGAACAAAGTCAGCAACATCTATGTGCGCGTTAGTACGGAGCATATCTTGCCGGCTCAACGTCAAGTGGTAAGAGTGAAACTTTCCTCTTACAGTTGATACGATTCTGATGATGTAAAGGCGGAGATGTTGAAATTCTCAGACAACACCGTGGAAGGGCGAAAGACGTTGATGGCTGATCTTACTTTGAAGCAGAAAGAGCTCGAGCGTCAGGCAACGAGACAGTCAGACCAGGTAAGCTCGTGTGACTTACCTCAAACGCCAATTTCATTTTCGTACACCTATGTCCTCAGATCCTTGCTCTGATCGAACGAGATCAGCAACAGTTTCGCACTGCAATCGATGCCCGACTTGCCAAGTTTACCAGCGTCATCCAGACCGTGTATCCGGCGATTACTTCGAGTGCTCCAGCCTCGATTCAGATGATCACTGATGCCCATGTCGCGGATGTGTCCGCTGCCCGGTCCGATCAGTATTCTGATGCGCTGTTCGAAGCGACAGTAGCGACTGGGAGTGGAGTAAGAATCAATGACCTGATGTAGTCGCTCTCATATGTTGCTTTAGAGGTCAAAATTAGGACTTTATTCCAGTCAAGCCTATCTACTCAGTGCGCTCAATTGAACTCCCATGTTATCGGAATGCGTCCAAGAGATTGGTCTGCCAATTTGCTGAAAGCGCTCGGGGTGAAGTCCAGATCGTTCAACTTGCATCCCGTGCATCGGTCGGTCACTTTGACCTTCACGGACTTGTTCTTGACTGAGATGGAGCACACGCATGAGACCGCATTCACGCAGGGTACGAACAAGGTGAGGACTTACAGTGAGCCGTGATACTCTTGTTACAAATGGGATTCCTAAAGATATTGATCAACATCGAACACAGTTGAAGGACGGGTCAGTGCATGCAGCATACTTGTTTGGGTTCTTCCCAGCTCCACTGAACATGGGGTTATCAGACTATGCTCAGCAGAATTATTGGCGGCACTTACGGGAAGTTATCGAACAGCTGCTGCGAAACGGCTACGATCATGTCTTTGCTTGAATTATGTATACCGCACGCCCCAAGTCCAGGCTCGAAGAAGGTGCCTAGAAATACCGCCAACGGATGTAGCTCATCGCTGCCACTGAGAAAAAACTGCTGACCTTCTCCCGACTTGGAGGCAGCCCTACTCGTGGGGGTAGGAGCAGCACTGACCGATGCTGCCAGAGCAGAAAGAAGAAAGATAAGAGGAGTGAAGGCAACCATTATGATTATGAATTGAAAGACGAAAGAACGAGTGAGGTGGTCAAATAACAAAGATAGCTTAAAGTGAAGTGAACAGTGTTGGGAGGCGCAGCCTGGCGTTTATGGTCATTGACGAGGTTATTTTATACGCACCCGCGTAGAAGACTTATCAGATGGGGCTGGGTACACAGCGCGTAGCGGAGTTTACTCCGGGCGTCCTGTCAAGACATGGAGACCCTAATGGGTCATGTCTGCCATCAACATGGGCGGTAGCGGCAACAACCTCTATCCGATGTCGCACACTACGGGAGACAGGCTGTTCCGCAGAGCTTGGTACTTGGCCTGATGAAACCTGATTCCATGTGAGCCCTGCTTGTCCATCACATACCATCCCATGATGACCTAGACTTTTCTCTCTTGGCCCTGTGGTATCGCGGTGATGGTATGAGCAAAGGTAGAACCATTTGTAAAAGCGAAAGCTCTCGTTTCACTTGCCCGAATCTAGAAACAGTCTGTCGGATCAAAGGGCAATGCAAAGTAATTTGATGAAGTCAGATGGAGATGTAAGCGTACTTGAAACTCACATAGACAAAGGCTCCGATACGACATAAAGCGGCAAAACTTGAACTAGTAAGACCACTCACATTTGGGTTACCGTTCAATGAAGCCTGGCGAAAGAGAGGCACTGACCCGTCAAGCTAACCCGGAAAAGATTGAAACGAATTATCGTCGAGCGGCACAGAACAGCATATACCGTATACATTGAGCAATCAACACAAACCGCTGACCATCGCGCCAGCGTCTGCACTCGCTATCAACCGCAGGGAGCTATCGAGAAGGGCGGCATCGGTGACAAATATGCTAGTCAAGCTCGCATTCGCCTCGACGAGGCCCTGCAGCCTCGTGATCGCGGTCACGAACCCAGACGCAGAGTGTATCGCATCCCAAGGCGCCGTCTGTGCTGCTATCCCCCCGAGAAAGACGGACACGTCGAACGCGGTGTTCACAACCTCCGCCATGTGCTGGCGATCACGCTCGAGCGCCTGACGGGCGCCCTCCAGCTGTGGCCCCAACTCACTCAGCTGGCCCTGAAGGGCATTGAATCGCTGAATGGAGCCCTGGTGGTCGGACAGTTGTTCTTTGGCGTTACCCAGCTGACGATGCGCATCGTCGCGGTTGCGAGACGCGGTGTCAATCAACTCATCTAATCTCCTCATACGCCTGAAAATATCCCCCAAGTCGAGGAATGTGCCCAGGCCGAACGTCAAAAAGTGTCTGGGGAAGATGATTCCTATCAGTTCAGCGCGTTACACCATAGAGATCATGCCTACCTCGCGACTGCCGCAACCTGCATCCCTTCCATCTCACGTCTCGCACGCGAGCGCGCTGAATCAGCTTGCTCAACATCCCTCCGGGCAACGTCCACAGTTTGCTGAGAAGCCCTGACCTGCTCCTCCGCCCTCTGGATCTCCTGCTGCAACAAGCTGGTTCTGTCGTCAACCTGGCGACGGCAGGTCATGGCCCTCGATGACCAGTACGCAACCTCGACCGCCGTCCCGTTTGCTTGCTCCAGAGCCGAGCGAGCGAGTTGATGGACCGCTTCGAACTGCTCGTGCGCCTGTGCGGCCACCTTTCGTGCGGAGAGCACGGCGGAGCGCTGAGACGAGACGGAGGAGGCAGGGATGAGCGCGAGGTTGCGAGCGGCATCGCCGAGCTCGACGACGGTCGCGATAGCTCGATCGCAGGGATCACGGACGCTGTGTACGAGGTCGTCCTTGAGGTGTGGAATATATGTGGAAAAGTATCGTGCCATTTCAGATATCTTCTCCATGTCGTGTATCAGCGCATTGGTGTCCGGTTCTGGGTCTCCCATGCTGGAGAAGCAACGAACAACGACGAAGGAAAGGATGGGCTTCGAAGCGTATGTTTGTTTTCAAAAGGAGTGCTGATATACATCGCCGCTGGTCTTGAAGCGCAGTGTCAACACAAGCATCAATGCGTACGACCGGTGACGTGCTGCGACTTGAATGCATCAATGCGTGGATACCTGCAGGTGTGAAGTGGGGTGGGTATGGATAGGGAAGCAACAATCGCAGTCGGAAGAAAGCCTACTAACTACTGTCACAAGAACGTGGACTAGCGATAGGCCGCGGGGCTCGACTTCGATCACCGCTCACCGATATTCTGAGCAGTCAGGCTAGATGAAGACATAAGGCTTAATGTGAAGTTGACGTCGAGTAATATAGTACAGCAGCGCAAAGAGGACCCTGGTTCTATGATAGGGTTGTTGGCTTCGGCGGCGCGCAAGATCAAAGCACGGGTATAGTCAACGAAACCTACACTATATTGACCCGCCCCTGATCATTTCTGCGCATCGTCTCATCAACGAGGACCACCCGTTGCCCACATGGGACAATGCGGCACTCAGACCTCGCAACCATTCGTACACCCGGAATGTATCCACACACACATAGGCCTTCATCTAGACATGCGGCACGCCACCATGAGACGTCAAGAAGCTAGTAAAAAAGTACAATAAAGCCGCTCACAAGCGCCTTCAGGTCTGCGCTCGCTATCGAACGCAGAGAATCATTAAGCCGCGCGGCGTCCATCGTGCAAATATCAATCAGACGCGGGTTCGCATTGACGACACTCTGGAGCTTCGTGATTGCCTCCATATGACCAGACGCAGTCTGTATCGCATCCCAAGGCGCAGTTTGTGCTGCGAGCCCGCCAAGGAAAACAGAGACGTCGAACGTGGTGGTCACGAGCTCCAGCATGTGCTCGCGATGGCGGTTGAGGGATTGGCGGGCGTCGTCCAGTTGGGGAACTATATTGTTCAGCTGGTCTTGACGGCCGCTGAGCCGTTCAATGGAGCTATGATAATTGGCCAACTGCGCCTCTGCGATGCCGATGCGATTGCGCGCGTCCTCACAAGAGCGGGAGGCATCAGCAATGACTCGCTCCCAGTGGCCTATATTTCTGTAACAGTTTCCCAAGTCGGCGATTACTCCAAGACCGAATGTAAAGACGTCCCTGGGTTTGATGGTTGAGCATCATACACCAGAAATAGACATAGACAGACAGACGTACCTCACTATAGCTACTGCCCTCGCCCCTATCAATTCGCCGTTCGCATGCGCTATCGTCTCATTGGCTCGTTGAATGTCCCTTTGGGCAGCCTCTATCGTCTGTTGCGACGTTTTAACTTGCTCCTTCGTCTCTTGAATCTCCGACTGCAGCAGTCCCATCGCGTCGCGGACCTGGTGCACGCAGGTATCCACCCTCCCTGACCAGTAAGCAACCTCGACCGCAGTCTTATTCGCATCCTGTAGCGCAGACTGGGCGAGCTGGTGGACGGCGACGAATTGCTCGTGCGCGCGCGCGGCGACGTTGCGCGTTCGTGCGGAGAGCACGGCGGAGCGATGGGAGGACGGGGAGGAGGCGGGGATGAGCTCGAGCTCGCGCGCAGCGGTGCCGAGCTCGATGACGGTCGTGATGGCTTGTTCGCATGGGGCTCGGACGGTAGAGACCAGGGAGTCTCTGAGCTGTGGGATGTGTGTGGAGAAGTGCTGGATCTTTGAGGATATCTCGTTCGCTGCGCACATCATGGCGTCGGGATCCGACTCCATGGCGCCTGTATTCTTTCTGAAGAACGGATAAGGCTTCAGGTTCACAACGACAAGGTCAAGAACGCGAGATAAAGATGCTTACTTTGTTTCAGGATCCAGGAGAGAGCAGCACGTACTGTACTCAAGTTTCGCGCTGCAGCTGTCTTTGAAGCGCAGTGCATCGGCGCTGCCAGCCGAGATGCGCAGATTCACCGACCTCGTGCATCAGTGGATCCAGCAAGACGCCTGCATCGTGTACGTGTGGTCGTGCATGTATAGAAATTTCTATGCAAGAATGCTTCGCTGCGGTGAAAGGTCGTGTACGTATGGAAGATCGGAATATTCTGCTGACTCGAATGGAGTTGCAGCCATGATGTATCATGCATCGGTCAAGGTGACGGTGATACCTAGAATATCGAGTTTCAGGCGCCAGCCGTTTCTGAAAAGAAAGTGGATGGCCTGAGTATGGCGCCTGACGATTGCTCGGAAACAGCCGCCACAAGCGCTTGGCAGCCGGGGCCGAAGCTGGCGAGGACGGCGAGGACGACGGCGCGGACGACGACGACCGCCACGAGCGACCATGTCCCGCCTCCGCCCCTCCGCCTCCTCGCTCTCCCAACCCCCCGCCTCCCACACCCGCCCGCTGCGCATCATCGCCTCCGGCACCCTCTTCCTCACCCACACCCTCTCCCTCCCGCACCACCCCGCGCCGTCCAGCAACGTCCGCGCACACGAGTACACGCGCACCCGCAACGGCTCCGCGAGCACCATCCTCGCCGTCCTCGCGCAGTTCCGCGCGCTCGCGCTCGACATGGGCGCGGGCGCGGGCGGCGGCGCCGGGATCGAGGGGTGCTGGCTCGTCGCGAGCCTGGGCGGGAACGATGAGGGCAAGGAGGTCATACGCGAGTTGGACAGGATCGGGGTCAACACGCGCTACTGTAAAATATGGGAGACGGCCGGTGTCCCTGGCGCTTGGGTTCTGCACGCAAGTGAGTCCGACCTTGAATGACCATGGGTCCCGACGTGTGCATCGTGCGCCTCTCGCGATGGAACCTCGCTCGTACCGCATCTCGACATTCGATTGACGCACCACAGACCGTGCTGACCTCTATCTACCGACGGATGCACAGACGACACCGACTCGCAGAGCGTGATCAACCACAACCCGCTCCCAGACATCACCCACGAAGAGTTCGTCTCCCTCCTCGGGCCCCTCCTCGCCCCCGAAAACTACCCCCCGCCGGCGCCCTCGCTGCCCTCGCCCCCGCTCCAGCCGAATTTCCCGCCCCGCCCCTCGCTCTCCGCGCCGTCCCCGGGCGTGCTCGCCCCGCTCAACGGCCCCGCCGGCCAGCCGCAGAGCCCCGCGCCGTTCGACTGGCTGCACTTCGAGGGCCGCTCCGTCAAGACGACGCTCAACAACATCGCAGGCATCGACGGCCTCGCGCGCGAGCGCAGGTGGCGCGCACACTGCGTCTTCAGCGTCGACGTCGGCCGGCGCGCGCGCCAGGGCGTAGAAGCGGTGTGAATCCCTGCTTTTCTACTCTTTCCCCTCGCCCCCGCATCTACCCGCTCGCTCACGCCCGCCCGTCTCCCTTCTACCCCCCCGCGCAGCTCATCCCGCACGCCGACGTCCTCTTCCTCAACAGCCACTACGCACGCGCCCACTCCCCCGCGTACGCCGCCACCCCGCGCGCCTTCCTCCTGTCCCTCGCCGCGCTCGCCGCGCCGCACGCCCTCCTCGTCGCGCACTGGGGCAGGGACGGCGCAGCCGTGCTCTCCGTCCCCACGCGCGAGTACTTCCAGAGCTCGGGCTGGGCCGCCGACGACCCACGCGTGCACGCGCACGAGCCGCCGTCCCCGCGTAGTGTGCGCGCGGAGGGCGCGCCGCATGGGCATGCGCACGGGCACGAGCGTGAGCGGGGGCACGCGGACGAGGCGCTGAGCGTGCGGTCCGGGAGCGACTTTTGGGCGTCGCCCGGCGCGCGCCGCACGCCGTCCACCGCGAGCGCGTTCTCGGCCGCGTACCTCGGCAGCTCGGGGCACGGGCACGAACGCGGGCAGCTCTCCCCGCGCCGCGAGCAGCGCGATCACGGGCGCGACGGGCGGCGACGGGGCGCGCGCGAACGCGGGGACGGGGGCGGGGGCGGGGACGGGGACGGGGACGGGGACTCGGATGCGGACTCGGATGCGGATTCGCAGGGGACGGAGATCGCGGGCTCGAGCCACGGCGCCGTGCAGGCTCCGCACCAGCAGCACCGCGCGGGCGACGCGCGGTCGGCGGCGGCGAATTCCCGCGAGGAGGAGGGCGCGTGGGACGAGGTCGGGGCGCAGGACGCGTTCGTCGCGGGGATGATATACGCGCTGAGCCGGCGGTTGTTGCCTGGGGCGCCGTATAGCCCCGGTTTGGGCGCTGCGGGCGGAGGGACGGGCGGAGGGGCGGGCGTGGGGGGAGGGGAGGAGGGGCGGCGGTGGAGGTTGGATGAGTGTTTGCGGTGAGTTTTTGTCGCTGCTTCGGGTGGTTTGATCTGCGTGGGGCGCGGCGGGTTGTTGATGGGTTGCTAACGGGTTGCTGATGGGTGGGTTTTTTTCTGTGTTCGGGGTAGGTTCGCGACGGAGCTTGCGGGGAGGAAGGCGAGGAGGCGCGGGTGGGAGGGGTTGGCGGAGGAGATGGCCGTTGCGGGGTGGTTTGACGGGTGACGGGTTGACGGGGTGACGCGTTGCTCGATGTCCAGCATGGCATGCCATCGCGTGTTCTGCACTGCGTACCTTTTTCTGATTAATCTTGTCGGCGTTCGTTTTTTGCCCTTTTTTTCGCGAGTCTGTACGATAGCGCGGCGGAATGAATGGTCATGGCGATCGGGTGCGTGGATCACGATGAACAGGCAGGCTAGGCGGGCATGATTGGATTGGAATGGGTTGTGAAAGTGGGATACAGGATTTATCGATACAGACTGCTGCTCGCCGAGGAGCGTACGCCTCTACCTCTACCTCTACCTCTTCCGCCTCCGCCTCTTCCGCAGCACGCGGACAATTTTGCGCCGTGGCGAATGTGGTGGGGGAGGAAGAGGTGCGTTGCGGCCATTCGCGCGGTGCTCTGCGCGCTGGGCGGCGCGCGATTCCACTGCGATTTCGTTTTTGCTTTGTTCTTTCTTTTGACGATGTGCGCCCTGGGCGCGGTATGTGCGCGCGCGGTCGCGATCAGCCGATTTCGTGCTCTGCGAGGAGCTGGGGGTGTGAGCGGGAGCGGGGGCGATCAGCATTTTATTTTATTATTTTCATTTTCATTTTCATGGGGATGTCGCTCGTGCGGGACGGGGACGGGAATGACGATGGGGCGCGCACCATGTTTGGGATCCCGTTCGAGATGGGGTAGACGTGCTGGCAGTTGGGGCAGACCATGGCGCCCTCCTCGACGTGGAGCTGGCGCGGCGGACACGGACACGGACACGATCGTGAGCTGCGATCTGGGGGCGCCGAGGCGAAAGGGGGACGCACCTCGAGCAGGACGTGGTGCAGCGCGCGGAGGAAATCGTCGTCGAGCATGTCTGGCTGCTGCAGCGGGAGCGACGTGTCTCCCAGCTGTTACACACACCCGCGCGCGCGCGCGTACACACAGTCAGTCAGTCAGTCAGTCGGCGTGCGATCCCTCGAATGAGGAGCTGGGGCGGGGCGGGGTGGACGCACCTGGCGGGCGGCGTCGACGAGGGCGGGCCACTCGATCTTGGGGAGGAAGCCGCGCAGGAAGTCGGGGTTGAACTCCGCGTCGCGGAGGGCGACCTGCGCGTCTCTGAACTGGAGCGGGAAGTTGTTGGCCGTGCAGCCTTTGGCGTGGCACGCGAGCAGGTTGTGCGTGATGAGCCGGACCATCGTCGGCGTCGCTGTCGTCGTTGGCGGTGGGGCGGAGCGGTGGAGGGTTTTCGTGGGTTGGCGTCGGGGAGTGGTCGTCGGGAGCGAGGTATCGGCTCGACTCGGGCGTGACGTGACGGCGACGCGGGCGGAGCGCCGAACCGGGTCGAGCGGGTGCGCACGTGCCGGAGCGCTCGGCGCCCGCTTCTGAGATGTGCGCGCCTGCCAGCTGTATATAATAGCGTGTTCTTCCCGCACGCGACGCGTCCGAGACGCGTCTCGCCTGCTGCACCCAAGACGAACGCCCCGCGCACGTACGCGAGTCGTACATGCCGGCACGCGCTGGCCTCGGCGCCGATCGGGAGAGACGAGCAAGCGAGCAGCGAATGGAAAAACGAAATGGCCAGCACGTAAGCGGGCGAGCACTCGCAGGCACTCGCTCGCTCTGGGCTCGAGTGCGTTCCGGGCGAACCGCGCTCCTCCACGACGGGCCCGTGCCGTCGTTTTTATCCCCTTCGCCGCTTTTTACCCTCCCTCGCTCTCTCTCCTCCCACCACCACCACCACCACCACCACCACCACCGCCCCCTCGCTCAAAATCATCATGGTCGCCACCGTCCAGCAGCCCGCGCCCGCCTTCACAGCGCAGACCGTCGTCGGCGGCCTCTTCAAGGAGGTCTCACTCGCCGACTACCTCGGCCAGTGGTAAACACGCGTCCCGAGCCCTCCCACCGCGTCTCGACCTGACTGACTCGTCGTATCCCCAGGGTCTTCCTGCTGTTCTACCCCATGTACGTCCCTTTGCCCCTGCCCCCCGCTGAGCTCGCGCGACGGGTGCCGACGACGTGGCGATAGGGACTTTACGTTCGTCTGCCCGACCGAGATCCTCGCCTTCAACGACGCGCTCCCACAATTCGCAGCCCTCAACACCGCCGTCCTCGGTGCGTCCTACTCCCCCCCCCCCCCCCCCCCCCCCCTACTCCTACTCCCTCGCGCTACGCTGACCGACCTGCCCGCCCACAGGCGTCTCCACCGACTCGGAGTACTCCCACTTCGCTTGGGCAACGCAGGACCGCAAGGCAGGCGGGCTCGGCCCCAACCTCAACCTCCCGCTCGTCGCCGACCGCAGCATGCGCATCGCGCGCGACTACGGCGTCCTCATCGAGGACAAGGGCGTCGCCCTCCGCGGGCTCTTCCTCGTCGATCCCAAGGGCGTGCTGAGGTGCGTGCGCGCGTGTGCCGTGTGCTGTTCTGTAATGTGTGCGCTGACGGATGACGGCATGACGGCGTGACGGCATGATTGGATGGCTGGATGACTGGATGACTGGTCGACTGGACGCCGGCAGACAAGCGACGATCAACGACCTCCCCGTCGGGCGCTCCGTCGACGAAGCCCTCCGCCTCGTCAAAGCCTTCCAATTCAACGTACGTTGCCCCTTGCCCCTCCCCCCTTCCCCTCCCCTTCCCACGCATCGCGCATCGCGCATCACGAACTGACCGCGCTCCTGCCGCGCCGCCGCCGCGCCACAGGAACAATACGGCGAGGTCTGTCCCGCCAACTGGACCGAAGGCGCGCGCACCATCAAGGCAGACCCGACCGCCAAGCTCGAGTACTTCGAGGCCGCCGCCGCCGCCCCCGCGGCTCCGGCTACGAAGCGCGCGCGGGTGGAGTGAGCGTGTGCGGCGCGTCTTTAGGTCGCGAGTTGAGCGTGAATGGACGGAGGGATCGGTCTTTTGACGCTCGCGTTTATGTGCATACTATGTCGTCGAGAGTAGCTATACCGCGCTCGTTCTCCATACACACACACACACACATGCTCGCATGCACGCCTTGTTCCCAAAGTCGAGGGGGCAGCACAGAGCGCGCGATGATGATGACGATGATGAATAAATAAATGGCAGCACGGCGCCACGCGCTACAAGCATACTTCTGATCCGATACTTTCGATCCCAAGGCGCGTGCGCCCGCGCAAGAAACGGCTCCGCCATACACACAGACCGACCGCCCGCTCCCAGCTCGCCGCTCACCGCTCTATCCCATGCTCGACCGGGATCCCCAGCGCCTCGAGCGCCGCGCGCCCGCGCGCCGCCCAATACCCCACCGCCGGCGCGTGCTCGAACCACACCGGCACCGGCGCCGGCACCGTGTCCTCGCCCGCGCCCGCGCCCGCGCTCTTTACACCCCCCTCCTCCTTCCCCCCCTCCTCCTCATCTTCCTCCCCCTCCGCCGCGCCCCTCCGCCGCCTTCGCTTCCCCCGCCCCCCCTCCTCCACCGACCCGTCGCTCTCCCCCGCCTCCGCTGCCTTCGCTGCGCCCACCGCGCCCACCGCGTCCACCGCGTCCACCGCTTGCCCGCCCCACAGCGCGCCCCCGCGAATCCACCCCGCGACGCTGCTCTGCGTGCGCGCGGCATGCAGAATCCCGACGACGGCCAGCAGCGTCTCGTCGAATGCGGGCGGGGGAGCGGGCGGAGGCTGCACCGCTAGGCCATCCGCACCAGCGTCGCCAGCAGCAGCGATGATGGCGGCGCTCGCGCCAGCGTCGACGGCCATGCCGGGATTAGCTTTGGCTTTGGTGCTAGTGCTGGCACTGGCGCTGGTGGAGGCGGCGGCGCGCTCGCGCTCCCGCGCGGCCTTCTCCGCGCGCTTCTGCTTCGTCGAGCGCCGCTTGCGCTTGTGCGAGCCTAGCACGTCCTCCTCGTCGTCCTTGTCGTCCTTGTCTTCGTCCTCGCCCCCCGCCTCGCGCTCGTCGCCCATCGCGTCCGCCACGCCCGCGACCGCGCGCGGGGTCGTGGGTGGGGCAGCAGGCGCGGGCGCAGGCGCAGGCTCCGCCCCCGCGTCCAAAGCCGCACCACTCGCCCCCGCCGCCCTCGCCCTCGCCGCCCTCGAACCACTCGCCCCCGCCGCCGCCGCCCCCACGGCCGCACGCGCGGCGCGTTCGGCCCTCAGCGCCTCGAGGTCGCGATTGCGCAGCGCCTGCGTGTACTCGGGGACGCAGACGTGGTTGTGCGGCTGCAGGGCTGCCTTTTTGTGCGAGTCGTCGAGGAGGAGGGTGCTGTGCGCCGAGTGGCGGACGGGCGCGGGCGCGGTAGGCGCGGGTGCGTCTGCGTCGGGGGGGAGGACCGGGCGGGCGGGGCGGGCGGGGAGCTCGGTCCAGAGCTTGTTGAGGTCTTTGAGGGTCTGTACTTTGCGGACTGGGGAGAAGGGTGGGCGCGTCAGCCAACGCGTCCTCCGAGGCCAAGCAAGCGAGCAAGCCGCGACGAAAGGCGGTGAAAACATGCGTCCTCGCCAGCAACCCTCCCCAACCAACCACAAACACCCTCGCACAGCATCGAACGGGACATCGCACCGCCGTCGCACCCGAGCTGGGAAAGCCGACTCACAATACCGATCCGGCGCGAGCCCCATCGTGTCGCGCGCCCACACCGCGCCCAGCTTCGCGCGGTCCCCGGCAAACGCGCGCGAGACCATATCCTCGACGTTATGCGGCTGCGCGGACGACCACACGACGACGTCGAGCCACGCGCGCGTGCGCGGCGCGAAGAGGTACGCGCGGAAAGCGGGGAGGTACGCGCGCGGGTGGACGGTGCGCGGGGCGGGCTTGGCGTGGGCGGAGGCGGAGGCGCGCGCAGACCACGGGGCGCGGGCGGAGCGCAGGAGGAGGGTGCCGTTGAGGTCGAGCACGAGGAGTTTGCGCGCGGTCGGCGGGGGCGGGTCGGGGAGGGCCGTGGAGGGCGCGGCGGCGAGCGCGAGGTAGTCCGCGGACGGCGTCGGCGGGACCTGGTGCTGCTGGTCCTGCGGGTACCGCGCGGGGCGCGGGCCGGTGGGGAGGGCGGGAACGGCGAAGGGAGAAGGCGGGCGGGAGGGGCGGGAGGAGGAGGGGGAGGGGTGCGGGCGGGCGGGGCCGCGGCCCGAGTTGGCGAAGGGGGTGATGAGGCCGTGTGGGTCGGAGGAGGCGGAGAGCGGCGGGCGGCGCGGGGGCCACGCGTGCGCGTGCGTGCGCGCGCGGCCTCTGTCCCACGCGTCGGCGTCACCGGCGGCGTTGTCGGGTGCGGCTTCGTTGTCGTTGTCGTTGTCGTAGTCGCGGGTGTGGAAGCGGCGGTCGGGCGCGGGGGCATCGCGGAAGTCGTCACGGGGGCCCGGCCAGCGCTCGCGATCGCGCGGGCGGTCGGGAGCCGATGGCGGTGGCGGGGCGTAGCGGTGGTCGTGGTGGTACCCGCGCGCGCTCCACGAGCGCCGCTCATCGGGACGATAATACCGCGTGTCCCGCTCCGCGCCTTCGTGCGCGCGCGAAGCGGCCGTAGAGTATCCGCGGTCGTACGACGGGGCCCAGCGGCGGCGCTCGTCGCGCTCGTCGCGGGGTCTAGAGCCGTAGCGGTCGCGGGCGATCGGGTGCTGGTGGGTGTTTTGGCTGGTGGGGGGCGGGGCGGCGGGGGGGTGGGGGGCGGTGAAGGGGCCGTAGTAGTCGCGGATGTCGCGCGGGGCGTAGGTGGCGGCGTCGTGTGAGGAGGAGCGGCGACGGCGCATGGCTGCGGGGCGGGCGAGCCGGCGGAGGAGCGGGTGCGGCAGGGTTGGGGACGTGGTGGGTGCTGGGGGCGGGACGATGGGGACGATGGCGGCGGAGGAGGCGGGGAGGACGGAGAGGACGGCGAAGGCGAGGCGGGGCAGAGTTTTTGTTTGTTTTGTGCGGTTTGTGGTGATAAGTGCGGTGCCGGCGTGCCGCGGGTCGATAACCCCTTATCCGCGGTGTTGCCTAATCGAGCGAGGGATGGACCGATGGCTGCACGTCTCCTTCGACGCGATCCGTGTCGGACGCGCTGACCTCACGTACGGCGCTCTGATAGAGATGTAGCTAGCCCTCTGGTCCTGCTCACGCTCACACGGCCGGGCGCGTCGCGCTTTCCGCTTTCCGCATTCGCCTGACGCTGCCGCGCTGCGCTGCCACCACTGTACCCGAGTGCTAGTCTCCGTTGCTGACCCAATCACAGAAGACAGTCGTTCTGTGCAGACTCGAGCACCCCACGGCCGCGTGGGATCCCACCCCCTCGGGGCGTCGTGCATCAGCACCTGATCCCGAATCATGGACCCTGATGATCCACCCTGGCAGCTCTCGATGGGATACGCGGAGCGGCGGGCCTGCGTGCGTGCGTGCGTGCGCGCGAGCGGCAGCAAGCGTCTTTCCATCTTTGCACATCGAGAGTCAAGACGCGCGCCGCGGCGCTGATTGGGCGGTCTGAACTCTGGTCGCTCGTGGGCCGGGGGAGGCGCGTCCCTTCCCACCCGGCGCGGGGCAAGTCGAATACTCAATGGTGCTTACTGCGTGACAGCGCGCTGTCCGGTGTGTATGTTACGTCGTCTCGGTCTCGGACATCTTATCCTGTCGGATCCGCCGACGACACAACAAATCGGCGGGACGCGCAGCGCGGCGAGTCTACCTGTACGCACGCGTCTACGCGGTGTGCGCCAACGCACGCCACCTCCACTGGGCCCCTTACCCCTCCGCCCGCCTGCCTGCCCGCCCGCCGGATGGCGGACACGGAACACGACACGCCTACACCGACCCACGCGCGCACCAAAGCCCCAGCGGTACGACACCATATATACAGCACCCGGCCCCGACCCTGAATCCGAGACGGGCGCGCACACCGAGTCGGGGGTACGTAACGCTATTCGGACGTGCAGGTCTGCGCGGGCAGAGAAGCGGCGACGTGCGTCGATGGGTGGCGTATCGGGTGCACTCGTTGACTGGGAACGAGACGCGACGCGGCGTGCGCGTCGGACAGGCGGTGCGTTGGGTCTTGGCGGGGCACGGGGCACGGGGGCGCGGTAAGTAGCCTAGCTAGCGAGCTGACGTCGTGTCTCTGGGGACGGCAGTGTAGACAATCGAGACGATCGAGACACGGGCGGCGCCGCGACGGGGTGTTTTGTTCGCGTGCCGCTGTCGGGCTGTCGGGCTGTGTATTGTGTATTGTGTGGGCATCGCGCGCGCAGCCGGTGGGTAGGTACGCGTCTGCGCGAGGGGGGGCAGGGGCAGCGGCACGGTCGCGTCGGAGGTCGACGAGGGGACGGCGGGGACGTCGAGGCAGGGCGGGGCGGTGGAGGTGCCGCCGGCAAGACCTCCATGATCGGAGCAGCCAGCTGATAGTACTAGAACTGCAGTAGAGGTAGCCACGCGTTCGCCGCGCCGGCGTCGTTGACGCTGCTGGTCGAGCAGGGCCCGCGAGAGGACGGTCCGGATGGGCTGGACGGCGGATGTGGACTTTGGGAGGGAGTGACGGGAGAGCGAGTGACAGGACGTGACGGCAGGACGGGGGGCCGAGTCGGAGCGAAGCCGGCCACGGTCCACGGATGCCTTGATGGGCGCCTCCTGCTTGCTGCACTCCCCAGCCCCGCGCCGCTCCCCTCTGCTCCACCCCGGCTCGTCTACGCTCCTCGCAGTCTGGCGGGGCGTGGGGCTGTCGTGCGGACGGTGGGCGCGACGGAGGGCAACTTTGGCCATTGCGGCTGCACGAGCGAGGGGAGAGGCTGAGCGAGGCTTCGACGCGCGAGAGGCGCAGTGATCCTGGGTCCCCGCGCCCTGGCCACTAACGGCATCTCTCGTCATCCCCTCCCGGCCTTTAAAGCTCTCCCCCTCGCCCCCCACTCCCACCCCCACTCCTCCCCCACAACACACACACACACAAGCGCCAGCGATGGCGCCCTTCCCCGTGCCCGACCACATCCCGACGCCCCAGGGCCAGAACTGCCCCACCTTCGCCCCGCCGCCGCTCGACGGCAGCTACACCGTCCCCGAGCTCTTCGACTACAACGCCGCGCACAACCCCGCCCACCCGCTCTTCGTCTACGCCGACCCCGCCGCGGGAGACCGCGCAGGCCAGACGCGCACGATTCGGTACCCCGAGGCGTGGCGCATGATCAGGAGGACGGCCGCGGTCGTGCACGCGAATTATAGGCGCCGCGAGGCCGAGTATCGCGCGCAGGAGGGCGTGCGGCCGGCGGGGCAGGGCCCGACCATCGGCATCCTCGCCAACCTAGGTGCGCGCGCTCCCGCCCTGTCCCTCCCTTCGCACACCCATCCTGACCCGACCTGATCTCGCGTGGCGTGACCCGCCCGCCCGCCCGCCCGCCCGCAGACACGATCAGCTACTTCTCCATGCTCGTCGCGACGATGCGCCTCGGCTTCGTCCCCTTCCCCATCTCGATCCGCAACTCCCCCGCCGGCGTCGCCCACCTCCTCTCGCGCACGCACGTCATCCAGCTCTACGTCAGCCCCGACCCCGCGATGCGCCGCCTGTGCGCGGAGGCGGTCGCGCTGCTCGCCGCGGAGGACGGCGGCGTGCAGGTGGAGGTGCTGCCGGTCGTGCAGTTTGCGGAGATCGAGGACGCGGCGTGGGAAGGCGCCGAGGCGGAGGAGCCCCAAGTCGCGTTCGGGAAGCTCGACCTCGACAGCGTCGCGTGCCTCATGCACTCCTCAGGTGCGCCCCCTTCCCCGTCCATGTGCCTCTCGATCTTGCGCGCGCGCGGGCTGATCGGCGGCTTGTATGTGCGTGCGTGCGTGCGCGCGCGTGTGTGCGTGTGTGTGCAGGTTCGACGTCGTTCCCGAAGCCGATATATATTGGCCATCGGACGTTCTTGCAGTGGACGATGTTGCCGTGTACGTCTGTCCTCTTCCCTCTCCTCGTTCTCTTCTCTTTTTCCGCTTCGCTCCTCCGCCCCGCTCTTCGCCCCTTCGCTCTACTTCCTTCCACTCCTTTCGCCTTCTTTTCCCCGTTCTCCGCGCTGCTGGGGCTGCTTCTTTTCACATGTCCTCGCGCCGGATCTCATGCACCCATGCACTCGCTCGCTCGCTCGCTGACGCTTGCCACCTCGTGACCGCCCGCCCGCTCGCCGCAACAGCCTTCGGCCAGGTCGACCTCTGCAGCACCGTCCTCGGCGTACACGCCGTGCCCCTCTTCCGTGAGTCCCACCCGCGCGCCGCGCTCCGCGCTCCCGCCCGCTGACCGCCGACCGCTGACCGTGACCCGCTGACCGTGAACCGCCGCGCCCGCGCGCAGACGCGATGGGCATCGTGAACGTTATCTGGACCGTACGTCTCACATTCTCGCTCTTCCCTCCCGCATACGCGCGCGCGCGCGCACGAGTGCTGAACGTCTCCCCTTGCCTCTGCCCCGCTGTACACCCCGCCCGCCGCTGCGCATCGCTGTCCCCCCGCCCGCCGCTGCGCATCGCTGTCCCCCCGCCCGCCGCCTACGCCGCCCACGCCGCCCCGCGCGCGCCGGCACAGGTCGTCTCGGGCCTCATCATGGGCGTCTTCCGGCCGTCCCTCCCGCCGACCGTGCCGACGCCCGAGCGCTACCTCGCGGGGATCAAGGCGACGCGGAGCGACGTGCTGTTCTGCGTCCCGTCGTTCGTGGAGGTGCGTCTGCGTCTGCGTCTGTGATCGTTCGTTCGCTTGTTTGTTCGCGTTCGGTCGTCCGCGTGTCCGCGTGTCCGTTCGTCCGTGTGTTCGTGTCCGCCCGCTCGGTTCGATTCGGTTCGGTTCGAGTCGAGCGCGAGGGCGGGGGTGAGGGAGCGAGAGAGCGAGTGAGTGGACGCTGATCGTGCGTGCGTTTGTTTGGTTCGGTAGGCGTGGGTGCGCGACCCGGAGAATATCCCGGCTATGAAGTCCTTGCGCGCGATCGTGAGTCTGCACTCCTCGCTCGTGTCCCGTGCGCGCCGCTGATCCTTCTCCCTGCTTTGCTGCCTCCGGCGATCGTCCGTCCGCAGGTCTACTCGGGCGCGCCGATGAACAAGGCGATCGGCGACCAGCTCGCGCGCCTGGGTGTCGCGCTCTTCCCGTTCTACGGCGCGTAAGCGACCTTTCCTCTTCCTGCCCCTCCGTGCGCCGATGCTGAGCGCGGTTCGTTTCCCCTTTGTTGGTCGGTCGGTCGGTTGGTTGGCGGTGCGCAGGACGGAGATCGGGTGCTTCAGCATGTTCATCCCGTCCGAGGTGCCGGCCGTCGACGAGTGGGAGTATTTCAAGATCTCGCCCCACCTCGAGGTCGAGATGCTCCCCCAGGAGGGCGCGGACGATATCTTCGAGGCGACTATTGTCGTGAGTTTCCCTCCACACCCTGCCCGCGTCGCGCTGAGCGCGCGCCCCGCAGCACACCCCGTACTTCAAGCCGAACGTGATCAACGGGACGGCGCGGGACGGCCGCGGCGTGTACCGTACGAGCGACCTCGTGCAGCGCCACCCGCGCGACCCCGAGCGATGGAGGATGTACGGCCGCGCAGACGACCAGCTGATGCTGTCTACCGGCGAAAAGGTGCGCCCACCACCACCGCCGCCCCCATTCCGCCTCGCGTCCGCCTAACGCCGCCCGTCTCGCCGCAGACGAACCCCGGGCCCCTAGGTGCGTGTACGCGAGCGCGCCGTGCGGCTGCACCGTGCTGACCGTCTGCAGAGGCCATACTGGTGCACGACCCGCACGTCGCTGCCGCGATCATGTTCGGCCGCGGCCGCTTCCAGAACGGCGTCCTGATCGAGCCCAAGGCCGAGTTTGCGTTCGACCCGAAGGACGAGGATCGCCTCGCCGAGTTTAGGAATAAAGTCTGGTGCGTGCTCGCGTGCGTCGCGTGGGGTGGGCGGCCGCGATCGCTGAACGAACGCGCGCGGTAGGCCCTCGGTCGAGCGCCTCAACCAGTTCGCGCCCGCGCACTCGCGGCTGTTCAAGGAGGTGCGTTGACGCCCTGCACACGCGGACTCGCACCGGGGGACGCGCGCGCTGACGCCGTCGGGCGCGCAGATGATCCTCGTCGCGGACCCGCAGAAGCCGTTCGAGTACACGCCCAAGGGCACCCCGCGGCGCCACGTCGTCATCAACGCGTACGCGCCCGAGATCGAGGCGCTCTACGCCGCCGTCAGGGACGCGTCCCAGACGGACCTCGCCCCGCCCGCCGCGTGGACCCCGCACGCGACGCGCGAGTTCGTGCGCGCGGCCGTGGAGAGGGTGCTCAAGCGCGCGCTCGGCGACGCGGACGACCTGTTCCAGGAGGGGTGCGACAGGTGCGTGGCTCTCGCGCGTATGCCGTCCTCCCGGGCAGCCGACCCCCCTTGTTCCCGCGTAGCCTGCAGGCGACCTACATCCGCAACACCGTCCTGCACGCCCTGCGCCAGTCGTCGCGCGTCGCGCTGCACGCGCTCCCGGCCAACTTCGTGTACGACAACCCCACGATCGCGGCGCTCGCCGCCTTCATCCTGCGCCTCTTCTCTGCGGGCGCGGACGGCGGCGCAGACGCAGAGGCCGCGGCCGCGGCGACCGCGCGCACGCTCGACGCGCTCGTGGAGAAGTACGCCTCTGGGTTCACCACGCACGTCGCGCGGCCGGGCGCCGAAGCTGCGGCGAGCGCGGACGAGGTCGTGCTCGTGACGGGCACGACCGGGCGCCTCGGTGCGCACCTGCTCGCGCAGCTCGCCGCGCGGCCGTCCGTGCGCAAGGTGTTCGCGCTGAACCGCCCGGGTGCCGACACGGGCGCGCGGCAGCGGGATGCGTTCGTGGCGTGGGGGCTGGACGTGGGCGTGCTCGCGGGAGGCAAGGTCGTGCTGCTCACGGGCGACCTCGCGCAGTCGCGGCTGGGCCTTGGGGAAGCGTACGACGAGGTGCGTGCGTTGGTGGTGTGGCTGTTGAGTGGCTGTCGTTGATACCGGCGGCGGGACAGGTGCGGACGTCGATCACGGGCATCATCCATAACGGTGCGCGTGTGTTTTGTTTGTTGGGTGAGGCTCGGGTGCTGATCGCGGTGCGGCGTAGCGTGGCGCGTGGACTTCAACCTGTCGATCACGTCCTTCGAGCCGCTCATCGCAGGCGTGCGCAACCTCGTCGACCTCGCGCTGGCGTCGCCGCGCTCGACGGCGCCCAGCGTGCTCTTCACGAGCTCGATCTCGGTGCTCATCAGTAAGCCGCTCCCCGCCGCCGCGCTCACCTACTGCCGGCTGACATCTCCCGCGCGCGTCCTCGCCGCGCGCAGACCAGCCGTCGCCCGTGCCGGAGCTCCCGATCGCGGACGCGCGCGGGGTCGTCGGGCTCGGGTACGGCGAGAGCAAGTGGGCGGCGGAGAGCGTGCTGCTGCGCGCGGCGCGCGAGGCGGGTCTCCGCGCGAACGTGGTGCGCGTCGGGCAGCTTTCTGGGGACCGCGCGCGCGGCGGGTGGAACGCGAAGGAGTGGGTGCCCGCGCTGCTGCAGGCGTCGCGGGTGCTCGGTGCGGTACCGCGTCGGGAGGAGGTGTGTGGCGTTCGCCTTCTTCTTTCTTTATGTACGTGGAGCGCGGTTAATGGACGGGCGCGTGTGCGCAGGATATTTCGTGGGTGCCGGTGGACGTCGCCGCGTCCGCGCTGCTGGAGATGCTCGGCTCGCCCGAGCCCGTGCTGCACCTCGTGCACCCGCGCCCCGTCAAGTGGAGCGTCGTCAGCGACGCCGCGTCCAAGGCGCTCGGCGTCCCGACCGTCCCGTACGCGGAGTGGGTAGCGAAGCTGCAGGCCGCGCACCGTGCCGCGGCGGAAGCCGGGGCCGACCACGATGCGGCGGATAGAAATGCGGGGCTGCAGCTCGTGGACTTCTTTGCGAACAAGCTTGCGGGGGAGACGGCGGTCGTGCTGGGTACGGAGCGCGCGGTGCGGGCGGCGGGGAGCTTGGCGAGCGCGGAGGCGCTCGGGGCGGGGGACGTGGAGAAGTGGATCGAGTATTGGCGGGGGATTGGGTTTTTGGCACCCGCTGCAGAGGGTGCGGGTGCGGGTGCTGTGTGAGTCGTGCGATCGTATCGGTGGTGGGCCTGATTTTTGTGTATAGGATGTGTTAGAATGTGTAGACTTTATCTGTTGCAATGTAAGTTGTACAAACGCCGCTCATGCGAGGCGCTCGTTTTTTTTATGTGAAAACAAAGGCATGGATTCTGTAAACATCTTTCAGTGTGTATCTTGGAGGGCTGCGAGTCACATTTATACATGTCAGTATCATCAGCTCTTGGCGATGGCACTTTCATTCTCTGACACATCGAGTAGATGATCATGCGAAGGTCCTCCTGCATGGACATTGCCCAACCTTCTTTCCCCCTCGGCTAATCACACAGTGTACATGAAGCAGCATAGTTGTAAAACCGAGAACATATCAAACGCGGAACCCGACATCGATTGCATGGCGTCCAGACACGAGCTGCATCGGGCGCAAAACAGATGTTAGCGTGAACCGTATACTGCCGACAAGGTATGACTACTTCACGGAATATAAAACGATTGCGCGAATGCTTAATACCTGCGGGTTCAGGTTAGAAAGCCGTAAACACAGGGATGAGGAACGCTCACCGAGCATTGTTGACACGGGACGACCATGAGGTATCTCATGGGCTGATTGTCAACTAACGCCCTTGTGATTCTTGTTAACGGCCCGATCGTGTGCATCGCATAATCTTCACTTACTGTTCCCACACCTCTCGACCTTCCCATTCCTTCTCACGTTTCTCTCGCATGCTTTGCCCTCAAACACTCTGATCCCGGGATGTGAGACATCGCGGCCGGTGCAAGTCCAGTAATGATCTTTACACGTGCTCTTCGATTTCGGACATCCTCTGTGAGAGCAGTGGTGTTGGACCAGGATTTGAACATCGCCTTCGGCTACGGTGTCGCCTATGGTCGTGGCTTCAACATCGGCTTCGGCTTCGGCTGGGACCTCAGCTTGTTCAGCCTGCATGATATGAAGTTGGGATGGACTCGGGGTAGGTCGATGGACACAGCACGATATTCGCCGGGGAGGTAAATGAGCAAAGATGAGGGTCGTTGCTCGTAACCCAACACACTTTATACTTTTGCCCGGGCGGTGGGAGCCTCTTCAAAGCTTGTCGGGGGCCGCCTCTGACCAGCAGCAGCTACGGATTGCTGATGGTATGTCCGCCTACTTTCTCGGAATACAGACGGAAGTCACCCTATGGTATCAGACCGGCTCCATTTCCTCGGAATACCGACGGAACCGCCCTATACCACAAGGCAGAGTGCATTCTCTCGGAATACCGACGGAGTCACCCTATAGGAAAAGACGAAATTGACAGGTTCCATGCATGAAATAAGTGAGCAGTGATCCCGATTATGCCAGGCACTGACAGCGTACCGCGATACAGTGCAGACGCATTGGCTGTGCACTTTCATTTGGGCTGAGACCAGTCATTCATGTTAAGTTGCCTGGTTCACGATAGAGGTGATCCTGGAACAGAAAACAAAGTAGAATGGTGAGGGATGAGCAAAGAGCCAGATTGTCCACAGTAGAACGAGAAGCGAACAGGACAGCACAGAGCCGAGGGCCTAGGGGAATTAATGATGGGAACGCAGCATTAGAGAAGGATCAAGATATTACCTGAGGCGATATCGACAACGAGGACGGCGGAGTGGAGAACCGGAAATAAATCGGTATGTCATATCTGCAAGGGCTGGGTATATTCGTTGTGATGCTGCTTATTCCGTGACCTAGCGTCGCGAACGTCAGATTCCACCTCTCCAACTTGGAAAACCCGATCCAATTTCTCCCTACCCATGCTACAGGGTCGAAAAGAAACCGTCTACGCCGCTCCAATCATTTGTGCTCCTTGTACAACTCCCCTAAACATAATGTCAAGGGCGAACTGAATACGTGTACCGGAGACGACAGCCTGAGTGCCGCGGAGAGTCGAGACGCGGAACAATCCAGCTGACTCGCCGGAGTTGTTCTGGCCAAATATCGTGACCTCCTACCGTGAAGAACTCGGTCTGCCCACTTTGCAACGCTGTTGGGCCTGTGCAACTCCTCCGCGATCGCATAACACCGGTGTCCGTGATGCGATGCTACGCGTCCACACGCAAATGACCGTAGTAAGTCACGAGGAAGCTGAAATTTTCAGAAATCTGTCGTCTCAAGTCCGCAACGAGCACTGCCAGGAATCTAATGGTCAGACTAGGTTAGCTCTTCTGGGCCCAAGGGCTTTCCAGCTCTAAGGGCAAGGTACAGACGACCCACATATCGCTTCTGTCTGAAGAACTGGCACAAGCTCTATCAGAGAATGGTCCACATCATTGGTGCCGAGATTGAACGATATAAAAGAGGGTGCTGGAGGAACTATTCAATTCAGTTCTCTTTCCGCGTACCACAACCTCTCAGCATCTACTTAGCACCATGTCGACTAAAACCACTTTTGAAGACCTCGCCAAACTCGGCTGGTATAAGCAGCAGATCTTTGGACGTGCCAATGCCAAACGCGGCGGTACCATGGGGTCCGCCGACCACCTCCATCTCAACGATAGTTTCGCCGATAAATGGTCGTGAGTGCTCGTCCTAGTGCTCTTTTCACTGAGCGGCACCATGATCAATCTTTTCTGTCGGCTGTTATATGTAGATGGCATTGCTACAATACAACTTTTGGTGACCTTCACAAAATCGGTGAACGCCCCCAGACCGCCAAAGACGATACCGTCGTCTGGTCGTACGACAACTCTAACAGTGATCTCCCCTTCCCGCACACCCACCGGGAGACCTACGAAGAGACTACGACCGTCACCGCGACGATCTCCAAGTCGGCTGAAGTCAAGATCAGCCAATCATTCACCATTGAGGCGATTGCTAGTTCGAGCCTTGACATCACCATCAAAGCCGATTCAACTAATACGACAACCAAAGAGGAAAAAAGATCGCATGAGGAAAGCTGGAATATTACGTCTGTCGTTTCTTGTATGATCAGAGTTTGAGCTGAAGCTGACTGCTACGTGCACAGTATCCCTCCTGGTTACAAATTGGAGTTAATCCGGACTAGGACTGATTTTTCTTCCACCGCAGAGTATGAAATTGTGAGTAAGATGTCTTGCCTAATCTGAGCCTCTATTCTGATGCTGGCCGATGTCAGGATGTCGGAATCAACGGATTGATTGGGACTCAGGGCGAGTTGTAAGGATAAGATCGCTTTTCATCCGTTGACCTTTCGCTGACGTTCAATTATCCAGGTACAACGAACACTACTTCTGGGTAGGGCACTCAACATAATTCACTATCAAAGCCTGACACTTTTCTCAGGCATACGATATCAATCGGCTTCTGGGTTCCCCTCGTGGTTCGCTCAGGATCCGTGGCACGTCTCGCAAGACGAGCTACACGTTCACCCAGAAGACTGAATCGCCCAAAGGTGAAATCCATTTGTATACGCTTGGGATCCAGGAGGACGGCGACCAGCCCAGGGCTCTCATACTCGCCGCGTCGGAGTAGAGGTAGATTTCTTGAAGCTTCGTTTTGAAGGTTGAACGCAGTCTCTGTTCTCAAGGATATGATGTGTTTCTGATACGATATGATTCCGCATGTTGCGATGTGTTCGGATACATTGTCGATAGCTTCGAGAGAATGTGTACAATTTTTGATGCCGGATTTCAATGCCGGAGTGTGCCGGAGTGTTCGCATATCATTGTCACCGGCTATGTGGCCGGAATGTGACAAAGGTGTTACGACGACTGCACGTGTCGCTGTAGAACTCGTAAAGTGACTCCCTGGAGCTCCCTGGACCCTGGCAGCATGGAAGAGGTTCCGAAATGGTACTTATAGGCTATGGCAATGATCACCTTGCTCAAACTTGAAGATGGCGAGCCACCTCAACTCATCGCCGTCTGCCCATGCCCATGCCAATCACCACACTGACGAACTGTTATGGGGCGCTGCTAGCGCTGATCTTGACGCACTCGAGCATATTGTCTGTGATCACTTTCATTCGAAAGTCTGTCTCCGCACCCCGATGAACGTCAACGGGTCGTACGCCCGCGTATTCTTGTTCACAATGGACAACGACCTCAAAGTCATCGGACGCATAGTGCTTCCTGTTCGTGAGGCAGTCAAGACCAAAGCCGAAGTCGCGGCCATGGACATGATCAGAGGTACGTCCCCATAGAGTTCTCGTCACGATGTTCGCTTCTTCGGCAGAACTGACGTATTCTACTTAACTTAGCACGCACCAATGTTCCAGTACCACAGGTATACTTGTATTGCTCATCACCCCAAAACCCTGTTCGAACTGAATGGATTTTGATGGAATACATTCGGGGCGAGACACTCGGGGATTGCTTTGGAAGCCTTACTTTCCAGCAAAAGATGCGCACAGCTACAGAATTGGCGATCATCATGTCGTCTTTGTTTAACATCAAAGCCGCACGCAGCGGTAGTCTCAACCCCAAATATGGACGAGATGATCGCGACTTTTGCCTACGCTCCCTCCGCTATCATCTAGATACACCGAACAATCTCAACACTTTGAATACATCTGCAGATAGCCATCTCGGTGTCGGACCGATCAACGACGTCACATTCCTTGACTATCCACGACAGGTCTCGCCATCGAGATGCGGGCCGTTCAGGTCTGAGCTGGAGTTCCTGGAGGCGTTCGCCTTTCGCGGTCACCCGCCGACACGATCAGACGACAAGCTGGAGCGATGGGCTTTCGAGAAGGTGTTCGAAGTGTACCACGCCGTTCGGCCGCTCTATCGAGGCTTTGGATCGTCATGCAACGCTGACCAAGGCGATACCTTCCATTTCTCGCATGGTGACCTCAGCAGCTGGAACGTCCTCGTAGACCCTGAGAGCGGCGGAATCACGGGGGTGATCGATTGGGAGATGGCTGGGTTTCGTCCTGCTTGGCTCGCGGCCGTCGGTTGCGGGTGGTTTAATGATGATTCGGACCGATTTCTGATGACGGATGACCAGGACGGCCGACTAGGATATGCGGATGATACTCCAACAGATGCTCGGCTGCGCGCTCATTTCCGTCTGCAGCTTGCCGAGCGGAGCATGGAACTTTTTCGCCACTACTGGTTGGGAGTGGAATTGAGGGCGATTTTTTATTCTTTATGCCACGAGTACCCTGGTAATGCGGAAGTCTGGCTGGAAAAGTATGAGAACCACGAATGGGATGTGGCGCGGCGTGGAAGGTTTCCCTTTGATCTTATGGCATGGATTGAGGAAAAACTAGATCTCGAAGAGAGGTAATCTCTTATTTCTTGAAACAGAGGTGGAGTCTGACTTTGAGTGCTAGGTTACAGAATAAGGGATCGTAGCTCCCCGTGATAAGAGATGTCTTTTCGATCCTTTCAGGCACGACATACCGATCCGTTTCCGATTCTCTTACTTTATGCCCTCGTCCTCGGCAATCGCAGGGAATAGCCTAATCCTCTGCAGCTGCTGTCACAAATCAACTCAGCGTGTGATACTCAGCCTGTGCTGTCGTTCCATGTCTGTTTAACATCGGCTCACCAGTTACTACTTAGGGGCCTCTGAAATTCGATCTGATAGGACTTTGCAATTGTCTGTCCAGTGTGGGCTTAGAGAACTATTAACCTCACATAAATTATACTAGTCGACAGTGTTTCAGATAGGGGAGTAGTAAGTAGTTGTATCGTCAGTGTCACGTTCATTGACAGTCCTCGCACGCTCCTTATTACCCTCCCTCATCAAAGAAGTCCGTGTATTAGCAAATAATACTCTATGCAATAACCTTCGGAGTACTATCACCATGCCGCTTTTCCAGCGGCAGCGTCGTCTCTGATGTGTACTCGTGCCCTTTGTGCTCTGGCCGCAGTAAGAATCCGGGATGGAAAAAGTTGAGAGTGTATGTTGCCAAAATGACCATCCCTCCGTCCAGGACGTCTAAGAGGAGGATGATGTGTCCGTTAGAATGAGCTGACAAGGAAAGAAGGTGCTCACTGAAGTAGACTTGTGTTGAAATGATGCGCCCGTTCCAGCCGTCGCTCAGCTCGATCAAGCGGTATATTGAGCTAGAAAGGATGTGGGATGAATGTGGAGAGTCATGATGTGCACATATGCACGCACCGAATTAGGAGGAAGATCGTTATCATGCCTAGTCCAGAGACCATCAGTTTGAGTCTGGTGTCCATGGCATCGACTGATGTCGATGCCCAAGGACTGGCACCGGCAGGATCGCGGACTGGAGACTTCAGACTGTAGCGAACGAGTATCTCGGTTGCAAGGGCCATGTAGATCACGATCGCGACTGCAATATTCGAGACTTGTGAATCAAGGAATCGACACATGAGCATTGAAGACAATATGGACCTAGTTGAATGGCAATGCCGGCTAGCATAATATTGGCGCCCTGTCCCGAATATCACTGATCCGCTCGATGAGACAGTTAAGATCGTTTCTTACCAATTTCGTCCCCTGTTCGTCAGTCGCCGATGCCGCTATCCCTCCACCCGCTGCTTGTATGACAAGTGCAGTCACATCCTGGAATAATGATGTACATGACTTATAGGTCAGCATAATTTGATCACAGGTGCACCACGTACGCATGTGCAGAAGACAATTGTATCTAGAACAACACGTTTAAGAACAGGCAGGCAATCGGAAAAGACACGTACTCACACGTTTTAGCGGTCAGGCGACTGTACTGAGACCCAAGTATCGGAATGATCTGGCCCAAGAGAACGAAGTTTGCTGCCAGCAGCGGTGTAGGACCAATGATTGTCATGCATATCCTATACAAACCTGTTCACCTCTCGATCCGCCAAAAATGCGATGGAATGCCTTACTGCATCAGAAAAGGGTCTTGCAGGATCGGGTTCCGACTTGACCACACTCGCCCACTCCAGCCTAAGATCTCCATGATACCAGAAAGCACCGCGGTGGGGAAAAGCCACCAGATTCGAAATATGGTGGCTTCGACGGCATGCGCGCCTGCGAGGGAATTAAGAGACAGGACGTCAGAAAACGATGACAGCTTGGCAAGAGATCGAGACTCTTCCTCACACGTAGAGATTATGAAGAGCACGAGAATGAGAATGCATATCCATTCGGTCGGAACATAGTTGTAGGGTGATAGCAAGGCAATATCCGGAATAGTTGTATTCGAACTGGAACCTGGAGCAAAGAAAATAATTTCAGTGCTGTGTGTTGCATGATGTGACGTGATAAAAGAGGAAGCTTACTCATGAATCGATGATTAAGAAAGGCGGTCAATGGAGAAAGTGGGATTAGAGACAGATGTGGATAAAGGAACCACCTCGAACACGTCGCTAGATTTATATACCTTGTTCAGACTGCAGACGAGCACTGCACTGAGGGGGAAATATCAGTTTCAGGGCCGCAGCAGCGGAAGGGACGTGGTAGGCGTTCACAGCGCTCATACCTTCGGTCATTGGTGACCGACTGTCAATATACCGGTGACCAATTCTCGGGGACTGCCTAGTCTGACAGTCGTCTGCACTCTTTCAGCACCATGAAGATTGACCTGAACAGAGTTATACAATGGGAACACATAGGTGATGCGAGTCGTCGAGCTCTATGTTTGAGACTCGAAGCTTGAAGTTGCACATGGTACGGAAGATTGATCACATACCCTGAACCTCGAGGGCGAGGCGAGTACTCACGCTCGCTGATGGATGCCTCTTGAAGTATTTGCGCAGCAACTTCAAGAGCGCGAAGTAACAATGCTGTGAAGTGATATCAGGCCACGGTCATTGTTGCCAAATGTAGAAGTCGATGTGAGATCAAAGACAGAACTGCATCGCAATTGTCGGACATTGTCGACAATTGCTGACAATTCCCGGCATTTGTCAGCATTTGTCGACAATGTCTGATCACGATTGTCGCAAATTGCCGCAATTAGGTGCAACTCATCCAGCCACCAATTTACCAATTCCATTCTACAGAACTCATAAATTTTCAACCCTCAAAAACTCTTTCTAGATACTCAACAATTATCACATTTGCCAACAATCTCTAAGTCTACAACAAAGCCCTCAACCCAACAATATCCAACAATTGCTAACAATCAGCTAAGGCTATGGGTAAGATAGCATAATGCACCCTAATATGACTTAGAGATAGAGTAGCAAGGCATAACAATATCTGCAAGATCCAACAAGATCCAATAAAGCTTAAAAAGCAGATGTAACATCGAGATCAGGCAGGATCAAAAGGTAATCATGATAGTAGACAATTGTTGATAATTGTTAGTAACAAGATCAAGGACAGATTGCCAGCAATTGTTGGCAATTGATATTATAAACTGCCCATTCAATAACCCCAAGAGTAGTAGGTTCTTTCTTAGGTCACATGATAAGAAAGAGTGGGATAATGGTCTTGACTATATGATAGTATAGGAGCAGATAATATTAGAGTACAGTGGGAGGGACTGTATAAAATGACAGATAGTATAAAGACTGCCTAAATACAAAGGGTTATAGTAGGAAGACTATAACAAACAAAGAAAATAGACTAAAGATCCTTAGCCTATTTTATAGACCTTTTATATTACTTTGGAAAGATATGAGAATGCCACGTTACCCTATAGAATTCTCTAAGTTGCTGCTCTTTCTTAGCTAGTACTCTTGTGCTTTTCCACTTGTCTTCTTTTGACTAGAAGGACAATAGCTTGTGTTTCCCTGTGAGTATATACCTATAAGCCCACTATTGGTTATCCATATTATCTCTTATAATAGTTGACCAGTAATGATGATATCTACTAGGAGCTGATGACCAAGAATGTTATCTTATACTGTAATGTACACTCTACAATTAGAGCCATCTAGGAGTTGTGATAATTGTTATCAGAATAGACTGCTAAAGGGGCTCTAATTGACCAAATCATAGTAATACCCTCTTTTTATGTCCTAATGCCTAATAGGACACCAATAAGTTTATTGTCATTCTATATACAATTTGCTTTCTGGAGTATGATTGAAGAGCAGTTATGACTTTTGCTATAACTTTGTTTTCTGGAAAGAAGACCAACTTATATTCCCTAGGAGTTTTCAATCGCCATTGAGCTATTTGTTTATCATATGTATTAGGGAAAAGCTCTACATCAAATTATGCATAGTTAAATATAAATCTAGCTAGATTTTTGCCAATTACTATTCAGGATTTTTAGCTTACCCCCTTTCTAATCCTGAAATTATAAGGTCTAATTAGAGCTAATTAGAGCTGATTTATCATATGGATTTTCGGAAAAATAGCAACTAACCAAGTTCCATAATTCTTCTACTACCACTACACCTTTAATTAAAGTATATCTATAAAGCTCACTAATTAAACTAAAGTCACACCTTATTATAAACTTGCCTATTGCCAGAGTTTAACCAATAACCTCATGCCTACACACCTTGGGCTAGTACTCTAAACTACAAAGCCACAAAGCCTAAGATATTTATCTAGTAACCTAAATATATTGATATAAATAAGACAATCTTGATATTTCTAATTTTCTTACACATTCATCTTCTATCTATTCTATATATAAAGGGATTAATAAATACCCTAAAAATCAGGGCTTTCAATATTTGAATTTAGGCACCAGACAATAATATAGTAAACCAATAGAAAATAAAGGGTACAATGGATACATTTCCACAGGCCTTTAAAGTGAGTTCCAAATGCCAGATTCTTCTGATGGCTTGATTGCCACATCAGCACAAGCAAATCCATTCTGTTGGAGCTTGAGATCTTCCTTCTAGATTTTGGAACTGGAAGGGGTGGCCCCCCCCTTTCCAGTTCAGATTCGCCATTGTAAACATGTTTTTTGAACTCCACTTGAACCTTGTCATTGCTATCATCCAACTGCTATTCTGTGAGCTAAAACAAAAACACTAACACAAACAAGAGCTTTGCTCCATAATACCTAATCATCATTGTGATATTGGAGTCTAGCAAAACCTGGTCATCAAGATTCACTGCATATGCAATTATCCAATGTTATCAAAGCTGAATAGTAGATGGTGGGCTTGTGGTGTATCTGCAGTGGACTTATCCATGCTGGCTGTATGGGGGCAGATCGTGATTAAAGCTCCACTTATATCAAGTGCATGCATTTACCAATTCATAGATGGTCTTATGGTTCTGTAAGATTTCTAGTTTCAAATCTAAAACAAGGTTCAACTCCAATTTATTAATCTAGGACTGCTCTAAAGCCTGTGGAAATGCATCCAGTAAAAATAAGATTGTAGCACTTACACAATTTAGACTTGGAATGTGTAAAATTGTAATTGGGTTGTAGATTTTAATGGGACTGTAGTACTAGTATAGACAATGTTACCTTTAATTGCAGATTTGATTATAAAATTGTTTATGGATAATATATTCTAATTAGCTCAGATTAGCATTTTGAATAATCAGATCTAATTAAGAGAGGAGGGTTTTCCAGATGCAATACTCCATTGTTCTGATGCATATATTCTTCTACCATTCTGTTGGTCCTTATTGAGCACTACTTGTGTAAGTAAATGCTGTACCCTGCCATGCAGGCTCTACATGGCTAGCCTCAATATTTGACCTTTTTGATGCCCCAATGTGTAAGCACACAAGCGCTCAATGCCAATATGTCTAGGACCGTTTCACCAAGCTCCACTTCCTCAAACTCAATCACAGCCACGCAAGCATCCCCTATATCATCATTGCTGTGACATCGTTACTTTTTGCAGGTATCAAAATTAACTGTGCACAGTAGCATTGTACGGCTTCATTATCTACATTATTGTATGACGACAATCTAGAGATCTAGCCAAACCGTAATTGGAGACTCCCAATATACATTCGTGGAGAAATAACTGGGCTTAAGGTGAGTTGTAGCTTGTTTCGCTTAGCAGCTTGATGAGACGCTGTCCCATGTTTACGCAATCCTGATCATCTAAAAAGAGTGCAAGGGCAGTATCTCGCGTGGCAACACGTGAAAACCACATGAGAACCCGAGCGTGAAGCGCAAGGGGCCAAACCTGACAAACTGCGGCGAGCGCAAAGTGCGAGGCTAAAACAATTACTTTATTGGCCAAATTATTAATTTCTCTTCTCCTGATTAAAGCATTTTCTGCACCAAAAATCCAAAAAGGGAACCTGACAAAATATGACAAAATCCATAGAGCACAAGGCAAAATATTCTGACTCTAACCATCAATGTACCTTATATTTTCAACTCAATACCTGCTAAATCTATGCATTCTGTGTATATGTCTTTTACATTAGTGGAAAACTCTAGGAACATTACTCAAGTTAGATTAGAATATCCAATAACCTATAAAAGAAGTGCAATGAAACTAATAGGAGCATATACAACAGGAGCACATACAATGAGAGCATATACAATGGAAGCACACATAATGAGAGTATACACAATGGGAGCATATGTAATGGGAGCACACACAACAAGAGCACATACAACAAGAGCACATATAATAAGAGCACACATGATAGGAGTATGGGAGCATACATAATAGAAGCATACACAATAGAAGCATACACAATGGGAGCATATGCAATGGGAGCACATACAACAAGAGTACGAGCAACAGGAGCACATGCAATAGGAGCACATGCAATAGGTGTTAAGCCGGCTAGGCTTAGTCGCGTGCGTGTGATGCACTAAGAGGGGTTCCCTGGGCTAAAGCTGATTGTGATGGCCCAACAAATAAAGACGACGGCCCGTCTTTGGGCTTGTTCCAAGAAGGGCTGATCTGTATTGATCTTCTCCTCGAAGAGTCGAAGGAGATGCTGATTGATTACGTGTCGATGTTCGTCTGGTACGAACAAGTCTTCTCCAATACAACAGATGACTTTGGAGGGATCCCAACGGATGACTCGATAGGCAGCGAGTCCTTGATAGGTTGCAGGCGGTAGAGAATGATAAGAGCGATGAGACGAATCCAGTGCTTTGTCAGACTATGTATGGTTCTTTAGATCTGACAGAGATCGCGAAGCGTGAGCTGAAGGTAGCCAGACGCCGGGCGCAGTGCTGAGATCAAGATGTATACAAAGTGAACGAGCTGAGGCTTCCGAGAAGCTCAGCTCTCCTATATATAGTACATGGCTATTTAGGGTGGGACGGACATATGGTCCGTGCTTCTAAATGCTAAGTACTATCAACGATCGATGCATGTAAGCCGCAGTCATTGTTTGTACTCCGCGGCTCCTTGATGTAACCATATATAGTAAGTATATCAAATGTCTGTCCGCAGCAATATCAAATGGAACCGATCACGATCGACATCAGTCATCGCAACAGAAAGAGGAATCATAGTACGTAAGCGTTCATGCATCAGCATGTAAATGATAAGCAGTCCGAGTCTGAGTCATGTACGTAGCTCATGACCATGTCCTGAGTCACGTGCCTAGACGTGTGTCAAGCCACAGTCCTAGTCGTCAACAGTTCGAGTCCAAAGAAACACCTGACCTTCCCTTCTGTCCACGTGCCAAGCACGTGTTAGGACACGGTCCTAACAATAGGGGCATATATAATCAAAGCACATACAACTAGAGCACATCTAATAGGAGCATACCACACATAATGGAAGCACACCCAACTAAAGCACATCTAATAGAAGCACATGTGATGGGAGTATACACAATAGGAGTATACACAATGGAAGCACACATAATGGGAGCACATTATATGTAATGGGAGCACATATAATAGGAGCACACCTAACTAGAGCATATCTGATAGGAACACATATGATGGGAGTACATACAATGGGAGCACACATGATGGAAGCACATCCAACTAGAGCATATCTAACAAAAGCACACCACATACAACAAAAGCATATCTAACAAGAGCATACCCAATAAGAGCATATCAAATGAGAGCATACCCAATAAGAGCATACCCAATAAGAGCATACCCAATGATAGCACACTCAACAAGAGCATACCTAATGAGTGCACACTCAATGAGAGCACACCCAACAAGAGCACATTTAACAAGAGCTCATCCAATAGAAGCATATACAATAGTAGCATACCCAATAGGAGCACACCTAATTCAAGCACACACAATGGGAGCACATATGACAGAAGCACACACAATAAGAGCATATACAATAAAAGCATACAAAATGAGAGCACATGTAATAGGTAATCAATTCACAAGTATATAGCCAACAATAGATTACACACAGACTACATACAGACCACACTCAGACTGTAGGTAGCCTATAATCAATGCATAGTCTGCAACTAACACAGAATATTTCAATCCTCATAGTCATTTAAAACTAAACTACAAAACTCAGATTCAACCCTAACCCCAAGAAATACTATTAAGCACTGCGTGAAAGTCGCGAAGCGACGGGTCGGAACTCGTTCCATTCAAATTCAGGTCATTGCGCGCCTAGCACACGAAGGTCAAACCAAGTCGCTCGAAACGTGCCCACATGGTCCAATTTCCTCGCTGACTCTCCAAATCTCATATCGTACAACAAGTGAAACCGATTTTGGACATATCGTAAGCAGGAAGTCTCGACATGTCTGAGCTCCAATGACCCAGCGCCAACCGTATTCCAGAATCATCGAGCGCGTTAATTCCAAACTTAGACCTCGATGCGACGCAAAGACAGCTGTATTTTCTCTCGATCAAATAAGAACTGTTTGGGCGGGCGCAAGCGTTTCGTCAGTCTCCCACCTTTCCATCTCCTGGGACGATGTCGACCTCAGGCCCTTCGAGTGATACTACGGTCTCTTCGCTTGAGCTCGTTAGCCTCGGTCAGAAGATAGTGACGAATTCGTTCGGTCTGTTGTTTGAGATATGGTTCCACGGTACGACGGTACTTCCGTGATCTGACGATGTCCGATTCAAATTTGTTTTTAGGCATGTACGCGGTCCTCATATGTTTCTCAACGCATAGCCTTTGGTGCAGTATTGTTCACCTCGGATCCGACTTTCGTGAATACTGTGCACTGATCTTATCCGAAGGCGACAAGGATCAAATTCGAAGGCAAATGTCACTATGCTAATTGTGACGCTCACTATGTTTTCTATGTCTACTGCTGTGCTAGGACTGAACTTCGCCACTGTGGTTCAAGAAGTGAGGCATTGGTTCATATTAAACCCTAGTCTTTCCCTCGTTGAAAGAGAAAGAGTTGCGAGCAACTACTCGGCACGGTTCGATTGGGTTCAAGACACCCTTTTTTCTGTCGAGGTGCGCCGAAGTTCGATCTAGGAGTGTTATCGATGCTGATCCCCCCATCCTCAGTTTAGCATCGGAGACTCGATAGTTCTTTGGAGAGCTTGGACGTTGTCGCAAGCCAGTGGTAATACGATCTACATCGTTTATGTAGGCATTCTCTTAATCCTGGCGTCTTTCAGTACGTGACATCATCATATGATGGATACTTCCGTGACATAGTCGACCACATACAGCTACTTCTTTCGTCTTCCTTGGCTGCGCTGTGCAACATCATTCTGGGTTTTCTGCTGAGATGCCTGCCCTTTGTCTAAATGTAAACCTTGCGAGCTATGTACTTTCGATGGCAGCAAATGGCTTGGCTACTTGTTTGATCGCATGGAAGACATGGTAGGAGCTCTGTTCTCGCCTAGTACCAATAGCATCGCTAATTGTTGTCGTTGAGACAGGCAACATCGTAGACTGATCAAGGCATCATTCGGAGATACTGCTCGAAGGACACGAGTTGAGAAAGTGCTGGTGTTGCTTGTTGAGTCAGGCGTGATTTATTTCGCCCTATGGGTAGGTCGCTCATAACCGCACCCCGATGATGCCAAACGATGTCGTGAACTTCGACAGGTGGCGCAAATCTTCGACTTCTTGCCAATCACTTCCTCCTCGGCAGCAGCAGGTACGGCGAGCACCATTCTCAGCTCTGCTGGAAATCAGCTAGTTGTGAGTGTCATTCCCAGGCAAGCACTTTGAGGACTTAAATGTATAATTTCAGGGTCTATACCCCACGATCATCGTCGTGTTAGTCCACTACCAGCGCTCGCTGTGGGACTCGCCTGAAGTGACCCTCAACCACATCAAGACAAGCATCAGTTTTGTGTCCCCTCCATCCACCGCAGTGGTACAGTCTCGCTTGACTGTGGGTGAAGACGCAAACCATCACTTCGACAAAGTAGTTACGGTACACCCCCTCGAGTCTTCGAGCACCAGTCACGCCTCGAACCGAACTAATCTCGAAGCCAAATCTGTAGTTTAGGAACTCCAATGGTCACAGCACGTGGATGTGTTCTAAAAGTTACTACCCTTTATCCATTCATTCACAACTTTTGAATTAATTTCTTTAAAACCAGTTCGTTCGGTCTCATGTTGGCTTGTTGCTTCTTGAACAGGAGGTCGCGTCGTCTTTAATAGGTTCCACGTCGTCCACCGCAGTAAAACTGGCGCTATTCTATGATACTGGTCAGATAGTACATATACACTTAGCAGCGGCCGTGATGACACCACTGTAGCTCCAATGGGACACATGGATCCGGCCCTTCGCAAAGCCGGTCTCGTAGGCGGAAACTAAAGGCCGCGAAGATTTGGAGAGCGGGTCGGAGTGTGACTCTGAAACGTATACAAGTAACCTATAGGAAGTTGATGCAGGGATCAGGCGTGGGATACTGCGCTACACAATCTGGACTTGGATTTGCCTGACTGATTGAAATTTCCCTCGCTATCATACGCGCCCGTACTTCTGATTGGTTTCGTGTCTGTCATGTATGTTAATGATCACCAGAACAACAGCATTGCACGAGTACTTTACACGGGGTGTCAAGGCATTGATGCAGAACGAAGGCAAGCTGCCCAATTCGTACGCCTTTCAATGCGAATACAGTCACATAATAGATATGGGACACCGCGTTGACGGGACGTGAGGATCCCTGTTCATGTCCCGTGTGCGTGAGCTTTGAAGCGCAGGCGGGGCTCCGCTCGCTCCGGGCGTCCCACTCCTCAAACAGCCTCGCCACCGTCTCCCCAAGCGCCCTGACCGCGCCTACCCCAGCCGCGCCTTCTTCCGCGCATGTCCGCCGTGCATCCCAGCACCGCCCAGCACGCCGACGGCGCCAGCGCTCAGGCTCGCGAAGCTCCCCGCGCTGCCCTGCGTGTGGCTGTGGAGGTGCGGCTGCTGCGAGAACTGGGCCTGCATCTGGGCTTGTGCGGCCTGCTGCGACGCCTGCGCGGGCACCATCGACGGCGCGTCGTCTTGCGTGATGCGACGGTGTGGCGGCATCTGCGACGGCGAGATCGTCTGGAACGCGCTGTGCGGAGAGAACGACGCGGCGCGAAGAGAATCATCAGCACGGCGGTGTGCGGGCGCGCAGGAGACGGAAGACAGAAGACGGTGATGCACGCACTTGCTCGTCGGCCGGGGCTCGTCCTGGAACCACTTGTGCAGGAGGGCCTCCTTGGCGGTGATCCGCTGGTCCGGGTCCCACGCGAAGAGGCGCTTCAGGAGATCGTAGCCGGCGCTCGAGTTGATCTGCGGCCGGCTCCTGCACCAATCGAAGATGTGCGGGGTGTAACTTCGTTCGGGCCAGATCGTTATTTGAGTGTGGCCCAACAACGATGCGCGAGAGAAACGACGCACGAGTCCAGACGCTTCATGTTTGCGTATTCCGGCATGTGCTTGATGTCCGGCCACTCTCTTTCTGTGACGACGCCCGCATTTAGTCGAGAAACGCGTGAGTGTGCTGTTCACGCCACTTGCCATCTGGCGTGCCCAGCACCTCCAATATCTTCAGCAGTTGGTCCTTCTGAAAGGGCACGTTCTTCTTTGAGTCGAGCTTCGCCTCCTCTCCCTTGAAGATAGGCCGCAGACTGGCCAGCTCCGCGATGACGCAGCCCACAGCCCAGCAGTCGACGGCCTTGTGGTAGTGCTTCGCGCCCATGAGCAGCTCCGGCGCGCGGTACCAGATCGTGACGACGACCTTGTCCCCGGCGAAGAGCGGCTGGAGCGGCTGGTACGTCAGACGCGCGAGCCCGAGGTCGCCTATTTTGACGACGCCCGCGGAGGTGATGAGGATGTTCGCCGGTTTGAGGTCGCGGTGGAGGATGTGGGACTCGTGGAGATAGAGGAGGCCGTTGAAGAGCTGGTATATCAGGGATTTGAGGACCGCGGTCGGGATTTGGTGACCGCGAATGGATTGGGTGTAGTGGTGTATGAGTTGCTGGGGAGGAAAAGTAGGAAAAGTAAGGAAGATAGGAAGACTGTCCACGCGAGAGAGACCGACGAGGAAATCGTGCTCAGCGTATTCAAAGACCATGTAGATGGACTTGTCCTCGAGTATGACCTCCTTAAGTGCCACGACGTTCTCATGCGATATTTCTCGGTTGAGCTGTACGAGTGACCATGAGCCGCTGCGTCGGACGCGTCGGACGAGACGATACGCACCGCGATCTCTCTGATCGCGCTCTGGCTGATCCCAGTGTAGGCGACGACGTCGCCCTCCTTGTCCGGCTTGAACTTCTTGATCGCGTGGAGCTTGCCGTCGTCGTCCCTGCTCTTGGCCTTGTAGACGCGGCCGTACGTGCCGGAGGAGATAAAGCCGAGTATGTCGTACTTGGAGACGACGGTACGGTGGGCGGCGTCGCGCCGCGCGCGGTAGGCGCGCATGGGGTCATGGTGGGCTGCGCTGGACCAATCGTCGACCATCGCATTCGTCAGATGGGTTTGCTCGCGCGCGGTGTCATAGCGTCTGCGAAGGTGGGGGAGGGGATGGTGGTGAGAGTGGACGCCGCCTATCGGGCTGCATTTGGAACTAATTTCCAAAAATGGGAGTCTTTGTAGCAGGCGCGTCGCTCTCGCCCTGTACTCGCCGTCGGGACACATCTACGCGAACATCCACCCATCGACTGTTTGACATCGGCGTGCAGTGACCGTGCCCAGTATGCTCTCACATAGGTGTACAATCTATGTCCAAATCTTCTATGCTTAACCGCTTGACCATTGACAAGTTCAGCACGCCCGACATCCCGAATCAAAGTCGTTTGTTTGTTTACAAATGCAGAGAGCAGAAACAAACAAGGAAAGGGAAGCGAAACACGATTTCAGCCAAATGTCTGTCCACATCCAAGAGTCCAGGTACGTATACGAAATGTCTGTCCACATCCGAGAGTCTATGTGTATCTGAAATGTCTGTCCACATCCAAGAGTCTGTCCGTATCCAGAGTCCGTCCACATCCAAATCCGTGCGCAGGTTCGTATCCATAACTCTTCTCCGTTCCCGAGCCTATCTCCTGCGCTCCTTGTCCCCCGACGCGACGTCAAGCCCCGGCACGCTCGAAAGAAAGAACACAGACTCGATGCTCGCGAAACACCCAGCCCGGCCCTCCCCCCTACCATGCAGAACCCACCGCAGCGTCCACTCCGTACCCGCGCATCCACCCGCTCTCGCGCGGCCAACTGCCCACGCCCATCCCCCACGACACCGCCGACATATCCGGCCTCAAGAAACCAACGCCCGCCTCAACTCACGACGCCGCTACCTCCAAGTGCACCTGCGACCAGCGCAGACACGACTCCCCGCCCCGCCACCCGCCTTGAAGATAAACCGAAAGCTGGAACTGGAGACGGAAGCGCGCACGGGCATGCGTGAACGCAGGGGCCGCGCGAACGGATACGGAGGGAGGGTCACTTAGCTTGTGGGGCGTCCGTCCGGGCTTCGTCCGGCGCAGGGAACAACGTGCAGTGCGGACCAGACACAGCACGCCGCTCACTGAGTCGGGAGAGGTCCGGTTGGCCGTCTTGGTGTGTAGTCGTCGTCGTGCGTGAGTGCGGATCGTTGTGCGTGCGGATCGTCGTGCGTGCGGATCGTCGTGCGTAGCGGTCGTGTATGCGTGCGTGCGTATCGTCGTGCGTGCGTGCGTGCGTGTGTAACAGTCGTGTATGCGTGCGTATCGTCGTCGTGCGTGCGTGTGAATCATCGTCGTCGTGCGTGCGGATCGTCGTCGTTGTCGTCGTCGTCGAGATACTGACGGGGAAAGACAAAGTTAGGTACATAGATGAACACTCACCTGGACACGCCGAAGCCGTGTCCCCGCCACCCCGTCTCCCAACAACAGGTCCCTCCCGGCCGAAGGTACTGCCACCGAAAGACACGATTTTGAAGAACCCGACTTCGCCTTGATATCGATCCGAACCGAACCTAGATCTGCAGGGGAAAAAAAAGGTTAACACCGCCCTCCCCATCCACACCACCTCCCCCTCTGTCCCCCGATGCCCCCCTTTACAATGCCCTCAACCTCTTCACCAGACGCGCTCCAATAGACGAAGACTCTTCTTCATCGGCATCCCTACGCCTCTTGCCAGAGACACGCGAGCTTGAGACGACTTCTTGAGACATGGTGGTCACAGGGCCTTGCGGAACGGCTGCAGTAACTTTCGTCGCCAAAGATAACTTAGCTTTCTTCGCTGCCGAAGCTTGACCTGAGAGCTTGCGCTTCTTCGAAGAGACTTCCTGGACGTCATCTGCTACCCAACGCCTCTTGAGTTGGCTGCGCTTCGAGCGCGAGACGGTGGGCTGAGGCTCTGCGACAGAAGGAGACTTCAGGATGGTCAGCGCAAGCTCAACGTTGCTGATAGTCATTGAACGTACCTCGGGGATCGTGGGCATGGTCCGCGCCCTCGACTCGGCGGCGGAGACGGCCTTGGTTCTGGTTCTGGTCATCTCCGTCTCCGATTTCACCTTGGTAAACACCTGTCTCGCCTTTGCTGCCCCCCTCGATGCTGTGCTAGCCTTGGAACCGGCCGTCGTCGCCTTGTCCTTGGATCCGCTGGACATGCTGTGGATCTTCGCCCGGATATCTCTAGACATTGACCGTGTGACCCTCTGCATCACCTGAGGGATGATCGGGGACTTGCGCGGCTGGTTTGAAACCTCAGTCGACGGAGACTGGCGTTCAGGCGTGTCGACGATGACCCATTCTTCTTCGTCTTTGGTATCATTGGTTTCTTCCTCCGAGTGTCCTCTGACGCCGTCCGCGACGTTTTCCTCCGTGACATGGAAATGCTGCGCAGGATCAAGCTGGCTTTCGGATGATGCGCCGACGCGCTGGTGAGACTGTAGAGAGGGAGAGGCCGACGAGCAAGAATACTCTGACAATGACGACGGGCAGGAATACTCCGACAACGGCGAGAATGGCTCGTCCTTCTGCTCATCGATAGATCGCTTGGGAGTGTGCTCGGGCGTCCCTTCGAGGTCATCTTCGGGCGCTTCCGTGGGCGCTTCTGCGAACGCCTCCGTGGGTGCTTCGGGCGTCTCGTGTGCCGCATCGAGCATCTGCAGCACCATCTCCTCCTCCTCTGCCTCCCTCATCGCGTTCACTTCCTCTCGTCGTTTCTGCTCCTCGTCTCGCTGGGCCTTTTCTTCGGCCTTCTTCGCTCTCTCCGCGGCCATGGCAGCCTTGTACGAGCCCACAGGCCACAACTGCAAACCACTGGGGGGTTGGTTGCTTGCGAAGATATTGCCGCTGGAGCGTTCTGCAGGCGGCACCGAGGCCCTAGGCGGCTTCATCATGGTGGGTCGACGCGACATGAAGTTAATCTCGTCCTCCTCTTCCTCAGACGAGTCGGAGTCGTATTCAGGGGCGCCGAACTTGGGGGGGCTGGGCATGGCCATGATGCGTGCGGCCCTGAGCGCGCCGATCTCGAGCTCTGAGAGCCCGGGGTGGTCTTCGGAACTGATCAAGCGCTTCTTGCTGCGCGTCTTGGGGGTGGGTGGGGCCATGGGGGTGCGCGGGGCCTCCGGCATCTGCAGCTGGTCGAGCGCGAAGCGGACCGTCTTCTTGCGCTGCGGCGTGTCGGGGACGATCTGGTGGCGGACTTCGATGCTGACCATGCTGTCTTCGAGCTTGGGGTAGCATGGGGTGAGGGAGCTGCGGGCGTTGAGCTTCCAAACTGGGAGAGCGGTCAGCGTCGGGAGGGGAAGGGAGGGCGTGGCGAGGAGCGGCGCGGGCGCGGGGGACTTACGGGTCGGGACGTCGACTTGGGGCGGGAGTCTGAGTATGCCTTTGTCGATGCCCTTGGGTTTGGGTTTGTTGGTTCCGTTGGGAGCGGTGGGATCGATGCTTGACGCGGGGCCAGCCACGACAGACATGAATCCAGAGTGTTTCAACGGGGAAGACATGGTGGTAGATGGTGTGTGGGATGGTGTGGGATGGTAGAGTGTGGTAGAAGGCGATGATAACAGAAGGTGATAGAAAGGCGTGTGTAGAAAGATGGTAAGAAAGTGCAGAGATGGTAGTGGTCGAAAGGATCGTTCTCTGGTCGAGAGAGAGCGGGCGGGGGCAGGAATATAGGCCCGTATATCGATTTCGACTTGCTTATGCCAGCCTGGTCGCTTTGGGAGGGTCGTCAGTCGTCGGTCCCCTCGGCTTGGAGAGTGTCTCAGCGTCCCGGGCCCGTTGGTCATCGTCGTCTCCCAACGATATCCGCCATCTCTTTCTCGTTTCTTGTAAATGTTCAATGGTCCCGTTGGCGCTCATCTCTTCCTGTCACAGACGTGACCCCATCTCACGAGGAGGGACGCAAAAAAAACCCAATATATACTGCCATTGGTGGTGGCGTCATGGGCTCATCGGTGAGCGCGTTCATGTCTCGACCAATCGTCTTTCCAACTCGACTCAGCGTCTGTTCGACTCGACTCATTATCTTTCCATGTCGACCACTCGTCTTTGCAACTGGGCCACTCGCCTTTTCAATTCGACCGTTCTTTTGTTTCTGACCAGACGTTTTCTCGACCAACCCAGCATCTTTCAAAATATGACTGGTCAGGGACTTGACTGGCGGGTCAAGTCAGATTATCCAACGATTTCGACTCATGCACAGGTACGAAGGTCTAAGGAGAGCAGGGGATGGATACTCGAGCTGACCGCTTAAATCAATAGTATCGTTTCTGTCGTTGAAGTGAGGGTGATGTTTAGTCTGTGGACTATCATCGTATCCATATCCTGCGATCGAGTGTGCTTTTCATGGAGTGCTTCGAGTCTGCTGCATCTTGTTCATTGCCCTGTGTTGTTCTGCGCGGCCTTGAGGACAGCGACTATCTGTTGGACTGCACGCATTACAAGATGCAGCAACCTCGCAGAGCGGTAGTATTCACGGGTAGGCGCCAGCGTCAGAGAATCTAAAGGCTCAGGGGAACTTTCAAGGTATTTAATTGTTGGTCTTTCTCTGTTCTTAGATGAGATATCGTTGTATTCTGCTCTTGTAGGACAACACGGGCCTTGTCCAGCTATGCCGGCGTCTATCTGCATAGTGAGCATATCATCAAGAGGGATCTCTTGTTGTTGTGTTGTTCATCACGCATATGTTTCGTATCGGCTATCTATAGGGCCTTCAGTGATAAGGGAACGCGGATAGATGGAACGATAGAGCCCGTCGACCTTGTAGTGGCCTTAGCTTCACGTGGCCCAGGAGGTCTATATAAAGTTGCTTCGCCGCAGGTTTCAGCCTCGTCATCTCACTCCTTCGACACGCCGCTCTAGTCAATCACTCGAATATTCGGTATTGTCATTTGAGTCACGTATCAATACTGGCAACTCGCTAACTTTGATAAATGCGTTCATACGGACTTGAGCAAACTGGGAGGAGCCTTCTTTGACGGAAGCACCAAGTATCTGGGCACTTGTTTACAACGCCGGCCTGAAATAGAACTCGCCGATGTTTCTGCCCCGGACATCTCCCCAGAAGTATCAGGGCCATATGTAGATCATTCTCCGCCGTCACTTGCCTAGCTCTTGACCCTGCCTACTCTCTTGTCCAGGCTCACGCGCAGCAAAAAGCGTAAGCTTTCTGAAGAGGCAGACATCCCACCATCGAAGCATAGCAGGCTGCTTCAACTTCAACGCAATCCTCACTTGGACTCCTCGAGTTCGTGGCGCTCGAAACCAGATCCGACCGTGGCCTCCCCCTTCCCCTCGCTTCCAACCGAGATCATCATCATGATATATTCCTATATTCCCGACTGCGTGCCCACTGTATCCCTCGCCTTGACATGCCGTCGACACTGGCAGATAAGCCGACCCTTCATTAAATCCCGCGTCGAAGAGGCGTCCAGCTGGGCTGGTGATCGCATCATCTGTCTGGGTCACTACTGCGTCCCTTGCGACACCCCGCCTTCTCTGAAGCTGACGAAATAGGAGGAGGCTTCGCTGATCGTTCTAGATGATATTGAATTCGAGGACGAGGACGAGGACGATGACACCGACGACGGAAGAACTCCTCATATTTCGCTATACGAATATGCGGAAGAGTTCAAGAACGAGAGCGAATTTGACCTTCGTTATGAACTCAGACGGACCCTGTTGAGAGGATCGTGGACAGATGAGACCGACTGCTCACTCTTTGATATTCTCGCTGACGACCTTGCATATTGGACGCCGGAATCATCGATGGACCAGCTGATCCTCCGCAATTTAACCACAGGTGAATATGTAAACGGCAAGGCTTTCGAGAGGACCAAGAGCCTCTGGCTTGAGCGGAATCCTGACTCAGATCTAGCTGAGTATTTCTCGGACTACGATTTCGGCCAGATCGTTGTCATGCGCACGAGTTGGTCTGCTCAGGGCTCCACTGCGATGAGGTATACCGGGGATCTGCATCGAGGAATATGGGCCGGCCATCGATTTAAGATCGTAACGGCGAAAGAGATGCAGAAGGATAAGAAGAAGCGGGGGTGGAAGGACGTGAGCCAGGAGATCTTGTTGCAATATGGGACGCTGAGGGATAGATGGTGGGCCTCTACATGTGAAATCAGTGTTTCCCTTTCGCGAGTCTTAGGAGTTTTGCTACGCTCCACAATAAAATGCGTTCACATTCACCTTACCTGTCATGAACCGTGATCAATCCATAACGTCCCAGACAGCTTGGTAGACAGCTGTGAAGTCTCCACTGCATGGGCACATCGAGCGCACGATAAATAAATATACAGAAGGAGTGTGCGCACGAGAAGAGATCGATGGCACCACTGAAGCCTCCAGGCATCAGGTTCCGCGAAATTGTTAGCTAACTGTCCATTAGATCACAAGAGTATAAAGTGGTTTCTCACGCCCTTCCGTTCAATGGCGTGCATTCAATCTAACAAAGCGCCGACGGAGAATGGGTCATCAGCGGTGCCATGGTTATTATTAGGGAATGTACTGTCTAGATGGGCGTAGGCGTCGCCTTCAGTGGTGCCCTTGAGGTTTGAATATGCATGCAATGATATCAGCTAGGTTGACGTAGGTAGTGTAGACCGTCAGGAGCTATCGATCGCGCCGTCTGAGCTAGCAATCTGCAGAGCATGTTCGTTCTTTCGGCATATAATAGTTGAGAGTCCGCGTCCAAAGGACAAGTACATGATATAATTCTGAACGTACAAACAACACCACAGATCCTATTCCGTATAGGTGGAGCTAGAAGATTACCCTATGCAGAAGAGGAGAATGGAAGACTCTCGCAGTCATACAAACAGCTGAGCGCACAGAATAGCAAAGGATAACTTTTGACATATACGGTACCTAGCCGAGTTGGATATACAGCTTGCGCTGGAGACATTGGACACGGGTAGCTGTCGCAGGAAAGCAAGACAGAGTATTGAGCTTACCAACGATAAACATTAATTGCATTTTTCATCCCGGATCTCCCACATGCTCACCATCCCGCCACCGGCCCAACCCTGAACAACTTCCCGTCAGCCATGCATGCGAAAAAAACGTTGACCATAAGAAACGCACTCGCTGCTGACAGTCGTTGGGAAACCCAAGGTCCGCGGCCATACTGGCCAGGTGGCCAGTAGTGGTCCAGCACATCCTGAACTCATCATCCTCGGACTTTTGCCCTCTCAGTGATGCCTCTACGAGCTGCACACCCTTGTTAATATATGCTGAGAAGCACGGCAGGCATTTGTACGTACGCGAACACCCGAGCGGACGCATCCCTGCAACACAGAGCGAAGGATGAGTGCGGGTCGTCCATACAAGGCGAATTCCTTACTTTGTCCCAGGGCCCACCCCAGCTCGTCATGCACTGCGGTTCGTCGAAACCAACTCGCCAGTACCCCCAGATTCCATCACGCTACCCCTGAGCATAACAAAAACCGCCTCCCGTCAATGACTGTGGGACCGAAGCTGCTGAAGCCGATAATTAGAGGGTCCGGCACTCACCAGGTCCTATCAGGCTTCTCCAGAGTTCGCCCATGAATCTGTTGCACCATCCCGATGCACGCCTGGTACCAGTCCGAACCAGGCGGCACGTTCCACAGCCGCGCCTTGTACTCCATCGTGCCGTACGCACTGCAAGACGGCGAAACGCGCACCGGCTGATCCCAGTATGGCCTATGCGCCTCGCGTTCATGGTCCCACTGCTGTCGCTCGCGTTCATGCTCCTGCATCTCTCGCTTCCACAGTTCGAGGTACAGAAGGCGCGTCGAGAGCGCAATCAAGAGAATGTATAGGAAAAATTGAAGGATGTAGCGCGCAGTGGACTTGGGCGACGACCTTGCACTGTCGGGCAAGGTGCAAGAGATGCTGGATCGTTCGTCGTGTTTCGATGGGACAGTGCCAGTGTCATCAATGCTTCACGATCATATAGTGGATAGGCATCGACTCAGTTTGTTTACTCACGTATGCTCGGGCAATGGATCATAGGGGCATAATTCCACTTTCAGAAGATGTCAGATATGTCATAGTCTTGAAGAGTCATAAAGGTCAGAGACAGGTCGACACTGCCTATTCCCAATAGCGAGGAACTCGGTGCGTACAGCTGTATAGGGTCGTTCAGGCCTGATCCTCCTTTATGGACTCGTACGCGAAGTTTGAATCTGAACCTGTACCGCCAATGCCGAGTAACTATGGACGACTATACTTAGCGCAACCTTGCGTGTTTGCTAGCATGGAGGCAGTCAGGAAGCGCTCATCATCGTTCTTATTTTGCGCACAGAATATAATACAAACCGTATGAATGGCCGACATAAACCGCATTTGCGAAGACACGGTCGACAAATATACCTCCGATACTGGCGTGAACATTTCAAGCGAGTTCAAAGGGATCGAATCTCTTGATGATGCATTCGCTTTGGTCAAGCAAGAGAAGGCGAAGTTCGAGACGTACCGAAAGCAGTATGAGCTCGTTCAAAGCGTCTTCATGGTACAACAGTTGACGGGGTCATACAATGCATTTGAGAGCTAGAAACGGGGGATAAATGCAGAATACAATTGAGATCAAGAAATCAAGGCACAAAGCGTCCAAAGCACAATTCCACAAGAACAGGCGCACGCACTCGCGCGCCGCTCGCTCATCGTGCGCGAGCACGGCACCCAAACAGGCTCAGCCCCGCGCCGACCGCGCCCCCGATGGCCGCGCCCGTGCCAGGCGGCAGCCGCGGCCTCATCGCTGCAGACTGCAGGTGCGCAAACCAGCTGCGAGAAGCAACCGTAGCGCCGTAGAAGCGTCGCTGCGCCCATGCCGCCGCCGACCCTTATGATCGAGCGCGATGAGACGTCAGCGTTCATCCACATGAAAAGGACGAGGCGCGGGAGTCTGTGTGGGCGCGCGCACCTTTGACAGGGCCGTAGGGCCCGAACCCGAAGAGGTTCAAGAGCGGGCGCAGGAACCAGCTCTCCGGGATGAGCGCGCCCACGGCGGCGAAGAGCAGTGTCTCGAGCAATACAGGATGCTGCTCCGCGAGATCACCTGCATCGACAACAAGGATTCAGAACGCACATGGGCATGACCAGGAACGCGAAGGCGCACCAGTGATAACGACCAGGCGCTTAACGTGCGGAAGGATCCGATCGTGCAGGTCTTCGCGGATGCGCTCGGCAGGCAGCCCGTACGCCTCTGCAACGTGCACGAGAACCTCCTCGACCCGCTGCAAAACGTCGTCTACCATCTCCACGCGACGCTCGTGGCTCGGGGCTTTGTCAGGTGGCGGGAACTCGTCCTGGATCTGTTGCGCAATGGTCGCGAGGACGCGCGCGAGCTCCTCCCCAAAGTCACTCATACCCAAGTCGTGGAGGCGCGTGGTGCCCTCGGCGAGGCGGTCGAGCGACTCACGAAACTCCGCGACCTTGGCCTGGACGGGTGCTTCGTACTCGGCATTCACGCGGTCGAGCAAACCGGTGGCGTATTTTTTGAGCACGTTGCCCATGCTTTTCGCACGCTCAAAGAAATCATTCGGGATGTTGGAGGTGTAGATATCTGCCATGCGATTGATTGATATATGGCGATTAACACGGCTGAAGGACTATAAATCGCGGTGAATCGTACCTCGATATCCTCCGAACATGCTCGAGATGACTGTGATTGAGGGAAAATATTAAGCCACGAGGCGACGTACTGGAGAAGTACTACATAGAATCATTACCGTCGAAAACAGGGAACATCCCGGAGCCTGGGATGGTCGATGGCTGAAATGGGAGCTGAATGGCATTCGCGGCATTTGGAGAGAAGACAAGTGATGCAACAAGGATGGAGGGTGCAACGCACCCCAGGAGAGAGAAACGCATCGAGGGTGGTGGAGGAGCGAAAGGAAGAAAGATGCAGCATTGACGAAGACTTCTTTTATAACGGCAAGAGGGCACGAGGCCTAGGATTGACGGCATCTCTTCACAGAACTGACGTGGCGACGGGCACCTTGACCATAGATATATCGAGATACACGTTCTCCGGTCACGTCGCCGCGTCCTCTCCTCACCCCTGTCTTGGTTCTCTGCTTGATCCACTCTACGCGCACGACGACGGCAAACCCTCCGACTGATCCGATCCGCATCGTGTCCACTCACGAGTCCAGCCGCTTGAACGGCGCCCTTGCTGCCTACTTCTACGGATATAACATCCACTCATGCACGCGCATCCGTTTAGATTACGCGGAATGGTCGAGCCTCTAACACCGACAATACTGCCGTCTCAATGATCACTTGTCCCCATCGTGGTGGATCCCACAGCCGTGTCCTATCCTTCGTGGCGTTGTATGGGATGCAAGATAACGACATACCTTGACTCACCCCGAGGCGGGCATATACTCGCTATGAGCGGAGGCACAATGGTAATCGAGAAAACAGGCCATCACATCGTTCGCCATGCTGCAAAGTGAGCTGGGTGACTGAGTCGGTGCTTTCAGGGGAGACTACACAAGCCACAATGGCTCTCGTCGCGGGTAGATCATGAAGATGCGGTTCACCAAAAAATGTAGCAGTCAAGAAATACAGCAAGCGGACACGTGCGCAAGTCCTTGACTATCATGGTCGGAGATTGAAAACACCTCCTGGCGGCTCTCGGCTTGCTAAGTATCCAAGTTCGGCCGTCATCGATCTACAACTTCGCAGGCTTGCGGGCCGTCCGTCTCTTCTGCTCGTCTCGCTCACTCCTCATACCTGCTTCATCGCCCGATGCACTCATGGGGGAGAGCCCATTTCCCGTCCTATATGCCCCTGCTATCACGCCTCCACAAACAGCACCAGGTCGCTGAAGCTGCAGTTCACGCGGCGTATCCCACGTCTTGAGGCGCTAATCCTATGGATCACAATAGATGCACCTCGCCCGGCTTGGGCCGACGCGCTGTACGACATCATGCGTGCCGTTCGATTAGAGTTGGCGACGCATAGAAACAAGATATAACGCGAGTTTGGACCTATAAAGGTGTCTCACAACGATCTCCAACCCAGATATTGAACGGTACCGATCAGCCATTGGCACCATCGGGGTCAGAGCCAGCGATCTGCAAAGTGTGTGCCAACATGGAAAAACAAAGAGAGTTTACTTCCAAACGTGCGTATGCTTTATGGTACAACTGAAAACAGATAAACAAGCGATGATCGATGAGCAGCAAACAATACCGTAAAGGAATTGCAGGCCATAGGCGATCCAAAAGGGTGATTTCGTCTTGATAGGAGGAGGCAGCCTGGTGTATTCATTCACCTCTTGTTCAAACGTCACCATGATCAAAAAAATTGACGTATTCGAACAGCACATCCCAGAGCTACAAGAAAAGCAAAAAAAAAAGGAGTGAATGAGGCAAAAAAAATCAGAGCACAAAACATGCAAAGCACGATTCCACACGAAAAGGCGTACGCACAAGCGTGCCGCTCGCTCATTGTCCGTGCGCAAGGCATTCAAATAGGCCCAGTCCCGCGCCAATGGCACCCCCGAGGATTGCGCCCACGCCTAACGACAACCCCTCGCCCGTCGCCACGGACTGCAGGTGCGCGAACCAGCTGCCTTCAGGGACCGTGGCGCCGAAGAACACCCGCTGCGCCCACGCCACTGCTGACCCTGACGATCGAGCGCGAGACATTAGCTTTCCGGCACACGAGAAAGCAGAGGCGCAGTGGTTTAGGTGGGTGCGCGCACCTCTCAATGGGCCGAAGGGCCCGAATCCGAAGATATCTAGGAGCGAGCGCAGGATCCAGCTATTGGGGATGAGCGCACCCACGGCGGCGAAGAGGAGGATCCTGAGCAAGGAAGAGTGCTGCTCCGCGAGGTCGCCTGTGTCAGCGGCACGGACTCAGAACGCGCAAGGTAAAGCAAGAATAGCGGACGCGCACCGATGATAACGACCACGCGCTTGACGTGTGGAAGAATATGATCATGCAGGTATTTGCGAATGCGCTCGGCAGGCAGCCCGTGCGCCTCTGTAACGCGCACGAGGGCCTCCTCCACGCGCTGTAAAACGTCGTCCACCATCTCCACGCGGCGCTCGTGGCCTGGGGCCTGGTCAGGCGGCGGGAACGCGGCCTGAATCTGTTGCGCAATGATCGCGAGGACGCGTGCGATCTCCTCCCCAAGGTCACCCATACCCAAGTCGTGGAGGCGCGTGGTGCCCTCGGCGAGGCGGTCGAGCGACTCACGAAACTCTGCGACCTTGGCCTGGACGGGTGCTTCGTACTCGGCATTCACGCGGTCGAGCAAACCGGAGGCGTATTTTTTGAGCACGTTGCCCATGCTTTTCGCACGCTCAAAGAAATCATTCGGGATGTTGGAGGTGTAGATATCTGCCATGCGATTGATTGATATATGGCGATTAACACGGCTGAAGGACTATAAATCGCGGTGAATCGTACCTTGATATCCTCCGAACATGCTCGAGATGACTGTGATGGAGGGCAAATATTAAGCCACGAGGCGACGTACTGGAGAAGCACTACATAGAATCATTGCCGCCGAAAACAGGGAACGCCCCTGGGATGGACGGTGGCTGGAATGAGAGTTGAATGGCATTTGCGGTATTTGGAGAGAAGACAAGTGATGCAACAAGGGTGGGGGGTGCAGCGCACCCCAGGAAAGAGAAACACATTGAGATAGGAAGAGGGTGGGGGTCAAGCGAAAGGATGGAGGACGCAGCATCGACGAGGGCGTCTTTGATAACAGCAAGAAGGGAAGGCACTAGGTAGAATTGACAGCATCTCTTCACACGCATAGATGGACGCCTCGACCATGGACGTATCAAGACACCGTCTCCCATCTCGATTCTCTGCTCCATCCACTCTGCGCACGGCTCAACAGCCAACGTCCCGTGCGCACGATGGCAACGACGCCGCCCAAAACTCATCCGCATCATGTCCACCCACGAGTCTAGCAGCCGCTTGAACAATGCCACCGTGCCGCCTGCTTCTCCGGATACATCGTCAACTCCTGCGCACCCACAAGGCTTACCTTTCGCGAGGCCTCTAGATGGTCGATGGATCCCACCGCGACACGTTTCGCAGCAATTCCGCAGCCGAATTTTGGCTTTCATCGGGTTGTATACGATGCAAAATAAACAACATACTTATCGTGTGTACTGGTACGGCCTCTGGGAGTCCTGTGGGTCGTGTCGTGGTGCAAAGGGCGCCCAGGTGGCATCAGGCTTTTGACTATGTCCCGGTAAAATGTGCGTCATCATCAAATCAGAAAAAGAACGAAGCTTTCCTGATGCAGCGGATAGGACAAACGACCGAGTGGCCTTGACTCACCTCGAGGGCGCGCATATAGTCGCTATGAGCGTAAGCTGGCAAATGGGTAATCGAAGGAAAAGGCCAATAATTTGCCACCTCTAACCGCTCACCACGCTGCAGTGAGCTCGATGGCTGACTTGGCGCTTTCAGAGAACGATTGTCTCTGCTTTTTGAATGGCGGTTCGCTAAGAGATGTAGCAGTCAAGAACTACATACAGCAACCTGGACGCTGGCAAAGAAGTCATGACGTGCGGCAGCGTGCGGCGCAGGCCTTTAGATTGCGATGATCGGATATTTGAAAACACGGCCGCTGTACGCCGTCGCCGACCGTGCCGATGGGGATGGCATCGACGGAAGGACAGGTCAAAGAAGACCCAGCGAGGGTAAACTTGGATCTGTCTCCTCCCATACCAGCATATAGGCACCCCGACCCCTCGCCTTCCTGGAAACGATGCCTGACAGCCATCGCGGCCGCCTCTTCACACAGCCATCCCGCAATTCGAATTGATTGTCCAGATTCACTCTACAAACTCTAGCAATGTCCCCGCTCTCTCGCCCACACGCGCTCACACGACGACAACGCCCCCAACCGACCCGATCAACATCGTATCCACCTTCCCCCCCGTGTACGCGTCCACCCACCCATCCAGCCGCTCGAACAGCGCCATCGACGGCCCGCCCTCCGCCTTCGCCCCGCGCTTCCCGGGCCACATCGTCCGCTCCTGCACGCCCACAAAGTTCACCCGCAGCGCAGCGCGCGCGCGCGCGTCGCCTTCGCCCGGCGGGATCCGCACGACGAGGTCGACGGCCCACGTGTCTACGCCGTAGAACGACGCCTCCTTGATGTGGTGCCGCGCGCGCTCGTCCGGCGGCGCGTCGTCAAGCGTCCACCGCAGCACGTGCGCATCGAACGCCACCACTAAACACAACCGAGCCGAAGCGACATCGTCAGCCGCCCGTATCGCGCATGCCCGCGCCGCGAAACACAAAACACGCACCCGTCCAGATCAAGCCTGGGTGGTCGATCTTGAGCGTGAGGCTCCGCGTCCCCGCCGCCTCGTCTATCCGATCGTTCACAGCCGCGACCGAGAACGCCTCCCGCCCGCCCTCAGCAAACGGCGACACGTACCCCGGCTCCGCAGGCAGCGCCACCTTGTATGGCGACATGAACTGTACACAACCACAAAGACCCTCAGCGCGACCCGGGCGATTAGGGAAAACAGAGTGCGTACCGCCGAGAACGGATACAGGACGTCCCAGTCCCCGTTCCAGTCGTGCATCTCTTCTTGCACCGCCACCGCCCCCGGCGCACCGAACTCCTCCGCGATGTCCCGCACGAGCGCCTCGAATCCCGGCGCGCCGTCCGCAGCGCCGACGTGGAGGACGCGCTCCTGCGTCGTCACCTGTCTCCGACAACACAACACATCAGCATGTCCACAACTAGGCCCACTGCAGGCCCGACAACGAACGCGCTCACGTTCTCCAGGCTGAGCACGAACAGCCGCCGCTGGTGCAGCGCGTCGAACGGCTCGCGCATCGCAAACACCGCCGCCGTGGCCGCGCTTAGACCGACGAGCGCGAGCACCGCGCGGCGCAGCGCACGGGGGCCGTACCGATGCGCAAACGGGAGCGCAAGCGGCAGCGTGTACGCGCCCGTGATGGCGACGAGCGACGCGATGATATGTTCCGCGGGCGCCTCGCGCCCTGTCCTGCCTGCCTGCGCACGCGCGTGTCTCAGCACACAACCACGGACGATGGGGACAAATGAAGGAAAGGACGCACTAGGGGAACGAACACGTCGAGCACCGTGCAGATGAGCTGCGTGCCCGTCAGGAGCGGCATCGTCTGGCCCAGCGCGTACGTCCACAGCGACACGGGCCCCGTGCTGCGCCTGAACGCGGCGTCCAGGAGCAGCGCGCCGAGGAGCGGGAGCGCGGAAAGCGCGAACATGACCGCGGAGCCGATCCCGACCAGCTGGATCGCGAACGCGAGCAGCGACTGGAGCACGAGCAGCGCGGTCAGCATCGTGCGCTCGTGCAGGCGTGGCGCCGCGATGAGCTGCGTCGCGAGCGCGCCGGCGAGCGCCGCGGGCCCGTACAGCGCGAGCGCGGACAGCTCGACGGCGTACCAGCTCATCCCGCGCCCGAGCGCGCGCTCCATGACGAGCGCGAGCGCGTTCGCGCCGACCAGCGCGCCGCCGATCGCGAGGGCCCACGCGCCGATGCCGCGCGCGTTCTGGCGCACCGAGTCGACGAGCTCCTTGCGCCCGGAGCCGAGCGCGGGGTTGCGGTACGTAACCATGACGAATTGGTAGGCGGAGACGAAGAGGAGGGCGTAGAGCGCGCGCGCGGTCGTGTACGAGTACATGAAGAAGAAGCCCAGGTGCGAGAAGAAGACGGTGGAGGGGCGGGTGTAGCCGGCGTCGAGAGACGGGAGCGGCGAGTCTGCGGAAGAGAGGTATTCTAGAATAGCGAGGACGTTGTCGGCCATGTGCTGAAGGAAAGGTCAGTCCTTATGGATGCCCCATCCAACGTAAATAGAAAGACAGAGCGTACCTGGGCTACGCCAGGTTGTAGGTGCTCTACGGTATCCTGATAACCTAGTCAATCTACGGCGTAATGAGACGTCAAACGACCTGTGTGCGTACTTTACGCGTGTGGTACATGTAGCTGTTCCCTACGACTGCCATCTGAAAGGACCATGAACCACTCACTCGTCTCGGTGATAGAGTCAAAGAAACGAGAAACACTCACATCGAGACCGGTGACGTTCAGGTAGAGCTCGAACTGTCTGAAATCAGTGCTGCGAAACGCGACGCAGACCGCGCGTGTGTCAATACGGCGGCACATCACAACGCGCCCATGTTGAAAACAAGGGAGCGAGAACCTCAATTCGCACTTACTCGGACATAATCACACCAGAGCTAAACACCTCGTTAGCGACGACCGTGCCAAACGGTCTAGCCCGATGCAATAGATATCAGCAAGCCCGCTCGACGCATCACCGTGAGAGTGAAGTACGACGCACCTCGGGGCTTTGGAATACGCCTGGATCATCTGTTCCGAGGTGGCCTGGAAGAGCAGCTCGGGGCCGACGGTCCCGGCCGCTGCGATGCGGCATCAGGGAGGCGCGCGAGCTGCACGGTAAGCTTCTGCTCCTCTAGCGATCGTAACGAGGGAGGACGGACCTTCGAGGTTGATGAACGCCCGGACGCTATGGCGAACAATCGATTATGTGTTGGGTGAGAGAAGTTCCTGTCGGTGATCGAGACTCACGTAGACGCGATGGGATGCTGCGTAGAGAAGAGATGCGAGGCGTCCTGCAGCGACTCCTCCGCGTTATTGAACACTTGCGGCCAATCGCTCATTCAGCAAAAACAAAGTAGGATAGTTCGCCGACGCTGAAGGTGCACGCACAGAATATGATCGCGTGCTGCGGCTCCCAGTCGGGCGTATGCGTGAGGACACGCATGCAGTCGAGCATGACGCCGACGGAGAGTGCGTCGTCCGCGGCGCCGGGACTGGGGAGGGTGCTGTCGAGGTGGGCGTTGACGAGGACGGCATGTGCTTTGCCCTCGGGGGTGCCGTTCGAGATGCGCACGATGATGTTGGTGAGGTTGACGTAGGTCTTGTAGAGGCGCTTGCCCATCATGTCGAAGCTGGAGGAGGCGCATGAGTTTGGCAGGGTAGGTCGCGAGTACGCGGAAGGGAGAGAGAGGAGACGCACCGATGGCTCCCGCTTCCCTGCTGCCTCCACACTTCGCATTCCAAACGGCGTGCTGGTGCGCCCGGCTGCTCGCGCGCTCGGTTCACCACCTCCTCGCACTCGCGCTTGATCGCGTGCGCCTGGTCGGTGAGCCATTGGTCTGCGAGCGCGTGCTCTTTTGTGCCGACGGTGCGGAAGCCAATGTCTTCAGAGAGATGACGGATGTGGGATAAGATCTGCGCCTCGGAGAGCTGCGGGAGGTGAGAAACGGGGTCGACGCTGCGGGTTCCCAATGTGGGGGCAATGTCCGACGCCGGTCAATGCGGTGAGAAATTCAGAAAGAGCCATGGGCGCGCACAGCTGTGTCACGGGCTCTGGGAGAGCTGAAAGCGGGTCACGGGTCAGAAGAGCGCGTCCATTCTCGACCAGGGTAAATATTGAGACTGACCGTAATGGCGTTGTATGGCGAACCAGGGTGCGACGATCAGCAGTGGTGAGAGGACGAGGAGCGAGCGCACAGGTCCCCACCGATGGAGATGTGGGGCGCTCATGGTCGATCGTGAGCGATGGAGGAAGTCTGGAGACGACTGGGTCTGGTAGGGTCGAGGTCGGTGTCGATGTTGAGGTCGTGGTGAGGGACGGCCTCGCGGACGGGTTGGGTGCGGAGCAGGCCATCGCTGGCGACGTTTCCGTCGCCGTCCTCCGTCTCCGCGCCGGTCGCAGGCGCTCGCCCTGGCCCCTAACCTTAGACAAGGTACTTCGACTTCACACGAAGAGAGACATTTTTATCCTCTCAAGAGCCAGGACCTGCTTTCGCTTCGAACGCATATGTCGGTAGGTTGACTCTGCTGAGGATGGCCACTATCCGGCCCTGGGAGGAACTGACACTTTTCGAAACCTGACTACTTCCCCTCCACCCTGCGGTTATGAGACTCTCGCAGACTCTCGCCCACTTTCTAGCGCTGACTTCGTTAGCAGGTGGTCGTTCACACTGTATCCGAATTGCTGAGCGCTTAGGCCCTCACTAGCTACATTCGAAATAGACGCTCGCGCGTCCCATCTCGATGTTTTCACTCCAGACATCCACCTTCTTGTAAGCCTCCAATCAATGTCTCAATACGTGACCAGCGTTCAAGGTAGGTACGACAGTTTTAAACCAATGCAGCCACTTATCAAACAATGGTAAGTATGGATCGTGCGCTCCAGATGCATCGTCTATACCTCCCCGCTTCTCTCACGCTGAGTCGCTGACCGTGCGCCACGCTCGACAAACAGCACGACGGCGTCGCGCGTTGTCCGGGCGCCACTCAAAACGATGCGCGCAAGAGCCCGTACTACGCAACTTACCTACGAAAGCCCTATTTGTGTGAGATGCTGACAACATACTCGGACCTTACCAGGGCGGGCACCCGCACACGGCGAGCGTCGGAAGCCATCGTCTTTTCGTATGCGCGCGACTACGCGCTCTCTGAGCGCCGGACTTGTACCGGCCCGTACGACTCCTGACGGTCTTGCACTCCATTTACACGCTGTCTCGGCTCGTAAATTCGCTCGACACATTGCTTGGCATTGTCCACAACAGTGTGCTGAAACATCTCCGCGATCAAAATTCCCAGAGGGTCCATAAACCGAGATGGGGCGCTCAAAACGCCACGACAGAACACGGACGCAGTATCATATGATCTGCGTCCCCTTGCGCCTCACCAGCATCTGGCGAGACACCGCGAGAACAGCGGTGCCAGCGAGCACTGTGACCTGCATACCGCGACGAGTCAGGTCAGCATAAAAACCAACGTGAACGGGTGAGGGAAGGAAAGGCCCTCACTCCACTGAATATGATCGTTCGAGACCATGTAAACGCATCGCCGAGGAGAGCGCCGTCGATGGGCGTTCCGGTCAACGAGCCTACGGCAGCCAGAGCAAAAGCGAACCCCATGCGCAAGCTGTATCTCAAGACCCAGATATCAATCAAGCGAGCCCAGAGTACACTTAAACCCCTCACCCTATCTCTCCTTCATGGCGCGCATGTGAGGCTATAGCGGCCGTGATGACCGACAAGACTGCCGTGGCCACACTTCTGTCAAACCGAAGCAACAACGCAGAAAAAGAAAGCGCCACACGTACACCCTCCTGAGAAGAACCCCGATAGGATTGCGAAGACGACGATCCCCGCAACGGTCGTGATCCCAAACAAAGCGAACGTGATCGCACCGCAGCAAAGACCGCACGCCAGCAGGATGTTGTACGTCCCGTATCTGTGGACGAACAGATTCGGGAGGACGCGTCCGGGGATCGAGGACGCATTCAGGATCGCCAGCTATTGTTACAAAAAAGGAGATTGAATGATGGTCTTGTCAACTCGACTCGGAAGAGAGAGCCTTTACGGTATAGAACGCGATCTTGGGGTCTACGCCGTGAGTTATGGCGAATAGCTGAACGTAGAACACTAGGGAAATGTCATAGGAATCGCGTCCGGACATGTTAAAAGTGAAAAGCACGAACACGGGTAAAACACGCCCCAGAGACATATGAATGCGCTGTTTACAAACACCCCATCGTCACTCCAACGCTCGTTTCATCGCGTCGATGCAGATACGTACCCAAGTGTCAGCAACATATAAGGCCCATCCGTCAAAAACGATCCAATATCCAGCTTTGGATGGTCATGCCCGCTAGCGGCTTTCGACGCGACTCGGTCGCTCATGAGACAATTAGCCAAAGCCAGCAGGCCAAGCACGATCAATGCCGTCGCGCGGGTGCTCCACGCGAACCCTACGTTGTCCACGTTCAAAAGCTGGTTGAGCATGATAGGAAACACGATTCCGCCAACGGAGGAGCCTATAAGAGGAAAATAATTGAGACATGAGACCGTGATAGGAAGAGCAGCCATCTCGAAGGGTACCGGTAAATACGATGCCCATAGCCATCGCGCGGTGAGTACGCCAGTGATGCGACTGGATCGCGAGGCACGGTATGTATATCAGTCCAGCACCGAGGCCCATCCCAATACCTTGCGAAAGGAAGATCTGATAATACTCGTCCGGGTGCGCGATAGAAAGCATGAATAGACTTTTTCAAACACACATCATGAGCACCGATCCCAGTTCGCCGACGGAGCCAGAAATAAGACGCACGAAAACACGTAGATAAACGAGCCCGCCAACACGGTCTGGCGGAAGTATCCCAGATCGACGAGTTTACCGGCAAACAGGCCCGTCGCGGTGAGCAGGAAGAGCTGGGTCGAGCCTATCCAGCTGGTACGCGAGGCCGACGCGACGTGCGACCGGGTGTAAAAGTCTTGATAAACACCAAACGCGTTGGTGTACCCAAACGTGGACATCATCGCGAGCCACCTGTCCGGTCCTAGAATCCCAATGGGACATGCTCTGAAGAACGCACGTATACGCACCCTCCTGCAACAGCGCACCACGCCTTGATTCCACCCTCCACAGTATCATCTGGTCCGTCCTTCTCCGAGCTGTCCCCCTGGTTCTGTGACGTGGCTTCTGGCGCAGCTACCAAAGTACCGCTCGAGCTCTTAGAGAAAAGCATGACGGAACTTGAGAAGAATTGTCGAGTGAAAGAGGTGAATCCCCAGCAAGTCGATGCTGAGAGCGTGAGGTTACCGAGCAATCATGACTTATGGACATTTACGCGCGCGCTTCCAAGCTTCAACCGGCATCTACAGAATCATCCATCTGACGAATGTATGTAAGGCCGAGCTGCCCAGATGGATATCATGGACCCACTTGAGGAAAGATTTCTAGAATCCTTCCATGAAAATTTCGACGAGGTCGCATCCCGGATGGAAGACATAGTGACAGTGACGGTGGGCGCGACACTGACCATCATCCAGTGGACGTCCAAACTCAGCTTTCCTTTCTCCACAGTCAGCTATGAGCTCCATGTCCACACATCTTGTTGGCTACTCTGTGATGGAGATGATACAGGCCAGGGCTCGTCAGTTCTCAGGGTCTTTCTATGCCATGCGAGCCGTCAGCTTTGGCGACGTACGCGTTTCATACCCCAGTGCTCCACCGGAGTAGGCGTCCGATTTGTTAGACGCCACGAAGCAAGTCCAGGTGCGTCGCAATCAGCAAGTCCCCATCCCCGCCGCCGGCCGCCGGCCAGATATTTGGATGGCCCGGATGAACCGAGGAGATGGCTAGAGCAACGGCCTTCCATTTTCTGCAGCTTTCCGCTCTCCAGCTCCAGGAAGGCGTTATTTATATACGTTTAGTCCCCAAGTCTCACCACGAGCGACTTGTAATACCACCGGCCCGTTATGCGCGAGGTAGATGCTGTTCTTCACAATTTCTCCCTGGCCTCCAAGTTCTATACCGACGACATTCAAGCTGGCTGTATTGTCTAGAGGACAAGTCTATACGAACCGGTTATGATATTACAGTCTACGTGCGCCCAAGCGACTATCGCACTCTACAAACAACATGAGGGATCGGATAGAATAGAACACGATGTACCAAAATCTATATTGGGTCCAGTATCAGTATGCCTTTTCGACGAACGACGTGGGGGGGGTTCTCTACGGCTCTTGGGCGCCGGGGCCTTCCTGCCCTTGGTGGTGATTTTGCAAGTACATATCCCAATCGTCCAGCCTGAGCTCAGCATCAGCGACTCGCGACCCTCCGGGGGAAGAAACCCGACACGAGAAAGAGCACTCACCCGAAACTGGACGGCATAGGGTCCCACATAGAGGACATCTCCCCTTCCACGGGCACCATACCCTGGATTCCAGGGCCAGGCCAGGATCCGAGGGTGGAAGGATCCAGCACCGGATACGTGTACTCGCCCGGCAGGGGCGCAGCATGGAGGATGTCCATGTTGGAAGAAGGGGCGGAGGGATGCAGAGGGTAAGCCTCGGAGGACGCAAATCTCAGCGAGCCTGGCACTGGCAGCGAACTTATTGTGAGCGCGTTTGTCAGCTCGGTTTCCAGACTTGCAAAGTCGTGCATCGGAGTGGGAAGCGAGTGCTGTGGGGGTGCAAGGCCGTCCCATGCGGTGCCCGCCGTCAGAAGCGAAGGGGCGGGCCGGAGCCCGGCGATGTTGAACATTTGGTTTGGCAGAAGAAGGTCTGTGGACTGGAAGGCGGCGGGGACAGTTTGTCGGCCACTGTCGACAGACTGAATTGCGGAAGGAGAGAACTTGAAGGTCGACGGCACCGTCAAACCCGTCCACATCCTTGTCCCATTCTGCTGAGGCGGATTCGATCCCGAATGCATCGTGGTCGCTTGAAAAGTGGGAACTTTGGCTCCAGAACCCAAGAACAGCGGGGCCTGCCTCGAGAGCGCGTCACTGTCGACTACCTCTCGCTCTTTCCCCGATAAGGCGAAGGATTTTGGCAGCACATCGGAAACGATATCAACCAGGATGTCTCTACGTCCGAAACGGACAATTATCAGTGTGATCAAATCAGACACTTGTACCGAAACGGTGCACGTACCGTAGCCTACCCGTAAGATGCCATCTGTGGACAAGAAGTGAGGATAATCAATAACTTATTGAACATCAAGGATACTCACCTCCCCTCCGCCTCCGTGAGGATTTCGACACATGGATAAATCACCTTGATCTCTTCCGCAGCGTCTATCGACGAACCGTAGCGCTTCATGGCACAGATGCTAACCCACAGAGCAATCGCCGAAAGAAATGCCGCATGCTATTGTTTCGCCAAGGTCAGAGGCGCCCAGCCGACCATTGTCCAAAAACAAGCCGAACCTGTGCGAATGGTGGCGTTGCCGCCCCGCTCTGTTTCTCTCGAGCTACGGTGATCACACGTATACATGACTTTGCCGCATTAGTACAGACCGCAAGGGACGAAAGCGAAAGAGGCGTCGGGGGTACGGGGGCAGAGAAAAACGGCCGGTGAATTAGGATCTTGAGGATGTAGAACTCGCAGTATAGGACCGCGGACTGCACCGAGTAGTCACCCTCGGGTGCAATCTCCCAACGCACTGTCAAGCGGGAGATTTGCAAAATGTAAGCGGTTAGGAACCAGAAAGACCGAAGGAACATACAATACTCGGGGATAGAGTTTAGCCACTTGTTCAGTTCGGCATCAAGTTTGGAAACAACGCGTTGTTCCCATTCCGGCCCTTGGAAGCCAAGCATTGCTTTTGATTTTCCCGTCGCGTACTGTTTCATGCTTCAGGTTGGGAATTTTCAATAGCCAGTCGTAACGGCGCAGGCTTACGATGGTTCGAATCGCACAAGACTGGACTTGTGCCAACTTCATCATCATGATGAAAAATGTCACTGCACAAGGCTTCCCCTGTGGCTGCTTGAAAGCCTGCGCGGGATCCGATGGACACCAATACTCGTCGTCGCACTCTATGGGAGGGTCGACATCATATCTGCGGCAGATCAGAACATGTCAATAGCACCTAGACGCGTTGGACCTTTCCGCTCACTCTTCTTCCTGTATGGCACACGGCCGACCAAAAACAAAGCTCATCATCACGTCTATGGAAAGGAGGACCCTACAAGAGACGTTAGGTAGGAAGCAAATGGAAATGTGCGTAGCAGTGTACCAGAAGGCTCTTTTCCACAGCTCATCTTGGACTGTAGGCTGCGGCTTGTAGAATCTTTTCCTGTGCGCTCCCACGTCCACAGCCAATCTAAGCCCCACACCAGCCGTGATCCAACAAGCCTGCGTCGGGGAGCCCCAAAGGTACACGACCGCAACCTTGCATACCGTCGGAGTCAGATTGGCATGTCCCCCGTGCGACTACCCACACGCTTTATTGAGGAATACTCACAGCGTGCATCTGCAGATCGTACAAGGTCGCCGTTCCTTGCCCCCAGACCGGGGACACCTCAACCTGCGAGTACCACTTGTGCCCTGCGGAATGCCAGTCACTCATCCCCTCGAGCAGCACTCTCGGGTCATCTGAGAATTTCGCTCCGACAGCACAAACCAGAAGCAAGACTCGAGCGAACCCGTCGTTCTGATGATGTAAACCATCCGCGACAGATCGATCAAACGTGGGACGGTGGAAGAGAGGCGCAAGGAGGTTCGTGTGCTTGAAGTACAGTGCTACGAGATCTGAAAGAAGATCAGGTGCGGGAAAGTCATATTTTTTCAATCTGACTTCTGGGCCAACGTGTTCCCACTAATGCTCATGTGGATCAATGCTGCACACGGATAACGATGACGAGGTGATGGCGTACTGGGAACGGCTTCCAAAAGTCGGCCCTCAGTCGGAATGAGAAACTATTGCTCCCTTTCTGCTCCGCCGAGTACTCTGACCTGGCCTCTACAGCTTGCTTAACCAAGTTTGCCTCGCTAGATTTACCCAACCAAGCAGTGTAGTAGTGCTGGATGGAAAGGTGTTGGAGCTTGGCCTCTAGCGCAGGTAATCTGTATTGATAGTCGTCGTCGCTGGGCTCGGGCTCTTCCGGGGTCGTCGCCACGCTGGGTCGGTCTTGCGTCAAGGGAGCACAGGTAGATAGCTGGGGGTAGGCAGGTTGAGCCACGGCAGCCATGCCTTCCGCATTGGTGCGACTCTCGGGAAGCAGCAGGCCTTCGTGAATGTCCACATCGGGCAACGCCTGCCTCTCGTCAGTGTGTCAAGCAGAGACGACAAGCTGAACAGACGGACCTTCCGCAGAAATCCCTCGATGGTCTTGATACGATTCTCGAGGTGATTAACATATGCCTGGGAGTTCCTTGGTATTCGCTGTTTCTACTTGTGGAAGAAAGAATTAGCATAGTTTCGAGCCTTGTGCAGGTATGATGTACCAAAAATTAAGGTCAATTCAGGGCAAATTCAGGGAGCACACGGTAATGATGTAGCAGTCAAAAAGGGAAGCGGCGACGTCATAGCCAAGCTCGCTTCGCAAGCGAAGTGCGTGAAAGAACATGCACTTCCTCTGCCAAGTTCCATGTCGCACATACAAGATTGACCAGCGCGAAGAGAAAGCGCCTCATCCACAAATCCGACCCGACGTACCTTCACATACAAAAACGTGCACTCCGCGTCGGCGAGCTCGCAGTTCGAGCACCGACTTCCAGGGCCGGCCAAAGCGCTGCCTGCATAAGAACATCAACATGAAAACACAACGGAAAATTATACAAACATGCGCCTACAACGAGCTGGGAGATGGAGAAGTCAAGCCTGTATATCAGGGGGCGGTGCTTTACCGGAAAGGCATGGTAGAAACGAACCTTTCTGCTGCCTGCACCGGTCGCACGCCCGTTTCGCCTGCTGGCGCTTTGCCTCCTTTCTCGCCTTTCTGGACGATGGGCCGCTCGGGCGCTCGTCTGGAGAGGACATGGTATGAGTAAGAGAGGTGCAGCTGCAGTTTATTATAGAAAGGGGGAGGACTCGCAGCCTGACCGGCACATGCTGACGCGGCCAGATCGCAGATCGGCCCTCCGCGTAAGCCCCGTTACAAATCAAATCCCTCCCACCAGTCTCCCACTACCCTCCCTCACGTGCCCGATTCTTCCGAACGTCATCCCATCGCACAGAAAAATCGATATTTTCCTAGACACATACGTCCCAGTGGTCACTTTGTGTCTTCGCATCATGTCTTCCACCTCGTTTACAACCACCAAAAGCTGACCGAAGCGCCGGACGCACTGCCTTCCACGTAACTTGGCTTTACCATGTTCAATCCGGCATGAACTCCGTCTCCGGACTCATAGCAGTCGTCCCGCCGTCCTGCTATGGCCTCAGATCTGACTCAGACAGTCGAGTCAGTGGCGAGTCTCGTTCGGAACCTCGGCTTGTAAAACACTTTGCATAACCTCTGCAGCGCCGCTTCGCCCGCTTTCGCTCGCTGCGGCGTGCCGCCGGCGGTATCTCATAACATATGATCGCCGTGACACAATCAACGACCTGCGATAGCAAGGACGCCTTAAAAAATTCAAGACTCTTGAACATACACAGCACAAGCATTGATCGATGAGTGGTGATTGCATTCGTCAGAACCAAAGAAAACAGATGAGCAACGACATGACAGGTGAATAATGTATGGAAGTAGTGCGAGTGAGCAGAACGTAATCATGAGCGAGGTTAGTGTGCGGTGGGATAAGACGTAGACGGAGATGATGTGGGGGAGTGCCCGGGGTGCATAAGACGTGTATGACAAGACACAATAGGATAAGCGACGATACTTTTCATGTCTGAAATTCGAACAGGAGGCCGCCCAACGACTTAGAATCCACCCATGCCTCCCATGCCTCCCATACCACCCATACCGCCCATACCACCAGCAGGAGGCTTGTCTTCCTCGCCATCCACGATGCTCGCCTCGCTCGTCGTCAACAAGCTCGCCACACCCGCCGCATCCACCAGCGCCGTCCGCACAACCTTCAAGGGGTCAACAATACCCGCCTTGATCATATCAACGTACTCGCCCTTGCTCGCGTCATATCCCCAAGCGAACTTGTCAGGAGAGCCGTACTGCGATGTGAGCGTGCCGATGATGACGCTCGACTCCTCGCCAGCATTGTTCATGATCGTCCGCGCAGGGTAGCTGAGCGCACGACGGATGATTGAAACACCAAGGTCCTGGTCGAAGTTCGCGGTAGGGATGGGCTTGACATCAGGGTTCGACGAAGTCGAGGAGACGGAAGACTGGTTGGGGGAGCCAGGGGAGGAAGAAGCGAGTGCAAGGGAAGCCTTGAGGAGCGCAACACCGCCACCGGGAAGGATACCCTCCTCAACGGCAGCACGGGTGGCGTTGAGCGCGTCGTCATAGCGGTCCTTCTTCTCCCCGACCTCGACCTCCGACGCACCACCAACCTTGATGACGGCAACACCACCGCTGAGTTTAGCCAACCGCTCCTGCAACTTGGTGCGATCGAACTCGCTGGTCGTGGGATCCGCAATGATGGAACGGATCTGCTCGCAGCGTGCCTGGATGGAATCCTTGCTGCCCTCTCCGTTCAGAACAATGGTGTCTTCCTTCGTGATCGTGACTGAGCCAGTCGAGCCCAGGAGGTCAGGGGTTGCACGCTCGAGCTTGATATCAAGCTCGTCAGTGAAGACAGTACCACCGGTGAGGATGGCGAGATCGCCCAAGATGCTCTTGCGGTTGTCACCGAAGCCTGGGGCCTTCACTGCGGCAACCTGGAGCTGACCGCGGAGCTTGTTAAGGATACACGCAGCAAGGGCTTCGCCGTCAACATCCTCAGCAATGATAAGCAGTGGGCGGCGAGCCTGAGCAGCAGCCTCGAGCGAAGGAAGGATGTCCTGGAGCAGGGAGATCTTCTTCTCCGACAACAAAATCAACGGCTTCTCGAACTCGACCTTCTGGGCCTTCACGTCCGTGACGAAATAAGGCGAAATGAAACCCCGGTCGAAGCGCATGCCCTCAGTGATCTCGATCTCGTCCTCGATCGTCCGGCCCTCCTTGACGGTGATCACTCCCTCCTTCCCTACTTTCTCCATAGCTTGTGCAATTAAGTTGCCGACGTGAACATCACCATTGGCAGAGATAGTGGCGACCTGGGCGATCTCAGCTGTGGTGGTAATCGTCTTGGTGTTCTTGGAGAGAAACTCGACAACACGCTCGACAGCAGCTTGCGACCCACGACGAAGGTCCATGGGATTGCACCCCGCGGCGACGTTCTTGACACCCTCAGCGTAGATTGCCCGAGCGAGGACAGTAGCTGTAGTTGTGCCATCACCAGCAACCTCGTTAGTCTTTTGTGCAACATCTTGAACAAGGCTACATATATAGATTTAGACACAGGAAAGCAAAATATCAAGAAACACATACCGTGCACCCAGGTTCTCAAACTTGTCCTTCAAAGTGATGGCTTTGGCGACAGTGACACCATCTATTAGCACGAAGGAGTCAGCAGAGCGTACATATACCTATTGATGCGCCAAAAGAAAGTGCTCATGAAGGAGAGGATCACGCCCAGCAGCGTGCTCCCCAGCAAAAATAGACGCCGCAAACCAGCAAAGAATCAGTAACATAGTAAGCAAGAACTGACCTTTTGTGATTTTTGGACCACCGAACGACTGCTCGATGATGACATTCCGTCCTGCCGTCCCACCACGTCAGCACACATTCGTTATGACACATCAGCTCCAAGAGACGAGTACACACCCTTAGGCCCAAGCGTAACGCTGACAGCGTTCGCCAGCACATCAACACCTTTGAGAATGCTCGCACGGCCCTCATTGGAAAACTTAATTTCCTTATGGGCACCACGGGTGAGCGAAGGCGTTGAGCGCGAAGCCTTGGCCGCGGCGCGACGAAGAGCACGAGAAGACGTGTTGGAGATGGAGTGCATCGTAGGCAAGAGAAGAAGGAAGAAGAGTAGAGGAAACGAAGAGAGGAGAGGAGAAGGATGAGGAAGGCAGCAGACAGCGGAGCACGGTCGTCCTTTTGTGTGTACGCGTGTTTGGCCACGCGAACTTCACAGAAAAATCTAGAAATTCAAATCCCCGCTCGCCCACTGTACTTGCCTTCGCTTTCACCTCTGCTCCTGCGACGACTTCCGTGAGATAACCTGAACACCAACAGAGTGTATATAGGTATACGTAATACAACAGATATCCCAGTGTGATCCCAAAAGAGTCCCAATATTACATGGAGTTACTCGACAAGGCCTGACTCTTTTTCCCCATCTCTATGTCTACATCCTCTGTGTACGGCCCTTCCGTATGCGTCGTAATCTCTATCGCGAGTGGTGCGAGGGGATATGTCGCCTGTCCGTTGTGTATACCCGTAAAGCGTCCGGATCGCGGAGCTGCTTGCTGGACGCTGCTGCCCGTGCTTGAACCAGCCGAACGTATGCCGAAGTGGAACTTCACTTGAAGGATGATCAAACAGAACACGATACCCTGGATTTCAGCGTTAGTAGACGCATGCTCTTCGAGAGGACAAGCTTCAACTCACGACAACTGGGGTAATAAGGTCCAGTGCAGCGTACTGGCCGTTGGAATGGCTGTCCGCGAGCATCAGACGGACAGCACTCATGATACGCAGGAAACTCGTGCATACCTCAAGAACGCACACAGAAACGCTATTATGTTGGACGTGTAGATCGCGCCGCTCTCGACAAGGACGACAATCACGGGCATCAAGTTCCCGAAGCCAGGATGGAGCCGATCCGTAGAATAGATCCGCCATGTAATGCAACCTAGTCTTGGGGGTCAGACATGGATTGTGCTCAAAATTAACAGCTAGCTTACAGGTGCAATAAACATTGATGACCATGGTCAGGACGGAGAAGACGGTGATCCAGTCATTTCCCGTTTCAAAGATTGTAGCACCGGGGATGACATGAGTGAACGTTCGTATGATGACCACCCCAGATACTACATCAACGGGCTTGTACTTGAGGTTCATTCAGAAAGAGGCACGGAACGGGGGGACGTACCGAATGCAGCGGTCAAAAGGACAAGGGGGAAGCCGATGGCACCCCACTGCCTTCCATAGACAATATAACATCGCCATATCTGTAACGTCATTGAACATATTGAAATGTCAGTGAAAAAGAGTGAACTCGTACAATGACGCTGTCCCCGAGCATTGTCTGCAACCAATACAATACAGTCTTCGAAATAAAAAGTGGATCCGCTAGATTGCCATAGTATTTAGCGACACTATTTTGATCTTCGGATTTTTGAAGCAGAAACGCATCGAGGGCTCGTACGAAGTCGATGGTTATGTGCTAGGCGAGTTCATTGTCACCGGCAGCGCTTAGATGACACAAACACGTACCCCCGTGGCCAAGAACAGCATGACAATGGCGACAGGCAGGAGTGAACGCTCAGTCTTGGTGCCCACCTTCCGCAGGCGGACGAGGATAATGACGGTGATCAGACATAATGTGAAGAAAACACCTAGATTGCGATGAGCAATGATCTCATGCTTATTGACGTCGACGGACTGTTGAACTCACCATACATAAAGGTCTCGAGAAATAACGATAGAAACTCAGCTTTATCCAGAGAGATCCCCATTGCGCACGCAGGAAGATCTGGAGACAATGGGGGTTCCGGTGGAAAAGGGCTTGGAGGGACCGATTTGGATCCAGGAAATGGTTTGCGATACTTATGAAGGTCTGAGATACGCAAAATCACAGCGCAGTCCGGTCGCCATTGTCCAGAGCAACTCCAATTCTATACATGGCTTTTGATCGAGTGCTTTTCAGAATCATGATGCAGGACTGATGGTATCATGGCGTAGGGATAGCGCCGAAGCAAGGGACTTAGCTCGGGCATGCTTGCCAAAAGTTCCCATAGTAGACTCGATCCTGATTTGACATCCTGAATAGCAGCGCGAAAGCGAGCGGCCCGTATAAATTCTCCCGATTGGGAGTGGGGAAGAGCCTGGGGTAAACCGATAAGGTCCAGTCGATACTTCTATCAGAACGTAGGTGAACGTGATCAAATGTTCAAAATAATACAGCCTTTGAGATTTTGAATATTATCGGCTGCAGATTCAGGGTACAGACATCTAGGTCAAGATGTCGTATGTATCTGGACAGCCGTCAAAAAGGCTCTCTGAAGGCGAATGCAAAACACTGACATCAAGGGGAGATGGACAGCAGTTTTCGGCAAGGTCTAGGTCTCAGATGCGCGTCAGATGTCCTGCCTTCGATGCGTCGACACCACCGCACCTCGGTCTGCAATATGATAAGCAGAGTTCTTCTGTTGGTTCCGCAGGGCATGACTCATCGCTGTGAATGGCCTTTCAGGCCCCTCCGAGTCGTAGAAGCGTAAAAGCAACTCGAGATATTTATCTAAAGCCGGTCTCGGAAGATCGCACGTGGTGCGAATGATCTGATCGCTCAACTTGGTGGCTGTACTACTAGGTATTACTACAATCCGGAGCGCCACGAAAGCTGTGAGCGTTATTGATACGAGCTTGTGGAATCCTAATTATTGGCTGCATCACGAAGAATTGGCAGCACTGATAGATCAGCTCCTAGGGAGTTCAACGAAACTCATCTCCAGCTTCTAAGTATAACCTGTACCTTGAGAAGTGGAGCTGTTTGAACGCCCATTCGCCAGTACGTGTCACGATGAACTCTGAGGCAGTTAGGAGGGCTAGTAGTGTCCACAATGGGAGAGATGAAACCAGGGAAACGTCTCATCGAACAAGCCGCTCTCTCGTGTTGATGCGGTCGCTATCGGACTTGTAGGTCTAGGTCCCAAACGTCAGTGTGGTGACAACGTATGAACAATCTCTAGAGTTTCGTGGGAGGCAACAAAGAATGTCTCGACTGCCTGCATAGGTTCGCATGCCATCGATGGCAATATCGCCGTCAAACTTGACCATACACCTATGGCGTCCTATGCCAGCATAAAGCGAAACGACGGGCCGATACGCACCTATAAGTATACGTCCGTTCAATAACCCAGTGAGAGCCTATGAAGAAACCTACTGTCCTAATCGAGTATGTGAAAGCACAACAACGAAGTTCCAGAGTAGTCAATCCAGGAGTCATATGGAGTTCATGTCCTGGGCCGAAGCCATGATGACAGTCCGGAAGCTGGGTAAATGTGTGCGCAAAAACGCTACCTCGTTCGTCTTGAACAAGCAAATATACCAACTGAAGTCCGATTTGATATATCCATCTGTCGTACTCAATCGTCAAGTCAACAAAGACCAGGCCGAGGCTCCACGTGGCAGTCTTACGCAGTATTCCGCGCGCTGCAGACCCTGATGTCGTTACTCAAGCCCATTTGCTATCCCGATGCGGGAACGGCGGTGTTGCTGTGATATGGAGTTCACCGTATGTCTCGGCCGATTCGGAGGAGAAAAGCTGCGAGCATGATCCGTAGGTCCGCGGGGGGGGGGGGGGGGGGGGGGGGGGGGGGGGGAGTTCTGCGTTTGGTACACGTGCGTCAGGCATCATATTCACACGACTTGGTAGCCGGGTATTGAGGCGCATCTTGACAAAGCTTGACGCTCGTGGACAAAGATGGGCAACATAGTACGCGATCCGAATAGCGGCTATTGCAGAGGATCGCATACGATAGTACATCTGTCAAAAGCGAGTGCGTGAGCGTGAGGACTTTGATTCGACGTTCCCTTGACTGTGTGGATCCACGGCAGAATATAGCTGAGCATTCGTTCTTCGGAGCTCGGGCGACAACTGATGATCTCTTGGGACCCTGAGGTCAAGAATGGTGTGATGGAGGACGTGTTAGACGCTCATTTAACCGTAAGGCTGTGAGCTCTGACGCTGTTGTTTTGGGGGTATGCGGAAGAGCCCTGAACACCATCAAGTTTTGGAAGTTTAGGTATATCCCGCCCGAAAGAGTTAGACATTTGACGGAGGAATGAATCTCACGAGATTACAAGGAAAGAGACAATCGACATAGGACGCCAGCGTTGTGCCAGAGCATGAGCTCTTGCGCCAGTAAACTTGCATCTAGAGTCTGGATGTGAGAAGTTTCGACGACGTAAGAATGCATTCGCATAAATGCTGTAAGGACGGCTGTATAAGCTGCCACAAAGGGATGTCTAAGCATAAAGCACACCCTAGCCGAACTGCCACCGTGAGGTTGCTATCAACAATATGAGAATTTGCGGCCGCCGAGACGCGTAGAACGGCATCTATGGAGTAGCTGCACGGGGAGGAAGCAATAAGCCAGTTGCGATCTGTTCGTGATGAGAGAGCTGAACCTCAAGATAACGGTCACCGGACCAACCTCAGCGAGTGCATGGAGTAGTTCGCCGTGGCCTACAGATGCGAGACTTCTAGTACGCTGCGTTTGAGGCTGCCGGCAAGGAAGCAGCCCTGCAGGTGGCCTCCGGCGCGCCTCGCTGACAAGGCGTTGTGTGGGCTCGTGTGGATCACAGTTCTTCCAAAGCGGCGATTGCACGCGCGTCCTTGACGGACATAGGCTTCACAAAGCGTTCAACAACCACTAGAGGCCGTGTGCGGGCACTTGGCATCGCGACCGATGGGTTCTAAGCAACGTATCAACGATTAAAGGCCATCATCCAACAACAGGTGTTAGAGACTGGTAAGATCACAAGCAGTCCACAAGATCTTCACCTACCTGGAATATGATCGAACTACGCGGAACAATTGGGGACAGCGTGCTCGGCGACCTAGAGCAGCGGGTTGAGAAATTTAGGTGGAGGACCTGCCTCAAAGCGGAAGCGGCAGGCACTGGCCAGGTCCCAGCCGAGTCTGTTTGATCGCGGAGCACGGTCGATGCCGTGATGCATAATTGCTTCCGTTTCACTCTGGCTGGTCGTCGAACTCTGATGAACACCCTGCCTGCTCATCGCAAGCGAGTCCAGATTTAGTCTCTAGTTTGTGCATTCTGCGGGTTGCCATGTTCGTTTATGGTAGGATACCAATGATGTGGCAACTGGAGCGCTTCGAGTCGCTGACGAACAAATCACACGGTGGATCAAACAAGGACCAAAGAGAGAGCCCTGACGGCAGATTGACCCGGATCTCAAACCGGCGACACGCTCCGCTCTCGATTGGAAAGTGTGCCAGAGTGTGCCGCTCCCCTTGAAAATAGTGCCATTTATTAATTAATTGTTATCCATCTTCCTTGCCGTCCATATCTTGCCTCTGACCAGTGCTCACAGCATGCAGGGAATAGGCCGCTCGAATTGCTTCCACCGTCGTCTGCCCAGGTGTCTGATGGGCGTTACTTGAAGGGCTTAGAACACACAGTAAGCGTAACGGAACCCAAGCGCTTCGAGAACCTTTGATAGGCTCCGGAAACGGCCTGACATGATAATCATCGCTCACACATCCGTTTACATCAAAACCCCCCTCGCACTCGACTCGGTCTCCTTCTTTATTTCCACGTTATTCACCGCTGTCGTCCTCGCTCCAAATTGAGCACACCTCCCAAATCACACTCGAATACACCCAAGCCATCAATGCCATCCACTCAGAGACAAGCCACCCTTCAACTAGACATCGTCATTGTAGGCGCAGGTGAAGATCCCGATGGCATCAAGTTCCTCAGACTTCTCAGCCCTTATTTTTGTCTTCCTCTAGGTTTGGCTGGCCTTGCTTCTGCATACGCCCTGGCCGCTTCAGGCCATCGCGTCCGTGTATTTGAGAAATCGAAGGTCGTCTCCACTGTGCCGGGTGGAATACGGATCCCTCCCAATGGCACAAAAATTCTCGACGACTGGGGCCTACACGACGAGCTCGTCCAAAAAAGCGCTCAGGTCAAGTCCAACAGTTTTATTGACAGTGCGTCTTTTCTTGTCTAGGGATGGAACAAGGGCCAGTCTAAGATTCGTCGGGGACGTGCAGTGGCTATAGGGGAGCTCATAGGGCACACCGAATGGGCGCATGAGATGTTCAAGGATAGTGGCGGCGAGTTCCGCTGCATGCGGGTGCGTCCTAACCCTTGCTCACACCCTGAGATCCCTGTATTCAATTCCTCTCTGCTATAGCACGAGGACCTCACCCAGATGCTGTACAGACACGCGGTTGCTGCTGGCGCTTTGTTTCATTTTGGCGCTCGAGTCAATGGCGTGTCGCCTGCGCCCGACATTGATTCATCCCCATCTACGCCGTCCATACCAAGACAGTCGCAACTGCACCCTCAGCCATCAATAATCCTCTCAGATGGCCAAGAAATCCTGGCAGATCTAGTGATAGGTGCTGACGGCCCACGGAGTCTGATTCGCTTGGTCGTGGACGAGGACGCGGGTGACGTGCGGGAGATCGAGACCGGGACAACTCTCTACACCGGTGTTCTCGATGGCAAGACGATGATGGGGAACGAGCACCTAAAGAAGCTCATCAACGCTCACTTCCCAGTCTGGATGGGAGATGGCTCTATGGCTGTCGGTGAGAGAAGTCTCCAAAAATACCACCTGATCACGTTGCTGATATGAGTTTGTATTTCGCAGCATTTCCTATTGTAAGTCTTATGAGCGGGATATGCGCAGGTTTCCTTTCGGGCTGATCGTCGTCTCATGTCAGGGGCGCGATAATTCATATGCTATGCACGTCTACTCGCCCGAGGAATGGCCAGAAGGGGCACTAGACTGGGAACTGGTTGCATCATCAAATCTCCGGTGCGATCACCTAGAACCACGGTACGCAAATCCGCGCTTTTCGTCTTTCGACGCTCGATTGCGTAATCTCTGACACATTTATTGCAGTGTTCAGTCATTTTTGAAGAATGCAAAGCATCTCACCCGTGCGCGATGGATAGAACGCCCTCCAGCTGAAGATTGGGTCGACGCATCAGAAAGGATAATCTTGATTGGCGAAGCCGCGCATCCGCTTGCAGTACGTATTCCATTTCATTTTCGCCCCACTCGTCGTCACGCCTTGACGCCATGTTCTCTTCGCTTCCTCTTCGCGACAGCCTTGTGAGATGCACGCGGGGTCTGGTTCCCTCGAATCTGCTTTCGTCCTGAGCACCCTCCTTTCGCATCTCCATAGCCGGTCGCAGCTCCCCTCCCTCCTTTACGCTTATCAGGATCTGCGCTCATCACGATTAGCGCGACTACATCAAATCGAGATGGACAATCACATGTATCTTGGACTGCGCGCCGGAGAAGGGAAGGAAGAGAGGGACACGACCATGCGTGCTGCAAGGCTTGCAGCAAAAAACGGAGCTGACGCGAACGCAGAGGCGGACGACGACGGCGAGTTGGACAGGCAGTGGGGAGAGATGTGCGAAATCTGGGGATACGATGCCCGTGACGACGCGGAAGATTGGTGGGTCCGATGGGGCTTGTTACGAGAGAGGGCATCCTCCCTGGACGAGGCGGCGAATCTTCAGGGGGTGTCGAGCGAGGCAGGCGATCACAACAGCAGGTTTGGTTTGCTTGAGGTCAGGGTGAACGCCGTTTGAGTTTGCCCGCATTAGCCTGCATTGTGCTGGCGGTCAGGTGTGTAAGTTAGCATGCTCGTATACATACCAACGGCCATCCCACCATCACTATCTGCAGGTACCCTACATAATCTTAGACGACTAGGATCTCCGACGCCTACACTGTACATTCGTATCAGACAGTCTCAATTTTTATTATGTTGCTTTGCGTTGCCCACATGATACTTATTATTGACTTACTCTTGCCAAGAGAACACAGCTTTGAGGCGAAGAGCTCGGAGATGCTGTGCGCACTCTTTGCACGGCTTTGCACGTTTGAAGAATTCGAGGACACGTCCTGCGCAAATCTGAGGCATGAAGCTTTGAAGGCTTTGAAGCATCGAGGAGATCCGCCACCACGAAAGTACACATGATTCAGCCTGAGAGAATGTGATCGTTTCCAAGTAGCAAACCGCCGAAAAGGGGGCATAGAGCTTAGAACAGGTGTGTGAGAGTATGGACTCTTCGAATATATATTAGGATAGAGCTAAATGATGTTACTAAACTTACCTGATGAGTCCTAGGAGAGCATGAGGAGATTTCGATACCGTCAAAAGCTTACCTGCGACTAGCTCGCAATTGAACAAGGCAGATTTATCAAGTTAACTGTCCAGTGTTGTGATTGAGGCCCACAATACGTGGACCTCAGGGTAATACATAAATCCCAAGGAGAAGAGTAAAATGAGAATGAATTGGAACGGTATGGTAATGGGTCTGGTGAGTATGAGGGACCGCTCGAAGTTTGAAGCGCGCCCGGAAACCCTGTGAGGCATTGTGACCATCACGAAAACGTGTTGTCACGATGTGACATAACGCGTCTTTCCGACGCGTCGTCTGTTGACCAGAGCCACCTTTCTCTTCTTCCCGCCATTTCTTCACCACCCTCCATCTGATCTCATCTCTCCACTCACTAACCATGCTGGAAGCAAAGCTCAACGAAGCTGCAGTCTTGAAACGTCTCCTAGATGGTATCATCTGTCTCTTTCGACGAGTGTAACCTGTGTTCATATCCGTCTTCGCCAGCTATCAAGGAGCTCGTCTCAGATGCCAACTTTGAGTGCACGGAAGAAGGAATTGTAAGTATAAGTGCCTTTCTCTGCTAGACACACACTTACGACGCGATTCTACGAACTTGAAGACCCTTCAAGCCATGGATAATTCTCATGTAGCACTCGTCTCTGTCAAACTCGATGTCACAGGGTTCCAAAAATACCGCTGCGACCGCCCGATTCCTCTTGGTGTTAACCTTGTTGCACTTACCAAGGTGGTCAAGTGCGCGAAGGACGACGACATCTGTATCCTAAAAGCCTCAGACGACGGCGATGTGCTTGGGCTCACATATCAAGCGCGCAGTGCGTTTTTTTCTCTCCACGGTTGTGTCCCCTTGCGGATTGTTACCGGTCGAAAGTGCAGTCTGCCATAGATATCTACGGCTAGCAGCTGGCAGATTCTATGATAGGGTGGACCTTTTCTCTCCAAAATTTATCTACACGTGCTCGGACAGTCCACTGACTTGCTCTTCGATTTCAGATTCTGACCGCATCGCCGACTACGAGGTCAAACTCATGGATATCGACGCTGAAACGCTCGGCATCCCCGACACCGACTATGAAGCCCGTGTCACCATGCCTGCGTCGGAGTTCTCACGCATCGTCCGTGACCTCTCGTCGCTCAGCGAGTCCGTTCGCATTGAGGTCTCGAAGGAGGGCGTGCGCTTCATTAGTGACGGCGAGTCGGCGAACGGGAGCATCCTTTTGAAGCAAACCGAGGCCGCGCGCGAGCGGTACGCCAACTATGGGGATGACGATGAAGATGAGGATGTCGAGATGAAGGAGGATGAGGACAAGGGGGTCGATGAGGACGAGGATGGAGAGACGTCGAAGAAGATCAAAAAAGAGAAGGTTAAGAAGGAAAAGGTCAAGAAGGAAGCCAAAAGCGACGATGATGATGAAGCAGATGAAGAGGGCGAGTTCAAGGTAAACTCAGACGACGAAGGTGAGGGTGAGGGTGAGGACGAGGTGAGCGATTCTGAGAACAAGAAAAAGCGGAAACGGGCGCCGACCAAGGTGCGTCATTGATCTCTGTCGTGTCACTTGCTTCTCCTGACCGCGTTGATTTATTGTCTATCTCGCCTGACAGAACGGCAAAGCCAAGAAAAAGTCTAAGAAGAGCGACGACGATGAGATTCCCTCGGGCGGAGTCAGCATCGAGATGACGCAGCATGTAACGCTCACCTTCTCGCTCAAGTACCTCGTCAATTTTTCCAAGAGCGCGTCGCTCTCAGACACCGTTCAGCTGATGCTTAAGAACGATGTTCCCCTCCTGGTAAGCGTCGTTCTCTTGCTATCTCTCTATTCACCTATCTGACAGTCATGTAAGGTGTCCTACTCGTTCGGCCAAGGGCACATCCGATACTACCTGGCACCTAAAATCGGCGACGATTAGTCCCGCCCCCTTTTTCATTTCGTTTTGTTCTGTCCATCGATATCATCGGTTTCGTCCACTATTTCTAGTCGTTATCTCATATACCTTGTACTCGTTATCACTCAAAAGAGACCCATTATTGCCGCGCGCAATCCTAAAAGCTTCCTAACAAGATGGTAGTCAAATAGGCACATATCGACAAACGGAACATAAAAGGAAGGCTAGTGAGGAGACTGTAGGTAACGTACAAGAACACGGGTCCGCGATCAACCCGAACCAAGTTACAATAGCTCAAGCATAAACTTGTCGTGTGCATTGCGTATCTCTCCCCGCCCTTCGATACCTTGATTTTCCGGAAACAAAAAAGATGATATACGAAGGGGATACCGGACCTCCATCTCCCTACCTGCCCAATCAAAGTCAATGATCTTGACCTTGCCCTCGCTGTCGATCATCACGTTCGGCCTCCTCAGGTCGCCGTGCACGAACCCTGCCTTCGCCAAAGTCTCGATCGCCTGAGCGATGCTCCCACGAACATCGCTCGGGAGCGCACGATCCCAGTACTTCGCCTCCAAGGTGTCTCCCTCCAAGTGCTCCATCACGACCATGCTCAAGCCCTGGTAGTTTTGCTCCGAGAATCTATCCGCGAGATCAACAAAGTAAATCAACCGTGGAGCGAGCCCTTCTTCCGCCATGAATTCGTGGACCTTCTTGCTATAAGTGTCCACAAACTTGATCACAACGAGCTCCTCTTTTTCCCCATCGACCACCTTCCGCGCTAGGAACGTTGTGCACGACTCATGCTGTTGAAGTCCTTTGATGTAGTCAAACTTTATCACCTGACCGTTGCTTGGATAAGAGTCGATCCATGGGAAAAATCGCCCGAAATGTCGGCCCTGACTGTTCAGGCCCTGGTACCACTCACAAAGGCGCTGAACGGCAAGGGCTAGGCAATCGAAAACCTGTGCCAACCTATCCACACCTGGGCTACCCAGATCGTTGACCTGATCGAGGCCGGTCGTGCGGTCCTCACCGATGAACATCCAACCCGTGAAATGTTGCACTACCGTCTTGTCCAGTAACACAGCCCCCATGATACACATGTGAGGGCCTGCCAGCCCCACGAGGATCGTCGGACAACAACACGCCTCAAGAATATTCCTGCGCTTCACAGATTATAATCACCGACTTGGCCCGCAATGAGCAAAGGCGCAACACTTACTGATGGATCCATCCAGTACTGCAGGTATGACAGCTGTACTTGCGCGCTCGGATCGGTGGCCGTCTTTCCCATCTCTACCTTCTCCTCCAATATCAAAGGCGTGACGGTGCACATGGGTTCATGCAAGTCCAGAGACACGGAGACGCAGTGGTCAGAAGAGGTGTTGTTCCCGCTCATGACCCTGATCAGCTGCTGTCCGAGTAAATTTGACACATGTCTCGTACTTTCCGAACGCTCGTTCTCCTGGCCCGCCAATTGAGACACGGATTGCATAAGTTTGAGCGTCTGGCGGACCATCTCGGGGCGCACTTGGCGGTTCCTATCACTGAGATCGCTTCGTAATTGTGCAAAGACAGGGTGGTAAAGCTCAATCGAGGGGGCCCTGTTGTCTAAGCTTGCAATGCTGCTTCGCCCGTCGAGGACCCGAGAAAACCCTCTCTGATCCTTGACATAGGCACCGGCCTTGGCATTTGTGGAAGGGGATCCCAACCTTTTCACTGCTTGTTTGAGCCGTTCCAACCCTGCCAGAGCGCGTCAACGGCATGAAAATCATGACTTTGTCCCAACCTACCATTCCAATACCATGGCTCTTCGCCAGGCAGCCCAGTGGATCTCTTGCTCTCCGTAGACCCATGTTGACCGGAGACGGGGCCTTCCAAGATCCGACCCACCTGGACCAGGAAGCTTACCACCCGCCCACCGCCGCCAGGCGCCTTGATATATTCGCGAATCTCGTCTTGCTTCTGACATAGACTGCTATCTTTCATCATCGCCCGATATTCATCCATAGGACGGGTTGTCACTGTTTTCACAGGAATAGTATTTGTGGGCTGATCTCACCTAAGATCCGCTGCATCGAATCCAACATGAGGTCACTTACTTCGTAGAACAGGATGTCGTTAGGATTGAAGTTGATCGACCACTTATTCAACATGTCTTCCTGCACCAGTTCCGTCAAAAACTCCAGGGTCGCAGCGAGGGGGATGTAGCCGGTTTCGGAACTACCCATGGGCTTGGAGTCCAATATGCTCGCATTTACAAGGACGGTCCTCACTTCCCGACGCTTGTTATGATCGTCAACAAGGAGGTAGTCAATTGGCTTTGAAAGTCGTGTGGATGGAGACATGAGGATTGATGAAGTGGGCTGGTTCTCTTGCATAATTTTTGAGAGAGTCGTGCCAGGAAAAAACGGGTTCCTGAGCGCTTGGCCCTAATAGCCAGACCTTCCTGTGTGACCCGCATGTGACGATCACGCTCCGCTTTGTTTGTAATCTCCGTCGTGAGTCCTTGATATGCCACACATCATTGGTGTCGAGGAGGTGTTTGTAAATTCTGTCAAGGGAGACTGCAAGGTTCCTCTCAATGGAGACCATGATGGTGACCTTGTCTGATTGCTCAGATTCTTGATGAGTACCCTGGGTGTGTGGAAAGCAATGGATTTCCAAAACTGAGCTTTCTGAACAAATGGTAAGCCTGTAAGGCCTGTCAGGCCTGTCAGGGTTAGACAAAGTGTTACGGAGAGTGTACTGAAAGCAGTACTATTCTTGGAGTAGTGTTTGGAAAGGCACTAATATTCATAAATTTACATTGGAACATGTAATCTTCTACAGTTTTCTTTTAAATTTGTTTCTAAGATAAGAAAAGTAAGAACTATTCTGGTTCTCAAACCATGTCATTGTGAAAAAGAGCGCATGGTGAGATACAAGTCAAAATGTGGTCAAAATGTGGTCGCAACATGTGCAGGCACCACCCGGGATCTTTCCGAGGAGCTCAGAAGACCTCCATTCAAGGTGAAAAACTTCCAGCATATTATTTCGGTCATTTTACATACATGATACATGTTTGACGAGGCCTCGTCAGAGAAAATCATTCAAAAATGAGGACACTTTTGTCAAGGGGAGAAAACAGTGGAATTCACACGCAAAACTTCATTCTCCGCTGCGCGGCCACGGCGTGTGCGAACTTGCCGTGTTGAGGGCGTGACAGGGCTTCCCCGATCATCCCGGCCTGCGGTGCTCAGTTAGGCAGGTTCGGGATCAGAAACCCGGTTTTTTTTTGATGCAATCCTCTCAAAAATTATGCAAGACCCTGTAATGGCAAGTTGGAGTGAGCTTGCCACTATCACATGATCGTGTCCGTGTTGGGTGGCACGGGACCCTGCGTCGCCTATCCAGTAAACCTGGATCTGTGGTACCAAGAATTGCCAAATGGCGTATTCAACTTCTAGTGTAATAGCATCGAACGAAGCAAGTAGCGTTATGAATGGATCGTGAAAAGAATATCGAAATCTCCGACTCGAGCTCACTTCTGTCTCTTGTAAATCTTCTCCAAGAAACTCGTGAACACCGCCCGCTTTACGCCGCCCTCCTCCTCAGGCACCTCCTCGATCAGCTTGCACAGCCGGCCGTACACGTCCTTCTCGTACTCCTCGTACTTCTGCCGCACGCCGACGGCCTCGAACACGACCTTCACTCGGCGCTCGCATTCGGCGTCCTTCTTTCCATAGTTGGCGTCGAGCACTGTGCGCTGCGCGGGCGTCGCGAGCGAGAGAGCGGTGTTGATGCACCACGAGCACTTGTTGTCGACAATGTCCGTCCCGATCTTGCCCAGGACCTCCGGCGGCGCGGAGAAATCGAGGAAGTCGTCCTGGATCTGGAAGTATTCGCCGAGCGGGAGGAGGATCTCGAGCGCGGTCTTGTAGGGCTCGGTCAGGTGATCGCTGGGTTCTGAGGGGGATGTGGAGGGGGTGAACATTGGGACGCCGCACATGAGCATCGCGCATGCTACTGGAAGGTAGAAGGAGTAGAAGGCGGTCTTGTAGATCACGATCAAGGAATGCCTGAAGATTCGAGTGTGAGTATAACGATGATGTCAAGCGCTGCAAAGTGAAACACGTACCGTTCAAGAGAGAATTTGCTCAGGTCGACCTTGTCCTCTGGCGCTGTGATGAGATCTACGAGCTGACCCATCTCGGTCTCGTACGACACCTCATGGAACAGGTCCATTAGATCCGTGTAGTATGGCTGACCGCGGAAGTGTTTCCGGAGCATTTGGTACATCGCGCCCTCGAGCAGCAGCGCATCGTTGACAGCGATGGTGCCTACGTCTGGTTGGCGATACCAACATGGCTGGCCTCGGCGGGTCACGGACGAGTCCATGAGGTCATCTGAAACGAGGAAGAAGGCTTGCATCTGCGCAAGCATCAAGAAGAAGACTGTTAATAAAAATAGGGCAGCTGACACGGGAATTTGGCGACGCACGAATTCGATTCCCCAGCCGAGGACAGCGGCGCGCATGTATTCATCATCTGTCAGAGGGCGGCCTTTCAGGATCTCAGCGGTGTCGATGACGCTGATACCGCGGTTGAGTTTGCCGCCTGGTACGTTGTAGTCGAGGACCTGTCAGTTGGAGAGAAACGGGATCAGCGGGCCGATTCTGTCCAGACGTGATGTGAGAAGAACAGAGAGCACTCGGAATTGCTGGTGGAGTGAAGGCACGGCCGGGATAGAACATGGCAGGCAGATCCAACATGTCAAAACAACAACAGCATCTCATCTCTTTAATTCCCAGCTCATTTGGCACAGCCCAGAATTCCAAAGTTAGGCTCTTCCACGCGTCCGATCGCCAAATGAGGCTCTGGTCTGCGACGGCTCGCTCAAGATCGACAGTTTCTAAGGTTTCTCGTGTCTCTAACGTGCGATTTAAGCATCGTCCCGACTAGCTCATTCGGCCTCCGTCATGTAGAGCGCGCGTATGAAGATTTGACGACCGGCAGCTCGGTAGTAGAAACAGGCCATGAGAAAATTACGCACTCTGCTGTACCAGTCAATCGCATCTGGAGGCATTCCATGACCAGAGAAATGCTCTAAAAGCTCGCTGCGGATTGTCGCGAACGCACCCTCGAACCGCTTGCGCGTGGCTGCCTGCGCATCCTTCTTCGTCTTCGCGGCAAGACCTGGGTGGACGGGGCGTGAGCCGTCCTCGCCGAGAGCGACGCTCTGAAATTTGGAAGTCATGCTGTGCGAGAGATAGGAGGAGGGAGAGGTGAAACGGGGGAAAGTTATGAGCAGATGTGTGGCGGCTTTATATAAATCTAGGGAAATGTTTCAAAAATGGAAATGGGAAATCGTACGTTCGGTCCGTCCGGCAACATCCGCCAGCTGCTCTTCCCTGCTCGCTGCCCTGTCTGCCTCCGTCTGCAGACATGCCCTCCGGTTCTTCGTGCTCAGGTCATACCCGTTGGGCCACCGTCGACCACCGTTGGTCGTCGCGGCCGTGGACATCTTGTATAGAAAAAAAACTGCGATCTACCGTGTATTACTACGCAGTGCAGGGTCGAGGTTCTCTTGAGCGTCTGAGACATAACACCGACGCTGTGTTATCCCCTTCATTCTCTTCTGCTCCGCGCCCGTTTTACCCCTTGCCACGATTGCCCTGCAGGAATGGAACGCATATGGATGTCAGCGCTGCACCTGCTCTCAATTTAAATCCGTGCCATCAATGGACGTCCTTTTCTGCGTATGTACAGTAATGCTCCTGCCTCGACGCACCCCGCGTTACTGGCCAATGGACTCTCTATTCCACGCAATATACGGACATCTCATCCCTCTCTCCGTATAGGCTACCGAGCATTGGCTCTGGCCACGCTTTCCCATCAATTAGTCGACCCAAGCAGCCAAGCATCAATGCGTTCTCGACGTTTCCCCAATCATCGATCTCAAAATAGAAATTACCCCAAAGTCCCCTCAATAGCTTCGATTGATCGCACGCGCCTCGCGTCCGACCTACGACCTATCCGATCATCGTTCGCATTTTAGGAGATCCTATCCCTGCAAATAGACAATACGCTACGCCATGACACAACTCCATATCATGGAACGCCACATACGTTTTTCTAATGCCGATGTCAGGACGTGATATGCCGTTCTTATCGAAATGACCGTATCACATCGTGGTCTTAACTACATCAACAACAACGTCCTCGTACCTTCACTTGGGTTATTGAACTGCTCAGGGACACAGCCCCTTTCAGACTGTACCCTTCAAGTCAGTGAAATCCTTGTTAGAAAGCCCTGTCAATGTCAACGCCTTCGAGAGCACAGTGACTTCCTACTGCCATTCATCGTATTGACTTTCGGTGCCATCAATGTAAGTATTAAGCACTGCTCGGCTCTACGATGCTATTGCAAAATAATCGAACCGGTGCCTTCGACAGTGCTTATTCGCGAAACTAAGCCATGCCATTGTCATGCAAGTCGGGACTGTGAATGCTGAAGCAAAATCGTAGTCGCTTCGACTGAGACCTTTGCGAGGTCAGATGACCCTGCTAATACACTTGTGAACTGTCTGATGTGTGCAGCCCCCATACGTAATGCTATGGAAAGGAGAATCCATCATCATTTTTGGCCGCCATGGCCGCTCGGAACGAAGTGGCAGTGGCCTTGTCAAAGGTCGGTCGAATCGACTATGGTTGTGCGTTTTGCTATGAAAGTGGGGAGTTTGTAAATTGTGAGGAATACTAGCTAAAAATACATCCCAGCGCACAAGCTAGAATCGGAAGGCGTATTACTGAGCTCTAGCTATAAGGAGGGTGGATAATGTTCCAATACGTCGGCTCGTACATATTGATGACTCCGTGGACGAGCCTGACCAACCTGCCCCATACCTCATTCGTGCGAAATCTACGATTGCGCGCCCGGTGGATCATGCATATGCCGGAAATAGGCGTCCCACTGGTCCAAGCTGTCGTTTATACATCGGATGTCCTTAAGTCAGCGACAGAGACAATACAAAAGGTACGAAGCTGTGGCTAGCCACCGATAACGCACCCAAAGGAAGCCGGCACGCCGTTCCACGTTGCCAACATATCATCGTTGGCCTGCATCAACTCGTCGAAGGATAAACGAGAGTGTGAGGCCATCGGGGCGGTGAAATCTGCCGCGATGTGCGCGGGGGCCGATGATTGCTGACTTGCCCCACTCACGGAAGACTCAGGTAGAGCCAGGTCGGACAGGAACGGGGGGACAAAATGAAACGCATTTGTCGTCGGCGCCAAGGCCAGGGCTTGTTCTTCAGTGGTTGGCGTTGAGGAAAGATGCGAATCCCACGCAACGCCATGAGGGGCGTCTCGAGCGAACATGGACGACAGGTCGCTGTACCCAGAATGCAAGGCGTGTGCGTTATCAGCGTTGTATGGATCCATCTCGCTCATCGCTGGAGGATGGACGACGGGAATGTGGAGAGGTTCAAGGCCGTTCCAATTTGGCAGTGGTCGCAACTCTCTCGGATTTAAAAACCCTCTCGTAAGGAACTTGCCACGCGTGGAAGCAGAGGTGGAGGATTCAAGAGAAATAGTTGCCACTTTTTGAGAGGGTACGGGATTGCCAGCGCAAGGCAATGAGGGCGTGCCCTGATCTGGATCAGCGCAGTTGATCAATTCAGCCAAAACATCCCTTCCAATCGTCATGAGTAAGCAACGGCGAAGGGAGCGATCCTCAAAGATGCTTACCGCATCCTGCCCGCATCATGCCATCTATACTAGAGCATTAAGCGGTGCACAAGGTGATGGGACAGCAACGAGGAGCTCACCTGACTTCAGCTTCTTTTAAAATCTGTACACTTGTATGCGCCGTGATCAGCTCTGGAATTAGATCCATCGCGGGGTTCGCTCGCTTCATGCCCAGGACATTGATGGCCAACACAACGCCAGATATGAATGCACTCGCCTGCGAAAGCTCAGAGGATATCCATGACTAGGAAGATGCAGACACACCTGTAAAAGCGGACCCACGGCTCGACGTGTCCTTTGCCGTTCGGCCAGTATCACACGAATGCTTGACCGTGCAGCGTTGGTGCAGATTGCAAGCGAGGTACCAGCTAGTGGAGAATCCGTGCTCTTTGGTCTGATGAATGGTCTGTGCAACTGAATTTGAGCGTCATAATAGACGCAGCGAAGATATGCAGAGCTTTCGGCGTGAGCGTCATTTTGTGTTGGGTCCCACTGTACTATACGAGGAGGGTCATGTCAGCAGACCATATGGAACAAACAGTGAAGCTGGCGTACAATGACTAGGAATAGACTCTAGCCATTTGTTGAGATCTGAGTCAAACTCCGAGACTGCTCGCTGCTCCCAATGAGGTCCATGGAAACCATACAGGCTTTTGGATTTATTGGTTTGATACTATTACCATGAATTCCAAGCTATCAGTCACGTCCAATCCTGATTCATGAGCGCATGCACTGACAATTGTTCGAAGGGTACGAGCATGTATTTGTGTGAGTCGTAGGGCTAGGGTAAAGGTTATTACTGATGATGGTACGCCCGGTGGCTGTTTGAATGCCTTGCTAGGCTCAGGATGCACCCAAAATTCGTCGTCACATTCCGTCGGAAAGTCGAGATCATATCTAGCGAAAAGGTCCGATTCAACAACAAAGATGCGCTATTGACAACTGCTTGTACTCACTCTTCTTCCAGAATTCCACACGGTCGGCCCAAAAAAGAGCTCAACGCAACGTCTTCGAACATCAGGACCCTGAAAACTGATTTAGTTCACGGCTGAGACAACGATAACGGTGCTGACCAAAATGCGCGTTTCCAAAGCTCATCTCGCACACTTGGTTCGGCTTTATACGCCCTTTTCCTATGTGCCCCTACGTCGACTGCTAGATGAAGACCGACACCGGCAGTCACCCAAGCCGCTTGTGATTGAGACCCGTAAAGGTAAAGAACAGTAATCTGTATCAAGCCAAATGGTCAAGTTCAACAGTCTATGCTTTATCTCAAGACGAGCATGCGGTATGGACACTTACCGCGTGGATTTGCAAATCGCACAGAGATGGTATGCTGACCACGGATCTTTGTATCATCTCAACTTGCGAAAACCACTTGTACCCGGCCGAATACCAGTCACTTGCTCTCTCCAGGACAACCCGTGGATCGTCTAGATATTTGGCACCAACCGCGCAAACAAGTAGTAAAATCTTCCCGAATTGTGTATCGGTGAGATGTTGAGCATCAGCTATAGATCGCTCGAATGTAGGTCGATGGAGAAGAGGTAGAAAACTGTTGATGCGGTCGAAGTATGCGTTTACGAGATCGTGAAGAAGGTCATCCTCAGGAAAATGATACGGATAGTGCTTATCGTCGTCCCCGATATGCTCCCACTGCACAATTCTTGATGAGTAGACGGATATGCAGAGAGAAGGCAAGGACGAACTGGGTATTGTTTGAAAGCTTTGGCGGTCGATGATAAAGGATCTAGATTATCGCGTTCATGCGGCTCGCCCGAATAATTGGACTTCATGTCAACGGCCCTCTGTAGTAATCGAGCATCACTCGATTTTCCCAACCAGAGGTTGCGTAGAGGATAAAGGGACAAGGCTTCTAATTTCTCCAATATTTGTGGCGACATGCCGTATTCATATTCGTCGTCGCTGGGTTCAGGATCCCCGTCTTCGATGGATACTAAAGCACCTGCGAATGGCAAGCGATCAATGGACCGCGAATGACTAAAGGGTTGGACTTGTGTTGCTCCCGGCATCGTGGTCATTTCTAGAGATATTTTGTGGGAATCTCTGGAAGTCGTGGCCGTATGGACATCCAATGCGGCATCGATATCGGTGTCTGGAAACGCCTGCATATTTACCCATTCATGAATGCACTAATTCAACGTTGGCAGATACGCACCTTCTTGAGAAGGCCCTCCATGGATTGGATTCGTGCTACGAGGCCATCTACATATCCTTGCATGCCCTCTGCATCTAGAACAGGCTTCTCCTTCTTGGGCGCCTTCGCAACCCGACGTTTCTAGATAGTCAGGCTTGTTATTACAATGATTGATGGTAGAAACAGAATACAGACGCATCGGCATACCCCTACCGAGACTGACCTCGAACTCGGACTGAGCCAGTATCAGCGCCAGCTCCGAGCAAGCTCCAAGTCACAACCCGAGGTCAGAGGTAGGATGCCGAGCTCTCGCAGCGTCAGATGACCAACTCACCTTGACGTATAGATAAGTGCATTCTGTATTGAACAAGGTGCAATTTGAGCAGTGATGGTCTGACTGGTCCATTCCATCGCCTGGTATGCCATATCTAGTCAGAGAAATCCCACCAGAGCGAGTGAAAGATGTCTCTCACAGCGAACTAGACCCAAGATTGACGATTTGCGAGATTGGTATAACCAGAGCGAGGAGTCAAGACATATGACAAACCTTTCTTTTGCCTACAGCGATCACACGCCTTCTGAGTTTGCTGCCTTTTCTTTTTCACGGCTCGAGAGACGCTTTGTGTCGGGTCAGATGAATCTTCTGCAGACGACATAGTCACTGAACAGAGACAGGAGATCTGAAGCCACCGTCGTCGATAGCAGTATTAAAAGGGAAGCGGATGACAAATTCATGGGACATAAGGCTCCGTGCGGCCAATCCTGGTGAGCATTTAGACCCTTCACGGAACGTTTCGGGCGCCATGGATTGAGAGCTCTACAACATAATGTCGAAGTAACCCTAAAAGATGAAACGTTCGAAGGTCGGCGACATTGATCCTCGGGGTAACCCACTGGTAACCCTGCGTATTCCTGCGTAGTATCCACGTATTGCACGCGTCTCCCGCGCGCGGCGCTCCATAGCGAATCTTGTGGTGTAAACATCATCACGTCATACAGTGCAATCAATCATGTATTTATACTATTGTGGGCCCACTGTACTTCGTATCGTCAGATGCTCCGTTCTGCGACCAAAAGGTTTTCATGGGCAATGCATCTCGGTCTTGGCGTACGCTGGATGATGTCCACACTTCGATGGGTGCACGCATGGCATCGGCACCGTTGCTGCCATTTCCCGAGTCCATCATGTTACTAGAGCCGCTGCTGATCTGCCGCTTGATCTGCAAAAATGAGACAGTAGACGATGCCCTGCTCCGACCGACCATCCTTATAAGAGAAGTCGAAGATGTTATGCGGACACATGACATACCACGAAAGGCATCACAGTATCGAGGGAGGTGTATGTTCCGTATGATGAAGCCAAGTAGGTGACTAAAACGCATAGAATACTTGAAGTGTACAAGGCGCCGCTCTCAACCATAGCAATTATAACCGGTCGCAAACTTGAAACACTCTGGCTGGCGTTACTAGTACTCCAGATCCGGATCGTAATCAGGGCTAAGACGGACAATTTCAGACCTTCTATAGCAGTCAACGAGCAAGGGGACACTGACTGGTGCAGTACGCTGTGATGACCATGGTCAAGACAAAGTACACGGTCAACCCCTAGTTGATCCGTGTGTCAAAGATGGGCGCTGCGGAGGGTGCATGTGCAATCTGGTTCATTGTGTAACATCCGACCGCTGGAAGCGATCGCAAATATCAAAGAAGGTTCTTACGACGGTATCGACGTACATACCAAGATCCACGACGTACATGATCACTGGTGCGACAACGGACCATACTTTCTGACCATAGACCATATAGCATCGCCACATCTGAAGACGACTAGTAAGCGGCGAATGACAGGAAAAAGCAGAGGACTGACAATGACGCCATCTCCAAGCATAGTTTGAAACCAATAGAGAATATTCTTCGCTAGGAAGAGCGGGTTTTGATATATTGTCGAAGTAGACCTCAGCCCCGCCGATGGACTGGGTTCCTGCGATTACAAACGCGTTACAACTGTGGATGAAGTCTATGACTAAATCCTAAAGGAAAGGTAAATCAATCCGGACAACGCAGGAATGGCTTTCGGACGATCGCTCACGCCAATGGCCAACACCATCATGAGAACCGCTACCGGCAGCAGAAACTTCGGTGTGCGCGAGTTTTTCGATTGCAAGACGATCATGATGGCTATGATGCACAGGGTGAAGAAAGTTCCTAGAGCAGGACGGTCAAAAGGCGTAGTATGGGCTATATGTTCAAGGACGCCATACCAAAAATAAAGGTTTCGAGAAACAGTGCGAGATACTCTGCCTTGTTGAGGCTGATGCTACCCATCCTTGGCCTATAATGACCGCGAGCACGTTCTAAAGTGAAGTGGAGAGGTATGCACCAAGAGCGCCCGATTTTCGTGTTCGTGAGATTATTTATACCAGCCTCGCTTCATACGTTGTGAGGTGATATGCCGAGATTGAGGGCATGCTCGGGGGGGACATTGAAATCTGCAGATATCCCGGCTTCAATGGATACCTTTCTTTTGGAAGGGGTTTTGGCACGCTTTTCAATACGATGGAAGGCGAGGATCGAAGGTGAGCATTGTTCAATCGCGATACAAGCGAGAACGGAGATCATGATGGCCTGCTGCAGATATTGGGTCAGAGGTCCTATGATACTGCTATTTGACGACCGCATCAGCATAACGGCATGTAAATCATAGCCAATATTTTCTCGCCTTTCTTTGAGAGGCATTGGTCTGTTTGAGCTGATCAATGGACTATGAGCTGTCGAGTTTCAAGACAATGATGTCCAGTCAAGAGAAGTTGTAGATCATTGACAGCGTTCGCAACGTTCACAGGGAAAGGATGACAGACCGAAGCGGCGAAGACAAGTAGGGATGATATCTAAGCACTTATACATCGGGTGATAAGTTAGTTATATCGAGTTTGAATTTTAGCTCATTTAGGGTATATCAAGCATATACGTATTTTTTCAAAATAGTTTCTTGATACGATAAGCGCAAAAACCTCCCTGCATACGGCCTTGATGCTTCCGCATTTTCGTAGAGGAAGACTCACCAAGTACATACGACAACGTTTGAACAACAAGATTGCATGCCATCTATTGATGGAGATGTACAGCCGTTCGGGAAGTATGGACGCCCAAGAACTCCTTTGATCTACGTTTCTTGTGCATCACGTAAATCGCCATAACTCTGCCTCCGTCCGACTATTAAGGGAAGCCCAAGCGAAGTCCTTCTCACGTTCGTGACGAGGATGCGGGATGTGGGGTGATGCTTCTTTATTGTCTCGTCCGCGATTGTGGATTCGTGAATGATACCATAAGTATTCGCCAGTGTCGGCCTGCGATAGTGCAATGTAGTACGCGAGAATTCGCGCTCAGTGAGTAGAGCTCCGCACCTTGCGATGCATCATGGATGCCCGTCATATACCTCATCTCATTTCCGTACTGAACCAACCACTCAGATGCCTCAATGCCAGGGCCGTCGAAATTTGGAAATTACTAAGCAACAGCTTGTCGTATGATCTCATCTCCTGCTCGCCTCCAGGGGGGAAGTCCTCACCTCTAGAGATTCCCGGAATCTGGTTGGCGGCCTTTCCATGGCTCTTGAACCCCTGAAGGCCTGAAGTCCCACGCAACAGTAATCTCGTCTTAGCTTGGCCAGCAAGTTACCATGTAGTCTATGCCTCGTCTGCCAAGTTCGTTGTGAGAATCGTCAGCGCCGTAAATATGCTGGCACGAAGGACCCCAATGAAGATGAATTGCCTGCCTAGATAAGGTGATGCCGGGCTTACCAGCGCAATACCTGTCTTCGCGTTGGACAGCGGATGCGAGCTTCAACGTGTGATAAGAGCTTCATCCACAGTGTTACGAGAAAGCATATATAATCAAGCACTCACGCGATCGTTCACTCTCCGTTAGGCACCTGCATAGTTATTCGACTGTGTCAGCATTGGATCCTAACATCAAATCGGACAGGCTCTCTCTAATGGTTTCAAAAAAAAAGGCACCTTCATGTAAGTGCTACATATTTGGTCATGCTAGGCGAACTATGATATCAAACCCCCTTCACTGTTTGGGGATAGTCACAGGAACGATATCTATTCATCAAACGTAAATGGATAATCGTCTTCTGTAACATACGAAAATTACTGTGATCACTACATGCCTTCCTTGTGAATGAACCGACGCTGTGATCGATAGCGGTCTTATGAGGGAGTCTTGTTATGTTATACTGAAAAAACAATCAGCACGTAGAACTTATTATATGGCTCCAGTTATTTGATGTAGTCCAAGTGCCTGCATTTCTTCAAACGTCGTTGTTGAAGGCGTACACAAGTCTGGGAGCTTCGGGCTCGTTGATCTCCGAGACACCCTGCACCAGCGTCACGGGTTCTACCGGTTTCCTGTGCAAAGAATGCCGAAAGTATAAGTGATGACAGACATGACATCCACAGACAAGCTACGTACAGACTCAAGGGAGGCGCGCCGCTGTAAGATAAACACAGGGCTCCTCCGACCTTACCAAGAAGACTATAAACTAGGCAATAGCCCTATAGTTCAAAACGGCAAGCTGGAAAGCATGGACGAGTTTATTCCGAGGCCCCCTAGATGGATGCCTGATAGGAGAATGCTTTTTAGGACTTGCGAGCTATCGATTCTTATAGATGTACAGCACAAGCTCACTTTTGCTTCGCCGAGTAGCCTACAGCTTAGTGAACGACTGGGGCGCTGACCGTTTCGAAGATAGTAGACTGCGGCAGGCGCCAAAGCGGTGACATCACAAGGTGTGAAGGCAGGGGGCAACTGGTTATGATTGAAAAGCAGGCTTAATACTCTATCATAGACACTGTATGGCTTGTTGGCCTGACGCGAAAGAAAGGAAGATGAAGCAACAAGGGACGAAGGCAGCGTGAGGATACGACGATGTTGGTTAACGCCTGTGTGACAGAGCGTGACATACCAGGGTCTGTTTCCCGCGTTCGGCGCAGTTCGGCGCTGGCTGTCATCCGGATCCAAATATCGACTGCCGCAAGGTGCAAGCTAGTCACGGTGTCGATGACTGTAGGGAGCAGCCAGTTTTTGTGGTCAATCCATACACCCTTTGATTCATGAGTGTCGACGGAAAACGTCTTACATATCACTTGATCCTCCGTCAGCTCTCTCCTCTAGTCTTTAACTATTCACTAACTGCGCCTTCTGCCGTGCACCATGGAACAGTACTTCTATGTGCCCAACGACGCTTTGAATGGTACCAGTAGCGATTATGACATTCACCCCGACAATCGTCATGTCCCCCAAGAACTTTCTTTTTTCACAGAGCCTTCCTTAGGGATGCCCTCAGTCGACCCACATGCCTACCCCTCTCCCTACCCGTCTCCAGCACACCATGACGCACCAATGCCTAGATCCGACCACTTTGATTCTCGTGGTGTCCAGGATTTTGCTCAGCATAATCCGCCAGTAGAGGCTTACTTTCCCCCGCCGATCCGAGGTCACGTTTCGCAGCCCGTCTCGGACAACTCGCCTCGGCCTTTGAACCAGGCTACCCAACTAGAGGTTCTGCGGGAGACTCGTCGCATTCGAGAGCTTGAGCTTCAAATCGCTGAAGAACAGCGGAGGCACAGCGAAGAACGTCGCAAAGAGCGCGAGGCGGAACTCGCACTAGCAGAGATTCATCTTCGCGCTACCTCTGCTCCTCACGTAACGTCATCGTCTACTCCACAACAGTTTAACTGGCTCAATCCTTCAATGGAAGACCTGTTTGGATTCGGCACGCCCTCGACTCTCGTCCCATCAACGTCACAGATCCCTCTTCCCTCATATCTTCCCATGGAAACTTCCACCCTCCACGAGTCTGCGACTTTGAACACCGTTCCTCAGCCATCAGAAGTCTCTGCGCCCTCTTCCACGAATCTCGGTGGCAAGAAAAAGACTATCCGGCTCGTGAAAGAACATCAGGCGCACTGTGCGTCTTGTCACAAGCTGATGTGCCATCTTCAGCTACGCGGCGAGCGTTCCGAGCTGGACGTGCGGTATGACATGTCCTATCAGTGTGACGAGTGTCTTCCCCTTCAGTCGACGCAGTCCAGCCGGAAGAGGACAAATCAGGTCGAGGACACCGCGCTTCCCACCGTGTGCACTGTCTGCACTCGGGTGCAAGGTCATGGAGGCTTCATCGCCCGTGATAAGGCGCCGCTGATGTTCACCGTCGAAGTACGTCTATGCGGCTGATCGCTTGACAATGTCTGATTTTCCTGACAGGTTATCTGTATACCATGTTCAGAGAAATATAAACGGTACTCGCTCTGACACTTTGGAATTAATTTGTGCTGATGACGAGTAGGTGCAGCAACTGTGGAGGAGGATCTACAAAAGGCGGTATAGGCAAATGGAGGTGTAAGGAGCTATTTGACGACAATCGGAAGACATGTCGCCTTTCGCATGCTAGGTAAGCTCGAACTCGACTTATGACGCTTTCATGCGTTAACATTTCTATGCCAGGCTTGGTGCACGGGACATGGAGCTGTCTGTTTGGGAGATACCACAAGATGTAGCAGGAAAAAAGGAACTGCCCGCGCTTCAAGAAGCCTGCGAACAAATGAGGCGAGAGCATTTTTATGCCAAGCTCGCGGTTCCAGAGGTCGGCACGTCTGGTCTTAGCACCCTCCACGAAGCTGAATTTTAAAGTATAGGTCCTCGAGCACCAGGATGCAATCCGAACTTTCGCCGACATTGAAGAAAAGATAATTAAGCACGAGTTCCCAGCTCGTCATCTGTGGACGGATCCCCCTCAGAGTGCAGGGCATCATATCTATGTTGCTCTTACCTGGACGAAAGCTCGTGCGCGTCGCGACAAGAGCAAGCCAGAATGGACGCAGTCAAGCAAGGAGGAAAAGTCCATGGACGAGTGGGTAGCATACAACACTCGTCGGTCGAACGTGCTAATGCCTGCAAACTCGATTTTGTGCGGAGCATGGATCACTGAATGGGTTGTTCCAGGTGCGTTGTCTATATACCTCACTAGTGATTATCGTGGTGCTTAACATCACTTTTTAACTCCCTCAGATCGCACGTTGCTCATGGGAACGATATTGCCGTTCGACTACGGCGATGTCGAAGATCGCAGCACCTTCTCTTACGGCGAAATTCTCCAACGCATACTGAACGAAATCATGCAGCACAATGCTGACTTCCCGAACGACCCATGGCATCCTCCAGAACATCTCTGGGCTGCCATCAAGTCAAGTCCGTATAGTGAGCAGCCATATTAGTAGGCAACCTAAAAGCTTGTCCCACTAACGTTACACCGTGTCTGCAGCCCTCCGACAGCGGCTGATGGAAACGCTCAAGCGGCGATTGGGCTTTATTCCCATCGAGGAATACCTTACACGCTACCCTGACACAACGCGCCGCATGTTCAGCGCAGAAGCTTCCAGTATCGCGCGATCTGTGGATAGGCGTCTCGTTGTAGATGAGGAGTTGAGTGTGATGGCAAGGTACCTGGGCAAGGCGATCACCCTGGAAGGTCTCGAGAGGATGAGAGCAAGACATCTCAACAAGATACCAAGGATCATGGAGGCTGCCAGTTCTGAGTAGCACGAGTTGGTCGTGCCCGAAAACAAATATTTATTCGACTAGGATCATATTGTAGGTTTATAGGTAATATCCACATTGTCTACAGGTTACTCATCGGTGCTTGGAATGTGGGATTGGTAATGAGGAAACTCAGAGCAGGACTCGACCCTGCCTTGTCATATATGCTGTTGTCAATATATTACAGAACCCCGACCTCGATAGTGTCAAAGACTGGGGAAATTCTTAATGCGAAAAAATCTCTGAAAGAGAGAACCCACAGGAGCGGTGATTAGAGGCACGCGAGAAGATGGTCGTAGAACAAATAGGTCAGTGAAAAACTCAATTAGCGTGGAATCATGTAGTCCATACCGGACCTTGACAGTGTCAACAAGTTCAGGTGATCCAGAGCGCCCTGGAAGTGAATCATCAACAGCGCCAGGACAGGACAGAATGCAATGGAATGAACTCTTCGTTAATTGATATCTCCGGCGCTGATCAGACCGGGCCATTTACTCTCTTCTCTTGTATTCCTCGCTCATGTAAGTATAGTAAGGATGAGTGAGGCAGCAAATGTCCTATGTCCTACACACGCTACAGCAGCACATCGTCTCACTAACAACGTATATGTGACGGATGCGAAGCTTTTGCTTGAATGCGATCTGCAGAGCTTGCGTTGTCTCCCCAAAGATGTTGGACGTGTTGATTCCATGATTGTAGCGAAGGATCTGGACCAGCATTTCCTCGCGAATCCATCTGCAGCTATCTGTAGTGACTGTGGGGGTACGGCAGAAGCATCGCGGTTATTAAATCAACAAGAGACTGCAATGCATAGATGTGACTACTAGATGCGTGTTACATGGGTCCCACCATGTTCCTCGTTGTGTTGTGGTGTTGATCAGCATCAAAGTCCCAAAAATCAATTCAGCCAATTTGGCACCGATGTCGAGATACACACGTTCGGAATTGGACTTTGAATTGCTAGCCCAAGATAAGAGAAAGTCACAAAAGGAGAACGTGCCACGTACCCGGTTTGAACGAGTGACCTTCCCATGCAGATGATTCTACAAGTGGGATGCGATAACCACTACGCTAACGCGGCGATGTCATTATGATCTGTAAACACGCCAAAGACCTTAAATTCTCCAAGGCCATCCCCATCGGCTGATCCTCCTCTCGATTCACTTCATCATCGTCATCTACATCGCCATGCAATGGCATCCACAACCTCGTATAGCTCATCATATAAAAAACTAGACAGTATTTCAGGAAAGACTCAGATGGCTTGTCGATACCAGTGCAGGATATTAGACGCCAACTGGTTCTAGGTATGTCCAGAACGCGTCTGGAGTGATTCACCTCTCGACCTCGATCATCTCGTCTTTCAGAGTCTCGAAACCTTTACCGAGGCCATTTCAATGGCCTCCGGATACATGGGTGCTCTTATGCTTCTTGAATTACTAGGACCATGCTTCCTATTTACTGCAAGTTACCTGAAAATCTAGCATCATCGCGAAAACGTACCCTTTGGCATCCTACAACCCCTGGAATCACTTGCATACTTCGTATGTGGCGCGTTCTGGGCGACATCAAGACCATTCTGGACTGTCGGCAAACGTTAGCCTGATGCGCTAAACAGTCTCGATGCTAATATCGGGGCTGCACGGAATTCCGTGTACGGTGTGCATACGGCGCGTTCCCCCCAATTCCGACAGTCCACCCCGTATAAAACCAGGGATGGAGCGCGTTATAATGATACATCATCCTTACCATAATGTCTTCGTCATTTACGCGTCTTCCTACTGCTCTCACACGCCTCACACACGCTCCGCACCATGCGGCGGTCATCCACAAGAGGCTGCTCAGTACTGGCAGTAAGAAATACTCTGTATGATTTCCTTATGTTCCTTGTGGAATTCTTCAACTCACCAGTTTATCGTCTCGCGTGTGATAGGGCATACCTTTCGATTACTCTAATAAGAGAACACTTGCTCTCAAGTTCATAGCCTTCTGGGGAGGAAGTTTTTCTATCCCATTCGTTGCTAGCTGGTATCAGCTGTATGTCTCCCTCGACTATTTTCTTTCTTTCTATTTACCTCTTTCTTCTCGTAGGCAGAAGTCGGGTGGTGGTTCAGCCAAGGCGTGACCATCTATCGGTCCGATAAAGGCTGGAGAGGGAGAGAGAGAAGTATGGGTGGGCACTTGACCTACGCAATGCTTGTGATAGACGCGATGGACATCGGAGGAGAATGCCGTACATTATCATGCCTTCCAGACATAGAATGGAAGTAATACCACCACGCGCCTGTGGGAACGAGATGGCAGAATCGATGTCAATGTCATCGCGCCTCATCCACGCAAATTTCGCCAGTGACATACCGCGAGCTTCCAAGTCCCCACCATCCACACCGACAGAAAGTTAAATCTGTTTGCAGCATTACACCACCTATAAATGGGTAGGATCGTTTGTAGATCGGACTTCCGTTACGAAAAGCAGTTCGAACAACATGACACAAGAGCTCAGTCACGTGTTTGCGGGACTAGCTCATATTGCGACTGCCATTTCGACGATTGCATTCTCGGCGTTCCCAATGGCTTTCAAAAGGGACGTTTCTCTCCGTATCTAGTGTATGCTTGCTCGGATCACCTGCTCACTACAGTATCTCCAGCTCTTGTCACAAGGTTGTATCTGCGGATGGCTCACATTGATGTCGAATCGGCGCTGCCATCGGGGCAGTCCCTCTCGAATGCTCAGGTCCTGTTGCGATATCTGCTTCCAGATCATTTGACCTCTATGAGATAACCTTGCGACTGATCTCGGTCATATTGGCAAAGATGATGTAGGGTTCAGCACGGAGCGCCGCATTCTGGTGGTCAATAGGTGCGGGATCGCATTCATCGTATCGATTGCTATCTCCCCCTTTCGTTCAATAAATCATCGAAATTCGACGCCGACGTCTTGTTGCCACCATCAACTTATGTCCGATAGGATTGAACACGCTCTGAAAGCATATTGCCTCTTCCAAGCAAGCACTCTGCGTACACACAAGACAAGCTATAATCGGAAACTTCGGCTGTCAAGTGCGTCTACTGACCCTCCTTCCTTCGGTGAAGCGCTCCATGGGCTCATGACACCGGAAATTTCAAGCAGCTGATATACGCCAGATGCCAGCGGGAGCTTGGTCCCACATGCATACTTGCAATCGATTCGGCTGTCTCGGGACATACCCCATTTCTTATGTATGCATCCGCCGGGATAGTTGACCTGGCGGAGGCGTTTGTGTGCAACCGGACTTCCATCTTTGGGCCTGACGCCTCGTTTTTGGATGATCATGAAGTGCGCCCGTATACATCGATACTGCTACCACCTGGCACTTTGAGCTCGTTCTCCCTTTTCTGTCATGATTCCGAAGAAATCTCAAAGTCGTTCCCATGGTCCCTCCGCAGAATATGACCACCCATCGCATCATCTGTCGTTGGTTCTTTGAACGATTCGAAGATTCATTCTAGCTTTCGAATATGGTATATATACCCTCTACTCATTCTGGTATTTTGAGTGCTTTGTCCACTCTTTTACCCTTCTCCGATCTCTCCCCCCTTGTCTAAATGTGGCGATTTATCTCTATCTCGACTATTGCTGTCTCTGTGCTCTTATCTGGTCGTGCTCTTGCGGCGTTGTATTCTCTGAGTGACAATTTCCAGGGCAGCGCGTTTTTCAACGATTTCTCTTTCGAAGCCATAGCGGATCCTACACACGGCCGTGTGTGAGTGTCTTTGGTCCATCAAATAGAATTACTAATCGTAGACTGTGCCCACGCAGTAACTACGTCTCCAAATCGACTGCGCAGAGTGATGGTCTAGCCACTGTATCAGGGAACAACTTCATCCTCCGCGCTGACGATACCAGTGTTCTGAGTTCAAGCGGGGCGGGGCGCAACTCATTCAGAATTCAGTCGAACAAGCAATACACCACGCATGTCGCTGTGTGAGCTTTCTTCGACATGCATATGTGCGGAGTGGGACTAATTTCATCTTCTATCGCGAACCTCCAGATTCAATGTAGAGCACATGCCGGAGGGATGCGGGTAAGTATTTCCTTCCCAACTGAGCCTTTCCCCGAAACCTTTTCCCCGATCCGAGGCACCTTATGACTTCTGCCAGCACCTGGCCTGCCATCTGGGAGGTTGGAGACAACTGGCCAAATGGGGTAAGTGCAGCCAAATGTGGCGATGCCGTACGGATAACCTGTGGAATGTCATCAGGGAGAAGTTGACATTGTAGAAGGCGTCAACGACGAATCACCGAACACTTCCACGTTGCACACCAGCTCAGGTAATTGCGCAGCTTTCGCGCCCTCTACTAAAATTCAACGTGCCTTTTCATCCCTCAGGATGCACGATGCCAGCGTCTCGCTTAGAAACGGGGTACGTTGTCCCATTCGGCGGAAAGCCTCCCTACCGCCGAGTCTCTCAATGGAGAAGGCTGATCCCCGCACCTGCAGCAATCCATTGCAGAACGACTGCAACGTTGCTGTCAACAGTAACGCTGGGTGTGGGGTGCAAACAACCGATGCAAACAGTTATGGACCTTCTTTTAACAAAAATGGGGGTGGTTGGTACGTGGCCTTCGGCGTTCTGCGTGTAGTAATCCGCATTCACGGTCCGCTCGCAGGTACGCAATCGAGCGCACAAACAGCTTCATAAAGGTGTGGTTCTGGGCACGCAACGATGGCAGTGTTCCCAGCGACGTCTCCAGCGGCGCAAGCTCTGTAAATACTGGCAACTGGGTGAGGACCGCGGCCCATTCTCTTTTCTGAATTAGGCCATATGCGCTAATTCGCGCACAAAGGGGACACCGGACGCATACTTCCCGAATACGAGCTGTGACATCTCATCGCACTTCGGGCCAAATAACATCATCATCAATCTCACTTTCTGTGAGTGACGGCAGCTATCTCCTCTTCAGCTGCCTGATAAATTTGGAATGCCTTCGCAGGTGGCGACTGGGCAGGGAACGTTTATGCTTCTTCGGGTTGCCCGAGCACATGCGTTGGTGAGTGCTGTCCGGTACCCTACACTACGCTATACTACATTTATCACACTCCCATTAGACTATGTAAATAACAACCCCAGCGCTTTTGTCAACGCTTACTTCGAGTTTCCATGGGTCAAGGTATATGAGTGATGGTCGTATCACGCTCATATCTGTTTCCTTGGTCTTGCTAACCTATTGGGCGCTGGTGGTTGATTCACCATTCTCGGCGGTTTATTGTGCCACAGCTACTTCCCTCGTCATTTATTTCCAAGGTTCTTCTACACTTACATAACACATTCTTGATGACCTTCGGCGCACCCCATTGTGTTATCGATATTCCCCTCAAACGGTGAAAGAGAACGGAAAGTGCGCTATCCAGAACCCACTTCAGTCCCTTCTTGTTGCCTGCTGTGTGTCCCTGATGACGAATCCCGGAAGTACAATTGTATTTCTGTACCATCTCCCTTCTGCAAATTCGAGACGTTCTTCGAGATGAACGTCCTGACGCGATCGGATCGAAGAGCGCCAGGCGGAAGAACGCGTTGAACGAGGATGAGACTAGATGCACCTTCTATAGCTGGGTATAGATGAGATTCTGGGCTTAGATGAGATTCCGAGATGTATCAGGCGGATCAGCGTCCCTCATTATCAAGTGAGGATTTCAACGCAGCCAGCGTGATGCTGTAAGTCGAATACCACGAGTGATGGGGATAGGGTTTTGATAAGGACGAGATCCAGTGGAAACGCGTTCCCAAAAGGGAAACATGCACTCAAGAAGCCGGCGGCAGTGCTCGTCTAAAAATAGCACATGCCCTGCAAAGCTTGAATCAGCTTTTGCCACCATCACAGTACGCACTGTACAGGACATCGATCGCAATGAAAGCTATGTCGTCAAACGTTCTCCGCTCATATGAATTTGCTACTGCTGCGCTGAGAAGGCGCATAGTCTAGGATAGTTCTGGGATGATGGATCAATCATCAGTCAACGAGGAAAAGATTCAAAGAGACATCTGGAGAATACAGCAAGGAGATCACTAACTACTTCATGATCGCCCAATCTTCGAATGGTCAGCGGTGGCCAGGCCATCTGACATCGAGCTTCAAGAATGCTTCAAGGATGGCTGCCGACCGCTGATGTGGCACGCTCGAGTACTGCTCGAGTCTCTTTCTGGCTACCTTGCATTTGAGAGGCCAAGCTAAGCTTTCCGTACGCTTGTTAAGCATGGAAGCTTCAGACGCCTTGTTTCTGAGCAGTTATATGGATCCTTACGCTGGCCACGAAACTTATGTCGTGATCAGCTCTAACTCCTTCTGTCCATGAACATCCGAAAACTTCACTGGCATGCGGAGCTTTTATCACGCTGGCCTCTGCTTACCTTCGGTTTATCGAAACAAATGTTTTTATGAAGAGTTACTCAAAGCCAAGATTGAAGGAGGGGGCACTGCTTCACGCCAGTGAGATAGAGCCTAAATCCCGCGTGCATAGCATAACCCACGTGCTAACGCGCACTGATTTTGAGAAAAGATCTTCATCAATGTCTCCAAGACTATACATGGAGTAGTCGACGTTGCAGCGAAGCTCTCGGTCTGCCGTTGCCCCCACATGGGGTTTATCAGCGCGGCGTGTGACATCAGAATCAGAACATTCTACTGTGCGTACACCTCCCTGTATATGCTGTAAAATCTCGCACTCTTTGGTCATACCCGTATTGAGTGCCGCAATGGACCTCTTCGGAATGATTCGCCGCTTGATGAAAATCTTCTGGGGCCTTTTGGCGGATAACCCTTTACCCCGTAAAATTGGCTTCACGACCGACCAAGCTCAACTGTGAGTGTCCCAAGCATCGAACCCGTGGCGCGGAAACGCGGAAAACGATGGCGGGACCACTGACTCTATTATCACCTTCCTGGGTGCAGAAGTAACAAACAAGGCCTTACACCTAGAGATTATGGGCCGCTATTTTCGTGGCAGAATGAAACACGCCGCGGATGCTGGACATAGCGGGGCGCTCGCAAGTCGCTACTCTGACCCTCCGGTACTGTTTATCTGCGCCAACCTCTAGGACGAGTACTACCCGTCATACGTTACTCCTAAGACGACCATATGCCCTTCCATTCCTCTTCGTCAACCTTGACACTACAAGTTCGGATAGTACAAGTGCCTGGTTGTGAATGACCCACACGGAGTGATGTGTGGATTACCTGGGCATTGCCTTTGCCTTTTGGTGTAATCGTAGTCGCGATCCTCCCTCGCTTTAGTATCCCTTTAGACTCGTTGAGAATACAAGCACTGCTAGTGACCCGAGAACCATGCCAGACGTCGATCACAAATGGTTCGCCGGAAGATGCCGGTGATTACCATCCGGCTTAAGCCCTGGTTTGGGCGTCAACGATGTTCGATGCGGAGAACAAGCTGAAGCTGTGCTCTCTGCACTTCGCAGATAAAACAAGTTCGCAACCTGACCTACTAATTACCCTCCCAGTACCCCCAGCAGCCTGAGGCTCAATGGATCCCTACATCAGCGATGTATACGCCGAAAACGCGTCAGCTGGCAATTCGTCTTATGCCCAGCTCTCGCATAATGACCTCCATAACAACCCGCAGCATACACTTTTCTCCTCCGCACCACTGATACAGCCCAACCATCCGCTGCCACTTGACTCCTCAGCCGCCGTCAACGTTGATTCTTTCGCAGAGCAGGCGCTCCAGCTCGAACTCCTCCGAGAGACGCGTCGAATCAGAGAGCTTGAGCTTCGAATCGCTGAGGCCTCTCGCCGCGAGAGCGAAGAGCGGAGGAAAGAGCGCGAGGCCGAGCTCGCGCTCGCACAGCTCAGTAATACTGCTACATCCGCGCCAGCTAGGCACACTAACTCAGCTGCGGTCGTATCGACATCGCGTGACAAGGCATGGACTTCACCCACGTTCGCCGTCCATCCAGACCCCATGCAACTCGGCGCTGTTCTTGATGCTTCTCAGGGTACCTTCATGTCTCAATTCACCATGACGCCCAACCTATCCAATACCAACGAATCCACGGAGATCTGGTTCAACCCGCTTGTAGACGATGTATTGAATGGCTTTTATCCTGGAGGTGTCCTTCCCGCTTACTCGAACACTTCGAGTCCCAGCGCAGGTTCGTCACAACCAGCCTTTCGAGAGCTTGCTACCGCAGATGAAGAGCAGAGCGAGGGCTCATCGCCACAGCCTCAGAGATCGGCAAGTGCTGAGGGTAGCGTGCGCAAACGACTGGGCAAAGTGATACAGGAAAAGGACGTGATATGTACCCAATGTGGCATGCACATGGCCAAGATGATACTTCGTGGGTCCAAAGAGGAGCTCGCAGCCGCTCACGATATGGTTTATCGCTGCCTCGGATGTCAGCCAGGGATCGTTAGCGGGGTGTCGCGCAAGCGAACAAACGAAATGGAGGACACTAACGCGCCTGCGGCATGTGACGTGTGCATGCGCATCAAGGGCCATGGTGGGTTTGTTGCACGGGAACGCACTACTATCTCATTCACCGCAGAGGTGATCACTCTCGAACTTGTCCTGAACAGACCCTCAGCTCACTCAAGTTCTTAGATGATATGCCTCTCGTGCTCAGTGAAGTATAGACGGCGAGTGTCTTCTTGCATGACATGTTTTTATCCCGCTAATGCTGGAGTGGACAGGTGTACGAATTGCGGTGGAACCTCCGCCCGCGGAGTAATTGGTAAATGGCGCTGCAAAGAGCTATTTAGCGGCGGGCGTAAAACATGCAGTCTCTCACATGCAAGGTGCGTGTCATGGGCCGCGAAGTCTAAGGACAACACGGGGATTCATTCATGCTCTGCAAGTCAGGCTGGGGACACGCGACATGGAGATGGCAACATGGGAGGCCCCCACCGATCTCCAAGATGCAAAAGAACTACCTTCGCTGTTAGAGTGCTGTGAGCAAATGTGGCGTGAACATGTTCTCTCGCGCCTAGCAGTACCCGAGGTAAACACATTATGTGCCCGGTTCAACTTCCTGTTTTTCATGTCACAAACGCTCAACACTGCCCCTAATTTCTGTCCCAGGTTCTAGAACATCAGAACGAATTGAAAACTTTTGCCGAGATCGAAGTTGCCATTCTCTATCAGCGCTTTCCTGGTCGTGAGCTTTTTACGAAACCGCCAAAGTCTCCGAACCATCGCCGTTTCGTCTCGTTTGCCTGGGCTAAAATACGTACGCGGCGAGACAAGTCTACGCCTGAGTGGGCCCAGACCAGCCAGGACACAAAGCGTGCGGACCAGTGGTTAGCGTATAACATGCGGCGCTCGACGGTATTGTTTCCGAGCAATTCCATGCTCTGCGGTGCTTGGCTGGTCGAATGGGTAATACCAGGTACGCGATGACCTCACTCTCGCTCTTTAAGCATGCTCCTGATATACATGGTGCGATAGATCGGACGTTCGTCGTCGACAGTCTCTCGCCGTTCGGCAGTGTCGGCGTTGATGAGCGCGGTGGGTTACACTGTAGGGAGATCCTACGGTGTGCACTTGCAATGCTCGTGGAACACAACACAAAGTATCCAGATGATCTGTGGCCAGCGCCTGAGCATCTCTGGGTCGTGATGAAGAACAGCGAATTGAGTACGTACGCTTTCCTTTCACATCAGCTATGATACTTACATATGTAACAACGTCCGCCTCAGCCGCACGAATGCGTGTCGCCGAGGGTCTACAGCGCCACTCATTCTTGCCACTGGACGAGTACCTCGCGCGACACACGACAGCGCGGAAAGATATGTTTCGCAGAGACGTGTGCGCGCTTGCCGAGTCGCTTGCCGAGCGCCGCAGCAGAGCCGATGACGAGATAGACGTACTGGCATTGCACATGGGCAATGCGATGACGCTGGAAGCGCTCGAGCGCAGGACGCTTGGTCAGCTCAGGTCCTCAATGCGAAAAGCGGGACGGTGAGGTAACGTGCTTGGTTCAAGTTTCTTGTCGTCTGCCCGATCTTTTTTTCTTGGTTACATTCTGAGGATTGCCGCTATCTGTTGCATCCGGATTCGTTACGACCCATCGCATACTGTAAATATACACGAGAATACGCCAACCCCCTGGCCAATGCATAGGCACCGACAATTCTGCGTCAGACCCCATCGGGAAGCCCAGCCAGTGCGGCCACGCCGGCCCGGCGCTACTCTCCAGTCCAGCGCAAACTTGCTTCCATCTCATATCAAGCACAGGGTTAGATGGCAAATGCCATGAGACATCAAGAACAGAAGCAAGAATATTTTTTGATCTGTGGTGTTGATCATCAAGATCAAGGCGCGTGTCGAGTTAGCTTCCATCCATGCACTGTTGCTCTGACCTCCTCGTCTCCTGGATCATCAGGGAACATCGGCTGCCGGATGGAATCAGAGCATAGACATGATTATTGAGTATATATGTCTCCTCATATTAGGTGTGCGAAACTTACAGGAAATCGCTCCGTGATGATTTCCTCGCATGTCCACCCTTGATCGTGGGCCTTGCGGAAGAAGTCGAGGTCGCGCTCGGCAAGATGGGGACGATGGTGTGTATAGAACACGATGAGGCAAGGAGACATATCAACCGGTGGTGGAGATGGGGTTGACGAAAGACAAAGAGCACAGGTCTTCAGAAGGGCATCATGCTATGAGGTGATAAGATTAGAAATCAGCCAACAAGAAATGGAGACAACGCACCTGTGAATGATTGAAGACGAGATCGGACATGATGATCAAGTCAAACTTTTGCTGAGAGGCAGACGTTTTCGACGTGTCCTGAAGGGGGCTCAGCAGCGGTGCAACTGCATGTCCCCATATATACCCCTACACCTATCTCAACGGTCGAATCCTGCGAAGCTATTGTTAATGACAAGCCGCACCTGGACATCCGCCTTTGAGCGCGCTGTCGAATCTGTATTGCGCTCGACGTTGTAAGCAAGGTTGTCAATAAGTGCGGTGTCGGGGTAATCTGTCAACACGACCTATTATAGTAAAAGCCAGTGAAGTATGAGAGCTGCTACAATGATCCGGTCGCCGACGTACTTTGCGAGCGCCGTTCTTCACGGCCACGATTCCAGGAAGTCCACCACCTGCACCGAGCTCCAAAACGCAACGATCGTGGTATAGCTCCTGATGCTCATCAAGGTAGGACGCGAAGGAGCGGGATGCGTTCCATCTGCTGTTCAAGATTAGGGACGAGACGGATACGAGAAGGAGGGGATATGTGTAACTTTCAAGTAGTGTCCCCAGAGCGGATGACTTCCGACCAAGCGGATCTCGATGGTTTCCCAATCAAATTTATTCAGCGCACGCTTGCGAGTATACGTTGAGAAGGTTGGATCAGGAGATGGAGGACGTTCAGGCTCCTGAGAAGTGGGTGAATCGCTGAGTATTCAGATTGTGAATGATAGGACTTGCAACGAAAATCGAGTCAAGAGAGAGGCCAGGCTCGTCTTCGATGTTGGACATGTTGTCGCGACTTGGAAAAATGCTGCCACCAGATGCAATGATGGGTCCAGACCTGAATTCAAGGTTAGGGTCATAGTAACATCTCTCGCCGCCACTTGTGACTTATGCAAGATATTCTACTCCCTTTTCTTTCGATTGTATCGGCTCTTGCAGTCTATGAGGTAGAGAACACTTGTAATAGACTTCAGAGCATGATTCACCAACTCGAGCTGCATCTTTTGAGTACTGATGATCTTGGCTCGAAAGTATGCTTCGGTATACCTCACTTTGGTGCGTGCCATGATTTGATCATCATACTATGAATACTTATCGTTGTAGTGGGGTGACGAAATGGCCGGAATATGTAGATTGTTTTGGTGCTTCACATGTCAGGAGAATCAAAGAAGTGCTATATAGAGAAACACCTTATCGCACAAGTCGGAATCCCAGGTGCAGTCACTGGTTCATATGACCACGGTAATAGCAGAGGTATTCCCCAGCTCAGCAGCAACCTATGCGCGTCCCGTGGCGCTCGGTCCTTGGTTTCATGATACTCCACCATCGTTCCAGAATCAGGACATCGTGGAGAGGTTGAGGGTCAGCAGGCCAACGGAGGCGCTGAACCTGGTGCAACAAAGAGTAGTTGGAACCAAATGAGATTCACATCGTCTCCCACTTGTCCCTTGCTCAAATCTTTCGAGAAAATCGACCAGCTTCCAGATATAGTATTCGTTATCCTCGCACCATGCGTCTTTCATCTTCCTTACGGCTTTAGTCGCAACTCCGAACCCATTCGAGCACGTTCGGAGCGTGAGAGACGAGCTTATTTCTCGCCAGAACGTGAGTCACCATATCCTGGGGTGCAGATACGGCGGTCCGCCCTGGCTATTCGCGGGCATACTAACGCACACGCACCTCCGCTGTGGTAACAGTGTTGCGAAGACCCTCCCGGTTGCGGCTGCTCTGATGTATATATTATTCATATCTTGCGATTTACAATAACACGTGCTGCGTGAGTCCATATTGCCTGGGGGTGTCTTTGGCTCGATGTCGTTACATTTACATACATTGACCAACGCTTTGACTTTAGGGAAGCGAGGCACCCGTGCATGTGAAGAATTGATGGAGGGATACAAACTCGATATCAGCCCAAGTCGAAGCTCAGAAGAGAAAGGGAATTTTGTTTGTAACGCTAACTTTGTAATATCCTCTGACAGTCATTTTGACTTTGTTATCACGCGAGCATAATTCATGATGGCAGCCGAGGTCGAACTATTTGCGCAAATGAAGTACACATCTCGGTCGGTGGACCCCTTCGAGGCAAGGGTGAAAAGTGAAACGTCCCATGTGAAATAGTACGGTTTGAATAGGGAGGAGGGAGTTTTACTGTCGGTACGAGTCGTGAAAGTAAGTATTACCCATACATAGATTCTACCATAGAATAGAAATTGATTCCGATACGAAAGCTTCCACGGCATCAGCGATCCGAGGAAAGTGATACCGTACTAAACGGGATTCAACCTGTCCGACTCTTCTCCAACGCCGCAGGTCCCAGCTCCAAGTCTTCCTGGCCAAATCCAGTCCTCTCGGGGGGCTCAAAGTGAACCGTACCGCGCTTCGGCAACATATCACTCCGAGCGGACATGGCAGGGGGGGTGGCGAATGATAGATGACTTGCAATTGGCATGGTCCCGCTACCGCTAACGTTCAGACTAACACCCGGCGTGTCCATGATGCTGCGCTGGAAATTGACTAGAACAATGATCATGGTAGGATATATCCCCTGAAGATCCTTTCAATTACAGAAAATAACCTGGCGTTTCTCGCTTCAAAGACTCACAGCTAGATGTACACTGACGCCGTTCAGCACTGAGCTGACAGGCGAGCGAGGATTGTCAGGAAGTGGGATATACCCCATACCAATCATAATGGCCTACAAAAAGCCCCAAAGTTATCAGGTGTCAGCGGTTACTCAGAGACTATTACCCACCTGTTGTAAGCAGTAGAAGAGGCCAGTTTCAACAAGAATCGCAAGAACTTTTTCGACTTTGGTCTTTCTGCTGCCGTGGCTCAGGTTAGCTTTCAGGAAGCGTCTGTGCGACCTAGTAATTAAGCTCACTTGAGCATGAACTTGCACTTTGGAAGGGAATTGGAACGAACCATGCTTTATAGCCAATCAAAGAAGTGGCGACTGTGTTTGTCGCAAGAGACAACGCCCAACTGGAGGTTCGAACTTTATTCAAGGCATTCGGCGGAATAGAATCCGTGAGATCGGACGCTGTTTGCAACCCGATCTGCACGCATAAGATACCTAGAAAGAAATGAGGTGATGGTCTCGACTGCAATAGCAAGAACTCACATAGGCTGCCTAATAGTAGGACCAAAGGCGCAAGGACAAGTTTGCGATTATCCTGCCACAGAACCCAAGCTCGCCAGACAACGACAGCGTCGCTTAAAATTCCCTGAGGACCCCGATCAGCTTGCGGTAGTAGAAAGCAAGATACAGATATCTACCGACATTGATCGTGTACAAGTATGTTTGCCCGATTTCATACCCAATCACAGCATTATTTGCCACAATAAATCTTGTCGCTAGTGGTAGATCGGGATGTCCGATGAATATACTCACAAACTGCTGGATCAGAATGACCATGTCGAGTGCTGCATGGCTAGTCGACACTGCGAACATGACGAGAGTAGCCATGAGCATGATGATATTTGCTCGAGATCGCATATCTTTTTGTCTGCGTATCTTCAGCAGATGGGCGTTTGAAACTAGCATTGAACTCACACGAGATGGTACGTGGAGAAAATGATAAGGATAGTGTAGACGCCTGATTGAAGATTGGCAAAAAAGACGATGCGGCAAGAATTCGTGGTGCTTACCGTAAAAGAATGCCTGCAAAGACAGAGCGATAGCATTATTCAGAATCACGCTGCCGGCATGCTGGAGCTGCTGCGCCTCTCTTGGTGTCATCGAGAAGAGATGGCTCAAGTCGACTTCACGACAAAGTGACAAGAAGAGTACAAAGCGGCGAAGGCAAGAAACTTGCGGACGAGGCAACACCGAGCTTTATGATCAATCGTAAACTCGCCCATGTCGGCTAAAGGGCACATGGGGATGGATAACCGAAGATACTGACATAGCCATCAGAGCCACATATCCCTGCACCCATGTCGCTTTTGTTATTGAAATTTCGACGAGCGCCCGTGGTGATGCTATCGTCCAAGGTGAGTACTTCGGCAGAGGATCATTACACATCTTGAGTTCACAGGGGGTATCTAGACGCATCAGCATCTGGAGACATAATATGCAGGCGATCCGGCCTCTGGTCACCCCGTATAGCAGTGCAGCACGGAGGCTCTGTGTCAATGAGCTGCCAATGAGAGCCAGTGAGCCGCCTTAAGCCGTTGGATGTCGGCTCCGAAGACCTGAAATCGACGTCTGCTGAGCAGATCTCATCCCATCATCCCCGCACTTTGAAGCGCGCCGACTTCTCGAAAATTTTGAAGGTGATTTGCATCAGCTTCGTGTTGTTCCAGGTTGTTCCTTGTGATACGATCACGAACCTAGGAAGCTTGTACCTAAGCGCTAAGCGCTCAAGGCCCTGGATCACTTACTTGCACTTTGTTGGCTGGGTCGATCCGAGAAAGTCATGATGGTATCGGTTTGGGGCTTGTTCAAGAAAAGGGATGCACCATCAATTTATAGATAACACACTTGAGGAATATCAGGGGAGTCAGAAGGTATCATCCGGATATCGGCGCGGATAAAATCATACTTTGACCAGGAGATATATATTCAACAGATAATAGAGAGCAAGAGCCTGCAATTGCCTGTAATAGCAGGTAATGCTACTGATGCTTGGTAACGCTGGGACAGAATCAAACTTTAGAGAAGGAGACAAGTTCAGGGACCAAGGCATGTGGATGACATTCTTTTTGACTTCGTAGATTGCTGTAGATTGGCAGTGCTGTGAAACATCGCGATCACTTGATCTCGAATCCCTACAATCTTCTGGATCGTAGGATAATCAGAGCGAGAGGAAGGCCGACACTGGCGGACAGGTAAAGTTGCCCGATGTCGGTGTTATGTAAGCCAGGCGCACGCTACGCTGACGCCAAATGGCCGATGGTCTAGGAGGTTGCTTGCCTGATGTTCATAAGTTGGCAGCTTTGCAACGCTATAAAGACACTTACATGAACCTGATGCTCGTCAAGTTCCATCTATACAATTATCCTAGATCCACAATCCCGACATGGTCTTGAAGATCTACGGTCACGACAAGTCGGCATGCACACTGCGCGTCGTCGGCATCGCGAAGGAGCTGGAAGTTCCCTATGAGTTCGTCTTTGTCGATCTATTCAAGCAGGAACAGAAGGCCCCATCATTCGTTGAGAAGAATCCCTTCGCGATGGTGCCATGTATAGTGCGTTCTCGACCGAATACATCTTGATCATCCCATTCATGACGTTGATTCTTGATCTAGGATGACGATGGTTTTGTGTTATACGAATCGCGCGCTATTTGTCGCTACCTTGCAACAACGTACGCGAAGGCAGACGCGCCATTAATCCCACGCGATGCCATACCAAATGCGCTGTTTGAGGAGGCCGCGAGTGTGGAGCAGAATAGCTTTGAGCCATTGGCGGCGGTCATCGCATTTGAGAAAGTCGTCTCTCCGTACGCCGAGGAATACTTGATATCATGATACACGTATTCATTATGGGGCAGTGTCTTGGGCGGACAGACAAACGAGACCGTCCTCGCTGATCAGATTGCGAAGCTTGATGCTAACCTCGAAGTATACGATCGGATTTTGTCCAAGCGGAAGTACCTCGCTGGCGAGGTATGTTGGTCTTCTGCAGCCTTCCTTGTGCAAGATGTCTCACATACTCGTGGTAGACCATCACGCTTGCGGATCTCTTTCATCTGCCTTACGCGACCATGATATCCAGCGCTGGCATCGATCTGTTTGACAGAAGACCTAATGTGTCTAGGTGCGTGTTTGCGTAAAAACCACCCCTCCGATATGGTTTGATTGACCACTCTGGACAGATGGCACAAGGACATCTCCTCTCGACAAGCTTGGCTGGATGCATGGGCGAACCCTATGAAGGCTTGATGTAAAGATTAGTAGAGGCGTGTACCATCAGTCCAATTCGAAAAGCATGGATGTCGACTGTATATTTGCTGACTCCAAGCCATGTTTATTGAAGGATGAGAATTTTGCGAGACGGCGATCAGAGTATAGACCACGGCACAGGTGTTTGAGCACTGTCGCTCGCTTGACCCAAAATGTCGTATCGAATTTTGGTGCACAGTGTTGTCCTGACATTAAAGCGGGTGTGAATGGTCAGGAGAAGATACATGAGGTATCATTTCCGATGTCCTTGTTCATCAATGAGTTCCTCTAAAAAGATGATATGGATCTATCTGCCAATACTTGACTGACAAGGATTTAGCCACTCTAACATCTATCATATCAAATACAGATCAAAAGTACCGATCAAGGGTCACGCCTCCGCCCCCGCCATATATAACCAGATATAACCTCGAGCTTGAAACTGAGGGGCAATCTTATCTCTTTCTACCCCTTGACGCTATTTTCATGAACTTTGAGGAATTGGTGGATAATAGAAACGGACTGTGATGAGTATATCGAGCGTCAAAGATTTTATAGACATCGCGAAGGAGATCAAAGCTTTCATCGACAAAGTGCGTGAACAACTTAGTATTTAATTGAACTCCTTTGGGAAGTATTGAAAATAACACCGCCTACGTTATCGACAATAGGCGGAATGCCCAGTACCTAGGAAACGAAGTCTACGGAGATATTATGCGGCGTATCGAATTCCACGTGAGTCAGAGCCGTAATTCATCAAACCCTTCGCAGGCCACGCTTTGATAATTTTGCAAAGGTCTTGACTTAAATTGGCTGTTCCTCGAAGGTCAGGAGCTGCTGACAATTTATAGAGACTCGGAGAAAATCCTGTCAAGATGCCAAAGGCTGCTAGAAAAGAAAAGCGGGTTTGCACACATCTTGGCATTTGGGCTTGCGTGTGGGGAGAGCAGCGCGATACGAGATGAGCTCTTACGTATGAAGGAGGAGCTGAATTTCCACCACAGAATTCAAGTGCATGAAACCCTCGCGCCGTGTTTTTATCTGCTAATGAGCATCTTTTCTTCACAGTTGACAATGTTGATAATTGTTAGGCAAGAGGTCGGAGTTGTAGAAGAAGGCCTGAAAGTCATAACAAACAGTCAGAGAGCCGATATGGAGAAGATAGAAAAGGTACTCGAAGAAAGAGTCACTAGACAGCTACAAACGCTTGGAATCGCGCTTTACAATCTGATATCATATCTAAGGAGACCAATGCCGAGGTGCGTCTGTCCACTTTGATGATTATTGCTTCTCGCTGATCAAATTTCTTTCATGCTTCAATGGTATGTGAATGAACATCAGACGTACCTGGAACGCAAGCTTGGGTCTTTCTTCGACAGTCTTGAGATGGTTGACAGTGACACTCTGCATGCCACCACAGACTATTATCACTCCCCAGACAGTGTCTACTACCACAAACGTGGTAGCTCCGAATTCGACGAGGAGGATGCCGTCAGAGATGCGCTCGATCTTCTCCGATCCCTTCGAAGCACAAAATCCGACATGACGACAGCACAAGTCGCGCGGAGATCTTGGAATGACGAGTTTCGCATGTGCGGTAATAGGCTGCTGCGTCAAGATACGTCGGCACCTCTGCGCGGACTCTGCCATCGTAATTTGGACCTGGACTTGGTACAGCTCTATGTCACTCAAGAGGTAGCGATTCTGCTGCGACCTTTCAGACAAGCACGTCCAGATAGGCACAGTCAAGATTTCGCTCTGAATCTGTCCAGAGTTTATACCTTATCTATCGATCTCGGACGGCAGCAGGAAGGGCACGATTGGCTCGTAGAGGCTGCAGAAGTATACACCTTCCTTGCAGAATCGACACCCGAAACGTACGGCGTAGATCTTGCCAAGGTTCTCAACCAGCTTGCCGTGTCATACGCTAACGACCGCGCCGACAACGTGCAGGCTCAGAGCTGTAAAACTTTCGGCGAATGCTATGACTCTATACAAAGAAACTATGAACGACGCTTTCCCCGTATCTCTAGAGTACTGTGCTATTTTAGCTTTGCGGCTAGGTCGGGATGATGTCGCGAGGCAGGCTAGAGGTGTTGCGACTGCCTTCCAGCATAACAAATGATGGACATGTGATATCAGAGAACAAGCCGAACAGGCATCCCGTACTTATGATACCATCTCATCGAAACACACAACTCGTATCCGTAATAAGGACAGCATTAAAATAATTGATTTCAGCGAAGTTGAATTAGTGACGGCACCCTCTTCACATTCAAGACACGATGATGGCGATGCTCGGCACGGATGGCCAAATTGCGGTGACCGGATAACTGACATTGAAGAAATAGAATCCACTATGATAGAGCTCAGTCGCTGAATGGCCCTGGAGACAAAAGTCGAGCACTTACTTCCATCCATCCTGGCTGTACGCCGTTGTTTGGTTACCCAGGCCTGAGGTCACTACCGAGACATTCAATCCCGGAACGCCTAAGAGGCCTTTCGTCATGTCTGCGCCACTCGTACGCATGTCGAAGCCACCGACAGCGAACGTGACAAGGGTGGGAGCTGTTGCGTTCGTCCAGCGTGTCGAGGGCGGGAATGAGACTGTGAGTGTGTTCTTCGAGGCAGTGGCGTTGACCACGGATGCAGTGGGCGGAGACAATGCGATGTAGCCGATCTTAGGGAGGGAAGTGGCAGTAGCGTACGGATAGAGCGAGGAAGGGAGAAGCCATTGGATCACGGCTGCGACATCAGAAGCCTGGCGTGCAGATGGCTCGTCGAGCTGGCATCGCTTCGAGTATAAGAAGAGTGGTTCAGACGATGGAGAGAACGAGGGCGCACCGACTGACCACCGATAGAGGTGGTTTCACCTAGCCACGCCGTGACATTACGGATAGCAGTCTCGTCAACGACGTTGGTACGAAGCGAACGTTTGAGAGTTCGCTCCTTGGCCCCGAATGCAGCGAAGCTCGAAAGGACGCCCTTGGGAGCGGCATCGGCAATGATCGAAGAGATGAGGGGCATCAGGGGGGCAAAGCATGCGGCATCGTTAGTGTGAAGGCCTCCTGCGGGCGGAGATGGGACTGCACCCTTGTGCAGAGGTGCGAGGGATGTCACGAGCTGGCCAAATACGCTGTGATACCGAGTCATGTCGTAGCCGTACGATCGATCCCAAGGGCCAGCAAGATTACGCAGTCCAGCATGATAGAGTGTGCCGAGATCGATGAGAGTGCTGTTCAACATGAAGGGTCCGTACTTGGCGAGCTTACTTCCTTTTGGAGCGTACTTGTTCCACAGCGCCAATGCCCACAGATCTAAATTGAGATACATCATTACATGTTGAATATGATCGGCGCAAATCTCTTACCGACGCCAGTATATGTGCCGCTGTTATACTCCGCAAAAGTATTGAAATGGCCGAATGTGAAAAGATCGTAGATGGTCTGCGCATCTTCCTCAGATTTTGTTATGAGTTCCGCGTCATTGAGGCGATGTCCAATGTAGCTATTTGATTACATTTAGCAGATACTCCAAAGGCAAAGTAACAAGCGACTCAATTCCCAGCTTACCTCATGACCAAAGTACCCATCAAGTATGGATTTGTGTACGCCTGATCATCTCATCAGCAAACAAGATATCGTATCAGACTACTATGGGAGCGCACAGCATCAAGGTTATCAGCAGTCTTGTTGATGGAAACAGAGTTGGCGTAGGCCCCGCGACCTTGGTAGCGCAATAGATTGCCCCTGCCAGCTTTGAGAAGAGACTGTTCCACCCCGCTGATCACCGACTCGGGGAGAAGATGGCCGCTCTGTTCAAGAGCTAATACCCAAGAAGTTGCGATGAAGTCACGCCTGGAGGATGATCAATGACCAAACGCATGTAATGTAACACTGTAGCGCACCAGTTCGGATCATACGATGAGTACGGTGTCGTTCCGAGAAGCGAAGTTCCCGGAAACGGATCTTGAGGGGTGTGGGGGTAGGTACCGTACCACAAAGTGCCGTTCTGATCATATTGTTGAGGGGCGATCTGGTTGAAGATGCGAATCGCGCGCGCAAGGTCTCCTCCATTCTTGCCATTGCGAGCGAGAAGAGCAGGAGCCCACATGGCCGTCGCGCGAGTATCGTGGATGCCGGAAGAATCGATCTGATACAAGTAGCCCTCCGACTCGTCCCAGAACTGCTCGTTGAAGTCCATTGATTCGTCGAACAGCTGCTTCGCTCCGACCGACAGGGAAGAGTACACCGTACGAGGGGAGCGCTCATTAAGGCCACGGACGCCAGTAGCGAGAGCCCCGAGAAGGGCGAAGAGATGGAGGTTGTGCATTGTCTCGAAACAGTCCTGCACGTAGGTGCACGATGAGAGCACGACTCAAGGAAAGACGGATATCGCGCACCGTTCAAATATAAGCGGGAGCAATGCCTCCAACGGCGAAAACGTTCAACGCTATCTCGTGTTCAACAAGCTGGCCGCGCCCATTGTGCACATAATTGTGGTGGTCCGCCCTGGCCCGCCCCCTGGCCATCACATGGACATCCAACTTGAACCGCTGCGGTTCGTCTTGGAATTCGAAGATGATAGCCGATAACACATAGCTGGCTATAGCTGGCGTGTCTACGACGTGAGATATCTACGAGCTGCTAGAGTTTAGCTGTGTGCTGTGTGCTGTGTGCTGTGTGCTGAGCGCTGAGCGCTGAGCTGCTGGAAGACTTTGTTGGAGATAGCCATGACATTTTGCTCGTCGCCGTCGATAACCTTCGATAACCCGTGATAAGCAGGCGTGAGGTACGCTAGATCTCAGGTGGGATCTGATGGAGACAGCTTACGTAAATGATTTACAACCCTTATCTGACTCGTTCATCTTGCAACGTCTCCGTTCTCCTCCGCCCTACTTCTTCATGGAACACACGCTGTTTGGACAGCGAAGACGTATAGCATATCCTCGAGGAGTAATTCAGACTCATATAACAGACGTGGGGATAGCTCTTAGGGAAGGAAGGGCTCAAGCGCGCAAGGCAGGATGCATTGATCGAAAAGAGGTACGTCTTCACTTAATCCGCCATGTTACGCGCACAGCTGCAATCATTGAAGCGCGAAGTGATCTTGATTGTCCATCACTTCTCAGGTAAATGAGGCGCTCACATCTTCATCAGGTTGTCTTCTCGCATGTGCGCTCGAGACTAATGTCTATTGGCTGAACTTGGCTGCCGTTTGCCTCCAATTACTCGACACTTCAAAAATTCTATCGAGTGATCGTCATTTTCTCCCTGCCATAAATCTGCAATCAATAGGTAAGAATACGCTGAGCAGGCAGCAATAACTGCAGCAAAGCGCAATGCCACCTCGCTCAGACCTTCTATTGTTGTGCTCCAGGACATCAGTTTTCCCAGAAGTCCCAACGCAGCTGAATCCAGTATGTGAACCTGCCCCGAATTCGCTCGAAGCCATAACCATCCTCCCACAGAAACTTGATCTGGGACCTGAGCTTTTTGGGCTTCAGTTCTTGAGGGTAAAATTGGAGAAACCCCATTGCCGAACCTGACGGTACAAGCACCGAGGCACCAAAGTGGTGTTTGATGATTTGAGTCGCGAGGACGAAAGTGACCAAGCTGCGGGCTGAGTATGCTGCTGTTGCTAAGGCTCAACATTATGTCGTCATTCTCACGATTCGAAGGATAGCAAAGTAATATGTACGAGCACCTGTTACCCGCAACGATATGCATTACTGAAGTACCCTCCCTAGCATTGTGTTGAGGCATTCAAACGGCGCTTGACCGTCTCAGCGGGACACTGCCTCAATCCTTGCATCACTATACTCCAATGCCCAGCGTACTAATCAGAAACCAAGCATTATTCAGCTGTGATATCGATGAAGTCAACTCATTATTGGAGCGAAAACGATTGTTACACCAAATGTCGGTCTTAGCTGCTGTTCTTTCAGACTGAATGATAGCTGCCCATAATATAGAGCCATGGACGCACTAGGCTTGATACTCGACCTAGTGTGCACGGCACGTCTCTCGCGCAATCTAGAAGAGGGGCATGTAAGTTGTCACCACTGCTGATTTGGCAGGCGATAATTCTGTTTTTAGAACCCATTGGCTACCACGAATGCTTTTTCTCACTATACTGGGTCTTGTTATTTCAGTGATCCGTGACAACGGAAAAGCCTTTACTTAAACCCTTTGAAGCTTGTTGAAGCAGGCAGCGTGTGTCTAGAACGCCAGAACACGAATGCCAGATATCTTACATAGTGGGGAACATGAGTCATTGAGGGCTACGTAGAAGGAGGTTCTCAACGATGTGTATCGGCTTTGGAACGTTGTGGACTCGAGGCGCTTACAACGGTAACGTGAAGGCTTTCGTTTCTTTCGAAATACTATAATCCTGCTTACGTTCATATCTAGTTTGACAAAACTGTCGTCATCGCTCTCCGCCTTTCTGCAGCTTCGTGGCTCGTGCGCTACGCGTGTCGAAGCGTGACCGAGCAGCCGCCATGTCGCATAACCTTGCGAAGCACTATCTCATCGTCATGTGTACACATTTGGACTCTGGGCCAGGTGGGGCTGTCGGGGTTTCCCAGGCCTCATCTTCTATCACTGACCGAAATGACAGGCAACTAAACGTCATTCAGTACTGTATGTTCTCAAATGCCGATCCGGACTTAACTGCTCTACTATAAGAGTCTTATTTCCTCTACCGTAAACTCATCGAGACGTGACAATCCCCATCGCAAAGAACATCTCAATCCTGAAATTTGGTCATCGGAGTCAATGCATCCCAAATATACCCGACAGGGTGTTGACTCTCTTACGTTTCACCCCCCACCGCTCGATTTCTCTCTGACCGTTCCAGAGCTCTACGAGTACAACGCACAGCACAGCCCACAGCACCCATACCTCGTCTATACCGATGATCAAGGGCAATCCAAAGAGGTTTGCTATCCCGAAGCTCTACACGCGATAAGGAGGGCTGCGGGGATAATGGAGGTGCATTACAAGCGATGCGCTCAGCGATATGCTGAACAGAAGAGGGAGGAAAATCAACCTCCAGTGATCGCAGTTCTCGCAACGTCTGGTGCGTCATGATATTGACCGTCTGCCTGACTGCTGTTGATGGATCCTGACTCCTGCGTGATACAGACAGCCTCAGTTACATCTTCCTCCTCCACGGTATCATGCGCCTCGGACTGACGCCTTTCCCGATCTCGACGCGCAACTCAGCTGCGGGAGTCGCTAATTTACTGTTCAGAACTGGGGCGCTGCAGATGGTCGTCAGTTCCGATCCTGCGATACAACGACTGTATAAAGAGGCAGTTCAAATACTCAGTGTGGATGGTATCGATATCGATCTGGTCCCGATGCTACGATATAGCGAAATTGTGATTGAAGGTCAATACGAGAGTGCGGGCAAGGTGAGGAAGTTGCGCGCAGACGAGACAGCTGTCATTTTGCATTCTTCTGGTATGCATTTATACACTTTATGCGCTGTCTGCAGTAGTATCTCGTCGTATGCTGATGATTTATATTTTGAGGTTCGACCGCATTCCCTAAGCCCATCAGGATCTCGAGCCTGGGATTTTTTAATTGGACGCTGCTGCCATGTATGTACTTCATTTGATTTGCCGTCTTCACCTTACTGAGCTTGTTCTGTAGACTATGGTGAAAGAGATCTATGTGGGAAACGCGTCGGAATGCACTCTGTGCCGATGTTCCGTGAGACCGAGGCCACTTTCCCTTTGAAGTCATTCATCTGATCCGCGGTCTTTGCTCTCTATAATCACCAGATGCGATGGGTATAACAACCCTCACCTTTGGGGTCGATACCAAACTTTATTTGGGCTGAGTGCGCATTTCTGACGCTTAGATACAGGCCTGTTCTGGGGCCATCATGGCAATCTTCAAGTCAATCTTACCCCCCATGATGCCGACGGTAGATAATATATTGGGAGCCACGGTTTCAGATCGATGTGATATCTTGTTCTGCGTCCCATCCATCGTAGAGGTAAGTCTGACCGAAACCTATCATCCATGGACTATGATTCTGAAAATTCTTCCCGTTTCAAGAACTGTGCTCGTGATCCCGCAAATATGCAAATCTTAAGTAACTTAGATGCCATTGTACGCCGAAGTCTCTTTATCACCGCGGCACACCTGAGCTGTGAGCCAAGATTTACGCTGGTGCTCCTATGAACCCGATGGTTGGAGACAAGCTTGCAGACGCTGGAGTAGCTTTGTTCTCAACATGGGGAAGGTAAGACAAAAAAGTGTCAAACTACAATAGTTATCACGACGTATGTCTGACCCACGTTTTAGCACAGAAATCGGTGGCTGCGTGATGTTCATCCCAAAGAAACGACAGCCTGCAGGCGAGTGGGGATACTTCTCACTGGCGCCGCACATCGACATGAGAATGCTACCGCAAGAAAGTCAACATGATCTTTTTGAGCCCGTATTAGTAGTAAGTGTAGAAGTTGTCCTTGTTTCTTTCTTCCATTCCAAAGTCTCACATTGCTAATTAGGCGAACGACTGGTGTTTCCCCAATGTGTCGAATATGACTATCGATGGGCGACCGGCATACGCAATAGGAGATTTACTTCAGCGACATCCTCAGGATCCGACCAGGTGGAGAGTGTACGGACGGATTGATGAGCAGATCATGCTATCAACAGGAGAAAAGGCTTGTTTTACTTTTTCCTTCATATCGATTTGCAACAGACCTGAATTGCTTCGAAGACTAACCCCGTACCGTTGGGTCAGTGAATTACCAAAGCTTCACTGAGTATTCACACTGAAGGCATCGCACCTATAGAGGAGATACTTCTTCAAGACAAGCATATCACTGCAGCGATCATGTTTGGGCGTGGACGGACTCAAAATGGTGTGCTTATACAGCCAAAAGAAGCATTTATTTTCTCTCCTCAAGACGAGAAACGCTTAGAGGAGTTCAGGAACCTTATCTGGTGAGCATTCTTGATGTACTTCACCCAAGCTTCGTTGATAACGCATCTTCCAGGCCGACTGTGGAAAGCGTCAATAAATATGCTCCTGCTCACTCGAGGTTGTTCAAAGAAGTAAGTTGATATCATTCGCTCAGGTGATGAATCTTTAACATGAAGTTCGCAGATGATTATCGTCACCGATCCAGCCAAACCACTGGAATACACTCCTAAGGGTACTCCACGTCGACCAACCTCTCTCGCCCTGTACGAGGACGAAATCGAAGCTGTCTATAACGCAGTAAATAAGGTATCTCAGACGGATCTACTCCCCCCTACAGAATGGGATATAGAGCCCACTTTGGAGTTTGTGAGAACGGCAGTCGAACGAGTCATGACTGTCTCTATCGGTGATAACGACGATCTGTTCCAGAACGGTTGCGACAGGTAATTCTCCTTGATATTGCATTTTGATTTGGTCTTCATCTAACATTGTTCGGCCTCGTCCAGTCTCCAAGCTACTTGGATTCGTAACACCGTGATTCATGCCCTCCGATCTTCCACTTCGCTCCCAGCACACAGCATCCCCTACAACTTTGTCTACGACAATCCTACCGTTCAATCTATGTCCAAGTTCATTGTTGGGCTTGTTTCAGGCACGCTCGGCCTCAACACAGAAGCAGGGAAAGAAGCGAAGGTGTTGAGCATGAAAGCATTCGTGAAGAAGTATGCCAGCTCCTTCCGACGTAGACCTAGCGAAGTCACGGCGAGCACATTAGGAGGAACAGATGATGCTAGAGTTGTTCTCTTGACGGGATCTACTGGGCGTCTCGGCTCCCACATACTCTCGCAGCTTGCTGGAAGGCACGACGTCCGTAAAGTGTATGCTCTGAACAGGACCTCTGCCGGTGCTTCGCTCAACTCGTCTCCTCTTATGGGGAGACAGAAGGATGCGTTCAGAGCTTGGGGACTTGATGACGATGTGCTGAACTCGGATAAAGTAGTTCTACTTGAGGGCGAAGCTTCGCAGACCGACCTGGGATTGGAGAGTGATATCTATCGCGAGGTCTGCTCTCAATTCCATGCTCATTCATCTATCTAAGACTCGCTGTATTTTCTTTGATTAGCTTCGAGATTCTGTCACCGTCATCATTCACAATGGTAGGGAAATGTCGGTTCCTAAACGTTCGAGTGCTGAATGGTTGAATACTATCAGCATGGCGCGTAGACTTCAATGTCGCATTATCATCTTTTGAGCCTCTTCTCGGCGGTGTTCGAAACCTCATCGAGCTCTCGCTTGGCTCGACTCGTGCAGCGCCTCCCCATATTATCTTCACGAGCTCTATCTCGGTTTTGCGAAGTCAGTGAAATCGACATCCACCACCCTCAATTATCTTTGACGTATTTTGATCAGATTATACAGTGGATACTCCAGCAACGGAAGTTGCGTTGCATGACCCTCATATCGCTATAGGGGGTGGGTACAGTGAGAGCAAATGGATCGCTGAGCAATTGCTCGAAGAAGCTGCACGCTTGGCAAGTGTTCCGACGACAACTGTGCGCATCGGACAATTGAGCGGCGACAAACGCATAGGAGGGTGGACTGAGAAGGAGTGGGTGCCTGCGATGCTCAAGCTGTCACAACTAGTCGGTGCACTACCCATGCGTAACGAGGTGCGTCATGTCAAACAATACAGTCTTACGACAAAACCTCAATCATCCCATCATAGACGTTGAGCTGGATCGCCGTCGACACGGCAGCGTCTGCCCTGCTCGATATGCTCGACACTACTGAGCCAGTTCTGCACATTGTTCACCCGCATCCCGTGCCCTGGTCGACCTTCACGCTGACGGCAAGCACGCTACTCAACATTCCGGTCGTGCCGTACGTTGAATGGGTGGAGCGACTGCGAGGTCTTCAAGACGATGCTCCTGGTTTCAAACCCACCTCAGCTATAGCTTTGCGACCTTTCTTTGAGAGCTTTGATCTGGCCACGGATGCAGAGCTGAGCACAGACAAAGCTGTGGTTGTTTCGAATGTTTTAAGAGAAGCTAAGCCGATGTCCGCAGATGATGTCAGTAAATGGGTTTCATATCTTCGGGACGTCTCGTTCTTAGATATTTGAGATATATGGATGCCACAAAGAGTTTATGTACTACCAACATTCGAATATTGTTGCAGAAATGCTATGATTTTTCTATGGTATGGCGACTTCTCATCAGAATACGGCGAGTACAACGAATTAGACGGAGCAAAATTCCGAGGTGGTTATAAGTTACTGTCCTCAAGATGACATATGCCAAGAAATACTGTCGCCATCAAGCTAAGCAATAGTGAACATCTGCTGAACCAACGCTGCCCCGAGAAATATGAACTGAAGAAGCGTCGGGATGCAACTTCATCTCTCCATGATCCTAAATTGGACAGGATATCACTGGTCTGACCTGAGTTGTGGCATACTAAAAGCACTCACACTGACAGTCTCGTCGGTCGTGGACACGTCCCCGTCCGTCGACGTATCGGTCCGAACCTCGATGCTGATAACAGGAGCTGAATGACGAGCAAACTCGATCCGCGTCACAGGAGTCGAATACGTGCTACTCTTCCACGGACGCTGATCCCTGCTCGCACCATCTAGTCTAATCCGGGCATTGAAGAGGACCATCAAGGAATTTGAGTACAATTTACCGAGGACGGCGATGGGTGCCATGTAGTAGTTATTTTGCTGGTATACAAGAAAAAGAGTTGCATCGATAGCAGCAACGCTGGCTAGTACTGGTCGGTCAGCCTGGCACTAAATGGAAATGGTGTTGAACATGAACACGTACCTGTAAGCATCCCAGTACCAACAGACAGACGAAGGAAACGAGTCAGCATATCCCCAGTTTCGCGGAATGTAGTCTGACGCTGAGCGGTTTTCAGCTGCATACGCAGAAATTCAAACATCAAATTAAACACCATACACGGGAACGATTTCGATTATACTTACGAGGTAAATCATCGACACGCAGATTACCACGTCGCAGATCGCGCTGCCTACTAGCCACACCTACGGGTGCAATGAAACCATCAGTTTCAGCGTTACTTACTGGAGACTACAGAGCCGCGCTTACAGTGGTCACCGCAAACGCATTTCGTTGGAGGTTGTGAGCTCGATCATGGAATTTGACGTCGACTAGTAGACCTTGAGCCATTGCCGCAGCACTCTCCATGAGCGCGACCTTTGTTCAGAAATAAATAGAATGAATACGACAAATTAGTGACAAAGTAAGGAAGATGGCGCTGACCGCAACTACGAATACCGAAAGCAGTTTCGATTTGCCCAGGAGGTATATGCGCCAGGCGAAAACGCTCTGCACCGTTGCGCTTACTGCAAATAGCGATGTGATCATGTGAGAGGGTATGATCGACTGTGGACGAAGATCCTTACTCATCCCGTTCATGAAAGGGCCGCTCAGCCACATTTCACCAAGGTAATCTAACCGAGAGAGGTCGCCCCACCCAGATCCGAGGATTGCGAACGAGTCGCGAGTAAGCAAAGCCGTTTGAGCGGTTTCGAAGACGAAGAGGCCATAGACGAGGCATTTGTTCCGCCACCTGTCCTTTGGGTAGTTGATGAAGTATAGATCTAGAGAAGAGACCGTCGGCACACGCGCGACAAGGGTACGGATGGAGCGATTGACGGGTTTGAACTCACAGATTTGCACACAGAGTATACCGAATAGCCCCCAGTTGAAGCAAATACCGAGGTGCTTTGAAGGGAAATCGTGCTCTCAGAAACGCTCAACATGACAGAGCTAGAAACTTAGACACACCAGGGGCCCAGTTCTATGTCAGGTTCGGGTCATCCTGTAAGCACCATCGCCGTCGTTCGATATGAGATACTCACAGTTCGGCCACGTTTTTTGGTACCCCTGGGGCATACTCGGGGGAAGGCGCCATCGTGCGAGTGGGAGGCTATCACCACGAGTCTGGGGGTCTTGTAAGGTGCCTCACCCGCTAGATATACAGACAACCACAAGCGCCTATAACCGCTTGACTGGATCGCTGGATCAATGAACCTTATGCGATTGGAAACATCATTCAACATCTGACCAATGAGGTTATAGGCAGGCAGGAAGTGATGGCAGTGTATGCCTGAGGACGATACATAGGAGTACCAGGTTTTCTCGACGTCTGCCTACAGTTTCCATGTATGTTGAAATGAGATGGGCCTCAGGCCTGATAGTTGTCGTATTTGTGGGGAAAGTCGCTAAGGGGAAAGAAGGGTTACATCCAAGGTCAGTCGAAAGATCATCTATTTGATCCACCATCAAATCACCGAGTTGAGCCCTCCACTTTTACGTGTACACGCAGTGAGCCGGTTATGTAGAACCAAGTGATCAGTAGTATTTGAAGGTATTTGACGAAAACATCAAGAAATCAGGATCAGGACGCATCGCAACAAGCTACATCTACTGGTTGGGTTGGGTCAGGGATGGCTAGAGTGTGACGTGCGAGGCGGCGATGGCACAGCCAAGTAGAGCAGCGATGATCTTTGATTTCCAGGGATGAGCCATTGCCCGTGTGAGTTGAAAACCCACCAGTAGAAATTTAGATACCAAAAGCAAAGCGCACTGGCCAATCAACGCACAGCATTTGAGCGCCCTTGGAACATTTGGCACGTCCGAGGGGTATATCGAGTACTGACATGACCACCTCGTAGTTGTTACTCACCTTCCTTGCACGTAAAAAAAAATGCAAGATGCGCTCAGCCCAACATAGTCCGGGTATGAATGGGAGAAAGAAAGCTCTGATTCCGACTGAGAAGATGATACAACTGACTGCTTGCGATAGGACCAAATAACGGTGAAAGCATGTCTATGCGGTCCAAACCCTCCTGATCAGCTCCGTGAGGCCTTAGCGCACGTCCCAACACGTCAGCAAACCAGTTTGGCACGAGTATCGGAGGAGATGCACTCACCGACATCTTGGGTGTTGAATTGGTAGACCCCAGCGAGGACCCCGACGGTCGTGGCTCGGAGAATCCACGTGAATAGGGGGCCGAGGATGGGGAACTTGCGCGCGTGAACGTAGTCGACGAGAACGGAATCAAACTAGGAGATGACATCACGCAAGCAACATATATATATATATATATATCAGTCAACCGTCGACACATGTGAAGAAAAAGGTGAGCGATGCTATTGAGGAACGCGAGTGGGAAGCGACGTACACCGATGTGTGAGTGCATGACGAGGCTAACGCCGAGGATACCGTCGAGGAGAGGTGCACTGCTGCCGCTGGTGACGAAGGCAGCAGCGGTGAGGGGAACGAGGCCGGCAGAGAGAAGGCGCTCAAACGCCCAGTGGTACGAGCCGTGAACCTTAGAGGGTGGAGGGAATGTGGTTGGGTCGTTCGGGCCGCCCTTGATGATAGCTACAAGTCATGATGATCAAGAACCAATCTAGCAGGGAATAACAGAAACTCACGGCCTCCGGGTACATATACAAACTGAGAGTTTGAGCGCGCTGCGAGGGTCAAACGGGTTGAGTGAGCCTGCCGGGCGAAGTGGGTGGTGCGAAGCGCACCGAATGGGATCAAAGAACGGCGCGCAAGGTTTGGAGTAATGTGTCGGGCAAGAGAGGAACGTAACACTGCGGTTGATGCCATTTTCGAGAGAGCGTCCTTTGGCACTGTCGTTGGCGGTGGTGAAGAGAGAAGAGAGCAACGAGGAGGATGAAGCCGGAGAGCAGCCGCTGCAACCCAACCGGGGACGACAAGCGACCAATCACGTGTAACTGTTTACATCTGTCGCCTCGGCCGTCGACTTGTCCTTCCGCTCTTTTCCGTACTGGCTGCTTTCATCCTGAGCTGACGGTACATGTAACATACACATTTAATGATTCGATAGCTGCGACCCGTTCAAACCTGCAAGAACCCGATCTTCCTCCAATAGCCAATCCACTTCTCGACGTCTGCACTCCCCAGCCTTTCCGCGCTCCGTAACGTAGGCGACACACCCACAGCGCGATCCGTCTTCAGCGCGACCGTCCCGTCCTCTCCAAGATCTTTCACAAAGAAGTTGAGCAGCGCCAGTGCCGGGTTTTTCTTCGTCGCGTTGCGATCCGCAGCGGACGTTCGCGCTGCCTCGCGCAGCTTCGCAGCCCATTCACTGTAGGGTACAATTGGCACCCCAAGGGTCTGCGCCGCGGCGTCTCCGACGACATTCCAACTGACGGGGTGTGGGTGGACGAGATGGAGCACGGGCTCCTTGGAGCCCAACATATCCAGCAGAGAAGTGGCTGCTACGTCAACGGGTACCCACGATATCGCCTGCACGTCCCAACCGAATCAGTCAGACGAAAAACCATTGAGAGACAAATAGTACCGACCTCATTCCTGTGGGGAAACGCCCCGAGCACTTGTGCACCACGCAGCAGAGCCGGCACCCACTCTTTCTCATTCCATCCGCCTGAAGCGCTGTCGCCGCACAACTGTCCGACGCGCACCACCGTCGTCCGCACCTCTGCCTCCTTCCTCGCGCGCAGCAGGATATTCTCTGCTACCCACTTGCTCTCTCCGTAACCTGTCCCAACTGCAACCTTGGCATCTTCCAGCGCCGTCTCTGCGACAGGTGAAGAAGGGTGGCCTAGACAGAATCAACTCTATAAGAGAGGGCCAGGAACTGCTGAAAAGGAAACATGTGCTCACTCATCACAACTGATATAGAACTTGTGAACAGGATTGCAGGGGATGCTGGACGAGACGAGCCCAGAGACAGGTCGATGATGTTGCGGACGCCGATGACCAAAGGCTCGAACGACGACAGCGCAAGGTTGAAGTCTACGCGCCAAGCTGTGCAGCCAAGCCGATGATCAGAATATTTAACAATGATGATAATCAGCCGTACGCACCGTTGTGGATGATGCTGGTCACCGATTCTCGTATCTAAAAACATGCCAGTCAGTCCGCAACCTTTCCTAGGTTACTTGTTTCAGGATTGCTGACCGTCGTGTACATGTCCTTTCCCAGTCCCAAGTCCGGCTGCGCAAAGTCCGCCACGAGAAGGGTTACCTTCGAAGCCACAATATTCTCGTCGAAGCCCCATATCTTGAAAGCATTCGCCTGGCGTGCCTTCAAGTCTCCTTCCGATGCGCCGCGATTCAATGCGTACACTCTCTTTACGGAACTTCTGACTACAAGCTGGGCGAGCAGATGACACCCCAGTCGCCCCGTCGAGCCCGTTAAGAGAACGATCTCGTCTGTGCTAGCAGCCGCGCTGACGCCGGCGCGCGGCGTGTGCACCGGGAATGCAGATGTGTGCTTTGCGAGCATAGCATCCATAGCACGCACACGAACGGAGATGTCATTGCGCTCTTCTGCGCCATGAAGGAAGAGCTTGATGACAAAGAGCGCGAGAGAGCTGATCGTGGGGTTGCTATACACGAAGTTGTTCGGGAGATTGTGGAGCGTGAGGCTTGTCGACTGGCGCAAGGCGTGAAGGATGGTATTCCGAATCCACGTTGCTTGTAGACTAGACGACAAATCTTGGATTGTGGATCTCTCCAAGGCAATGCGGTTACAGAACCACACACCTATCACAACCTTCCTGGAAGATGTCGTCGTCATTGGCCAGCTGTCTCTTCATGACCTTTTCGACAACCGTGCGCACGAATACCAGCGTCGCATCTTCGGTCCATGTTTCTGGGGCCGGAATGTCGGTCTGGGACGAGTCGGCGATGGCTTCATACAGAGCTTTAATTTCGGCATCGTACGCCTTGATCACTACGTGCCGCCGCGGTGTACCCTTAGGTGTATATTCAAAGGGTTTTGCTGGGTCCGCCACGATGATCATCTGGGAAAGTATCGTACATCAACGACACGGAAAAATAGCATAGGCCGGCTTACTTCTTTGAACAATCTTGAATGCGCAGGCGCGAATTGGTTCACCCTCTCTACTGTCGGCCTACCCTCGCGTAATCGTTATTCGATATCCAGAGTCCAAGTTGTCGATGGGATGACTCACCAGATGGCATTCCGGAACTCTGCCAGTTTCTCTTCATCTCCTGGGTCGAACGTGAACGACGGTTTTGGCTCGATCAGGACGCCATTCTGGAATTGCCCGCGCCCGAACATGAGCGCAGACGCGATGCGGGGGTCCTGTACCAGGATTGCCTCTGCAATCGGATGAGCACGATCCGCATCCTATCGACTCGACAGCAATACGCACCTAACGGCCCTGGGTTTGTCTGTAAAGCAAGCACATGCTCAAATCAGCGAGAAGAACAGACGCTGATGCGACGCACCTTTTCCCCCGTCGATAGCATTAGCTGATCGTCTGCCCTTCCGAACACCCTCCACCGTGTGGGATCGCGGGGATGTCTTTGCAAGAGATCGCTCGTCCTGTACATGCGCCGGCCGTCGCTCGTGACCGCGTTGAGCACATTTGGATTATAATACGGGCTATCCTGCAGCATATACACGCACACCGTTCAGCTGTCGCACGCGTAATAGATGGAATAAAGCACGGACGATGACGGTTGCTTCGAAGATGTCGTCCATTCCGTCTTGCGGGAGCATCTCGACGTCGAGATGGCCCGCGATCTGAAAGTACTCCCATTCGTCTACGGCCGGCACCGTTGCAGGAATTGCCATACTGAAGCATCCGATCTCCGTCCTACCCATCGTGGTGAGCTGCGCACGAATGCCAGAGGAGTGCGTCAAGTCTCACGTTGCGTAGAAGGGAACGAGCGTCACGCCCATCTTGACGAGCGCGTCGCCGATCTCCTTGTTCATCGGTGCGCCAGAGTACACGATGGCGCGCAAAGACTTCATTGCAGGGAGATTCGAGGGGTTCTTTAGCCATGCCTGCGCAGGGTACCGGAGGATGTCAGACAGAGTCACACCCGGAGGCAAATGTGCAGCACCGACCTCGACGAAAGATGGCACGGTGAAGAGCACCGAGCTTTTCGAAGCGATGACGGCTTCGAGGTAGTTCTCGGGCGTCGCGAGTACGGGTGGAGACGACGGCTCGTAGCAGCCCATAACGACTCCTCCAGCGCTCTGTATCAAGGTTGATCAATCTGTGAAAAATGCGACGAGGATCTTGCTCACACTCCATGTGATGCTTGGGAGGCCCATTCCATCTGCGCAAGGTGAGGAGTATGTTCTACTGCAGTGGACAAGGGTGTACGTACGGAACATCGGGACAGGTTGTATACCCAGGACTGTGTTGCACAGGTCGACTTCTCCAAAGGCTGATGGAAGAGGGTTGGTTGAGGGTGTTCCAAGCTGGATCGCAGAAAGCAGATGAACGTACCCGGAAGCATGGTGTACTGAAGCAATGTCCGGTGCGAGATCCTGATCGGCTTCGGGAACGATGTGCTGCCTTGAACAACAGGTCGACTCAACGCCCGGAGCTGGAGAGATGCGAGAGCACGCGCAGAAGGGACTTACCAGACGAATGCAACATAATTGCTGTTTTGTCGAGATCGAACTTTGCAAGCTTCAGATCGCTGCCCTCGTACACTTCGGCTCCGCCTCCAGCTTTCTGCTTCTCCGCGTGCGCGTCTGAGATCGCGTCGTATTGGACCATCGGGAGAATCTCGACGACCACGCCATCCTGCGCGAGGAGCGCCACGGCGGCGGCAGCGAGGCGCTGCATGGCGGGATCGGGGCTCACGATGAGCTGGATGACGTGCGTCGCGCGGAGGAGGTGAGCGACGGCGGCGGGCGAGTTGCGCGGCGAGATGCCGAATGGGGTGAACCCGAGCCACATCGTCGCGACTAGCACCGAGAAGAAGCTGATCGAGTCTGCGCGGGGGGACGAGGTGGTCTCCTTAGACCCGCCATTCGGTTTCGACGAACGATCGGCATGCGGAACACACCTGCGATGGCGAGGATGCCGATTGTGGGTGGCTGGTCGTGCGGCCTGACGCCGACTTGCGCGGCGTATCTGGGCGCCGCGCGTGAGTGGTAGCCGTGCACGATGCGCGCGGTACGGTGGATGAGCCTCAACGCCTCGGGGTAGCAGATCGTCCTCGTCCCGTCGGGCGCGTCGGGGTTGGGATAGACGAAGAGCGGGTGCAACGGACTATGCACCGCATCGTACTCGAAGAGTTCGGGCACGGCGAGCGTGCCATCGAGCGGGGGCGGGTGGAAGGTCGCACTGTTCCTGCCCTGGGGTGTGGGGACGTGTGGATGGAGGAGGAAGGGGCGGGTGGACATACTGGCCGAGTCGAGTGGTATGGGCAACCTGTAGACTGCGGTTGCCGTCTTAGATACCTCTTAGAGTGTCCTCCCACGAGCAACGATGCATCATGATGGGGAGAGCGATGGCGCTGGAATAGGCTTCAGTTGTGATGGATCCGAGCGATGACCTTATCTGTCCGAGCAAATAGGGCCGTCTGCAGCGCCTAGAGACGTTCTGCTCACACACCTGACCAGCCCGGCTTCGTCGAGCGATGCAGCGTGGTCATGCAGATTCGTCAGAGGCGTAGAAAGTCGACGAAAGCGTTTCGAGTGGACGACCTGGCACCGCCAGGAGGGAATATGACCACACACCGATGACCACCACGAACGTCAACTAGGTAACCTCCGGACGCGATCATATCTCAGCATGATGCTCAGCGCTCAAGCGCCCAAGGTCCAGTCATCACTCGATTGACAGAAATCAGAGATACGATGCATTCCGGGAAAGATGTCACAAATTGGAAAGATGCAATAAGGTGGGAGGGAATGCGGGACTTGGATGGCCGGAAAACAGAAACGCACACATCATCCCCGCTCTCTCCGCCGCGCCAGCCGCATCAAAGAACATAAGGCGCCCTCACCCTCGCTCCGCGCGAGCTCTCTCCGCCTGGACTCCCTCTCTGCGTCCCACCGCCCTTGCCAGCCCCAACGCTCGCCATCTACAGCTTCGCCTTCGCCTTCGCTGCCGCCTCTGTACGCGCGCGCGCCTCCTCCAGCAACGCACGCCCACCGGCCGTCCACCACCCATGCACGGCCCCATCCGCGTCGTACGAAAACTGCCGCTCGCTCTTGCGCCGGTCGGCCCACTGGTTCGGGTTGCCCACCATCAGCGTCTCGCCATCCGCTAAGGACGCGGAGACAGATGCAGGGTGCCCGCCTGCGTGCTCGAGCGCGGCGAACTCGGCCGCCATCGCGCGCCGCATCTCCGCGTCGCGCGCGCACTGCTCGGGGCCGTCGGGAAGGTGGAAGATGCTGCGGTTCAGACGGGACTGCTCTTGCGCGTCGCTCGTGCGGTCCAGCCTGGAGGAGGTCGGGGAGTCAGCAAGAACAAAGGTCGGTCGGTCAGTCGGTCAGTGGAAACGGGCTGGAGAGTGATTGAGTCGCGGAAGGATGTCCATGCCAGGGCCTCTGCAAATGCCGGGGCGCACGACCATGCACATCTCGACACGTCTCAACACATCGACACCGGCGGGCACGAAGCGTTGGAAAAGGGTCATCAACAGAGGCGGTGACGCACCGTAGATCCTGATACGCCTTGAGCAGCACCGGTAGCTCTTCGATCGTGGACAGGTGCGAGAGCAGCGCGCCTAGCACCCCCGCGTCCTCGATCGCCATCGCGGCACCTTGGGCGCGATATGGCTAATTGGAGCATGATCAATGATAGAACACGAAGGGGGCGGGTGAGACTCACCAGCATGGGATGGCAAGCGTCACCGAGGAGGACGATGCGACCCTTGGGGTGCACCCAGGAATCGAGCGCGGGACGGTCCATGAGGCGCCACTTGAGGGTTGAATTGACATATGCGAGGAGTTTTTGGACCCTGCGAGAGTGCGAGTGAGCCGACTGAGAAGCGGCTGGGAGCGGGTGCGCACCTTGGCTCGAAATCCTTGAAGTCGGCTCGCATCTTGTCTGCGCTGCCTTCCGCTGTCCAAGACTCGACCGAGCCGTCGTCGGGGTGGAGCAAGACGAGGTTGAATTCTTTCTTCCCTCTCTACATATTTCACAATCAGCACATATTCATATGATCCATCACAGGCGATGCAACGAACGATGTTATACGCCATCAGATGTCTTCCAGGGGCCATCCACGCGGTCATCTCCGGCGTCTCCACGAACGGCCTGAGCTCTGGGTCGCGCAGCATCACGTCGGTCGGTATGATCGCGCGGTACGCGGCGTCGCCCGTCGCCCGCGGCGCGCTCGACTTGCCCGTCACGGCAGCCTGCAACATACTCTTGACACCATCCGCACCGACAACGAGATCGCCTCGCACGACTTCGCCCGAGGCGAGCGTCACGCTCGGGCCACCGACGGCGCTGGCGGGGTCGGGGTCGACGCCGATGACGGTCGCGCCTAACCGCAGGGTCACATTGGGCGCGGCGCGGGCGAGGCGGAGGAGCATGGCGTGGTAGTCTGCGCGGTGAACGTGGAGGTAGGGCGCGCCGTGGGATCTGTCCATGACGTCACCCCAGCGTGTGTAGCCTACGCGCTCGCCCGTGTCGTACCGCCGGAATACGATCGCCTCGGGGCGCACGGCGGTGGCGGAAAGGGCAGAACCAAGGCCCCAACGGAGGAGGAGGCGTGCTGCGTTGGGAGAGACTTGGATGCCTGCGCCGACGTCGCCGATGACAGGGGCGGCCTCGAGGAGGGTTATGTGATGGCCGGCGTGGGCGAGGGTGTGCGCGGCGGCGAGGCCACCGAGGCCGCAGCCAACGACGACGATGTGGAGGGTAAGGGCCGCCTTTCTGCCGCTGTGGAGAGGCGGGACAGGGTCAATGGGGATGGTGTGCGCGGCGGGTGCGGGGGAGACATAGGGGGTGTGGGGTTGTGGTTCCATGGCGACAAGGGAAAGAGGATGGATGAATGTGGGGTTGCGGGGAAGATGCGGGGCCTTATAAGAGGGGCGATAACCGTCGGTGGCCTGCAGCTGGACACTAGTAAGTGGTACCCGGATCTCAAACAGGTCGGCCGTCGATGGCGCAGGTCACGTGCAGGCGTGTGTGGGCTCTTCCCGCCTTTGGTCCCTCGTTCCCCGGCGTGACCTTCTCTGACGTACCCGTCGTCCTGTCCCGCCATACTCAGGCCTCGCGTTCCCACCATCCGCCGCTTATCACAGACGTCCTACAGGTCGTCGCGTGTGTCCGCCGGCCATATCCCTATGCCGTCGGTATACGCTAGTGGGCGCGCCTCAACAATTTATCCTGGGACACCTCGGTCACGGCGCAGAGACGAAATGGAGACGAGTGCGGGGGTGCCAGGCAGCTGCGATCCGTCTGTCCCATTGCGGAACATCCCCGCGTCCCGTGCCCCCTGCTCAATTGCTCAGCCTCATTCCGAATCGCCCGGCCGTCCAATCGCGAACAGGTTTCGCGCAGGTTCCACGTATTTTGTTCCGTTCGTGCCAGAATGGAATATCCTGCTAATTAGGCTGCGTTCCTCCGACGGCGGATGATGCTGCTATCGCGACAGCTTTGAGTGCGCCTACGTTGATGTTCAACTGATCGTACATACGTCTGCGCCACCTGCAATGAGTGCATACAATTGTCGGCAGGATCTCATCCATGGCGCCACTGACGGGTCCGATTTCGCCGCGGGCTCCATCGTGACTCCAGTCCATCCCTGCACAGGGCCGCCAGTCGAATCGACGGCGATGCACGAGACGCGTCCACGGCCGACGTCAAGTCGCGCCTACTCAGCTCCGTTTGGTCAGCGAGAACTATAGTAAGACGAAGCGACGACGACGTGCCCACGAAGAAGTATGAGTAGACGAAGACGAAAAAAGAAGCCCTCTCATTGGACGAAGAGTCGAAGACACCGCGCAGGACACATCTCTTTACTCGTGGTTTGGGCGTGTGCTGCCGTTTACGATTCGAACAATTACCGGGATGTGCGCAAGCCAGCAACACCTAGGGCGCGCATCCTGGACACGTATCAGGACATCCAGCCGAGAACTTTGCATGGAAGCACCGTGCGAGAAGCTGTGACCATGCGTAGTCAGTCGTTCGTATGTTGAAAACGCAGATATCAGGGCGCATACACTCTCGGATTTCGTGTCACGTCGAAGCTTGTCGAAGTTGTGATGTCGAAGAGGGGGATAAATGTTTAGGATGTTGTTCGGGCTTTATAGTGGGTTTGGGATGGAGATCGCGGTTGGCCTCAAGTCAACAATGCATTGTTGACTTGAGGCCAAGAAGAAGCACTGGAAGAACAGGAGACGAGGATGTACGCGACAAAAAAAAGCGCTTACTGCTGACCGGAAAAAGGCGCGTACGTCTGCGTACGTGCCGACTCACGTCGCGTCGTCGCCGGCGTCTTCATCCACAATCACAATCACAGCGACCAAGCAGATATCCTCTCGAATGCAGAGAGAGCAACCATTCTCCCTCTGTCCCGATCCTTTTGCTTTTTGTTGCGGCCTGTTGCGACCGCCGTCCTAAGGTCCATATCCAAGACACAAACTGGACTTGATCACGCCAGCGATTTCTTAATGTTAGTCGTTCGTGCTGCTTGGACATGCCAGAAGATCGTCACACTCTCCTTTTCAAGAACATCGACGAGAGGAGCAGACTACTTGAATGCGGTCGCGCTCGTGTAGATCTCTGGAACGGAAATATTGCGCATGATCGACGAGCTGGCGCCGCTCCTGCTCGGGCTCCCGTTCAATCTGCGCCCGAGTGATAAAAGTAACGGAATGATATCTTTCATCTGGCGTCGTGTTTCTACATTTGAGGAGGTCTCGCGTATTCACCCCCGATGGCTCTCTTCCAGGGACCACGGGCGTTCGCTTCTTCACCGCCGTGCGTAACAAGCTAAGGCGCATATATTCAGAGGGCTCCGAGGAATGAGGAATGGCAGTCATCGCCCCCCCCTCCCCCCCCCCCCCCTCGCCGCCACCTCATGCGGCTTGTAATCTTATTTCACGATCCACACGAATTCACTCTCCGCCGCCCGCTTCAACACAAGTACGACGCATAGCTCTACGAGACTTTACCCCTTCGTCCTGTCGCGCGTCGGCGTGCTGATTCGTGAGCTTCTGCCGGTCGGAGAGTCGCTTTTGGAGGCAGGACGGCTGTGATTGTCAAGTCTGAGTATCGCAGACTTCGTGTCAAAGACGACTTGACGGTGGAGGACAACTATTTTTTCTTAGCACTGAGAGTCAGAGAGGGCGTTGAGCAGGAAGCCTGAGCGGCCGTATTTTGCTCTCATGATCTGGGCGGTCAGCTGGCGACTCTACGAGACTTTGGGACTGCAAGGTAGGCCGTTCAGAGGTCTTGGGCCGAAGCAGCCCACAATGCTCCTCGTGCGCTCGCTCTCTCGCTCAGTGCTAGCGGCATCTTCGACAGCCGCACATCCGCGATACAAGGCCCATACCTCGTCATCCCATGGCCTTTCTCCATCCATTGACGAAAAGGATTTGGATAAAACGCGTGCTTTCGACGCTGGCTAGCATCTACAGGTTATATGGCTTTCATTCTAATTCGGCGACGACAAGGACAACGACCAGACGTACCTTTCCGCATTTGCGTTTGAGATCGTTGTAAGACGCCTTTATAGGTCGAAACTCGCGTTGCATCTCGGTTTCATATGCCTTTTGAATAGCATGCATGTTCTCGTACAGCGCGTCGACCCAAGCCGGGCGAGGTGCATCTATTGTGATCCGAAGGCTTAGCGCCTCAAAGCCGAACAGGATGTGGGTTACGCCGCGTGACTGCAGCTTCAGTGACCTGATGCTATACATGGAGGCACGATGGTAAGAGGTATCCAGGATGGGATCGGGGATCTCGCACACACAAGTGAAGTGGACGATGAAGCAGGCACGGAGAATGAGGAGAAGCACATGCAAGCGACGATGAAGATAAAAAGCATGATGCAAGCAGAGACGACAAGAAAAAATTGCACTTGCAAGGCAAACTCCTATCTAAGCATCGTCACGATGGCGACGCTTCTGATGTCCCAAGTACGTCGACTCAACGGGAGACTGCCCTTTTGGACACTTAGCATCAATCTCCGATCATGAAGGAGTCCGACAGCTTGCAGCTCACAAGAGCACGTCGGAGCTTCAGACAAAGTCACCTCTCCGAGGCCAAAGTCACTCTGCCCACCCTCTTGTAGTAAGAATTCATTTTGAGCATGAACTCCCAACTGACCACTCTCAGATTATTTGGATAGAATGTTCACTTTACATATAGCACCTATTTCTTTTTGAATAGAGGTTCAGAATGTGAGATCGGTCGGATCTGGGCTCATTATCGTAGCAGACTTGATATTGCATTTAACTTCTCTCTCCTGCTCCATGTGCTTGTTTGAGAGGTCTTAAAAAAATGCAGAGCTAATCTAGACATACAAACAAATATACCTGACGATTCAGAGAGCTGCTCCTTTGATAGGGAAGAATCCAAATCGAAAGCTCATTCCTAGTTCGCTGTTCAACGTTCAACTCCCGCGTCCATCGCGTCCGGACATTTTTGCTCACGACCGCCGGACACCCGTTCCGTTAGACTTCACTATAGGGTGCCGTGCTGTCCCGTGCCACTCCTGTGCTACTCCCGTGCCAACCAACACGGGCGAGGTCACGTGATAGCGTCAAGTTCACTTCAACTTGCCATTGGAACCAGCCCACTTCGTCGATCCTCATGTCTCCATCCACACGACTTTCAAAGCCAATTGACTACCTCCTCGTTGACGATCATAACAAGCGTCGGGAAGTGAGGACCGTCCTTGTAAATGCGAACATATTGGACCCAAAGCCCATGGGTAGCTCCAAAAACAGCTACGCTCCCCTCGGTGCGACCTTGGAGCTTTTGACGGAACTGGTGCAGGAGGACATGTTGAAGAAGTGGTTGATCAACTTCGATCCTGACGACATCCTGTTCTACGAAGTAAGTGACCTCGTATTGGATTCGGTGCAGCGGACCTCAGACGAGATCAGCCCACAGATCCTATCCCTACGAGAACAGTGAGAACCCGTTCTATGGATGAATATCGGGCGATGATGAACGATGGCAGTCTGTGTCAGAAGCAAGACGAGATTCGCGAATATATCAAGGCGCCTGGCGGCGGTGGGCGGGTGGTAAGCTTCCTGGTCCAGGTGGGTCGGATCTTGGAAGGCCCCATCTCCAGTCAACATGGGTCTACGGAGAGCAAGAGATCCACTGGTCTGCCTGGCGAAGAGCCATGGTATTGGAACCGTAAGTTGGGACAAAGTGATGATTTTCATGCTGCTGACGCGCTCTGGCAGGGTTGGTACGGCTCGAAGAAGCAGTGAAAAGATCCGGACCCCCTTCCAAAAATGCCAAGGCCAGTAGCTATGTCAAGTATCAGAGAGGGTTTGCTCGGGTCATCGACGGGCGAAGCAGCATCGCGGGCTTGGACAACAGGGCCCCCTCGATTGAGCTTTACCACCCTGTCTTTGCATAATTACGAAGCGATCTCAGTGATAGGAACCGCCAAGTGCGCCCCGAGATGGTCCGCCAGACGCTCAAACTTATGCAATCCGTGTCTCAATTGGCGGGCCAGGAGAACGAGCGTTCGGAAAGTACGAGAGGCCTTGTGTCAGAGTTGCTTGGACAGCAGCTGATCAGGGTCATGAACGGGAACAACACCTCTCCTGACCACTGCGTCTCCGTGTCTCTGGACTTGCATGAACTCATGGGCACCGTCACGCCTTTCATATTGGAGGAAAAGGTAGAGATGGGAAAGACGGCCACCGATCCGAGCGTGCAAGTACAGCTGTCATACCTGCAGTACTGGATGGATCCATCAGTAAGTGTCGCGCCTTTGCTCATTGCGGACAAAGTCAGTGATTGTAATCTGTGCAGCGCAGGAATATTCTTGAGGCGTGTTGTTGTCCGACGATCCTCGTGGGGCTGGCAGGTCCTCACATGTGTATCACGGGGGCTGTGTTGCTGGACAAGGCGGTAGTGCAACATTTCACGGGTTGGATGTTCATCGGTGAGGACCGCACAACCGGCCTCGATCAGGTCAACGATCTGGGTAGCCCAGGTGTGGACAGGTTGGCACAGGTTTTCGACTGCCTAGCCCTTGCCGTTCAGCGCCTTCGCGAGTGGTACCAGGGCCTGAACAGTCAGGGCTGACATTTCGGGCGATTTTTCCCATAGATCGACTCTTATCCAAGCAACGGTCAGGTGATAAAGTTTGACTACATCAAAGGACTTCAACAGCATGAGTCGTGCACAACGTTCCTGGCACGGAAGGTGGTCAATGGGGAAAAAGAAGAGCTCGTTGTGGTCAAGTTTGTGGACACTTATGGCAAGAAGGTCCACGAATTCATGGCGGAACAAGGGCTCGCCCCACGGTTGATTTACTTTGCTGATCTCGCAGATAGATTCTCGGAGCAAAACTACCAGGGCTTGAGCATGGTCGTGATGGAGCACTTGGAGGGAGACACCTTGGAGGCGAAGTACTGGGATCGTGCGCTCCCGAGCGATGTTCGTGGGAGCATCGCTCAGGCGATCGAGACTTTGGCGAAGGCAGGGTTCGTGCATGGCGACCTGAGGAGGCCGAACGTGATGATCGACAGCGAGGGCAAGGTCAAGATCATTGACTTTGATTGGGCAGGTAGGGAGATGGAGGTCCAGTATCCCCTTCGTATATCATCTTTTTTGTTTCCAGAAAATCAAGGTATCGAAGGGCGGGGAGAGATACGCAATGCACACGACAAGTTTATGCTTGGGCTATTGTAACTCGGTTCAGGTTGATCACGGACCCGTGTTCTTGTACGTTACCTACAGTCTCCTCACTAGCTCAGCCTCGCGGCCTTCCTTCATCAGGAAAACCCTTCCGCATTAGCCATTTGGTAAGAGTGGATAGGACAGCGCAAATTAGCGCTAACGCGAGCAAATGAGCTAAGAGGCTCACCAAGTGAGAAAACTGTATCTAAGTGATCTAAAATATGGTAAATTTTTGTCCGATGGCTTTCAGATGCACAAGGCCGCAGTGCGTCGCAGTCGGCATAGTGTCAATTGAACATCGTCGTGTCTCGATAATGTCTTGGCTCGGCGTCGCGGCAGGGATGGATTGTGATTGTGTACAAAGAGACAGTCGGTGCTTAAGGTGCGCTCTTCGTGCTGGGTCCTTCGTCGTCTGCGAAGCGATTAGTTGCCGTGGTAGGAGGAAGATTCGTTGTGGTCGAGCGGCGCGTGTGGAGTTGATGTAGAGACGCAGAGCGGCAGAGATCACACCGTGACGCCTGTCGCACATCTCAGGGCTCTTGATTTGAGTGTATAAACATACTAATATACTGTCATTTCTGTATGTCTATCAAGGAAAGGGTTTACGTAGAAAACAGAACACTCTTGGAGTACATTGAAGCTAGACCAGTGTCGTGGAGCAGGAGGGCCGAAGCGGGGGTATAGATGACAACTGCGCCGGATGCACTCAACTGGGACAACACTCGCAACACGCCGTTCGTTCTGCATGGCATGCTTGATCATGTATAGTCCATGATCAGGATCTGGTGCAGATGGAAAAGGTGTGAACCATTCCACATATGCAAAGTGCTGCGGTGGAGGCAGACGGGTGGGATCAAACAGCTCGGCTACGACATTTTCGGACAACTCGAAAACGACGTGCACTTGAGCAACGTGGAGCCCTACATGCAAATAATTTCAAGGGGCCGTGTTGCAGGACTATGAATTGACATACCTGTCACACCGCGAGGGCCTGCAGACCCATCATCAATGAGCACTGTGTCAAAACGACCGGGTACGGCGCGCCCTTGGCGGTCCTTTCGTGCATTGCGTACGTGGACCGCGTCTAAAGTGTCTGGCCCCTCCTCACGTTCAAAAGCATCATGGTTCCAAAATTTGATCTTGTGAAAGACGGAGAGTCTCTGAAAGGGGATGAGGAGGTTGTTTGCGGCTTTGTGAGCAAGTGTGGGATGGAGGTTCGGCTGATTGTGGAGGATGACAAAGTCGGCCAAAGCATCTGCAAAGTCGATTGCGCCGTATTCAAGAGCTAGATCCGAGAGCGTGACAGCTTTGCGAGAGGGATGTTTAGTCATCTGGAGGTGCATATGAATCGGTGGAAGTGATGGTTGGGATATCAGGGATGGTGTTGCATCAGTGCCGTTGTGTCATTGCGCGCGCCATTTGATCACCAGCTCTAAGCGGAGGATTTTTTCCTTCCTTTCCAGCCATGCGGTCATTTGCGCATACTCATCCTTATGGTTTGTCACACGATAGGCATCTTTTGCGAAGTCGATATGAAGCCGCTCTGACTGCTCTGTGTTGTAATTGTCGGTTGTGCCAAAGAGCTTGATGGATTCCACATAATGCTCAAATGAGTGCAGTTTCGGAAGCTTGAAGTCGGCACGTACCCCCAGTTCCACAAAAATTGCCTTGTTATCATGAAAGCGAGTAAGTGCGTCGTCAAGAAATTTCAAAGTGTGGGTGGTGTGGACGGGATACTGGGCAAGGTACATGAAATCAAGGAGCGTGCGAACAGCACGAACAAGACGAACAGGTGATCGACCATTGGGCAGGGGAAGATCAAGGACAAGACCGAGGAGGATGCGACACATGTCACGATGTTCTTTTCCAGACACACGGCTTAGTGTGGTGATTCCCTTGCTAAAAATACGTGCATTGTGGTTTGGGGGCATCATGCGACACCGTGCGTCGATCTCTAAAGGGCCGAAAGCATCATTGAGCCAGATGACGAGGTGTTTGACAATCCCTTGATAGCCTTGGTGCAGGATGTCAGGTGTGATGGCAATAAATATGTTTCCGTAAGGAAATGCCTCCCAGAAGGGGTGATAAACTGGCTTAATACGAGCGTTATGACAGGCACTGTTGTATAATGCCGGATCTTCATTAGCAAGATCAAGAAGGTCTTGCACATCATTGAGGTTGCGGGCCATGTAACGTATGTGATCTCCGAGCTCGTCGTGGGGCACTGTGCACTTTGGGCAGTCACCAGAGAGGGTACATGTAGCTAAGCACTGTTCTGGATAATCCCCCACGAATGCGGCCAAGATCAGGTGACAGCGCCGCCAGACACCATCTTAGGTTAGGTTAGGTTAGGTTAGGTTAGGTTAGGTTAGGTTAGGTTAGGTTAGGTTAGGTTAGGTTAGGTTAGGTTAGGTTAGGTTAGGGTTAGGTTAGGTTAGGTTAGGTTAG